>NC_134535.1:62050493-63300493 GCF_050624435.1 Tenrec ecaudatus
CTGCTTGTTTAACTTCAAGTCGTTAAGATCCTGGACACTATATCTTTTGATAGCTGGACACCATATGCTTTCTTCACTGCATTTGCTCATGCATCCATTTTGTCTTTAGCAATCGTGTCAGGAAGGTGAGCATCAAAGAATGCCAGGTTGTTAGAACAAAGTGTTTTTGTGTTAAGGGAGGCCTGAGTAGAGGACCAAAGTCTGTCTGCTATCTTAATCCTTAACATATAAATATATATATGTTGGCCCCTATCCCTTTCATTATAAAGTAATATATTTACATATTTACATGCCTATAGCTATACCTCTATAAATAGCTTTTGCCTCCTACTTCTTTCCTCTATTTCCCCTCACCTTCCTCCTATCCCACTGTCATGCTCACCCTCCATTCAGTTCTCAGTAATTCCTCTTGATTGCACTTGATCAAACCCCACCAGGCATGATATGCCCTCCTTGCCATCAATTTTAGATCTCTTGTTGTTCCCTTATCCCTGAGTTTGTTGGCTCCTCACTGCCCCTCCCTGACCCCTCCTCTCCCATGTTCTCCCGGAACCAATGCTCCTGTTGTTTTCTCCTCAGGACTGTTCGTCCTGCCTATCTTATATAGATAGACATAAGGTGAAAGAAAAAAAGAGAAAGAAACAAAAACCCCAAACAAACAAACAAACAAAACCCAGGAGGTAGTTCCAGGTCGGTCTCCTGACCCTTACCTGTTTTCTGATCAAGTCTGCTCCATCATCTTCTTGTTTGGGTCTGGCACCATCTTCTCATTCTCCATCTAGTACTCTCCTCTTTTCCCATCAACTTCTTGCTTAGATTTGGGAGTTTCTGGTAGCAGAAACCCATCCTCAGCATACAATACTAGAAGAAAGGCCAACATCAGATTGATGGAGTAGCTTTATTTTGAGCAAAACAGACTCCTGACTTCTATTATCAGTCTGTTCTGATTCTCAGCACATATAGAACTATCCCATGGGGCATCCAAGGCTGGCATCTTTATGGAAGCAGACAGCCTCATCTTTCTCCTTTACAAAGTGAAAAACAAAAAAGCAACTTCCAAACCCACTGCCATTGCGTGCATTCCAACTCGTTGTTGTAGTTGTTAGGTGCCATCGAGTCAGTTCCAAACCAGAGCACCCCTATTTACACCAGAACAACACACTGTCTGGTCCTGCACCAGTCTCACCATTGTTCTGATGCCTGAGCCCGTGTTGCAGCCACTGTGTCAACTCATCTCATGGAGGTCCTTGCTCTCTTTCATTGACTTTATCAAGCATGGTGTCCTTCTGCAGGGGCTGATCTCTCCTGACAACATATCCAAAGTATACGAAATGGAATCTGACTAGCCTTCCCTCTATGGAGCACGATGGATGTACATCTTCAAGACAGGGTAGTTTGTCTTTTTGGCAGACCATGGTACTTTCAATATTCTTTGCCAGCACCACAATTCAAACGAATCAATTCTTCTTGGGGCTTCCTTATTTAGGGTCCAACTTTCATGTGCATATGAGGTGATTAAAAATACCATGGCCCTCAGAGCAATCTCCATGCTATTCAATACTCTAAAGAGGGGTTTTCCAAGCAGCTCCTCTTCAGTCATGTTTTGAGTTCCTTCTGACCTGAGGGGCCCATCCTCTGGCACTCTCTCTGACAATGGTCTGTTACCGTTCATTTGACCCTCAGTATCTGACAGTGTTTTGATGCTATGCATAAGGTTTTCAGTGACTACTTCCTCTGAAGAGGGCAGTGATTCCTTCTTTGTAGTCTGTCCTTAGTCTGAAGCCTGTTCACTTTGGGTGACCCTGTTGGCATTTGAAATACCAGTGACAAAGCTTCCAGCATCACAGTGACACACAGGCCACCACAGTATGACAAACTGAAAGACAGGTGATGGTACTTCTTATAGCAACCTTACACAGGGTTTCCAAAGATGCGGCCTTTCCATAGTGAGATCACTTTTTTAAAGACTTGTATATACATCATTGCATTCAGTTCTAACACTCCCTTTCCCCCCCTGCATTCATGGCTTGCCCCCAATCCCCTTTCTCCTCCACTCCCATGTCCCTGATAAGCCATTGCATCACGTACTGGTTCTGCGCATCCACACCTTCTGTACTTCATACACTGGGAAACCCAAGAGAAACAATAAAAAACAAAACCAAAATGAAACAGCAAGAAGAAAATAATAATGACAATATAAAGATAAAAATAAAGAGCAAGAAAGAAAGGACCACCATCAATACTTAAGAATCCAGAGAAGAAATTTCTGTCATGGAACAAGTGAGCAATATTTGAGCCTAGACCACATTCAGATTGGGTTAAGAAGGAGGCCAACTGACCAAGTATCATATTATACCATGGTTAAACCACCATAATCAAGTTTACAATAATCTCTGTCTGAGAGTAAGTCTCTGTCTGAGAGTCCCTCGCCTGCGACTAGAGAGATTCTACCCGAGGCCTAATCCACTCCAGCTCTCTGTAGATGGATTCCCATCGTCTTCCAAAGCATTTTACAAATTGGGCGTTCACAATTTAAATTCCGATACTTTTCCCTTCATCATACTTGGATTTTGTTATTGTCATCTGTGGATCACACAGGCTGGTGTGCTTCTTCAGTGTGTGCTCAGTTGAGGCCTCACTTAGATGGCTGCTTGCTTGAATACAGAAGGCTGTAAATCTCTATGGAAGCAGAAAGCCTCATCTTTCTCCCACAGAGCAGTTGGTGGAATCGAACTGCTGATGAGTACAGTTCTTAAAATGTGCATGAGGATATTTTCTGCCTGTGTGTGGGTGCAGTTCAGTACATTTCCCTTGCACCTTGTACTCAGCTCTAATTGGTACTTAGTGATCGGTCTACCCTTTTTATTCAGGCCATCCGATCAGTGTGTGTGTATGTCAGCGAGGGGATCGGGGGCGAGGGGCTGGGGAAGGCCACAGTTGGCAGTTGCCACAGCTTGCGCTCCTGGCCTCCTCCTTGGGTTTGTTGCAACTGAAACTTTCTCACAACCATTGCTACTCTCTCAGCTACCCTATGGCTGCTCCTGTCACTCAGGCTGGAGTGCTCTCTACCAGCAGTCCTGGCAGCACTGTTCCCTCGGTGCTGCTGCTGTTTAGCTGATTCTGGATGTTAAAACAGGAGCCCCGGTGCCCTGGGGGTTATGAGTTGGACTTCTCACCGCCGGGTCAGCAGTTGGAAATCACCAACCACTTTGTGGGAGAAGGCCAAGGCTTCGAGCTTCAGAAATGCACAGGGGCAGTTCTACCCTGCTCTATCAGGTCACTGTGAGTTAGAATTGACCCGATGGCAGGTGTGTGATTTGGGTAAGGAGATCAGAAAGTGGTATTCCCCAGATGGTGGTGGTATTTCCTATTAATCTTAGCTATTCTGACATCTAAACAGGGTGCGGAATAGGTTTGGAGCTAGCAATACTGAGATTTGTTTTCGTAAAATGGACACAATAATACTTCCTTCAGAGGGTTGTTATGAGAAACGGATGCTTTTTGGATGATACTTGACATATAGGAGGGACTTTATTAATGCCACTATTTAAATGGCCATAGGCCTTTTGCCCAATATGAGATAGCCAGCTAGCTGGGACCTCCTGAGGAGATGCACAGAAACTAGGGGTGGTAGTTTCAGTCTGCCGTCAATTTGAGAGGATTAAGAGTGAAGGGGTGGTTTAGCCTGTCAATCAAGTGGCAGCTTGATGACCGCATTTGGAGGTACAAAGGAGATAAATAGCTCATTGGAGGCCAGACACACACTCAGACATTCTCGAGACATTCTCGTTGACAAGCCACATGGAGACAGGCTGATGGTAGCCAGAGCTTCAGAACTGGGGGAGCCATTTGGAGACCCCTGCCAGCGCTGAGATGCTTATAACACCACTGGATCCACAATACTTCCCACTCACTGGTCTGTGATCTTCCTGCATTTGGTGTCATTACATTTGGGGTTTTTGTTTTTTTTTTGCGTCCAAAGAGGACTTTGTAGATTGGTATTGGACATCTGGGCTAATATCAGACTTATGGACTTGATCTGGACTGGCTGGGATGCTTTCTTAATGTGCAATTACTCTTTGCATAAAGCTCTTTCTTACACCCAGATGAGTGTCTCCCTGGATTTGTTTCTCTAGTCTACTCGGACTAACACACTGGCACACGAACCACAACCCTTTTATGGTTGATTGATGATTTATGGATGGTTTCTAGGTAACCTCTGTTCTCAGGGAATGTAGTTAAAGTCAAGATGCTATTCTAGATATTTTGTAACATGGAATTTTATGGAAAAAGAATTCACCATGAGCATAATAAATCATTGGGCCGCGGAGTCTTTTCTTAGTGACTGAGCTTCAGGACAGAAATATCTGGTCTTTTTCAGCACTGGCCTGGTGACCATGGGGACCAAAGCAGCAGACAGCCTTAGGCGTAATTAGTCCTTTGCTGACAGGCCAGAGCCTGGGCATTTTGAGGGAGAGCGTGTTACCAGTGTTACATAGCCCTCCTGCTTGGACCCAAAGACAATGTCACTAGGTTGGTGGCCATGGCTATACATAGACATGGAATTTCTTGTTTGGGGTCCATTTCTGAGATTGTTATTTTGTATCCAAGGAAAGATGATGAGTCCCAACCTTCACTTGTTTGGGGTATGGCAGGAAAGGAGTCGTCAAAGAAAGGGCTCCCCATCCTGGCGCGCATACTAGATCAACATCCCATGAAGTTGTTAGTTGATGTGGGATGAATTTCAACTCACGGATACCCCATGTGCACAGAAAGGAGCTGCTCCATAGGATTATCAAGGCTGTGCTCTTTCAGAAGCTGATTGCCAGCCCTGCCTTTCAAGGCCTGTAAATGGCCATTATTGAGTTAAATGCTAGTAGTGGGGCACTTAACCGTTTGTACCACCCAGGGACTCCGTGATACCAGTACTGATATCACATCAATAACAGTACAACACCAATTGCAATTTCGTGTTGCTACTAATACCAACACTTCTTCCAATATCGTTAAAAGCCTATCCTACTGCTGCTACTATTTCTTATAGCAACTCCATTTATTGAACAGTAACTATGCCAACAACTTTGAAGCTAGCCTTACATTCAGTCATTCCAAGAATCCTTGCATGATAATGTATATGGGGCTTAATATGTGCCAAGCACTTCCCTAATGGATTTACAGTTATTTATTAATTTTCATCACAACTCTAAGGGAAAGGTACACCTATTGTTCCCGTAAATGAGGTTTTTGAGAAAACCAAGAATTTCTGTAACTTGCTGAAGCTCACACAGTTTACATATCCAGTAGGGATTCTAGGGGCGGTGTGTGTTTATGTAGTCAGTATTGTGTCAGGATGCCTTTATACACTTTCTACGTAATGTCTACATCTGCTAATGCAATTTCTGATCAAATATTCTGTTTTTGCAGGAGATTATTTTACCTTCAAATTTTGCTTCACTCGAGCACGTTTTAAATTCAGAAATGGTCTCCCGATTCCTCAGTTTCACTGAAGTGATTTGAAGTAGGCTTTGAAACTGACACCAAGATTGGGTTCTAATTCAGTGTTGTCAATAACACTGAGGCTATCTGAAACAAATCCAAAATGCATCCTTTCTGATGAGTACTTCATCATATTTTATTAATATATTTATCTTTAATAGTGGACAAAGATCCCAAAACTGTTTCTTAAATTGTTCTTGTCAAGAATCCCTTTATTGTAGACATTTCTTTCGCTAAATTGGATTTTGGGAAATGCGTAGAGTCTAATGTTTATGGGGAATTTTCAAAAGAATTCAATTTTTATTATCTTGCCTAGAATCACATTCCATCTTAATGTTCAGAGGGACGTTCCAAAAAAGGCCCTTGAGGCTAATGTCTTAAGAAGGATTGGCGAAAACAACATCTCGAAAGATTAAATGCAATAGCCATTTCGGGGTCTTCTATTGAGGACATGACTCCAGGGATAAGCTGATGGTTCATTTTTCCCCCTTTAATCTATACATACGTTTGTAACTGAAATCTATAGCCATTTGTCATTTGTAGAGGAACTAACATTTTACAGCGCAGGTCTTTCTGGATGACGGTGACTGGGATCAGACACCCATCCATCCATCACAGCTTGCACCAGGTTCCTTAACTACGAAAGCTCCTAAAAGCCAGGAGAGCTCGCGTCAGATCAGAAAGTAGTCCACAGCCCTGGTGGAACTCTTCTGCGCCTCAGTCAAAAGTGAGGGTGGCTTCGTATGGACTGTTCTTGTGAGGTCTGTACCGTCCAGTTTTGTCATTGGTCTCTACCACAATAATATCACTATATCTGTGACTTCTTCACCAAAAGAAATCACAGGTATTTTCTTTCCACGTGGGAGTTGTTACTGAAACTGGAAAGGAAAATAAGGCATGTACTCTCTGGGACATCTCAGGCCTGGAGGCTGCCCATGACCAGAGCTTGCCTCTGTCCACACACATTTTCTCCAGCACTTCAAAGATATATCGCATTTTGACAGTTTGCATACTCCTTTCAGAAAAAGATTTTAAAATTCATCCAAGCAAAATGCATACAATTTTAAGCAAAGTATAGTAAATACAGTTGTCAGAATATCTTAACCTAGGAAGTAATTAATATATGTGGTTAATGCATTGCATTTCTGGATGCAGCAGCGGGTCTAATAATTTGCATGATTTCAAAGTAGAAAGAGATTGATTGTGTGTGTGTGTGTGTCTGTGTGTGTGTGCGTGTGCCCAAAACTGGCGCACTGAGATGGCTGCGAGAGCAGGTGCATTGATGTGGTGGCAAAATCGTCCCCCATCTGCCACAAATCAGGCCTTTTTTGTCACACACTCCTATGCAATCTTTTCAGAACCTCTAAATAGAAAGCTTGATTAACATTCTGACATGGAGGAATGAACTCCAAATGCACTAACCCCCTCACATCAAAAAAACAAATGAGCATTGTCTTGATATTTGATTTCACTTGAGTTTGGTGGGGAGAGGTGAGAATGGCATCTTCCACTGGCTTGATTGATGTTTGCTTTCGGGGTTGTGAGAACAGCACCATGCCTTGTCACCAGTAATGACCTTGGAAAAGAAGTCTGGGTCGCTTCCGAGCTGTTCTTTCAAAGCACAGCACGCTTCCAGGCAGCACTCTTCCTCCTGGGCAGTCAGAACCTGAGGCACAAATGCTGCAGCAACCCTTCTCAGCCCCAAATATTCTGCTGCAGTTTGCTGGACAGAACTTCAAGATAGCCCAGAGAACGTCCCCATCTCTTCCACAGTCCATCGTAGGTCTTCAAGTACAAGTGTATAGATTTTGTCGGGATTTCCCACCATTCGGGAATTTGACACATGTCCTAAACAAAGTTTGTCATCAATCAAGATTTCACCTTTTTTTGAAATGAGAAAACCACTCATGCACTTGAGTGTTTCCCATAGCACTGTCCTTGTAAGCTGTGTTCAACATCACAACAGTTTCTGCAGCATTTTTCCCGAGCAGGAAACAAAACTTCACAGCTGCACGCGGTCCTCTTAAATTGGACATCACAAAAAACGAGGTTTGAGTGAAACTGCTTTTATGAAAAAATTCACTATGACCAGAGAGGATCTTCCCAGGCAACGCCACTGAATGCACTAACTCAGAGCTGAGTTACTCGATGCTCACCTTGGTGGGGAGGGGGATGCCCAGTGGAGCTTTTACCCAAGGGATATTCTCTCGAATATCCCAGCTAATATATATAATGATCCCACATGAACACCCCAAATTGAGCCTTATTATTATGTAGTAGTTTATTTGATTTTTAAGATATGGTAAGCAAATGATTTCCATACTAGCTTAATATTATCTGAGTTAATATTGTCACATGATGTTTCTTGGCATGTTTATGAAATGTATGGTTAATTCCCCTTCAACCTGTCAGCTTTGCTAGAAATGCTGGGCAACAGGAATTAATGAGTTCATGACTCACCATCTTACTGGCTTTTAAAGTGACTAAAAAGCTGCTGTTGGTCTCATTTTTACCATGCTGATAAAGAGGGCAATCTGTACAAAGAAGTTAGTTAAATGATCCAAAACGTCATTGCTCAACCCTGGAAGTGCACTAAGTAGTAGTTCTAGTATTAGAAAACAGGATATGAAGGCTTTAGGAGCTGGCCAGCCAGCTGGTCAATCAAACCATTATAGCAGGTAAACATCATACAATTCATCCCTAAGTGGATCGTAGGATTTATTTTTGCAAATACCTTTCTCTTCTTTATTGGTTCATTTGCAGCTCTTATTTGCTTTAGCTTCAAGCTAAAACATGCTTTGCAGTGATTGTGCTCCTTCTGCAAAATGATCTATACTTCTTCCCAGAGGAGAACTTCTCTGCTTGGCAATATGAGTAATGGTTGTGGACACTTTGGAAAACCCACTACCATCAAGTGCATTCTGACTCATAGCGATGCTGTAGACCTGCTCCATGGGTTTTCCAAGGCTGTCTACTTTATGGGAGCAGAAGGCCTTATCTTCCTCCTGCAGAGCAGCTGGTAGGTTGGAACTGCTGACCCGTGGTCAGAGCTCAACTTGTAACCCACGAGACTATGAGGGACACAGTTAATGAGGTTTCTGCTAAATCAATAATATGATTAAATGTAAGGGACTCTACTTCTATGCATTTCTCTCCCGTGGTACTTTTTGTTTTCCTACATAACCATATAAGCTTTTATTAAGCAAAATATTGACGCTCTTTTCACATTTGGTTGAAATAAATCTGTAAACTGCACACTATACAGAAACTATACTGGGCATGGAACACAAGTTGTGCTGAGGAAATCAGCATCCATACTTGGTGGGAGCTAACATAAAGAGACATTTTGTCAAATTTTAAAAATTCCCTCCATTATTTAAGAGAAAAGCTGGAAAGTAAGTCAGTAATCTGCACTTAGTGACCATACCATACCAACTGTGAAAACACCAGAGGAAGTATATTTGCTCAGATGAAGACTTGGAGATTGTGTAGCAAAACAACTAAGATAATGCTCCTGTAACTATATGAAGAATGCAAAAAAAAGCAATGAACACATATGACTGCTTCATAAGCCATAGAGGGGCCGGAGGATAAATTATTGATCCTGGAAAATGTATGGAACCTTGTTTTCAAGAAGTAATTAAGATTTTACTGTGGAGGACAATTAGCTTTGAGTAAGAAAATGTGCTCACTGAATAAAAGTGTGAGTAAAATATATGTTATCTCACTGAGACAAGTTTAAGAAAAAACAAGGGGCCAACATGAAGAAAAACAAGCCAAAGACAAGGCGGTGATAAGAAGGTTTCTGAGCCAGCAAACATTTTCCATGGTCAACACAGTCGGGCCCTCCCAGTGATATCTATCTCAGAAGCAGTGTTTGTTCAAATCCAGATCCTCCTCCACAAGAGGCCTCTAATTTCAAGTGGGCGTCTTCCCTAGATCACCCCGGCCTTGCTACAGTAAATCCTCACAATTGACCTGTGAAATATTTAAGACTCATCATGTTAACAAAATAATGTCCATATATTTTCAAGAATTCACAGAAGGGAACCCCCTCCTCAGGATGCTCCTTTAAGTCAGGAGGCTCCAGGAAGTTTTCTTAAACGTGGTTCCTACTGCATGGAGCCCTGGCGGACTCTGTTTCTGACTCTCAATAGCTATTAAAACCAATACCCTCCACCCAAAAAACAAAAACCAAACCAAACCCTCATTGCTATTGAGTTGATACCAACTCATGGCAACCCTATAGGATAAGATAAAAATGCTCTGTGGGTTTAAGAGACTCTAATTCCTTATGAGAGTACAAAGCCCGTCTTTCTACCATGATTGATTGCAGTTCCGCCAACATTGAGAAAAGTCAGTCTAAAGCTGGGATCTGCAGCCATCATGGGTGCTTTGATGGATCATTGGGGTGGTATTGACAACCAGCCTTCCCAGCCCACATACTCCAGGAGAAAGCACCCTCTCCACACTACTAGCTTTTCTTCCCTCTGAGCATTCGACTTGCTGGAACGATTTGCCCACCTGAACCCCGCTCCACCCAACCCGTCTTGCTTAAACTTCCACCTGGAAATTTCAGCACAGGAGTTCTTTCCCTTCTGCACTAAAAAAAGGAAACATTTAAGCAAAAATAAGTGATTTTCTTACTTTCCCCATCACAGTTTAAAGACCCGTTAGTATCCACTGAGTGATTACACATTGCTGCTTCCATAAAGGAGGCTGGTGAATGAATCAACTGAAATCTAATCAAATCGAAAACCGCAAAAAACAGAAACAAAAAAACATTCCCCCCGTGGAATGACACTATATAAAAATTTAGCATTATTCCACCATAATAATCAATGTAGTGATGTAATATCATACACGCCTCCCCTCTCAAAAAATTATGACGATGTAAATGTTTTTTAATGCATTCTTTAAAACATTTTACCCAATTTAATGAGTTTAATAACACTTTTGTTTATTTCTATGATATGCCCAGCACTGTCATGAGCACTAAGGGATTGAGGGTGGGAGGAATGATGAACACGGCATGATCCTATGCTGAAAGCGACGTCCACTGGGGGAAACAAGCAAGAAAATCAATGACAACCATGCAGTGTCATGAAGGGAGATACAAAAACTACATCAAGGGCATCTTTGATATGCTTCCGGGATATACTTCCGGGATATGCTTCCACCGAGTCCTTGAAAGGTGTGAGGAGCAGGAATGATTCAGCTAGACAAACGAAGGGGCAGGAATTACTACATGAGCAGAATCATCAGAGGGCCAGAGAGCTGGAAACGCAGCACTGTGCTGAGGCACACTGAGGAAGACATGGAAATGGAGGCTGGAAAGAGACACAGGTGGACACCCAAGGCTCCTGCACGCCGTGCTGAGAAGGATTCCCTGGCATCGATGACGATTTCAGCAGAAGAGTTCATATAAACCAGGAAACAGACATGCTGGCACCTATCAGGAGAACCAGATTAGGGCGGGGCAAGTAAGTTAGGAGACCACACACTAGGCAGAGGGATCAACTAGGACAGTCAGGACCATTATTCATCTGAGGACTGGCAATGGAGTTGTAGGGCTGAAAAATTATCCCCCCCAAGAGAGGAAACCGAATTGCAAGACCTGGGAATGAAAGAAAGAGAGAGAGAGAGAGACAGAGAGAGACAGAGTGTGTCTAGGGTTGACTTCCACGTTCGTGATTTGGGCTGAGAGGAAATCGAGGAGGGTTCAGGAGGTGGTGAGGTTACAGCACAAGGACTCCCTCTGACCGCCTCAGGCTACACAAGAGATGCGGAGACTCCTACTCCACACCTGCGCTAGAATGCAACGGAAATCAGACATGCTCATACCTTCCCTCCTTCTTTATTATATTCTGACACCACCCATCCCTCTCGTGGCACTCCACTTTCTGGTGGGCTTGATCATACGTTCGAATGGCTACGCCGAACTCACAACCGTCCTCATGATTATGGGGTTCTTAGGGGAGCTAGCAAGTTACAGAATGTTAAGGAGACAGTTCTTTTCTCCGCAGAACCTCTACGCAGTCAGGTGGTAGGCAGGTAGGTCTCTCTCTGGTCTTCAGCCACTCAGCCTTGACCTTTGCCTCATTCCGTGGACCAGGGAGCCCACAGGCCATGCTTCCTTGTGGTTCCAGAGATATGCAGTCTCGTGGTCTCTGCAGGCAACCTCTGCTGTTTCTGCTGCATCTGCCACTCGCTTGGTGTCTTTTCTTGACGGTTGTAGGGTTCTTCGTCCTGCTTCTGAGATGGCTCACTGTGAAGTGGCAACATCAACCCCCAAGTGAGTCTTCCACACTTTATTTCCAGGTTCACTCCCAGTCGCTTGTTGGGGGTAACAGACTATAGATAGAAAAGTCATGCTGCAGCACTTTGCTTCACAGCAGGGGGTGGGATGTGCACTTGCAAACATTTTGGCATCCTTGGATGAAGCAAATGGTGCATGCCTTTGGCAGCTGAGCAAAAACTTGGGATTTCTAGTCCACCCAGAAACACCTCGAGAGAAAGATCTGGAATCTACTTCAGCCATTGGAAAAAAGTCAACCGCTGAAAACTCTGGAGTACAGTTCTACTCTGACATACGTGAGGCCCTAATAAAGCTTGACTGACGCCATGGCAACTGGTTTTCCTTGGTTGTATTTGTGGTGTCTGTAAGATATCCAGTGAATGGTTGGAAATGCCAACTCAGAACTCAGGGGGCTTCTTTGTAAGAGGTGCCGAACCTGGAACTGACTGTGGACTAAATGATGGGCAGAGCTCTGGTGGCTTAGCGGGTTACTCATTGAGCAGCTCGCCACAGAATCAGCAGTTCAAACCCACCAGTCAATCCATGGGGGAAAGGTGAGACAGTCAATTCCTGTAAAGATTTAAAGTCGTAGACACCCACAGAGACCGTTCTACTCTGGCCTCTAGGGTCACTCTGCGTCAGGATCAACTCAATGGCAGTGAGGGCTTTGATTGTTTTGTTTTTTTAAGCCATGCCGGTGGATGAGATAGCCCAGGGGGGGAACGGTATATTAGAAGGACACGAGGAAAAGAACCTCAATAGCACTGACAACATTGTTTCCTTCATGCTAGTTAGTTTGATCGGAACATTTTTTTCCCTCAGGTAGCAATTCATGGTTAGTGTCAACAGCACACAGACAATAATCTCAGATTGCTTCAGTGTTTCATGCGTTTGAATCTAGCACAAGGTGGTGGCTTCTTCACTGCAAACTCCAAGGACGATGACGCTTACCCCGAACCAGTAGCAAAGCCGCCCAGGGACCATCCATTCAAACAGTACTGCAGCAGTACTTCAGGGGGATCATACAAATGACAGCCTTAATTTCCAAGGCAAAACTAAAGCAGTGTGTGCATTTCTTAATCTCTTGATATTTCCACTGATGATACAGTAGCAATCATGGCTATTGACCTTCTCACACACAAGTCAGCGACACTACTAGACTAGTAATCATTGTTTTCTTCACTACCAGGATTTATAAGGGAAAAAAGGTCACTTTCATTTAAGAAATTCCTAGAAGCAGTAAAAAAACGATTACCTTTTTACATCTGAAACCTAGGATATGAGAGAGTACATTTCAAGGTATTGCAACCAAACCACAAAAACCATTATTAAGTAAAAATATCAAAATATGAAGCTACTATTTCTCAACATAGCCTCCACCTAGGTCTACACATGCCTGGAGGTGGTGTTTCCATCTAACACGTTCCTAAAGAATTCTGCACTTTCATTCTTCGATTTACACTGTGCCGAAATATGTGTGGCATCTTCCAGAGTTTAATATAGCTTCCTTTCAACGCTCTTTGAGTTTGAGGAACAAAAGGAAGTCTAAAGGGGCAGAAGTCGGGCTTGCAGGGGGGCGAAGGGGAGTAAGGTTGAGGGCCGGTCTTTGCTAGACACAGAGAATGTGCAGGTGCGTTCCTGTGATGGAAACACTCCTCAGGGCAACTTCCCGGGCCTTGTTCTCACCAATTCAGGTTTCACTTCCCTTAACACTTCATATGATGCCTCCATGAGTGTACTCTGTCCTTTGAGAAAATCGATCAAAATCTATTTCCCTTTCGAGACCCGAAAACAGTCCCTGTCGCCTCCTGAGCTCCCCTCTCTGCCTTGAACTAAGAACCCAGCTGTTCACTCAGAAACCACTGTCTGTGATTAGACCTTGCTCCCTGGGTAGTATTGGTACAAGGTAAGTAAAAAATAACATTGCCTCTTGGATTCTCATTCACACGCGTACAGTTTTATTCCAAACATGCTTAAGCACACCTCTGTGATCAATGGATGACAGAAAGTAAGTTTGTGACAGATTTGCCTTTCTCTTGTTAGGGTACATCCAGGAAAATGGTCCAGTTGATGCAGCAATTTGGGAGGATATCTCTGGGACAAGTTACGTTTCTCAGTTGTGGTTTTTAATATAGTAACTGTTGATAAATGCACAGAAACAAAATCTCCTTGTGGGTCTCAGTGATTTTGAAGAGAGCAAACAACTTGAGAACTGTTCACCTAGCATTGAAAAAACAAAAAGAAAGAAAGAAAAGAGATTTTAGAAAGACATTCTCACTGCTTCCCTGCCCTCATCTTGATCAGCCCCCTCTAAACAGTCTTTGGGGAATTCCTGAGTGCAACAGTTAAGTATTCACCTTCTAGGAAAAAAAGGTTGGTGGTTCAAACTCACCCCCAGGTGCCTAGAAAGGCAGGCCTGGCCATCTAGTTCCCAAAGGTCACAACCTTGAACCCTCCCTGGAGCAGTGGTGCTCTGCAGCACATGGGGTGTCATCTACTGGGATTAATTCAATAGCAAGTCACAGCAGGAAAGCAGTCTTGCAAACTTCAGCTTGATTCTTCCACCCTGTGACTATAGAGGTCTACTGCAATGCACCAATCAGATTCTACTGCCGGGGTGTGTTCTGCATGCTCAGGGCGAGAGTCTGCTCTTCTCAGAAGCCAGGCTGAGCTGCAGCATCCAACCGTCTTCTCTGAAATAAATGCCTTTTCTTTTGCACCATATTTTCAGACTCATTAAGAACTGTGGTCATGCTTCTCTACCTCTAATCGAGTTTTTAATGCCTTCTGTCTTATTTGCCAAGCTGTTCAAGCAGAAAGATAATCATTGGGAACTCTCTTAGTCAATAAGGTTTCATTAGATCATCTCTACAAATCTAACGTATTTACATGTTCATCTTTAATTATTATGGTTTTGTCATGATTTGTAAACACATTTCAATGAGTAAGTTATTCTGGTCCTAATCAACGTAAACAGAGTCATAGGATTTTTATATATTAACAAACAATATTCTACATGAAACATCTGCATGTCTAACCTGAGTTTAATGTGATGTGAATGTATTAACTTTAAAAAATATCACGCTGCACATATGAATGTGGATGTTTCCTATGCCTTCTGCCTCTTCATTCAATTTATATTTGGAATAAGTGAGTTACCAGAAAGCTTCTGCTATGATTACGCTATGTCATATTGAAGTAATCCATTTCTAAGACAGGTAGCCAGTGTTGGGCCGCGGATAGCACCCCTCATTTCATAAGTACTCTAACATTCCTCTAGCAGATTGTAGTTGACACATCCAGCATCGATTTCAACTCGTTTCATGGTGTTTTCTTTTCCAGCAGAGGTTGTAAAAGCCCTATTTCTTGAACTCCCTTGAAGCTAGAAGTCTTAATTGACAGATATTACAGATCAGATGGAATTATGAGAGACTTGGTTCTGGAGCAGAGATTAAGTAAGGCCAAAAGGGCACGAGGCACCGTTTTGCTGGTGTGGATTAAGCTGGATCAGACAGACGCTGTAGCACTGTGATTCTGGAGCCAAGATTCTAGCAAGACTCCCCATTTAACAGATGGCTGCTCGATCGTGGCAGGAGCAGCAGAGCGGTTCTGTCAGCTTGAAGAACCGTCTCTAGAAAAACAGGCGAGGGGCTAGTTCTTCAGCTCCCTGTTCCCAATGCTTCATTAAGTCATTTTAAATGCTGCAGCGTCTCTATTATGAGTTGCTATGTGTCTCCCAAAAAAGGTAAGTTCAAGTTCTAAACCCCATCAACACCCCCCGACACACACACCTGGGACTATGACCCTGCCTGACAACAGAGTATTTGCAGATAGAATTACTTAAGAACTAAGTAGGGTGGGTGGGCCTATACAAGAGAAAGACATGGAGAAACGGCCATCGAAAGAACACCACAGGAAGACAAAGAGAGAAGACCCTGAAGGAAGACAACCATGTGCAAACGGAAGCAGAAATCGATGTGCTGCCACAAGCACCTGCAGCTGGAAGAGATGAGTGGGATCTCCCTCTAGTTCTAGAGTCTCGAGCTTCGTGGAGAGCTTGGTCTTGCCAAAACCCTGAATTCAGACTTCTGACTCACAGAACTAGAGACAATACATCTGATTATTTCAAACTACTCACTTTGAGGTATCTTGCTACCGTTGTCCTAGGAAATTAATACAACATCCTCTCTGTTACTCTCCTCTCTAGAATTAGTTCTAAGGTGTTTTTACATGGATTATCTCAGTTAAAATTTACAATTAGAGAGCAGAGAGAAAAATAATGGATGCTTCTACATTGTCTACAAGTAGGATTGAATTTCTGAGAAATTAAGTAATTTATTCAGGATGTTATTGATAAAAAGCAGAGGCAAGATGAGGACTTTTGTCTGCTAGTCCAGTGCTCTTTTCGTGAGCACTGCTTCCAAGCCTATACACTTCATTCAAAGTTATATACACACGTACATATATACATACACTCATTGCTGAAAATTTGTATCTATCGAGGGCCATAAATTGCTGTCCTTTGCCTTTATTCTTTAGAAATATAACTCCAATTTTGCTGGATACAAAACATTTAATTATGAAATCACATTTCCCTTCACTACATCTACTTGTGATCATATAATCATGTTTTGGGCAATGAATTCAACGAAGAGATGTTGACTGAGGTTTAACAGGAAAGGGTGCTCAGATAAAGCCAATTGAGTTGGGGGAAGAACTCTTTGATCCTTCTGTCATCCCTCCTTCCTGTTACCTGTAATGCAGATGTGATGGCTAGAGTGCAGTCAGCATAATAAATGATCTCTTAATGGAGGTACCAGAGGGTACCTCTAAAAAAATGAAAAAGCTTTCATAGTACATATTCTTTTTTTCACTAGACAAGCCTTGAGCTACTCACTCTGAGTTAGTGCGCCCAGTGGCATCACCTGGGAAGGTCCTCTCTGGTGACAGTGGATTTTTTTGTTGTTAACGTAGTTTCACTCAAACCTCATTTGTTGTGTTTGCCAATTTAAGAGAAAAAGTGTGCAGCTGTGAAATTCCCTTTCCTGCTTGGGAATAATGCCACAGAAACTGTTGTGATGTTGAACACAGCTTACAAGGACAGCACTGAGGGAAAAACTCAAGTGTACAGGTGGTTTTCTCATTTCAATAAAGGTGAAATGTTGATGGATGACAAACCTTGTTCTGGACATCCACCAACTTACAGATGGACAAAAATGTAGACAGAATCCATACAATTGTCCTTGAAGACCGATGGCAGACCATTGAAGAGATGGGGATGTTCTCTGGGCTATCTTAAAGTTCCGTCCAGCAAATTGTAGCAGAATATTTGGGGATGAAAGGGTTGCTGCAGCATTTGTGCCTCAGGTTCTGACTGCCCAGGAGGAAGAGTGCTGCCTGGAAGCGTGCTGTGCTTTGAAAGAGCAGCTCGGAAGCGACCCAGACTTCTTTTCCAAGGTCATTTCTGGTGACGAGGCATAGTGCTGTTCTCACAACCCCGAAAGCAAACATCAATCAAGCCAGTGGAAGATGCCATTCTCACCTCTCCCCCCAAAACTCAAGTGAAATCAAATATCAAGACAATGCTTATTTGTTTTTTTGATGTGAGGGGGTTAGTGCATTTGGAGTTCATTCCTCCATGTCAGAATGTGAATTAAGCTTTCTATTCAGAGGTTCTAAAAAGCTTGTCTAGCAGTGTAAGGCAAAAAAGGTCTGATTTGTGGCAGATGGGAAATGGGTTTTGCCACCATGACAATGTACCTGCTCACCCAGTCATCTCAGTGCACCAGTTTTTGGCAAAAAACAGCCTGCCTCTCTTGCTTCACACACCGTACTCACTTGACCTTGCTCTGTGCAACGCTCTTTTGTTTCCTTGCATGCAGAGGAGCATGAAAGCACAGAGATTGGTCAGAGTAGAAGAGGTGAAGATAAAAACGAGGGAGGGCTGTCAGCCATCCAAACAGATGAGTTTGAAGATGTTTCCAAGAATGGAATCACAGATTTGACAAATGTATTATGTGTAATGGAGAGTACTTTGAAGGTGATAAGGTTGTTTTATAAAAAATATTTAATACATAGCTTTGTGAAAAAAAAATTGGGGGTGGGTGGGTACCCCGTAGTATTCTGATAGTCATGTACCACTTTAACAGTTTGCAGACTTTTTTCCCCTTAGAGAATTGCCCCACTGATAGTTTATTTTACACCATTTTTGTACAGTATTTTAATTGTTTAGGAAGGATGATCAACCCAGTTATCAAATCTTTAGTGCTATTATTACTATAGTATTAGAGAAATGAAAATAAATATGATTCTGTGCTCTGCCACTGATGAAGCTGGCATGGTAAAAACTTCCTTCTCTATTTCAGGGCTTATATCCTTGGCATGGACAGTGTTTCAGATTGAATTGTTTCCCCCCCAGTCCCCAAGCCTCCCAAAAGTATGTTGACATTTGAACACAGTGTTGTGAATAAATGTTATCAGTAAGTTATACGAGGGTAGGCTGTGTCCTAATCCAATATGAATGAGGCCTTTCTAAAAGAGTGATGGAGGCAGAGAGGGAAGATGGCTATGTGAATATGGAAGCAGACAGTGGAATGATCTAAAGAGAAGTCAATGGATACCTAAGATTGCCACCTGGCAGTCACCAAAAGCTAGCAGAGAGGGATGGGATAGAATCTTAAGAAGCCAACATGGTCAATTTAGTGATTTCAGACTCCTAGCCTGTTGAATTGTAAGAAAATAAATTTCTGTTCTTGTAAACCACCCTTTGGTACTTTGTGACGGTATCTCAGGCAACTGGCATATTGAGAGAAATAACTACATACCCAAATGCTCTGTGATGAGGATAGGACTGTCAAAGGAACTCACACTTGAGATCTCTTTTCCCGAGATTTGATTGGTCAAAAAGGAAAGTCAAAACCTAAATCTATCTCCTGATACTGTATTCCAAGAGAAAGCACATTTTCAAACGTGTTTTTGCTAGCCATCTGGTTAGGGTATTCAGGACATTATGTTCACACATGATATGAAATTTTGATTCTTGTGTCATTTCCAAACGTGGTTATACACAGAGTCTGGGCAATGGGATGCATTCTGCAACTTTAAATGTGTATCTTATCATTGGACCACATCACCCTGGATTAGTATCTTAGAATCAACCTTACAGTGATCTTGGGAGTGTTGCATTGTAGTATGTGCTCTTGTGTATACCAAAACCCACTGCCATCAAGTTGATTCCAAGCCTATAGGACAGATTAAAACTGTTCCTGTGAGTTTCTGAGAGGGTAAATCTTTCTAGGAGTAGAAATCCTCATCTTTCTCCCACATATGTGTAGGGGGAGTATTACAACATTTATCTTCCAAGTGTTAGTATTTAAATAATTTTTATAACCTAGTTTGGGCATTTCTTCATTTAAAAAAATAAAACGAGAAAAAAATAAATAAATAAAACGAGAATTAAAAAAAAATGAAAATGGCTTTTAAAAAAATCTATAAGAATTTTTGAGAATAAAAACAGAGGAAAAAATATGAGAACTTCAATGATTATTCCCTAGAAGTAATTATGTGGTTTTTAGAGGCATGAAGTAAGATTCAAGGCAAGAGTCTTTCTTACCCAGCAATTAAGAACTAAAAATAAAAAAGAGACAGAGTAGAGTGAGTGTGATAGCTAAGGTCTTGTGTCAACCCGCCTGCACCAGGATTCTCTGTGGTTTGGCAGGTAATACCTAGTAATCCGCTAAGCTGTGATCTAATACGATGTAATTATTTCCACACTAGGATCGGCTAAGAGCAGCCAATCAGTTGTAAAAAGATTAGGTTGGCGTGCAACTCCTTTACTCTGATCTAATCATTTGAAAAGACGTTTCCTCTGGAGTATGGCTTGCTTCCCCTCTTAGTGGAGAGCTTTGCTTGCTGTTTGCTGGGCCTGTCAGTATCTTGCAAGTGGCTTTTCAGCCTCTGGTTCTTTGAACTTGCGCCAGTGGCCTGCCACCTTGCCTGCTGACCCTAGATTCATTCACCTTGGCAGTCACGAGTCTGACCTGCTGGTGGTTCATTGTCCTCTGCAACCACAGATCTATAGGCTTCCTGTCCATCTTGGGTTCACCAGACCCCACAGACCACAGCCAGAAGAAGCCTCTGTATTCATATTTTCTCTGGATAGAACCCACTCTAGATCAGCTGTGGTATCAGCTCACCAGACCTGCAAAAGTAATGATACTAAGTTTTCAAAATGTGACTTTTGGGACCCTACCTTCAAAGAATGGGAAACCTTGGGCCTACGGTGCAGCAGTCTGTGTTTTAATAATAGATGAAAGCCCTCTGGGTGAGTCTGATGCATGTTAAAAGTATTATTCACTGCTAATAGCTGACAGTATAGGTTTAAAAAACATCACTGCCATAAAGTCAATTCTGACTCATAGTGACCCTCTAGGACAGAGTAGGACTGCCTGATGGGTTTCTGAAACTGTCACCCTTTACAGGAGTAGAAAGGCTCATCTTTCCCTCACAAAGCAACTGGTGGGCTGGAACGATTAACCTTGTGGTTAGCAGCCCACTGCGGAACAATTATACCACCAGGGCTCCATGTATGTTTTTAATAGGAGACAATATTTACATCCCCAAAATGCATTTTTAGCAGTGGAATTTCAGGTTATCAGCAACAAAGGAAAGTTGTTCTGCTAACCTTCAAATTACACAATTAACTTCACTTCTGCATAAAATGGATGCTGTTTGATGTACAAATGCTAAATAAATGATTTGACAGCTCAACTAAACTAGGTGGTAAGCGAGAAAGAGAGAATGTAATTATAGAGAACGCTAAAAAGCAAACAAACCCACTGCCATAGAGCTGGCACCACTTAAAGAGCTGGTACCGCTAGGACAGAGCAGAATTGTACCATAGGCTCTCGTTGCAGACTGCCACCTCTTTGTTCTGCGGAGCGGCTAGTGGGATCTAATTGTTGACCTGTCAGTTACCAAGCAAGCTCTTAACCACAGTACCACCAGGGCTCCTCCTGACAGAGAACTAGGTGGTAAAATATATGGTGTTAGTTTGTTGAGAACCAGGCAAGGAGAAAAAACAAAACAAAACAAAAGCTCAAAAGGAAAGTTGTCACTTTAATACAAACATGGAGAGGTTTCTCTTCTTCTTTTATCTGTTTTCTATTTGACCTGGAGTGATTAGGAGAGTGGCTACAAAGCCTCTGAGACTTAGAAGTAGTCTTACTACAAAGAAATGTTTATGCGGTCGCTTTAATGTAGCCCTTAAGTGGGTCTAGATTCCAGACAGTTATTACCTTGCTTAGTGGTTTTACGTAAATGAATTGCTTTGGTCTTCATTTTTTTCTTTCTTCTTCTTACTAAAACTTTTCATTGTGACTCGGCTGAAGGATTACAGAGCAGGTCATCAGTTTTACACTGAACGATTCATGTACATTTATTTCATCTCATTCATTGCGATCCTTTCAGTGTAGCATCGCTGGTCCCCTCTCCTCCCTGTGTGTTCTGGTTCCATTCCTGCTGCTTTCCTAACCTTCTGGATGTTGTCCAGATGGTTGATTATGTTGAAGTGTGCATACCTCACTTACAGGTTCGTGTTCCCCTATGGACCTGTCAATTAAACATTGAACCACGGGAGGAAGATCATTTCCAGAAGGGTGACTGAGGTCCATGCCCACGTGGGTTCCACCAGTCAGCCTAGCCTCTTTCTAGGATTTGAGTTTTGTTCCACATTTTCTCCCACGCTCTCCACAACTTCTCAATTGTGACCCCTTTCTGAGAAGTTGGTAATGGCTCCCTGGAGTTCTTCTGGTCAGAGGGTTGTATAGATTGATGTCAATTTTTCTTTCTATTGTAGATATTTTCAATCTATAGTTAGTTGGGAATGGAGTCAAAACCCATTGAAAAACATTTTTGTCATACTTTTTATTTTTTTCATGTTTGTAATATTTTTCTCATTCAAAGGAGCTCTTAATGATGCCGTGGATTAAGCACTGTGTTGCTGATGGAATGTCAGCGGTTTAAACTCAGCAGCTGCTCCCAGGGAGAAAGACGAGGTTGTTGGCTCCTGGGAATACTTACAGTCTCTACATAAGGTCATGTGAATTAAAATCAACTCGATGAAGCAACAGTAGATGTGGTTTACTTTCCTGAAGCTGTGATCACGACTGCCAGTGATAGGATTACACAAAGCCTGTTTTCTCTTAGTGATTTTATACGGCTTCTTCTTGTTGTCAGGAGTTAGATTTTCTAGACAGCCATGAAGAATTAGGTAAACTATATACTGGTCATGTTATTGCAATGAAGAGCTTAGGTATTATGTCCAGCTACAGGTGTGTATTGTTATGGTGTGCAAATTGAAAAGGTGTAAACGCACACTCATCACGAAGGCCAAAATGCACAAGGAACACAGCAGTGGTGGCTGGTTTTGTCAGGACCAGTCTTCTCTGTTTTGTGAGGATGTGCCTGCCCACTTGCAGGTTTCTGACCAGAATAAATGAATAATTTATTATTGCTAAGTCACATTGAACAGAAATAACTGATTTCATCTTTAATTAAGAATGTGAGTGACATTTGGCTCTGAGAAAGCCCAGTCAAAGGGCAGAAAAAAAGGTTACTCATGAGGATTTCACATAAACCCTTCAAATTCCAATTAGTTACTGAGAGTGTGTTTATGTTGCTTTTGTAAAGGTCTTCTGTAGGCTAACTTTTAAAGGCAGCCTGAGGAGTGGGGAGAATGAGCACCCCAAGTTTCATAGAAACTGATAGCTTATTGACCATGACTCCCTGAGTCCCTTTTCAAAGCCACAGGCTGAGCTCCAACCCAGCTGCTTTAGGGAGACATGGAGCAGCTGAGGTTTCTTTAGTTTATGTTGGCTTTATCTCACAGCATAATAGCGCCCCTCACCGTTTCTTCTGTTGGTTTTTTAAACTTAATTAATTACTTAATTGGGGGGCTCTTATAAATCTTATAACAATCCATCATTAAATTGTAGTAAGCACACTTGTATATATCCTGCCATCAATATTTCCGAATCATTTTCTTTCTACTTGAGCTCTTGGTATCGGCTAATCTTTTTCTCCCCTCCCACCCTCGTGAATTCTTGATCAATTATATGCTATTGTTACAATGAGACCAGGGGTCCTGGGGGGACATGGGAGAGTAGGAGGTGAAGAGGGGGAGCAAGAGCCAACAAACTCAGGGATAAGAGAACAAGAGATCTAAAACTGATAGTGAGGAGGGCGTGATAGTGAGGAGGGTTTGATCAAGTGCAATGTATCCAAGAGGAATTACTGAGAGCCGAATGGAGGGTGAGCATGACAGTGGGATAGGAGGAAGGTGAAAGGAAATAGGGGAAAGAAGTAGAGGCAAAAGCTATTTATAGAGGTATAGCTCTAGGCATGCATATATGTAAATATATTAATTTATAATGAAAGGGCTAGAGGCCAATGTAAATACATTTATATGCTAAGTATTAAGATAGCAGATGAACTTTGGGCTTCTACTCAAGGCCTCGCTTAATACAAGAACGCTTTGTTCTAATAACCTGGCAATCTTTGATAATCACCTTCCTGGCACGATTGCTGAAGATAAAATGGGTGCATAAGCAAATGTGGTGAAGAGTGGATGGTGCCCGGCTATTAAGAGATATAGTGTCTGGGGTCTTAAAGGGTTGAAGTTAAATAAGCAACTATCTCACAGGGAAGCAATAAGCCAACATGGAAGACCCACAGCAGCCTGTGTGATCATGAGGTGTCAACACGATCAGGTATCAAAAGATCCCAAACAAACAATACTATCGATGTGAAAGAGGGGGTTGGTCCCCCTAGAATAATTTATTTCAAAGGATGACATTGAATCTGCAGCTCCGGGAGAGGGACATATCTGATCAGAGCACACCGGAGCAGATGAAGGGGGAGGAGGAGAGAGTGGAGCACATCCTGGGCCACCAGGCCGTGAGGACGATTTTCCCAGTTAGAGCAGCCAGTCCACGGAGAGGACCACATGGCAAGCCCCACTATGAGACATGATGCCCCCCACTAACCCATAGCCCTACAGGTGACAACACCAGAGACACAGTGTGGGAATTGCCCCGGATCTGATCCAGCCACACGGAGGCAAAACACTAATGGGGTGCAGCAGAACAGCAAGGGAATGGAGCGACAAGGTCCCCAGGGAATGCTGAAGGTGGACTTTGGGGCCAGGGTGTGGTGCCCCAACAGACTGGACTGGAAAACACTCCTAAAGGCCAAACAATCCTTGAACTAACTACAAGCTTTTCTTTCTTGTTGTGTTTTGTTGTCATTGGTTTGTTGTTGTTGTATATTATTGTTTGGTTTATCTCTGTCATGTTTTTGTGCATGTTATTATCTCTGCAGGTCTGTCTAAATAAGATAGGCTGGATGAACAATCTGGAGGAGAAAACAACGGGACCAAAAGTTCCGGGGGGACATGGGAGAGAGGGAGGTGGGGGAAAAGGAAGTGGTGTTAACAAACCCAGGGACAAGGGAACAACAAGTGATCCAAATCGGTGGTGAGGAGGGTGTGGGAGGCCTAGTAGGGCATGATCAAGGGTAATGTAACCAAGAGGAATTAGTGAAACCCTGGTGGGGACGGAGCATGAAAGTGTGACAGGAGGAAGGTCAAAGGAAATAGAGGAAAGAGCTGGTAGGCAAAGGGCATTTATAGAGATCTAGATAAAGACATGCACTTATGCAAATATATTTAAATATAAGGATAGAGAAATAGATTTATGTACATATATTTATAGGTTTAGTATTAAGGTAGCAGAAGGTCATTGGGCCTCCACTCAAGTACTCCCTCAATGCATGAATACTTTCTTCTATTAAATTGGCATTCTATGATGCTCACCTTCCCGACACAACTGCTGAAGACAAAGCGGGTGAACAAGAAAATGTGGAGAAGAAAGCTGATGGTGCTAGGCTATCAAGAGATATAGTGTCTGGATTAAATGCTTGAAGGTAAACAAACAGTTATCCAGCTCAGAAGTAACAAAGCTCACATGGAAGAAGCACACAAGCCTGTGTGATCATGAGATGCCTAAGGGATCAGTTATCAGTCATCAAAGAACAAAAAAATCATATCATTGTGTGCTCACCTCCATGATACGATTGCTGAAGACAAATGGGTGCATAAGCAAATGTGATGAAGAAAGCTGATGGTGCCCGGCTATCAAAAGATATGGCATCTGGGGCCTGAAAGGCTTGAAGGTAAACAAGTGGCCATCTTGCTCAGAAGCAACAAAGCCCACATGGAAGAAGCACACCAGCCTGTGTGACCATGAGGTGTCAAAGGGATGAGGTATCAGGCATCATCAGAACAAAAAATCTTACCATAGTGAATGAGGTTGGGAGTGCGGAGTGGAGACCCAAAGCCCATTTGTAGGCCGCTGGAGATCCCCTTACAGAAAGGTCTCAGGGAGTAGAAAAGCCAGTCAGGGTGCGATGTAGCAACAATGAAAAATACAACTTTCCTCTAGTTCCTAAATGCTTCCCCACCTCCAGCCCCCCTCCCCTATCACGATCCCAATTCTACCTTGCAAGTCTGGCTAGACCAGAGGATGTTCACTGGTACAGATAGGAACCGGAAACACAGGGAATCCAGGGTGGACGATTCCTTCAGGACCATTGGTGTGAGTGGTGATACTAGGAGGGTAGACGGAGCGTGGATTGGAAAGGGGGAACAAATTACAAGGATCTACATGTGACTTCCTCCTTGGGGGATGGACAACAGAAAAGTGGGTGAAGGGATACGTTGGACAGGGCAAGAAAACACAAAATAATAATTTATAAATTATCATGGATTCATGAGGGAAGGGGGCACGGGGAGGGAGGGGAAAACTGAGGACCTGATGCCAGGGGCTTAAGTGGAGAGCAAATGTTTTGAGAATGATGAAGGCAATGAATGTACAAATGCGCTTTACACAATTGATATATGTATGGATTGTGATAAGAGTTGTATGAGCCCCTAATAAAAACGATTAAAAAAGAAGAAAAAAAAGAGGGGGTTGGGGTGGAGGCCCAAAGCCATCTGTAGACTATTGGACATCCCCCACAGAAGGGTTACAAGGAAGGAGTGATTCACCCAGGGTGCAGTATAGCACCAAAAAAAACCAACACACATCATTCCTCTAGCTCCTGAATGCTTCCTCTCCCCACCCCCACACCCCACTTCCATGGCCCAACCTACCTAACAAATCCGGCTAGAACAGAGTACACACATGAGTGCAGATAAGAGCACTTTACACATGGAATCCAGGACAAATAACCCCCTCTGGAACAGTAGTGGAACTAGCAATGTCATGAGGATAGGAGGATGGTGGGAGCAAGGAGGGGGAGTGAAGAGGGAACAAGAGAGACCACATCACAAGGTTGGATATATAGACCTCACTCATTGTTTAATCTACATTTTCCATCTAAATCTTTCAAAGCCAGTATTCACTGATTTTCCCAACATCTAATAAAGATGATACAATGAGTGGACCAGGAATAAGTCTAATGATCACCTGTACTTCATGTCTTCATTTCTTACCACTCTATGATGCTCTCTATGTGATAACACAGTCATTACGGTAAAGAAAGTGTCTGACTTTGAAGTTGGAAAGATTCTGGGTCAGTAATTCACACCAACCATTTAGTAACTTTGGCATAGACAGGTTATTTAACCTTGCAGAACCTCTGTTTGTTTATCAGAAAAATGAGCATAGAAGTGCTCATTTATTGTAAACCTTAAAAAATGCTGCATGGAAATGTCAGATGCCCAGCCAGCCTTCAACCTTTAGCAATGGTTCCAATCATTCTTTAATCTTTAAAAAAAATTGTGTCACATGATGAGGAAATGCCTACAAATTCTGGCTCTGGGAGATTGAGCATTTACTGGTTGCAGGAGAATTTACCAGCTGTCCATTAGTCTTAGCTCTGAATCCACCTTTCATGATGAGGCAGCACATGTAAAAAAGTGAAGTTTTCTCTTGGATATATGTGTACATCTGTGGTCAAGCACTTAGCTAGAACTTTTCCCGAATCCTTTGAGAGTCCTGTAAGAATGTGGTGAAGAAAGCTGATGGTGCCCAGCTATTAAAAGAGATAGTGGCTGGGGTCTTAAAGGCTTGAAGATAAACAAGCGGCCATCTAGCTCAGAAGCAACAAAGCCCACATGGAAGAACACACCGGCCTGTGTGATCACGTGATCCCAAAGGGTTCAGTTATCAGGCATCAAAGAACAAAAAATCATATCATTGACTGCACACCTCCATGATATGATCGCCGAGGACAAACGGGTGCATAAGCAAATGTGACGAAGAAAGCTGATGGTTCCCGGCTATCAAAAGAGATAGTGTCTGGGGTATTAAAGGCTTGAAGGTGAACAAGTGGCCATCTTGCTCAGAAGCAACAAAGCCCACATGGAAGAAGCACATCAGCCTGTGCGATCACAAGGTGCCAAAGGGATCAGGGATAAGGTATCGTCAAAAAAAAAATCTTTCCATAGTGAATGAAGGGGGAAGTGCAGAGTGGAGACCCAAAGCCCAGTTGTCAGCCATTGGAGACTCCCTTACAGAGGGTTCTAGGGGAGGAGATGAGTCAGTCAGGGTGCGATGTAGCACCGATGAAGAATACAGCTTTCCCCCAGATCCTGTATGCTTCCTCCCTCCCAATTACCATGATCCGAATTCTACCTTGCAAGTCTGGATAGAGCAGAGGTTGTACACTGGTGCATATAGGAGCTGGAGGCACAGGGAATCCAGGGTGGATGATACCTTCAGAACCAGGGGGTGAGGGGCGATACTGGGAGAGTAGAGGGTGAGTGGGTTGGAAAGGGGGAACCGATTACAAGGATCCACATGTAACCTCCTCCCTGGGGGACGGACAACAGAGAAGGGGGTGAAGGGAGACGCCGGATAGGGCAAGATATGACAAAATAATAATCTATAAATTATCAAGGGCTTATGAGAGAGTGGGGAGTGGGGAAAGAGGGCGAAAAAAAAAGAGGACCTGATGCAAAGGGCTTAAGTGGAGAGCAAATGCTTTGAAAATGATTAGGGCAAAGAATGTACAGATGTGCTTTAAATAACTGATGTATGTATATGTATGGATTGTGATAAGAGTTGTATGAACCCCTAATAAAATGTTTAAAAAAAAGAATTCACTTAGTATTTACACTTAATCACTTTAATTTCAAGTCTTTAAAAATTAAGCAACCATTGGAAGTAACCATTGGAACCTTTATTTTTTAGCATTTACTTTTAAGAAAAGGCAACAGATGACTCTTGCTGTGACCGGTACTCTCCTGGTGAGACAGCCACTGAAGCCTTCAGGGTCCAAACCTGAGAACTGGCTGCTCACCCCTCCTGGCGTCCTCTGCTGAAACAAGTCCAGCTGACCTCTGCTGGGGTCTCTGGGGTCTGGCCACTGCCTTGCCCTTTCTTGCTCATTTCTGGCCCATCCACGCTGCCTGGTCCACTCCAGCTGCTTCCCATTTATTTCCTGGCTTCACGGCTCACAGAGGGCTTGGGAATTCTTCCTGAGCCAGGCAGTGATGAGTATTCCTAGCAGCTGGCAGTTTTCCTGATACGTGGGAGTCTTCCTCTTACAGTGTCCCCCCCCCCCCCACCTGTCTGCAGCTGTATCTCTTTTGGATGTGCTTCTAGCAGCCAGAGCCCAGAGCATGCACAGCACAACCAGAGCAGAATTCTTGCTCTAACTGTAAGGAGAACCACATCACACGAGGGCAATGAAAGTTTCTTCTCCTCTGTCCCCACCCCCGATCTGAGGAGAAGCATTCTCTCAGCAGATTTCTATGTGTTGCTGCCCTGTCCTACTCCCATTTCCCCAAATGAGGACACTAAGGAAGGTCAGGCGACCTTGAAACTAAACTCACCAGGATTAAATCATGGAAAACACCAGAGGTCCAGACAGGAAACAGGGGCCAGGAGTAGCTTCAGGTGGTGGACAAAAAGCAGGGCTGGCCGACCCAGTCAACCTTGGGAATAAGTAGAGTGGGCTGCTACTTGTTAACATTTGTGTGCCCCTGCGGGGGTCCTTTTTGGAAGGTTTAGTTTCTAGCCCAACATCCTCCTTCCAGTAAAAGCTGGGTGTGGCCAAGCATTTTCTAGAATGTTCCATGGAACACGAATCCCTTGAGATGCTCCTTGAGGAAAAGTTTCCATGGTAGAGTAACTGCAATGCTGTATTCTGTAATTCACTTATGAAGGCTCAGAGAGAGTATTAATATATTAGAGGTTCTTAGAAGTTGTGCTTTTCCCAGAGGCTCCTAAAGTTATTGGTCCACAGAAAGCTTCTTTCAAACAACACCTAATACAGTGAGTGAAACAAAGGCTCAGTCAACATGTTCCTTAAACATGCCAAGCACACGCCACCTCTGGGCATTTGTCCCTGCCATTTCCACTGTGTGGAGTGCTCTTTGCACAGAGAGCCACACGATACCCTCCCTCACTTTAGTCAGGGATCAGCTGCAGTGTCATCTCAGATAAGTCTTCCTTGACCAACTTGTCTACAAGAGGATGGCTTTGTCCTCCCAATTCAGTCCCTTTCTTTTTAGTCCCCTGTCTTGCCGTATTATTTTTTCACAGCCTCAATAGCTGATATTATAAAGAATTTACTTGTTATTATGTACTAACTAACTTAAGAAGCCTTGGTGGCGCAATGGCTAAGCCCTTGGTGGGTAACAGCAAGGTTGGTGGTTCAAACCTACCATCTGCTCTTCAGGAGAATAGGCCTGGTGGTCTCCTGGAAAGGTTACAGCTCAGGAAATTCCCAAGTTTCCTAGTCAAGTCACATGATGTCACTAGGCATTGGAATGGACTCATCAGCATAAACCAATCGATTTATTTTAGTGAAACCCTTTCTCCTAAGCTCCATGATGGCAGAAACAGGGTCTTGTGGTGCCCTAAGCTCTGGAATCACCTACAAAGTTAGCACAAATATCAATGAATAGTGGAAATGAGCAAGGGATCTCGAGTCAGTCAGAAAGCCTGGCCTCAGACGTCTGCTCTGACTTTTCCTCTCTCCGTTTGCCTTGGACAAATCCTTTGTGTGTTGATTTCTTTGCATAAAATGAAGAGAAAGAATATCTGCCCTTCATTGCTATAGGGGAAAAACTCCATGACCCTTTAGTTTTGTTTTTCCTCCAACCTTATGAAACTCCTTGGATTAAACCAACCAATCAACCAACCACCCCTATTGCCATTTCATGAAGACCTCAGGTGTTTCCGAGGAGAACTGACCCATAAGACATTCTTGGCTATAAGCCTTGAGAAAGGGGTTTGCCTGACCTTCCTTAGGTGGGGCACTGAATGGTTGCAGAGCCAACCTTTCGGTTAGTAGTCCATTGCAAACCAATTGTGCAACCTCGGCTCCTAAACAAATATAAAGAGAACCCAATCCCACTGCCATCAAGCTGATTCTGACTCGAAGGCCCTGTCTAGGGTTTCTGGGGCTGTAAATCTTGATGAGTTCACAAAGCTGCCTTTCTCCTGCAGAGTGACTGGTGACTTTAACATCAGTGGATGTTGCAGTTAGCAGCCCAACGCTTACCTGACAGAGCCACCAGGGCTCTTTAAGAGAGAGCTAACCTCTAAGGTTAGGGTCAGGCTAGCTGGGGGTGTGAAGATAGGCCACTTTGAAACGAGGCAGGGCTGGAGTGGAGAAAACATGGCAAGGTCAGTGTACACTGGAAAGTAAAGGTTTTAGGGTATTGCCCTACAGTCACAGGCATAGACAGAGAAGGACAGACAAAAAGAGGCTTTTGGGGACTTCTGGTAGGTGTTGCCTTTTGAATGCTAACCATTTCTCTGACTCTATGCTTTCAAATAAACTTTAAGGCTAAATGGCAGTCCTTTGGGATAAGCATTATGTAGGTTTCACTTGTGAGGAAACGGAGATTCCAGAATGAACCCAAGGCTACAGTGGCAAAAAGAGGCCAAATCTGAACATGGATCTCTCTGAGGCTGAAAGATTTCTTGCCTCTCGCTCAACCTAGTTGGGTCTGCCCTTGTTGTATTTGAAGGTGGTGCTGCAAGGATAAGGGCAAGGTGAGCCAGTGCCTATCTGTGAGCCTCTTTGTAAAGGAAAAGCATAGAACCCTACACCTACCTAAACCCACACCCAAACCAAACCCAGAGCCACAGGGTGTGTTCCAACTTAGCCTATACGGTGCCCCAAACATTGTCCATACATACAGCCACCCAAGGGGGTTTCTTCTTTAGGGGGAGGGAGGAGGGGAAGGAAAGAGGAAGACAGGAAGTTGTTAAGATGTAGCAGTGGTTTTGACTTTGTTATGGGAAATACTCAGAAAGCGGAAATTAAAGCTGGGGTGTGGGGAAAATACTGCTAACCTTGTTTACTTGTATTATTCTCTGTTGCCAGGGCTTATGTCTTCCTCAATTTTATTTCTCTTGCTTCTTAAAGTCTCGTGTCAGTAATATTATTTGCATTAACTAAATATCTGTGGGTTCCCATTCAAATATGATAAAGTTGCTCAGTTATCAATCTTGGCATTCAAATAAATAAGATGTAATATTCTTTGTGTTACCAGTGCTTGCCTAATGAGGATTTAAGTTATCTTTGAAAACGTTAAGTAATTCTCAAATTAAATTCAATAAAAACTTCCTTCTAAAAACCACAGTCTAGGCTTGTTGTATGAAATTGGCTCCCATGGAAGATATTGAGAACTTTGCCTTTAAATAGGAGCTTATGGCCAAAAAAACAAAACCCAAAACAATAAGCCCTTGACAAGTTTAGAATATGGGGCAGTAGGAGTAATGACACCGTTTTTCTGAGTTTGTAACTCTTTAGAGAACTTTGTCTTCTCCTGAGGAGTGAGTGGCTGGCAGTTTCGAACTGCTGACCTTGCAGTTAATAGGCCAATATGCAACCACTGAGATACCAGGCGTCATTTCTACCCCCATAGAATTGCTTTTCTTTATAAAACTTGCCAGTGAGTCTGGCATGAGGCATGAGAAACTGAAATGGTGACATACTTAATGGGAGGTATGTGGTAAAGGGAAGCTTGATTTTCGTAAGAAGAGACATTGCCATAGGTTTGATGAAAATGAGAATGCAGTAGAGAGGGGACTACTGACGATCCAGGAGCGAGAGTACACTTGCTGAAACCGTGTCTTTGAGGCCACCTGGTAGGCAGGTAGAGGGCCATGGAGAAAAACAAGGAGAGTTGATCAATTATGGCAGTGTCTGGATCCATCTGAGAGATGTTGTGGATGTGGTCTTGGAATGTTGGGGAATTCTTTTCTGATGGCTTTTATTTTTTCAGTTAATGAATCAGAACCCCAGCAACTCAGAAAGAGGACGAAGGAGAAGATGTTTAACCTTTGTAGAAGAAAGAATAAAATATAAAATAGTTGCTTGGAAGAGGGCAGTACAGTGACGAAAAAAAATCTTCCAGGTTTTCCACTCCTTGATTACGGCAGCCAAAGCTTTTGTAGCACCACTTGTCTGTCGGTTGGTTTACGTGTGTTTTATTGACTATCCCAAGGCATTCGACTGTGCGGATCATAACCCACTGTGGGTAGCCTCGAGAAGAATGGGCATCCCAGAGCACCTCACTGTGCTCATGGAGAACTAGGGCACGGATCAAGTGGCAGTTGTGTGACTGGAACAAGGGAATGCGGCCTGGCTTAAAGTCAGGAAAGGTGTGCATCAGGGTTGTATCTTCTCGCCCTATTTGTTCCATCTGTATGCTGTATTATCGGAAGAGGACTGTGGCATCAGGATTGGAGGCAGCCTTAACAATGTCATATGGAGATGGCACAGCCTTGCTTGCTGAAAGTGAGGATTGGAAGATCAAGGATTGCAGCCTGATCACAACTCAATGAAAAGAAAACCAAAATCATCACAACTGGACCACGAGGCAACCTCACGATAAGTGGAGAAAAGATTAAAGGTGTCAAGGATTTTTTTTGTCTTGCTTGGCTCCACAATCAATGGCCGTGGCAGCAGCAGTGAAGGCATCAAACCACACATTCCCTGGGCAAACCTGCCGCACAGGACCTCTTTTGAGAGCTGAAAAGAAGGGGTGTTATTTCGAGGGAAAAGTGTGCCTCCCTTGAGCCATGGAGTGTTCAGTGGTCTCATAGGCATGCGAAAGTTGGGCACCGACTAAGGGAGACTGTAGAAGACATGCTATTCGAAGGGCGCTGCTGGAGAAGACTACTGAAAGCCCCGTGGACTGCCAGAAGCACAAACCAACCTGCTGGGAAGGAGAACGGCCAGAGTGCTCCTTCGAGGCAAGGTGGGCGAGCCTTCGTCTTACACACTTTGGACATGTTGTCAGGAGAGGCCTGTCCTATCAAGAAGGACACTATGCGTGGTAGAGGGGCAATGGAAAAAGGAAGGCAGCTAATGAGAGATTAGCACAGTGGCTCCAACAATGGGTTCAAGCACAGGAACAATTATGAGGATGGCTCAGTACCAGTGGGTCAGTATTTGGTTCTGTTGTGCATAAAGTCACTGTGGGTCAGAGCCAACTTAATGGCACCTAACGACAACAACAATAACAACAACAAACTTTCGTAAACATTGTCTACCAAATTTCTCAACAAGTCCACTGCGTGTAAATCCACATATACATTTCTGTTTTAACATTATGATCAGAGTGCAGTGCAGTAGAATGCTGAGCGGTGGAAATATTGGTGTCAAACTCTTGGATTTTGAATTTTGTTTCACCACATTCTTCTTTCTGGCCTTGACACATAGTCTAATCTTTCCCTCTCAGTTCCCTTATCTATAAAATGGAGTACTAATAGCTCTTATCTCTCAGGATTGTCATAAGAATTATATAAGATTATGCATATGGAGCTCTGGTACACGATAATCACTCTGTAATGTCAGCCAGCAAGATTTTCACTCCTACCATCCTGTCCATCATCAGTGAGGATACAAGGGTCTTTTCTTTAAAAAAATGTAATCGTGTTATTGACATATACTTTATCATACAGTTAAATAGTTTTAACACATTAAAATATCCCAAGAACCTATTAATCCCGTTACTGTCTATACATTTACCTGTCCTGGATTTATAGAGAAAAATGTCTAAAAACAAAACAAAAACCTCAAAAAAGGGAGCGCGGGATTTGATCTGGGAGCTGAACTTGCAGCCCATCAGGCTGCTAGCGTGTGGTTAGAGAGTGAGGGAGCATATCTGTAACTATAACCGCCGCTGGCCCAACCCCGCCGTGCTTCTGCAAGGAAGACATACCCTAAACCGCCCTGTGCAAGAGGACCGAAGACCATTCCTGTGTGTCTGATGTCAATTTGAGGACTTCATACAGACGAAGGTGCAAATTACAGCTCGCCCGCTTGGATACTTTCTGCGAGTCAAGTTCACAAACTCCACACACAGTCCAAGGAAGGTAAGAACCTCCATCACAAAAGTCAAAGCAATGCACTGGTCCCTTCCATCACCTCCTGGAATTCTGGTGGAAGTAGCGCTCCAAGCAGTTGTTATTTTGCTTTATTGCATGTTTTTTTGGTGCATTCATGCTACCAATAGCCGTCGGACTCCTGAGTGTGTGTGTGTGTATGTGTGTGTGTGTGTGTGTGTGTGTGTGTGTGTTGACGTGGCGGAGAGGGACAAGGAAGCAAACTATGTAAAACACACCAGGAAATGTATGTCATAATTAATAAGGAAAAAAATCAACAGCAAGAGGCGTTGGGAGAGATGGTAGGTCTGTGAACCTAAGCTCATGGTACTTATACCAACTGACAGACAAGTGGTGGTTTGGCCACCTCTGGCGGACACACGGGAGCCCTGGCAGTGGTGTCGGGCATTGCTCTGGACATTTGCCAGCAGAACGAGGTCAGTCCAGCTCTGCCGGAGTCCTCAGAGCATAGTGGCTGGGGGTGGTGGTGGTGGGGTTGGGTAGAGGCCAAAGTAAACAACTCCAATTGCCACGGAGTTGACTCACATTGACCCGGTGTATGTCAGAGCAGAACTTTGCTCCACGGAGTTTTCAACGGCTGGTTGTTGGGTTATTTTCTTCCAGAAATGGACGGGCAGGCCTTTCTTCTGAGATGCTGGGTGTACACTCAAACTGCCCATTTAGTGTTAGCATCTGAGCACGTTAACCCTGGGCACCCAGGAACTGCAATATACATTCGTATCCTAGGAGTGTATATAAGGCGGCTTCAAAAACTTCATGGAAAATGGATGAAGGGCTTCACCAGAAGGACTTAACATAGAGGCTGGACTGAATGAACTGAGCCCTGCCTCAAAGATGCCTGCACCCTTGGACTGAGAACTAGGATTCTCGGATGAGAGTGGAAGCACCATGTGGCCGCCCCAGGACTGTGGAAGTAGCCATCATTGGACCTTGAGGGGAACCCTTGGCTTGGGGGTGTCCAATGGAAAGGGACCCAGAATCACCTTTTATTTAGTACCTTGATTCCCCCCTCGCAGTGACATGACAGGTTTTGATCTGCTGGGCAGGGATCTGTACTTGGAAGAATTGATCCAGGAAGTTTCCCCCTGGTACCAATCCCCATACTTGGGTAACAGAGCCCAATCAAATGTACCGCAACAACACATGGGTTGTGGGCTCATGGTGGAACTATATGCACATAGACTCCTTGTAACAACAGTGTCCGGAGTGCTGTGTCGCTGGAAAGAAAATTGATGATGTTATCAGTATATTTGCCGTATACCCCAGGGGAACGATGGACAATATTTTACTTTTTTGTTTCTATGGGTTTTTGTTTTCCTGTCTTTAGTTTGTTTTGTTTGCTTGTTTGCTCATTGGTTTGTTGCTGTTGTTGGTGTAGTTGGTCTTAGGGAGTTTTGATTTTGTCATAATAGAACCACTCAAGTCAACCTGGGTTATGCATGTCCATGGACAAGCAGATGGATTCTGGGCTCTCCCTTAAATCTAGCCCCAATCCAAGAGCAGTTAGCTGTGATAACATGGCCTTGCTCGATACTCACCCCCATGACATGATCACTGCAGATAAGGAAGGGTGGCACAGCAAAGGTTGGTGAAGAAAGCAGAAGGTGCCTGGCTATCAAATGGAATAGTGTCTGGGGTCTTAAAGACTTTCAAGCAAACAGCCATCTAAGTGAGGAGTCCAGTAAGTCTATGCGGAAGAAGCACACCAGCTTGTGTGATCCAAAGATGACAATAACAAAATCCAAATATGACGAAGGGAAAAATATGAGAGCTTAAATTGTGAACACCCAATTTGTAGAAGGCTATAAAGACAGTGGGAGTCTCAAACTCATCTGTAGAGGATCTAGTCAGATTAAGCTGCTGGCAGAGCCCTTCTAGCCACAGACAAGGGTCTCAAACAGCTGTACTATCAAATAGAGACCATTGTAATCTTGATCATGCTGGATTGAACTTGATACTTGGTCAGTTGACCTCCCTCTTGACCCAACCTGAATTTGTTCTAGATGCAAATTTCTTGGTTGTTCCATGACAAAAATTTCTTCCCTGGCTTTTAAAATATTGATGGTAGTTTTTCTTTTTTACTCATTATTTGTATTTTATCTTTATATTATTAGTTTATCCTTACCACTTTATTTCCTTTAAATTAAAAAAACATTTTATTGTGGGCTCTTACAGCTTTTATCACAATCCATTGTGTCAAGCACGTTTGTACATATGTTGTTATCGTCATTTTCTTTTCTTTAAAAAAATCATTTTATTGGGGACTCGTACAATTCTTATCACAATCCATACATCCATCCATTGTGTCAAGCACATATGTACATTTGTTGCCATCATCATTCTCAAAATACTTGCCTTCTGCTTGAGCCCTTAATATCGGCTGCTCATTTTTCCCTCCTTCCCCACTGTCCCTCTCTCATGAACCCTTCATAATTCATAAATTATTATTATTTTGTCATATGTTACACTGTCTGACATCTCACCTGCCCTCTTCTCTGCTGCCCATCCTCCATGGAGGAGGCTATACGTAGATTCTTGTAATTGGGTTTCCCCTTTCTGTCCCACATTCCCTCCATCCTCCAGGCATTGCCACTCTCACCACTGGTCGTGAAGGAATCATCTGTCCTGAATTCCCTGTTTCCAGTTGCTATCTGTACCAATGTACATCCACTGGTCTAGTCAGATTTATAAGGTAGAATTGGGATCATGATAGTGGGGGGTGAGGGGTGGGGAGGAAGTATTTAAGAACTAGAGGAAAGTTGTATGCTTCATCTCCTTTTTTGAAAAACATTTTATTAGGGGCTCATACAACTCTTATCACAATCCACACATATACATACATCATTTGTGTAAAGCACATCTGTACATTCTTTGCCCTCATCATTTTCAAAGCATTTGCTCTCCACTTAAGCCCTTTGGATCAGGTCCTCTTTTTTCCCCCTCCCTCCCTACTTCCTCCTTCCTCATGAGCCCTTGATAATTTATAAATTATTATTTTGTCATATCTTGCCCTGTCCAACGTCTCCCTTCACCCCCTTTTCCTGTTGTCCGTTCCCCAGGGAGGAGGTCACATGTAGATCCTTGTAATCGGGTCCCTCTTTCCAACCCCCTTTCCCTCTACCCTCCCACTCCTTTTTGTTTTTATTGTTTCTGTTGGGTTTTCCAGTTTGTGAAGCACAGAAGGAGTAGATGCATAGAGATAAGAACTGATACAGGGGTTTATTGGGGATGTAGAGGTTGGAGGTGGGTGGAGATGGGTCGAGTGAGGAGATTTGGGAAGCAAACAATGCGGGAGGGGGAAGGGGACACTAGAACTGATTGTGATTACACAATTCATTTAAAAACCTATCATATACTATGGAAGTGTATGATACTATATCAAGAAAACCACAGGGAGCAGGAGCGGGGGGGGGGGGCGGGGACTTGAGCAGTAGTTCTCATAGGTGAAGGGGAAAGGGTTGCTGTGTAGGGGCCGTTGAGTGTAGGTCAATGGTGGTAGAATAATTTAGAAAAGGACATCGATAATGGCTGTACAGCAAGAAGAGTCTAATCAGTGACACTGAACTCTCTAAGCAGAAGTTATGGAATTGGACATAAATAAATAAAATAATCACCGAGGGGCCTGGTAGGGAACTGTGTGTGTGTGTGTGTGTGTGTGTGTATGGTCATTGGTGCTCTAACAATGAGTAAGAGAAGAAAATGTTCTGATATTTATTGTAGTGATGATGGCGCAACTCTTCTTAATATGACTGGATTACTAAATTGTATGATATGTGAAATATATGCCAATAAAACTATTTTTCAAAAAGAAAAAAACCCTCAAAATCCCCCCCCCCCAAAAACCACAAAGTGATAATAAAATGAATCATGTAAAAACCATAGTTGAAAAGATAATAGGAAATAATAAAATCTAGAACAAATTTAAAATGAGTCAAAAAGGAGGATACATGATAAGGTGTTCAACTTTAACCTAAATCAGTCTACTCTCCAATGTACTCTGTGTGAAAATAAGACTGTTCATATCCCTGGTTAGCAGTCAGAGGGAATTCACGGGAGGCTTAGCCCAGTAAATGAGGACCTATTTGGATTTTGGGCTTTCACTGTCATCCATAGCCTTCTGCAAACTGGGTGCTCAGAATTTAAGCTTTAATACGGTTCCCTCCTTTGGTGCTGGATTTAGTTATTGACAATCCTTGAGTCACACAGAGGATACAGGTTTCTTGAGGGAAGCATCAGTGCCAGTACCAGCTGCTGTAGAGGCCATACTGACTCATGGTGACCCCATGGCTGTCGCAGTAGAACTGTACTCCATGTTTGTTTGTTTTCCCATATGGTTTTAATTGGTTGATTTTTTTAAATTGCTAGGCCATTCTTCTGAAGTAAACTTCAACCTCCCTGTTGGCATTTGAGCACATTACCTATGTGCCCCATCTCAAGACTGTGTACATTATTTGAGTGACTCTGATAATGTCCTGTACATAACCAAAGAATTCCTGACTTTGAGTCACTTCCTTACTCATAGCAGCCTTATAGGACAGGGTAAAACTGTCCCTGCGGTTTCCAAGATTGTAACTCTTTTCGGGAGTAGAAAGCCTTGTCTTTCTCCCTTGGAGCAGGCTAGTGGTTTCAAGCTGCTGACCTTGCTGCTAGCACCCCAATGCATAACCACTACACCACCAGGGCCCCTGTCCTGTATATAGTAGTTGTTTACTGAGCATCCATTTAATGGAATGGAAGTCATGTTTTAACACTATTCAGTGTGTTGCAATTGACCTTCAGGCTTCTCAAAATCATGCCTGTTATAATCAGCCTGGCTTCCTAGCACATGCTGTCAGATGTCAATGTGAGGATTTGAATACTCCACTAAATATAAACACATGGTGTATTTCTCAAAACCATATCCTGTACATCCTAAATGTTACTTTGTATTTTGGCTGTGCCCAAAGAAGGTTGGATCCTACTGCTCTGTGGTCTTCCCTGGGTGTCTTATTCACATGGAGCAGGTTAGGGCCAGGGTGTATGGAGAGATTCACAACTGTGGAAATCAGCTGAGTGAAGTTCTCAACAGCGTTGCTGAGATAACAGGCATTCCTGTTTCTTGTCATATTCTTGTCACCTGCTTTTCCCTGAGGTGGCCCATTGTCGATTGGGTAAGGCGAATCTCTGTAAAATTGGGGCAATCATTTTCTGTCTCTGTGGGACAAACTGTAGGCATTTAGGTTGTGCAAATTAAGCGTCAGAAACAGCACATTTCCAGGAGATAGATAGATAGATAAATGAATGAATGCAAGAATTAAGTATCTTAATAAGAAGCACCGTGATGATAAAATGTGATTAAAGTGAATCAAAAGAAATTACCAAGCAGGGGTCAAGAAAGGGTAGAGGACAGCTTGCTCATAGAAACACGGGCCTAGATGAATTAATTCTAAGGGAATTTATTTATAATAATTATGCATAAATGTTAAGATAATAATCATACTCCCAAATATGTGAATTGTGTGATAATTTACATGCCCATTATCAACTGAGGCAAGAAACGTGTAATGATGTGTAACCTAAAATCTCCATGAAATGTTTCCCTAAAAAGTGACACTCAGATTTCCCTTGACTTACCTTCAGGTGTAAGTTTTAAAAGAACCAAATTTCATTATGCCAAATAAATAAGATGAAACAGCTCCTGCTGTTTCAATAAGCTACCCTACATTTAGAAATTTTCTGTGGTTTTCAGATAAATACATTTCCTTCAGCCTTCACAACCCAAGTGGACAAAGTAGTGACTGTATTGAAACTAAGGAATGCGTGATGTCATATTGTGAGCGGCAAGGTTATTCCATTTAAGAGAAAAGACATGTGTCAAGAGCTTATTATGCACGGTCCCAGTTTGCAGCAGGATACAATCCCTTAGAAAGTGAAAGAGCCTGTTCTTTTCCTTAACTTGGCTCTGGAAGCCCCTGGTGACCAACCACACTGACCCAGCCTCACCCCCTAGAGCAAATGTGGAAAATCACTTGTTCGTCCCTCCCTCTAAACATCCCTCCCTGTGGCTCCACTTTGTTTTGCAACTATTTTAGTTTTGGTAAGAGTTAGGTTTACCAAGCTCTAAAATAGATGAAATCTCCTGCTGTCTATTCTAATGCACCGGCAGGGGCTCCAATCTCAAAATCAGGGCATCTTGTGTAATAAGGCAGAGGAATGCGATTTCATTAATAGCATTCTTTTGAGAGAGGAAAATGTACTGACTTTGGAAAGTGCCCTGGTAAGAACTTGGAGAGTAGAGGAGAGTCCCCCGGGGTTTGGGTGTGGGCGGAATGTTTTTGAGACAAAGGGAGCAATTTGGCCATACTTCGCAAATCTGGGGAGGGGCAGAGAAGAGGAGGTTGGAGCCAATGAGAGGGCACAAAGCCTCTTGCGTCTTTGCAACTTAGTTGGACACCACCCTACTGCGCAAATCTTCAGTGAAGTTACAAAACGGACTAAACATTTGGCGTGAGGCTTTCCAAACAAAACAAAACCAAACCCCCAAAGACCTGGTGTGAGGGCTGGACTTTTGTGTCCCCATCAACTGAGCAAAACATAGTTAGTGTGTGGGGACCGGAGAGGGAGGTGGCCGAGACAAGCCTCCTGTGGGAGTATCCATGACAAGAACTTGTGGAGCGGGAAGCGCTTGCTGACGTCTTGGTTGAACCAGCTACGTTCTGTGGAGACTCACTACGGTGCAATTCTCCTGTTCTCAGTGGGTGGGCGCTGCCATCATTTTAAGCTGATTGGTGGACAAGTATATGGAATCACGAGTCTATAAACGGTAGGAATCATCCTTGTGCTTGTAGTCTTTGAACTGATCCGATATGAAAACAGTGCTAATCTAAGAGACTGGCTGATGGAGTAACACGTTTTGAAATGCAAGTTTAAAAAGTGACCCGTTAATGGAATTACCAAGAACATTCAACTCCTAGCCTTATAGTTTTTAAAGCTTTCAAGAAAGTTAATTTTAGAAATAATCAAAATTAATTCAAAGTACTTCAAAGTGAGAAAGAAATTCAGAACCAAAATAATATCTTATAGCTTCAAATAATTCTTCATTAGTCAAAGTTGCTAAGGTTCAAATGAAGGCTAGTGACATATTGAGCATTTTGCAACTATTAGCATATTGGGTCTGGGGTCAAAGCTAGAGGACTACAATGTAAACCCATGGGCAAATGCGTATAAATGTACTTGAATGATATTTACAGTTTCAGATTACATCAGCTCCTGAGCCATATCTTCCCATACCACCTTATATACAGTCTGCATAATATCTTCCATGTGACCCTTCAGATTTTCTTCACAACACTTACTACTCGCTGAAATGATCCTGATCATTATTGTTATTTTCACCTATTTGTAATCTTATCTGCAGACGAAAGGACCATGATTTGCCTTTCTCACTGCTGTTTCTCCAGTTCTAGGACAATGCCCCTACCCTCAGTATTTACTGTATATACTCGAATATAAGCCGACCCGATTATAAGCCGAGGTACTTAATTATTACCTGGGAAACCAGAAAAACTGATTGACTCGAGTATAAGCCTAGGGTGGAAAATGCAGAAGCTATTGGTGAGTTTCAATCATCAAAACAAATGAAAATAAAATTACTAAAAATTGAGACATCAGTGAGGTAATGTATTTAAATATTTATTTTAAATAAAAACCATAAATAAAAGGACAAGTCATTTAACATTAGTAAACCAGCACAATAAGTGGAAACTAGGTTCAACAAAAACAATAAGGTATCAACAATGATACCTTAAGAGTACTCTTCCCTGAGCTCCATCAGCAACCAAGCTAAAATGTAAAGAGTAAAAATCCTTCAAAACTAGATTCCTCATCCTCATCCGTATTCCAAGGCAGAGCTTCAGCTGGTGTGAGGTCATCATAGACGCTGTCCTCACTGAGATCGCTGTCATCACCATCACTGCTGTCATTTTCATACAAAGCGCAGTCTTCACTGCCATCCATAGCATTACTAATGCTACATTTCTGGAAGGCACGTCGCACCATGTCTTCTGGAATATCTTCCGGAATGTCTTCCCATGCATCTTGAACCCACTTTGCTATTAACTCTATGTCAGGCTTCATGAGGTTTCCTCCTTTTCTTAGTCGGGCTTGACCAGATGACATCCATTCATGCCACATCCTTCGCACATGGTCTTTAAAAGGCTTATTCAAAGATACATCCAAAGGCTGCAGTACAGATGTAAGCCCACCTGGAATAATGGCTAAAGTAACTTTACTAGATTTTGCCAATTTTTTAATGTCATCTGATAGGTGGGCTCTGAACATGTCCCAACAAGTAACGATGGCTTTTTCTTTAAGGGTGCTCCTGGTTGTCAATTCCAAATTTCTTCCAGCCCTTTTTTTGTTCCGTCTTCATCCATCCAGCCTTTAACATGTACATGCACAGTAATTCTTGGTAGGAAATTGATCTTTTTAGGCAAGGTCGTTCTTTTAAAAATAATGACAGGATGCAGGTTAGTTCCATTAGCCAAACATGTTAGAACAACTGTAAAGTGTTTTCTTTTTTTTTCATTTCCTGTGGTTTTTGAGAAAAATGGCTTTTCCTCCTAAACTTGCCACAGTTCTGTTGCTTGGAAGATCAAAAGTCATGGCAGTTTCCTTCATATTCCCAATATCTGCCAGGTCATAATTCTAAATCCTTCTTTGTTTTATAATAAATGACTGGAATGACCTAATTTTTTCTTCAAGGTCTTGTGGCACTTTCTGGGAAATCTCTGTTCATTGTCTCAAACATATTAGGCCAAACCTATTCATGAAGCGGGTACACCATCCTGCTGATGCAGCAAATTTTTCAATGCCTGGTGTTTTATATTTGTCATCCTTAGCCATCTGTAGAGCACGTATGCGGATTCCCATGCGTGTTACGCAGTAACCATTTGACGACTCTCCATAACCCATTTATGCAATTCACTCTTTAGAGCCCCATAAAAAGACGTTAAACCACGACGAGCTTTTTTAGCGTTTGGAATCTGTTCCAAGTCAGCCTTCATTTTCTGCCACTCCCTCATTTGCTTTTCGTCAACACAGAATTCCCTACTTGCAATACTGTTATTGCTCTCTTCTGCTCTTGACACAACCTTCATTTTGAAACCAGCCTCATATGACCAGCATTTTTGTTTTGGTTCAAAAGTATCCATTTCTAATATGATAAGAAAAGACTTTGATAAAGAACTTTTATGGTAATGCTCCTCCCCGCACTACCCCCCCCCCCCCCCCCCCCGCCGCCGCCGTGAAGTGTTAGCTGAGAGGAGGTGGGGGGGGGCGGGGGGGGGGAGTCCGTGCAGGCAGTGGATGCAGGATGTGAATTAGCATAGAGACCAGAGGGGAGGGATGGAGCACAGCCGCAGACACATCCTTACCAGTTTGGCTGCCGGTGTAAGTGAATCACTATGGGTGCTTCTGCGAATTGGAGCCGTTCATGTCATGGGGCTGCTCTGATTGGTTAGATGTGAGTAAACAAACATTCAAAGCCCTGCAGTGTCAGAGGCACTTTGAACGAACAGTGGAGAAACGGCAATCACCGGAGAGATAACAGGCGCTCGTCCCATTACCTGGGGGCCCAGCGAGATGTAACATCTCGCTGGGGTACCACTGACCCTTATATAAGCCGAACTCCAGTTTTTCAGTACATTTTTTGTGCTGAAAAACTCGGCTTATACATGAGAATGTACGGTAGGTTCCTCACGTGGGAAATACCTCGGTTCTTGACTTCTCAGAGAAGGAATTCACACCAAAGCGTGGTGTGTGATCCAAGTGAGTTTTTATAAAGGGTGGAAGAAGTCTCAGGTTTTACAGTCACTGAACACAGGCAACCTTGTGGGACTGCACACCCCCATGTGGTAGCCTGAGGCCAGAGAGACAGCAGTACTGCTGATGGGAAGGGTGAGGAAGAAGGTGGGGAGAGGGGAGGGTGTGGTCTTGCAGACCTGGTATTTGAGGCCTTTGGCTAAGAGGCATGGTCGAAGGTATTGGTTGACCCCACTGGCTGACTTAAGCTCATTGGGGCCTATTTTGGACATCCCAGTTAGTCTTTATGGCTGACTAAGGCCTCGCTTGATTCTCCACAGCAACCTCCTGTAGGGGGGCCTTCAGGCATAGAGAGGGACAACCCCCTTGTCCCTGCCTCTTACTACCTAACATAAGGGAATGTGTATTGTGGGATTTCATGACTGATATTTTGATCTAACTCCTTTTTATTATCATCCTAATATTAAATCATGTAAAGGATGATCACTTTATACACATCAAGATACTTTTCAAGAAAAAATTCACAATTTTAGCCTCTCTGTGCTCAAAGTGAATCTAGAGATTCAATTAAATGATAGAATATTAGAGTTCAATTTTTATTTGAAGGAATGCTTTGATATTCAAATTCACTTTTATGTTTAGTGCTGGAGGCTGGACCATAATACCCAAGATAGGGTGGGTTTTAAATTTTTTAATTTAAATTTATTTTATGACATAATTACATAAAACCCAGATGAAACCAACCTACTTCCAGTGAGTTGATTTCAACCCATAGCGACATGATATGGAGTTTTTGAGACTGTAAATCTTTGTGGGAGCAGACAACACCTCATCTTTTCCCATCTGCATTTGAACAACCAAGCTTGAAGTTAGCAGCTCAATGCCGTTACATATGGGGAAATATAGAAACATATTCATAAATAGAAAACAAAATATTCATTAACTTGATAGAAGACCCCTGGTTTTGCATTGGACTGCTAACCAATGGGTCAACAGTTCGAAATGACCAGCTGCTCCACGTGAGACTTTTTACTCCCATCAAGAGATACAGTCTCCAAAACCCATACGGGCAGTTCTACTCTGCCCTACAGGGTTGTTATGAGTTGGAATTGACTAGATAGCAGTATGTAGATAGTTAAAAGACATGATTTCAAGGCTCATACAAATACATTGTTCAGGGAAGGTGGGGTTTATTTATTTATTTCTCCACTTCATACCTTATTGCTTTCAATTTTGGGGACTGATGACTATGTGTCACCTTGGACTATGTGTCAGAATGGACTTGATAGCCGCTACTGGTGGTTATCTATGGTTTGTGGTGGTAGCGGGCTTGTTTTACAATGCCATCCAACTTGTTAGATATAAAAATAGTCAGTTTATTCTAGGCCTACTTCCCCACCACATATGAGAAGAATTACATATTTTTCTTGAATGGTCTCAATTACCTAGTGCTGCCATAACAGAAATACCACAAATGGACGAATGGCTTTAAGAACCAGAAGTCTATTTGTTCACGAGCCAAGAGACCAATCAGGACAAGGCCTTGGGGTGGGGTGGGGGAGCCCTTCTTGGAGTATTTCGATTTTGAGTAGTTGGTAATTCCTGGACTTCCTGAGCTTATAGATGTGCATTTTGTATGTTGTCTCTCTCTCTATATTTTTCCCTTGTGTGTGTCTCTGTACCTATGCTGCTACTTTTATAACTCAGAAGTGATTGATATTAGGATCCACCCTACTTGAGTATGACCTCATTCACAAAAATTTTTAGCTTCCATACAGGATCATATCTAGAGATCAAGAGACAAGAAGTCAACATTGTTTTGGGGGATAAAATACAATCCATAACAGTACTATTGAATTGAAGCAAGGACATAAGAGAATGTTTCTCAGATTTTCCAAAATGTCCATTCTATCAGGTGTTAGATTGGTAACAGCGAGGTTGGTGGTTTAAATCCACCTGCCACTCCAGAGAAGAAAGATGAAGCTGTGTGCTCCTGTAAAGATTTTAAAAGTACATTAAATATACTAATTATCTATTTCTGCACAGCAAATTCCTTCAAAACCTAGAAGCTTCAAACATTAACAAGCATTTATCATTCCTTGAAATTTCTATGTCAAGTTAGGGAGTGGCTTGGTAGGGTGGCTTCCATTGAGAGTCTCTCATGGGGTTGTACCACTCCACAGGCTGCCTTAAAAAAAAAAAAGTTTTAACCTACACCTGATCAGAAAACACTCATAAGGGATCAGCAGACAGACCTGGAACTATCTATTGGGTTTTAAATTTTTGTTTGCTTACATGTTTTTGTTTTCCTATTTTTTTCTGCCCGATGTCTGTCTATATAAGATAGGGAAGAAGAACAATCCAACGAGAAAACAACTGGATTGGCTGTTCTGGGGGGACATGGGAGAGGAAGTGGCAGGAAGGGGAGCGGGAAGCCAACAAACTTAGGGCCAAGGGAACAACAAGAGATCTAAAATTGATAGTGAGGAGGGCATATCATGCCTGGTGGGGTTGGATCAAGTGCAATGTATCTAAGAGGAATTACTGAGAGCCAAATGGAGGGTGAGCTTGACAGTGGGATAGGAGGAAGGTGAAAGGAAATAGAGAAAAGAAGTAGGAAGCAAAATCTATTTATAGAGGTATAGCTATAGGCATGTATATATGTAAATATACTAATTTATAATGAAAGGGCTGGAGGCCAATGTAAATATATTTATATGCTAAGTATTAAGATAGCAGATGAACTTTGGGCCTTTACTCAAGGCCTCCCTTAACATAAGAACACTTTGTTCTAATAATCACCTTCCTGACATGATTGCTGAAGAAAAAATGGGTGCATAAGCAAATGTGGTGAAGAAAGTGGATGGTGCCTGGCTATCAAAAGATATAGTGTCTGGGGTTAAAGGCTTTAAGTTCAACAAGCAGCCATCTCGCAGGGAAGCAAGTAAGCCCACGTGCAAGAAGCATAGCACCCTGTGTGATCATGAGGTGTTGATGGGATCAGGTATCAAAAGATCCCAAACAAACAATTATATTGATGTGAAAGAGGGGGGTTGGAGTGGAGACCCAAAGCCCATCTGTAGACAATTGGACATCCCCCCACAGAAGGGTTATAAGGAAGGTATGATTCAACCAACATTCAGTATAGCACTGATGAAACACACATCATTCCTTTAGTTCCTGAATGCTTCTTCCCCCTCCACTACCATGGCCCAGTTCTACCTTACAAATCCAGAGACGAGAGTACACACATTGGTACAGATAAGAGCTCTTGACACATGGAATTCAGAACAGATAAACCCCTCAAGAACAGTAGTGGGAGTAGCAATATCATGAGGGTAGAGGGATGATGGGGGATGGTATAAAGGGGGAACCTCACAAGGTTGAGTATATAGCTGTCCCCCTCCTTGGGGGATGAATACAGAAAGGTGGGTGAAGGGAGACAATGGACATTGTGAGATATGAAAAAATAATAATATATAATTGATCAAGGATTCACAGGGGGGAGGGAATAAAAAGAGAAGCTGATACTAAGGGGTCAAGTAGAAAGAGATTATTTTGGAAATGTTGATGGCAACATATGTATTAGTGTCCTAATACTATTGAATGATAGATTGTTATAAGATTTGTAAGAGCCCCCAATACAATGATTAAGTAAAACCACCACCAACCAAAAAAACCCAACCCTGATATGAAGCAGGAAGTGATTGCATGAGAACATAAATACCAAGACACAAAGATCATGGAGAGTCATCTTGGATGCTAGCTGCTATGGTGAGAAATGATTATCTTATCATATACCACTCTTATAAATTTTAAATTCACTTTTAAGGTCTATAGAAAGTGTTTTGCAAATGGAAAATAATTTAAGGTTTGATAAACATATAGTAACACTGCCCCCAAAATATTATGAACAGTATATTTGTATATCATGGTATATATCAATATATAGCATCACTTTGGATAAAGAAACTAAAGAAATACTGTAACATCTGTTTCATATCATTATCCTCTGCTTTTGGTGGTGAATGAGTTCAGAGGACTGAAAAGAGGGAACAAGGACCAGAGAAAGGGAAACCAAACCAGACCAAACCAAACCCAAGCCAGACCAAACTCAACTCAAACGCAACCCAAACCCAAACCCAAACCCAAACCCAAACCCAAACCCAAACCCAACCCAACCCCAACCCAACCCAACCCAACCCAACCCAAACCAAACTAAACCAAACCAAATTCACTGCCATCCAGTGGATGTTGACTCCCAGTGACCGGACAGGACAGGGTAGAACTGCCGCTGTGAGTTTCTGAGACTGTAACCCTTGATGGGAGAAGAAAGTCCCATCTTTCTCCCGTGGAGCTGGCTGGTGGTTTGAACTGCTGACCTTGAGGATCGCAGGGAAGAGAGAAGACAATGGGAAGAGACGACAAATGGTAGGAGTTATAGAAAACAGAGATAAGGATATTAGAAGTAAAAAAAAAGTGTTAAAAAAATGACCATCGGAAGACAGGGGGAGAGGGTACATCACATGGGGGGTAAAAGAAAGGGTGTGGGGAGGCCATTTGCTTTCTCATTCGTTTCTTCTCCCAGGTTTTGTTTCCCTCTTCGCTTCATAACTTTGTTTCTTAGCTTCCCTGAGAACTTCCTTTTGACACTTGGTGAACTCTGTTTTTCAAATTGTTGCTGAATCTGGGTTGGATAAGAGTTTCTGAAGAAGAAAGTGGAATGCCCATTTTATTTACTATCCCACTTGTCATTTCTAAGTGCACACTCTTGTTGGATGATAAAGGCGTATTAAGTACTGAAGAAATGTCATTTTCTACAAAAGGAAAAATAAAACCAGACACTAGTCAGTTATTTTTGAGAACCTTCCGGTTCTGTAAAAAATATAACCATATTTAGGTTTGGATTTTTGCAGACTAGAACAGTTCACTTTACATTTTTTATCCTCCCTCTCATTTTGTTTATCTTTTTTCTCCAACAGTTTTATTGGCATATATTTCACATATCATACAATCCAACAGTTCAATCAATCAAGAAGAGTTGTACAATGTCACTTTACATTTTTTATTTGAGTTTGCTAGGTTCTTCTGGGGAGAAATACCTCGATTCTTGGCTTTGCACGAGAAAGAAATTCATGCCGAAGCCTGGTTTGTGATCCTAGTGAGTTTTTATAAAGGATAGAAGTTTCAGGTTTCACAGGTAACTGAACACTGGACTGCAACACACACCCCACACCCAACCCCACCACACTGCCTGAGGCCGGAGAGAGAGATACCTAACACAGCCCAGCAGAAGTCAGAGAGTAGCTGGACAAAGATGGGGTGGCTCCCAGTTCTGGCCTTTTGGGGACCTGAGGCTGGGAGGCGTGGTCAACAGTACTGGTTGACTCCATTGGCTGAATTAAGCCAACCTCGCCTAGATTGGACCAATCCAGGTGTACTGCCCACCTAGGTGTATGGCCTCACCCCTCCTTGGCTAGGGGCCTGATTTTGGAGCATGCTCAGTAGACACACCTGGTCTCTGCTCTAGCTGCCTAACAGGTTCACCTCATTTTAGGTTCCTTTGTCAATTAGTATCTTTAGGGTTGAAGCAAAATACACATGGAAAAAATACTCAAAATGTTGGATGGTTTCCTTCATTAATAATTCTTTTTAGAAATTGGTAGCATGATATAATCTGTAATATATATATAATCATGTTATTGGGGGCTCATACAACTCTTATCACAATCCATCCATCCACCCATCCATCGTGTCAAGCACATTTGTACATTTGTTGCCATCATCATTTTCAGAACATGTGCTCTCCACTTAAGCCCTTGGCACCAGCTTCTCATTTTCCTCCTCCCTTGTTGCTCCTCCTCCCTCATGAGCCCTTGATAATTTATGAATTATCATTCGGTCATACCTTGCCCTGTCCGACGTCTCCTCTGTTGTCCGTCCCCCAGGGAGGATAGCCTTTCTTTCTTGCCGCTCTTTTAGCTTCCTCTTCCAGACCGTTTCTTCTGCCCTCTTCTCCATGTCAGTAACCGTTTATTCAGCTATGCCTAGCATCAGATTAATCTGTTGTTTCAGTTAGTGTTGCAACCACATTACCCCAAGAAGGTGACTTTAAAGAAAAGACTTCAGTTTTTTCAGTTTGAAATGCTAGAAGTCTTAATTTGGGGCGTTCACGGAAGGGTCACTGTCTGTTCTGCGGCCTCATCATCCCTTGGGTTCCCAGGCCCTCGTCCTGTGGCTCCGCTCCCACTGGTCTCACCTCCTGCCTGTTGGTGCTTATTTCTGTATCTAATCTGCTCTTAGTACAACTCTGAAATGATTAAGCTTAAGACACACCCTACACTGATATGGTCTCTATGACTGAAGAAAGGAAATTCTATTCCCAAATGGGATGATGTCAGTGGATTTGGAGTTAGAATTCCAACTCAGATTTTGAGTTTACATATTGTTTTATTTTAATTTTTAATCATTTTATTGGGGGCTCATACAACTCTTACCACAATCTATACATGCATCCATTGTGTCAAGCACATTTGTACATTTGTTTCCATCATCGTTCTCAAAACATTTGCCCTCCACTCGAGCCCTTGGTATCAGCTCCTCATTTTTCCTCTCTCGCTGCTCCCCCATCCCTCATGAACCCTTGATAATTTATAAATTATTATTTTGTCCTATTTCACACTGCCCAAGGTCTCCCTTCACCCACTTCTCTATTGTCCATCCCCTAAGGAGGAGGTTATATGTAGATCCTTGTCATCGGTTCCCTCTTTCCACCCCACCCTCCCTCCAGAGTTTACACATTGTAATCCATACTCCCACCTATTTCATTTCAGTTATATCTATTATAGTTCATAGATCTTGAAGATTTTAAAACAATTTTGTTTTTAAAATCTGCTTTAATAATCTATATAGTTTATCATCAAGCTTTTACTTTATAGAGTAAGCATAGTAAAAAATAGTCAGTTTTTTGTACCTGGGCCTGGAGTAGTTCTGGGATTGGAAGTTTGCAAAAACGGTTTCTGTTGACTATTGTTTCTGTTGGTTCCTACTCCAGGACTTCGTTGCTTGATGACCGTGAGCTGCTTGTTTGCTTTGGAAGATTATTTGTGAGCATTCCTTGAGGCTCTCTGTGATGGTGGCTTCTTCCAGCAGGGATTTATGTTCGCTTCTGTTGGTGCTTTGGAACACAACTAAACTTTATTTATTCACTGATCACCCAGGTTGTGGGAATTTGGGCTATAAAGGTCCACGAGGGATGGATTGTCATCACAACTTGCTAAGGGCCTTCCTCACCTTTGCAACTCTCAGCACATTTCCTTGCCATCCCAGGGGAAAGGATTACTGCTGCAAATTGCTGCTGAGTTGATTCTGTCTCTCGGCAGTGCTTTGTATGCCGAGTAGAGCTATTCCAAGGGGTTCAAGACTCTGACCTTTTGGAAGCAGATGACCAGGTTTGTCTTCCAAGGATACTCTGGGTGGGCCTTTCCCAGCGGTATTTGAACACTAAACGGTTTGTGCCACACAGAAGTTCCAGGGAAAGTGTTATGGAATTATTTTTGATTCAATCTTTTTTTCTTCTTTTAGTTATTTTTAATCATTTTATTGGGGCTCGTACAACTTTTATCACAATCCATGCATCCATCCATTGTGTCAAGCACATTTCTACATTTGTTGTCATCATCATTCTCAAAACGTTTTCTTTCTACTTGAGCCCTTGGTATCAGCTCTTCATTTTCCCCCTCCCTCCCTGCTCCCCATCCCTCATGAACCCTTGATAATTTATAAATTATTATTTTGTCATATCTTACACTGTCTGACGTCTCCCTTCATCCACTTTTCTGTTGTCCACACCCCAGGGAGGAGGTTATATGTAGATCCTTTTAATTGGTTCCCCCTTTCCATGCCCTCTCCCTCCACCCTCCTGGTATTGCCACCACTGGTCCTGAAGGAATCATCTGCCCTGGATTCCCCATGTTTCCAGTTGCTATCTGTACCAGTGTACATCCTCTGGTCTAGCCGGATTTGTAAGGTAGAACTGGGATCATGATAGTGAGGAGGGTGGGGGGAAGAGGAAGCATTTAGGAACTAGAGGAAAGTTGTATGTTTCATTGTTGCTACCCTGCACCCTGACTGGCTCATCTCCTCCCAGCAACCCTTCTGTAAGGGGATGTCCTGTTGCCTACAGATGGGTACTAAGGGACACCTGAGCTTAGGTATCTGAGTAGCCCGTCAGAGTCCCCGAACAGGCCCTGGTCCTTGTTGCTTATTTTCCACATCTCCTTAGATCACAAAGCCCAAGACTGACCGTGGCCCGATTCGGCAGACACGCTCTTGAGTCGTACTCACTTTCCCTCTGTGCATTCCTTTGATGTCTTTCAGATTTCACTCCCAGTTTCATCTAGTATTTTCAGTCACTCTCAGGTGGAGGCATGGGATCATTCCAATTTTCTTACCTATTCTATTACTAGATAGAGAAATCTTGAAATAAAATCCAACCAGTATAAAAGAATATACAGTCAAAAGTGTCCTCATCTCTGTCTTCCTCATCACCATATGATCACCTGGGTAAACGCCTAAGGAGCATTTGGTAAATTGAAGCCTCATTCACACTCACTCAAGTGTACATAGAAACCCTTAGAAAACTAAGACTAGGGAAAAAGAAAGAAAGAAAGAAAACTAAGAATTAGTAACCTGTTAATGGCTGGACATCATTCTTCTGTGGTGAAAATTTGCAGGCTTTCATATTCAAGAGCATTATTAAAATGCCTTTCTCATCACTTCTGTCCAATATTGTCCTGCCAGTGCCAGCCAATGCGATAAGACAGGGAAATGAAATAAGACATTGCAGAGGAAGAGAAAGACTTGCTTACAGACAGAATGTATTACCGTGTGTTGTTGTTGGGTACTGTTGAATTGGTCTGGCTCAGAACAACCCTATGTTTAACAGAGTGAAACACTGTCTGGTCTCACACCTCCATCACAATTGTTCTTAGACTTGAGTGCATTGTTGCAGCCACTGCACCAATCCATCGTATCGAGGGTCTTTCTCTTTTTCACGGCATCTGTACGAAGCACGATGCTCTCTTTTAGGGATTTCTCTCTCCTGACAGCATGTCTGAAGCATGTCCTATGAAGTCTTGGCATCCTTGCCTCTAAGGAACATTCTGGCTATTGCTCACTTACTTATATACTGCCATCGAGTCAAGTCCACCTCACATTGACCCTGAAGCACTGGGCAGAAGTGCCTTTATGGGCTTCCTAGACTGCAACCCTTATGGAAGTAGAAAGACCCAGCTCTTTTCCACTATAGACACTAAGAAAAAAACATCTGTTAGAATCAATAAGAATTCAGGAAGCTTGATTGGGTAGAAAAGCATAAATATATTAGTAACAATTATTTATAAAATTAATTGGAAATATATAACTTATAAAAATATTTAGTAATACTTTATCTCTGAGTGAAGTTAGTGAAGTACCTGTAAAACTATGAGCAACTGAAATATTCTGAATAACATTAAAGAAGATCTGAAAAAATGGAAATATATAGTATTCCAGAAAGGAAAGATTAAATATTATAAAAATGTCGATTTCCTCAAATTAGTATACCAGTTTAGTGCAATTCTCATAAAAATTCCAATAGGGCTTTCAGTAAAACTTGTCAAATCAATTAATGAAAAAGAATTTGGGGAACTTTACTAACCAGATATCAATGTTTATAATACATCGATCAGTAGAGTCCGGCCCCTGGAGAAGGACATCGTGCTTAGTAAAGCAAGGGCTTACTGAAGCAGAAGGCCTTGAACAAGGAAGATGGACACAGGGGCTGCCACAAGGGGCTCAAGCATGACAACGATTGTGAGGAGGGCGCCGGCTCCAGCAGTACTGTATTATGGTGTGTGAGGTTCTCTGAGTCGGAACTGACTCAATAGCTCTTAACAACAGCAACAACAAAAATAATATCGATTAATGCTAGGACATGCCAAAACATATATGGAAAAGACAAAATCCAGAACTGTATGTGAGTGTCAGCATGTGTGTGTGTGTGTGTGTGTGAATGTATATACCAGATAGACCTTGGCTGAAGGAGAGAATACTAGAAGGCTGTATACTTGTGTTTCAACAGACAAAGTCAAGTGGTGGATAACAGGTTATAGATACATTTAAAAGAATAGGAATTCCAGAATGCTTAATTGTGCTCAGGTGTGACCTGTACCTAGATCAAGACGCAGTTATGCAAATAGAACAGGGAACTACTGAGTGGTTTTAAATCAGAAAAGGTGTGCATCAGGGTAGTGTATTTTCACTATACTTATTAAGTTTGTATGCTGAGCAAAGGATTTGAGAAGCTGAACTATATGAAGAAGGATGTGGCATCAGGATTGGAGGAAGGTTCTCTAATGACCTGCAGTATGCATATGACAAAACCTTGCTTGCTGAAAGTAAAGGAGATTTGAAGCATTTAATGATGAAGATTAAAGACATCAGCCTGAAGTATGGCTTATATTTCAACATAAAGAAAATAAAAATCCTTGCAGTGGGACCAATAAGCAACATCATGATAAATGTAGGAAAAAGTGAAGTTGTCAGGGATTTTACTTGCATCTACAATCAAAACCTATGGAAGCAGCAGTCAGGAAATCAAATAACATATTGCCACGGGCAAGTTTGCTGCAAAAGATCTCTTTAAAATATCAATAAGCCATATCTTGCCCTATCCGGAGTCTCCCTTCCCCCCCTTCTCTGCCATGGATTGTCAAGGGCACATGAGGGAGAGGGGAGTGGGGAGGGAGGGGAATAAAAAAAGAGGACCTGATGCAGAGGGCTTAAGTGGAGAGCGAATGCTTTGAGAGTGATTAGGGCAAAGAATGTACGGATGTGCTTTATACAATTGATGTATGTATATGCATGGATTGTGATAAGAGTTGTATGAGCCCCTAATAAAATGTTTTTTTAAAAAAAGAAAGTAAATGTCTAGAAAAGAATAAAGGCAACATATGTACAAACATGCCTGATTCAATTGATGTTTGGATTGTGAGAAGAGTTGTACAAGCCCCCAATAAAGTGATTTATAAAAAAATATCAATAAGCAAAGATGTCACTTTGAGAACTAAGGTGTACCTGACTCAAATTGTGGCACTCACATTTTCAATGACCTTATATGTTATGTGTGAAATTTGGCAATGAGTATGGAGACTGAAGAAGAATTCATGTTTTGAATTACAGTATTAGTAAAGACCTGGGCAGTATTCACAGTATCGCTATGAGTTTGATTTACATTGGGTTATTATGTGGTCAGAACTTGACGGCACTTAACAAGAACAACTAGGAATATTAAATATACCATGTACTGCCAGAAGAACAAATACATATGCCTTGGAAGAAGTAAAGCTGGAATGCTCCTTAGAAAACAAGGATGATAAGATTTTGTCTCACATAGTAATTGGGATCAGTTCTTGAAGAAGCAAAGGGTCAGGAAAAAGGAAGATCTTCAAGGAGGTGGATTGACACAGTGGTTGCAACAATAGTCTGAAACCTAGCTATGATTGTGAAGAAGGTACAAGGGTATGACATGTTTTGTTCTGTTATATATAGGGCTACTAAGAGCCAGAACGTTGGCACTTATTAACAACACACAACACATACGTGTGTGTGAGTAGAAAAGAATTGCTACAAAATTGTAGAATCCTTTATTAAACGAGTCTGAAGTTATTGTTTCAGAACATACCCTCCATCTCATTCGACATCCTTCTGAAGGCAGTGTTTCCGTTTCTGACCCTTCCTAGAAGAATGAGCAGGTAAAACATCCTCGAGGGACTCAAATGGGGTTCCTTCTTGATGGTCTTTGAGTTTGAAGGCCACAAAGAATTCTGAGAGGGGAAGATAAGGACTGTACGGGGAGTAGGGTAAGAGTTCCCCATGAGATTCCCATAGGCGACTTGTCCTTACCCCCCTTGAAGAATGAGCAGGTGCCTTGTCTTCGTGGGGAAGGGGTGGGGGTGGGGGAATTCCTTGTTGAACTTTTTCTGGACATTTTCTCACCAATGCAAACTTAACTTTCTTAACTTCTTCCTAGAAAGGTCCCATGATTGTCCTATATCCTTAAAAAAATATCCATCAACAGGAGCCCCACTGGAGCTCCCCAAATACATCCACTGGAGCCCCAAAGACAAAGAAGCCATAATCTTCTGAGCTGACATTCTGCCTTGAAGTTAAACTGGTCCAGCAGATTCCCTGTGAAACCCTTGTTTTGATAGACCCCTTTTTATTTATTCGGAGACACCCTACCAAGATTCATAGCGACCTTATAAGATTGAGCCAATCTGCTTCAGGTGTCTTTCATGACTGTGGTAGGAGCCCTGGTGGAGTAGTGGATATGCCTTGGGCTGTGATCTGTATGGTTGGCAGTTGGAAACCACTAGCAGCTCCAAAGGAGAAACAGTTACCGTCTGGGAAACCCACAGAAGGATGGCTATGAGTCGGCATTGATTCAATGGCACTGAGCTTGTTTTATTTTTTTAAGTGAATCTTTACAGAAGCAGAAGCAGACAGACATCTTTCTCCTGCAGAGTGGCTGGTGGCTTTGAATTGCCGACCTTTTGATTAGCAGTCAAACTCATAATCACTGAAAAGCAGGAGTCTTTAAGTCTGTTTTAAGACAGAATAGTGCATATTATAAAATTATTTCGTTCTCCTCAAGGTGATAAGGAAATTTAATTCAATTCCCATGGGAGATTCATCGTTTTGAATATTTTAAATTTATGAGAAAAAGGAAAAGTGGCTATCCTCTTGGAAAAGAATATAAAGTTAGTGTTAATTTATCTAATTGATAAAGCTAATCTTCAGATGAATTAAAGACCCAAATGTGAAAAATGGAATTATAAAATGATTGGAAGAGCATAAACGAGAATACTTTTAAAATTCTGAGTGAGAATAACCATTCTTTGAATGGTATTAGGACCTACAAAAGATAAATGGAAAAGGTTGATAGATTTAAGTTTATAAAGGTTAAAAATCTTTAGTATGGTTTAAGACATGACAAAATAACAACAAAGAACAAGGAGAAAATGAGTCGCTGCAGATTAATGATTCCTGCCCAGCCACCAACTGCTAACATTTATCAGTCACTGTTCTACGAGCTTTTAAGTTTTCATCCAGTACGGTGAGTGAATATTGCTGTTATTGTCATTTTACAGGCGAGGAAAGGGAAGCTCAGAGAGGTTAAGTAACTTCCCTAGAGCCGTGTGTCTACTGCATGACAGCAAGATGATATTTGAATTCAGTGGGGCTGCTTTCAGCATCCTGTAATGGTTTATCTGCTTATGCAGCAATAGACATAATAAAGTAAAAGGAGAAAAGTTGGAATTTGACAGAAGTAATGCAATGGACTCGGAATGTATGAATGATGCGAACTTTTACTAGTCATCTAAGAGATGCAAGTTAAATCAACACAAGGTTACCCTTGCCTCTAAGCTTATATGAAATAAATTGAAAAATTATAATATAAACATAAAAATTAAAACGAATACTAAGAATTGAGATTTGTGGATACTGGCTACTTTTTACTTTGTTGGTGGAACATAAAATTCTATGACATTTTAGGAGGATATTGGGCAGCATTAATCAAAATTAGATTCATCCTTAGATTATTGTTAGCTGCCATTGGGTTGCTTCTAATGCATGGAAATCCCATATGCAAAAGAATAAAACCTTCTTTCTGAAGGTTGGTCTGCTTGAATCCACTGTTGTGCCCACTGTGTATTTCCATCACTGCATCAGACAATATCTTGTTGCAATCCACAAGATTTTTGTTGACAAATTCTCAGAAGTAGATTGCCTGGCCTTTCTTTCTAGTCTGTCCAGAAGCTCCACTGAAACCTGTCAAAGACGTGTCTCTGCTGAGGGTCTTCCTCCTTTTTGCTGACCTTCTATGTTATGAAACATGATGTTGTTTTTCCCATCCAGAGATTGTCCCTTCCTATAACATGTCCAAAGTATGTGAAATGAAGTCTCTCTAATCTTGTTTTTTGTTTGCTTTTAAGGATCTTGCTTTTAAGGATCATTGTGGCTTTACTTCTAAGACAAATTTGTTTGTTCTGGCAGTCTATGGTGTGCTTTCTTTCTTTCTTTCAATACTCTTTGTGTACATAATAAATCAAATGTTATCGATTCTTCTTTGGTCCTCATTCATTGTCCAGCTTTGGCATACATAGGAGGCAATTGAAAATATCATGGCTTAAACATGGAAGAAGACAGACTTTGAGTGTCTACTTAAATCTTACCTCTGTACAAGAATGATTTGTTTTAATAATGTGGCACTGTACGATACCCATCTCCCGACACGATCGCCAAAGTGAAGACAAAATGGATGCACAAGCAAAGGTAGTGAAGAAAGCTGATGGTGCCTGGCTATCAATAGCTATAGCATCTGGGGTCTTAAAGGCTTGTAGTTAAACAGGTGGCCATCTAGAAGGGAAGCAACAAAGCCCACAAGCAAGAAGCACACCAGGCATTGTGATCTGAGGTGTTGATGGGAGGAAGTCTCAGAAGTTCAAAAACATGCATCCAAATTGATAGGAAGGGGACTGGATGTAGTGGAGACACAAAGTCCACCAGCAAGACAATTGGACAGTCCCTCTTAGAAGGGTCTCAAAGAATGAAGGATAAATCCAGGGTGTGGTATGGCCCTGAGGAACCACTTAATTACCTCTAGTTCTTTAAGATTTCCTCCCATTCCTCTTATGGTCTGTACATGCATTGGTCATGTTAGACTCACATACCTTCAATTGTGCATTTAAGATTGCTTGGTACATGATAGTCAAGATAGATGACTCCTGAGAGACACTGACAGGAGTAAGGGTTCCTAGAGAGTACGGGAAGTGGAAGGGTGGGAAGTGGGGATGGGGGGGGGAAAGGCGGGAGGCGATAGCATTGATGATGGGATTGAGCAACCAAACTGTATGGGAAGGGAAGGGATATATGGGAGTGACTAAGATATGTCCAAACCACAATAAATTGAAAAGTGAATGTGGAATATGAAACAATATATGATTCCAATTTTGTGCAAAACAAAGGATCATAAATTCATAAATGTATACATATACATAGAAAAAATTTAAAGGATTAAAATGAATTGCCAATTTGCAAAAAAAGAAAGAAAAGAAAATACCATGGCTTAGGCTAGGAGCACTTCAGTCCTCAAAGTAACACCTTTGCTCTTTAATTCTTTAAAAACTCTGTAAGACTATTTTTAATACTAAAAAAAATATCGTGCAGCCAGTTTTTCCAATGCAGTGTGTCCTTTGATTTCTTGACTACCGTTTCCATGGCAGTGTTTATAGATCCAAGTATAATGAAGCTTTATTTATCATGATGTTGTTCACTGATCCTATTGTAAGGATATTTATTTTCTTGAAATCGGTTGTAATCCATACTGAAGGTTGTAATGAATAAATGTTTCATATCTTCTTGACTTTTCGCAAGCAAAGTTGTGGCATCTGCATATTGCAAGTAGTTAATAAGGCTTCCTCCAATCCTAGGGAGGCATTTGTCTTCGTGTAATCCAGCTTCTCTGAAGACTTGCTCAGCACACAAGTTGATTAAGTATGGTAAGAGGATACAACCTTGATGTTTACCTTTCCTGATTAAAAACCATGCACCGTTCCCTAGTTCTTTCCCACAATGGCTTCCTAATGCATGTAAGGATTCCTCATGAGACAGTGAAGTGTTCTGTAATCCCCATTCTTCCCCTAGTTTGTCATGAATCACACAGTCAAACGCCTTGGCCGAGTTAAGAAAACACAAATAAACATCTTTCTGGTATTTTCTGCGTGGAGACAAGATCCATCAGACATCAGCAATGATATTTCTTTTGCTACCTCCTCTTCTGAATCTTGCTTGAATTTCTGGCAGCTCCCTGTGGATGCACTGCTACACATGTTGTTGAATGATCTTTAGCAAAACACAATACTTACTTGCATATGATATTAATGATATTGTTCAGTAATTTCTATACTCCGTTGGGTCCCCTTTCTTTCAAATGGGCACAAATACAAATCTCTTCAAGTTGGTTGGTCAGGTACCTGACTTCCAAATTTCTTCATGTAGACTAATGAGGACTTCCAGCATCGTATCAGTTTCTCGATACATTTCATTTGCTATTTCAACTCCTGAAGCCTTGTTTTTCATTCAGACAATCAGTGCATCTTGGACTTCTTCCTTCAATACCGTCCATTCTTGATTATGTGGTTAACTCATGAAATGGGTGAATGTTAACTAATCCTTTTTGATACACAAATTCTGTGTCTTCTTCCCTTTCTCCTCCTCCTCCTCTTCTTTAACATCTGGAGCAGGATAAAAGAAGAAAAAACATGGACGTGGTCCTTGAGAAACTTACATTGTCAATAGGAAGATAGGAAGCTAAGGAGAACAAGCAAAGTGCTGTGTGAGAGTGTGGAATTATTTAGAACACATTGCATACATTCTTGAACAAGAATATAGAGTAAATGGTCAAACAGAGTCCGGCCAGTCTCCGAACACTGTCTTCCTTTGACAAAGGCTGAAACATTAAAAATCTGTCTTAGAATAGCACTCGATGGATTGCAATAAGACAGTTCCCCGATGTTAGGTAAAATGTAAGGGAGCAGGGGAGGGCTGGTCTGTTTACTTATAATGGCAAACACACACCTCTAGTGACAGGTGTCATAGTATAGAAATGTATCTAGAAAGAAAAATTGAAATGCAAAGCATCTCTCCCACCCCCTGATTTTTTAATTAGAAATCACCTTAAAAATGTTTGGGAAGGCTTTTATTTAACTAAAAGAATTATGGATTTGTTCTACATGTAACAGTTTTAAGCTTAGTTTTTGATATTTATGCTAATGGGCAGTAGAAGATATTTTTTAGATGCCAAAAAATAGCAAAAGTATTTATTTGTTATTGTATACCCGTGTGTCGCAACCTGTGACACAATGGCTCAGTGCTGGAGTAATAGCTGAAAGATTGGCGGTGTGAACACCCTCAGCAGTACCTCAGAAGATAGGCCTGGCTATCTACTTCTGAAGGAACTCAGCTGCAGTGCTAAGGTTTAGTGAGGGGCGTGGTGTTTCGTGGTGGGGCCGGCCCTATGGTCATCTCTGTGTATTGTCTGCTCTAAGCAGGAATATCGTCCTTGGGGTAGGGTGGGCCAGGATGTTCTCTCCTCCCTCTCCATCCCTATTCATTTCTCCCATGTGCTCTAATCTGACACGCCCGTCTCCCCAAGGTGTACCCCCAGTGCTGTCCTCTGAAGTGCATTCTTCTGAGGTGGGGGTGTGGGTAGGGAGTGTCCACATAGTTGAGATTGGGGCCGGCTCCGCAGGTCTCTCTGTTGGCTCCCTGGTGCATGCTGGTATATTGTACTCACATCTTGGTGCATCGTTGAGTTGAAACCTGGTTTTTCTCTCCCTCTCCTGTGGAGATATAAACAATACTCTATCCTTCGGTGGATTAGTGCTCTGCTCCCCCCTACCCATGTCATTTTTTCTCTCTCTTTGTTCCCCCTCTTATTTAGTTGGCTGCCACATGTATCCTTGGATTGGGTTTGGCCTGTGCCATAGTAGCTGGACCACACTCCAGGAATGTATGTATATAAGTAGCTTTCCCCCTATGCCCTGTTTTTGTTTAAGTTTATCTCGGTGGACTCATGTTGTACTTATTCTTTTTTGCTTGGCTTACTTCACTTAGCATGATTTCCTCCAGTTCTTCCCGTGTGGCAATGTGCTTCATTTGTTCATCGCTGCTTTTTTAGGGATGTGTAGTACTCCATTGTATGTAGTATCCTGAGTTTTTAACTTAACACTATACAGAAAGCATTTTCTTGTATCATTAGACATAAGAATCATTGAAAGCATGATTTTGAAAGACTATGTTGCATGACTTGACCAGTGATTTATCTAAATAATTTCTTATTGTTTAGGTTTCTAAAAATATTTGCCACAATAAACATCCCTACAGTGGTCATTTGTATACACAAGTCTCTGATGATCTTTAAAAAAAACCAACAAAGTCACACAACGAAACATCATTTATCCCACGTCCTCCTTGTTAGCAGTGCACAAGCCCAACCCTTCCCCGACTCTCAGAGCACACATTTTTGAGCCCTCTTGTAAATTGATCGCCAGACCCCTTTGTTCTCAGAATCCTCGTGATGGACACTCACTGATGAGCAAACCCCGTCATTGTACATGAGGCTCTTTTCTCGTTTATCTTCACGGTGATTTACGTGCTTCCTTTCACAAAACGATACACCAATAAATGGTCTAATAAGACAAAAATTGAGATTTAATTTCTTAGATAAAGTTGAGACAGGCTGACAAATTCAGACTTGTGGGAAGATTGGATGGACGGTTGCCTGGGAAATATTTCATGAGTCATTGTTTGGAAGGCCTCCAGAGCTAGAACGAAGGGACTGATTAGCAAGACTGGGCTATCATATTTCTGCTGCACACGTCTCTAGAAACAGCACTGCTGTGTATGTGTTCAATGGTCGAAAATGAAAAAGTGATGATAAAACCAATAGATGAGCCCCCGTCTAGTTGTAAATCTCTAGAATGTCCTGCTTTAGTCCTCTTTAAGCATTTTCTGATTGCCTTTGTGCTTACCATGTCTGTCTGTCTGTCTGTCTCCCTCACTGACTAGCGAAGTTCCATGACGTAGAGAATGAGTACTTTTCATCCTTGTTTCAGAGTTAGGACCTGAGAATAATACCTGTCATATTATGAATGTATAATTACCCGATTCTTTACTGGACCAGTGCTCTATGAGCATTAGTGGAAGAAATCCCATAGGAAGCTTCTACAGATGTGAGATATATATATATATAGTTTAAAATGTTATACATATATAATATATAAGAATTAAAAATGTCTCTATATTTACCCCCACTCTATAAATCTCTAAGTCAAAAACAGATTTAAAGGACAGAGGGAAATGTGTTTTCAACAAATTTGGTACCAAGAAATTTGCTACCTTTAATATATAAAGAACTAATAAAATTCAATAATAAAAAACCTCAAGAGTCTAGTAGTTAAATAGGTAAAGGATATGAATATGTAATTCTCCAAAGAGAAAATAGATAAATGTAAAAAATTGTCCAACTTCACTTTAGTTAAAATTCTACAGAATGAGACATTCAGATAATATTTTGATTATGAGACAATTTTTCTTCTTTCTAAAAAATGATAATAAACTTGGCGAAAAGCAAGTATATTTCACTTCATCTTGGAACAACCTTTTGGAAAGACATTTGGGAATATGTATCAAAGACTTTAAAGATGTTTATATTCCTTGACACAAAAGTTCTACCTTTAGTTAACAATAAAAGTGTATTTGAAATTAATATTATATGTAAATTTTAAATAACTTTTGTGGCAAGAACTAGGCAACAGGTGGAAGGAGGTTCTTTTTAAGATGGAAGAAATTTGTGGAAGTTACTTGCAGTGAGTGGGAGGAGTTAGTGGAGCGGGAAAGACAAGAATATCGGAAGAGTCTCATTGGGGGCTGGGTCCTAGGAGACACCACCAGTTGGGAAGGAAAGGGGGTTTCTCTTCCACTGAGCCTGAAGTAGGAAGATACAGGCAATTTTCTAAGTTGGGATAATGAAGGGAGGTTTTTTGCCTGATGAGAGCATCTGAAGAAGGAAAGGATAACATTCTTTGCTAGGAATCTTTGCTGGAATCTGAAAGACTTGTGAAGCTTTGAAATTGCCACTGACCAGAAGGGCAGGAGCTCACTCATTTCTCCTTCAAGACCTACCCCTTGCTTTTGTTGCTTTGCTCAATGATTGGCACCAGAGATCCAAGGCAGAATTCTTGAAATTATCCTTCCCACCTCTACTGATCAATATAGTTCTCCCAATTCAATCCTCCAAAAATCTGCTAGGAGGCCTGCTGGTGTAGTGGTACTTTGGGCTTCTCACATAAGGCCAGCAGTTCGAATCCACCAGGCCATCTGAGGGAAGAAGATGAGACTTTCTGCTTCCCTGAAGATTTACCATGTTGGAAACAAAAATGGGCAGTTCTACCCTCGTAGGGTTGCTTTGAGTCAGAGTAGGCTTGATGGCAGTGAGTTTGGATCTTGCTTCTGAGTATCTCTTAATCTGGTATCTTTTTATCACCTATTCACCTTCTTCTGACTTGTATTGCTGCAGTAGTTTCCTAGTTGGTTTCTCTAGCTTCATCACCCCTTTGCAAACCATTCATTACGTCATTGTGTAATCATTAAAAACAAACAAACAAACAAAAACCCCAAGGGCAGGAAGGATCCCTTTTAAAACCCCTTAGGGTTGCTCTGATTTCGCAATCCAGAGCATCTTATTCAGACTTCAGTGTGAACTTGGTAAATATTTGTTGAATAAACAAAGGCATGAAAACTATGGTCTATTATTGATGGGCCACTCTCGTCCGTCAGTTTGTGGAACTGCGGTAGCTTGTGTGATGCTGGACGCTATGTCACCAGAGTTGCAAATACCGCAATGGTCACCCATGGTGAACGGGTTTCAGTGGAGCTGCCCTCACCAAGGAGAGACTATGAACAAGGAATTAGCCACTGAAAATCTTAAAAAATAGCAGCAGAACGCTATTAGATATGACGCTAGAAGATGAACCACCCAAGTCAGGTGGCATTCAAAATACAACTGAGGAAGAGCTGCCTTCTTAAAGTAGAATTGATCATTTTGATATGGATGGAGTAAAGCTTTTGGTACCTTCATTTGCTGGTGGAGCATGATGAAATATGAGAAGAAACCATTGCAACTATCTTTTACTCCTCAGAATGTAGAGTGCACAAAGTATGAATCTAGGTAGAGTATGTTGTTGGGTGCTATTGAGTTGGTTCTGACTCATAGACGCCCAATGTATAGCAGAATGAAACACTGCCTGGTCCTATGCCATCCTCACAATTGTTCTTATGTTTGAGCCCATTTTTGTAATCACCGTGTCATTCCATCTTGCTGAGATCCTGGGGGTGTAGTGGGTTACACGTTGGGCTACTAACCACAAGGTTAGCAGATCAAAATAATCAGCTGCTACATGGGAGAATGATGAGGCCTTCTACTTTGTAAAGCGCTACCGTCTGAGAGCCCACATGGACAGTTCTGCTCCGTCCTAAAATGTCACTATGAGCTGCAATCACCTTGATGACAGTGAATCTGTTTTTGAGTCTAGGAAAATTAGAAGTCATTAGAAATAAAATGGAATGCATAAAGATTGTTGTCCTAGGTGTTAGTGAAAAGAAATGGACTGGTATTGGGCATTTGAAATCAGAAAATCATAAGGTTTACTATGAAAAATTCAAAAGGAAGGGCATAACAATCATCTTCAAAAAGAACATTCAAGAACTCTCTTGAAGGACAATGCTGTCTGTGATAGGATCATATCGAGACGCATACAAGGAATGCAGCCAATACAAGTGTTCTTCAAGTTTATGTGGCAAGCACCAAAGCTTTATTGTTGCTATTAGGTGCCATGGGTGTGTATGGGGTGGCTCCACCTCAAAGAGCACTGCGTGCATCAGAAGGGAACATTGCTCAGTCCAGGGCCATCCTTAGAACTGTTTGTATGTTTGAACTCCTGGATGCAACACTGTGTCAATCCATGTTGTGGAGGGCCTTCGCTTTGTCACTGACCCTCTACTTTACCAAGCCTGATGTCCTTCTCGAGAAACTGGTCTCTCTTGACAAGTTCAAAGTATGTCAGATAAAGCCTTGTCATGCTTCTCTCTCAGCAGCACTCTGGCCATACTTCCTCTAAAACAAATTTGTCTTTTGGGAAGGCCGTGGTATTTAGTCTTGTAAATATACAAGTACCTTTTTGACTCATGAAAGCTGGTTCTGTTAAGCTGGGTTGTTTAGAGAAACAAATCAGTGACACTCATCTAGGTACAAGAAAGAACTTTATACCCAGAAACAACTTATATCAAGAAGTTGCCCCAGCCCAGTTCAACTGAAGTCCATAGTTGCAATGCTAGCTGGGCCCTCTTCAGACTCATGTAACTACAGGCTGATGACACAGAAAGGCAGGGAGATCACAGGCTGGTAAGTGCATAGTCATATGGATCCAAGGCCAGTGGAAGCATAACAGGGCACTGACATCTCTCAGGGTTGAGTGGCCCACATGGGTCTGCTCCTGGAGGCAGGCAGAGTCCCAGCAAGCAAGGAGGCAAAGGAGTAGAGAGGGGGTAAGGTGGAAGGTCCTAGCTTCTTCTTTATAAGAAAGCCACACCCCCAAGGAGGTATCATCAGACTGTGACCTGATTGAAAGGTTGGACTCCTCCCCTACACTTTCATACAAATTCAAGTTGACATTAAATCATCCATCTACTACAGTAGTGTAGTAGGTAGTTCTTGGGGAGACACCTTCCCTGGGTCTCCGTTTTCCTCTCAAAACAAATACATCTATCTTACTAAATGGCATAAGAATTAATAAGATAATCTATGAAAAGCACATAGCATATGACCTGCCATTTAGTAAAAGTGTACCAAATGGTAACTGATGTTGCTACCCAACTGCTGTTATTACGCAAACTGCCTTGGAGTAACTTTCAATTCACAGTGACCTTATAGGGCAGAGTAGAGCTGCTTCCTAGGATTTTGGAGGCTATAAATTGTTATGGCAGAAGATTGCCTCATCTTTCTGCTGCAGGACAGCTTCTGGGTTTGAGCGGCCAACTATGTGGTTAGCAGACAAACATGTAACCCACTATGCCACCAGGACTCCCATCAAGTTGATCCTCACTGATCACAACTCCATGTGACAGAGGCAAAGCGTCCTCTGTGGTTTGCTTTGCTGTAACCTTTATGGGCACATACTCCATGTCTTTTTCCTTTAGTGCGTCTGATGGGCTGGCACCACTGACCTTTCTGTTTGAACCCTGGCACTTAACCATTTGTGATCCCAGGACTCCTTACATGATAAAAGCATGTTGTCATCAAGCTACTTGTCTCTCACAGAGAGCCCGGTGCCACTGGGCCCCCACTGCTATTTCATTTGGAGTCCCTGCGTGGTACAGTTCACATACTTGGCTGCTGAATGAAAAGTGGATGGCTTGAGTCCACCCAGTGGATACTCATCTGAACAATTAGCCATTTGTGACACACACACTTCTGGAGCACACGTGGGATGGCCATGAGTCACGTTCACTTAGTGGCACCTGATTTATTAATTTATTTGAATTTTCTCTCTGTAATGTAGGTCTAGGCAATATAACAGTGAAGTGTAGGGCCCAGTGGAAATAATCTATTTTTAATAAAGTTTTGATCTTCTTTCCCTGATTAGGTCATATTCTATTTAAAAAACGTGATATAGATTGTTTTTTGTTTATTTTACTGCAGTGATATTTCTCTGTATTAATTATACATTTAAAAATAAACTTTGGAAAGACAAGTTGGTCTTTTCCCAATGATCCTTTTGTGAAAGGGCTATTAAAATAGTGCATAAAAGAAATACTGCTCATTAATTATTAATACCTCGGAGTAGTGATTACATTAGTGCAGTCTGGCCATCGATCGGCCCTCTGAACCTTCTCTTCAGCAGGAGTTGAGCAAGCATACTGAAGCCCAGGTCCTGTCTTTCCCTGTCGGCTCCTGATCTTGCTCCAACAACTACACTCCCCGTTCTTCCCCGAACTCCAGCTCTTTCCCTCGACTGACTTCTTTCCTTTGCCCATCACCATGCTTGGGCCTTTCCCACCTTACAAACAACAAGAAACTACCTTTCTTGCACAGCTTCAGCTCCCGGAGCTAGTGTCATCATTCCCTTTGACTGTTAAGGATCACTCGGTGACCTTTCATTTCGTTAGCATTTGCCACTCTTTAGCGTCTTGAATGTGCTCACCTCCTCTCTTATTTTTCCAAAACCTCCCAATCATCAGGGTAAATCATTTTCACTAGTTTTCCAAGCACCATCTCAGATTCGTGGTGGCTGATGTGTATGTGGTTCAATGGTCCGCTGGACTAATTGTCTTCATGTGTCTTTTGACTTTCCTCACTCTTCTGTTCTCTGGACAGGGAGAGTCCACTAGTTACACCATAGATCGCTCTTTACAGGTTTTGAAGACTCTAGTTGGCACTCAGCACATTAGGATGTGGATCATTGTCTTTATGAACTGTGTTATGCAAATTGATCTTCGTTTTCCCTGAGACAATGGTCCCGAACCCCCCCAGACTCAGGGACTTTTTACTTCAAGGCTTTTGGCTATGTCTAAGAAGTTTTCATAACTTTGTCCCCTGTCTGCTCCACCACATTTGAGGACACACACACACACACACACACACACACACACACACAGATATTTCCACACCCACAAATATCCTCTGTCAAACCTACGGTATATGCCCTCATTGATATAATCCCACTCTTCCTCTTCCACTTATTCAACCCGTGTGTCTATCCAGGCATGTATTTGGAGATCCCTATTGTGGCCAGATTTTATATATAACACTATTTGCCTTTGTTGCCTTTAACTCAGCGATTCTCAACCTGTGGGTTGTGATCCCTTTGGGGGTCGAATGACCCTTTCCCAGGAGTCACCCAATTCATAACAATAGCAAAATTACAGTTGTGAAGTAGCAATGAAATTAATGTTATGGTTGGGGGTCACCACCACATGAGGAACTTTATTAAAGGATCGCGGCATGAGGAAAGTTGAGGACCACTGCTTTAACTCTTACAATTAAAAATAAAAAAGATGGTGTGGAGCCTTGGGCCCAAATAGTGATTCAATAAGGATTGCCTCAGCTTCACAGCATTTCAATTTCAATGCTTAAATGGATCATTTCCCATAAGAAGTCCAAATGCAGCGCATTCTCGGGTTGGTTCGTGTAGTGGTTTCCATGGTAGTCTCAAGGACTCAGGCTCCCTCCAGTCAATGCATCTGCTATCTTTAACATGTTCCTCTGCAGACAGCTGAGCGCACACTGTTCGCGACTTACCCTTTAAGGCTATAGTCAGAATTCTTTGAGACACATGGCACTGCCAAGGTAGGTGGATACAGAAACAAAATCTGGTTTTGAAGTAAAGTGTGGGGGGGGGTGGGTGGGGGATAGAGGTTGAATAGGTATGTTAGTTTCTTAGTATTGCCCTTACAACATGCTGCAAACTGAGTACTGGTATCTTTGAAGAACAGAAGTTTATTGTCGCACAGTTCTGGATGTTAGGAAATGGAATTCAGGGCCTTGGCAGGGGCATGCTCTGTTCCCTTGGGTAGAGGAAGATCTTTCCTCCTCTCTGCTAGGTTCTTGTCAGCCCGGCATTTCTTGGCGTTCCTCAGTCTTTCTTGGCTTGTAAATGTACCACATAGTGTCTCCTCCTGTGTGACTGTCTTCTTTCTTGTTCGCCCCTTAAAATAAAACACCACTCAGAGAGGGATTAGGACCCACCCAGCTCTTGTTTGATGCCCTTAACATGTAAAAATAAGGAGCACGTTTCTTAAAAGGGCACATTCCCAGGGCCTGGGTTTAGGACTTAGGACTTTATTATCAGACTTAGAACTTTATTTTATCTTAAGACTTTAAACATATCTTTTTGAGGGACACCATTCAATTCATGACCATAGGCTCCAGCAGTGTGTGCTGGAGATTTCTACTTAGTCAAATCATTCCATCCTCGCTCTTGTTCTTCACAACCATGTATTCTTCAAGTCTTATTTATTATCTCTGCATATAGAGAGCCCCTAGATACAGAGAAAAGTGAGGCTTTCTATTCCCGTAAAGGTTTATAGTCTCAGCAACCCCCAGAGGCAGTTCTACTCTGTTCTTGACCCATTTCTTTCTTTCTTTTTAAAAATTTATTTTGTTCATTTTTAACATTTTCACTGAAATGCAATTCACAAACCATACACTCAATAATTCAATCACATTCATAAAAGGTGTACAACCTTCACCACAATCAATTCCAGGACATCTCTTCTTCCTTGTGATTATGGTTGTTACCTCCCCATTTCCTGCCAGCCTTCCTTTCCAGTTCCTTTGAATCTATTAACCCAGATTTACCTAATCTGAGTCCATATACAGAAAAGCACACAGAATCAAGACAAAATACCAACAAATTGATTAATGACAATGACAGAATGAAACAGAGGAAACCTTCATCAAAACCAAAACAAAATATCAAAACTGGAGCAATTATTCATTGGATCAAGAGGGAGCTCAGTGACGAGGAGTCGTCACATTTTGACCTAACTACAGCTATAGTAATCCACTCTACAATGTACTCTGTCTGATAATGAGGCCTTTCTCATCCCTAGTCTATAGTCACGAAGGATTCACCAGCGGTTTAATTCACATACGGGACCCTGTGAAAGGTCTGCAAACCAGGCACTCAGAATTTAAGCTCTAATACCATTCCCTCCTCTAGATCTGGAATTTGTTATTTACAATTCTTGGATCACAAAGGCTGGTGTGCTCCTTCTGTGAGCTTAACTGACAGCTCACTTAGACGGCTACTTGTTTTAAGACCAGCCTTTGAGACCCCAGTGGGTATTCTTACTGGTAGCTGACATCATTTGCTTTATTCACCACACTTTGATATAGTACGTATATCTTCAGTGATTACTTCATACGGGTAGATATTGAGCAGGGCCTTGTCATAAAAGCTAATTGTTCTTAGATTAGGGCTATGATTAAGTGTCAGCTCAAAATCCATTCACGCATCTATGGTTTATATATGTTGCTGGTTCACTTTAAACACATCCTTATTATTTTGTTGAAGGACATTGTAAATGATCTCATGGAGCATTTGATAGTTCTATTTCTACCTTTTCTTTTCATTATTACTATTACCTGTAGGTCAGGCTTTTATTATATATAAATTGGTTATCACCAAATTGTGCTAAATGATCTTCATGACTCAGTTTTTCCCCCCAATTCTCATTCATCATTAAAGCACTAGTATATTCATCTTTGTAAAACATTCCTTAAAAAAAAACATTCCTTTAACTGTTGGATAAAAATTTGTATATGGGTTTCCGGTGAAACTAAGCTACATTTTGTTTTTTGATGTCTTATAGTCTTTCAAAATTGTCAGCTTAAAATGGAAATCCAGTTACCTTATGATAGAATGCTTCCTCTACTCCCTTACCCAGAAAATGTAAGAAATCGACCACAACTAGTCATCTGCTCTCCAACATTTATTGTCACACAATTCACAGTCACAAAGAATTGGAAACAACCTAAATTTCCATCAATAGACAAGTGGGTTAGAAAACTCTGGCACATACATACAATGGGGTACTATGCATCACTAAAACACGCTGATGATCTCATGAAGCACAGTGTCTCATGGGAAGCATTGGAGAAAATTATGATAAGCGAAGTTAGCCCATCACAAAAGGACAAGTACAACACAAGTCCACTGAGGTAAGTATAATCCGCGCAGTAGATATAGAAGGAAAGCCACTATCTCACACATTAAGGCTTAAGGTACCGGGAAACAGGCAGGGGACAGACCAAACCCAAGGAGGTACATGTCATTCTAATACAAAGAAGGGGGAAGGCAGAAAAGTGGGGTTGGGAAGAAGATGGAGATGATGGCACTGGTGGAGTAGGGCAGAAATGGGAGTGTGAAAGCAGACTCCACCATGGTGTGCCAAACCTTGAGGGCATCAAAACCACATGGAGCAACTCATGAACAGAGAGGTCTATGGGACCGGCCCCAATCAGAGCCAAATGGATCCCCTCGCCCCATAGAAGTATGTGCTACAAGGGACGACACTAAGCCTACAGGTTGGGGAGAGGAGCCTGCATGCCACACCCACACTGAAGCAAACCAAGAAGGAAAAAGAGAGAGCGAGGGACTAGACCCCATACTGGCACACCAAGCCCTAGGGATGGTGTCCCTGCACGGAGCTGCAAAGGCACAGAGAGGACTGTAGGGCTGAGAAAAGCTTGAGACATGATGTCCCCTTGCTGAAGCATACTGAGCAGAGGACAATACTGGGGACACACGGCAGGGAGTGAGTCCAGTCTGATCACCCCCACAGTGGAGCGAACCAAGAAGGGAATATAGCAGATCAGCAATGGGAGTAAAGTAAAGCCACAAACCCCCCCTCCCCAGAAGCCCCCAAAATAGAGTTCAGGCTAGGAGAGGCAGTTCCCGGAAGCCCCAGGACCAGTGGAGAGATAGTCATGAAGGTCAGCGGACAGACCTGGAATTATGTATGCTTTTTCAGGTTTTTGTTCCCTCTCATTTTATTCAATCTTTTGTCTCCATTATTGTTGTTTTGCCTACCTATATAAGATAGGCATGGTAAGCAAGCCCGAGGAGAAAGCCATGGGACCAGTGGTTCTGGAGGAACTTATGGGGAGGAGGAGGAGGGGGAAAGGAGCAGTGAGCAAGCAATGCCATAGAGAGGGGAACAACTAGGGAATTAGAATCAACAATGAGGGGTGCATAGAGATCCTGGGGCTGTTGGAGCAACAGCAATCTAGCTGAGGGGAATTACTAAGAGGCAGAAGAAGGGCAAGCATGATGATGTATGTAAATATATTAATTTATAAAAATAGAGGTATTGGCCTATGTACGTATATCTAAATGGCAATGTTTTAAATACTGAGGAAGCAGACAAATTTCGGGCCTCTGCTCAAGCCCTCCGTGAAGACAAAGACACGTTGTTCTAACAACCTGGCATTCTGTGATGCTTACCGTCCCAACGGGATCTCTGAAGACAAATGGGTGCCTAAGCAAATGTTGTGAAGAAATCTGATGGTATCCGGCTGTAAAAAGATACAGCATGTAGAGTCTTAAAGGCTCGAAGTTAAAACAAGCAGAGAAGCAACAAGCCCACAGGGCTGAAGCACACCAACCATGTGCGATCATGAGGTGTCAATGCAATCAAGTAACAGGTACCAGAAGACTCCCCTACCCAAACAAACAAAGAAACAAACAAAAAGGCATATCGTTGAGAATGAGGACGGTCAGAGCAGAGACTCCAAACCCATCTGCAGACAATAGGACATTCCCTCACAGAAGGGTCACAAGGAAGGGATGAGTCAACTAGGGTGCAGTATAGCACTGATGAAACACACACTATTCCTCTGGTTCTTTGAGGCTTCCTCACTCCCCACCATCATGACCCCAGTTCTGCCTTTCCGTTCTGGTTACACTAGTAAAGATAAGCACTCATGACACATGGAGTCCACGTCAGAAAAACCCCTCAGGAACAGAAATGGGAGTATACCAGGAGGGTAAGGGGGAGGTGGGAGGAGGAGGGGAGGAAGGAGGAACCAATCGCAATGATCAACATATAACCTGCCCTTCCCCCCAGCCCCACCCCCGGGATATGAACAACAGAAATGTGGGTGAAAGGAGACAGCGGTCAGTGTAAGAAATAATGATAATAATAATAGAATTTATCAAGGGGTCACAAGTGTGGGAGTTGGGGGAGGGAGAGAAAAAAGAGGAACTGATACCAAGAGCTCAAATAGAAAGCAAATGTTTAGAAAATGATAATGGCAACATATGTACAAATATGCTTGATTCAATTGATGCATATCAGATTGTTATAAGAGCTGTAAGAGTCCCCAGTAAAATGATTACAAAACAACAATTCAGCATATTGTTATAAAGCAGGTAGTTTGAAAACAAAATAAAATAAAATTGTCAGCTTAAAAAGAAGGCTTCAAAATGTTCCTGGAAAAAAATGAGATTTAGAGTTAATTTAAATTTTCCATGAACATTTGGAAGCCCTTCATATTCCCAGTGCTCAAATTGGCAAGCTTCTTTTTACCGGAGAAGACTCTTCCGGATAGTCTTTTTTTAGATAGATATAAGGCCAGTAGTTTTCTTTGCTGCGAGAAAGCGTGTAAGAGGATTTTTGTTTTACGTTGACAAACACTGTCTCTTTCAAGATTGCAAAGTAAATGGGATGAGTCTGTTTGCATAAGAGCAGTGGATAAAACTGACCCTTTCCTTTTTGAAGGAAGCTTTGTTAGAAAAATACCAGATGGATTGAAATGGACCCGAGTAAAGTCATGTGATGAAGGACATGAGATGTTTTGAAGAGAACCTTGGTGTCTTAGTGTCCTAGAGCTGCTGTAATGGAAACCTCACAAGTGGGTTGATCGAACACACAGTAATAGATGTTCTCACCACTTGTAGGTTAACCTGAGCACATTAATGATGGGTGCATTCTTTGGGAAAGGCTCTGGAAAACCTCTTTCTCTATTTCAGTTCTGGTATCCTTCGAGTTATGGTTATCTTCATGTGGCCTCTATCACCCTTAAGTACTATGCTTTTTAAAAGCCATATACATATATGACCAAATAGACAACAGAGACTCTAAAGCATCAGTGAGACCACTGGGAGGTAGTGAGTGGAAGTTTACAAGAGTGAAACAACTGGAACAGTAATAATGAGAATGCTAACACAATATAAACAGTATAACCAACCTCACTGAACATCACGTGTAGAACTTTTTGAATGGAATCCTGTTTTTCTGTGAATATTTTAATAAAAAATACAATAAAACATTAAAAATATGAAAGTTCTGGGGTTCTTTGGGGTTCCTACAGCTGGTCTAACACTGAGGAATGGCCTTCTCCACTAGAACTTGAGGAGCTTCCGTAGTGGTGGTGACCTTGATGAACTGGGGAGTCTGGCGAGTTGGAATCACTTCTTTTGGAGAGCAGGCAATAATGCAAGAAAATACACAAAGGCTTCCACACTGGAAAGAAAGAAGTAGATTTCTTTTTATTTTCAGAGAACATATTCACCCATTTAGAAAGTCCTTGGAAATAAAGACAAACCAAAAAAGCTTCCTAGGACTAATAAATGATTTTAGCAAGGTTTCAGATTACTAGATTTATGTTTAAAATAAATTGCATTTCCATATATTAGTAGCAAATAATCAGAATATGAAATTTGAAACAAAATTAGCATAATCCCAGCATTATGAAATATTTGAGGATAAATCTGAAAAAAGAATATAAAAGATCAATGCATGGAAAATTACATAAAAGCAAAAGAAAATTACAAAACTCTATTCAGAAAAAAAAAGATGAAAGAAGACCTAAGTAAATGGAGAGAGATATCAGACTCACAGATCAAAAGGCTCAATATTGTCAGATGTCCAATTTGATGCACCCAGTGGAAATTGTAGCAGGGCTTTTGTTTGTTTGTTTACTTGTCTGGAGTTGAGAGGCTGATTCTAAAGTGTCTATGGAAATGCAAAAGATCAGGAATGGCATCCAAATTTGGAGATGATGTATATGTTCATTATACAAACAACCAGCTATATTTTCCAGCTATAGTAACTAAAATAGCATGTTATTGTCAAGACAGGCAAATAGATCAGCATAAGAGAATAGCATCCAGAGATAGACCTACACACACATGGCTAATTAATTTTTGACCAAGTTATAAAGACAATAAGGTAGCGAGAACAATTTTTTCAACAGTGTTGTTGGAAAAATTAAATATTCATATGTAAGAAAAAAGAACTTCCATCTATAGTTTTCATTATTCAAAAAATTAATTCAAATGACTTATATACTTAAATGTAAAGCTACATAATGATCATAAAACATACATAAGGGTCAGCAGACAGCCCTGGAACTATTTATAGGCAATTTTTCCTCTTTTATTTTTTCCATGACTATCTATATAAGAGAGACAAGATAAACACTCCTGAGGAGAAAACAATGGAATTGACCATTCTGGTGGGAGAGGGTTGAGGGGGAGGTGGGGGAAAGGGATGGGGAGCCAATAAAACCTAGGGACAAGGGACAACAAGACATCTAAAATTGATGGTGAGGAGGATGTCAAATGCCTGGTAGAGTTTGATCAAGTGCCATGTAGCCAAGAGGGAGTACGGAGAGCCAAATGAATGTTGAATATGATAGTGTGACAGGAGGAAAGTAAAAGGAAATAGAAGAAAGAACTAGGAGGAAAAGGACATTTATAGAGGTCTAAATACAGACATGTATATATGTAAATATATTTATATATAATAGGGAAATAGATCTATGTACATATATTCATATGTTAAGTATTAAGGTAGCAGACAGACATTGGGCCTCTACTCAAGTACTCCCTCAACACAAGCACACTTTGTTCTAATAACCTGGCATTCTGTGATTGATGCTCACCTTCTTGACTATTGCTGAAGACAAAGTGGGTACATCAACAAATGTCATGAAGAAAGTTGATGGTGCCCAACTATCAAAAGCTATAGTTTCTGGGGTCTAGAGTCTTGAAGTGAAACAATCAGCCATCTAGCAGGGAAGCAACAAAGCTCACATGGAAGAAGGACACCAACCTGTGTGGTCACGCGGTGTTGACGGGATCAGATATCAGAAGATCCAAAACAATCATATTGATGTGAATGAGGGGGGGCGGTCAGAGTGGAGATCCAAAGCCCATCTGTAGACAATTGGACAACCCTTCACAAAAGGGTCAACCAGCCAGAGCGCAGTATAGCACCGACGAAACATTCCTCTAGTTCTTTAATGCTCCCCACCACCCCCAACTATCATGACCCCAGTTCCACCTTACAAATCTGGCTAGATTGGAGCAGGTACACTGGTACAGATAAGAGTTCTTGACACACGGAATCCAGGACAGATACCGCCCCCCACCCCCAGGAACAGTAATGGGAGTAGTGATACCATGAGGGTAGGGGGAAGGTTGGGGGAGAGGGGGAACCGATCTCAATGATTGGTGTATAACTCCCTTCCACCAGGGGGACAACCAAAGAAACGTGGGTGAAGGGAGACAGCATACGGTGTAAGATATGAACATAATAATAATTTACAATTTATCATGGGTTCCCAAGGGAGGGAGGGTGTAAGAGGGAGTGAAAAAAGAGGAGCTGATACCAAGGGCTCAAGTAGAAAGAAAATATTTTGAAAGGATAGTGGCATCATACATACAAATGTGTTTCATACAATTGATGTAGGGATTATAAGAGCTATAAAAGCACTCAATAAAATGATTTATTAAAAAATAAAGCTACACAACTAGGAGAAAATCTTTGAGACCTTGAGGTAGGAAGATATTTCATAGTATGCAACATCAAGAAGTACAACCCATAAAAAGTTTTAAATTAGACATCATAATAATGAAGAATTTCTGTTCCCTGAAAGATATTATTCAGAACTGGAAAAGGCAAGCCACAGACCACAAGCCAAAGACCAGGAGGGAATATTTACAATCGACATACCTGGTAAAGGACTAGCATCCAAAGTATATAAAGTACAAAGAATTCTAAGAGCTTAATAATAATAATACTCTTAAAATGAGCAAAAGATTTGCACAGACCTTTGTCAAAGAATATATAAGTTATAAAGTGGGAAAGAGAATATAAAAAGATGTTCGACATCATTAGGGGACATGCAAATTAGAGCCACACTAAGTTACCATTTCAGATCTGTTAGAATGGCTAAGAAAAACCAAACCACTGACCACACCAAGTGTGGGCAAGAATGGGGAGTAACTGCAATGCTCCTCGATGACTGGAGGAATAGAAAGTGATGAAACTACTTGAGAAACGTGTTTTGAATTCATTTAGCCAAAAGAAATGAAAAGATTTGTCCATACGAAGACTCGCACAGTCTTAGCAGCACAGTTTCTAATAGTTCCAAAGTGGACACTAAGCAGTTCTTCATCAATAAGGAGACTGGATAAATAAACTGGTATGGTCATGCAATGGAATGCCATTGGTCAATAAAAATGAACCTACTATTGATGTATCCAATATGAATAAATCCCAAAATAATGGAATGATTCAAGTTGAATGAAAATGAGCACATACTATATGCTTCTTTTTATTTACAGCCTCAGAAATGCTAACTAACCTGTCGTCACTGAAAGCTGACCGGGGGTTGTGCAAGGAAGGGAAAAGGGAGGATTACCAAAGGGCATGAGGACACTTTTGGAGGTGATGTGTCTGTGCATTTTGATCTTGATGGCTTCATTATATGGTGACGGCTTCATGAGTATCCACACGTGTCAAGGCTTATCAAACAGTTCACTTTGGACATAGGCACGCAGTTGTTATCAGTCACATTACAATCAAGTTGTTTCAAAAACACATACGATGTTTTATTTTGTACCTAAATGTGCTGAGGTTAGCTTGATGGTATGGCTCTTCTGCCATCCATAATTCATCACTAGGCGCTGGTGGGCGCATGCAAATAAGGTGTGGAGCCCTCGATTCTGGGATTGTGTGTGAAGATTGAGGTTCCCCTGCGTGCAAGAGAAGCAGCAGGAAGAGGGATTCCTGCGATCAGCAGGGAGGAAGAGCTACCAGTGAGCGTGTGCACGATTCCTGCGCAGGGCCGGGATTGGGAGGAGGGCGGCAAAGTCCGTGCCCCGGGAACAAGGCAGAGGCCAAGGAGCCACGTGGCTGAGAGGCTGAGGAACATGACAAAAGACTGTGGACAAACGACTGTATCTGACTGGTGGTAACCTGCTAATTTCCCCAGTAAGGCCTCATGGTGGTGCGTGTTGCCCGAGAGTTCTGAGATGCCACTGCAATGGATTCTTGAACCCAACAGAGAAGCAGAATGCCATGGCCTTCGGTCAGGGTCAAGGGAATGAAGGGGGAAGCATGTCTGAATCGGCCTTGGGCTGTTGTGGAGTTGGAGTCTCCTTCTTACTGCAGCTGCGGGAGGTTGCCTGTCCTTTCCTCACCAAAACAGGCCAAGGAGGAGGTACTAGCTACATCCAGTGAGATCACATTTCTCTAACCGAATAGCCGCCAAACGGTGAGCGGTGCATTCTCAGTCCATGACCTGGGTTGAGGCTAACATTCTAGCTTTAACTACCACGGGCAACTTGGATTTTAGTTACAGGGGATTGTTTTCTAAATAGCTGTTAACCTTTTCTCTTGCCCCTTCTCAGCCTGCCATCCTCTGATTCTCTCCTCCCTGCGAAGAACTCTGAAAAGGCTTCATACCTTTCTTTCTCATACTTGCTCTATACTAGAAAAATTATAATTTATAAGCGCATTTCTTATCTCCCCTACAAGACTAAAAGATCTTCAGGGCGATAACCTATGTATTGTTATCTTTGTAATCCAATGGCATCTTAGAGAATGCCTTACAAATATTAACTGTTTACACACACACACACACACGCATGCACACACATCATGTAACTGAGGATAGAAAAAAAAAACACAAACACTAGTGAAACTTTGTGTTTTGTTTTCTGTTGGGTCTCCCAGCTGTGAGGCACAGGAGGAGTGGATGCATAACGGGAGTAGCTGATACAAGGGGTTAGAGGGAATGCAGGGGGTGGATGGAGGGCGGGGGGGGAATCTCAGGAGTGGTTGGTGAAGATGGGAGGGAGCTCTAGAATGGATTGTGATTGCACAATCATCTTGGAGGTGATTTAACCATGGGAGGGGGAATGCTCTGAAAAAATTGATGTGGGGGTGATTGTACAATTCTCCTCGAAATGATTGAATGACTGAACTTTTGAATTATGTGTAAATTACTTTCCAATAAACGTGTTGAAGCAAAGCATGAAGTTTTGTGGGGTATTCAACCTTCATTCATATAACATTGGGGAAATAGTTCCCTTACATTTAGGTTGCTTGATTTTTTTTCTATTAAATACTTTCATTGGGGCTCTTACATCTCTTATCACATTCATCCATTGTGTCAGGCTGCTTGATTTCTTAAATTGTAGTAAATGCCTTCTGTTTATGATCTCTAGAGACACTTGCCATCTTCTAAGTATTGGTACCTATTGTTTGTAGCAAAAATGCACTTATTTAAGGATTTCTCTTATAATGCACACGCTCACATTTTTAGCAAACGTGGTATAAAGATACAGTGATTATCTATTTCTGAAACATCTGATAACTGTCTCTTTCTGTTTCTGGGACTTGTTTGCACATTTTTAATGTGAAATAATGAAACCCAAGCCCTATCTAAGACATGAATTTATGATAAAAACTAAGAATAATTTTGTTGCAGAGTTGAGGAGAACAAACAACTGGGTGAAGAGAGCTTTATTTCTGTTTCAAATATCTGATAAATTGGGGAAATTGCATAAAAGGAGTTTAGGAAATTGTACCGAATGACAACACACTGGTGTTTTGTATTTATTCCAACGTAAAAGCATCTATTTTCTTCACACAGAGATGGCTATGTAATGGTCTCAAATCTAATGGAAGTGCTCATTTCCAAGAATATTGTAGTTTTGAAAAGAGCTTGTTTGAGAATTCTGGGTCTAATTTCATATTATTAAATTCTAAAATTACAGAAATCTTTCCAAACTAATACTTGAGCTTCAGGATGGCCTCCCGGTGTGCATGAGCTTGTTACGTGCAAAGTCTGCAGTGATTGTTGAGTGCATGGTCCTTATCTCTGTAACCACGAGCATCAAGTCTTAGCTCCTGCCTTCCCCATGGACTGGGTTCTTCCTCCCCTCAGTGGGAAAACTCAGTGGCAGGCATGGAAAGGGTTTACTTCTCTTTGTGAGTTTTAAGTGACAGTTTACATAGTGAATTAACTTCCCATTTAACAATTTTATATACAAAGTGTCTGATGACATTGGTTACAATTTTCACAAGGTGTCTGCAGTTCTCTTCTATTTATCTCTTGCCATTGCTCTCGCTTCCTTTTCCCTCCTTGCCATTTTATTTTGCTTTTAGGTATAAGTGTTAACTGGTTGGTTTCATACACTTGATTTGGACAAGGTACTTAAGCGTTATAGCGTTTATTTTATAAGTTAATCTATTATTTAGCTGAATGGTGACCTCAAAAAGTGGCTTCAGTGCCACATTGAAAGGGTTTCTTTGGGCTAATTGTCTCTGGTTCCTCTAGTCTCTACCAATCCAGTAGGTATGATCTCTCTCTCTCTCTTTTTAATTTAGGTTTTCTCGCTCTATTTTTCTACCCCTCTATCCAGGACTGTCTATTGTCTGTCGGCCAGGGTGAGCCACAGTGGTAGCTGGCTACCATCGAGCGCTGTTCTCGAGTTAGAAGAGGCTGTGGTGGTTCGTGGGGCTTCTTAGTCCTGGGGACTAGTTTCTTCTTCAAGCCGTTCTTCTCCTTCATTCCCTTTTGCTCCCGATGAGTAGAGACTAACGGTTGTATTTTAGATGACTGCTTCCAAGCTTTTAAGACCCCAGCCACTGCTCATCAAAGTGGAGTGTAGCACATTAACTTTATGAATTCTGTCACGCTGGTTGTTGGAAATATATTCCATGAGATTAGGGCCTCATGGCAACAAGCACCACGGACTGCCAGAACAAGTCATTCTTGGAAGTACAACCAGAATGCTCCTTAGAAGCAAGGGAGGGAGCCTTGTCTTCTCACGTGCATTGGACAGGCTATCCGGAAAAATCAGTACCTGGAAAAGGACTTCGTGTTTGGTACAGGAGAAGGTCAGCGGAGGAGAGGAGGCCGCTCAGCCAGATGGGCTGACACAGTGGGTACAAACAACGGTGTGAGGATGGTGCCAAACCCAGCAGTGTGTGTTCTGTGGTGCATAGGCCTGCCATGAGTCGGAACAGACTTGACACCACTAACCTCAACAAGAACATGATTTTTAAGCCTTCTTACAAGCTGTGCGAATATGTCTAGGAAGTCTCCGTAACTGTGTATCCCTGTACACACGTTAGTATGTCTCAGAATATATGCAGCAGACATGAACATGTGCTTACAGATACCTACAGGTACAGCTGTACATGTTCGTGCATACACTAACATATGCCTTCCTAACACATACATCTATGTATATCTGATTATGTACCCATGCATATCTTTTGGTTGTTAGTCTTGCAAAATTGTATAACATTTACCAAAGTTGTCTTTTTCTTGTGTACTTTTTTCCAGCAGTTGTATTCACAAGCGATTTACATATCATATAATTCAATAGTTCAACAGTCAATGATATCACTGAGAATTGTACGATCACCCCCACATCAAACTTAGAACACCCCCCTCCCCCATGGTCAAATCACCTTTAAGATGACTCACGCAATCACAGTCCCCCCAGATCTCCCTCCCCACGCCCGTCTTCATTACTTACTACCGAACTCCCTTTTCCTCCCTAACTCCCCCGCCCCCTGATTCCCTATAGCCTTTGTATCTGTCATTTTCATTATTCCCCCACTCCTCCTGTGCTTCACGGCTGGGAGACCCAACAGAAAACAAAATCGCGCTAAGGTGGTAAGGGTAAAAAAGCCTAATAGTAAACAGATAAAAATACTAATAATGCATAAGAAGGAAAAGATCCCCAACAATAATAAAAAAGCCAGGGGAGAGATTTCTGCCATGTAACCAGTAAGAGAAACTTTCACCCAGAACACACTCGTGTCGTGTTTACAGGGTGGTCAACTGGCCAAGTGCCGAGTTCGAGCAGCATCAGCAAGATTACAGGGGTCGCTGCCTGATAGGAAGGCTGATCTCAACTCTTGCCTGTGGCTAGAGCTGATCTGCCAATGGCTCAGTCTGACCAGGTTCTCTGCTGATGGGTTTTGGGTTCTCATCACCCCGCCCATAGTCCTGGACAAATTGGATGCTCATAATTTTTGCTCTGATATTTCTCTCCTCACCCTATTCGAGTTTTGTAATTGTTATCTTTGGATCACACAAGCTGGTGTGCTTCTTCCATGTGACCTCCTTGCTTAGATGGCTGCTTGTGTGAATACAAGCCTTTAAGACCCCAGACACTATTCTGATTGATAGCTGGGCATCATCTGGTTTCTTCACCACACTTTGCTGTAGCACCCGTATCTTCAGCGATCATTTCATGAAGGTGAGTATGTAGCAGGGCCTTGTTTTTAAGTTGGAGCTAGGATTTAATGTGAGCCCAAAACCCATTCCCGGATCAATGCCTTTTTAATTGTTTCAAATTTGTTGTAATTTGGAAGCTAATACTTATGTCATATATCAAACATAATTGTACAATTTCTTCCATAATCATACAAGCTTGCCAAAACATACTTTTCCTTCCTGGACTTCTTGACATCATTTCCTTCTTATCTCTCCCACCCCACTACATCCTCCTTCCCCCAAACTCCTGTTATAGCTTCTTTCCCTGTACGCTCAGCGTCCTTGGGTTTCATTTACTGAACAATATGGCAACAAATAACACGCAGCTTCAAGTGGGTGAGCCCCAGTGGCGATGAGCCTCTGAAAGCACACCCTAATATAAACAAGCAGAAGCAGAATAGAGCAGAATGGCCATCACAGGATTGCTGGGATAATACGTATCTTCATACAGCACACAGGGCGTTGCTGTAGCACACAACCTAGTTTGTTCACCGACCAACAGCACACTACTCTTGGCATACCTGTCTTCTTCTACCTCAGACACCGTGTGTTTTCTGGCTAAAGTCCTCAGGTTACAGGTGTGTCTGGGATAGAGTCCAGTTCACCTAGTGGAGTTCCCAGTTGGGGTCTCATCGATGTTAATCATCGAGCCTGATTAACACCCTGAAGATCCAGGACTCAGTGTCCCCGTGTTCTGTGGCATCTGGCCTGGCTGTCCCAGATACCCTCAGATGCCCTAGGTCAATTCTGCACTCCCGTTGCACATCACTAAAGGTCCTCCCTACCTAGTGATCCCAAGGGCATCCTCAGACTCTCCATCCTCAGCTTTTCCTCGCCAACCCCCGACAGGCACCGATGCTCACCCTGATTTCACCATTCCTCCCCCTCTTCTGCGCTGCCCCTCTCATTAATGAGCCTCATCCCTTTGACAGGGCCGGCTTCCTCTCCAGGGGAGCTCCCCCAGATCCACCTGACTACCACTCAGCAGACAGAATTCCCATCCCCAATGCCATCCCCACCTCCAACCATTTGATCCCAGCTGTCGTGAGGTGCCCTATGGCCAAGTGACCCACCACCCAAAATAACAAGTGTTTCCTATCTAGCGAACTTGGGACTTCTGTATTTACTATTTAGAACTGTCCGTCACCTGCCAATTGGCTCTGCTGTGGTGGCTTATGTGTTGCTTCGATATTGGAAGCGATGGCTCTGGTCCTTCGATTACTAGCAGTGTCCCCAATGGTAGGATAGGTTTCAGGGGTGCTCCCAGACTGAGACGGACTAGGAAAAAGAACCTGCTTTCCAGCTCTGAGAAAACAGACCTGGGAAAACCTTCTGAATAGCAGAGGAACCCTGTCTCTCTGAGATAGTGCCTGAGCTAGAAGGCGCAGCCTATGCTTGGAGAAAAGCTGTCTCCAGTGTCGTGAAAATTAAGGACATTGGTGGGGTAAAGCCTTAGCTGTATCCAGTAGCACAGACCTTAAGGACATGGGCGAGGTAAAGCTTTCGGGATCCTCCCTTGCTGGTGTGGCATAACTCAAAATGAAAACAAACGGATGCAAATAAATATTAGAAATCAGAGCACAAATCTAGGAAAGCTAGAAGTTGTCAGAATAAAATGGAATGCTTGAAGCTAGATATATCGTGAGTGTAACTGAATGGAAAGGGACTGGCATTGGCCATTTTGAATTGAACCATCACATGGTCTAGTGTGGCGGGAGTGACAAATTGAAGTGGATGGGCATCACCTTCATTGTCAAAAACACATTTCAAGCTTGAAATGCAACACTGTCAGTGATAGGATAATACTCATATGCCTACAAGGAAGACCAGTTAATACTATTGACTATTACTCAAATATATTCACCAACCACTAATGCCAATTGAGGATTTTTGTCAATATCTGAAATCTAAAATTGATCAAACATGTGACGAAGATCCAATGATAAGTAGTGGCAACTGAACTATGGAAGTCAGAAACAAACAGGAACATCAATTGTAAGATATGGCCTTGGTGATAGCAAGTGCATAGATTACATAACACACTCTTTCAAACCCAATGACATCCACTGCAAATAGCTTTTTTCAACGATATAAATGATGACTCTAAAAGTGGCCTTAACCAGGTGAAATACCAAAAGCCCCAAACCAAACTCACTGCCATTGAGTTGATGTCAACTCGTAGCCACCCTAGAGGGTAGGGTATAACTGCCCCTTTGAGTTTCAAGACTGTAACTCTTTTCAGGAGTAGAATGCCCCATCTTTCTCTGCAGGAGTGGCTGGTGATTTTGAACTGTGAAGAAATTAACCTGCAGTCACTATTTACTTATATTGTTGAAAAAAAGGTATTTGTAATGAATAAACCATTGATGGTGGAATACACAGAAATCAAATGGATTCTGTGGAAAGAGACAATAGAGAAGCTTAATATCATTAGTCAGAACAAGGCTAGGGGCCAATTGTGGAGATGACCATCCATTTCTCTATGCAAGTTTCAATTGAAGCTAAAGAACATTAAAGCAAGTCCACGAGAGCCAAAGTTCAACCTTGAGTATGTTTTACCTGAGTTTAGAGACTATTTCAGGAACAGAGTGTATACATTGAACATAGAGCAAAAAGACCAGCTAAGTTGAAGACTACCATCAAGGACATCCAAGCAAAAGGTAATTAAAAAGAGACAAGAAAGAGATAAAATACCAAAATGAATGTGAGACCAGACTCTGATTTTGAATGTAGAGTTGCTGATGCAAATGCAAAGTTCATGGTAAAAAGGAATTAAAAGATAATGGCATCTTTGTGCAAGCCCTCTAAAGCTCCCGGGTAGAAGAAATGATGAAGTTAAAAAAAACGGAGCAGAAAGTTTCAAAGGATGACTCAAGAAGGCAAAGTAAATATTATAATGAAGTGTGTTCAGACATAGTGCTCGAAAGGTCAGAACATGCTCTTCAGGGAAGAGCACGCTCAACATCTCTGAAGCCAAAAGAACGGAAGCCTGGAGTTAAGACATTGAGGATTCTATGGGTAAATATTGACTGTTACCAGGGGCTAATCAATGACCATATTAATGGAAGATTTTTATGGCCAGGGAGATGATCGATAAGACTCTCTGTACTATAAAACAACAAGGTCTCCCAAGGGAGCCAAAGACACATAAAAATATATATAGATCTAGGAACGGGTTTGGGGCTCACACTAAATCCTAGCGACAATTTAACAACAGCTAGTTCTTATGAGTATATCATGGCCCTGCTCAATACTTGCCCTCAGGAGGGAAACACAGAAGATATGGGTGCTATATACAGCAAAGTGTGGTGAATAAATTAGAAGATGCCTTAGAAAAAATATCCTCTGGAGTCTTAAAGGCTTGTTTCCAAGCAAACAGCCATCTAAGTGTGGGGTCAAGCACCCCAACCTCAGTGACTGAAGGATTGTAAATCGTATAATCTGAAGCCAAAGGAGGGAGTCATGTAATTGCCTAAATTGTGAGATTCTAGTTTGCAGAAGGCGCTGGATGACAGTGGAAGTCCAAGATACGTTTGTAAGATCTACACAGAAAATAAGTCTGTGGTGATTTCCATAATGGAGGGATGAGAATAAACTGGTTGCTAACCAGTGTATTGGAGAGATGACTATGGGAAATCAAAGTGATAAATCTGACCAGAATGCTTAAAACCTTATCAGTTGATCCCCTCTCCCCTTCTGATGCACGTTGGGCCTAATCTGAGTTTCAACAATTTTTTCCTTCTTCTCATAGTAGAGTTTATCTCTGATGTATTTTGTTATTGGGGGCAGTCCTCTTGAATTTTTGTTATATGGTTTTCCATTGTTTTGATATATGAAACCCAAGATTGATGAACCTATAGAGACAGCAAGGAGAATATGGGTTCCCGTGGGATCCAGTAGGGGTGGGGTGTGGGGGAAAGGGGCGCCAATATTAAGAAGTTCAAGAAGGAAGAGAAATATTGAAAATGGATATGTAGCAATACTGCGTGATGTGATTGAACTATGGAGTGATAGGATATCTGTATTGGTTCCCAATAAAGTGATTTTGAAAATTGAGTGTTGGAGGAAGCATTAAAGAAGATGGAAGGACCATTTTAAAAAGAAGCATGTGGTCAAGAACTCATGGCATGTAAGGTAAAAGTCCAAGCTGCTTTGAAGGTGTTGGCAGGAAAACAAGACTTCCTGGATGGACCAGTACCAACGGAGATTTTCAACTGAAGGAGGCAATGCTGGAAGGACTAATTTGTGTATGCCAAGAAATTTGGCCAACTGACTAAAAGATATTCATATATGTGTCCATTCCAAAACCAGATGATCCAACAGAATATCAACATCACCAAACAATGCCTTTAACATTACGCTTACTTGAACATTGAAAAAAATCATTTTCTTGGCGGCTCGTACATCTCTTATCACAATCCATCCATACATCTTTGAAATTTTACCAAAGATAATTTTAAAATGTTAAAAGAGTTCACTGAAGGTCCATTGCTAGAGATCCAAACAGAATTTAGAAGAGAACATGAAATGATCTATGTTTTCCTGATATCTTCCTCTGCCTCTTTCAGTTTTTTCTGACCCCTTTCTTACTGTGTATTGTCTATCATCGCACCTGTTAACACATGTTTATCCTCTAGCCAGTAGCATCTCCTTCCTTACTCTCCACTTCAGGTAACCATCAAATAATCTTTCTTTTAGTGTGAAAATATTTTCTAGAACTTTTACAACAGCTGTCTCATACAATATTTGTCCTTTTGTGATGGATAGATTCCACTCAGCATAAAGTTTGCTAGCTTCATACAAGTTATCAGGTGTTTCGTACATTTTTCATTACTATTTAACATTGTTTAGTATTCCATTGTGCATAAGAATTACAGTTTGTTTTACAGTGGCACAAGGGACAAAGAATATCATTGCTGATATCAGGCGGATCTTGGCTGAAAGCAGAAAATACCGGAAAGATATTACTTCTGTTTTACTGACAATGCCATAGCATGTGATTCTGTGGATCATAACAAACTACGGATAATCGTGAGAAGAATGGAATTCCCAAACACTTTATTGTGCTCATGTAGAACTTGTACATGGATCAAGAGGTAGTTGTATGAATGGAACAAGGAGATACTACAAGTTTTTAAAATCAGAAAAAGTGTGTGGCAAGGCTGTTTCATCTTAGCATACTTGTTCAATCTGTATGTTGAGCTAATCATCAGGAAAGCCGACTTAGATGAAGAAGAGTGTGGCATCAGGACTGGAGGAAGGCTCTTTAGCAACCTGAAATATGCAGATGACCCAGCCTTCTTGCTGAAAAAGAGGATAATTTGAAGCACTTGCTGTTGAGATCAAGGATTGTAGCCTTCAGTTTGGATTATGACAATCTAAAGAAGACAAAATCCTCACAATTGTATCAATCGATATCATCATGATAAATGGAGAAAAGATTGAAGTTGTCAAGGATTTTGTCTTACTTGGATCCACAATCCATGCTCATGGAAGTAGCAGTCTAAAGATCGTAAGATGAGTTGCATCAGGTAAATCTGCATGAGAACAAGAGTGTTGAAAAGCAAGGATGTTACTTTGAAGACGAAGATGTGTCTTACCCAAGTCATGATATTTTCAGTTGCCTCAGGTCATGTGAAAGTTGGACATTGAGTAAAGCAGATCAAAGAAGAATCCATGGCTGGAGAAGAACATTGAAGGTACCATGGACTGCTGAAAGAACGAACCAATCTATGAGACCAGATTGTACAGAACTATGATCAGAGTTCTTAAAGGTAAGGAGGGTGAGAGTTCGTCTCACATACTTTGGACATGTTGTCAGGAGAGAGCAGTCCCCGCAGAAGGACATCATGCTTGGTGAAGTACAGGGGCAGCAGCAAAGAGGAAGGCCCTGAAGTAGAAGGATTGACTCACTAGGCTCAGGCCTAGGAACAATCGTGAGGATGGTGCTGGACCTGGCAGTGTTTGCTTTGTTCTGCATAAGGTTGCTCTTTGTCAGCTCTATGCTGGGTGGCACCTAATATCAACCAGCAGGCTGTATACTCTTCTGGTTGTTGCTATTGTGAATAGTGCTGCAATGAACACGTGTGTGCACTTATCTATCCTTGTATGGCTGTTCTTTTTCTAGGTTCCCTGCCAAGTAGAGGGATTGCTGGGTCACATAGCATTTCTACTTTCAAAATTTGAAGGAAGCACCCAAATGTTGTCCATGATGGTTGCATTATTTTGCAGCCCCACCAGCAGTATATGAGGGTTCCAGTCTCTCCCCATCTTGACCAGCATTTGCTGTTTCTTTCTTAACTTTGTTATTAATGCAAAGTTCAGTGAGATGACATCTCATTGCTCTTTTGATTTGCACATCTTTAGTGACTAAGGACCATGAGCACTTCTTCATATGTTTATTGGTCTCACGAACGAATACTTTGCTGAAGTGTCTGCTCGTATCTTCTATTTTTAAAATTAGATTATTTGTCTGTTTCTTTTTAAGGGTTGAAATTTTCTAGAAAACTTAGAGATTAGTCTCTTGTCTGATATACCCTAAAACTAAAACCAAACAACAGAAACCATGGGGGAAGAGAGACAGCGGTTGGTATAAGATATGAAAATAATAATTTATAATTTATCAAGGGGTCATGAGAGAGGGGTGGGACGGAAGGGGAAAAAGCAGAGCTGATATGAAGAGCCCAAGTAGAAAGAAAATGTTTTGAAATGATGATGGAAACATACGTACAAATATGCATGATACAATTGATGTATGGATTATTATAAGAGCTTGTAAGAGCCCCCAATGAAATGATCTTTAAACAAACAAACGAACATAACTAAAACCAAACTCACTGCCATTGAATTGTTGCTGACTCCTAGCAAACTTATAGGACAGGCTAGAACTGACTGCCCATGTGACTTTTCGAGACTGTAACTCTTTATGGGAGTAGAAAGCCCCACCTCTCACCTGAGGAGTAGCTGCTGTTTTTGAACTGTTGACCTTGCAGGTTGCAGACCAGTGCATAACCACTACCCCCCCAGGGCTCCTGTGTCTGATACAGCAATGTCAAATGCTAAATTCTCAGTAGGCGGATTCTTTTTTTACTCCATCAGTGAAATATTTTGATGCACATACGTGTCTAATTACCAGGAGGTTCCTATGATTCAGTTTGTCTTCTGCTCGCGGTGTGTTTTCAGTTGTGTTAAGTTTGTTCCTATCTTTCTATAATATTCTTTATAGTTTTAGGTTTGGCATTTAGATCTTTGATTCATCTTGAGTTCATTTTTTTGTAGATGGTATAAGGTAGGAGTTCTGTTTAATATTTCTGCAAGTGGATATCCTGTTTTTACACCATCATTTGTCAAGAGATGGTGCCTTCTTATTCAACGTATCTTGACCCATTGCCAATGATTAGTTGTCTATAGGTGAATGGATTTACTCCTGGGTCCTAAATTCTGTTCCCTAGGTTCACCTGTCTGTTGTTGTATTGGTACCACGATGTTTAGATTACTTATGTAGTAGGTTTGGGGATTAGGAAGTGAGAGGGCTTCCACTTTGTTATTCTTTAGTAATGCTTTGTTTATCTGGGATCTCTTTCTGGTTGGTATCAGGATGATAAGTCACTGAAGGTTTTAAAAGCAGTAAGAGCTCAGAAGTTGCTGGGTAATGCAAATGGTTAATGTGCTCAGCTCTTAAGGTTGGAGATTCAAGTCCATCCAAAAGTACTTTGGAAGAAGGCTTGGAGATTTGCTTCTGGAAAATCAACCCCTGACAGACATTCACAGACAGAAAATCAGCCATTGGCAGACACTGACAATGAACAAGAAAAACTGATGCCTTTGGTTTGTGGTATCGGAAGAAGTACAGCAAGACTCCTTAGAAGCAAGGATGGCCATATTTCATCTCATGTACTTTGAAGAAGTCATCAAGATTGATAAGTCCCTGGAGCATATCATACTTGGGAGGGTGAAAGCAAAAAGAGGAAGACACCCCCACCCCCCATGAGACAGATTGCCACAGTGGCTAGAACAATGGATTCAAACATAAGAATAATTGGGAGATTAACACAAGTCCAAGCAGTGGTGTACCCAGGATCACAGTTGAAACGGACTGTGTAGCATCTAACAAGACCACCATGATCCCTGGCATGGAGAGAACATGCCCCACATGTATGCTAGTAACACTATTAACAACCAGAAATTATCACAAGTCACAAATAGAACTGCTTATTCATATTGTTATTATAAAATATCCCTGGTAAGGACATTGGAAAAGAAATAGAAAAAAATCCAGATAGTGTGAGTGTGGACATTTCTGGAGAATTTGATGGTTGGGTATCTAGTGTTGAAAGGACAGCCTAACCTTGTCTAACTGATACACATACGCTGGTGCCTCCGAACAGATACACAGAGGGTGTGACGGAGTTCCAGATATTGTCCGCTCAATTCACTGTGGGCAGGAAGAGGATCTATTTTTAAGGGGAGGGAAGAAGACCATAAATAGGTTAAAAATAGGATTCTCTGCTTTCAGCCCTCCCTCTTTCTATCTATCCCCGTTTCCCCCGAGGTCCTCTTGTTAGCTCTGCTCCGTTTCCTCCCCCTTCTTTACCCTAGAATGGTACACACTGTGGAGAGAAAGTACTTGACACTGTCCCTGAAAGTCAGCGGTGGGAGTGATGCATTTTTAATCATGCACACCTGGCCTCCTTTTATTTGGCTGCCAGAATGATGTTCCTTGATTATTCAAAAAAGTCCTCATATGCTGATGCTTACGAATGACTAAAAAGGTTAACACATTTCAGTATCTGCTTGGTAATCCAGGGAGCTAGGACTCCACAAACACGCAAACTTCTTTTTAGCTTGACTTTGACATTATGAAAAGCGCCTTCTTTCCTCTTACACTCAAAAGTCTTTACTGAGGCTTTCAGTACCGGCCCGGGAAGGTGTGCCAAGGGAGCTCGTATTCATCATGGGTTTGCTCTGCGGTAGGGATTTCATGCACATTACTTCCTTTAATCTTTGCAACAATCCCATGTGGAACGTGTCACAGTTAGTGAGGCTATGAAGAGGCTCCAACATACTCCATGAGTGAGGGGCTCTGCCCAGTGAGTTCCCTAGCTTTCGTGGTTCCGAGCACCATTTAGCTGTCTTCCCTAGCTGGCCACTTCTAGCGCTGATGTGTCACAAATGCCTCTTTGCTCACCATGCACTACCACTTAGAGCAAGATGGAGATTCAGATTCCAACAATCTCTGTGGTCAACCAGTCTTGGGAACTTGGTTAAGTGTGGAATCTGTCTTTCTGGGAGAGGGGCTATGCATCGGATGCTCCCTCCCATGGCAGTCTAACCACACCATCTGGGTACTCAAATGCCTGTCCTTTGCTCTGGTCATACGAAGGCAGAGCCGCAGATCTTTCTGTACAGGAAGAGATGGTCCAAGGCCTCCAGAGGAGGTGATCATAGCGAGTGGCAACCCCAGTCCTCGGAATTGGTACAACTCAGTGAACTCTACGGGCGGTGGCAGGGGTACTTGGTGTCTTTCAGAGTTGTAATAAGAGCATCATTTTGCACACGGATCATCAGATTTTATCCGTATAGCAACACTATGAAAAAGGGTGAGGCATACACCAGTGTAGTATAATGATTACAAGCAGGGGCTCGGGTTTACGCCCTCATACTATTGATGTGAAATCCTGAAACCACTTTTTAGCTGTATGACTTTCACTGCCCTGCGCCCAAGCTTCCTTTCTGCTTAATAGGAAGAATAATAGCACCTACCTTCTACTATTGTGAGAATCAAAACAGAAACCTAGATGAGAGTAAGTGGTTTGGACATGTTCACTAGTGTTATTTTCATTTTCCAGAAGAGGTAACTAACACCCAGAAGGTTAGATAGCATGTCCAAGGTCATATATATAGCTAAATGAATCACAAACTCATGCTCTCAGCCATTCCTCAATGGAAATACTTCTTAACATTTTCATATTCTTGCACACATAGAAAGTGACATAACTGATAGGACACCGGGGAGAATGGATTAGGCATATCTCAACACTTGAGGTGAGCGATGTGAGGCCCTCTAGCCACCTGATACTCCTTCTCATCTACTCTGTTGTACCAGAACTCAGCATTGGAGCGGCCTTTGTGAGAACCAAGGTACTTAATAAGTCTTGCTGGATAAAATGATATCTTGAGTGCAGCTTTTGAGGGGTTAGTGAGAACATTGGGGTGAGAATGGGTGGGAGAGACAACTTAATTTTCTTTCTGAAAAAATTGAAATTATTTCTTAGGAAAATTAGGGTAAATAAATAATGTATATGGAAAGGGCTTTATATGTGATATCAATGTTAGTGGTTACTATTTTTTATTGATCATTTTATTGGGGGGCTCTTACAAATCATAGCACAATCCATCATTCAATTGTATTAAGCACACTTGTAACTATGTTGCCATTATCATTTCCAAAATATTTTCTTTCTACTGGAGCCCTGGTATCAGTTCCTCTTTTCTCCCCCCTCCTCCCCCACCCTCTCACCCTCATGAATCCTTGATCAATTATATATTATTGTTATTTTGTGTCTTACACTGTCCGTTGTCTCCCTTCACCACATTTCTGTTATTCGTCCCCTAGGAGTGGGCTATATTTTCAACCTTGTGACGGGTTCCCCCTTTATACCCACGCCCCATCCCCCAACCCTCATGATATTGCTACTCCCACTACTGTTCCTGAGGGGTTTATCTGTCCTGAATTCCATGTGTCGCTAGCACTTATCTGTACCATTCAGGAACTAAAAGAATGATGTGCGTTTCATCAGTGACATACTGCACTAGAGTTGAATCATCCCTTCCTTGTGACCCCTCTGTGGGGGGATGTCCAATTGTCTACAGATGGGCTTTGGGACTCCACTCCAACCCCTCTCTTTCACATCGATATAATTGTTTGTTTGGGCTCTTTTGATACCAGATACTTGATCCCATTGACACCTCATGATCCCACAGGCTGGTGTGCTATTACTATGTGGGTGGCTACTATTCTTGAGGGAAATGGAAAAAATACTTGGGGTCATAGAGCAATACAGGAATTTCTGTCAAATACTGACCCAGGGAAAGTTACAGCTTTCATAAAATCTGTTCATTTTTAAGCAAATCAAAAATGGAAATTCAATTTCTCTAAAGTTTGTTAAAAGGCTTGGCCTATTTTCCTCAAGTGGAAATATTATCAAGAATCCTGTAATCCCAACGCAGGGGTATTTCTGATCTCCAAACTCCAGACTCATTTGGCTTTCACTAGGTAAATGGTCATCCAGACTCGCCCTATGTGCTGCTCCACGGGACAAAGCAGCCAGGCTCAAGCACTGTACTCAGAAACAGAACTGTGTTCATCAGTGGGGAGAGGCTGCCACTCAGATTGTCTCCTGCTCGGGACCTGGGCAACGGGGGAAGGTTATGAGTCAACCTGAAAGAGCCACTGCACTGAAACAATGTCCATTCCTGGATTCAAGGATATCTTCCCAAGTTATGTCTCTCTGACAGAAGGTAAGTCAACAAGGGAAGAGTTATTTTTCCCAATTGTGAAGCGCAGCACCAACGGGCCTTGGCCTCTAGGGCATCAACTGTGGCCATGCTGAGCATGGTGGCAATGAAAGGACAGGTGTCTCATGACCATGGAAGAAGCGAGAAGGGTCACTGTCACATGAATAGTGACAAGAATTACTTGTCAGCGTATGGAAGACATTCATAGAAAGAGTCACACAGGGAGAAAGAGTTCAATCTTGGAATTTTCCATCAACTTTTAATTGTAATTTTCTTTTTATATTCCCGAGCTATTTACACTTGGAGAACTGGTTCAAGCCCTGTAGATGAATTAATCTGAAAATATTATTCATTTCAATATTTCAAAAGGAGAGTTTAAAATCTATCCAACTTTGATATTTTAGTTTTCTGAGCTTGCTATAAAGTGCAAGTCAAGTTATTTGCACAAATGCATCAATATTTTAATAGCTACCAGCCTTTCAATGCAAAAAAGCTTACAGTCTTCAATAATCTTAGATGTAACACCACATTCATTATTTACAAGCCCTCAAAGGAGAAATTCACATTGCACAGAATCCTAAATACTTCACAATGGTGGCTTTGGGATAGTTAAAAAACACACATTGTTCTGTAAAAACATTCTTGACTGACTTTTAGCTGCTTCACCCTGCATGTCATCATGATTGTTTTTATCTTGACTAGGTTGGATCGAGCCAAAGGAGAGAATTTTGTTGGCTGTGACATTCTTGTATTCATAGTTTTAATAAAATATCCTCTGAAAGTTGACGCAGATGTCGGAACCTGCTCCAGGTCCCGGAGAGGCGGAGTCTTCCTCGGTGGCTGCACTCACATGTCCGATCCTCTGTGAACTGGCTCTCCGCATCCCGAACAGGAGTAATTGCTCCCATGGAAATTGGTACATATTTAGTGGATAGCACCTTTTCACGTGGTGTCTTAGCTATTTATATGTTTGCTTACCCTATCAACAGAACTCCTTGGAGAGTAAGGATGGTTCTTGGCATGGGAAGGGCTTATTATGTTTGTGGGATTATTGAGCGTGTCTCTCACCATCGGGTACTACTAGCAATGTAAATGAATTTGCGCACTTGTGAAAACAACCTGAAAAATATGTTCAAGGGCTCTTTTCATTGAGATACATAACTAAGGAGGAGAAGTGGCGACCAGGGAAAGTTGTCCTCTTAATATGCCCTTAGCTGCAGAGATCCAAGAAAGGCCAACAATATCTTGAGGCAAATGATAGTGTAATGAAAAATTTCTGATTCTAGTGTGTGCTTGACTTATAGTTATAGTTGAAGCTAGAACTCGGGAGAGAAAGATGACGCATTTTATAATTATTGAGTGTCTTCTCTCTACTGTGCTGTACCAATCCTGGGTTGTATATGTGAGGATAAAAAGAGCAAATTTAGCAGTGATTAAGAAAATCCAGAGTACCCCTTACTATGTAACCAACTTCTTGTTAGGTGCCATTCAGTAGGTTTTAATTTATAGTGACCCAGTGTATAATTGAACAAAAGACTACCCAATCCTGGGACATCCTCAAAATTGTTATGTCTGAGCCCATTGTTGCAGCCACTGAGGCAGTTCATCTTCTAAAGGGACTTCCTATTCTCCCCTGACCTTCATGCTGTCCTTTACCAGGACTGCATTCCCGTCATCACGTGCCCAGACTACATGAAATGAGGTCTTGCCATTCTCACTTCTAAGGAACATTCTGGATACACTTGTTTTGATTTGTTCATTCTTCTGAAAGTCCATGGTATAGTCGACAGTTTTCATCAACACTATCATGTAAAGATTTTAATTCTTGAGTCTTCCTTATTTGCTGTCCAGTTTTCATGTGCATATGAGGCAATAGAAAGACCATGGCACATGAAGCAGGGAACCAGTAGAGAGGTCTGAGGGGCCAGCCCCAATCCCAACTACGTGGACAGCTCTCCCCTCGCCCAGAAGAATTCACTTCAGAGGACAGCACTGAAGATGCAGCTCAGGGAGAGGGGCATGTCTGATCAGAGCACACAGGAGCAAATGAAGGGGGAGGAGGAGAGAGTGGAGCACATTCTTGCCCACCAAGTCTTGAGGACGATATCCCCTCTCAGAGGAGCCAATGCACAGAGAGGACTATATGGCCGGCCCCACTATGAGACATGACATCCCACACTGATTCATCACCCGAGAGGGGACAAAACTAGAGACACAGTGTCAGAATTGCCACCGATCTGATCCCAACACACCAAGACAAAACACTAAGGGCATGGAACAGAACAGCAAGGGGAGCAGAGCAAGGAAGTCCCAAGGGAGTACCAAAAGTAGACTTTGGGGCTAGGGCTTGGCACCCCATCAGGCTCGACCAGAAAACACTCCTAAAGGAAAACAAACAGACCTTGAACTATTTACAGGCCTTTATTTGGTCATTTTGTTGTTGTTTTGTTTTCTTTTGTTGCTTTGTTTTGCTCTGTCTTGTTTTTGTGCCTATTATTATCTCTGCAGGTCTATCTAAATAAGACAGGCTGGATAAACAATCTGGGGGAGAAAACAAGGGGACTGATGGTTCCGGGGGGACATGTGAGAGGGGGAGGCAGGGGGAAAGGTAGTGGTGTTACCAACCCAGGGACAAGGGAACAAGGGGTCCAAAATCAGTGGCGAGGAGGGTGTAAGAGGCCTGGTAGGGCTTGGTCAAGGGCAATGTAACCGAGGGGAATTACTGAAACCCAAATGAAGGCTGAACATGATAGTGGGACAAGAGGAAAGTCAAAGGAAACAGAGGGAAGAACTAGGAGGCAAAGGGCATTTATAGAGGTCTAAATAGAGGCATGTACATATGTAAATATATTTATATTTGATGATGTTTATCCAGACTGTCTTATTTAGTGTGGAGTGGGGACTCAAAGGCTATCTGTAGACGACTGGACATTCCCTTACTGAAGGGTCACGGGGAGGAGACGAGCCAGTCAAGGTGCAGGGTAGCAACGATGAAACATACAACTTTCCTCTAGTTCCTAAATACTTCCTTCCCCCCACCATCATGATCCCAATTCTACCTTACAAATCTGGCTAGACCTGAGGATGTACACTGGTACAGAAAGGAACTGGAAATGCAGGGAATCCAGGCCAGATGAAGCCCTCAGGATGAGTGGTGAGAGTGACAATATCAGGAGGGTGGAGGGAAGGTAAGGTAGAAAAGGGAACCGATTACAAGGATCTACATATAACCCCCTCCCTGGGGGATGGACAACAGAAAATCGGGTGAAGGGACAGTGAAAGACATAAAAAAAATTATAAATTATCAAATGTTCATGAGGGAGTGGGGTGGGGAGGGGGGTGAAAATGAGGAGGGCTCAAGCAGAAAGCAAATGTTTTGAGAATAACGATGGCAACAAATGTACAAATGCGCTTGACACAATGGATGGATATATGAGTTGTGATAAGAGTTGTACGAGCCCCCAATAAAATTATTTTTTTTAAAAAAAGAAAGAAAATACCATGGCTCTAGTCAGGCACATCTTAGTCCTCATTTTTTGCTCTTTTTCTCTGTAAAGGGATTTTATGGCAGATAGGTCCAGTGTAATAAGTTGTTTGATTCTTGGCAGCTTTTGCCACGGGCATTGATTGTGGATCCTAATAAAGTGAAATACTTCACCATTTCAATGTTTTCAGTTGATCATGCTCTTGCTTGTTGGTCTAGTTGTGAGGATTAAACAATATGTGTGTGGAAGGCTATAGTCTGTTCGTCATCAAGGAGGATTTAAAATCCTTTTCACTTTTTTTTTTTAACAAACGGAGAAGATAACATTTTATTGACCTCCAAATTACGTGTATTATACAGATTATAATACATATCTTTGGACAATGTATAAAACAAAGAACATACTGTAGCAAGAACTATTGGTCTGAAGCTGCCTGAGGGGACAGCTTGAATTCGGGACATTCGTGGTAGACACATTTTCCCACTCCCTGAGGCTGAGAGGAGAAACGCCCGCGGGCGCTCACTTGTCACTCCAGGACAGCTTATCCCCACTGTGCTTACAGGGCAACTGTGGAGTCCTGGCCCGGTCACGGGGGTCCAACGTGAGGGACGCCAAGTAGGGCACAAAAGAACCACAGCATAGGGGACTAATATAAATATTTCTGCTTTTCGCACAGTCCTCCAGCGAGTTTCCTCAAGTCACGGTCTGGAGTCTATCCCTCGAGTTGCCTTCCAGTTATTGCTTGGCCTTGTTCTGCACTGGGAGATACAGTTTGAACTCTGCCAGCAGTTCGTCTTCTGAATAGAGTCTGTCTGAGAAGTAGACCCGTCGGATGCGACAGTTCGCATGGATCTGCACTCAGAGGGTCTCGATGTAATTTGTGCCGTAGGCCCGCCGGGTGAAGTCGGACGGGTTGAACTGGATCTGGTTCCAGCCGTCATCCAGCCGCATGGGCATGGTGCAGATGAAGGGCTTCACACGTGTGGTGCTCTGGTAGTTGCTGGCCCTGAACCGCCGCCGAACATTCTTGTCATCGAGCACCTGAACCTCAGAGGTGAAGTATTTCTTGAGGTTTTTGATAATCATGACAAGGAAGGGAAGCTTGATCCCCAGGGTCTTCTTGGGGTCGGTGGGGCACGTGATGTAGGTAGTGCTGACGTTTGTCCCCTCGATCTCCAGCACCAGGGACTGGGTGTCATTGTCAGTGATTCGTTTGATGTGACCACTCCGCACCTTTTTGTCCCAGATCTGCAGAGGCTTGCTGCCGATGCTGTAGAGGATGGAGAGGAAGCCGCTCTGGAAAGTGTTTTTAAACATCGCTCCGGTGGCCTTCTCCTCAGCCGCGCCGGCGTCGACTTAGGCCCCCGGGGTAGATACGGGCTCAGAGGAACAGGGACAAAGCGGGGTACCGGCGCTAATCTGGAGAGACGATGCTGCGCTGCTACGTGGCGAACAGTAGCCGCAGCCAGCCGGGCTTGAACGTGGGATGCTGAGGCCACGAGCTTCGGTGGTCCCGGCGAGACACACAGGCGCACGGATGGAAACCACAGCAACTGCCACTTTTCACTTTCAATAAGCAAGGTAGTCATCATACACGTAGTGTAGGTTGCTGATGAGTTTCTCTGCAGGCCTGATGCCTCATTCTTTTTCCTGTCGCACAGCTTTTTGGATTACTTGCTCAGCGTGTCGATTGGCTAAGTCAGGTGAAAGGATACAACGCTGACATACCCCATGGCTGAGTTTCTAGCACCCAGTATCTCCTTGTTCTGTTTGAACAACTGCCTCTTGGTCTGTGTACAGTTTCTGCATGAATACAAAGAACTGTTCTGCAATTCCCAATCTTAGAAGTGCTGTTCACTTCTATCTATTGCCGTCCATCCAGCTGAATGCTGCTGCACAGTCAGTACAACACAGGCTAGCGTCTTTCTCGTACTCTGCACTCTGGACCAAGATTGAGGTGACTTCTGCAGTGATTTGCTTGTTCCAGGTCCTCTTCTGAAACAGGCCTCAATCCCGGGCAGTTGGGGATGTACTGCTGCCACTGTTTTTGGATTACCTTCAGCAAAGTTTTCCTGGCAGAACCTGCCTGTACCAAATTCTTGGTATGTGACCTTGGGCACATTATTGAGCTTTCTTGAGCCTCAGCGTCTTTAGCTGTAAGCACAGGCAATGTGCAGCCACCATATTCTAACAGGGAGTACGAGGAGAGACTGAGCATAAGCACTTAGCCAAGCTCCTGGCGCCCATTCATGCTCAGGACATCATCATCATCGTCCAAATGTTCCGTGTTCGCAGCCCCAAGCCAGCAGATAATTGCTTTTCTTCTTACTTTCTAAATGTTTAATAGATGCGTCCTTTCAGAACTAGAAAAGAAATCTGCTGAATTTGCCCTTCCTTTGCACCTACTGGGGGCGTGACGCCTGATGCTTTATGATACTGGCTAGACATGTCCCTTCATCTCTCTAGATTCAGTATTTGAATCTATAAAATGGGGATTAAAACAACACCCATCTTACAGAATTTTTGCCTGGTTTGCTTGAGAGAATGTGTTATTCTACTCATTTAGCAAGTATTTGAGAGAATGTGCTAATCTACTCACTTAGCAAATATTTATCACCAGCAGTGTTTTAGGCATTGCTAGTTGCTGGAGATGGAGCAGCCACTTGCCCACGTGAAGGAGCTTCTACTTTACTGGGACGTCGACAGGGAAGAGCCCACTGTGACAGGGCTAATCCCGTGTAAGAGAAGTGGAAAGTCCAAGTGGACATCTTGGAAACTATTATACAGTCATAATTATGACAATTAAGTGCATATAATGACTGGCATTTACGTCTAATTCAGACTACATTTCCTGATTTACTGGTTTCACTTTCTTACATAATCTTTGAATTTCATTAAGTTTTAAAGGAGAGGCATATTATGATTTGTTTGGAGGGGGACTAGCATGCCTCAAATTTAGTCTATCAGTTTTAGTCTCTCATTTTTCTAACATGGTTTCTAGTGGAACTTTAGGTTTTTAAGGTTTTTATTTGGTCATTAGTCATTGGCTGTGTAAGCATAATTGCCAAAATAAATGCTCACTATGGAAATCTTTGTGACTTTCATACTGAATGGGATCGGTGCATGAGTTGAGTGTGTGTGTGTGTGAGATTATAACATGGTATACAACTTGGGTTGGATCCTGAGTCATTCCCCTGGTATAAATTAGACCCTCTGAAGGGCACATTAACTTTGCTAGGTCACGAGGGTTTTCATGAACATGCTGACTATAAATAGTTCCCCAGTGGTGGCACGGAAATGATGTGCCATTGCCTGTCACCCCAAAGGGCTTTGTGTACCAGAGAGCAACATTCATTTGCAAGTGTCTGGTTTATTATGTTTGCTATCTGTTCATAAGGTCAAATTTTGGGTTAACCTTTTGAAGTGAAAAAAAATCAGACAAGGACGTCGTGGTGAACGTTTTGTTTCTCAGGGAAATGATTTCATATGGAATTTACCTAGTGCACCACGTGAAGATTCTTAACACAGTATATCTAGCTCAGTTTAAACATTTATTTCCCCTGAATTTCTTAAATGTCATCATGGTTGCTACAAAATAGGAAATACCTCATTTTGCAAATCATCCTGCCCGAGCTTCCCCTCGGCAGTTTCATATACAACACTGGCCTCTCCACTGAAGAGGGTAATTGAGCAATTATCTGATGGATTCAAAAACAAAAAGCCAGCCACGAGAGAAAATCCAGGCCAAAGCCTTTGTTTTGTTTTGTTAGAACAATATCATCTGCCTAAATAATTTATGAAAAATTATCCATGCTGTTCCAAGTCACTTTACTTATTTTGTTTGAATGATTTCTGTGAGATCCATTGAATAGGCCACATTGGAATGAAATGGATTTGTTTTGGCTGTAAAATCTGCTACATGGTTAACCTTACTAGGGTTTAAAAAATAACTAAAAAAACCTCCCCCAAAACCCCCCTCAACCCCCTCAAATAGACAGTACCTTATTCATCTTTCAGTCTTCCCAGTGCAGCTGCCGTTGTTACCTGGTCTGGAGTAGATCCCCAGCCCATGGCTCCCCTATGCACATGGTTGAGCCACTGTGAGCCATACGGTTTATATCGGCTCATTTTGGAAAGTAGACTTCCAGACGTTCTTCGTTTGCCTTCGTCTGGAGGCTCCACTAAGACGTTCGCCATCACAGCAGCGCAAAAGGCTCCACGGAAAGATGGGTGCTCGCTGCGCTGGGGGCATCCACTGGGACTCAGTCTCGGTGTCCAGCATAGAAGTGAAGAACCCAACTGCGGAGCCACAGTCCCCTCATGAACTGCTAGGCATTTTAGAAAGAGCCACCCAATGGTTTGCGCTCCTTTCGTTATAAAACAATATTTGTGGCCCTCCTGGGAATCTGACAGCAGGACGTGAGATGACACATGACTTGATGCTCATTTTTCATTAGATCTGGTTAAGTTTTCCATGGAGACTCGTGTGCGTTATGAAGGCCTGGAGAATATTTGTAATAGGAAAATCTAGGAATTGTGACTATATTCTAGCAACATTTGGCAGATCTAAGTCACACAAACGCAGACCTGTTTAACTTAACATATTTCATATCAATTAAGGGATTAGAGAATGGTTGGTATGGCTGTAGTACATTATGCAGTTTGCCAGAGTTTTCTTTGGATAGATTTATTATCAAATAAAATGAAAACATCAATTAGCAATGTGCACATGAGTGTGTGTGTGTGTTTATACGTATGTATAACTAAGGGCTAAATGGAGGTTGAGCTCAACAGGGTGCACACTGGTTAGAACGATTTCAAGGGCCATGATTGAAAGCCTAATATGTGAGGCCGTTAGCTCCTGTAAAGATTTACAGTCTCAGAAACCCTGAGGAACAGTTCTACTGTTTTATTAGCATCGATATGGGTCAGAATCAACTCCGTGGCACTTGGTAATATGTATGGTAAGTCCCTGGGTGGGGCAAATTGCTAAAACACTCAGTGTTTTAAACCTGAAATTTGAGTCCATCTAGAGACATCTCAAAAGAGCCATGGCCACTGTCATCAAGTAGATTCGGACTCATAGCAACCCTAGAGGATAGGGAACCCCTGCTCCTTAGGGTTTGCAACACTGCAAATCTTTACAGAAGCAGACAGCCCCATCTTTCTCCTGAGGAGTAGCTGGTGGGTTTGAACTGCCGACCTTGATATTAGCAGCCCACCTCTTAACACATTATGCCAAAAGAGCTGCTGTATCAGAAGAGAGGCTTGGCTCGCTATGTCCAGAACACCGGCCACTGAGAACCCGAGGAAGGCAGCTCTGCTCTGGTACACACAGGACCCCTACGAGTCAGCATCATCTTCAGACAACTGCGGGTATGTGTCGGGGTCTCTTTAAATACATTAACTAATCTATACAACAACCCTATGATGTAGCTGCTTTTTTTGAAAATTTAAGATGAATAAGGTAAGGTTTGGAGATGTTTAATAACTTGCTGAAGCTCACAAGCTCAGTGGCAGAGGTAGTATTTAACCCAGAAACCCTCACTTAAATTGGTGTTCTTCCTGCCGTGTTAGACTGGAAGCAGAGGAGGCACCTGTGCCTGGGGAAGTTTAGTGTCAAAGCAGCCTTTTCTTTTGGGACATCACTTGCCTGTAATTATTACCTGTGGAATCTTTCTGGGAGCGCTAAGGAAGATTAAGGCTTTGCTTCAGGCAATAGGAGTCACATCTGAATTTACATCTGGGTAACCTTTTTCCAGCAAGTCAATAATGGCTGGAGTGAGTCACTTTGAATAAAAGGAACACACACACACACACACACACACACACACACACACACACACACACACACACACACCAACCGAAGTGAGAGGGTGTTTAATGCTTTGTCTTTTCTTACCGTACCCAACTAAGCAGCTATTCTGAGGGGACAGAAACCTTCGACAACGTTAGTTCACTTGTTGAGCTATGTTGAATGGATTTCCTAGAACAGCCATCTTTAGGCAGTCATGAGCAAGCTTGATGGGCGAAGAGCAGGTAGAAGAGGCTGAGAAGGATTCTGCACAACCCTCTGATGTGGGAGCCAACGTGCTATTTTGACTAGGGAGGAGAAGGAGCACGTTAGAGGAGCGTGAGCTAGTTCCTGGTCAGTCTACTTTCCCATGGACAAGTTGTTATCTCTTGTGTTTCAAGCGGCGATTATAAAAATAATTTACGTATCAACTTTTCTGTTCGAGGGCCGTCACTCTCTGCAGCAGTCAAGATGAAAGTCAAGGAAACCAGTGAGCCGGGCATCTAAACACCTCTATGTCTTTGTTAGATGGCCGCCAGCCACAGCGGTGACGGGAAGCAGTGTTGCTCCTGGTCTCACGCTGCTTAGGGGCGTGCCATCTGCAGACAGGGAATGAAGTCCTGTGCCGTCCCCATCCTCACTTATGTCGATTGCCAGGGTTTCTTTCCAGTCTGTCTGAGCTGGAAGCACCACTGGAGCTTGTTTAGCAACATCTGAGCCTCCACACAGGAAGTGCAGTATCTGAAAGTCGCATCTGGGTGTGCTGCCTGGGACGTGCGCATTTTACCACAGATGTATCTCTGCCTCGACCACAGAGTCTAATGGCTGTTGCTAGGTGCCACTGAGCCAGTTCTGACTCACACGTGACCTCACCCCGACCCCACTGCCATCGAGGCAGTTCTGACTCCTGGTGTCCCTGTGGCAGAGTCGAGGCTTTGACCTTCCCAGGCGCACAGAGCCTCCTCTCTTTGTCCTGGATCAGCTGGTGGGTTGGAACTGCGGGCTTGGAGGTGAGCAGCCGGAGTGTAACCCCACACCACCAGGGCTCGTCGAGTCAACATAAAGACCTCATCCTTCATATGACATCATGCGAGGACTTCTAGAGAGGCCCCATAATCAAGAAAATTCAAACAGCTCGGAGGGAAATGGTCTTGTTAAGGCCACTGGGATCAGTCCAAAGATGGGCATAGTCAGAATGTGTCTGGGAAGAAACCCACTGGGGAAGAAGAGCAAAGCCTCTCATACAAGTTTCAACTGGATTCAGGTCTTGATATCAATAGGAGAGAGCAGGGCGCCTCACCGTGCTTTGTTTATTTATTTTGGGGGGAATTATTTTTAAAAAATCAATTTATTCAGGACTCTGACAGATCTTTAAACAGTCCATACATCAATTGTATCAATCACATTTGTATAGATGTTGCCATAATTATTTCCTAAACATTTTCTTTCTGTTTGAGCCTTGTATTAGCTCCTCTTTTTTGCCCTTTCCTCCACCCTCGTGAACTCTTGATAAATTATTAGTCTTATTATTTTCATATCTTACACTGATCACTGTCTCCCTTCACACATGTTTCTGTTGATCTTTCCCCTTTGGTGGTGGCGGCGGTGTGTCTGTGGGGGGAAGGGGTTGCAGACTATTTTGTAATTAAACCATAAATAAATGCCTACATGTTAATCTCTGGCTAGAATTGATCATTTAGTAGTTTAATCCAAATGATTTTACGATGTCTATTCATTGGTGACTTGAGATAGGTGCGAATGAATTCTACCAGCCAATCACTTGCTGTGAAAGGTCTTTCATATTAATTTTTGGCTTATGAAGTTTAGTTGTGCCATGTGGAAAATCCAACACCCACAACAGTCTAAATCATAAAACTGGGCACATGATGAGGTATGGGCATGAAGAAGAGTCTAGAGAGTCCTGGACAGGTGCACTTTGGAGTAAGGTTGCAAGATGCTAATATACTACTAAAAGAAACATCAAGATTTACCTGCCCTGATAACTCAGAAGAGAAATGATTCTCTTGGTGAGTAAACTGATATTGTTCCCACCAGGGTATATCCCGAAACTTTGATAGATATGCATTCTTAGAATTTGTGTCCTGAGCTTCATTGTCTCTGACTGCCCTCGTCTAGTTCAGTAATATAGAGTTGCTATTTTTGAGTGTTTTGTATGTATTATCTTACTTAAATTTCATAGCCATGCCAGGTTGGGGGCGATGATTCAAAATTTGCAATCTAGGAGGATTAAAATTGGGGATACTAGCTGGTTTAAGATCACAACTAAAGGAGGTTGAAGGAGCAGTCTTCCCTCTCCAATTCATGCCCTTTGTCTACTATACACAAGCCACATCAGTTGTTTGCATTATTGCTGAAGCCTGTTCTCTTTTTCTGCAGTTTTCCCTTCTCTGCATCACAAACTGCTGGCTTTTCTAAAATTTAAATCTTATGCCACATCCTTGATTCAATTATTTTCGTGACATCAAGATCCCCTGCCCAGTCTTTCCAGTTACCTTGGTTCCTCCCTTGGTACCTTCCCTTAAAGCCATGGCAAACCACTCCCACCTTCCGGAAACCCTGAGTGCTGATCCAGCAAAGGCAGTGAAGACTTTCTCCTCATTAGCACTAGGAACAGTCTCCCAGGCCACCACGCACACAATTATTGCAAGATGAAGTAGCCAGGGGAAAGAAAGAGGAAGCGGTCATTATTTTCCTTGACTACCCAGAATATCCAAGAGAAGCAACTGCAAAACTAAGAAGCTAGCTCAATGTACAGGATATGTTAAAAAAATCAATAGCTCTCCTAATCATCAGCAGTTACCAATTAGAGGATGTAATAGGGAAACAGGGGATTTTATTCATAATATTAATATTTTATTCATAGCCCATAATAACTTTTATATACAAAAGTTATGAACTACCTAGAAACATATAGGTGTTTATTAAGCTACTTAAAAATCAATATCAAATGGGAAGAAGACTCTGGGATGCATGAGCACTATGCCTCGTGCTTCTGCTCAGGAAGTTTAAGTAGTCGCCTGAGTTCTGAGGTCTGACTGCCATCTCTACCCATCACCTCCTGTGCCATCTCAGGAAAGTTGCTCAACTCTGGCGGCTCAGCTTCCGCATTTGTAAAATGGGGGAAATCATGTTAGTTAATGGAAGTATCAGGTGAGAGAATGAAATGAATTGATATGTGTGTAACACAGCCCCATTCCACACACACTATCAGCATTTGGGATCTAGCATAGAGAAGATGCCAATTATCTTTAAAGTAACCTGTGCATTTAATACAATCTCAGGGAAGCATTTGTTTCTCTATGTAGTGTGTAAAATTTATTTTAAAGAGTGAGTTTTTGTTTTAACCTTCGAGAGTCCTTTGAGAGTTTGTTCTTAATCATGGATGTTTCCCAAAAGGACAGTTTTGTGTTTTTTTGGGGGGCAGTGTTGTTTGACACTCCTTATGCTAGTGCAGAGTGTCTTTGTAAAAAGTCACTTTGTCCTTGTTGATGTATACCAATGAAAGCATAGAGCAAGTCCACAGTTTCTCTATGGGCCATTCGGTGTCTCTGATTACATCCTTCAGGTGGTAACCCTCTTCACTCTCCTTTGCTGAGTTGTTCCTCTCCATGGACATATATCCACTGCCCACCAAGGTTCCTCTCTAATCTCCTGAGCTGCTGCTGTCAATGTGACCCCACATAGATATTTCTTAAAAGAGCATATTGGGAAAAGCAGGCAATTTTCACAGGTTAAGCTAGAGCTTCCCCTGCTTTTAAAAAGTCTTCAGGAGAATATCATACTGTCTGAATATGACATCTTGATATCTGGTAGACTAAGACCTCTCACCTTATTCTATTTAAAGAGCATTCTGCTATTTCTTGCCCCTTTCTTTTCCATCTTGTTTTAGAATCAATTAATTCACACATTAAAAATTGCCAAAATTTTGGATCTGAATTGCATAGAAATTTTAGATGGATTTGAAAAGACTTGATGTCTTTGAGATGATGAGCTCTCCATGATAAACACAGTGCAGCTCTTCATTTGATGATCTCTTTATTTTCTCTCACTAACAGTTTAAAGATTTCTCTTTGGTGCTTTTGTACTTATTTCTTGGCTTGGGATTATTACAGAGCTACATGTTGTGCAAACAAAGTTTCAGCTTCATAACTATATATATATATATATTTTTTTTTTTCTTCAAGGGTAGTTCTTGCTTATGGCAAACTGGCCTGGGAGATGGCGGTCACACTCAGCTGGGAGATGGTATGTTTCTGGTTCCTTTTTTCATCGATAGTGTGCGAGGCTCCTGACTTCCTACAGTGTGCTAGGTTCTAGCTTACATCCTCACGTGGGTCCGAATTTTCCTGGTATGAGCCTGCCTGTGTGTGAAAACCACAGGATTCAGAGGAAAGTTGTATGTTTAATCCGTGCTTTACTGCACCCTGGCTGGACTATTTTCTCCCTGTGACCCTTCTGTAAGGGGATGTCCAATTGCCTACAGATTGGCTTTGAGCCTCCACTCTGCACTCCCCCACCTCCACCCCACCCCCACCCCCACCCATTCACATTGACATGATATTTTGTTCTGGGTTTTTGATGCCTGATACCTGATCCTGTCAATATCTTGTGGTCACACAGGCTGGTGTGCTTCTTCCATGTGGGCTTTGTTGCTTCGGAGCTAGATGGCTGCTTGTTTATCTTCAAGCCTTTAAGACTTCAGATGCTATATCTTATGATTGCAGGATACCATCAGCTTTCTTTACCACATTTGCTTATGCATCCACTTTGTCTTTGGTGATCATGTCAGGAGGGTGAGCATCATGGAATGCCAGGTTAATAGAACAAAGTGTTCTTGCATTGAGGGAGTACTTGAGTGGAGGCCCAATGTCAATCTGCTTCCTTAATACTAAACCTAAAAATATATGCACATAGATCTATTTCCCCATCATCATATATAAATATATTCACATATGTACATGCCTGTATTTAGATCTCTATAAATGCCCTTTGCCTCCTAGTTCTTTCTTCTATTTTCTTAAACTCTCCTCTTATCCCACTATCATGTTCAGCCTTAATTTGGGTTTCAGTAATTCTTCTCATTGCCCTTGATCAAGCCCTACCAGACCCCCTACACCCTCCTCGCTATTCATTTTCAATCACTTGTTGTTCCCTTGTCCCTGGGTTTGTTAACACCCACTTCCTTTCCCCTGCCTCCGCTCTCCCATGTCCCCTAAGAACTGTCTTTCCATTGTGTTCTCCTCTGGCTTGTTTATCCTGCCTAGATAGACACACAGAGATCATAATATGCACAAACACAAGACTGAGCAAAACAAAACAAAACTGACCCCACCACACTGAGGCAAAACACTGGGGCGTGCAATGGAGCGGTGGGGGAAGCAGCTCAAGGAGGTCTAGAGGGAGTATAAAGGATGGACTTCAGGGCCAGGATGTGACACCCCATCAGACTCGTCTGGAAAATACTCTTAAAGGTCAACAAACAGTCCTTGAACTACTAACAGGTTTTTTTTTTTTTTGCTGTCTTTTTGGGGTTTCTTCTTTTTTTCTCTTCTTTTAAATTTTGTATTCCAGTGACTTTTTGTTTGTTAGCTTGTCAGTGTTGCTGCTGTCGATGCCATGTTCTTCTGTGCCACTTTGGTGCTGTCAAAGCCATCCACATTTTTATGCACATATTAATATAGCTGCAGGTCCATCTAGACAAGATAGGCTGGACAAACAATGTGAGAAGAAAATAACGGGATCAACGGTCCCGGAGGGACATGAGCGTGTGGGAGGTGGGGGAAGGGAGGAGGTGTTGGCCAACCCAGGGACAAGGGAACAACGAGTGGTTCAAAACCAGTGGAGGGAGGGGATGGGAGTACTGGTAGGGAGTGACCAAGGGCAAGATAACAGAGGAATTACTGAAACCAGGATGAAGACTGAACAAGGTAGTGGGACCGGAGGAAAGTGTAGGGAAATAGAGGAAAGGAGTAGGAGACAAATGGCATCATAGAAACCTAAATACAGACATGTACATATGTAAATATATTTATGATTATGGGGGAATAGATCTATGTACATATATTTATAGGTTCAGTAGTAGGGTAGCAGGTGGACATTGGGTCTCCTCACGTGCACTCCCTCAATGCAATAGCACCTTGCTCAGCTAAACGGTCATTCCATCATACCCACCTTCCTGACATGATCGCTGAAGACAGACGTGTGCATAAGCAAACGTGGTGAAGAAAGGTGATTGTGCCTGGCTATCAAAAAGATATAGCATCTGGGGTCTTAAAGGCTTGAAGGCAAACAAGCGGCCATCTAGCTCGGAAGCAACAAAGCCCACAGAGAAGAAGCACACAGCCTAAGTGAACACAAGGTGTTGAAGGGATCAGGTAGCAGACGCCAAAGAACAAAAACCATCATTGTGTGATCACCTTCCTCACATAAATGTTGAAGACGAGTGTGTGCATAAGTAAATGTGGTGAAGAAGGCTGATAGTGCCCGGCTATTGAGAGATATAGCGTCTGGGGACTTAAAGGCTTGAAAGTAAACAAGCAGCCATCTAGCCCAGAAGCAATAAAGCTCACATGGAAGCAGCACACCAACATGTGTGATCATGAAGGGTAGAGGAGACCAGGTCTCAAACAACAAAGGCGGGGTGGGGGAAATCATATCATCGTGAATGAGGGGAGTGCATGATGGGGACCCAATGCCCATCTATAGACAACTGGACATCCCTTGCAGAAGGGTAGTGGGGAGGAGATGAATCACTCAGGGTTCAGTGTAGCAATAATGAAACTCACAACCTTCTTCTAGTTCTTAAACTATTCCTCCCTCCCAATTATCATGATCCCAATTCTGCCTTGCAGACCTGGTTAGACCAGAGGATGCACAGTGGTGCAGTTGGGATCTGGAAACACTGGGAATCTAGGACTGATGAACTCCTCAGGACCAACAGTGAGAGTGGTGACACCGGGAGGGAAAGGAGGGTAGAAAGGGGGAACAGATCTCGGGGATCTACAAATAACCTCCTCTCTGAGGGATGGGTAACAAGAAAGTGGGTGAAGGGAGACGCCACGCAGTGTAAGATAAAATTAATAAGTTATACATTATTAAATGTTCATGAGGGAGGGGGGAGTGGAGGGGGAGGGAAAAAAGGAAAGTGAGCTGATTCCAGGAACCCAAGCAGAAGGAGAATTTTGAGACTGATAAGGGCAACAAATGTATAAGGGTTCTTTACTCAATTGATGTATGTATGGATTGTGATAAGGGTTGTATGAGCCCCAATAAAATGATTTAAAAATAAAGTAAATATAACTGGTGATCAAAAAAGAAAATTAAACATTAAGTCCAACAACAACAATAAATCCCTCCTCCAAACCCCCCCCCCAAAAAAAACCACCAAAGCCAACAACAAAAAGAAAAGCCTATAAATAGTTCAAGGTCTGTTTGTTGACCTTTAGGGGTGTTTTCTGGAATGCTTCCTCCCCCAACATCATGATCCTAATTCTACCTTACAAATCTGGCTAGACTGGAGGATGTACATGGGTACAGACAAGAGCTAGAAACACAGGGAGTCCAGGACAGATAAACTCCTCAGGACCAATATTGAGAGTAGCCATACCAGGAGGGTAAGGGGAAGGTTGGGGGAGAAAGGGGGAACCAATCACAATGACCTATCTATAACCCCCTTCCAGGGGGATGAACAACAGATAAGGGGTATAGGGAGACATCGGACAGTGTAAGACATGATAAATTTTTTTTAATAAATTGTCAAGTGTACGTGAGGAAGGGAGGGAGGGGGAGGGAAGGCGAAAAATGAGGAGGTGATACCAAGGGCTCAGGTAGAAAGCAAATGTTTTGAGAATGATGATGGCAACAAATGTACAAATGTGCTTGACACAATGTATGTATGTATGTATTGTGATAAGAGCTGTATGAGTCCCCAATAAAATGATTAAAACAAACAAGCAAACAAACAAACCTCAGAACTCATACCTTGGGTCTCTCACCAAGTCTCAAACCCCACTCTGACTTTGCAAATCCTCCATATTTCTGACAGTTGTGGCTTTTCTATATTTTCTATATTCTTTGCTATATATTGAAAACATTATTCTGCCTGTGGCTGAGAATTCCCATGTGTTTGGAGGGGAAAGGGGGACCGCCATGCTGGTTTATTATGATATATTTCTGGAAGCTTTCTGCAATTCTGTGTGTAACCTTGGGGAAAAATCCACAAAAAGGGAATAATTAAATCAGAGAACGAGAATGAGAAAAGGCTTGGGCCAATTAAAATGTGGAGCAAATGAAAAGATTTCTAAGACATATTAAGTTAAAATGAAATTCCTAATACTGTATATGGTGTAATTTTTTGTACATAAACACAAAGTAAAGCAGCTCTCCTAAAATATTTATAACAAAATATTTGGAAATTCATATTCTAAACTGCTCACAGTGGTTACCTCCAAAATGAGATTGGTGGGGGAGGGGGCAAATAAAGGACTCCCTCTTGTATTTATTACTTGATCCTTCATGCTTAAAACTATACCTGGGTGGTACAGTGGGTTGCAACTTATAAGGTCAGCAGTTCTAAATCTCCAGTTACTCCAAGAGAGAAAGAAAAGATTTTCTACTCTTGTTACAAGTGATGGCTTCAGAAACCCACCGGGGCAGTTCTACCATGTCCTGTAGGGTCAAAATAAGTCAGAAGCGGCTCCATCGATGGCAGAGAGTTTCTGAGTCAGACCAAATAGTTTCCTATACCCCAGAACTTTCCTCACTTGCTTCATCCCCAACCTCTAGATGGGACCTCCACCACCTTGCCTTGTCCTCATTACCTAGCCCTCTTTGACCCGATCATCATTCGCTCCTGCTACCTGCTCACTTTCAGATGTTTGGGGTGTGGCATCCTCCTTTCTGCCTGATCTCATTTGCATTTTTCTTTTTCTCTGTCTGTGACCTGCTTCTCTGATCTCTGTACTTCACCTTCAAGGGGCTCTCAATTTATATAAACTGCCCTCTCCTGAACTTTCAACCTTGTCATATGCTCTGTTGAATTCTTAGTATCTTGTATTTCTCTTTTGCAACATGTATTATAATTTTGACTAAATAATTATTATATTTTTTTATCTTAAACATTTTATTAGGGGCTCATACAACTCTTATCACAATCCACACATATACATACATCAATTGTATAAAGCACATCCGTTAAAAGAATTGTAAAATGCTGGACAATTCCAGTAGGACAATACTTGCAGTGGAACACAGACTATGCTGCTGATTTTGCTCATCAATCCCCAGGGTCTAGCAGAAAACCTTTAACTTAATACTCAACAAGCCCTCAAGCTTACTGCCGTAGAGTCCACACTGACTCAGAGTAGCCTTGTATTTAGCAAGGACCTACTTCTACTCCCATGAAAAGTTAGCATCTTGAAAGCGCATGGAAATAGTTCCACCATGTCCTATAGGGTCGCTCTGAGTCAAAATCGACCCTTTGGCAGTGAGTTTCTGTTTGAATTTATTAAGGATTTACTGCAGGAATCAATTAAGTGAAGGAGATGTTGAGGAAACCTTGAACATAATTTCTGACTCTTCTAAGTCCCTTCCTGGATCCTTAGAAACCAGAGACTCCACTTAGGAATTATTATCTTCGTTTTCTGTTCGTGTTTAATACTGCACCAATGTCTACCAATCCAGGTCTCATATTCATCTAACTCCTTACGCTCCGAGTCCATTCTAAGAATAGTCCAGAAAATGCCTGTTCTAGAAGTCCCTTTCCCTCAATGGCTCTCAACCTGTGGGTCTCAACACCTTTGGGGGTTGAACGACCCTTTCACAAGGCCCCCTGATTCTTAACAGTAGCAAAATTATAGTCATGAAGTAGGAATGAAAATCATGTTATGGTTGGGGAGTCACAACAACACGAGGAACTGTATTAAAGGGTCTCAGCATTAGGAAGGTTGAGAACCACTGCTCTACCTGTGAAGGTCCTCTGCCTGTGAGTGAAGAGGGAACAGAATAGACCCTATAGATTTAGGTATGAAAAAGTTACTATTTCCTGAGTGAAACACTGCCTGGGAGACCCCTTTCCTATCTTTGTCAGTGTTTTTCCTCTAAGCTTGGTCTCAGTGTCGTACCATCGAACATCTCCTTTAACTTCACATGCAAGCTGGTCTCTTGCTGTCTCACCAGAGTTTCATTGTTGAACAATTTCCTGTCCCTGGATCCTCGGGAGGTTACACTGCCATTTCATTCTTTATGTCATCAGGAGTGAATGTACTACATTGAACTCTGGGGAATGTGCTTCGTGCATCAGAGCACAGCGAAGGAAATGCCAGGCTGATCAGAGGAAGAAGCCAGTCGCTGTAAAACCCATGCTGGAGGGCGGGGAGGGAGACTCCGGATAGGGCAAGATATGACAAAATAACAATGTATAAATTACCAAGGGCACATGAGGGAGGGGGGAGGGGGGAGGGAGGGAAAAAAAAAGTGGACCTGATGCAAAGGGCTTAAGTGGAGAGCAAATGCTTTGAGAATGATTGGGGCAGGGAATGTGCGGATGTGCTTTATACAATTGATGTATGTATAGGTATGGATTGTGGTAAGAGTTGTATGAGCCCCTAATAAAATGTAAAAATAGAAAAGAAGAGAAAAAAAAGAAAATGATTAGGGCAAAGAATGTACAGATGTGCTTTATACAATTGATGTATATATATGTATGGATTGTGATAAGAGTTGTATGAGTCCCTAATAAAATGTTTTAAAAAAACCAAAACCCATGCTGGAGGACACTCATTGTCAACTGACATCATCACGAGTCTCGCACACACAGAACTGACCTTTTATAAAGATTTTTAAAAGGACCCACTCATTCACTCAACTAAAAGAAACTTAAAAAGTAGAATTAAAATTATGAAATGGTCAGAACTTTTGGATGTCCCAGTTACTCGGGAAACAGGTGTTACATATGTGCCTCAAAACGTATTGGATGACTTAATTGATAAACAAGCCCAGCCAAATTGCAACATCTATCCATTCATCCCTTTGAAAGATTTCCAAGAGAACAGAAAAGAAACAAAGGAGCCACCTTTATCTGGATGCGCATAGATGGCGTGTCAAAGGGCACTGTGCAAAGGGAGGATTTGCGAATATACCAGAGTTCTTGCATCTTCACACAAAAGGGGTGGTGATTGGACTGGACATGTGTTTCCTTTTCTGAGATGCAGACCACAAAATTTGTTTATGACTATCTTTAGCGCAAGCCGGAAACTGAAGCCGAAACTCAAATAGAGAGGAATATCGTTAAAATGTTCTAAAACTCATGGGGATTATGTTCCAAATGACCTAGTGGTCTTAAAAAGTCAATTTTTAAAACATGTCTTTCTTTTCAATAACAGGGAGGGGCCCTGCCAGGCCAGCAACACTTTCTGGCCTTGTGACCCTTATTTGTCAGGCACATGGCTGGGTGGGGTCACAGCTGCAATCTTTGGCTGTGAAAAGTGGGGTTTTTGAGTGAGAAACTTCGTGGTTTGTATAAAGGTCAAAGTGGGAGTGCTTGCTCGTTAGCAGTGCCCCACTTCTCACCTTCAACTGGGTTTGAAACAAGGTGGTTTACATGCACAGTCTAGGGAGACACATAATGTTCAAGGGCATGCTTTCACGCATTTCTAACACTACTTGAGGGAGAACTGTATCTTCTAAAGAAGTATGTTAAAATTCTAAGCCTTGTACCTGTAAATATAATCCTGTTTGGAAGTAGAGTTTTCCTGTGGTATATCAATGAGGGCATGCCAGGGTAAGGTGTGTCCTGAGCTTTATTCTTTCTAAGTGGTGTTTTATAAAAAGCACAGAATCGACATACACATACAGGAAGCATACAGATGCAATGTGAAAGACACATCTGTAAGTGGCCAACAAACACCAAGAAACACACACACACACACACACACACACACACACACACACGCACACATAGAGGTAGACATAGAGACAGAGAGCTGCTCTCACTTTGCAATGCCCTAATTCAGACTCCTTGCCTTCTAAACTGTGAGAAAGTAAATTCCTATTTTACAAAGCCACCCATTAAAAAAAAAAGTTTCATGGGCATAAATCCACATATCATACAATTCAATAGTTCAATCATATCAAGAAGAATTGTTCCATCATTACCACAATCAATTTTAGAACATCCTTTTTCATGGTTAATCGACTTTAAAGCGAGTTGTGTAATTCACAATCAGTCCTAGTGCTCCCTTCTCCCTCCCACATTCATTGTTTACTCCCCAAATCCCTTCACCCTCCCTAGCTCCCAATCCCCACCCCTACATCTCCTATAAACCCTTGCATCAGTTATTTGCTCTATGCATCCACTCCTTCTGTGCTTCATAAACTGGAAAACCCAACAGAAACAATAAAAAATACAAACAAAATAAAGTGGTAAGGATAAATTAATAATAATCTAAAGATAAAAATACAAATACTGAGTAAGAAAGAAAACACCACCATCAATATTTAAAAAGCCAGGGATGAAGTATTTGTCATGGAACAAGCAGGAGATATTTGCACCTACAACAAATTCAGGTTGGGTCAAGAGGGAGGTCAAGTTTGATCCAAGTAGCAAGTTTGGTCAAGTAGCAAGTTTGATCCAGCATAGTCAAGATTACAATGCTATCTGTTTGATAGTAAGTCTGTTCAAGACCCTTGCCAATGGCTAGAGAGGATCTGCCAGTGGCTTAATCTGACTAGATACTCTGCAGATGGGTTTTCGGTTCCCATTGTCCTCCTTAGCTTACTACAAATTGGATATTCATAATTTTAGCTCTAATAATTTTCCCTTAGTCATATTTGAGTTTTGTTATTGTCATCTTTGGATCAGACAAGTTGGTGTGCTTCTTCCATATGGACTTAGTTGAATCCTCGCTTAGATGATTCTTGTTTGAATACACGCCTTTAAGACCCTAACACTATTCCAATTGATAGCTGGGCACCATCTGCGTCCTTCACCACTCTTTGCTGTAGCACCCTTATCTTCAGTGATCATTTCATGCAGGTGAGTATCAAACAGGGCCATATTATCAGAACTAATTGGTCTTGTATTGGGACTAGAGTCAAGTAGGATCCCAGAGTTCATCTCCTTGTCCATGGGATATTCACGACTCAGGTTTACTTTGGTGGTCACATTATGACAAAATCAAAACCCCATAAGACCAACTACACCAACTATGTTAGTCTGGGTTGACTAGAGGAACAAATTCATGGACACTCATATATGTGTAAGAGAGAACTTTATATCAAAGAGTAATTTTACACTAAGAAAATATCCCAGCCCAGTCCAGTTCAAGTCCATACATCTGATATTAACCCATATGTCCAATATCAATCTATTAATTCCTCTTCAGAATCATGCAGCATATGCAATGATGCCGAATGCAGGAGGATCACAGGTCAGTGGGTGGAAAGTCTTGTAGTTCCAGTGGCAGTGGAAGCATCTCAGCACTGGCAGGAGTCTCCATGTGGCTCCTTCAGCTCCAAGACTCTGGCTGCATCAGCGTAGCTCCATCAGGCTCATCATCAGTAATGTCTCACAGGGAATGAGCCTGTGTCCTGCCCCCTGCAAGCTATTTATCTCCTTAGCGCCTCCAAATGAGTCATCAAGCTGCAACCTGACTGACAGGCTAAACTCCACTCCTTCACGCTTAAGTCTAAATTGACAACAGATTATGTAATTACCACACCAACCACAGCAACAAACCAACCAGCAAACAAACAAACAAGCAACAACAAAACAAAACAAAAGCAAACAAGCTGACAGCAGGCAGGAAAACAACAACTCATACAAACAAAAGAGTACAACATTGTCAATCATCCCCCTCGGGTAGAAGGTGATTTCTCTGATAACATTATCAGTTTTCCCAATGAGCCACAACCCATGAGCTGTTGCCCTACACAGTTCCATCTCCCATTCAGTTAAACTTTATTTATCCCAAAGTATGGGGCTAGGTGCCAGGGAAAATTTCCTGGATCAATTCTTCCAAATGCAGATCCATGCCCAATAAACCAAAACCTTCCATGTCACTGTAAGAGGGGCATCAAGGTACTAAATTGATGGTGATTCTGAGTCTCTTTCCATTGGATCCCCACCAAGCTGGGGGTTCCTCCCTAGGTCCAATGACTACAAATTGCATAGTCCCGAGGTGGACAGTCTCTGCTTCCTCTCCCATCCGAGTATCCCATGGTGGACAGTCTCTGCTTCCTCTCCCATCCTCAATCCGAGGGTGCAGGCAACTTCGAGGAAGGGCTCAGTTTATTTAGCCAGGCCTCTATGTTAAGTCCTCGGCCACCCATTAAAAAAAATGAGGACAGCAGTACCCACGTGTGTCTGACATAAGCCACGGTATTTTCAATGACTGCATATCCATGAAAGTTGGACAATGCAGACCAAAGAATATTTGGCATTTGAACGATGGTGTTGGAAAAGAGCATTGAAAGTACCGTGAGCTGCCTGGAGAACCAGCAGATCTCTCTCGGAAGAAGAAAAGTCAGGATCCACTTTGGAAGCGAAGATGCTGAGGCTTCATTCATTTCATGTCCTTTGGACACAGGGAGCAGAAGGGACGAAGCCCTGGGAAAGCCCGCCATGCTCTCGAGAGTAGAAGGCAATGGAAAGAGAAAGACCCGCAATTGGATGGATTGGTAACAGTGGCTGCTCCAATGGGCTCAAAACCACAACGATTGCAAGAGTGGCCCAGGACTGGGCAATGTTTCATTCTGTTGCACGTGGGGTTGCTATGAGCGGCGACCGATTCGATAGAACTAACAACAACACATCACTAAGGCAGGTCTCAAGCAGTTCTCACCATGCTCACTATGAAATTTCCGGATCAATCAGAATAGGCCAGGTTATATAAAAAAAGTGTAACATCACGTAGCATTGCTTTGGACTGCTGTTAAGTGGCATGGTGTAGAAACTGTGACCAAAGGCCAGTAGAAGAGTTCGCATTTTCTTTCCAGAGGCAAGTCATGTTCAAGATGGTGCCATGCCATCAGCCTGGCTCCGGCAGTGAGTCAATAAGCAGCTAGGCCTTCAGCTGGTCTGCAATGGGAACGTATTTTTGCTATTATGAGCGACTAAGAGTTTGTAGCACAAACTATTCTAGTGAAGACACTGTGTTGCAGGATTACGGCTGAGCAAACTGATGGTCACAGAGGTCAATGGTTGGCCTGAGATGTTAGTCCAGGACAGTGAACGCGTGCAGGCCTTCTACTGCATCAGGCTGACTTTTGTGTGTGTCTGGTAGAGGCAGGAGACAACACTGGTTTTTCCATCCAGGACTCGGGGTCCTCGGTCCAATGAGGTCATCCTGGTCCAGTGTGCCTCTGGAAATGGACCTAGATGTTGCTTTTGCAAAGAGCAACATTTATCTAGTTTTTTTCTAAAATTTAGGATTGTAGTTAGGGTGACCAACTGTCCCAATTTGCCAAGGACTGGGGAGTTTGGGGGGATGCAGGATTTCCAGTGGCAAAACCAGGACAATTCCAGGCAAACTTGGGCAAGTTGGTCAGCTCAACAACTGGGGTGACAGCTGCCAGCAACATTTAAGGGTATTATACCTCCTAGATGCCCGTTGGACCTTGTCACTGTTTCCAGGATAACCTTAATCCAATTGTTGTAGGTGGCTCAATCTGCTCCACGTCTATCTTCATGGACATCTTTCCTCATAATCATGAACTCCTCAGGCCAAAGACTGTTTCTTTTCCATTTTGTATTCCCATGACCTTGTAGGATGTCTGTCACATCAAAGACACGCACTAAATATCTGCTGAATGGTTGCTGCTTATGTTGCTTTTCCAGTCCCCAAATTGGTGGATGGCGATTAGCCTTTTCTACTTTGAGAATAATTTCTGCCCAGACACTGATTTAACTATAAAGAAAGGTAGGAAGGAATCTTCCTTGACTAACTACAGGCTTGAGTAAAGCTTTTAATGGGACCCCATAGTGTATTATTATATAAACCCAGGTTGAAGTTTCAGCACAAACAAATTCCTTATTAGACTGACTTACTGATTGAGTCGCCTTGCTTGGCATTTGTTTAAAGGCAAGAGGTCATGGGACCAGCAGTGAACACTTGAGGCCGTGGAAACATATGTTACAAATTTGGCGTAGCAGTTTCTGGAAACTGGGATTATTGTGATGGGGGACCCAGGCTTCCTAAGTCGGCCTTCACTCTTGGGAATGTACAACATTTCTGCTGGTTAAAGCCACCCACTGTGGTGTCTATGTTTTGGCTGCAGTAGACAACTAAGACACTTACCCCTGCTCGTGTGCTTCCTTTTATTGATCTCAGTAGTTCCCTCTTTAGAGGAAAGGGATACATATTGGATGTATGTCTTGCAGGTGCACTCTCCTCATAAGAGACCTGTGGCATAAGTGCTATCATTTTAATTTTGCAAACCACAGTGGTTTGGCTGCTTGTCCAAAGTCATGCAGCTAGACCCTAGTATGTCTGTCTCCTAGCCTGTGAAATGTCTGTCATACTACACTACGTTTCAAGTTTGGAAGGGTTCTCCTCCATTTTTTCTATCTTGGATTTGGTGTTTAAGTTCACCTTGAGCCTGACCACAATATTACAATTTTCTCAATTTTGATCATATTCCTAATTTTTTGTTATTTCAGGCTGAAATGTTTCATTAGATTATTTGTCCTCTTCATCTCCTGGATCTTTGTACTTGCTTTTATTTGAACCTTCTCTGAAAGAGAACAATGGACGTGCATGTAATGGTCTAGGTGTAGGCTCTACAGATTAGATTGGGGTATTAGAGCAAGAGAATGTTTCTAGATTTATTTTCAATGCATATCATGATGCCCAAAGTATCATTAACTGCTGGTTGAAATAAGGCAATTCCAGAGGAAGGTTCTCCACTCCATGCGGATGGCTGCTCGGGAGTTCAATGTTTGGAGGGTTCTGACATTTATTCATTCAACAAAATTTTAAAAGCACAGACTCTGTGCCTATCTCTGTTATACGTGCTGGGAAGAGAATACAATGAAAACCCCTGTTTTCCTGGATTGTATTGAGTAAAACAGAGAAAGAGTTGATAGCTAGGTATGTGTACATGTCTGGTGATGAGTACTGGGTCAGGGCAGTGGAAGAGGACTGGGCAGAGTGTTTGCCTTTGTATCTAGCAGAGTTGGAGCCTTCTCCGAGAAGGTGACAGTAGAACAGCAACGTGAAGGAAGTAAAAGTTATCTCAAGCAGAACACTCCAGGCAGGAGAATGGCAAGTGGAAAGCTCACCTGCCATGTCTGGTGAACACCAGTGCAGCTGAAGCATAGTTGAGGTGAAGTGAGAGTGCAGACAAGGGCAATGGGGATGAATTAAGAGATAAGATCTGCATGTAAGCCAACGAGCTGCTGATCATGTATTGTTTTCTATGGCTAGGGACTTTGACTTTTATTCTGTGTGATATAGGAAACTATTAGAATATTATGGGCAAAGAATTGGCGTGATTGGACCTAAAATCTTAAGACTCACAATGACTGCTCTGTTGAGAATGAACAGGAGGAACAGCGCCGATGGGGACAGGGAACAGGGAGGCTGGGTAGATAGCTATAGTCATAATCCATGTGAGAGACAAGCGTGAGGTGGAGTTGGGTAAAATGTGGCTGTGCTCCGGATGTAGATTTGGATATGATAGAAGGTCAGTGGGGATACCAAAGTTTTTGTCTTGAGAACTTAGAAATATTGGGTGAATGAATTGTCTTTCATTGAGTTGAAATGAGTGATACTGTGGGAGGCATGTTTGTGTGTGCGTGTGTGCATGTGTGTGTACATATGAATGTATGTGGATGCTTGCAGTATGGTGGTAGGGGATTAGGAGTTCTATTCTGTACATTTTAAATGTGAGACATATCAAAGTAAATATATCAAATTGGCAGTTAGATAAGGGCAAAGAATGTACAGATGTGCATTATACAATTGATGTATATATGGATTGTGATAAGAGTTGTATGAGTCCCTAATAAAATGTTTTTAAAAAAGAGAATGTTCATTGGAGGTTGGACCTAGAGCTAGAAATATGGGATCTTTAAAGGTCTGGGGCTAAAGGAGATTATCTAGATAGAGTGATAAATAAGCAAGAAGAGGCCAGATGATGGAAACCTGAAGCACGCTAACATTTGGAGCTCAGAGAGATAAGAGGAACAGCAAAGAAGAGAATGCTCAGTTGGTTGGTCTCTGGCAGCAGCTACTGCTCTTAAAGGTGTGGAGAGAAGACAGGCCACTGTCAAGGGATGTTTATTATTGGACATATAACTAGGCTGTTGTTAGGTACTGTGGGTTGGTTCCATTTTGTAGTGACTCTATGTACAAAAGAATGAAAAGCCGCCCCTCTCTTAGAACCCTGCTTTGTTAGAACGCACTGTTGCAGTCTTTGTGCCAACCCATTCCGCCAACACTCTACTCTGACTAAACACGGTGGCCTTTTACAGCGACGGCTCTCTCTTAATAACAAGTCCAAATTACGTCTCCCTTTCTAAAAAGCATTCTGGTTGTTTTTCTCTCAAGATAGATTTGTTTGTTCTTCTGTCAGTCCATGGTATATTCAGTATTATTCACCAACACTACAGTTCAAAGATATCACTTCTTTTTCAGTTTGCCTTATTCATTGGCCAAAATCCACACACATCTGAGGCAACTGAAAATACTATGGTTTCCCTTAGTCCTCAATGATGCAGTTGCTTTTCATCATTTTAAAGAAATCTTTTGCAGCAGATTTGCCCAAGGTAGGATATCATTTAATTTCGTGACTGTTGTTCCCATGGTATTGATTGTGAATTCAAGTACAATGAAATCCTCGACAACTCAATCTTTTCTCTGTTACCGTGATCTGGCTTACTGAATAAGTAAAGTTAGGAGGGTTTTGATTTTCTTTATGTTGACGTAGATTTCCTACTGAAGGCTATTGTCTTTGCTCTTCATCAGGAAGTGCTTCAAGTCCTCTTCACCTGTAACACAACACAGTTGTATCATCTGCATATTACTCATGGTACATTCCTCTTGGACGAGAGCTTGGATTCTGCGCTTGCAGAAGTCTGTGGATAACAGTGACAGCCAGTCTTGAGCTTCCACATGAATTACTTCTCCATTGACTACCTTCTGACTATTAACCAGGAACAGAAGAGTCTTGCCCTCAGGCAGAGTGCACTGGAGGGTGGATTACCTCAGTTTCCCTAACCAGCTCAGGCAAGGACAGTCTCTTTTAGGGGCTTGTCTGGCTATGTCTCCGATGGAGACTCTGCATTAGCACAATTAAGTGTTTTGAAACCACTAAGCAGTATTCTTGGGCAAAACACAAGACTCCTTTCCTAATCATTAAAAAACCTTCAGGAGCTTGATCAATCATTGTCAAGTTAGAAAATTAGGAAGAATATTTTAGATAATGGAAACGGTGAAGTGTGGAGAAGCCAAGAGGACCCTATGTGGTTGGCTAATGTTAGATGCTTTGGAGTCTGCCCCACTCATGACAAATTTGTGCACACTGAAACAAGTGGCCTGGTCCTGCACCATCCGGTGACCAGCTGTGGAACTGTGGGCTGCTATGAGCCCAAGGATTTTCATTGACTGATGCTTGGAAGTAAATGGCTAAGATTTTTTCTTTTTCTTAGTCTGTCTGTGTTTTAGGAGGAAGATGATGCTTTCTACTCCTGCAAAGAGTTGTAGTCTCAGAAGCCCACACGGTCAGCTCTACCCTGTCCTACAGAATTACTATAGTCAGAATCAATTTGATGGCAGTGTGCTAGATCTTTTGTCTTCTTTATCTGGGAAGCTCTGATGATACCTATTCAGCATCATATCAACATGAAAGGCTCAACTGCCAGATCCTGGTGGCTTCACATGAAATGTATTGACTGGTTAACTGCATAGAAGGTGAGAATTCTATCCCCGGATCACAAATGTTCTCCTTGGGATCTTATAGTCCTGGTCATAGAAGCATGTGATGCAAACAAGTTTCCAGCACCTCAAAACCCACCTTCAACTATGCCACATGAATGCCAAACAGAGAGCTAACACTCTCATTCTCTATTACACCTACCAGGAGACAGGTGGTAAGTACCTTAGCATATACCAACATACAGATACCAATTAAATAAATATATAATATGACCATCCAGTCTCAGAGGAAATAGATAACTAAGTTCCCATGAAGAAATAAGACAGAGTAGCTCAAACAATTTATTAAAATACAGAGCCAGAAAATGTTTCTGAGGGAGAAATGGTAGTGGAACTACCTGATAAGGAATTCAAAAGAGTTATAGTTAGTTACTTTCAATGACTTAAGAGAAAGATCAAGAAAGCTGCAGACAAAATCAAGGAAAGCACAGATGAGAAGACACCACGAAAGCACACTGACAAAATAATGAAAAATTACAAACTATACAAAAACAGCAAATAGAAACACATGAGATTAACACAAGACTTTAGAAGTGTATAATGCTTTGGAAAGGCGAAGTGACAGAATTTAATCATTGGGAGACCAAATTAATTAGATTGAATACAAATCCCTCAATATTAATCTACTAGAGGAATATTCAGATAAAAGAATGAAAAAGGCAAAAAAGAAGAAAGCCTAAGGATTCTATGGGCCACAATAAAGAATAATAACTTATATGTGATTGAAATTCCAGAGCAGGAAGAAACAAGCAGCCCCTCTGTGTTAGTTCAGGTAGACTAGAGAAACACATTCATAAACATGTATCTGTTCTTAGGAAAGAGTTTTATGTAAAGAGTAATTATACAATAGGAAAACATCCTAGCCCAGTCCAGATCAAATCACTAAGTACAATATTAGCCCAGATGTCTAATACCAGTCCATAAATTCCTCTTTAGACTCATTCAGCCATGCAATAATGCTGTATGCAAGAACATCACAGGCCAGTGGGTGGAAAGTCTTGTGGATCCAATGGCGGTAGAAATATCTCAACACTGGCAGGGGTCTCCATGTGGGTACTCTAGCTCCCAGGGCTCTGGCTGCATCAGTGTAATTTCATCAGGCTCGTCATCAGTAATATCTCACAGGGAGTAAGCGTGGGTCCCACCTCCAGCGAGCTGTTTATCTCCTTAGCGTCTCCAAGTGAGATCTCAAGCTGCAACCTGATTGACAGGTTAAACTCCACCCCTTCACTCTTAAGTCTCAAATTGACAACAGATGATGTAACCACCACACATCCCAACAACAAACAAATTAAAAACCAAACAAAAATCCACAGAGAAAACTTTGAATAGTTGTTGGAAGCAAATTTCATTAATATCATGAAAGATGAAAAAAAAATGCATTCAAGAAGGTGAACAAAAAATCCTAAACCGTATAGACCTGAAAATAAAATCACCAAGTCATATCACAATCAAACTTTCCAAAACCAAAGACAAGGAAACAATCAGGAAGGCAGCTTGGGGAAAATGCAAAATTAGCTACAAAGGAGAACTAATAATAATTTCACAGTAGAAATCAGGCAGGTAAAAATGCAATCAGATTATATATATAAAACTGTAAAAGGAAAAATTGCCAAAAAAGAATTTTATATTCAGTAAAATTTCCCCTCAAATATGAAGACAAAATTAGGACATTTCTAGATAAACAGAAATGAAAGGAATTTATAAAAACCAGCCCAAACTTACAAGAAACACTAAAGTGTGTTTTACTAAATCACATGAGAGTCAAATTTGACCTCTTTGGCTACACAAGGGAGAAGGTATGATAGTTAGGTTTATTGTGCCAACTAGGGCAGTAGGATCATCTGGGTGGAGTTTGATCAGGTCACAGCTTGATTGGAGGACTCTTGCTCCCTGGTGATTTGGACCAGCATACTACTGCTATAGCTAGTTCTCTGCCTCAACCTGTATGCTACACTACTTACGGGCCAAGCCAACCTGTGGATTATATAGCTAGAGATAGACCTCCTTTGAGACCTGCTTCACCATGATGCTGGTGCATACATCGCTTGAGCTTGAGACTGGTGGATTCTGTCACTGTACATCGCTTGAGTTCAAGATTGCATCAGCGCTGCTTTGCTAAGCTCCCGTGCTACTGACTGTTGCTGACCCACCCTGCTGTCTGCTGCCTTCTGGTAGACTCTGCCTTTCTTGCCTGAGAGAAGACTCCACTGTCTGCTTTCTTGACCTTGGACCCAGCAGCCCATACGAGTTGAAGTGCTTCCAGTATATTAACTGTTCCACAAAAATGAGTTGAACTACGCCCTCTGTACTGCTGTGTGGACTGGTATATTCCTTTTCACTGTAGAAATGAATATATACATATATATATTCATAAGGGCCCTGGCTTTGTTTCTCTAGAGAGCCTGACTAACACAATAGGAGAATGCAAATGCACATCAACCCAAGGCTGATTGTCACAAGGCAGAAGTCAGGCATGTTTCCAGCCTCCCTTCTTCTTTTATCCTACTCTGATGAAACTGCTCTTTCCACAGCACTCTACTTCCAGGCTGAGTTCAGTAATTCATTGTAATGGGCACATGGAAATCACAGACAACATTCACAATTATGTGGACTTATTAGAAAGTTAGGTTACCACAAGCCAGGATCAGCAAATATTACATGCATTGTCTTTGGTCCACAGCAGTGCCTCCTCAAGCCAGCAGCCACATGTCTCACCAGTCCCCATTCTCTCAGCCATACAGTCCTTTGGCCTCTGACTTTTCCATGTACTAGGAAAAAAGTTTTATGCTCTGCCTCGCAGGCCCATGGTCTTTGGTCTCAGCCCTGCAGCCTGTCATACCTCTACCACTCCAGACAGGGACCTGCCATGCACTGCACTGGTGGCTGATCTTTCATGAGGGTCTCGGGATTATTTCTCCATGCTTCTGAGACAGTTCTCTGATCCCCAAAGAAATGGCAACCAAATCTGACCCATCTCCTGTTTCTTAACACCCTGTTTGCATGACCCCGTCTGATCATTTGGCAGCAGTTAGAGAAATGGCTAGAAGAGCCCTAAACAATTAATTTCACTTCACCACAGAATTCCCTCAGTCACAGAACCAACAACTGCAGAGAAAACCCTGATATTAAATACATGAAAACACCACCCAGAAGTCAACTCGGATATAGAAGTATCCAAAGTAACACAAACCCATAAAATTGAAAATAGTTAAAAAAATGAAAATAGTGAACTGGAGATATCAATTTTGTAAAGAAAAAAATTACAAAGCTAAATGATAGACTAAATAATGTGGTTGTAGTACTTCTAGGGAAAGGAGTCAAACCAATTTCAAGACAAAATAGACAGTTTTAAACTTGAGAAGATATTAATAAATTGCAGGGTTACCTCAAAGAAAATAAATGATCTTTTTATCAAAAGAAAAAAGGAAAATCATAAAGGTCTAGTAAACATTAAAACAACAGCAATGAATAAAATGATAAGAAATTCCAAAACCAAAAATGAGCTCAGAACAGAATATTATATTGACCAAAGAAACCATCACTAACACAAAAAAGCATACAGAAAAATGATAGCAACAAATTCATACCTCTTGATAGTTACACTGCATTTAAATAGATTAAAGACACCAGTCCAGAGACAGAAAGTTGCAGAATGGATAAGACATCGTATCCAATAACATGCTTCTAAAACATAGTCATCTTAGACACAAAGATAGAAATAGATTAAAATAAAAGGATAAAAATATATCAAGTTAATGACAATTTAAAAAGAGCAGAATGACAATATCAATTTATGATAAAATAAACTTTAAGACAAACCCCCACCACTTAGCCATCTATCGTACTGTGGAGGTTTGCGTGTTGCTGTGATGCTGGAAGCTATGTTGCTGGTATTTGAAACACCAGCAGGGTCACTCAAAGTGAACAGGTTTTAGCAGAGCTTCCAGACTAAGAACAGATGAGAAGGACTCAGCTCCCTATGAAATCCTCATGCCTAGTTTCAACTCATTTTCAAATATCAAAAGCCTAAACAAAGGAAGCAGAACATTGTTGGAGATACTGAGACAGATGGGTCCCTCTGGCTCAAGGGCACTAGAAATGTAACTGAGGAAGAGCTGATTTCTTGGAGAGGAGTCAACCATGGTGGCCTCAGTCAGATAAAGCCTGCGGGAGTATAGCTTTTGGGATCTTTATTTGCTGGTGGGGCACGACTCAAGATAAAGAGAAACAGCTGCAAAAATTTTCTCATGATTCGAACTTAGACTCTGTGAAGTATGAATTTAGGAAAATTGAAGTGCTCAAAATGAAATGGAATGCATGAAGATCGATATCCTAGACGTTAGTGCGCTGAAATGGATTGGCAATGGCCATTTTAAATCAGAAAAATCATATGATTTACTTTGTGGGGAATAACACAATCAAGAGGAATGACGTGGCATTCATTATCAGAAAGGATATTGCTAAATCCATCATGAAGTACAATGCTGTGATCAGATTGTAGCTATCTGCCTTCAATGAAATCCAATCAACACACCTATTATTCAATTTTATGCCCCAATCACAAAAGCTAGTGATTAAGAAACTGAAGAATTTTACTAACGACTTCAGTCTGAAAGTAATCAAGTAGGAAATCAAGATGCATTGATAGTTATTGGAAATTGGAATGCAAAAGTTGAAAACAAAAGGCAAGTGATAGTATTTAGAAAATATTGACTTGGTGATAGAAATGAAGCTGGAGATCACATGATAGAATTTTGCAAAACCAATGACTTATAGCAAATACCTGTTTCAACAACAAAAAGGCGCCTATATACATAGACTTTGCCAGATGAAATATACATAAATCAAATTGACTTTATCTGTGAAAGACACAATATAAAAACTCAATATCCTCAGCTAAAACCAGACCTGGGGCTGACTGTGGAACATACCATCAATTGCTCATATGTAAGTTCAGGGTAACGCTGAAGACAAATTTCAAAAAGTCCACAGGAGCTAAAATGCAATCTTAAGTCTATCCCACCTGAATTTTGAGAACATCTCAAAAACAGATTTGACGCATTGAACACCAATGACAGAAGACCTGATGAACTGTGGGAGGACATCAAGACCATCATGCATGAAGAAAAAGTCATTAAAAAGACAGGAAAGAAAGAAAAGTTCAAAGTGGATGTCAGAAGAAACTCTGAAACTTGCTATTAATTGTAGAGTAGATAAAGTTAATGGAGGAAAAGATGAGGTCAAGGAGCTGAACAGGAAATTTCAAAGGACAGCTGTAGAAAAAAAAAGTCAAATATCATAATGAAATGCGCAAAAACCTAGAGTTAGAAAACCATAAGGGAAGAACATGTTCAGCATATCTGAAACTGAAAGAAATCAGGAAAAAATAGAAGGCTTGAAAGAGTCTATAGGCTAAATATTGAACAATGCCTGAAGCATAAGGAGAAGATGGAAAGAATATAGAGTCACTAAGCCAGAAAGAACGAGTTGACAGTTCGCCATTTTGAGAGGTAACATATAAACAAGTATTAATGGTGCTTAAGGGAGAAGTTCCAACTGCACTGAATGCAGCCCAAAACAAGGCTCCGGGAATTGATGGATTGCCCATTGAAATGTGTCCGAAAGCTGAAGAAGCACGGAAGCCTTCACTTGTTTATGGCAGAAAACCTGGAAGACAGCTGCCTGACCAACTGACTGGAAGAGACGCATATTTGTGCCATTCCAAAAAAAGGTGACCCAACAAATGTTCCAACTATAGAATGATATCACACCCAAGTAAGATTTTACTTAAGATCATCCAGCAAGGGTAACAACAGCATGTTGACAGGAAACTGCCAGAAGTTCAGGCCTGATTCAGAAGAGCTTGTGGACCAAGGGATATCATTGCTGATGTCACATGGATCTTGGCTCAAAGCTGAGAATACCAGAAAGATGTTTACTTTTGTTTCATTGACTACGTAGAAATTAGACTGTGTGGACCCTAATAAACTGTGGAAAACCCTGAGAAGAATGGAAATTCTGGAACACTTCAGTGTGCTCATTCGGAACTTGTAAATGGATCAGGAGGCAGTTATGAAACAGAACAAGGGAATACTGCATTGTTTACAATCGGGAAGGTGTGTATCAGGATTGCATCCTCTCACCATTCTTTTTAAATCTCTATGCTGAGCAAATCATCAGAGAAACTGGATTTTATGAAGAAGAATGAAGTACCAGCATTGGAGGAAAGCTTATTAACAACCTGTACTTTGCAGATGACACAACATTGCTTGCTAAAAGTGAGGAGGACTTGAAGCACTTGCTTGATGAAGATCAAGGAGTGCAGCCTTCGCAACTCAGTGTAAGGAAGACCCAAATCCTCACAACTGGACAATAGACAACATCATAATATAAGAAAAAAAGGTTAAGGTTGTCAGGATTTTTTTCTTACATGAATCCAAAATCAGTGCTCATGGAAGCAGCAGCCAAAAGACCAAAAGATGTGTTGCATTAGATCAACCTGCTGTACAAGAACTCTTTAGATTATTGAAAATCAGTGATATTACTTTGCGGACTAAGGAGCACCTGACCCAAGCTATGGTATTCTCCACTGCATCATGTGCATATGAAATTTGGACATTGAATAAGGAAGAACAGAAGCATTTGAATTGTAGGGCTGGAGAAGAATATTGAAAGTACCATGGAATCCTAAAAGGACAAACCCATCTGTACTGAAAGAAGAAAGGCCAGCATGATCCTTAGAGGCAAGATGGAAGACTTCATTGCTGTGGGTTGATGGTCCCTAATAACAACATGACAACAACAACAACCATCATAAGAGCCAAGGAAGGACATTATATCATAATTAAAGGGTCAACTGAACAACAATAAATACATGCAGCCAGTGAAAGAGTTTCAAAACACATAAATCAAACCCTAAGAGAATGGGAGGAATAGACGACTCTCCAATAACAAAGAAATGCTAACTCACCACTTGTGAAGGCAGTATGAACAACTCTAAAGAAACTTAACAAAGACAGAAAAGAACTAAACAACACAATCAGCCAATTTGACCTGATAGACATTTATACAACATTCCACCCAACAGCAACATAATGTACATCATCTATTAAACCACAAAGCCTACCACAATATATTTTAAAATATCAAAATACTATAAACTGTCTTCTCAGATCACAATGCTATAAAATTAGAGTTCAAAAATAGGAAAATAAAGGGCAAAAATTAAGTACATGGAAATTAAATAATGTCCTGCTTAAAGCCTTCTGGGTAATTGAAGAAATAAAAAATAAATGAAAAAATGTTTGTGCTAAACAAGAATAAAATAGCATACCAAAATGTTTGGGATGCAGCAAAAGGAAAGCTCAGAGTGAAAAGTATAGTAATAAAGGCACACAACCACACATTAACTCTTCAATAATTATAAAAAGAGAAGTAAACTATGCTCTACTCACTGAAAGAAAAATAATAATTAGAACAGAAATTATTGAAAATGAAAATAGAAAAATGAACAACAGAAAGTGAACAAAAATAGAAGTTCCTTGAAGATTCATAAGATTGACAAAACACTGGCAAATCTCAGAAAAGAGCCAAGAGAAGAAATGAACATCACAACTGAATGAAATGAAAAGGATAATAACAAAACAGTACGAGAAAAATACTCTCAAAACTTGGAAACCTAGAAGAAACGGGCACATTTTTAGAAACACACTACCTACCTTAATTAACACGGACCGAAATAGCAAATCTAAACACGAATAATAATAATAATAATAATAATAATAATAATAATAATAATAATAATTGATCAAGTCATTAAAAATCCTTACAACAAAAAAATCCTTGCCCAGGAAGCTTCATTGAAGAATTCTACTAAGCATTCAGAGATAAGCTGACAGCAATTCTCAACCTATTCCAGAGTATAGAAAACTCTCAATATGTTTTATGGAATGAACATAATCCTGATAGCAAATCTAGGAAATGAGTCCCTTCAAAAGAAAAACAGTAGACTAATATTCCTTATGAACATCAAAGCAAGAATTCTCAACAAAGTTCTAGTCAATAGAATCCAACAATATATAGGGAAAAATAATACATTTCAATCAAGTAGAATTCAAAGTAGGTATGCAAAGATGGTTCAACATTCAAAAATCAAACTACATCCTCCACCACATGAATGAAATACGAAGAACCACTGATGCATAAAAGAAATTGGATGATATCCAACATTTATTTTTGACAAAATTCTCAAAAAAATAGGAATAGAAGGGAAATTTCTTAATGTAAATAAGAGTAGATATGTGAAACTAATGGTGAACCTTGAGTCTCCATTAGTCTCAACAGAAAGAAATGGAAAGCATTTCGTTTGCAGAAGAGAACCAGGCAAGAATTCCCTTTGCCACCATTCCTATTCAACATTGTGTTAGAGTAAGACAGAGAAACTGAAGGGATACACATTGGCAAAGAAGTGAAGCCCAATTTGTAGATGATATAATTGTAGAAAATCTCAATGAATAAGCCAGAAGGTTATCATAGTTAATTGAAAACTTCATCTTGTGAAGGGTCCCTCCCTTTTACCAAGCACGATGTCCTGCTCCAGAGAGACTGGCCTCCCCTGACACCATCTCCAAAGTACAGGAGACGAAATTCCACCCTCCTTGCCTCTACGGATTTGCTGGTCCTTTTCTCAGTCCATGGTACAGTCCAGAGTCTTTGCTAGAACATTGAGTCTTCTTGATCTTTCCTACTTAATGCCCAGCTTTCACAGGCGTATGAGGGGATTGGAAATACCAAGGCTTGGGTCAGGCAGTCTTAGTACTTCCCTGCTTTTCAACGCTCTGAAGAGGCTTTGTACAGCAGATTGACCTAATGTGTCTTTTTATCTCTTGACTGCTGTTTCCATGAACATTGATTGTGGATCCAAGCAAGACAAAATCTTAGTCAACTTCAATCTTTTCTCCATTTATTATGGCGACCTATTGGTCCAGTTGTGAGGATTTGGGTCTTCTTCACATGGAGTTGTAGTCAGGGGTGGGATTCAGCTAGTTTGCACTGATTCAGCAGAATCAGTGCTTGGTTTTTGGTTGAATTCAGTTCACGGGTTGTTAAAATGGCCCTTGGGATCAGGGTTCTTTCTGAGCTGGGCAGCTGGGCGACTGCCAATGTAGAAATCATAGATTTACATTCCTTATTCTCTTTTTACCTAATGTTCATAGGATATTTTAATTTTAGTTTTCCAAAAAATTTATTGACATATAATTCACATGTTGTTCAACTCAATAGTTCAATCACATCAAGAAAAGTTGCACAATCATCACCCCAAACAGTTTTAGAAGGTTTTCTTTATTCTTGTACTCATGGCTCCTAGCTCCCATTTCTGTCCAACCACCCCTGCCACCCCCCAAGGGTGTTCGTCTACACACAGCTTCTTCTAAGCACCTGCAATAATGCTCATGCCATCCATAGGTATAAAAAATTAGATAGGATTGTGCTCGAATATGTATTCATTTCATGAAATTTGTTATACTTTTGATGAAATACATTTTTGTTCCATTGTGTTTGTTACTTCAGTAAACAACCACCATGTAAAGAGAAAAGGTGCCGAACAAAAAGTGCCAGTGGAAAGATGGCTAGGATAAGTCACACAGCCGAGGATGCTCAAATAAAAGCGAAGATTATTGCGAGTGAGGATGCCAATGAAGACGCAATATGGAAACACCTTAAATAACAGTTTTGTTGTTTTTTGGAGGGTCAGGTATTTAAAAATATTTTTCCATTAATATCTTAAAACTATTATAATCTAGTCTAGTGTACCTCTTTTATTGTTCTTATTTAAGTATTAACTGAATGAAATCATAAACTACCTTTTGGCATATCATTTGTTTATATTTAAAACAGTCATTATTGGAATCCAATCACTGGCTGTCAGCCGTACTGAAGGCTATACGCCTTGGTCTTCATTAGCAAGTGCTTCAAATTCTTCTCAATTTCGGTAAGCAAAGTGTGTCAACTGCAAATGGCTCAGGTTGTTAATAAGCCTTCCTCTGATTCTGCTGCTTCATGCTTCTTCATGGTATCCAACTTTGATTATTTGCTCAGCAGACACTTGATCCTGGAGAAGGACATCGTACTTGGTAAAGTAGAGGGGCAGCGAAGGAGAGGCAGACCCTCACCGGGATGGACTGGCACTGTGGCTGCAACAATGGGCTCAAGCACAGGAACAATTGTGAGGATGGTGCAGGATTGGGTAGTGTTTTGTTTTGTTGTGCATAAGGTTGGAACCGACTGGATAGCAGCTAACAATAACAACACCTGATCCTGGATTATAGGCTATATATATTGTACAAAATATAGTACACAATATTTTAGGTGTCTGGGTGGAGAGAAGATTCTGAGTAATTTCCTTTTGAAAAGGGGCAGGAGACCAAATAAGTCTGAGAACCTATGCTAAAGAGGGGTAAAGGACCTTTTTTTTTTTTCGTGCTAAGGGCCATTCGGCTCTATAACCTTATTTGCAGGCCATTCTGGTCAAACATGTAATTAACTGGTCCTTAATATGATGGCTGGAGTTGTTTATTTTTGGTGAAGTGTATCATATTAGCTGGTATTGGTGATTTCTCAGACCTTAGAAGGCCCCAGGGCTGAATATCACCGCCCCCCACCCCCGCCCGCTATATAGGGCTGCTGCGTGTTGGCAGTGCATCTGGTCTTTAGTTTCTTTGTGCTCCAACACTATATTATAGCATTTACTTCACTACACTAGTCCCTTCCCCGTCCTGGATCATCAGTGTTTGAGGACGGTATCAAGCTACATTTGTCCTTACAGTTCCCAACATCCAGCCTTGTGTCTGAATCATGGGTTGCTACATTGATAAAGGACAGCAAATACATTTTGTCCCTGTGATGTGTGTGTTCTGTTCCCCGGCGTGAATAGCTGAACGATGCAGAAGAGTATGACTTGGTCTATGCGAAACAGTAAACTCAACTAACCTAAAATAAAATAAAATACTGCCTCTTCAAGAAAGGCTACCTAGAGCAAATGTAGCCAACGGGGGGTTCTTGGCTCTTTGCTCTAGCTCCTTCCCTTCAAGTAACAGATTGAGCCTCAGTTTTTCCTGAAAGGTTGTGCTGATTATTTATTTTAAAATTGTTAGCCAAGTCTCTTCTTTCTAATACATTTCCTGTTGTCACTGTGACTGCAGCCAAAAGTTCATGTTCCTAGATTTTATAATCACTGCCTTCCCCCCCCCCCCCCACACACTGTGTTCTTAGAAATGATGGTGCTCATCAATTGAAACATTTTCTCTGTGACAACATGTGATAATTAAGAGAAGACCATGGACTCAATATTAGTAAAGAATAGCCATGCTCAACACATACTGCAAGAGACAACGCTACAATTCCAACTCTCTAAAACAATTAAAAATAGTAGTGATGTCCCGAGTCCCACAATATAGTCAAAAATAGTGATTCTATGGTACCTGAAATGATGTAATTATAGAAAATGAAATCTTGTTAAGTTGCTGTCAAGTCAATTCCTACTCATAAGTCTTAATCATAAAGAGATTTTTCCTGAAGCTAATAATACACATTCAAATGAATATTTCCAACACATTAGTAAACAACAATTGGTTCTGCTTTAAAATGTAAGTGGACTATTGGGGGACCATGTGGATAGCATCGATCTCTTTTGAAAAGAAGTCAATCCAAGTCAGTTTGAAGTTCTTCCCTTTTCACCTTTCATAGGTCTTCCTCTCCCAAGCGGAGCCTTTCCCCGCGTCATTCACTTGACCCTGAGCTTGCACTCCAAGCAGTAGTTCTGGTATTTATGATAATTCACAGGTATTTCTTTCCTCCAACATTTCGAATCTTCTTCCTCCAGGCTTCTAGGAGTCCTGGTGGCATAGTGGTTATGGGTTAGGCTGCTAACTGCAACTAGAAACCACCTCTCAGAGGGAGAACGATGGGGCTTTCTACTCCTGTGAAGAGTTCCTGTCTCGCAAGTGCACAGCGGCAGTTTGCCCTGCCCTCTGGGGTCATTATGAGTCAGCATCCACTCCAAGGCAGTGAGTTTGGTTTTTGGTTTCCTTTTGTCTGCTCTCTAGTTAAACCACTCAAAAGACAACCAGCATAGAGTTAGGGAGAAATATGACTTTAAATCACTGCCCTGGGAAGGGAAGATGGGGGTGTGAGAGTCAACTCATTAATTACTGGAGCCTCACTTATGTAGCTACACCATAAAAATATAACCTCTGGTGTTCTTAAATAAATGATGCTGGGAGAGTGGAGGGTGAGTGGTTTGGAAATGGGAAACTGATTACAAGGATCCACATGTGACCTCTTCCCTGGGAGAGGGACAGCAGAGAAGGGGGGAAGGGAGACTCCGGATAGGGCAAGATATGACAAAATAACGATTTATAAATTACCAAGGGCATATGAGGGAGGGGGGAATGGGGAGGGAGGGGGGAAAAAAGAGGACCTGATGCAAGGGGCTTAAGTGGAGAGCAAATGCCTTGAGAATGATTGTGGCAGGGAATGTATGGATGTGCTTTATACAATTGATGTATGTATATGTATGGATTGTGGTAAGAGTTGTTTGAGTCCCTAATAAAATGTAAAAGAAGAAAAGAGAAAAAAATGATTAGGGCAAAGACTGTACAGATGTGCTTTATACAATTGATGTATGTATATGTATGAACTGTGAAAAGAATTGTATCAGCCCCAATAAATTGTTAACAAAAAAAGAAAAAAAAAAGAAAAAACAATCACTGTCCCCCAAGCTCTACTTCTGAAAATGATTCTTCCTTGATGCAATTTTCACGGCATATAAACCAAGTAATCACTGATTGTGAGCAAATACCTAAAAAAAAAAAAAAAAAAGAAAGTAACTTCAAAACACCCAATGTCACTGAGTTAATTCTGACTTATAGTGACCCCATAGAACAGAGTGGAACTGACCCTGTGAGTTTCCAGGACTGTAACTCTTATGGCATTCAACAGCCTCATCTTTCTCCCGTGGAATGGCTGGTATAGTCAAACCCTGGACCTTGAGGTTAGCAGCCCAACACATAGCCCAGCAGGCCATCAGGGCTCCTTATACTAGTGACACCATTTCTAAGAGTTCTGGTTGTCCTTGCTTAAAATTCAGCAATTCAGTTCAGTAAATGTATATTGAAGGTCTACTGCCCTTCAGGTCAGATACAGGTCTTGGGCAAGGCTGAGATGAAGACGACACGGTTTGGCTTTCAGGAGCCCGGGAGAGATATGGGTGTTAGGAGGCAGCACCCAAGCCTATTTGTGTGCGTAGACCACCTACAGGAAGATGCTGACTTGATTGGCCCTCTTTGGGAGATTTTGGTCATGCCACCAATGAGTTTGTGAATGACACTGATCTAAAGTTGTATCAGATTAGAGGAAGGACATTTGAAGCTGTTATTAAATAGCCTGCTGTGTTTTCTAGTGGTATTTGAATATTGAAATAATCTTTATGTTTATTTTTTATAATCAAAGCCTCACTGAAAGCATAAATCAGATTGCCATAATGTTTGGTAAAGACTGGTTTTATAGACAATAGGAATTCAATGAAGGAAATAGGAAGATGAAAAGATATTATTGAGGAAATGAACTCCTTAGACTAGAAATGTGAAACATATTGAGTAATCATTCCAAGTGGAGTCAGATATAGTGGCCAAGTTCTGATTTACATGGTTTAGCTAATATCTCCCCTTATAATGTTTAAGATTATATCCCTCATGCCCCACATATGGCAGCAAGTCACAGATCTATGAACATGATATATGACCAATGTACATGGTAGTTTCCTGGGGAAATCAAGTTGCATCAAGGATCAGATTATATTCAAATAATGTAGCACAAGACAGGACATGCAAGTAAAGAATGCACGTTCAGATGGCGGTTTTATCTCATTTTGTTTTTCTAGAATGTTGCTTCCTGGTGGCACACTTATCCTTTTTTGACTTACAAAAATAATCCTCAAGTTACTTTTGATAAAGATGAAAATAATCAGAAACAAAACCCCAAAGATTTCCCCTCCAAAGTGACTAAATATTGCTACCTATAGATACACATACACACAATGCATTTCTGAAGATAGCATATGACTTTAGTGGAAAAATAAGCAAAAGCATAAACTGTTACATGAGCATAATGCTCATAAGTCAAAACATATGCAGATCATCAAGCAGGTGTCCCGAAAGTTGCAACCTCTCCTTATCTGTCTGTTGCAATTTCTACGCAGCTGCTCTACTGGCCTGGCTCCCATCCCTCAAATAAACCTCAACGCAGCCTCCTTAGTTACCCGAACAGGTCAGCTCTCTCCCTTAGTAGAAACCCTTTGGCGGTTTCATCTTGGACTCAGATAAAGGCTCAAGTCTATTTGCCATGGCACAAAGGCTTCTAAAGTCTGGCTTTTAAGATCCATCCCCCGCCCCCATCACGACCCATCACACACTCCGTGTTCTCACTACACTGCACCTTCTCAGAGCATGCCACACAGGTATGTGTGTTCTCTTTCCGCAAAGACTAGGTCCTTGGCTGGCACAGAGTCTGTGCCCATCTCCTAACCTACAGGTAGGTGCTTCCAGCTCCGACCGGTGCAGCAGGAAGCATGCCCGCGGTTCCGTAGAGAGGACCGCCCAGAAAGCCCCGGGGAGAAGTTCTGCTCCTCACACATGGAGTGCCATCAGCCAGCTGCACTGACTGGACGGCGACGGGGCTGGCTTCCTTTGCATGAAGGTTCCATGTGAAAAGCACTTTAAATGTCTCCTCTTCTGTGGAACCTGTTCCATTTCCTGCAGGTAGAGTTCCTTCCCTGCATCATGGATCTTTATCAGTGCACCTGATGGAGGGTGTCGTTCTTCGTTGCCAAGCAGAATTCTTTCTCTTTATGTCTGGACTTCTCCTGAGCACAAAGCTTGACATGGAACGATAGCGGCATCCCCAGATGGGACGCTAGACCGTGTGTTCTGGACTTGCCAAGGGGACGCTTTAAAGCCCAAAGGGGGCGGTTTTGTGAGCTCCGTTTCTCCTTAGGGGAAGCAAACGCGTGGAAGGGTCAGATGTGTGCTTCAAAGATAATTGGCAATGTTTGTTGTGACGCAGTGGAGAGAGATTTCTTTCTCTACTCAATTCAAGTAAAAAAGAACAGGACCAATTGAGGAAAAGCAGAAGGCTTACAGGGTCTTATGCCCAGAAGGGATAGCTCTTGGTCCTGTGCCTTACAAATACCAAGGGCAAAACATGGCCATGGGAGCCAACTGGCTGGTGGCAAAGCAACGAGGGACAGATCTACATTGGGAATAAGCCGTGCCTCCATCCACAGTGAGTGGCAAGAATGTGCTCGTGTTTCTCATTCACCCCAGATGGGACTCACAGGAGCAAAACAGCCGGAGTACATTTTTGAGGTTTGCCCAAGAGCATTCCAGAAGAATGTTACAATGCCAGTGGGGGCAGAACTCTGGAAAGCCAGGGCAGAGGGGAATATAAAACCCCAAAAGAGGCAGTCCTTGTCCTACTTAAGGGAGCATGTCAGGGGACCTCTGCAAGGATACATCCGATCCCTCCCAAACTAGTTTTACAAATAGGCAAAAACAAAACAAAAAAACCCCAAACCTAAACAAAAAGCCCTCAAAGCGTTGGTCTCTAATGCATTCCCACTCAGGGGTATGCATGCGTGTCAGAGTAACTCTGTCCCACTGCGGTATGGCTCGAATTGGGCATGCCGAAACTCTCTGTTGTAAATCCTAGCTTCTATGCCCATGATGTGGGAGAAAGACGGGGCTTTCTACTCCCATAAACTGTTACGGGCGTTCTTTTGAACTCACTTTTGACCCAACTCACTGTTGGGTCGCTATGAGTCAGCATCTACTCAGTGGCAGTCATTAAGTTATGCCCGTGTTTATGATCCTATTTAGGGATGTTAATGTTATGCTCTGCATCTTTGTTATGTCCGTGAGACAAGATTCATATAGTGTGTCTTAAAAGCTTATTTCTTTTGTGATATAACAAAGATTAAACAAGTAAGTGGGCAAGCAGAAATGGGGGAAGAAAGATTCTAAGCCACATGAAAATATAGCCCAGAAGCAGAAGCTCAAAAAAGACATGGGCACTTTACCAGAACTGATGGAGAAAGAAAGCTTTCCCCTAAAGCCAGACCCTGGATTTAGACATGTAGCTTCTTACACTCCGAGAGAATACATTTCAGTTTGTTAAAGCCACCCATCGTAGTAATTTTGCTATCACAGCACTAGGTCACTAAGACAACGGAGTTTCAGTGGCTGATTTTGCTGTGTTGCTATTGGGGACGGGCTTTGGGGTGGGAGAATAGTTTGCCAGGGCTTTATTCTGGGCACTTCTGGTTGGACTTGCTTGAACATCCAAATTCCCAGCTAGCAGTTGCACTCATTAGCCATTTGTGTCACCCAGTGACTGCAGTTCCATCAAAGCACCCAATGGCAGGAAGAGTCAGTTCTGAACACCCTTCCTGAGCGGAGAGAACCAATGTCAGACATGAGGGTAATCGGTAGCTACGACATTGTCTTCTCTATCTCTCCTCCTTTTCTGCTTCAAGCCCCAGAGGGTCAGAGGCATGCTGAGAGGGGAGAGAAAGGGGAAAGCAGAAAAAGCAACACACAGCAAGGAGGCAGAGGAGGAACTGAGAGTGGCCCGTCTTCCCTGGGGTCTGCTTCTGGGTCTGAGGCATCTTTAGCCTCCGGAAGCCCAGGCACTTTCCAATTGGAAGAAGCTCAGATGATTAAACTCACTTAAGGAAGTGGGTCTTTAGGCTATCAGAGATGGAGGGCATTTGCCCTCAGAGAGATCAGAGAATTTATGAGATCTGCCCAACATTTCACTTAAGAGGATAGGATAGATACAGTCAGCAGGTAGGATTAAAACATCAGCAGAGGGGGAAGCATGCCTGGGACACCTTCCAACCCCAATCTAGTCTGGAGACCCACGTGTTCAATGGGCTCAGTGACATTTGTTTATTGATTTTTTACCTTCTTTCTACGGAGAGTTTTTTGGGTAGCCCATCACGTCTAAGATGATCCTGACTCATGAAGACCCCACATGTTTCAGAGTGGAATTTTTCCCTTCTATTCTGGGGTTTGGAAGGGTTTTGTCAAGAATAGATGTTGGATATCATTCCATTTTTTCCTGCATCAGTGAGTCTTTGTATTTCATTCATGTGGTGGAGAATGTAGTTTGTTTTTCGAATATTGAGCCATCTTTGAATACCTACTATGAACTCTACTTGATTGTGGTGTATTATTATCTTTTCTATGTATTGCTAGATTCTAGTGGCTACACGTTGTTGAGAATTTTTGCTTGTACCTTCATAATTGGCAATTTTCTTTTTAAGGGACTTATCTCCTAGATTTGGTATCAGGATTAAGTTTACTTCATAAAACATATTTGAGAATTTTCTATACTCTGGAATAGTTTGAGAATCGTTGTCAACTTCTCTCTGAATACTTTGTAGAATTTTTCAATGACGCGTCCTAGGTAAGGACTTTTTTTTGTTGCTTTAATGACTGATCAATTATTATTATTAGTCTGTTTAGACTTTCCATTTCAGTTCATATTAATTTAGGCAGGTAATGTGTTTCTACAAATTTTCCCTTTTCTTCTAGATTTTCAAATTTTGGTAGTATTGCTCTCATAGTATTCTGTTATCCTTTTAATTTCAGTTCAATTGTGGTGTTACTTATTTTGCATGCTACTTGCCTCTTCTGGCCTTAGATTTGCTAGTGTTTTGTCCATATTATTAATCATTTCAAGGAACTTCTGTTTTGGAGTGAAACTGTTCCCCATAGGTGTTTCAGTTGGTGCATGCTTATGGATGTAGATCACCAGGCCTTGACTTTGTGGCATCACTAGCTGACTTGAACTGTCAACCTTTGAATCAATAGTTGAGTGTAAACTGTTGGTACTATCTGGGGAATTTTTCTTAGGAATAGAGATCCTATATTACCTATATCTGTCTTAACAAACCCTGCTGAAGTTGTGCGTGCCACATATTAAATGTTAGTTGAATGAATAAATGAACTAATTAATTGATGAATGGAGATCATGTAGCACAGTAGTTAAATCATAGTACAAACTTAGGCTTTGCCTGGAGATGAAGAGAACTAGTGATAAGACCTGAGCATGATCCAGTTATGTCTAAAACCAGAACACCACTGACCTTCCAAATTGCAAGAGCCAATCAATTCCTTTTGTTTTAAGGTAGTTTTAGTAGAGTTCAAGTCACTTGTATCAGAAAGAGTACCAGCTAATATGACAGGGCGGCAAGACTATATACTCACTCTGGATTTTAGAAAAGTACTTCAGTTGGTAGAGTTAGACCCCACTTTATCTTTTGTTTGTTTGCTTTCATTTATTTATTCATTTATTTATAATAATTTTATTGGAAGCTCTTATAACTCTTGTTACAAATCATACATCAATTGTATCCGACATATTTTTACATCGTTCTTTTCTAGACATTTACTTTCCATTGAGCCCTTGGGATCAGCTCCTCTTTTTTTCCCTCCCTCCTCCCCCAACTCCACCCCTGTGGTCCCTTGATAGATTGTAGATTGTTAATTATTTTAAAATATCTCCCTTCCCCTCTGGTTTCTGTTGTTCTCCCCCCTGGCTGGGGGTATGTGCTTATATGCCATTCATTGCGATTGGTGCCCCTTTCCCTCCCCACCTCTTCCCCCCTTGCCCCTACCCTTTTGGTATCTCTATTCCCATTCCTGTTCCTGGGTTCCATGTGTTGTGAGTTTTATATCTTGCCTATACCTATATACATGCTCCCTTCTAGTCCAGATTCGGAGGCAGCACTGAGGTTGTGATAGGGGTGGGGAGGGTGAGGAGGCCTCCAGGGAACAGAGGTATATTGTGTGACCCTTTAGTGCTCTACTGCACCCTGATTGACACCCCCTCTCCCTGCAATCCCTCTGTGTGGAGATGTTCCATTGTCCATAGATGGGCTTTGGGTCTCCACTCCAACCACTCTCCATTCTAACCAATGCATTTTTTGTTTGTTTGTTTACTGTTTGTTGTGACTGTTGCCCAGTCTCGATGACACCTCATGATCCTACTGGCTGGTGTGCTTCTTCCATGTGGGCTTGTTGTTTCACTGTTGGATGGCCACTTGTTTAACTTCAAGCCTTTAACACCCCAAGCACTATATCTTTTAATAGTCGGGCACCATCCTCTGTCTTCAGCACATCTGCTTATGCACCCATTTTGTCTTCAGCGATCATATAGGGGGCAGAGGGATGAGCATCACAGAATTCAAATTTGTTAGAACAAAGTGTTCTTGTATTGAGGGAAGGTATGAGCCGAGATCCAAGGCCCGTCTCCAGCCTCAGTGTATTGCCTTATAAATATGTCTATAGGCCAATCTCTCTATTGCTATCGATTAATGTATTTGCATAAGTGCACACCTCTGTTAATCTCCCTGTCTATGACTTTGCTTTCTAGAGCTTGCCTCTGTTTCCTTTTGTCTCCTCCTGCCCCGCCATCACTTTCCCCCTTCTTCCACCTCTTAGTGGCTTCTTCTCCACTAGCTTGGTGTTGCTCTAATACTCACAGGATCTCCACCCTCTCCTAGATGCTGGTTCTACTTCCCTAGTTGTTCCCCTGTCCATGACCCCATCCACTCACCACACCCTTTTCCCCACCTCCTTTTCCCCTCTACCTTCCGGGGCCATTGGCCCCATTGCCTTCTCTCCGGGCTTGCCTCCCATGGTCCAACCCATATATTTAGGCAAACCATCAATGTCTTAGTCTGAACAATAAGAAAACATATGGTTGAAGAAAGAAAGGGAAAGAGAAAAACATGAGAGAAAAGAAAGAAAAATAAAAAAATAAAACCCTACATAGGTCCAGGTCTGTTTGCTGGTGTCCACGAGACCCTCCCCCCTGGTCCTGAGGGAGATCCAGGGGCTGCCCCTCCTCGCCCGAAGTCCATTCTTGGGGCTCCTCAGGAGCTCTGTGGAGTGGCTTTACTGCCGTTGCTGATCTGTATGCTCCATTCCCACACTGTCTTCTCACCTTGTGTCCCCATTATTGTCCCCTGTCTCCGTATGCAGATCCCACTTTATAGTTTAACTTGCAAATTGTTACTCATTAAGCTTATTGGTGGGAGATAATTCTAATGATTTGTCTCAAGGCAATATGGGAGCATACTGATGTCTGCATTTTCCCTTTGGAGCTTGTTATTTTTCTCATAACAGATGAATTATTTGTAAGCAAAAATTAAAGATAAAAATCAATTCCCATCAGCTCAAAAAAAAAATGTGGTGAACATGTCCCTAGAGCTCTGAGGGCTTCAGAGTAATCCATCCATAAAGTACTGCTGGAAGGCAGAGCCCACCAATTCCTGAGAATTCAGGGTTAAAAGGCTGCATGGTTTTTGGCTTGTAGGTCAGAAGTTCTTGCTGCAGCAGCCAGGTTAAAGATAGCAAACCTTTAGCTGACCTGACAAACTGGTAATAGCAACAACTAACATTTACTAACTGCACACTATTGCTCTACTGCAGTTCCCACTGCTGTCGAAACTTTTTATTGCTGTAAAAATCATTGATAGCCGCATTAAGCAAAAATATCCAACTGCAAAGCTATTGTTTCTCAGCATATCGTCCACCAAGGTCGACATATTTAGGAAGGTGGTGTTTCCATCTCTCTATCCCTTCTCTGTGCTCTTCAATTTATGTCACAACAAAAGGGCAGTTTGGACACTCTCGAGGGGCCCACACTGTGATCTTCTAACTGTTCTTTGAGTTCGGGGACAAAAAGAAGCATGAAGGGGCAAGATCAGGACTGTCGGTGGATGGAGTTGAAATTGTCCCGTGAAATTCTCATAGGACAGCCCTTACTACCCTTGAGGAATGAATAGTTGTACTGGTGAGATTGAAAACAATTCCTAGGTGCTAACTGCTTTTTATCTATTGCCACACCTCAAGGCTGAAATACAGTTGTTATCGCCATTCCCATTTATCAGGTGAGGAAACTGAGGCACATGGTGGTTAACCTAGGCAGCCTGATCATATTATGACATGCTCTTAACTTCCAGACTATACTTACATTATCCTTCTTATTTGAGAACTTGTACTTCTAAGGCAGGTTTGTTCTTCTGACAGTCCACAGTATTTTCAATATTCTTTGCCAATACCATAATACAAATGCATTCTTTGCTGACATTCTATTGTTTAAAAGTGGCAATGAAAGTCTCAGGTGTCCACTGACAAAGAAAGGAGAAGGGGCTTTTGGACGAGAGACAAAATTACATGGACAATCACAGAAAGAAAAAAAATAACATCTTCCTGAATTGCATCCTCCCATTTGCTTTAGTGGCGGACAGCTGGATTTTCTGGCAAGGTTTAAAATATTGTTACTGAAATGGAAAAATGCTCCATTACTAAAACCTTTCCAAAGTTACCTACCTTTGTGATGTTAAAAGAATTTCATCCACTTAAGCAATTATTGAGCTAGATTGTCCATCATTGACTTGCAATCTTGAACCCTTACTCCCAGCTCCTTCTTTGCTTACAGATCTTAGTTATGTGCAGCCATGAGAACTCCTGGTTCTCAAGGATGGTGAGCATGTGACCCTGCCTAGGCACCAAGACATAAAGCGAAATCCTTTCAATGACCTACAGTCCCGAAATAATTTGGTCCTTCTAATACCACTGAACTCCTTAACAGGAGGAGAAAGCATCTTCTTTCTACTATAGCAGCTGGTGGGTTCGAACTGCTGTCTTTGTAGTTAGCAGCCAAGGCATAACCACTATGACACCAGGATGTCACATTGAACAAGTCTAGTGAAAGTAAAAACCCCTGACATACATCGTCTATTTTGAACCAGGTCGGGTCCTCTTGTTCTGTTGAATGACTGGCTCTTCACGTTGAAGTGTTCTGTACAGTGAAGTGTTACGGAGTTCCTGTTCTTCTCAATGATGATTATAGCCTGTTATCACCCACACAGCCAAATGCCTTTGCATCTTCAGTAAAACCCAAATAAGCATCCCTTTGATAGTCTCTGATACTGCCCAAGGTTCATCTGATGGTAACAACTCTATCCCTTATTCTACCCCCTGTTGTGAATTTGGCTTAAATTTCTGGTCGCTCCCTGTTGAAGTACTGCTGCATCTGTTTTTTTAATCATCTGCAGCAAAATTTAGCTTGCATGTGATATTAATGATATTGTTGTGACATACATTTCACATTCTGTTGGATAACTTTTCTTTTTAAAAAAATCATTTGATTAGGGGCTCATACAACTCTTATCACAATCCATACATACATCAATTGTGTAAAGCACATTTGTACATTCATTGCCCTCATCATTCTCAAAATATTTACTCTCTACTTAAACCCCTGGCATCAGGTCCTCATTTTTTTCCCTTCCCTCCTTACTTCTCCCTCATGAACCCTTGACAATTTATAAATTATTATTTTGTTATCTCTTGCTGGATCACTTTTTTTGCAGAATGGACAAGAATAAAACTTTCTTCCAGATCTCTTCCAAATTTCTTGGTATAGAATAGTGAGTGCTTCCAGTGCTGTATTAATTTGCTTAAACATTTCAGTTGGTATTCTACCACTGGAGTCTTGATTTTTACTAATGTCTCAGTGAAGCTTGTACTTCCTTCAATACCATCTGTCTGGAAGGTGGGGAGAGGAGGGAAGGAAGGGGGAACTGATTGCAATGATCGACACATAACCACACACACACCCTCCAGATAGACGAACAACAGAAACTGTGGAGGAAAGGAGACTGAGGTCAATGTAAGATATGAAAATAATAATAATCTATAATTATCAAGTGGTCACAAGGGTGGGGGAGAGAGGGAAAAAAGAGGATCTGATACTAAGGGCTCAATAGAAAGTAAATAGAAAGTAATGATGGTGACATAAGTACAAATATGCTTGATGCAATTGTCTGTATTGTTATAAGTGCTGTAAGAGCCCCCAATAAAATGATTTTTAGTTTAAAAAATGCCATCTGTTCTTGGTCATATGCGACCTCTGAGATGGTTGAATGTTGACCAATTTGGTTTGGTGCAGCGCTTCTCTGCCCCATCATCTCCTTTTGATGCTTTCGGCATCATTCAACATTTTGCCCCTGGGATCCTTCAATAGAGCAAATTGAGGATTTTCAGCATGAGATATAATGAACATGCTCTTCCCTTCTGGCTTTCTAACGCCTCCTCCTTGAATATTTCACTATAATACTTTTGAGATTTTTCTGTTCAGATCTTTTACTTCATCATTCCTTCCATTTTCTCTAGCTACTCAACGATTAAGAAAAAGTTTCAGAGTCTCTTCTGACACCCACTTTGGTCTTTTCTTTCTCTCTTTCTTTCTTTCTCTCTTACCTTTTTTCTTTCTTTGTTTTTCTTGTCTTTTAAATGACCTTTTTATTTCTTCCTCTATACTGTACTTGATGTGGTTCCACAACTGTCTGGTCTTTGGTCATTAGTGTCGAATGACACTATTCTTGAGATGTTTTCTAAATCGGGTGGGATATAATCAAGGTTATATTTTGGCTCTCTTGAGCTTATTTTACTTTTATTCAGCTTCAGCCTGAACTTGTATATGAGCAATTGATGATCTGTTCCACAGTTGGCCCTTAGCCTTGTTTTGGCTGCTGATATTGGGCTTTACCATCATCTCTTCCCACAGATATAGTTAATTTTATTACTACATAGTCTGTCTGGTGCGGTCCACCTGTGTCCATCTGCATTATTGAAAAAAGGTATTTGCAATGAAGTTGTTTAACTTGCAAAATTCTATCGTGTGCTCTCCAGCCTCATTTCTACCACCAAAGTGGCATTTTCCAATTTTTGCATTCAGTTTAATCTTTATCAATGCTTCTTGCTTGTGTGTTTGCCAATTTTACATGGAAAATAATTGGTAGAATTCTTCGATTTGTTCACCACTTGCTTTAGTGGTTGGTGTGTAAATTTGAGTGACATCTGTTTTAATTGGACTTCCTTGTAGTAAATAGATATTATATCACAGACAGCATTGCACTTCAAAATAAATATTGAAATGTTCTTCTTGACAATAAATGCTATTTCAGTCCTCTTAAATTTGTAATTATCAGAATAGTAAACCATATGATTATCTGGCTCCAAATGACCACACCAGTCCATTTCAGCTCATTAATGCACACCCTGTTGATTTTTATGTGTTCTCTTTCATGACTTCCAATTTTACTGGACATTTTACTTTAAACATTCCATATTCCAGTTATTAATGGATGCTTGCAGCTGTTTTTCTCATTTGGAGTCCTCCTTGTTAGCAAAGGAGGGTCCTGAACTCGCTTCAAAGGCTCTAGAGCAGTGGTTCTCAACCTGTGGATCACGACCCCTTTGGGGGGGGTCGAACGACCCTTTCACAGGGGTCTCCCGATTCATAGCAGTAGCAAAATTACAGTTATGAAGTAGCAACAAAAATAATTTTATGGTTGGGGGTCACCACAACATGAAGAACTGTATAAAAGGGTCACAGCATTAGGAAGGTTGACATCCACTGCTCTAGAGAAAGAAGCTTTTTGTCAATTATGGCTTCTGCCAACCCCATTTGCTACTTGGCTTACCACTGCAGCATCACTTCTTGGGCACATGGCTGTTTTTCCCTTGCTCTGTGTCTCTTCTTTCATAAGGACACCACTCAGATTGGATTAAGAGCCATACTATTCTAGTGGCACAAATGGTTAACTGCTCAGCTACTTAGGGAAAGGTTGGCAGATCCAATCCACCCAGAAGTGGCTCCGGAGGCAGGTTTGGCAAAATGTTACAGCCTTGAAAACTCTCCGGAGCAGTTCCGCTCTGCGCACATGGGGTCCTCAGGAGTCCGTCAGCACAATAGCAGCAAACAGCAACTACTCCAAAATGAACTCATGTTAAACTGATACCGCCTTCAAAGACCCTGCTCACAGTCAATATCGCATTTCCAGGTCCCGGCGGTGCTTCACCAACTCAATCCATTAGCAGTGAATATCTGAAAATCACACAGTTTTTAAGTGGTGAACCCATTGTTTAGACCATTTTGAAAGCAACAATACTGGGCCACAGACACCTGGTATATTCAGGAAACTAAAGGTTCCTCTGCTCCTTAGAAATCTTGAGAATTAGCTGCCGTCTTGGCTAGGGGTGGATTGAACTGTCAGAATGCCAGGACTGGCTCTTTCAGTGAGTCATTGAGCTTTGGGGATATGGGGACCATACTTTCAAAGCTGATGAGATTTCATTTTTATATGTAAATTTCTATTACCAGGACTTCATCTGGTACAAGAAAAATAACGAGTTCCAAAAGGAAAAATTTTCACAGTACTGTGCTCCATGTCGGAGAAAGCAAACACTGATCTACTGCCAGTTGACTTAATTTGGGATAGCAAGGGAGCCATGATATGATATGCTGTATTTTTATAAGTCACAGAAGGCAATGGGAATGTTATTGAGTGGCCAGAAACCTATATTCTAGCATATTTGTATTTATTATGCATACTGTATATAATTTTATGAAAAGAGAAATTCAAAGAAATAAGAGCAGGCTTTCTTAAGCATCATTTTAAAGTGTTCTATTGATTTAATAATAGGGTTCTAAAATTCGAGACCCATGCAAAGTAGGGAGATAGGGTTTTATAACAGTGAACACAGTTTCATTTATTATGAAGAGCATATGAATTGTATCTTGTTTCCGGCTAAATTGCTGAAGTAAAATGATATCAGAAGATGGGCAGGGATGGGGGCACCATATCCTTTGTGCTTCCACAAGAGGGATTCAAAAAGTTTGTGACAAAATCCCATTGTCTTTTAGTTGCATTTTTTTTGTTGCATTTTTACACAAACTCTTTGAAACCACCTCGTATGTAAAGCATCTATGGGGTAAATTGTGCTTTTCATCCCTATGAATGTTCAGAGCATGTTGGAGGACTAGGTGGAATGATTTGGAAATGGATACTGGTGATGGCTGCCCAGCATGATGAACACAATTAATGTCCCCAAATTATACATTTAAAAATGTTGAGTTGGCAAATGTTTAAACATACAAGTTTAGTATACTTTTATTTATATAATAATAATACCTAATAACCATTGAGCTTATCACACATATATGGTATTACATCAAATGCTCCCAACACTATGAGATAAATTATAATTGCTATCACAATGCCCAGAGAAGCAGCAGCCAATAAATCAAACTGTATTTCGCTGGATAAATCTGCTCCACAAGATTTCTTTAAACGTTAAACAGTAAGGATATCACTTTGAAGACGAAGGTGTACCTGACTCAAACCGTGTATTTCCAATGGCATCATATTTGGACAATGAATAAGGCAGATGAAATAATTATCGCTGCATTTGCGTTATGGTGCTGGTGAAGAATATTGAAAGGACCATAGGTTGCCAGAAGAACAAACAAATCTGTCTTGGAAGAAGTACCCTCTGAATGATTGTTACACGCAAGGACAGCGAGATTTTTGTCTCATAGCAATTGGACATGTTGTCAGGAGAGACCAGTTTCTAGAAAAGGACAGCGTGCTTGGCAAAGTAGAAGGACAGTGCACAAGAGGAGATGGACAGACACAGTGGACACAGCAATGCATTCAAAATAATGTCGATTGTGAGGACGGCACAAGACCAAGTCGTGTTCATTTTGTTGTACGTAGGTCTCTATGAGTTGGAACTCACACAACAGTAGCTAAAATAACACCACTCGATTGCTTTATTTTATTTTAAAATCATCACTTGTCTGTCAGTTTGTTGAACTGAAACAACTCAATGAAAAATTCAGGCTTTGAGTTGAAATATTACAAGATTCTATGGGCAAGACATTGAATGATGCAGGAAGCATCAAAAGAAGTTGGGAAGAATAAAAAAATCATTGTATCAAAAAGTACTCGTCAACATTCAACCATTTCAAGAAGTAGCATATAATTGTGGTAGTCACCTAATCTGGTGTCAATTTAAGGATTAAGAGTGTGGGGGTGGAGTCTAGGCTGTCAAACTGGAGATAGCCAATGAGACTTCTATGTGGGCATGGCCTTCTCCTGAGAATTCTGGGAAACCTGGTACTTCCTCCTTGGAGGCAGAAGACACCTCTCTGTCTTTGCTACTCTCTGGGAGACATTGCAGAAGACAAGCCATATGGATGCAACCAGACCTCAGAAGCCAGAGAAGCCACAGAGAGACCCCTGCCAGCACTGAGGTGCTTACAATGCCACTGGACCCAAAGACTTGATGCCCACTGGCTTGTGATCTCTTGCATTTGGCTTCATTGCATGTGTTTTGTGAGTCTGAAGAGGACTTTATAGATTGGTATCGGACATATAGGCTAATATCAGACTTATGGCCTTGGACTGGACTGGATTGGGATGTTTTCTTAATGATCAATTCCTCTTGTATATAAACCTCTCCCTTATATACATTTATGCCCATGGATTTGTTTCTCTAGTCTACCTGGACTAACACAATAATCAAGAGCCAATGGTACTGAAGGAAGATATCCATGCTACAGTGAAGGCATCAGCCAAGCACAAGACTCCAGAAACTGATGGTATCCCAATTGAAATGTTTCCACACGTTGACGTAGCACTGGAAATTCACTTATCTATGCCAGGAAATTTAGAAGAGAATTATTTGGCCAACTAACTTGTAGAGATACATATTTGTACCCATTCCAAGGAAAGGTGATTCAACAGAATGCTCAAATTATAAAACAATATCATATTCAAGTAAAATTTTGCTGACGATCATCCAACAACTGTTATATGAGTACATTGACCATGAACTGTTGGAAGTTCAGGCTGGATTCAGAAGATGTGGATCAATCAATTTCATTGCTGATGTCAGTTGGATCTTGGCTGAAAGCAGAGGATACTAGAAAGGTGTTTACTTGTGCTTTATTAGCTACACTAAGGCATATGAATGTGTGGATCAGAACAAATTATAGAGTCTGGAGAAGAATGGACATTCTACAACACTTACTTGTACTCTTATAGAACTTGTACATGGATCAAGAGGCAGGTGTGTAAACAGAAAAAGAGCACGCTGCATGCTTTAAAGTCAGGAAAGGTGTGTGTCAGGCTTGTGTCCTCTCACCATACTTCATTAATCTGCATGCTGAGCAAATATCACAGAAGTCAGATTATATGAAAAAGACTGGTATCAGGATTGGAGGAAGACTTATTAACATCCTACAATATACACATGACACAATCTTGCTTGCTGAAAGTGTGGAAGACTTGAAGCACTTGCTGATGAAGATCAAGGAGTGCAGCCTTCAGTATGGATTTACATTACAAATCAATGTAAAGAAGACCATAATCTTCACAACTGGAGAAAAGATTCAAGTTGTCAAGAGTTTTGTCTTGTTTGGCTCCACAATCAATGCTCAAGGAAGCAGCAGTCAAGAGATCAAGCAACACTTTGCCTTGGGTAAATCTGGTGCTCAAGACCTCTTTAGATTATTGAAAAGCAAGGATGCTACTATGAGAACCAGGGAGCCCCGACACAATACAGGATATTTTCACATACCTCATATGCATGTGAAAGTTGGACATTGATTAAGGAAGACTGAAGAATAATTGATGAATTTGAATTGTGGTGCTGGGGAAGAATATTGAAAGTACCATGGACTGCTAAAAGAACAAACAAATCTGTTATGGAAGAAGTACAGCCAAAATGCTCCTGAGAAGGAAGGATGGTGAGACAGTCTCATGTCCTGTACTTTGGTCATGTTAGCATCAGGAGAAACCTGTCCCTGGAGAAAGGCATCATGCTTGGTAAAGTAGAGGGGCATGGACAAAGAGGAAGGACCTTGACTAAATGGATTGACACAGTGGTTGCAACAATGGGCTCCAAGATAAGAACACGTGTGTGTATATAATGAGAGGGGAATAGACTATGTACTCATATCTATATGTTATGAATTAAGGTTGCAGATGGACATTGGGTCTCGACTCAAGTACTCCCTTAACACAAGAAAATGTTATTTTAACAATCCAGCATTCTGTGATGCTCACCTTCCTGATAGGATCGCTGAAGACAAAACGGATGCATAAGCAAATGTGGTGAAGAAAGCTGATGGTGCTTGGCTATCAAAAGATCTAGCATCTGGGATCTTAAAGGCTTGATGGTAAACAAGCGGTCATCTAGCTGAGAAGCAACAAAGCCCACATGGAAGAAGCACACCAGCCTGTTTGATCATGAGGTGTCGATGGGAATCAGGTATCAGGAGTTTAAGACCCAGAATAAACCCATACCCAAGATGAATGGGGTGGGGGGCATGGAGTGGAAGTCCAATGTCCATCTGTAGACAATTGGACATCCCCTCACATAGGGGTCACAGGGAAGAGATGAGCCAGTCAGGGTGCAGAATAGCACTGATGAAACACACAGCTTTGGTGCTTCCTTTACCTCACTATTATGACCTCAATTCTGCCTTACAAATCAGATCAGACCAGAGCATGCACACTGCTACAGAGAAGAGCCTGCAACACAGGAAATCCAGGATAGATAAACCCTCAGGGCCAACAAAGATAGTAGAGATGCCAGGAGGATTAAGAGAGGGTGTGGGGAGAAAGACGGACTCAATCACAAGGATCAATCTAGAACCCCCTCCAAGGGGGACAAATAATGGAAAAGTGGGTGAGGGGTGACAGAGGATGATGTAATATATAGAAAAAATAATCTATAACTTATCAAGTGTTTGTGAAGGAGGGTGGGTGGAGGAGGAAGGGGGAAGAAATGGGGAGTGGATATCGGGCTCAAGTGGGAAGAGAATGCTTTGAAAATGATGATGGCGGCAAATGTGCTTGACACACTGGAGGAATGTATGGATTGTGATACGAGATGTAAGAGTCCCCAATAAAAGTTTTGTGTTTTGTTTTTTAAAGATAAGAACGAGTGCGAGGACAGCTCAGGACCTGGTTGTGTTTTGTTCTGTTTTACAGTGAGTCACTGTGAATTGGAACTGACTCCATGACACTGAACAACAAGCACTTAAAAACGTTCTATTATGAACTCGGTGAAAGTTTACAGAGCAGAGCCTCAGTTGAACATTCAACAACTCATACATGCTTCATCTTATTCATTGCATTCCCTTCAATGCATTAGCACGTCTCCTGTGTTCTTCTTGTATTTCCTGCTTCCATTCTGCTTTTTCCTAACCCTTTTGAGCTTTATCCTCAGGTAGATGTTGTCTTTAAAAAATCTGTAATGGCTGCTTATAGTAAAATGCGTATCCCTGATTGACTGGTGTTACTGTACCCCTTAAAACTTGTCTATTGTTCAACTGTCAACTGTACTGGGGAGGGGGTGTGAATTCATTTCCAGACCTGAAGGGTTACTCTTGGGGCTTCCACCAGGCGCTATCTGACCAGTAAGACCGGTCTTCTTTACGATTTTGAGTTTTGTTTCACCTTTTTCTTCCACTTTACCCAAGGCCTTGTAATGCAACCTCTTTAGACTATTGGGTAATGGCAGTCCTTCAGGCCCAGGGTGTGGAGACTGGTGGTCCCTGTGGTCCACTGACTTACTGTTTTCCTTGTCTGTCAATTTTCATCACTTGTTTTTCCCTCGGGGTGGGAAGAGATCAATAGTGGAACTTTGAATGACTGCTCACAAACTTTTAAGATCCTTGTCGCTAATCATATTTGGTTTCATTTTAGATAGGAGAAAATGTCGTTCCAGAGGTGATGCGGTTTTTCCAAGACAGCAAGTGGCTCAACTGGGACCTGAACATAGGAATTCTGAGTATGTATCCTGAGCTCGTGAGTGTGGCAATTCAGAGAACAGTTTCCAAAGTCAATTCAGGTTGGGGTTGTACTCCAAATTGACACTTACAAACGATTAAAACTGTAATCCCGTTTTCTGTTCTGTAAAACTTAAGGGGATCTTTGTGTGTGGTGAAGAATAAATGAGAGTATTACTATAAATAACCTGTTTGTTGTATTTTTAAACAAATGACTTTCAAATTATGCAATTTCTGCAAACTAAAATTATGTCCTTCCCCCATTCAGGAGTTTCCTATGTACCATACACATTATATGTGTGCCTGTGCTTGGTGCTTGGCCCAAACCCAAACCCACTCTCATAGGGTTGATCCCAACTCATGATGCACCTAGAGAGAGCATCCAAGGCTATGGATTCTGGTTGGAACAGGCAGCCTCACCCGAGGGAACTACCAACCGTAACCGTTAGCCCACCCAGGCTCCCTAAGAGCAGCAGCAGGGCTTCCACTTGGCACATCGCACACGTTTTATTATAGGTAACGAATAAAGAGTAAGCAAAGAAGGCCTTTATATTTTCAAAGGAAACACATAAAGACAGTGCCTCTCAACCAGAAGAGAGCTCCCTCCTCCAGCTGACGTTTATCAATGTCTGGAGATGCTTTTGTTCGGTCCAACTGAGGAAGTGCTACTAGAATCCAGAGGGCAGCAGCCATGGATGCCGCTAAACATCACGCTGCCCAGGACAGCCACTCCACAACAAATCATTTTCTGGTCCAAGTGGCAATAGTGTAGAGGCAGAGGAACCCTGCGTTAAAGCCGGAGTCACCGAGTGTACTTTTAATGACTGTAAATATCACTTCTCCAAGGCCAGAAGGATTGAAAACAAGAGGCACTATACCATTACTAGATGCACTGAGCATAAATATAAGCTCAAGGAAATGACACAGCTTGTGGTGCACATATGAATAGAATGGTTATCTAGAGTTTCTAATTAGAAAATGTATCAGTTTAAGAAAAGTTCTTTGTGGTCTAGCAGGGGCAGTTTTCAAAACCACCAACGTGTGGTTGCCTTTGTCATCTGATGAGACAGCTTAAATTCATCGGCAAATGGCATTGAGAATTTTCCAAGAGTTGGGACTTTAGTAATACCAGTAGGACATAATCTAATGACAAAAAATTAAAGACATTTTTATCTAATTGGGGAAAAACACAGATTTAGAAAATAGACTTCTTACTGGGTTAGACTGAGACCAAAATGTCCTATTCTCAGGGGGCCCAGGCAGCACCTTTCATGATGATCGCAGGTTCCTTAATTTGAATATGTTGAAAGGAATTATGTTACAAAATGAATCCCAGCCCCAATAAGATTTATTAAATAAAAAATTGAATTCCATACACCCATTCACTTAGATTATATTGATCTTGATAGTCATATTTCTTTAGATTTATTATCTGAATAATTTATTATTGTGTAACCCAACCCACATTAGTGGTTCCTGCAGAGTAATGCAGAAAAACAATGTTTTGCCAACTTCTATTCATGTTTGACAAAGAATATCCTATTCGCAGTAGTGAGATTCAGCCGGTTTGCACTGGTTCAACAGAACCAACATCTAATTTTTGTTGAGTTCCCAGAACAGGTTGTTAAAATGGCACTTAAAATCTTCCTAAGGTGGGCAGGCGCCCAATGAAGAAATAAAAAAAATTTACATTCCTTACTCTTGTTTCAAATTCGTCTGTGCAACAGTGTATTCTAAACACCCTTAGTCACGCTCACTCCACGCAGAGGGATAACAAATTACCGGAACTGTGCTAGTACTACTTTCTTATTCATTTCATAAAACTCGCTATACTTTTGATGAAATGCTACATTTTTATTCCTTGTGTCTCTTACTTCAGTGAACAGACATGTAACGTAAAGAGAAAATGTGTCAAACAACCAGTAGGTGACAAGCTGTCCTTCGTTTCAGCTTTGTGTTACACCCCGAATTCCCAGGAGATATGAGTGAATTATGTAGGTCCTGAAAGAGTTCAAAGAGCTAAAAACATCGTCAGGACAATTGCTGTATGTTCAGCAGAAGCAAAAAGGAGTGTTTCAAAGATGAACATAGCATGTTCAGAAAAGAGATTCTGCCCCCACGCTTTCTAATATGTCAAGCACAATGACTCTTGTCTGATTGGCCTGCCGCTAACCTACCATGACGACATGGTTAAGGATAAATGGCACGGCCAATGATGCTTGGATAAAAGCATAGGACACTGCAGGTGAGGCCAATCAAGAGGCAATGTGGAAATATCTCCAATAACAATTTTATTATTTTTGTTAGGTATTATTTAATATTTTCATTAATATGTAAAACTTTTTAATAATCTAATTTTGTATACCTCCTTATAAGTACTAATTGCATGATATAATAAATGATCTTTCAAAATACATATTTTATGCTGAAATGGTCATCAGGGTAGTAAACTAGTTATTAGATTATTTGAATCCCACCATGGCCTACATGTAAGCCACAATTGTCATCTTAAGGACTAGAGATGTCAGGTTATATAATGCACCAACTGGGCACATTTATAAAAGGAGATCATTTATTATTATTAATTGGGATTTAATGCATGTATCATATCATTCCGTAGCTCAGCCACATCAAGTAGAATTGTACAATTGCTACCACAATTCATTTCCAGACAGTCTTTTTCTACGGACTCCTTAACACCGTCTCTCTTACCCTCCACGCCCATCACTGTACCGCCTCCCACTGAAACCCTGATTCTACTTGTCGTTTCTGTAATTTTGTAAATGAAGACACAAAAGGAAGATTATTATTGCAGTGCAAACCCAAGTCTTATCACCATGGCTGTGCACTGAGCAGTGTGGTAGGACGGATGGTGTCAGCGAAGGGCGGGCATGTGCCTCCCATTTCTACCAAGACCACTTGCTGCTGTAGCTCAGGTGAGAACAGGTGTCTGTGGAGAGAGGAGAGTGCTGGTGGAAGCAGGAAGGAGGATGAGCATTCACTCATTCATCACTCAATATGTATTTATAGGCAAACGAGTATGTGCCAGACCTTCTGTTTGTGCTGGCAGCAGAAGAATGGTGCAGGCAGACTAGGCAGGAAGGAGGCTGGCTTGAGACAGCACAGCCTGGCTTTTCCTCAGCTCCCATACAGTGCACAGACTGGAGGGAAAATGACCACCCAGGCAAGTGAGACCAGTAATCTGTTGGCCTGGTCAGGAAGACAGCAGCACAAAGCACAGAGGACGAGGGGAAAGGCTGTAAGTTCGAGTCCACCCGGGGCACCTCAGAGGAAAGGCCTGGTGGCACTTCTGGAGTGTCAGCTGCTGAAAACCTCACGGGACACAGCTCTGCTCTCACACAGACAGGTTCATCATGAGTTGCAACCAACACCATAGTCACTGTGTTGATTGGCATGAGACTAAAATATGGTACAATTCAGCAGTTTAGCTCTGTTAAGAAGAACTGTACCGGCATCACCACAATCAGTTTCAGGACATTTTCTTCATGCTTGTCCTCATTGCATTAGCTCCCTATGTCCCCCAACTCCCCCTGCCACCCCCCAGACATCACTAATCCAGTACTGTCTCTGCGGATTTATTAATCTTGGGCTTCATATACAGGAAACCATATAAAACAAACAAACAAGAACCCTCCGACAACAATAACAAAGTAAAACAATGATGTCCATCAAAAAGAAAGCAGAAAAATTAGAAACTGGAGCACATTTAAAGTGAGTCACAAGGGAAATCGACTGAGAAGATGTTAAATGTCCATCTAACTGCATCTGCAACAATCCACTTCTACTTCACGCTGCACGACAGCAATGGCAAGGCTGTTCACATCCCTGCTCTGTGTTCACAGAAGATTCACGAGGAGCTTAATCCACGTGTAGCTCCCCTTCACCTTTTTTTACTGAAATGACCTTTAAATGGGTCCAAAGGGAACAAATGATAAGGTATTATGTTTCAACCCAGCTACCTCTACTATAGTGGATTGTACAATGCTCTCTGACTGAGCTTTGGTAACCAGGCTATTTGCGTCCCCGGCCGTGGTCGAGGGAATTCACAGGAGGGTTAATCCACATGTGGACTCTGAAAGTGGGCGGGGGCTTCCAGTGTAGCCAGAGCCTTCTGCACACCAGGTGTCCACAATGTAAGTCCTGATACCATTCCTTCCTTTGCAGGTAGCTGTTAAAAACAATTTGGCTAGCCGAATGAACGAGTCACACAGGACATTTACAAAGTTCGATTGGTCTTGTTAGTTACTGGAATGATGTGTCTGAAAGAGGTGTTTTTGAAGATGGAGAGTGGGCGAGAAGAACCGCAGGAGAGAACCCCCAGTCTAGAAGACGACTGTGGAAGGGGCTGAGAGCAAGCAGGCTGTACACGCAGTCCTCCAGGGCAGGAACATCAGGGTGGTGGAAAGCGTGTGAAATGCGCTCCACGGATTACTACATTCGCACCAGTGCACAGGATGACGATGTGATAGGCCGGGGAGCCCGTGAGCCCAGCGACATGACTGTCACTGGAAACGAAGAGCGCTGGAAGGGGCAGGAAGTGGAGCCCTGGAGCGGGCCTCCACCCAGGAGTCTGGCCTGGACAGGAGCAGGGCCTCCTGCATCTGAAGGGGGAGGGCTTCGTCTCGGAGGTGGTGCAGGAAAGTGTCAGTTACACGACCCGTACTGAGGCTTTCATCCTGTGTGGGGTTTTAGGCAGTTTTGAGCTCAAAGAAAATCTTTCTGCTTGCTGGGAGGCCTGTGGCTGGACTTTGTCTCCACTCTTTTTTGAGTGACCCAAGAGAGCTGCTTTGGATCCAGATCAGAAGAAAGTGTGACCTTGTCCACCCACTCCGGCCATGATGGAATAAATCAGCTCTATGGGACTCTTGTTGGAGATAAAGCTGTATGTGGTAATGAGGTCAAAGGTTGAGGAGTGGGAAATACTTAACACATTAGTTGGAAATGATATTGAAAATCCATCCTGTTTAGAATAAAGAAGGAAAGTGATAAAAGAGGCCAAAAGACAGCAAAGAAACAAGCAAACAAAAACCAACCCCGGGGGAGTTGGAGAGGAGATTGCGCAGGGCAGTTGAATGTCAACATAAGCCGGGCGCATGGGTTTTGTTAACCAGCTGTAAACCATGTGGTACGAGGGAAGATGGGGTGAGCTATAAAAATAAACAGCATTAAGTTCAAGGGGATAATTAGAGGAGCCAAAATAAGAGGCAAATGTCGCAAAGGATCCTGTTAACTTTAGAGGTCACTTCAAATGTTTCTTCTTCCTTTACCCCTTTCAGGAGACGGCGGGGCTTTACATATTTTGGGATTTCACAAGATCCTAAATATACATGTCTTAAAGACCCATTTTCTCCCCTCTCTGGTGGCAGGAGAGACTAGGAAATGTAGTTCTTGGGCGTTATTTGGAGAAGAGCTCTAAGAACATTTTATTTTGTCGTTAAAAAAGAAACAAAGCTCAGGAGACCAGTCGGCAAATAGAAAGTCCTCCACAGAAATAACCGGGCTTCCTGGAACTTAGAGGGAAGGAAATGGGTGTTTTCTTTAATTACTAGTGTGTGTGTGTGTGTGTGTGTGTGTGTGTGTGTGTGTGATAATCAAAGACAGCATTCTGGCTAATGTCCTCAGGAGGGGGGAGGGGGGTCAATCAGGAAATTAATGAACTCCGAAGCTGTTTACAGTCGTGTTGAATTTGCTAGGCTAAGTTAGACAAGAATGCTCTTTGTTTTTAATATCCTGGCTGCGTCAGAAAGAGTGGACTGAGATGTACTCTCGGTTTGATATCTGATCAGTTTAAATTCAAAGGCGTTATTATTTACATATGGAGAGCTAATTACTTTAATGTAGGTTAGAAAGCTTATTTACAGCAAAGATGGGATTGGGGGTGGCAAGGAAGAGGGTCGATAGGAGCTTAATGAATTGCTTTGCTAATTAGCCTTTTCTGCTGGGTGTTAGAGTATTTTTACTAATGAGCAGGAGAAACAAGCAGGCTGCCACAAGCTATTTCAATTCTCTGCTTCCAGCAACGACTTATTGGTGGTGTAGAGGTATTGGGGAGTCTTTCTTGCACCCTGGTTTCACTGAAATTGTGGACTTTATACAACTGAAGAACGAAATCTCATATGTGAAAGGTCCGCTCATCAGCCATGTGGTTTAGAGCAAGCGTGGATTTAAGAGGCGTTTAATGTAACCGGAAATAAACGAGATGACAGGTTTAAATCGACATGAAAGCGGACAATACACCGCAGAGCAGTTCTGTTTTCTTTGTTCAGGCTTTTAAAGAGATGCTGACTGGTGACATGCATCCTTGCTCGTGGGTGCAGGCAGTGCGGGAGCAGTGGTTAGCAAGCACACGCATTTTCTTGGTCTTTTCTGTAGCCTTGCACTTCCTTGCTCTTCGAAAGTACTGAACCTGAAGAAATCCATAAATTGCCAAGGAGATCTCCTGTTTATCTGACAAGGGCAGAGTATCTGTATTTTCACGTGTCCACTTCTCACAACTCCCTGACCTGGACCCTTCGCTTCATCTGGTTTGGGAGTCCCTTACGGTTCTCCCGTGGGTGAATTACCTCCAGACTCACAGCTTGTGCTGAAGCTGTGTCTCCTGCTGCCTTGCTGTCTGTTCCCCTTGGCCATCCTCCTTCCCATCTCGATTTTGTTCCAGTTCTTCAAGTTGGGCTGATGAGTTTACTGTAAGAAAATAAACTTTTTTTAAAGGAAAGGAAACGATTGAAATGTTATAATCTCACCCCCTGTGCTCATATGTGAAAACCACTGGTGGCGTAGTGGTCTTGCATTGGACAGTGCGATCCGCATGGTTGTCGGTTCAAAACCACCAGCAGCTCCTCAGGAGAAAGACTGGGCTTTCTACTTGTAAACAGTTATGGCCTCAGAAATCCCCGTGGGGGTCGGGGGGTGTCACTATGAGTCAAAATAGATTCAGTAGCAATGAGTGTGGGTTTTTTTCCCCTTCATTTTCTCCACTGATTTGGGGGAGCTGGTGCTTGGCACATGGTGGCTGACATCTATTAAGCATTTATCATACTTTGCACACTCTGCTGGCCTCTGTGCACTGCGTGGTGACATCTCTGTTTTACAGATGGGGGAATAGAGGCTTCGAAAACAGAGCCTTCCAACTATTGGTGAAAAGCCAGCATTTGTTGTTGTCGCTGTGGTAGTAATTTCTTTGAGAAGAATCAGTACCAGACTAGCCCCAAGGAATTGGAAAGGAAAGATGTTGCAAATGTCCAACTCTTCCAAGATGCTATTCTGCTCCTTCCTTGAGTTTGTTCCCTCACGTCTGTGGGTTTTATGATTTGCTGAAATGTCTCAAAGCTACAGCTCAGGGAGAGAGACATGTCTGATGCGAGCACACAGGAGCAAATGAAGGGAGAGGGAGAGAGAGTGGAGCATATCCTGGCCCACCACGCCTTGAGAACAATATCTTCACTCAGAGCAGCCAATGCACAGAGAGGACCATATGGCCAGCCCCACTACGAGGCACAACATTCCTCACTGACCCCTAGTCCTACAGGGGACAACACTGGAAACACAATGTGGGAATTGCGCCTGATATGATCCCACCAAACTGAGACAAAACACTAAGGGCATGGAACAGAACAGCAAGGAAATACCAAAAATAGACATTGGGGCCAGGGCATGTCACCCATCAGACTCAACTGGAAAACACTCCTAAAGGTAAGACTCGACTGGAAAACACTCATAAAGGTAAACAAACAGACCTTGAACTATTCAGAGGCTTTTGTTTTTTTGGTCATTTTTTTATTATTACTGTTGTTGTTTCATTTTCTTTTGTTGCTTTTTTGGGGGCTCTGTCTTGTTTTTGTGTCTATTATTACCTCTGCAGGTCTATCTAGATAAGATAGGCTGGATAAACAATCTGGAGGAGAAAACAAGAGGACCAGCGGTTCCAGGGGGGCATGGGATGGTGGGGAAAAGGAAGTGGTGTTAACAAACCCAGGGACAAGGGAATAACAAGTGATCAAAAACCAGTGGTGAGGAGGGTGTAAGAGGCCTGGTAGGGCTTGATCAAGGGCAATGTAACCGAGAAGAATTACTGAAACCCAAATGAAGGCTGAGCATGATAGTGGGACAAGAGGAAAGTACAAGGAAATAGAGGAAAGAACTAGACAAAGGGCATTTATAGAGGTCTAAATACAGGCAGGTACATATGTAAATATATTTATATATGAGGATGGGGGAAGTAGATCTATGTGTATATATTTATAGGTTTAGTATTAAGGTAGCAGATGGACATTGGGCCTCTACGCAAGTACTCCCTCAATGCAAGAATTCTTTGTTCTATTAAACTGGCATTCCATGACGCTCACCTTCCCGACACAACCGCTGAAGACAAAGCGGGTGCATAAGCAAATGTGGTGAAGAAAGCTGATGGTGTCCAGCTATCAAAAGATATAGCGTCTGGGGTCTTAAATGCTTGAAGATAAAACAAGTGGCCATTTAGCTTAGAAGCAACAAAGCCCACATGGAAGAAGCATATCAGCCTCTGTGATTATGAGGTGTCAAAGGGATCAGGTATCAGGCATCAAAGAACCAAACAAAACATATCATTGTGAATGAGGGGGAGTGTGGAGTGGGGACCCTAAGCCCATCTGTAGGCAATTGGACATTCCCTTACAGAAGGGTCATGGGGAGGAGACGAGCCAGTTAGGGTGCAGTGTAGCGACAATGAACCATACAACTTTCCTCGAGTTCTTTAATGCTTCCTCCCCCTCACTATCATGATCCCAATTCTACCTTACAAATCAGGCTAGACCAGATGATGTACACTGGTACAGATAGCAACTGGAAACACAGGGAACCCAGGACAGATGATCCCTTCAGGATCAGTGCTGAGAGTGGCGATACTGAGAGGGTGAAGGAAAGGTGGGGTAGAAATGGGAAACCATTTACAAGGATCTACATATAAACCCCTCCCTGGGGGAGGGACAACAGAAAAGTGGGTGAAGCGAGGCATCGGTCAGTGTAAGACATGACAAAATAATAATAATTTATAAATTATCAAGGGTTTAAGAGGGAGGGTGCAGGAGGGGAAATGAGGAGCTGTTACCAAGGACTCAGGTAGAAATCAAATGTTTTGAGAATGAGGATGACAACAAATGTACACATGTGCTTGACACAATGGATGTATGTATGGATTGTGATAAGAGTTGTATGAGCCCCCAATAAAATGATTTTTTAAAAAGAAAGAAAGACATTCACAAACCTTTCAGGGAATGTCTTTATCATTGTGGCTGTTCAGTCCCCAATCTGAAAGTCATGAGAAGTGAGTCAAAGGCAGGGTCCAGAGCCATAAACCAAAAATGTCCAAAAATCACAACAGTGTCCTTGCTTCTACCAAATCTGCGGGAGGAAATAGAGGACTGGCTTTTCGGATGAGGTGGTGTGTGCCAGAACTGGATGGTGGCACCAGCATATATACCCCATCCAAGGAAAACAAAGGACAGGGTCTGACATCACACCCTCTACTAAGGTGGAATTTTCAAGGTATTCCCATGAAACAAAGGGTGTGGCTTTGTTCACACCCTCTACTAAGGTCAGGTCGGAATCTCACCCTACTGCAGTCTATCGACAGAGTCGAGAATGCCCTCCCAAATGGGATTATGGCCACAGGTCTAGAGTCCCGACTGATAGTTCATCACATTAGGATTTACAGCTAGAAGGGACATACAAATTGACTTTAACTCAGTCATTTTATGTAACGTAGTTATTTGTAATGCCTGGACTTCATCTGGTAGTGTCTTGAACTTACTCCTTAACAATTCATATGCTCAGGCCTTATTTCTCCAACTAGATTGTCAATTGCTACAAGGCAAGGATGTTTCACTCTATAGAGTGAGTGGACAGCCAATAATTATAACTGTTGAAATAGAAAATAATGTACACAATGTTAAAAAACCAAATCCATAGCTATTGAGTCAGCAAAGTATATAGTGTTTCTGAGACTAGACATCCTGATGAGAGCAGATAGCCTCATCTTTCTCCCATGGAGCAGCTGGTGGGTTTGCACCGTCAACCTTGTGGCTAGCAGCTCAATGCCTCACCTATAGTACAAATATCAGAGGATCCTGGAGTTTGGGATCCTAAGTGAATAATGAACAGTGATGTCAAGCATCCTGCAGAACATGGGGCATTTGTACAAAATTGCTAGGCCCCCAAATGTCAAGGGTGCTCCCATGAGAAGCCCTGCTTCAGAGACCCTATGCACTACAGAACAAAACACTGCTTGGTCCTGTGCCATCCTCATCACTGCTGTTGTGCTGAGCCCATTATTGGAGTCTCTGTGACAGTCCCTCTTGTCCAGGACCTTCCTCTTTGTCACTGACCCTCTACTTTACCAAGTATGGTGTTCTCCTCCAGGGACTGGCCTCTCCTGATCACATGTCCAAAGTATGTGAGACAAAGTCCTTGCTTCTATGGTGTATCTTGGCTCTACTTCTTCCAAGACCTTTTTTTGGTACTCTTCAGACACTCTCTGGTTTCCAGCATCACAATTCAAAAGCATCAATTCTTATTCAGTCATGCTTAGTCCTTGTCCAGTTTTCATATGTAACTGAGACACTAGTGATAGAAAATGGGAACCTGGAGCCGGAGTGTCTGAGTTCTGATCTAGCACCAGTGGTTACTATCTGCGTAACCTGGGTCACATTAACTGCGTGTTCTCTCGGCACAGTGGGCACCCAATAAGCATCAGTGATTATTCACTAACCTCTTGAAAGGTCTCCCCAAAGGCAAGCTATGGTCTTCAAAGAGTGCCGAACTTGCTCAACGAACGTTGAATGTCGGTGTTAGCTACCATTGAGTTGACCCTCAACTCCTGAGGACCCATGCCCGGCAGAACTAAATGTTGCCCGGCCCTTGCCCATCCCCAGGATCAACTGCAGATCAGGTTGTTTTAATCTATAGGTAATCCCTGATTTTCAAAAATGTGCTTTACATCACTTGGCTTTTACAAAAGATTTACATTCATACCTGTTTTTGCTAACTTAAAAAAATCTGAAGAGCATTTTAAATTTTATGATAAGGAGGTTAAAAAGTGAAACTAGCACTTAATATTAGTTTAGAGGGGGAGTGGTGTTGAGGAGCCCTGGTGGTGTAGTGGTTATGAGTTGGGCTTCAATCCACATGGTCGGCAGTTTGAAACCACCAGCAGCTCCTCCGGAGAAAGACTGGGATTTCTATTTCTACTCCTGTCCGCAGTTAGGGTCTCAGAGACTCAGTGGAAGGTTGCTGAGTTGGCATTGACTCGATGGCAGTCAGTGGAGTGGGAGGGGGAGGGTGTTGCCAAGCTCCTTCTCCATCAACTTCCCTGATCATGGCAGCTTCAAGCTACCATTGCTTTGAACTGTGTCTGTGGACGCGATATGTTAGTGTTATATTAGGTGCTATTTGGCATGATTGGTAGAATACTTTTTGAGGAGGGGGGATGCATCTTGAAGCACTCTATTTTTCCCCCAATATAAATTAGTGGTAACGACTCTTTTGCTTTCCACCGTTCTGTCTTACGAATGCTTTTAGAGGATTGCTCTACTTTCAGAGAGCAGGGGAAACTTGCATGGTGTTTTCATTGGCTAATTCTTGGAAGAAGTTTACCTTAGTCTGGAAGTGCTGCTGATATGGCGTCAGGATCGTAGCGACATGCCACGTGAGTCTTCACTGATGGGAGGGTGGCAGCTTCCCTTAAAGTGCATCGACAGGGACTTGACACCAGCTCTTTTCTGTGAAAGGTGAGAATTCTTCCTCTGAACCAGTGCTATCTGTACTAGTAGCAACAGTATAGGAACCAAGGTGTTTTCCCAAGGTGCTTCCCAAATATGAATGCACTGAGAGATCCCCTGGGGGTGTTAAAATGCCGATTCTGATTCAAGATGCTTGGGTTGGAGGCTGAGAGCCGCCTTTCTGACACGCTCAGAGATGATGACGACCCTGCCAGTATAAGGACGACACTCGGCGCCCCAAGGCTCTAAAACATGTTGGAGAACCCCGTAGCAAATCCAACCACCAGTGCTTGCCACGTGTCCATCCCTTCCGGGATAGTGATGGGGAATCGAGGTTGGCATGTAGAGTAGGTCTCTACACAGACGGAGGCGCCATCTGCTTTGCGCCTTTTATCTGAGGGTGGGGCTGCAGGGGAGGCAGAGTTAGAGAGTGTGCGCACAGCCGTTTCCGATGGATTTCTCAAGGGAAAAAGGCAAAGACCCATTTTTATGCATATTTCTTCACTAAGGCAAAAAGACTGCTCGCATCCTGAAATAATGTTAGAGAAGATACTGTAACTACCTGAAGGAAAAATTTGGCCACCGTTCTCAGATGCAGCGTGTAAACCCTGCACATCTCAGAGCGAGTATGGGCTGAGCGTTTCTGTGTATCTTATTGTATGGAAATGGGCGAGCTAATATTTCCCCCCATGAAGTCTGAGCCCTAAATTAATGTTAGGGCAGGGGTTCCTAAGACAGCCCTGCCTGGGAACTTTGCATATTTGAAATAGAACTGCTTTGAATACAGTCATTGAGAGGATAGACTACTCATTATCCACTTAAAATCCTTCCCGGCTGCGGCCTGGAATTGTACGGAAGCCAGAGCAATTGGCTCTGCTTTGGCCAGCTGATTTAGCAAGGAATTCTGCAAATTATGCAGTCCTTACAGATGGTGCTGTTGGATTTGCCAGGATGTTTTAAAACACTGACACACTTGACCATGAACTAAATTTTCCGCCTGGAGAGTTAACGCCAGCCCAGCCTCGCCTATCTCCACAGGCAGCTGGGGACCAGGCAGACTTTTCCTGCAACCTTATGATAGATGACTTCCTTAACCCCTCAGACAAAAATAAATAAGTTAAACAATCTGGTGGTATTCGTGGTCAAGGGGACTCTTAGAATTCTTCAAGTATCTCTGGTTTTCTGTGAGTTGCTTCACATTTTCAAATGGTTCTTGTTTGACTTTCTGGTGCCTGGACGTCAAGGAGGATACAGGCCTTCTGGCGGGAACGATGCATGCGCTCTGTCACATGAAGTGTAAATCCTGGACGGGCTGTGACCAGGGTCTAAGCTGAGTGTGTAGGGAGAGGACAGCTGAAGGGCTGTGACTTTCTCCGGGAAGTGGTTTCTAAATCTGCCTCTTGGAAGCTAGCAGAGACATCAAAGAACGACATCATCTTCAGAGGCTGGGCTCTTGCTCAGATCTTTGCAACAGGGACCCGTCCTGGTCTCTGCCGTTAACAGCTTGCTTGTTTTCTTGGTTTCTGTTTGAGTTGCCACCTTTAATCCTTCCTCAGTGCCCTTTTGGCTGTGCTTCTAGTGGCTTCACGAAAGCAGTCTCTTTGGATGCATGAATGAGGCCGAGAACATTCCCCAGGGTCACTGATCTGCCCTGCATCTATTTTTAGCACAGCAAATAATTTACCATAGCCCACAGCACAGCTCGCTCAGTCGCTCTGAGCCATTGAGAAAATTCTGAGTCGCTGTTTCTTTTTAAGCCGGTCCCTGAGGCATTTGATATGTGAGGGGGGGTTTCAGACTAAGGTTAAAGGCACTCGCTGCACTCGTTGATTATGCAGGGCATGCCGTCCTCGTTTTTGTTGTTGGGGCCATTGAGTCAGTGCTGATCGTGATGACTTCCTGCACAACAGAACAAAGCATTGCCCAGGCCTGTGCCACCATCACCTTTATTCCGATGCCCATTGTCGCAACCACCGTGGCAGTCCATCTCCTTGAGGACCTTCCTGTCCATCTGTGCCCCTCTGCTTTACCAAACATGACGTCTTTCTCCAGGGGCGAGTCTCTCTTCTTGACCACTTGTCCAAGTTGTAAGATGAAGTCTCCCATCCTTGCCTCCAAGGAGCACGCTGGCCTGACTTCTTCCAAGACAGGCTGGTTGCCCTTTCAGCGGTCCGTTTTAGCTCTGCAATTCAGACGCATCGCTTCTTCGTCCGGCTTCTTTACTCAGTGTCCAATTTGCACATATATATGAGGCAATCGGAAACACCATGAGTCAGATCAGGTGCACCTTAGCCTTCGAATCCTTGCTTTTCCTTAAGCCGAAGAGGTCCTTGTGCAGCAGATTTGCCTAATGCCACTCGTCAGTTGATCTCTTGCTGGCTGCTTCCAGGAGCATTGATTGTAGATACAAACAAGATGAAGTGGTTGACAACATCAATCTTTTCTCCATTTATCATCATATACCTATTGGTCCAGTGGAGAGAATTTTGGTCTTCTTTACACTGAGTCGTAATCCACACTAAAGGCTGCCATCGTTAATCCTTATCCGCAAGCGCTTCAAGTCTTCTTCACTTTCAGCAAGCAAGGTCATGTCATCTGCATATCCAGGCCCTTAAAAAGCCTCCTCCGCTCCTGATGCCACATTCTTCTTCATACAAGCCAGCTGCTCTGATTACTGGTTCAGTATACAGATTGAAGATATATGGTGTCACAGATCTTTCCTGATTTTAAACCATGCCATACTTCAGCTTCTAGTCACCTGTTTGTCACTGTCAACTAGGCCTTCAGCTCCTAGTTTTGTGCTAGAAGCTACTTGCAGTTCATTGTGTCCTGTGAGTGTGGCTCAGCCAATGGGGAACTGTTAAACAGGATACATCCAGTCCCCACCAAAGGACCGATGGCAACAAATGTGTGCTCTCAGGCCAAGGACAACTCGAGCTGTTGGACCTTTGGAATTCTCCATAAGCGGGCGAAGGACCATGTGTCTTGTTGACCATCACAATCTCCGAGTTTACTATGGGGTCTTAAGACAGCCTTCTCAAGTGATAAATCAGAGTGATTTGTTCATTAGCTCCTTGATGGGTTGGTTCAATCGACAAATATTCATTGATTCACTCTGATGTTCCCGTTCAGGGTCAGAGTACCCAATAAGCAAAGTAGGCCTGGGCTTACTTGTGCTTACTAACTAATCTGTGGTCAAATTCACAGTTTTCACCACATCAAAAGTTCTGCTTCTAGCGATTGCTGGCACCTGTCTCTCCCCCAACCTCATCGCACTTTCTTACAGAATCAAGCCTTCTTTTCAAATTTATAATTCCTGACAAGAACAGAGAACCCAGTAAGCAAGGTCAGCGCAGTGTATACTTACTTGCAGTCAACAATTTCATATGGTCTCACCACATGTGAAAAACATGTGAAACTATTCGGTGCAAAATCTGCAGTTACCTTGATTTTGAGTTACCTGCCCCTGTCCAGTTTGCTGAGGGTCTAGAACGGGGCTTCTTGGTTTTTGGTAGGAATACTCTTGTGATCCACCATGGTGGCCGTGCGGACTCCCCTACACCTACTCCCTTTTGGGGTGGATGTTCCACTAAGGTCATTTACTCTGCCCTTCTACCCGGAGTTCCTCATTGCCTTTGCCTCTGCTCTGCCAGCTAGCAAAGTGGCCCCTCCTGCTTCTGATAAGCTCTAGTTTTATTTTAATTCGTAGTTCTTTTGGTGCAGGGTCAAATTAGAGGTTAAGGAGTTCGTTGTCCTATGACGTGACCTACAATGACTGGGATGTATCAACTTGGCTAGACTGAACTACATCCCTCAGAATTTCCCTTCTAGTGGGCTTCTGATTAGTCTGGGCTATGAGAGATTCTCTCGAGAACACCGGTGGATGGAAGGGAGGCAGGCACTCTTTTGTAGCTCATTCTCCCCCAGTTATTTAATCAAAGCCTAATCTAGACGTTGTGATGGGATTTTATAGACAACAGTGAGGTCCTCAATACATTACATTGATCAAAAGGGCGATTACCCTGGGTGGGTCTGATTTAATCAGTTAGAAGCCTTCAAGAAGAGGACCTTGATCCTCCCTGAAGTCAGAGACTCCCTGAGGTCAAGCAACAGAGCAGGAAACATGAAAGAACGTCCTGCTGTGTGGGACAACAGTTGCTCATTAGGCGGTTCACTTCCAGGTGTGAAGCAGCAGCTGGATTGTGCATTGCTTTTCTATGCTGCTGGCTCTTCTGGATCATCCTTTAATTTCTGGGGCTTTGGGGTCAAGAGTGGGATGACAAAGAGCCCTGGCCTTGGCAGGGTACCCTTGTCAACATGCTTGTCTTTGTGGGAATCCGGCCTGTTTTTGATCGGTCTTGTGAATGTCTTGCATAGCCAGTTCTTACGATTGAGTAAGACAATTTCTTATAATAAATGATTGGCTTAATGACAGATTTTTAAACAGGAGAAGAACCTCTCATTGACTGCTTCTATGGTTCAAGATAACATGAACTAAGGAAGCCTTCATTTAGCTTACGTGGCATAAAGAAATCATCCCTTTATTCATAAAAACGTACTGGTGGCATAGTGGTTACCTATTGGGCAGCCAATTGCCAAAGTCAGCAGTTTGAAAGCAGCTGCTCCAAGGGTCCGTATGCTCCAAGTAGTCGGGTATTTTTGTCTTTGTTTTCAGTTTTATACGGCTCCTATTGTTAGGTTCCATGGAGTCGATTTTGATGCATAGTGACCTCACATGACAGAACAGAAAGACCCCAAAGGATTTTCTAGGCTCTAACCCCATAAGTTTCTCTTGTGAGCTCCTGAAGGGTTTTCAGCCATTGACTTTGCAGTTAACAGCTCAGTGCATATGCGCCACCAGGTTTCCCTGTGACACTGCACCAAAAAGCCCTCAACTGCTCACCACTCCTGGGGACCCTAGACGACAGAGCAGAACTGCTCCTGGGGGTTTCTGAGACTGTACAACTTTACCGGAGTAGAAAGCCCTTATCGTTCTCCCATGGATCAAGTGGTGATTTTGAACAGCTGACCTTCACAGCCTGAGGCATAACCCACCAAGGTTGGCCATAGTCTGGGTTGGCTAGAGAAACAAATCCAAGACACTCACATATGTAAGAGAGACTTTTATATCAAAGAATAATTGCAGCCCAGTTCAGATCAAGTCCATAAGTCAAATATTAGCCCATACGTCCAATACCAGTCTATAAATTCCTCCTCAGACACATGCAACACATGAAATGACACTGAATGCAGGAAGATCATCGGCCAGTGGGTGGAAAGTCTTGTGGATCCAGTGGCAGTGGGAGCAACTCATCTCAGCACTGGCATGGGTCTCCATGTGGCTCCTCCAGCTCCAGAATTCTGGTTCCATCAGGGTAGCTCCATGTGTATCTGGCCTCCAGTGATCTATTTATCTCCTTCATGACTCCAAAAGAGGTCATAAAGCTTCAACCTGATTGACAGGCTAGACTTCACCCCTTCGCAAGTTGACAGGAGATTGTGTAACTGCCACAGCCATATAGCAATAAACAAAGTTGCTTTCACAGAGTAGACCTAACAGGGCAGCAGATGTTAAATAAGGTTATAAGTGATGATTACCTGAGGGTACAGAGAGAGATGGGGAGCAGACTTGACTGGAAAAAACTACTAAATGTCAATAATCAGACCTTGAACTGTTTGCAGGCTTTTCTCTTTTTTTGTGTGTCATTTTTTGGGTAGCTATTTTGTTTTCTTCTGTTGCTTTGTCTTGTTTTTTGTGTGTGCATATTATTGTATCTGCAGGTCTATCTAGATAAGATAGATGGGATAAACAATCTGGAGGAGAAAACAATGGTACCGACGGTTCTGAGGGGACATGGGAGAGGGGGAGGTGGGGGAAAGTAAGTGGTGTTAACCAAACCAGGGACAGGGAACAACAAGTGATCCAAAATTGATGGCGAGGAGGGTGTAAGATGCCTGGTAGGGCTTGATCAAGGGGAATGTGACTGAAAGGAATTACTGAAACCCAAATGAAGGTCGAACATAACAGGACAAGAGGAAAGTAAAAGGAAATAGAGGAAAGAACTAGGAGGCAAAGGACATTTTCAGGGCTAAATACAGGCACGTACATATGTAAATACATTTATATATGATGAGGGGGAATAAAGCTATGTACATATATTTATAGGTTTAGTATTAAGGAAACAGGTAGACAGTAATCCAATACTCCCTCAATACAAGAACACTTTGTTCTAACAATTCGACAGCCTGTGATGCTCACCTTCCTGACATGATCGCTGAAGACAACAGATACACAAGCAAATTTGGCGAAGGAAGCTGATAGTGCCTGGGTAGCAAAAGATATAGAATCTGGGATCCTATAGGCTTGAAGATAAAGAAGCGGCGATGTAACGGAGAAACAACAAAGCCCACATGGAAGAAGCACACCAGCCTTTGAGATCATGAGGCATTGAAGGGATCAGGTGTCAGGCATCAAAGACCAAAAAAAAAAATATATCATAGCATTGTGAATGAGGGGGAGTGCAGAGTGGGGACACAGGGCCCATCTATGAGAAATTGGACATCCCCTTGCAGAAGGGCTGCAGGGAGGAGACGAGCGAGTCAGGGTGCAGTGTAGCAATGATGAAACATACAATTTTCGTCTAGTTCTTGAATGCTTCCTTCCTTCCGCACCGCCCTCCCCAACCCCCTGCCCTCCGACTATCATGATCCCAATTCTACCTTACAAATCTGACTGGACCAGAGGATGTACACTGGTACAGATAGGAAATGGAAACACAGGGAATTCAGAGAGGATGATCCCTTCAGGACCAGTGGTGAGAGTGGCAATACTGGGAGACTAGAGGGGGGGTGGGGTGGAAAGGTGGAACCGATTACAAGGATCTACATATAACCTCCTCCCTGGGGGTCAGATAGAAGAGAATTAATTGGGTGAAGGAAGACGTCAGACGGTGTAAGAGATGACAAAATAATAATAATTTATAAATTATCAAGGGTTCATGGGGGAGAGGGGAGCAGGGATGAAGGGGAAAATTAGGAGTTGATACTAAGGGCTCAAGTAGAAAGTAAATGTTTTGAGAATGATGAGGGAAACAAATGTACAAATGTGCTTGACACAATGGATATATGTATGGATTATGACAAGAGTTGTATGAGCCCCCAATAAAATGATTAAAAAAAGAGAGAGAGGTGGGGAGAAGGGGCGATGGGGAGGGGGAATTTATAGCAATGATGACTATATAACCCCACTCAAGGGGAACGAATAGCAGCCCTATATTTCTCTCTATTTTATGATGTCCTGGTGTGTGGTTTCATTTTAACTTTCCGAGATCCTGAGACGTTCGTGTGTTTGCTTCTGGGACAGCTCTTTCTTCATGTCAGCTTTTCCCAGCCCTTACATAATGCAGGATGATCTTCCGTTGTGCCAACATCAACTCGTTATTGTCATACTATTTTTAGGCTGTTCGCCTGCTCTGTGCTTTGAATGCTTATGACACACCTGTTGAGGGTAAAAGAAAACAAAACCGTAGCTCTTCATATTCACATCCTTTTACCCGACAATCTCCTTGTCTCAATGTGTACTTTCTGTTCCATTAAGACTCTCGGAAGAGTCTTCTGTAGGGTGGGTAATTCATGGGCTACGGATCACCCCCTGTGGGCCAGAGAGGTCGGCCCCTCCTGCCTACAAAGCCCCATGATACTCTGAGAAGTTTCTTAAAGAAGCAATTTAGCCATGAACCATCCTGGAGAAGCAGGGCAGTGAATATCATTTCTTCCATGGCTGAGAGAAATAAGAAAGAGTGAAGTGGGGAAGTTAGAAGCTAAGTGGTATATACAATTATAAATCTGAGTTAGGTTGAACATTATAGGCTTAAACTACTTTTGCTTTCTGTCATTTCCCCTTTCCTTCATTAAAAAACAAAACAAATAAAAAAACCCTATTCATATCTATCCTCTGGCTCTTGCTGGTGTAGAGGTAGAGAGCAACAAGTTGCCAGATGTCTGTCCTGGAGCTGCAAGGTACAGAGGACCGACTTGTAAAGCCAGAACTCACCAATAACCTATTTCTATCTTTGTAAAAATGAGAAGACCCTGGGTGGTGAGGTGGTGCAAACCAAAAGGTGATACCCAGAGGTATCTCAGAAGAAAGGGCCATGGTCTACTTTGGAAAAATCAACCATTGAAAATGAAGCGAATACCTGTATTGCAGACACACTCCAAGACAACTGGTTTGGTCCTTAACTGGTTCTATTACCTGTCAATGACATGTGCAAAACAATGAACGTACTGCTTGGCATGTAGATGGGGCTTAGTACCAACTTGTTTTTCTAGAGGCTGCAGGAGAAGATGAAGCTACACAGCAACTTGCTCAGCCTTTACCTTCTACATGGATACGCTTCCATACAAGGAATAAGAAGCAAGCACCGCTCACTCTAGGATCAGAGCCGGGTCTTGCCAGGTCCAGATCAATCATCAGGCTATCCTCGTCAGGTTCATAAGTAGATTCCTAGAACTTTTCCAGACTCATTTCAGAGAGAACTGACGGAAGATTCAGAACTGGTGAGTCTGAATAGCTCTTCATCCCCCACCCCCTCCAAACGTCTGTCAGCTCAGTACTAACTCGGCCCATTTAAGAACTATCTGGAGGACCATTGCTCCTGATTCCACAATGTGAGCCAGGTGGGAAACAGAGAAGTTATTCCATAGAATGTCCCTCCATCATATGTGCCAAACTGAGGTGCTGTTTGCAACACATGGTCACTGAGTATACACGTGGAGGACAACTGCTTACAGGTATCTGTCTGAAGGTTGTCAGCCATCTAAGGCAATCAGGCCTACCGTCTGTCCTATCCTAAGGAGGGCCCACTGCCTTAAGAATTGTTCCCCTGAAGTAGCACCCCAAGAGACCTAAGGTCAAGCCAACTCAGAGACAACCCAGGTTACGTTGTCGTTTGGACTCTAGAGCCCACCTATTTTGTTATGTGTATGTCTTCCTGTGTGCCTATTGTACAACCTCTTTCTGTTATGCATTTAGTTACCTAAAATTAGGGGGCCCAGAACACCCCTAGAGTGTATGTAAGCCTTGGTGGGAAATATTTTTGCTCTCTCTGCAGGGCTCTGGCTCCTGAAGTCATGATGGTCCTAGAGGTGAGTACTTGTATACTTACCTTGTCTGATGTCTCTTTAATTTCCCCCTCAATTACACAACCTACCCCTTGGACCCATTTGATTGTGGAGGCTGTTTGCCCACAGGTCCATGTCTAGCCCCCTCATGTCAGGACGGATATAATGAAATCCACATAGCACCCACATCCATTGAGAGCCATGTACTCGTATTGTGCCCTACAGATTAATCATGGCTTCTAGAGCAATCAAGGCCCACTGGAAGGTGAAAGGGTGTGTCCTTTCTTCCATCCTTTCTCTGGAGACTCCATCTTGTTTCTAAAAGTCCAGCTGCTCAATGTTCTAAAATTGTACGAACCAGGGCTAGGCCCTGAGGCTTTCACCCTATCATAGTCCTCACCTGTTGAGTGAGTCGGGCCAGTGGATGATGCTGATGACTTCACAGCTTGGTCAAGTCTGAACATCTTCACCAACCTCCGAACATTACCATTTTTCTTCCCTCTAAGTCCTTTGCAAATGCAGTTACCTCTGCTCTAAGTACCTCTCTTCACTCGGAGAAGTTCCATTCATTTTTCAGGCCTCAGGTGACGTATCATTTTATCTAGAAATATTTTCTGTCCTCCCAGTCAGTCCATGTTAGCTCAGCCTGTTGTACGCTTTTTAGCCACCTGCACTTCTTTGTAACTCCCATCACACTTGTCATTCCTGGCTTTCTACTGAGAGCTTTGCTATGCACGAAGGCAGGGTATCGGCCTGCCTTGTCTTCCTTTTTCCTAGGAAGCTAGCATAGGACCTGGCATATTTGTGTCCGAAGCAAAACCAAAAATCAACCTAGCATCTAATGAGGAGGAGGGTGAAGATGGTGATAGTGATGGTAATGCAGTAATAGGCAAGAGTGGCCCAGACTGAGAAGGGCAGACGTTGCCTTGAACAGACAGGGCAGGTTCACGCACTAGGTGATAGCCCCCTGGACTGCACAGATGAGCCGTGGGGAGAAGTCAGTGAGCTGGCTGCCCACTCCTCTGCTTTGTGCATCTGAGAGTAAACAGTAAATCGGCAGCTGAGGGGAAATTGCTTTGACACCAGCCAACAATTTCTGGCATGATATTAACAATTGTTCAGAGCAGGTTCGATTATAGAGGAAGGCTGCGGAAGCACCTTCCTGAGAGGCTTCAGGAAACAGGCTCGAGCTCGGTGTCGGTGGTTATTTTCAGCCTCCCACAGGCAGCAAGGTAGACAGGACTTCTTAGCATCCAATCGTTCCATTCCTCTGACCCCTACTAAATCGAGCTAGAGACACGCTGGTAAGACGATAATACACCACAGGGGCACAGCCAGCCTTGCGGCTATAAATGTTGCTACTTCATTTTCCGCATGCTTTCTGAATTCACCTCTTGTTTGGAAAGCGACTGCCGTCGTTAAGCGCTGCAAAGCTCTTTCTAGAAAGGGCTTGTTCTATATTTCAAAGACCGACTGCCGTGCATACCAATATGACTCTTGAATTGGCGGTCACCTAAAAAACATGTGGGAAGTACACGCTAGGCAAAGGATGAAAAACACCCTGCTTACAGAGACATTCCCAGCGTACAAAGAAAGCGCACTGCCCCTTGTGGTGCACCCCAATCCCAGAGAGGAGCCCGGGACACATCTTCTCTTTCTCTCATTTCAAAGTGGGGAAAGGGAAGGGTCTTGAATATGCAAATGAATCTAATTTAATTAACTTTTATGACCACCTCTCCTTTGAGATAGCCATGGGAGCCAATTAGATTCCATTAAAATTCACTCATTTCCCTGAAGCTTCAGTGAGACACTCTCTTCCGGCTTCTCCAGAAAAAAAAAAAAAAAAAAACAACCGAAAGGGGGAAGAAAAAAATATTGAAAAGATCTAATCAGAAATATCAAAAAGATCCAGCCCCTGGCAGCAGCTCTGCACGTTGGTCTCTGCAGAAGTTGCTCACACAGTCGTTGAGCACGGCACTGCCAGCAGGAGTGCGGGCTACTTCCCGGTCACTCTGCTGACCCAGGGCTTGCTAGCAATTGAAGCTAGGAAAGAATAAGGCAATGATGTTCCACATGCGTGCTTTGTGATATTAAAGTCAGTCCTTGGCAGGACCTCACAGCAGAGATGAGAGGAACGGAGGCCATTTTAGTGCCTACTTTTTTTGGATATTCTCTCATGCTTCTTCCCCCTAGATTCCAAATGTATTCAAAGTGATTGGGGGAAACGAAAGGAAGGAAGAGAGATTGGCTAAAAGATGCGGCACCAATTTGGGAAGAGCTTGGAAGTGTTTTTCTCACTTGCGTTCCTCTCTTTCGACTTGATGTGTCGGCTAAGGATCTGCAGAACACATGGTATACTTATGTATGAGTATCGTTATTTACTTTGAAGGAATTGGTTTACTAGAGGGTGGAGCCTGGCAAGTCCACACAGAACATTAGACACTAAGGTGGGAGTAGATGTTGCAGACTTGAGTCCTATGTCTGTGAGGCAGTCCGGCAGGCTGGGAACTCTGTGGGACAGTGGATAGTCTGAAGCAGTGAGACAGCCTGAGAAACTTCCCTTCTCCTTTTAAGGCTTGACCTGAATAGATGAGACCGCCCACATTATGGAGGGTAATCACTACTTAAAGTCAACTGATTGTAGATGTCAGCCCATTGACGTAAGCCCCTCACAGTAATGCCTGCTTACCTAAGTCAGCACACAAGACTGTCTATCACACTTGATACTATTGAAAAGAACTCAATGTGTTTTTGGTAGGGAGGGGTACATGAGCACGCCCCTCAAGTGCCCCCAAAACAAAACAAAAAAACTTCACTGCCATTGAGTCAATGAAAACTCATAGCAACCCCTGTGGCTTTCAGAGACTGTAACTATTTACTGGAGTAGAAAGTCCAGTTTGTTTCCCAAGGAGCTGGTGGTTTTGAACTGCTGGCCATGTGGATCACAGCCCCACACATAAACACTGCACCACCAGGACTCCTCACATATGAGCACAGGGTGGAGATTATCACATTTCAATTACTTCCTATCCTTAAAAAACTATTCTTACATAATAAAAAGGTTCTGAGGGGTAGTATGGTGGATGGAGGGAATAAAGGAGAGCTGATATCAAAAGGTTCAAGAAGAAAATGTCTTGAAAATGATGGTGACAGCAATTGTACAAGTATGCTCGATCTAATTGACCTATGGATTGTTATAATATCTGTAAGTGCTCTCAATAAAATGATTTTTAAAAAGGAATATTGATTAAGTAAATAACAACCCCCCCCAAAAAAACAACAACAACAACAAACACCCAACCCAAACAACCTTATATTTTTCTTGTGGTAAAATATGCATAACATAGCATTTAACATTTAATTCTTTTTACTATTAAAAAAAAACATTTTATTAGGGGCTCATACAACTCTTATCACAATCCATGCATATACATACATCAATTGTATAAAGCACATCTGTACATTCTTTGCCCTAATCATTTTCTTTCTTTTTTTTTTTACATTTTATTAGGGGCTCATACAACTCTTATCACAACCCACACATATACATACATCAATTGTACAAAGCACATCCGTACATTCTTTGCCCTAATCACTCTTAAAGCATTTGCTCTCCACTTAAGCCCTCTGCATCAGGTCCTCTTTTTTTTTCCCTCCCTCCCTGCTCCCCACTCCCTCAGGAGCCCTTGATAATCTACAGATTGTTATTTTGTCATATCTTGCCCTATCCGGAGTCTCTCTTCCCCCCCTTCTCTGCCATCCCTCTCCCAGGGAGGAGGTCACATGTGGATCCTTTTAATCAGTTCCCCCTTTCCAACCCACTCACCCTCCATTTTCCCTGCCTCGCCCCTCATACCCCTGGTCCTGAAGGTATCGTCAACCCTGGATTCCCTGTGCCTCCAGCTCCCATATGCACCAGTGTACAACCTCTGCCCTATCCAGTCCTGCAAGGTACCATTTGGATCATGGTAGTTGGGGGGAGGAAGCATCCAGGATCTGGGGGAAAGCTGTGCTCTTCATCGGTACTACATCGCACCCTGACTGACCCGTCTCCTCTCCTAAACCCCTCTGTGAAGGGATCTCCAGTGGTCGACACTTGGGCCTCGGGTCTCCACTCTGCACTTCCCCCTTCATTCACTATGGTGTGTGTGTGTGTATATATATATATATATACACACACACATACACACACACACACACACACATATATATATATATATTCTTTTTTTTGCATGATGCCTTATACCTGGTCCCTTTGGCATAATAGTTTTATTGACATATTGTACACAATCCAATATATCCATTAACATACAATTCTGTGTTCAAGTCCATCGAATGGAGTTATACAATCATCAGTGCTATCAGCTCCTCATTCCCCCTCTTCTTCCTACCCCCCACCCCTGGCCACGCCCCCTTCCCATACCCTCAGGGAACCATTACTCCTATTACTGACTCTGCAGGGTTATCTATCTTGACTTTCATGTACCGAACAATCTTAAATATACAAATTAACATATGCAAATCTAACATGATTAACAAGATAAAACAAATGACAGCTTTACTAATAAGGGGAGGAAATATTAAAGAGCTAATTATGGGGTTCATCAGTGCCATACCACATCCTGAATTTATCATCCTTTTGGTGGCCCTTGTGAGAGGGGTTATTCAATCACCTTGCAGTTGACTCTTGGTCTCTATTGCATGCAGGCCCTTCATGTCAAAGGTTGTGTGCTTTTGAACTTCGGATACCTCTTCCCATCAACACCTCGTGATCACACAGACAGGTGTGTTTCTTCCATGTGGCTTTTGTTTCCCTGCTAGCTGGCCTCTTGTTTAGTTACAAGCCATTAAGACCCCAGGCGCTCTATAGCTAGGCACCATCAATCAGCTTTCTTCACTACATTTGTTTATGCACCCATGTTGTCTTCAGCGATTGTGTGAGGAAAGTGAATATCATACAGTGGCACCTTATTAGAACAAACCATTCTTGTACTGAGGCAGATTTAAGTAGAAGCCCAAAGTCCATCTGCTTCCTTTGTTACATATGCATATATGTATATATTTATATTATTATAATTATTTGTGTTAGACAGGATTCTCTAGAGAAACTAAATCAGTACACTGATAGATAGATGACAGCTAGCTAGATATATAGACAGATATGTAGTATAACCCTGGACCTCAATGCTAATCCATTCTGGAAGGAACATCGAGATGTGATGCAGTCAATTTTTCCCATAAGAAATAACTGAAAATGGATTAATTTGTTCTCAACCACCAAGTTTTTATCATAACCTTGTCTTTTTTATACAAAGCAATACCTAGACATTTCAAAGTAAATAAGTTCAGGGTTAAATAATATAATATAAATAAGGAACACAAAATTTAAAAAGTTTTTAACAACTACAGTATGGCCCATACCTTGAGATGGATGAGGATCTGGATCTGTGGACACGGATGTGGAGAGGAGGTGTGGAGAGAGAGTCACTGTTTGGAAGGGGAATCCCCTTCCATAAAATCAATTGGTACTTGCTTTCAGTTTTGTCCCTTTTTGCTTTTTTTCACTAGGACCTGGCTGGCTTTCTCTAACAACAAAAATTTTTCTAATGTGGTGTGCTGCTGCCGTTTTCTTAACTGTTTTCTGAAGGGGTTTACTAAATTATCATGAACAATATCAATAACACTCTTAACCAGTTCTTTATCATGATGATCCTTTTAAAAAAACTCTTTCTTAAGAACCATGTTTTTTAAATATAAAAACAGTACAACCCCCCCCCCCCAAAAAAAACACTAAGAAAAGTATAGCGAAACACTTGGAACACAGCTGCAAGAAGTTTAAATGATGCGTGCTAACCATGCCAACTAACACAAAGTGACCGAAACATGAACCATTTTATTTACAAAAATCATGTGTGTCTGGTTGGATTCCAATGTTTTGTTTGAGCTCTGATGCAAAATTTTCTTGATATTTCCTGTCAAAATCTGATTATGCCAAGTACTGATTCAATCGCGTACTGGGGCTCTACTGTATACAGCATGAAGGAATATAACAGCTAATTAGGCCACACAGCAGTACAGAGGGCTCAGTTCAACTCACTTCCATGGAACAGTTCATATACTAGAAGTCATTCAATTCAAGAGGACTGTTGGGGCCAACGTCAAGGAAGCAAACAGCTGAGTCTTCCCTAGGGAAATGCAGGCAGTCCAGCCACAGGTAGCAAACAATGGTTAGCAGCTCAGGAGCTTAGGGAAGCAGGCCCTGATGGGATATAGAAATCAAGCAATGCAAGATGACAGGATCTACCAGCCTCAAGCTCAAGCGATGTATACACCAGCAGCATAGTGAAGCAAGTCTCAAAGGAACCTCAAGCTCTAGAGACAGGATTCACGGATTGTCTGTCCCACAGGTAGTGTAGCTGGCAAGTTGAGGCAGAGAACTAGCTAAAGAAGCCACACACTGGTCCAATCACCAGAGAGAGAAGAGAGAGAGGGGTGGGCCTTACTGAGCCATTTATCTCTTTGCCCATCAATCAAAATGTGACCTTATTAATCCCACATGTTCCTTTTGGCCAGGTTGGCACAATAAACCTATCACGTTATTTTTATTTTTCCTCCTACTGCAGGGTTCTGTTTAGCTACCATTCACATTTAACTCTTTTTAAACTTATAATTTAGTGGTATTAAGTACATTCACCATGTTTTATAAGTATTGCCATTATCCCAAATGGAAACTCAATTTGACTATGTCATAACTTCTATTTTTCCTGCTCTCAAAATCCTGGTAAACTCTATTCTACTTTTTGTCCTCTAATTAGCTTATTTGAGAAATTCATCGAACTAGGATTTTTCTCATTCTTTTACATCTGGCTTATTTCACTCAATATATTGCTTTCAAAATTTATCTTTGTTGTATCATCAAGCAAGACTTCATTTCTCTTTATGACAGCATGTATGTACCATATTTTGTGCAAGAAAATAATGGAAGTGGACATATCTGACCTTCTCTGGCTCCCTATTGCCACAAAACAAGTGTTGTGCTTCATCCTTTCCCTATTCTGATGCCATGACACTCTCCCTCTATGGCAGGTTCAATAATTTGTTTCACTGGCCACACAAAATTCACAAGTCACACTCCCAATCAAGGGAATTTATTAGGGAAGTTGATAGGTTACCACAGGTCAATATACAGTCATTGGTTCATGGCAACACCCCTCTTAAGCCAGCAGCCAAGTCATTCTCTGCTCCTGTCATTCGATCACATGGTCCCTTGGCCGTTGTCAACGTGGGCCATGAAGCCAGATTGTTGCTCTTCCTCACAGACTCAGGCCAATGAGGAGAAGGTACATCAGTTTCAGTGCTGTTCTTCTGAGTGTCAGTGCCGAGTTCTGATGCATTTGGTTTGGGTGGCCTCTACCACTCCACACAGAAATCTTGGGTGTGGTCTTCCAAGGTCCTGGCATTTCTCTCAGTGTTTCATGACTCTTCATACACTGAGGAATGGCTCGGATGTAGGTATGGTTGTCTGCTAGCAGTTGAGTCTATGCGACTTTGCACTACCAGCCTGTGATCGTCCTTGCACTCTGCATCGTTGTATGTGGCTGCGTGAGTCTGAAGAAGGACTTTGAGCTAGTATAGGACTTATGGACTTGATCTGGACTGGGCTGGGATTTTTTTCCTGATATATAACTACTTCTTGATATAAATCTCTCTCTTACATATATATGAGTGTCTCTGGATTTGTTTCTCTAGTCAACCTGGCCTAAAACAGGTACATACTTTGTGGTAAAATTGTTGGTTCATATGGTGATCTATGTTTAGCCTTTTGAGGAACTGTGATTTTCCACATAGGATGGACCATTTTAACCCACTCAGCTCCCACTGCCAGGATAATGAAGAGATCTGGAAAAATTACAACTAGAATGCTCCTTAGAGGTAAGGATGACAAAACAAAACAAACAAACAAAAAGAAGTAAGGATAGCAAAATTTCATCTCATATACTTTGGATATATTATCAGGAGGGGCTAGTCCCTGGGGAAGGTCATTGTGTTAGTCCGGGTAGACTAGAGAACCAAATTCATGGAAATTCATATGCACATAAGAAAGAACTTTATATATAAGAGCAATTGAGAAAATGTTCCAGCCCAGTCCAGATCAAGTTCATAAATCCAATAAATCCCATATGTCCTATACCAATCTATAAAGTCCTCTTCAGACTCATGAAACACATGCAATGACACCGAATGTAGTAACATCACAGGCCAGTGGGTGGGAAGCCTTGTGGATCCAGTGGCATTGTAAGCATCTCAGTGCAGGCATGGTATCCACTGGCTTTTCTAGCTCCAAAGCTCTGGCTTCGTCAGCCTCTCCCCATGTGTCTTTTTCACAGGGATGTCTCGCAGAGTGAGCCTTGTCAGTAGTGAGTCTCCAAAGGAGTGAACTTAGAGAGAGTTTCCCACCTCCAAGGAGGAATACAGAAGTTCCCAGAATCCTCAGGAGAAGGACATGCCCACACAGAGGCCTCATTGACTAGGATTTCATTTTTCAATCCTCTCAGATTGACAAGCGATTATATAACTACCACAGACATCATGTTTCGTAGAGCAGAAGAGGAAGGCCCTCAATGAGATGAATTGACTCAGTGGCTGCAACAATGGATTCAAGCATCGCAACAATTATGAGGGTGACGCAGGACCAGGCAATGTTTTCTTGCGTTGTACACAGGAAACTGACATCAGGGCACACAACAATGGCTAATTGCTTTTGAATCTAGGACTCTGAACCATTATCAGTGGTTAGAAAAATGGGTGGTGGGTCAACCTATTGTCTGATTCACCCTCAAAGCATCTTGAGATGTGTTTCACAAAATGTGTAATTGTGTCTCTTTCTGGGAGTGGTGTTTCCTGCTGGCTCTAGGAACAGTTAACGTCATGTACTACAACATTGTAATTAATTTAGCCTGGTTGCAGGATATATTCTTTAGCACGACTGTAAGATATACATACTTCTTCACATAGGTGAGCGATGTCGACAACCAATAAGTACTGCTGAAGTGTAGGCTGCAGTGCCCAGCAGTCTGTGATTATATAATTGTGCAGCTACACATTAGGAGAGAGAGTTAAGTTGCTGTGGGAGATTTTTTAATTAAGTAGATTTAAGAAATTAAATTTTATGTTCCTTTATTTAGATTAAAAAAATAAGATACTTAAATTCTATCAAAGGTACACAGTTGTAATACTTAGGAAGCAAACGATGGTAATAAATGTGGAAGGTACTTATGTGGGAATGAGGAATAAAGATAATACGAAACAATTAGAACCACATTTCCCCCCACCATTTCATTTATCTCTTTTTCAGGTCTTTTAACTTAACTAGAGCTCAAAATTATTCCCTCTGCTTCATCCTTATCTCTGGTTGAATCTTTTTATTCCTGGACTATTGTGATATCAATGGTTAACATATACTGAATGCTTTTGACATGTCAAGCACTGCTTAAAGTTTTCTCTTAAAGCTTGTGTCAGATTATTTTAATCTATCAATATGACTTCTTGGTTGATTATATTAGTTGATTATGTTGTTGATTATATTTTGTTGCTTGTATTAGTTGGGGAAATTGAGTACCCAGTATACATTCTTCCCTCTCTGTTGACTCAAATTTTGCTTGAGGGTGTCAATGTGCCCAATTAAACACTTAAAGTTTCTAGCATTCTTCAAGGCTAACCTGACTGTGTGATGCAGTCCTGGCTAATGAGATGTAAGCAGACAGCTCCAGGAGTTCCTGAAATGCCTTTTGGTTTCTTGATAAAATGAGACAGGTATGGATAGAATGAAGCTCCCAACCTACTCTACTTTTGGCTTTAGATGTATGAGTAAAGGTGACTGAAGCTGGAGCAGCTATATTACAAACATGAGGTAATGAGTCAAGTTTTAAAAAAAGGCAGGAAAAAACCCCATATTGTTGAGAACGAGGGGAATCAGAGCAGAGACCCCAAATCCATCTGTAGACAATAGGAAATCCCTTCATAGCAGGGTCACAAGGAAGGGATGATTCAACCAGGGTATAGTATAGCACCAACATAACACACAACATTCTTTTAATTCTTTAATGCATCTTCTCACCCCCACTATCATGACCTCAGTTCTACCTTACAAACCTGGCCAGACAGGAGCATGTACACTGGTACAAATAAGAGATCTCGACACACAGAATCCAGGACAGATAAACCCCTCAGGAGCAGAAGTGGGAGTATTGATACCAGGAGTGTAGAAGAAAGATGGGTGGAGGAGGAACCTATAGCAATCATCAACGCATAACCCCCAGCCCCGCCCTCAGATGAATGAACAACAGAAACATGGTGAAGGGTCCGGGTAAGATATGAAACCAAAAATTCATCATTTATCAAGGGGTCACGAAAGTGGGCAGGGGAGGGAGGGAAAAAAGAGGAGTTGATACCAAGGGCTCAAACAAAGTAAATGTTTAGAAAATAATGATGGCAACATATGTACAAATATGCTTGATACAATTGATGTATGGATTGTTATATGAGCTTTAAGAGCCCCCAATAAAATTATATATGGCAGACTTGAAAGGTAGGAAGAACCTAGGATTCTGATGGGATTGTTGAGCTGTTGAATTACACTCCAGCAACTGCCTACCTAGGTACTTGTAGCTCTTTGATAAATTTATGTACTATTTTAGAGGGGACATAGGGTTTGAACTCACATAATATGATTTGATATACTCTCTTATGAATACAATTCCATATCACATCCCTATTGTGTTAGGCTGCAGGACCTATTTCTCAGGCAACTTGAGCTCCATCCCCAACCTCTCTCTAACCTCCTTCTTCCCCCCAGAGATGATAGTATTATACAACTAAAATAGATCTGATTTTCTCGCTTTCCTACTTGACACCTGGGACTTTATTTTTTCCTCTAAGGCAGAAACGCAACCTCATATGTTTTAAAAGCCAGACAGGGGGGCATAATTGATTGAAGTAAACAGATTGTAAGAAAATCAGTTGTGGTGACTTGCTAGTTATCTACAGCTGTGTAACAAATACCCCCCACATTTCATGGCTTAAAATGTTAGACATTTATTATTTTATTCTGTGTGAAAACATACATGGCAAAGCATATACCAATTCAACAATTTTGACATGTACAACTCCGTGATATTGATTATATTCTTCAAGTTGTACAGTCACCTTCACTAATATGTTCCAAATTATCCCACCACCAGTAACATAAACTCACTGTCCCCTAAGGTTCTCATCTTACCTTTCAAGTTGCACTTGTAAACTTGATCACATCATTCTTTTAAGAAGCATCATATTTAAGGCAGACATTCTTTACTAATTAAGCTAGACTCTTCTTGGATTTAAAGATGACTTCAGAGTATATTCCTTGGGGTTTACCTTACTAAGATTTTTCTCAGGCAATAGTTCCAAGGAAGCAATGGATTTGTGAAATCTACCTGCCATAGAAATATAAGGTTCTGATTCTTAATCCTCAATAGAATCTTTGAACAAAATGCCTGGTAATAAGATCCAGGCATCATTCAGCATTTCCAATCTCATGGAAAAGGAATGATTGTTCACAGAAACAATTTAGCATGCATTCCAGTTCTTCCATGGTCTTTCTTCCTCTGCTGTTCCAGGTATAGGAAGAGACCAATTGCTGTACTTTGGATGGCCCCTGGCAAACTTTTGAGAAAGCTTTTTCATTTTTTCCTTTAACACTTTGTTATTGTTGTGAATTATAGAGCAAAAATTATTTCCATTCAACAATTTGTACGTATTGTGTTTTACGTGGATTGCAATCCACAATTTGTAATATCACTCATTTCACTTCCTACCTGTGTTTTCTTTTTCTATTCCTTCTGCTTTTGTAACCCCTCTGAGCTTTGTCTTTGGGTAACGTGTGCCCCTTTTATCTGAAATTGCTGACTACTCTAAGGCATCCGTACTTCCCTAGTGTTAGCGTTCCCCTTATGGCCTCGTCTATTGTTTGGCTGGAAATTGAGCATGGGTATGAGTTCGCTTCCAGGCATAAAAATATATGATTTAGGGCTGTAATCTTGGGAGTTCCACTAGTTTATATTTAACCAATCAAGATGTTCTTCTTCTTCTTTTTTTTTAAAATGATTTTGAGTTTTGTCTACATTTTGGTCTTACTCGATCCACAAACTTCTACTGCGATCCCTCTCAGAGCAGCGGTAGAGTTACTTGGGCACCATCTAGTTCTTCCGGTCTTAGAATCAAAGATTGATGTTTGTGTAGTCCATTGTACTAATTTTTCTATGCATCGTTGATTTTCATCACTCTTCGTTATTCAAGGCAGAGAGAGACATCTTAGAGTTGCATCTTAGATGGCTGCTCATGAGCTTCTAAGATCCCCGTAGCTGCTCACCAAAGTACAACATAGAACATTGTCCTTGTGGGCTATGTTATGCTGATTAATCTTGGTGTTTCTAAGCACCCTGGCCCAGTTACTCATTCCTTAAGGTGTTTCGTTTTGTCTATGATGTTTTCATAACTTTGTCGCTTGTATGCTCTGTGACATTCATGAATATATTTGCAACAAAGGTGAAATACACATGTACAGATACCCTTTGTCTAGATTATACCCTTTGTCTAGTTTATGGGTACTCCCACTCTTATTCATTCCTGCACCCAGTTGACCTGAGTGTATCCATGCATCTATGTAATCATTGTTCCTGCAGGATTATGTAAAAGCACATGTATTTCTTCTCAGTGTCTTCTCATGCCTCTATCTTTTCTCTTTTTGTGCTGATTTAATTTTTATTGTATATTGCTTCCCCTTTTGCCCAAGTTAACACATGTCTACCCTCTAGTTAGCAATTTACGATCTCCTCCCATTCCTGCTAACCATCACAAACTAGTTCTTTTAGTGTGAAAAGCTTTTCTTGATGTCTTGTAACAGTGTTCTCACACAGGTTTGTCCTTTTGTGATTGACCAGTGTCTCTCAGCATGATGTCTTCCAGGCTCATCCATTGTATGAAGGGTTTCACTGATCCATGGTTATTCTTCAGCATTTCCATTGTGTATATGTACTATGGTTTGTATATCATTTTCCACCTGTGAACAGTAAGGTTGTTTACATCTTTTTGTGATTGTCGAGAGTATTGTGATGACTACGGGAACGCTTACATCTATTTCTGTCATGGTTCTCACTTCTCTAGAATATATAGCAAGTAGAAAGATTGATGGGTCACGTCGTATTTCTGTTTCACACTTTTTAAGGAACCACCAGACATTTTCTATTGTGATTGCACCATTTCTAGAGTCCCACGAGCAGTATGTGAGGGTTCTGCCAGCATTTACTGTTTGGGGGTTTTGTTTTTGTCTTTTGGAACTTGTTTCTTAATGATTGGGCCACATGCTATCTCATGGTTGTTTTGATTTGTATCTCTAACGGCTAAAGATCACAAGCACTTTCTCATGTGCTTGGTGGCCACCTGAGTGTTTTCTTCATTGAAGTGCCTGATCATGTCCTCTGCCTGCTTCTTAATTGGATAATTTCTCCTTGTCTTATTTAGATGTTGAGATTTTCTTTAAATTTTAGAGATTAGTCCTTTTTGATATGCCGTTGCCAACAATGTGAGTACTTTTAGTAAATCTGCTGGCACACTGAGTGTCTAATATTTAGGAGGTCTCAGTTACCTCATTTGTCTTCTGCTGTGTGTGTGATTTTGGTTATATTTGACAGTGTATTTATGTCATATATTAGGACTCCTAAATGTACCCTATCTTTTCATTGGTGATCTTTGTAGTTATAGGGTTCACATTTAGGGTTTTGGCCATCTTGAATTTCTTTTTTTGTATATAGTGTGAGGTATAGGTCTTATTTAATTTTTTCCAGGGAAAATCATATCTAATATGGCCAGACCATTTGTTAAAGAGATGATCTCTTTCCATTAACGAGTCTCAGCCTTCTGTCAAAGGTTAATTATCCATGGCTGGATGGATTTACAACGACCAGCTGTCCATAGGTAGACAGCTGATTTCTGTAAATTCTGTTCCCTTGGTCTATGTGTCTGTCATTGTACTTGCACAGGCTGTTTTGACCTCTGTCACAGTGTTGTGGGCTTTAAGATTGGGAAGTGTCAGGTCTTTTATTTTGTATTTCTTTAGTACTTTGCTTGTCTGGGGGTCTCTTTTTTCCCCCCATACAAGGTTGGTGATTATTTTTCCATCTCTTTTAAAGAATGCTGTTTGTTAGTTCTGATGACATGGCCCTGATCAGCACTCATCAGTGTGGTGAACAAAGTAAATGGTGTCCGGTTAACCATTGGAATAGTGTCTGGGGTTTTAAAAGCTTGCAGTCAAACAAACAGCCATATAAGCAAGCAGTCAACTAAGTTCACACGGAAGCACACCAGCTTGTGTGATCCAAAGATGACAATTACAAACTTCAAATATGATAAAGAGAAATGTATCAGAACTAAACTTATGAACGTCCACTGTGTTTAAGGCTATAGGGGACAGTGGGAGCCCCAAACCCATCTGCAGAGCATCAAGTCAGACTGAGTCATTGGCATATCTGCTCTAGCCACAGGCAAGAGCCTAGAAGAGCCTTACTATCAGGCAGCGGCCATTGTAACCTTGAAGAGGCTGAATTGAGCTCCATACTTGGCCATATTGATCTCTATATATACACAACCTGAATTGGTTCCGGGTGCAAGAATCTCTTACTTGTTCTATGACAGACATTTCTTCCCTGGATTTTGGAATGCTGATGGGGGTCTTTAAAAAAATCATTGTATTGGGGGCTCATACAACTCTTATCACACTTCATATATACATCCATTGTGTCAAGCACATTTGTAAATTTGTTGCCATCATCATTCTCAAAACATTTTCTTTCTACTTGAGCCCTTGGTATCGGCTCCTCATTTCACCCCCTCCCTCCTCACCCTCCCTCTCTAACGAACCCTTGATAATTTATAAATTATTATAATTTTTAATGTCTTACACTGTCCTATGTCTCCCTTCATCCACTTTTCTGTTGTCCATCCCCCAGGGAGGAGGTTATATGTAGATCATTGTGATATGTTCCCCCTTTCTCCCCCACCTTCCTCTTACCCTCCTGGTATCGCTACTCTCATTATTGTTCTTAAAGGGTTTATCTGTCCTGGATTCCCTGTGTTTCCAGCTCTTATTTGTACCACTGTTCATGCTCTGGTCTAGCCAGATTTGTAAGGTAAAATTGGGATCATGGTAGTTGGGGGGAGGAAGCATTAAAGAACTAGAGGAAAGTTATAGGTTTCATTGGCGCAATACTGCACCCTGACTGGCTTGTCTCCTCCCCTTGACCCTTCTGTAAGAGGATGGTCAGTTGTCTAGAGATGGGCTTTGGGTCTCCACTCCACTATTACCCTCATTCACAAGAATATGATTTTTTTGTTCTTTGATGCCTGATACCTAATCCTATTGACACCTTGTGATCACACAGGCTGGTGTGCTTCTTCCATGTGGGTTTTGTTGCTTCTCAAGTAGATGGCCACTTATCTTCAAGCCTTTAAGACGCCACACATGATATATTTTGATAGCCAGGCACTATCAGCTTATGCACCCGCTTTGTCTTCAGTGAGCCTGTCAGGAAGGTGAACATCATGGAATGCCAGTTTAATAGAAAAAAAGTGTTCTTACAGTGAGGAAGTACTCGAGTAGGGGTCCATGTCCATCTGCTACCTTAATACTAAGCCTATAAATACATGCACATAGATCTAATTCTACAATGTCACATATATTTACATATGTACATGCCTGTATTTAGATCTCTCTATAATTGCCCTTTACCTCCTAGTTCTTTCCTCTATTTCCTTTTATTTTCCTCTTGTCCCACTATCATGTTCAGTCTTCATTTGGGTTTCAGTAATTCCTCTTGGTTATATTTCCCTTGATCAAGGTCTCTACACCCTCCTCGCCATCAATTTTGGATCACTTGTTGTTCCCTTGGCCCTGGGTTTGTTAACACCACTTCCTTCCTCCCACCTTCTCCTCTCCCATGTCTCCCCCAGAAACATTGGTCCCATTGTTTTCTCCTCCAGATTGTTTATCCAGCCTATATTATCTAGATAGACCTGCAGAGATAATAATATGCACAAAAGACAAGACAGAGCAAAACAAAGCAACTAAACAAAAAAGCAAGAAGAAAAAATGAACGACAAAAATAAATAAATAAATAAATAAATAAATAAATAAATAAATAAATAAATAAATAAAAGCCTGAAAATAGTTCAAGGTCTGTTTGTTGACCTTTAGGAGTGTTTTCTGGTCGTGTCTGATGGGGTGTTATGCCTTGGTCCCAAAGTCTATTTTTGGTGTTCCCTGGGGATTTCGTTGCTCTGTTCCTCTTGCTGTTCTGTTGCACGCCCTTAGTGTTTCACCTCAGATCAGGTGCTATTCCTCCAGTGTCTCCAGTGTTGTCCCCCATAGTGCTATGTGTCAGTGAGGGACGCCATGTCTCATAGGAGGGCTGGCCCTATGGTCCTCTCTGTGCTTTGGCTGCTCTGAGCAGGAATATTGTCCTCAGGCCTTGGTGGGCCAGAATATGTTCATTTCTCTCTTCCTCCCCCTTCATTTGCTCCTGTGTGCTCTGATCAGACATGTCCCTCTCCCTGAGCTGTAGTTTCAGTGCTGTCCTCTGAAGTGAATTCTTCTGCGGGGAGGGGGGCTCTCCCTTGATGAGGGTCTTTTCTTTCTTACTTATGATTTGTATTTTGGTCTTCCTATTATTATTTTATTCTTACCACCTTATTTAGATTTTGGTTTCATTGTTTTTCTTGGGATTCTCAGTTTGTGAAGCACAGGAGTAGTGGATGCATAGTGATAATAACTGATGCAAGGGTTTATGGGGGATGTAGGGGGCGTTGGGTGATGGGAAGGGAAGGGGGTTTCAGGAGTACAAAATGAAGGCAGGAGGGGGTAGGGAACACTAGAACTGACTGTGATTGCACAACTCATTTTAAAGGTGATTTAACCAGGGGAGTTGAAATGTTCTAAAATGGATATGGTAATGATTGTACAATTCTCATTGATATGATTGAATGATTGAACTATTGAATTGTATGCTATGTAAATTTTGTGCCAATAAAGCTGTATTAAAAAAAGGAATGCTGTCGGGCTCTGTGCTGGGACTGCATTATATCAGCAGATCACTTTGGGTAGTATTGATATTTTCACAATGCTACATCTTCCTATCTATGAGCATGATCTATGAGAATAAAGATCTTCTATTTATGCAGATCTCTTTTGATTTCCTGTTGTAGTGCTTTGTAGTTTTCTTTTTATATGTATTTTGTTACACTGATTAAATTTATAAATAAGTCTTTTATATTTTGGGTGGCTATTGTAAATGCTACTGTTTTCCTGATACCTTTTTAGAGTTCTCTTTGTTAGCATAAAGGAATCTGACTGCTCTGTATCTTGTACACTGACATTTTGGTGGATCTTTCAATTTGTTCCAGTAATTTTCTAATTAATTTTCTTTGCAACATTCTAGATAACATTCATTTCTTATGGAGCCTCTGAGGGTCAGGAATCTAGGATTGACTTAGCTGAGTGGTTCTGGCTCAGGTCAATCAAGATGTTGATGGAGGATCAGTTATCTGAAGATGTGCATAGAGCAGGAGAATCTAGCTCCAAGAGGGTTTGCTCACATTGCTGTTGGCTGGATAATTGGCTCTTGAGTAAATGACTGTCAAGTTCCAGAGGATTCATGGTAATTTCAATTCTTCTCATCCTTCTTCCTTCAATATTAACAGAAGTGATTTTTATTTAGAATTAGCTTCTACCTGGACTGTAAGAATGAGTCCTATTCACAATGAAGAGATGAGCCAGTCAGGGTGCAGTATAGCATCGATGAAACATATGACTTTTCTCTAGTTCTTTAATGCTTCCCACCCCCGCCCCCCACTCTCATGACCCCAATTTTACCTTACAATTCTTGCTAGACCAGAGCATGTGCACTGGTACAGATTAGAGTTGGAAATACAGGGAATCCAGGACAGATAAACCTCTCAGGAATAATAATGAGAGTAGCAATACCAGGAGGGCCAGGGGAAGGTGAGGGGAGAAAGGGAGAACCGATCACAATAATTGACATATAACCCCTTCCCAAGGGGATGAACAACAGAAAAGTGGGTGAAGGGAGACAGAGGTCAGTGTAAGACATGAAAAAAATATATAAAAATAAAATTTATAAATTATCAAAAGTTACTGAGGGAGGGAGGGAAGAGGAGGGAGGGGAAAAATGAGGCCTTGATACCAAAGACTAAGTAGAAAGATAATGTTTTGAAAATGATGATGGCAACATGTGCACAAAAGTGCTTGATATAATGGCTGTATGTATGGATTGTGATAAGAGCTATAAGAACCCCCAATAAAATAATTAAAAAAGAAAGAATTACTATATATACTCGAATATAAGCTGACCCAAGTATAAGCCGAGGTAATTAATACCTGGGAAACCAGAAAAACTGATTGACTCGAGTATAAGCCTAGGGTGGAAAATGCAGAAGCTATTGGTGAGTTTCAATCATCAAAACAAATGAAAATAAATTACTAAAAATTGAGACATCAGTGGGGTAATGTATTTAAATATTTATTTTAAATAAAAAGCATAAATAAAAGGACAACAAGTCATTTAACATTAGTAAACCAGCACAGTAAGTGGAAAATAGGTTCAACAAAAACAATAAGGTGTCAACAATGATACCTTAAGAGTACTATTCCCTGAGCTCAATCAGCAACGAAGCTAAAATGTAAAGAGTTAAAATCCTTCAAAACTGGATTCCTCATCATCATGCGTATCCCAATGCAGAGCTTCAGCTGGTGTGAGGTCATCATAGACGCTGTCCTCACTGAGATCGCCATCATCACCATCACTGCTGTCATTTTCATACAAAGCGCAGTCTTCACTCCTATCCATAGCATTACTAATGCTACATTTCTGGAAGGCACATCGCACCACGTCTTCTGGAATGTCTTCCCATGCATCTTGAACCCACTTTGCTATTAACTCTATGTCAGGCTTCATGAGATTTCCTCCTTTTGTTAGTCGGGCTTGACCAGATGATATCCATTCATGCCACATCTTTCGCACATGGTCTTTAAAAGGCTTATTCAAAGATACACATGATAGTACGGCTCTGATTGGTTAGATGTGAGTAAACAAGCATTCAAAGCCCTGCAGTGCCAGGGGAGGGGGGGGGGGCTTTAAATGAACAGTGGAGAAATGGCAATTACTTGTGAGTAATAAATAACCCGTTAGGGGGTGGGGGGCAGCCAGATGTTACACCTCGCTGCGGTACCACTGACCCGTGTATAAGCCAAACCCCAGTTTTTCAGCACACACAAAAAAACATTTTTGTGTGTGTGCTGAAAAACTCGGCTTACACACGAGTATATACGGTAGTCCTATCACTCCTATGGTAGGCACTGGTAGTCCTTGGTTTGTGTATGTGCTTTTTAAAAGGTCTCTCCCTAGATAATCACAGCTAAGCAATGAAAATCAATGTCAAAGCATATCCAAGACATTCAGAGTATTTATTGTCTATGCATACATCTAATACTTAACTAAAACTGCATTATCAAGAAGATAAATACAAACTGATAGCAAACAAGGTTTTCTATAAACTCATGAATGGAATCGAGTTATAAAATGTTAAAGGGTTAATCCAGTAGGACTGAGGTGCCTTTTATTCGGGTCTTTGGACTAGTTTATTCTGGTTTAGCCCCCTACTGAGAACTTTCCTTTGTACCACTGATAGCCAGAATCAGAGTTTAGATTCTAACAGGATTTTTATTGTTAGAAATACAAAAGGACCACCGGAGCATCTTGGTTAAAAATGTAGGTTCTGGGTCAGTCTATGTGGGGGAGAAAGGCCAATTCTTAGCAGGGGGCTCCACTGAGATGAATGAGTTTGGAGCCCTGGCTTTGTTGGAAGTGGGCAGAATTGATTGTAGAACACCTTTAGACTCTAAGCAATTGCTGTTCTTCTGGATTGCAAAGTCTGAGGTGGATTGTAGCAAAGGAAGATCCTGTGGCACATTTCTGTCTTTTCCTTTTTGTGGTAGGCTCTTCTTCAGTCTCTGTCTGAATTGGAAGACCCAGACAATTTGGACCTAGTTCTGGTTCTGGTACTTGTCAACAGTATGATTTGAGATAAATCACTATCTTTCTCTGAGCTGTCTTTTTTAAGGTGGGGGCTATTAATCACATCTATTTCACACATTTAAATGGAATACGGCATGTGAAAGCATTTGGGAGACTGGCGAACTCTACAACTGGTGGTTGTGACTATTATTAGGTCTATTAACAGGCAGTAGTGATGGAGAGAGAGTGGGAGGGAGGAACGGAATGATGAGCCATACTTAAGCCGCCTCCAGGCCTCCTTTGCCTGAATCCCTGGTTGATTCTAGGATAGCAAGGTTAATAATAATCCCAATGAAGCATGGAGTGCTTAAGAAACTGGTCCGGGCACAGGGTTGGGTTTGCCAGGGAGGGCTGGTCCTGACATCACATGCTTTCAACCTGTGGTTGGCAGTCAGTTTATTGCTCTATTATTACCTGCTCTGGAAAGGGCGAGTCTAAATTGGAATGCTCTTTCCTCTGTTGAAGCCATTTCTGCTGAGTCTCATAGCGTTGATTATAGTTCTTAAGCTCTGCCACTGGCTGTTTCAGTCCTGACTCACCTCCAGACTCATAAATATCCTGCAGAAAACACAGAGGCTTTAAACATTGCCCATCTTTTAATCTTGCGTCTTAGTGCGGCCCATGTGTGAGCCACGGACATATGACACCCCCCCACCCTGTTTTATTATTCCTAAGCCAAGTCCAGGAGCAAATATCTTGCTAGAGAATCTTATGACAGTGTCCTTCATAAGAGAAGCAGAGAAATGTAGGAAAGTTTCAGCAAAGCTAAGTGAGCTGGGGTGGTAAATTGTTTGCCTTATGGTGGTACATTATTTTCCTAGGGCTGCCCTAACAAATTGCCACAAACTGAGAGACTTTAAGTGCCAGAAAGTTATCCTCTCACAACTTTGGAAGCCTTGCTTTCACTGAAAGCTCAAGAGGCTACTTCTTTCTTGCCTCCTCCTATCTTCCCGGGGATGCCAGCATTCCTTACTCGAATCTGCACCACTCCAATACCTGTCTCTGTCTTCCCAGAGTTCCCGTTCCCTGCGTGTCTGTGTGTCTCAAAGTCTCTCTCCTTACAAGGACTTAGACTGAGGCCCCATCCATCCTAAGCCAGGATGACTCGATGACATTCTCAAAGACCTTCCTTCTAAATCAGATCATATTTCTTAGGTTCTAGGAGGATATGCCTTTTAGTGGGGGACACAATTCAATAGGTAGTTTTCTCTAGAGGAAATAATAGGAAATAGCTTGGAGCTTGTTGTGAAAATTAGCAATAATGGAAGGAAAATGCCATGTAAATCATGACTTTCCAATAAGCAGTAGCTGTTTTCACCAGGGTGCTCTGGGGGTGTAGTGAGTTACACACTGGGATGCGAACTACATGGTCAGGAGTGTGAAACCACCGGTGGTTCAATGGGAGAGAGATGAGGGCTTCTTCTCTCGTAAAGATTCACAGCTTCAGAAACTCATGGGGACTGTCCTACTCTGGCCAATAGGGTTCCTACGAGTCAACATCAACTCAATGGCAGTGAACTTGATTTTTGGTATTTGTTGTTACTCTTATTGCTAATAATACCATTCAAAGAAGTTGGAGCAGAAAGACATTTGAAATAAGCTCTGAAGAAAATCAATTTATACTTTTTCAAGAATCTACGCATGAATATTTTCCATGTAGGGCTTAGAAGAAAGTTCTTGTTCTAGAATGACAGAGAACACCAGTACATTAAAGTAATGATGCAATAGACAAAGAACATTAAAGCAAACAAACTGTTAAACAAAATCATCTAAGATGGACTGAGTGTACTTACAATGATTTCTTTAATTTTTTTTATAATTGAGCAAAATCCCTGGATGTCTCTGTAATGTCTTGAAAACAGCATTTCTTTCTTTTGTTTTACAGTTTTATCAGCACTTCTTCCACATATCATACAATTCAATAGCATTTCATTATGTCAAGATCAAGGAGAATGGCAGTGAGATTGTGTTAGAAGCCACCTTCCATGCTTGTTGGTTCCTGACTTATAGCAATCGTATGCACAACTGGACCAAACTTTTGTGATCCATAGGGTTTCTGTGAGCTAATGAGTAGGTCACATGGTTTTTCTGTCCAGTTGTCTTTGGGAGTTCTTCTGAAATCGTTTTAGCCTCATAGAAACATGCAAGCCTCCAATGGCACACAGATGGTAGATACGAATGAGGGACATTCGGCAGAATGGAAACTGAATCTCCAACATGGGAGGTGAGAATTCAACCAGCAAACCACCAATGCCTCTAGGAACCAGGAACGGAACACTATCAGGTTGACTGATCCATGGTGACCCTAGGTATGTCAGAGTAGAACTATCCTCCGCAGTGTTCCGGTGGCTGATTTTTTTCTGAAGTAGATTGCCAGACATTTCTTTTAAGGTACCCCTGGGCAGATTTGAATCTTTTGGTCAACAGCTGAGCAAGCACATTAGATGCCTGCCGAATCCAGGTACTCCAGGAACAAAACCCAGCAAAATCCACCACTTCATCAGTCTCCCAAGAAGTGACAGGTGGGTATGAGCTGCCAACCTTGTGCTTAGGAGCCCAATGCTTAGCTCATGGAGCCAGCAGGACTCAGATCTCTTTAGGGCCTGGCAAGTATAATACCCTCATTCCTTCACCAGGGTCGGAAACTTCAGTTTTTGAGTTTCATTCGTTAATGGTCTTGGTCCTTATTAAAATGTTACTATTTTTGCTGTCCTTAGTCCCTGACACATTTGTAGGAGTCAGTGTGGGTCCTGTTTTAAGATTAAGCTTTACCACTAGAGAAGGCTCAAAGGGAAGCTGGGCAGAAGCCACCCCCTTCGCAGGAAAACATGAAAGAGGGATGTGTGGTTGTGGGAGAAGGGGTGACCATTCTAAGACTGCTCTGTGAGAGAAGTCGATGGGACCATCTGTGCCTTAGTGCAGTTCTGTGCTTTCTCTTGCAAGATGGTACTGTTTCTCCTTCCAGAGATGGGGCACGCATGGTTTTTCTCCCTTCCTTTATTTGTTCTGGGCAAGTGTCAATCTTATTAGCATGGAAAGGAGACCTGGTGAATGGTAAGAAGCTGCACCTCGGGCTTATTTGTAGACTTTGCATTTGGATTTTATAAGTTGTCTTTAAGGCTTTAAAAAAACATTGACTACAACAATGACCAGAGTAGTAAAAGGGTTTCTATTGGCCAGAGATGGACAGTACAGTTTTTCCGGTGGGAAAATGTTTATGTATTGCTAAATCATTTATATTTTTTAATGGATTAAAAATTATTTTAATGGGGGCTCACACAGCTTTTTCCACAATCCCTATGTACATCCATGTGTCAAGCACACTTATACATATGTTTCCATCATTCTTTTCAAAACAGTTGCTTTCTACTTGAACCCTTGATATTGGCTCTTCATTTTCTCCCCTCTCTCCCCCACTCTCTCTCCCTCATGAACCTTTGATAATTTATAAATTATTATTATTTTTTCATGTCTTACACTAACCAATGTCTCCCTTCACCCACATTTTTGTTGTCCATCCCCTGTGAAGAGGTTACATGTAGATTATTGTGATCGGTTTCCCCTTTCTCCCCACACCTTTCCCTCCCCTCCTGTTATTACTATTCTCATTATTGGTCCCAAGGGGTTTATCTGTCCTGGATTCCCTGTGTTTCCAGCTCTTATCTGTACCGTGTACATGCTCTGGTATAGCCAGAGTTGTAAGGTAAAATTGGGATCATGATAGTGTGGGGAGGAAGCATTGAAGAACTACAGGAAGGTTGTATGTTTCATTGGTGGTATACTGAACTCTGGCTGGCTCTTCCTTGTGATCCTTCTGTAAGGGGATGTCCTATTGTCTACAGATTGGCTTTGGGGCTCCACCCCGAACTCCCCCCGCCCCCTGCCAGCCCATTCACATTGACATTATATTTTGTTCTGGATTTTTGATGCCTGATACCTGATCCCATTGACACCTCATGACTACACAGGCTGGTGTGCTTCTTTCATGTGGACTTTGCTGCTTCTCAGCTAGATGGCCACTTGTTTATCTTTAAGAGCCCAGATGCTGTATCTTTTCATAGCTGAGCACATCAGCTTTCTTCACCACATTTGCTATGCACCCATTTTGTCTTCAGTGATCATGTTGGGAAGGTGAGAATCATGGAATGCCAGGTTATTAGAACACAGTGTTCTTGCACTGAAGGAGTACTTGAGTAGAGGCCCAATGTTCCTCTGCTACCTTAATATTAAACCTATACACTATGCACATAGATCTATCTCTCTATTGTTATATAAAAATATATTTGTATATGTACCTGCTTATATTTATAACTCTATAAATGTCCTTTGCCTCTTAGTTCTTTCCTCTATTTCCTTTTACTTTTCTCTTGTCCCACTATCATGTTCCACCTTCATTCAGGTTTCAGTAATTCCCCTCGGTTACATTGCCCTTGATCAAGCCCTACCAGGACTCTTATACCCTCCTCACCACTGATTTTGGATCACTTGTTATTCCCTTGTCCCTGGGATTGTTAACATTTTCTTTCCCCTGTCTCCCATGTTCCCCCAGAATCATCGGTCCTATTGATTTCTCTCTGGATGGTTTATCCCACCTATTTTATCTAGATAGACATGCAGAGACAATAATAAGCACAAAAACAAGACAGAGCAAAACCAAACAACAAAAGAAAACAAAGAAAAAACACCCCAAAACAACAACAAAAACCCAATGACAAAAAAAGAGAAAAAAGAAAGAAAAGCCTATAAATAGTTCCATGTTTGGTTTTCCAGTCCAGTCTGATTGGGCTCCAAGCCCTGTCTATTTTTGGCGATTCCCAGGGACTTCCTTTTCTTACTTGCTGCTCTGTTGTAGGCCCTTAGCACTTCCTCCAGGTGTGGTGGGGTCAGATGGGGCACGATTCTCACACTGTGCCTCCAGTGTTGTCCCTTGTAGCACTAACTATGGGTCAGTGAGGGACATCGTGTCTCGTGGTGGGCCTGGCCCTAGGGTCCTCTCTGTGTATTGTCTGCTCTGAGCAGGAATATCATCCTCGGGGTTTGGTGGGCCAGGATGTGCTCCACTCTCTCTCCTTCTCTCTTCATCTGCTCCTGTGTGCTCTGATCAGATGTGCCCCTCTCCCTGAGCTGTAGCTTCAGTGCTGTCCTCTGAAGGGAATTCTTCTGGGAGGAATGGGTGGGGTGTCCACATAGTTGGGATTTGTGCTGGCCCCACAGACCTCTCTGTTGGTTCCCTGCTTCATGCTGGTATGTTGTACTCATGTCTTGGTGCACCGGGTTTAGGTCTGGTCCCTCTCTCCCTCTCCGGTGGAGATATAAACAACACCCACCCTTTGGGTGGGTTAGTGCCTTGCTGCCCCACGACCCATGTGTTAAATCATTTTTGTCATGAGGATTTTTTTTAAGTGAAGCAGGAACTAACAAAGACTGAATTGAAGGGGTAAAAAAAGTCTATTGTTTGAATAATATATGATATTGTGGTTTTGTAGACTGTTGAGAATGATCCAAAGAAGTATGAAGCAATATGCAAGCTGAGAGTAGATTTATTGATCATTTTCATTAATCACAGCCTGCAATTATTATAGGTATTTGTTTGCTTGTTCTTGCCCATCTTCCCCATGAGAATAGACCCCCCGGTAAGGACAAGACGCTGTTCTCTGCTCTCGTTTCTGTTCCTGACCCTGTGCACAATGACTGCAGATCGTTGTGGAATGACAGGCTGATACTCTCCATCCCATTCAATGGTTCAAAATGACCTTATCCTAAATTCACGTCATTAGAAGTACTAACAATGAACTAGCTGAACACTACTTAAAAAACAAATCCTAAGCAAAGCCCAACACTGCTGTGAACATATATATATATATATATATATATCCTCCTGCTCCAGACAGATTAGTATGGTTCCATATATAAACATCTGCCATTTAAAATAAATTTTTCGCCATCATTAGATTACTTATAAATGACACAAATCAAATAGCACTGTAAGACTGAGTCTTGGTGGATTGTTTTTAGAGGCTAACTTGATTAAAGCACTTAACTCTTCGTATTACTCAGAAAGGGTTAAAGCAATTTGGGCACACACCAGGCTCCTTTCCTTCCGTCCCCATTGAAGATTTAATTAATGTGCGCGTTATTTGGGCTGCCCATTCCAACACTGCTGGACACAGACCGAAGTAACAGCTTAAGCAAGAAGAATGGGACCAAAGCCCCCACCCCTCACCATGAAGAAGGGCTAAATCTGGCAAGTCCTTCCGCTTAATGGCAGAGAATCAAAGACTCCTGTGCTGAAGGCTGAAGACTAGCTTCTATAGAGAAGTCCCTGCTGGGCCTTTACATATTGAAATGAATCATTGTCTCCCATGTCAGTTTTGCTCTTCATTTGCTTGATGTATTTTATCTGCATTTGGAGGTATTAACAATCCAGGTTTTGATCTATTGTATTTATTGTCACACATGTATGCTTGCCTTCTCTGTAACCCATTAAAAATGTTGTTTAAAGACATTAAAGGACAATTAGCATCCTGCCTTGCCGAGGCAGCTTGGTTCTAAGGGTACGTCTTTAATGTTAATAAAACGAAAGAGATGCTTTGTATTTGGTCTCCAGCATGAGGTGACTAGCTTGTCCTGGTTTGCCGGGGATTTCCCTGGTCTTAAAATGGAATATTTTATTTCCTGGGACCCTTTTAGGACCCTTTTAGGAAGATGGGTCACCCTGCTTTAAGTTCTTTTGTTGAAAGAACCTTACCTGGGTATTTCATAACCAGGGTATGCAATTGATTTTGAGTTCAGCATGACATTTTAAAGGATAATAAGTCTCCACTGTGTCCAAACAACAAAGTCGATAGGCAGTAAACATACATGGTTTTAATATATGTGTTTTAGGGAATTGCCTTGTGCAGGATTCTTTGAAGCAATATACCGCCCTTTGGAACCAGAACAGGATTTAGACAGGGCTGATGAGTGTTTTGCTTCTTCTTGGTCCAGGAGTTCAGGGTCAAGTTATTCAAAGCATTTGCAGTTGTTTAGAGAGCTGTGAAGAATTTCACCAGGCTAAACAAGTAATACATTGCCTCCAGGTTGACTGCAGAGGGCCTGGTTATGTGTGTTGAAAGTAGTAGTGAATGCCCTCTGACAGAATAAACCACTACTGCAAAGCAATCTTAAATTGGTACCAGATTTCCCCTCCACACAAACGTGATTGATCTGTGCATTGCACAATGACCCTACTCTTTTTTTTTTGTTGTGCTTGACACATGAATGCTGGGGAGAAACCTGCTATAAACTGGGCTTCTCAGTCTGGTTGATTGGGGAATATTGTATCGAAGATCTGAGCACCCTAACCCTCTTTTGTACATGATAGGTCTTTGAATATAACTAAGAGAATCTTTTGAACTTGTTCTGTTTTTCCAACATCCCCACCCCATTACCATTTTAAAAATATAAAATTGACAGCTATTTGATTCCTGGAAAGTAGCAGGGGCAACAGGGCTGAGCCAAAAGAAGTAAGCAGTCGGGATCAGGTAGATGGGTCTTAAATTCTTGCTCTGCCCTGTAGTAACTATCAGATGTGGGCAAGTATCTTGATTTCATTAAGTCTCGGTTTAATCTTTTACAAAATAGGTTTGCTGATTTTTCTCACAATTGCTGTAAAGGTTAAGTAAAATGAATGTGCTCAGTAGATACTGAGATTATATTAAAATGACTAACAAACTCAAGTGCAGTGATGATGTGTAGACTACTTTTGGGCACCTACATATAAATCAAACAAACTAGCAGCTCTCAAGTCCATTCTGAATGCCACTTGGTTTGATACACATTGTGCGTGCAGTAGAGAGGTTTTCTAAACAGGAGTCAGAGTATGGACTCTACCTCAGGCGCCACCCTGAACTCTTCTCTTAGGCCTTGTTTTCCATTGATTCGGTAAAAAGCTCCACGAATCTGGGACGTCTGCAAGACGTGACTCTGACATGTGTTTGTCTTCTAGAGTACCTCTTCTCATGTTATGTTCTACAGAAACTCCATCCCTCATTGCTGAGGTCTGGCTCCAGAAGGGTGGTCCGTGCAGCCTTACACACCAGTCTCCCTGACCTCTTGCATCCTTTCTTCACTCTCCAGCCATAGTAGGTTGGACCAGTGGTGAAAACCTGACTGGGACCATAAGATTTCCTTTCAGGACATTGTTGTTGTTGTTGTTGTTATTGTTGTTAGAGGCTGCGGAGTTGGTTCAGACTCATAGTGACTTTATTATGTACAGCGGGACAAAAGACAGGAAGGGACAATTTAACCAGGATGCAGTATAGTACCAATGAAGCACACATCATTCCTCTAGGTCAGCGGTTCTCAACCTGTGGGTCATGACCCCTTTGGGGGTCGAATGACCCTTTCACAGGGGTTGCCCGATTTATAACATTAGCAAAATTACAATTATGAAATAACAAGGAGAATAATTTTAAGGTTGGGCGGTCACCACACCATGAGGAACTATAATAAAGGGTCGCAGCATTAGGAAGGTTGAGAACCACTGCTCTAGTTCCTGAATGGTTCCTTCACCCAGTCCCCACTACCATGACCCAGTTCTACCTTACAAATCTGGTTAGACTGGAGTACACTCATCAGTACAGATAAAAACTCTCAGCACATACAATTCAGGACAGATAAAACTCTCAGGAACAGTAGTGGGATTGGCAATATCATGAGGGAAGTGGGGGTATTAGGGAAGAGGAAAGGGAAGAAAGGGGGAGCTCATCACAGGGTTGGATATAGAGCCGATCACCCAGGCGGACAGATAGCAGAAATGCAGATGAAGGGAGACAACGGACAATGTAAGACATGACATAACAACAGCAATATATAATTAACCAAGGATTCACAAGGGTAGGAGGGTGGGGGAAGGATGGGGGGTGGGGAGAGGAAATGATTGATACCAAGGGCTCAAGTAGAAAGAAAATGTTTTGGAAATGTTAATGGCAACATATGCACAAGTGTGCTTAAAACAATTGAATGATGGATTGTCAAAAGATTTGTAAGGACCCCTCAGTAAAATGATTGAAAAAAAAAAAGACAGTCCAATCCTATCCCATCCTCACAATCATTGCTATGTGACCCCCTTGCTTTAGCCACTGTGTCAACCTCCTCCTTGAGGGGCTTGCTCTTTTGATTGACCCTCTCCCTTACCAAGCAGGATGTCTTTCTCCAGGGACTGGTCCTTCCTGATAACATGTTCAAACATGTGAGCTTAAGGCTTGACATCCTTGCTTCTAAGCAACATCCAGACTGTACTTATTCCAGCACAGATCTGTCTGTTCCTCTGGCAGTTCATGGCATATTTAATATTCTTTGCCAACACCCTAATTCTAAGGTCTTCTTTAATATTTATCAATTATTCCTTGGTCTTCTTTAATAATTATCCATCTTTCATATGCATATGAGATCATTGAAAATACCACAGCTTGGGTCAAGCACACCTTAGTCCTCCAAGGAACCTCTTTGAAGATCTTTGACCCAGGATTATACTATTTGATGTTCTTACTGCTGTTTGCAGGGCCATTGATTTTGGATCCAAGTAACATTAAATCCTTGACAACTTCAGTGTTAATTACTGGTTTAGTTGCGATGCGTTTTGCTTTCTTTAACGTATAATCGGTACAGAGAGGCTGTAGTCTCTAATCTTCAGCAATTGCTCTGAGCTCTCGTGGCTCTCCTCAAACAAGGTTGTGTCGTCTGCAGAACACAGGTTGTTGGTGAGTCTACTAGTCCTGATGCCACATTCTTCTTCATGTAGTCCTTCCTCGGATCCTTCTGCAATCAGTATTCGGGTTGAAAAGACATGTTGAAAGTGTACACCTCTTCTGATTTTTAAATCATGCAGCATCCTCTGGTTCTGTTTGAATGACATAGACCTCTTGGTCTATGTTCAGCTGCTGCATGAACCCAACTAAATGTTCTGGAATTCTCATTCTTCACAAGGTTGTCTGTAATTTGTTAGGATGCACACAGTCACATGTATTTGCATAGTCAATTGAGTCCATTAAATACACCATTCTAATACTCTCTGACATCAGCAATTACATTAGGAATTGGAATATGCAAAGTCTAGTTAATAGATGGTGATGCTGACCCTGGAAAGTCACCATCAAGGTGTCTGAAGACTCAGGAAATCATCATTTTTATGACATCCTCAAGAAAGCAGGTTGCTGTTCGCTGCCAACGAGTCAGCTCCTAGCAACAGATTGGGCTGTGAGGATCCACAAGGATCTCACTGGCTGACGTTCAGAACCCAACTGCTTGGCCCTTCCTCCTTATCTGTCTTTTTTCCCCCCTTTTGCTTTTATTTTCTTTTTAAAATCACTTTACTGGGGGCTCATACAGCTCTTATCACAATCCATCCATCCACTGTGTCAAGCACATTTGTGCATTTGTTGCCATCATCATTTTCAAAACATTTTCTTTCCACTTGAGCCCTTGGAATCAGCTCCTCAGTTTTTCCCCTCCCCAATCCTCCCTGCCTCACGAACCCTGGATAAATTATTATTATTATTTCATGTCTTACACTAACCAATGTCTCCCTTCACCCACTTTTCTGTTGTCTGTCCCCCAGGGAGGGGGTTATATGTAGATCATTGTGATCAGTTCTCCCTTTCTCTCCCTACCTTCCCCTTCCCCTCCTGGTATCATTATTGGTCCTGAGGGGTTTATCTTGTCCTGAATTCTCTGTGTTTCCAGCTATTATCTGTACCGGTGTGCATGCTCTGGTCTAGCCAGATTTGTAAGGTAGAATTGGGATCGTGATAGTGGGGTGGGGGAGGGAGAGGAATCATTAAAGAACTAGAGGAAAGTTGTATGTTTCATTGGTGCTATACTGTACCCTGACTGGCTCATCTCTTCATTTTGTCCAATTGTTTACAGAGGTCTCTACTCCGCACTTCCCCTCATTCACATTGATATGCTCTTTTGTTCTGGGTTTTTGATGCCTGATACCTGATCCCATCGATATCTCAGGATCACACAGACTGGTGTGCTTCTTCCACGTAGACTTTATTGTTTCTCAGTTAGATGGCCACTTGTTTATCTTCAAGCCTTCAAGACTCCAGATGCTATATCTTCTGATAGCCAGGCACCATCAGCTTTCTTTATCACATCTGCTATGTACCCAATATGTCTTCATCGATCATGTTGGGAAGTTGAGCATCATGGAGTTCCAAGTTATTAGAGCAAAGTGTTCTTGCATTTAGTACTTGAGTAGAGGCCCAATGTCCCTCTGCTACCTTGGCACTTAACATATAAATATATGCACATAGATATATTTCCCTATCGCTCCTTATCTGTCTTTGTCTGGAAGCTCCACTGAAATCTGTTCAGTGTGGTAGCAACAGGAAAATTTGTACTAAGAATTCACTAAGTACTGACTGCATTTGAAGTATTTCATCTGGAAATTGAACCTGGGTCTCAGGTGTGGAAGGTGAAACTCCTGCCACCAGACAACCACTGGGGGTGCACTTGATGAAATGTTGGAGAGAAAAGAGAGGGATGTGCAAAGAGAGCAGAAGAGGAAGGCGTCGTGCAGCCATGCGGAGAGTGACGTTTATGCTTTCATTCTCTAGTCTGTTCACCCACAAGGCCTGACCCTTCTAAAGTTGAGTGCTTGGAATTTCCGTATAACCGCTCTGACCTAGGTAAATTTGAGTAGTTTTTTTTGTTCATTCTCCCCAACCACACCCTAAGACACATAATAACTTTGACTGAGAATTCTCTAAAGCTAAAGATTTGTCCTGTTCCTTTTAAGTATTAGCATTTGTTTCAACACTGTGGAAAGCAGGCACTCAACTAATTTATATATTTCGATAACAAACCCGAATCTCACTGCCATCTTGTTGATGTGGACTCATAGCAATCTACAGGACCGGTTGGAACTGGCTCTGTAAGTTCCAACTGTAACTCTTTACAAGAGTAGAAAACCCTGTCTTTCTTGCAATTGTATCTAGATGTGACATGAAAATGATATACTTGCATATGAATATCACCATTTATGGTTTTGAGATAATAGGGTTGATTGTACCAGATAATAGGGTTAATTGTACCAGATAATAGGGTTAATTGTACCAGGTTAATTTTCAAGAACTCTTTCCCTAGGTCTGCATAATTGCTCAATTCTTTATTGACTCTCTCTGCCCCGGGAGGAGTCCCGTGGGAGGCACAATGGGTATGCACTGGGTTACCTCCAGAGCGGTGGTCACAGTGCCTGGGAAGAAAGGCTTGGCCACCTGCTTCTGAAAGGTCACTGGTGTGAAAAATTTTGGGGCAGAGCTCTGCTGTGAGACCCCTCGGGAGGCTATGAATTGGGTCAGTTCTAAACCAAATGGCACTGGACGTCGCTGGATCTCCAGGCCCTGTTCAGGATCATGCTCATTGCTGGAGCATGTTATCCTAAATGTTTGTTATCCTAAAATGTTTGCTGAACGGAGTGGTTCAGTCTTGTTTTATATACTGTGGAGATATAAAAAGAAATATATAATTTATGGTTACTTACATAAGTCACTTGCTGTATATTTGGGAAGATACAGCGGGGGTGGGGAGATCGAGCGTGGTTATTTGCAATGGAGCCCAAATAGTTGTGAGGACAGCGGGTCATTGAGGTTTAGTGTATTTTGAGAGAGGTTTTGGACAAACAGGAAGTTGAGTTAATCCTTGAGAGCTGGGTAGGATTTGGCAAGGCTGCGGTAGGTGGGGAGGAGGAGGAGGAAAGGGTAAGTAAAAGCACAGAGAGGCAGTAATGAGAGTTTTGCAGTGAACGTAGCTTACAATTTAATGATTCACATTAAGATGTTTGCGACAGAATGCCCAAGTAGGGGAGGCAGTGGAGCAGCCGGCTGAGAGAGTGCTGACTCTGGAGTCAGGCTTTCTGGGCTGAATCCTAGCTTTGAGATGTTGGACAATGTACTCAACCTTTCTGTGCCTCAGTTTCCCCATCTATAAACTCGGGTATGATAGTAACTATCTCCTCACGGTGCTGTAAAGAAGAAAAGGGATACTGCTTGTAAGGTTCTTAGATTGGTGCCTGGCATTGAGCAAGCCTTTAATCAATGTTAGCAGCTTCATTGGTTGCTGGAATGGAATTCTGATAAGATCCAATGAAAAGAACTGCCCTATTAATTTCCAATTGCTATACGGAATAGCAACTCTCTTGGTCATTAAGGAAGCCTGTTACTGCAGAATTTGTGGAGCACTGGCAGGGATGGGTTAATTGTAGAAAAGAGCATTACATGTGCAGGAGCAATGAGAACTAGGGGGAGGCGCCTGGATTTGGTAGTAACAGCTAGGGCCGGTTTTTCTAAGCAGGGAGTGATCTGATCAATGCAAGAGGAGGCGAGCCTAGGACGGGAAGTGTGGGAGGGCTGGAGAGGGGCCCTTGGAACAACGCAGGTGTTGGGTGATGAAGGCCAGCGACAGGGTGGTGGTTGTGAGGGCGAAAGGAGCTGGGAAATCGGAGACTGTGCCAAGGAAAGGTGTCCGCTGCTCACCACCTTTACTGTCAGCGCCCGGGTGCAAGCCACCTTCGCTCCCTAGATGATTGTAACCAGCTCCCAACCTATCTCTGCCTCTGCCCTTGAGTCCTCTCTCCCTTGCTCTGCCACCACACCCAGAAGAAGCCGGAATCCTGTGAGGGATTGCCTGCCAGCTCCCCTCATCCTCTCCGTGTCAGCCTTGTTATTCCTCCAGCAGTCGCCCCTGATCCTGCCCCAGGAAATGTGGTGTCGTCGTTTCTGACTTCTGAATAGTGGGTTCTTCCATCTCCTTCATGTCTCAGCTCAGATGTCACCTTATTAGTGGCAGTTTTCTCGACAGCCCTTTAAAAATTAGCCACACTGCTCCACTTTGCCAATCCTTGCTCCTCTTGCCCTAAATAGGTTTCGCTTCGCAGAATGCATCATTTTTGGACATAGGATTCATGTACTTTCTTTGCTCAGTGTGTCAGTTCCCCACGAGGGTGCCAGTTACATAAGGGCAGATATTTTGGGGGAGTTTTGTTCACAGATGCACCCCCAGGACATAGAATAGTGCCGGGCTTATAGTAGGTGTTAAGTGAATATGTGAGCAAAAAAAATCATCTTTGCTATGTCAGGCATAATGTTGGGTGCCCGCGCCCCTGAAGCTGCCCCACTTACTCAGGCAATGACCGTCTCAGGCATTTATTGCTCTCATTTTTGGACGAATGACCAACTTGAGGCACAGAGAGATGAAGTGGACAGGAGCACAGAGCTGGTAAATGATGTAATCGGGACTTGTGTCCAGTTCTTCTAACTCTTTGGCTCCCAACATCATTTGGCATCCATTAGGAAGAGATGAGGAGGGAGGAGTCAATATTGTCTGGTTCCTAGCCTCTGACAGGTGGAAAAGAAGTGAATGCACCAAGAATAGCTGATCGAAGAGATAATGGAGCTAGTAAATACTCCGGTGGAAATGCTGCTCTTAGGTTTAGTTGTTGGCTGCCATTGAGTTGTCTCAAACTTGTGGTGACTCTATGCACAGTGGAACCAGATGGGCCCCTGTTCTGGCCTGTCCTCATGCTACTGCTCTGCACTAGTCTGTGGTGGCCACTGTGTCTAACCTAGGGAGTCCTCTAACCTAGGGAGTCCTCTAACCTAGGGAGTCCACGTTCCAGGAGTCCATCAGGCCACCCTCTGTTGTGAGCCGTAGAGCATTCTTTTAACATTACAGATTCCATTTCTAAGTGCCAAATATGAGGGGACTTCAAACGTTCATGGAAAATAATGGAATGGTAAAAGAATAGAATTTCCCCAACAATTTTTAAAAGTCCCCTGTGTGAGAGTAATATCTTACGGCGAGACTCTGCTGCTGACACATACATTTTTTTTAAAAGATAGACTTAACTTGACACATCAGTTTTAGGTGTGCAGAGAAGTTCAGCAGAAAGGACAAGGAGTTCCCATGCTCCTCGCCTTCCCTCTACACAGTCTCCCTGATCATTAACACCAGGCATTCCCGTGGTATATTTGTTCTGTTTTTTAAAAATGAATTCTTGTTTTTTTTTTTCTAAGAAATGGGACACTAGTCCCCCAGTTTCTCCATGTAAAGTTCAGTGATTGATGACATAGACAATTGATTACCTTCTTAGAGTTGTGTAATCTCTCAGCCTCTGGCTCTGAGTTGCTCCTCCCCCAATGATATAAACCACAGGTCCCCACGGTTCTTATGAATCTTTGGAATTGCTGTTGTCACTTTGATACCGTATAAATATTCTTACAAGGGTATGATGTGTAACACAAACATTTGTTTTGTTGTTTTACTGTTTAAACGGCTATGGTTTGGCTTTAAGAAGACTTCGGGGGATAGTTGGGCTTAAGGCTTAAAGAGGATCTCGGGGTACTAGTTTCATGGGTGCTCCCACCCCAGGGCTTCAGAGGAGACTTCACATTCTATTATTGATTTCCCCTTTTTGATCAGGATTCTTTTATAGACTCCTTTACCCAAATGCTCGGTAATGATAGCTAACCACCAGTGAGTTCTTCTGGTCTCGTGGCAAAGGAGGCCATTTTTCATGGAGGCAGTTAGCCACACATTCCACATCTTCCTCCTGGTCTTGATTTTCCAGAGGGTTTTCATTGGCTAATTTTGGAAAGTAGATTGCCAAACCTTTCTTTCTAGTTTAACTTAGTCTGAAAGATCCATTGAAACCTATCCATCATGATAGAAACTGCCAGCATTTGAAAAACCTGAGACGTAGCTTCTTGAAGCAGAGCAACATACTCAAGGCCTTCAAAAATTCATGGGAAAAGAAAATGAAAAGATAATGAATTTTTTTCATTAATTTTTTGAAGCCTTCTTGAATAAACCATGGCACTTTAACAGACTAACAGATGGGTGTGCCCCTGTAGGTAGGGTAACTAAATAATATGTTGTCCAGAGCGGGGCACTTCTGACAGTGTGAGAAGACACTAATCTATCCCAGCAAAAGGGCGCAAGTGGACACTCTGGATTCAGGGGGTTGGAAGGTCATTGAGAAGTCATGACAAGAGACTGAGGAGTCTCCCTTCTGAAGACACACAGGGACACTTCAAGACCAGGTGTCTCTTCATCATCATGCGGTGCAAAGGAGAAACAGTCACAGCCAGCCTTGAGACCCTCTCACAGATGAGAACAATAGCAAGAGGCATCTGTGGAGGAGAAAAACCAGAAGGGCAGAAGCCAGGAGGAGGGGTGGGCAGGAAGGTGGGGATGTGAGTGGAGGCCATGCTTTTCTGGACAACTTAAAAATAGGTCCTCTGGAACTTGGCAACAAAACTAGAAAACTGAGAATGATTATAAAGTCACTTACTTGGTTTTCCGTTTGGGAACAAAATTTTCACTCACGTCAACAAAGTGCTAAAAGGCATTTATGGTTAATTAAAGTCGATTTAAATTAATTTTTGGCTTGAGAACTTCTTTTCTGCTACTCTCCCTATGATATCAGAGGCCCTTCGGGGTGCCTTCAAAGGCAGGATTAGGTGCCCTTGCCTGGAAGCTTCATTCTGCTCTGCTTGCCACAGGCAAGGAAGGTCCACCACTGGGAGTGCCAGTCGACACAGATACAATCTGGGTCTGAAGTGGAAGATGCCACAGGAGAGGGAGATCATTTTTTCATTTCTTTGAGGTCAGGAAGACTGTAAATTGAGTTTCTGGGTCAGTTGAGGTAATATAGCCTGGAATCTTGTTTCTTTTACAAACCAGACATTTGGACAATTTCATGATTAGATCAAGCAGTTCTTTTCCTTTCGTGGTCTCATACTTCAAAAAAGGGAGAACAAAGCCCTCGCAATAAACCAAAGTTAGACAGAAAATAAGAAAACATCATTGAAACATTAGTATTAACAAACATGTTGATAAAGTGTATCTAACAATAAGGTTGTTTATCAGCTTGTGGGTCATCATGTTTTTGTTTATCTAGACTTGGAAGTGTTTCTTCCAGGTATAGAGTTCTCAGTTTACTAGTGAAGCCGCAGGGCCAGGGCTCTGGACACAGGCACGATTTATGCCTTGCATGTGCTGATGTAAATCTTGGCAGTTGTGCTGTGCAGCAGCAGCAGCAGGCAGGAGAAAGCAGCAGACGTGCTGGAACTTTCTCTTTAGCACAGCCAAGGGCTTAGTGGGCGGAAATCACAGTGGCATGTAACCTCTGAAAACCGAAGGAAGACAATCTCCCAGGAATCCAAAAGGAAGATCATGGACACCGATATCACAAAACTCAAACAGATTGCAGGGTTTCTCTGAGAGAAGAAACTGTGTGATCCTAGACCACCCCATGCACCCTCCACCTCCCACTCCTGAGGATGCCTGGGGGCAGCGTGGGTGAAATGTTGCCCAGATGGGTGGTTCAAACCCCTCAGCGGCTTTGTGGGAGAGAGATGAGGCTGTCTGCTCCTATGGAGATGCAATCTCCCAATCCCTCGACTTGCTGTGAGTCAGAATCAACTGGATGGCAGTAGGTGCTGGACTAGATCACCCTGGTGCGGGCTGTTACTCTCAATCCCTATGTACTGATTTTTATAGACGCGCTCCTTCCTTCGCTGGTTTTCCTGCCCTATCTGATGAACGTGTGCAGCCAAGGTCAACTGTCAGCAGCAGAAGGAAGTGGGTTTGGTTTGGTGCACCACACCTCTGGCGCTTCTCTACCCCACCCATCTCAGAGAGCCCAGTGCCCAGTTTTGCACTCAAAAGCAATAACTTATTAGAAGCAAATGGTACAAGATCAGCCATGTTCAGTGCTTCTCTTTCCTCCATTTGCCTCCTTCATCCCACCTCCCCTCTTCTCGGGCTCACCTCTTTCTCTTCATGGCTTTCCTTTCTTCTCTCCTCCCTTAAATCCCCATCCTTGTGTTCCCTGAGACACACACTCCTAAGAGGGAGGGACAGCAGGGAGAGGTAGGTAGGTAGGTAGGTAGGTAGGTAGGTAGGTAGGTAGACAGATAGGTAGACTGATTGATGGGGGGAGAGAGAGAGAGAACGCTACTTTTTGTCGATCATAAACCTGTAATATTTGTTGATCTCAGGATTTTTATCTCACAGAATGGTTGGGAGTTGGAAATGTGCAGTGTTCTCCAATAACCACTAGTTGCTATCAGCATTTTAAAGCCTATAAAATAAACATCTACACAGGCAGGGCATTCCATTTAGGTGTCTCTGTGTGTGTGTGGGGGGGATTTTTCTCTCTTAAAAAAATTCCTCTTTTTTGGTAATTATATATACCAGTGTACACACATTTTCTTTTGGCTTTTCACGGTGCAGAGAAAAAGCCCAAGCATTCTCGTTGGTCTAATAATGTGGCTTTCAAAAACTTAAAAAAAAATCCTTTTATTAGGGGCTCTTACAACTCTTATCACAATATATACATACCTAAATTTTGTAAAGCACATTTGTATATTTATTGCCCTCATCATTCTCAAAACATTTGCTCTCTGCCTAAACCCCTGGCATCAACTCCTCATTTTCCCCTCCCTCTCTGTTCCCCCCTCTTTCATGAACCCTTGATAATTTATAAATTATTATTTTGTCATATCTTGCCCTGTCCGACGTCTCCCTTCACCCACTTTTCCGTTCGTTGTCCGTCTCCCAGGGAGGAGGTCACACGTCAATCCCTGTAATCCGTTCCCTCCTTCCACCCTCCCAGTATCTCCACTTTCAAAAACCTTTGACCTCTATCTGCCCATCAATATAAAAGCAGAAAAACGTTTCAATAAGCAGTCCTTATCTCCACTACTTGCCACACACTCTACTTCCCACTTCACTGTGTTCTGCTCTGCACCATTCTTTTTCATTAAAAAAAAAAAAGATTGTCATATACTCAGTTGATTTCATGATCCACACTGAGTCACCTTCAGGGAAACAGAACACAAACCAGTGATCTGGTAGGGACACAGGACTTTGCTGGAGCCCCCCTGGTCTCGTACTGCCAGCCTGACTCCAGATTCCTCATACTCTCATCGCTTCTGGTTCTCCTTTTTGACTTCCAAGTTAAACAGCAAATTAGAAGGCTTCTTCCATCTTTTCCTTCCCCCTTTGGAACCCTGGCTCTTTCTTTCTCTTTCCATTGTCTCTCTACAGCCTGCCAAAGATTTGGGGCTATTAAGATGGGAACTCCCTTCCACTCCCTAGCACGAAATGATCATAACAATCATAATGATAATAGTGCTAATGCTAACAGTCATAATAGCAATGGTAGCTAATACACATTTCATGCCTGTGTCATTCCAGGCTTGTTAACTCACTCACTATGAATAACACCCCCATAAAGTAGATTATAACACAATGGCTCTGACTTTATACCAGTCTTCCCTTTTTAACATTTCGTTGATATCAAGAAGAAACAAAAGATTCCATGATGCTCACCTTCCTGAGACCATTACTGAAGACAATCGTGCATAAGCAAATGTGATGAAGAAAGCTGATGGTGCCCGGCTATCCAAAAGATATAGTGTCGGGATAAACAAGCGGCCATGTAGCTGTAAAGGAAGAAAGCCCACATGAAAGAAGCACACCAGCCTGTGTGATCACGAGGTGTCGAAGGGATCAGGTATCAGGCACCAAAGAACAAAAAAATCAGATCATTGGGAATGAGGGGGAGTGTGAGGTGGGGACCGAAAGCCCATCTGTAGGCAACTGGACATCTCCTTACAGAAGGGTCACAGGGAGGAGATGAGCCAGTCAGGGTATAGTGTAGCAACAGTGAAACATACAACTTTCCTTTAGTTTTTTATTGTTTCCTCACCCCCCCCCCCAACTATCATGATCCCAATTCTACCTGACAAGTTTGGCTAGACCAGAGGATCTACACTGGTACAGATAAGATCTGGAAACACAGGAAATCCAGGACAGATGACCGCTTCAGGATCAGAGATGAGGGTGACTATACTGGGAGGGTGGAGGGAAGGTGGGGTAGAAAAGGGGAACTGATTTCAAGGATCTGAACCCCCTCCCTGGGGGACAGACAACAGAAAAGTGGGTGAAGGGAGATATGGGATAGGGTAAGACATGACAAAATAATAACAATTAATAAATTATCAAGGGTTCATGAGGGAGGGAAGTTGGGGGGGGGGGAAGGAGAAATGAGGAGCTGAGTCCAAGGGCTCAAGTAGAAAGAAAATATTTTGAGAATTATGATGACAACATATGTACAAATGTGCTTGACACAGTGGATGGATGGATGGATTGTGATAAGACTTGTACGAGTACCAATAAAATTATTTTTTAAATGACATAAATGTTATAGCACTGGAAAAAACACTTAATTAAATAGAAAGGACAATAATACTATGCTTTCATACTATGATACCTGATGTGGAAACAGCAAGTAAATATAGTGACCAGAAACCTAAAATAATCTATCTGAGGCTTTGCCTACAGCTTGAAAATGAGACTGAAATGATTCTTGCGCAAATGACTTCCTGGAGTTTGACCAAACTTCACAGGTTAAAAGAACAATCCTCCAGACTGCCAAGTCTGCTCAAGACTTCAGATACCAGCTGCAAACTTGGGGGTCACCAGGCCATCCTGTACCTGACTAGATGGCCACCAATTCAGGGTTCTCACTCCCCTCTCAGAGGCAATGATTAGAAGACTCCCTGAACGCACTTGAAAGCCTTATTCTGACGAGTACAGTTTCCTTATGGTACAAGGATGCCCATCAGCACCAGCTAACAGGAGAGAGGCATAGGGCGTGGTCTGGGAGGATCCAAAATGCAAACCACTCTTATCCTGTCCCCCTGTGGAGTCAAGATGTATCACTCTTTGGCACATCGAATGAGCCTTAGTGCCCACAGATAGGTAAGCATGATTGAACCAACCACTGACCACGTGATTAAGCTTAGCCTCCAGCCGAGAGGCAGTGGCTAAAATCTGTGGCTCAAAGCTCCATGCCTCTAGTCATATGATTAGTCTTCCTGGTTCAATTGGCTCTCCATCCTGAGTCATCTCACTGGCATAAACAACATGTCTGGTTTAAGAATATCATCATATATAACCACATATGATGATAGTGGTTATAGTGGGCTTTTAACCACAAGTTCCACAGGTCAAAACCACCAATCATTCTGTCAGGGGGAAAATGAGGCTTTCTACTCCCATAAAGATTTATAGTCTTAGAAATCCTCCAAACTCTGTCCTATAAGGGTTGCTATGAGTCAGAATTGACTGGAAGGCAGTGAGTTTTTGGTTTTCCTAGAAACCTGGGACAAAGACCACCTGTATTAGTCTGGGTTGACTAGAGAATCAAATCCAGAGGCACTCATATGTGCATAAGAAATAGTCTTATATTAAAGAATAATTGTATATTAAGAGAACATCCCAGCCTAGTCCAAATCAAGTCCATAAGTCTGATACTAGCCCGTATGTCCGATATCAGTCTGTAAATTTCTCTTCAGACTCATGCAACACATGCAATGATGCCGAATGCACTAAGATCACAGGCCCGTGGGTGGAAAGTCTTGTGGATCCAGTGGAAGCATCTCAGCACTAGTGTGGGGCTCCACACAGCTCCCCCAGCTCCAAGGCTTTAGCTGCCATCAGCCTACCTCCAAGTGGCTTGTCAACAGAATGCCTTGCAGGCAGACTAAGCAAAAAGAGAGTGTATATCTGGCCTCCAGTGAGATCTTTGTCTCCATCTCGCCTCCAAATGAGGTCATCAAGCTGCGACTTGATTGACACACTAGACTCCACCCTTTCCTCAAGTTGACAAGAGATTATGTAACTGCCACATCACCCAAATACTTCACGACATACCTGATACATTGCAAATTTTAATATGAAAATGCATTATAAAAACTTGGAAACATCTATCAGGGAAAGTTTCGGTAGCATCTATTGTTTGACCCTTATTCGAATGCCTTGTTCAGTTAATTGCATTAAAAACATTAGTAAGTAACAGATTTTTTTCTACCTCTGGTTATAAAAATAATATCATTCTCAGGGTTACAATTTTGGATCATGCAGTCAAACATAAAAATGAAAATAAAAATGACCCAGAATTCCATTACCCAAAGATAACAGCTACTCACAGTATGATGTCTTATGATTGTGCGTAGGGCCTTCTGACATGCTCCATTAGGCTCACATGGTGCTTTTGAATGTTTCTCGTGTAAAAATCTTGGTTCCAAGCATCTTTTGAAAAACCCATCAGGATCTGTCAACACTGGGTCTGTCGGAGCGGAGTGGCCGCTGCTCCTTCGAGGGCCATCTTCCTGTATCCCAGCACCTGCCACTGCTACTTTCTTATACTTGGCCAGTTTTGTCCACTTGCTATTCTTTGCCCTGGTAGACATTTGTGTTTTCTCTACTTTGGTTTTAAACAATTCTTTACTCAGTAGCTCAGAACCAAAGCTCTATGTTTTGTAGGCGGTGGTAATGCAAAGGGAGATGGGCAAGTAGGGTTCCCTCCGGTCCCCTTGGTGGAGAGCGTGGGGGACAGCAATCTTTCACTCTTGACCTTGACAGCAATCTTTTACTCTTGACCTTGGCTCTTTCTTGCCTAGCACAGCGGAAATTTAAACATGCTCTATAGCTAAAAGATTTGAGTTGTCATCACCTTCTAAATCTATTCCGCATACTATTATTATAATGTTGACCATTGCCTACGGAATCCGAGTATGATGCTGAGTTCTTCATGCCAACAGAGGCCATCCTTGCTCCTGAATCCCTCTGTTTCTCTTTAGGCCTAGACCTTTCCATTTGACCCCACCATGATTAGATTATAAACATCTTCCCACGTCACTAGATATTAGTATGGCGATAAATCACAATGGCTGCACAATGTTCCATCATGTGGACATGTCATGTTTGCCAGACCTCATTTTCTGGCGGGTGAGGACTCAATGGGAGGTGGGCTCAATTAAAAGGCACATCCAGTGATGGGCAGTGGAAGGGAGGGGATCATGGGGCCAGGATACCAATAAACAACTTTTAGAATTTTTTTTGGTTTAAAAGGCAAAAGTCTAAGATGAACAGAGGGGCCTCAGACTTAAGATATAAAGTCAACAGGTTAGAGGACAAGTGGGGGGCCAAGACACCAGACTAGAAACCTGAAAGAAGGTCAGGGCAGAAGATGACCAAGGAGTGGGGAAGCAGGTGGACAGCAGAGTGAATCCATAGTCACTCTGAGCAGAGGTGTAGTCATATGCTGCATTAAAAAAGAAAAAAATTAGGTTTCTCTTTCCATTGAATAATTTTAAAAGCACTGAAGTCTAGCATGCAATAATTTATTTATTCCCCTAAAGTGGAACATTGAAGTGTTTTCAATATTCTACTTTTTAAAATGTGATGAAAATCTTGGTGCATGAAACTTTACATATTTTTAACAAGTAGCCATCTAAGTGAGATGTCAACTAAGTCCCCATGGAAGAAGCACACCAACATCTGTGATCCAAGGATTGTAAATTACATAATCCAAGTCTGAAGGAGGAAATCATATCATAGTTTAAATCGTGAGATTCTGGTGTGCAGAAGCCTATGGGTGACAGGGGAAATCCCAAACATATTTGCAGAATATACACAGGAATAAGCTCCCAGTGATTCCCTTCTAGCCATAACTGAAGGGTGGGGATAACCTGGTTATCAGATGGAGGGCAACGGAGAGATGACTGTAGTAGATTCAAATGATAGATCTGACTTGAATGGTTAAAACCTTGTCAGTTGATCGCTCCTCTGATACACTTGGACTTGATCGGGTTTTTAATATTTTCTCTTTTTCATATTGGGGTTTATCTCTGTTGTGTTTGTCATTTTGGGTAGCCTTCTTGAATCTTTATGTGTTTTTTTGGTATATGAAACGCAGGATAGATGAACCTATAGAGACAACAACTCGAATAAGGGCTTCTGGGGAGTCTGGTGGAGGAGGTTGGGAGGGGTGTTAAGGGGGAGCTGATATCAAGGAGTACAAGAAGGTAAAAATGTTTTGAAACTGATTTTAATAGTGATTGTACAATACTGCTTGATTTGATTGAACTGTGGAATGGTATGATATCTAGATTATCTCTTAACAAAATGGTTTGGAAAAAAAGCCTTTAATACTTTTAGTTATTTCCTTACTTGTGATTTGAAAGATAAAAATAGAAGGAATTATTCATTTTAAGAATTTGAGATGTAGTGCCAAATGTTTACATAAAAGTTATTCATAAATGACGTATAAAGTAAATGGAGCAATGCGTACATAGATCTTCAAGTGAAAGGTATCACTAACACCCGTGCTCTCTATCTGAATTTGTTCCAGGCCACCAGCTTTCACACAGTGAGAAGTTAGTTTTACCTAGTGACTACAAAACGAACAGAAATGCCACAAAACAATTACTTGCCCTTCCTCTCTGTGAGGTTCTCTGGAAAGTCCATTCTGTCTTAATTTAATTAAAACAAAACAACCAGAAAACTTGGTCATGACTCATTATCTGATATAGTAACTCTCTCATGGGTCATTATTCTGAAAATACACCACAGTAGTTGTTTTTAAAAATTAAACAGTTTTCTGTTTTTCAAGTTGTTATCTTAGGGTTTTTGCTTCTCTTTTTCCTCACCTAGTGGGCTACTCATTGGGCTGGTAACCACAAAGCCAGTAGTTCAAAACCACTAGCCGCTCTGTGATGGGAGAAAGCAGGATGAAGTTTTCTACTCCCGTGAAGAATTACCGTCATGAAACCCACAAGGGCAGCTCTACTCTGACCTGTGGGGTCTCTCTGAGTTGAAATTGCCTTGATGGCAATGAGCTAAGGCCCAGAGTTGCATTTTTCAGTAATCCCTTTACACTGGTGGCCTGTTTTGGATGCACTCTGTGGGATTTGGCCATCAACACCCTCCAGAATTCACCCCGTCTGGGCCACCCAGTTCCTGCTCTGTGTCATCCAGCTTCTTGGGGCTTGTCCTGGGCTAGTCTGGTCTCTTGAACGGAATGGGAAGTGAGTGTTCTCATTATAATAAACATAGCATGGAGTACTGTCATTTGGGAAAAAAAAAATCTTGCCTAGACCACGCCCTCATCTCCTTCCGTCTTTGCTCAAATGTCCCTTCCTCAGAGGGGACTTCCTCCAACGTGGTGTCTGAAATAGAACCCCTATCATTCTACCCCTTCGCCTTGCTGTGCTGTTTCTCTGTAGCCCTTAACAAGGGTCATAGAACACGAGAAACAGGGGGAGATTTTGAGGCCAGATCTGGTTCAAGCCCTTAGCTTTATCGTTGTTCTGATGTGCCATCCAGGTGAGTCCAATTCACAGCGACCCCACAGGGCAGAGTAGAACTGCCCCATGGCTTTTCTAGGCCATCATCTCCACATGACACGATCTTAACGCTTGCCAGGCCTCTTCTCTGCAGCTCCCCTGGTGGGTTCGAACATCAGCTTTCGGCTTGTAGCTGTGTGCTTCACACTGTACCCCATGGCTTCTCCCCTCACGTTACAGAAAGAACATGCCAGTGGAGAGTCAAACAATTATTCTGTGGCAAACTGGTTTATTTGTGCGAAAGCTGAATTAGAGTGCAGAGTTCTAGATCCTTGTCAGTTTCTCTGGGAATAATTCTATTTCAATTCATTTGGTGACCTTGGTCTTGAAACTTATTTATTAAAACAAACAAATAAAGCACTTTTGTTGTGGTTGTTGTGAATTTGGTGAAGATTTCCAGAGGAGCTCATTAGTTTTACACTCAACATTTGATTCAACTCATCCATTGAAATCTCCTCAAAGGACCGTCACTTATTCCAATTCTTCACTGTGTGTCCTGTTCCAATTCCTCCTTTATTTCTAACCCTCCAAAGTTTGTCCTTGGGTAAATGCTGCCCTCTTTTCTCTAAAGTGGTCGGTTATTCAAACAGGGGGGTGAGCTCACTTCCAGGTCTGAAGGGTGACTAAGAAGGGCCGTGCTCAGAGGTACATGCACAGCCATGTCCCCTGTGGCTCTGTCCACAATAGGAAGAAAGATGAAAGTAACCTAAGTAGCCATCAGCGTAAGAATGGATAAACTTAGGTACACTCACACCACAGAATATCACACAATGTTAAAGAAGAACGATGCATATGCAAAACACCCCCAGACATGAATGAACCTGGAGGATACGGTGGTTGGTGGCACCAAGCAGTCAGGAAAGACCAAATATTGTTTGAGACCACTGTTAGAAAAGATCTACTGAAGATTTTCACATGAAAAGAAGCATTCTGTGATGTTTATTTATTTAGAAACTATTTTCTTATTGTAGTGTTAAGACATGAGTTAAGCCATCTTCTAACACAGTGTGATCCATGTGCTACAAAGTAGAACTGCACTGGAATTTTCTTGGTTGCAAATTCTATGAAATCAGGTCACCGGGCCTTTCTTCCGTAGTGCTGATGAGTAAGGGTGAACCACCAATCGTTAGGATAAGAGTTGATCCCAAACCATTTGTGCCACTCTGGGGCCTCTTGAGTAGTAAATCCAAGCCAAACCAAACCTATATATTGCTATCTAGTTGATTCCGACTCATGTGGACCTTAACGTAGGGTTTCTGAGCCTGTAAATCTTTACAGATATGGCTCCCATGGCTGTTTATTTTTCCTGTGGAGCACCTGGTGGATTTGAACTGCCAATCTTGCAGACGAATCTTGAAGAACCACCAATCTAGCAGTAAGAAGTGGTATGAAGATTTTCTGGAGTATTTCTCACCGGAAGCATAAACCATTTAGACAACAGAAAGCTATCTTTCTCAACAGAATAGTCAGCAACAGCACCAGGCTGGAGACCGGAGACGATGCTGAGAGCTTGGAACTAGCAGCTGGCCTGGGATGGCAGGAGAGGTAGGATGGGTGATAAGCTGGCAAGATAAAATATTCAAGAGAGGGGTAAGGTGCGTGGGAAGCAGACAAGTAAAGATGAAAGCAGTGGACACTCCTTGTGAATTCAAAGAGTGAGCTTGAGACGGGAGATAAAGAAATAGCATTGTTGTATACGTTACACAGAAGGAAACTGAGTCAAAGAGAAATAAGTAACAAAGATGCCACCCTCTACCTTTATCATCCCTAAAGGATCCTTCCTACCAATCCAACGAAACAATGTCAGAGAGGGAAATGTGAGGTCCACAGATTCCGTACGCCAACTGAGGTGGGTAGTGAGAAGGTCCACACAGGCACAGGGAGGCTTTTGTTTAAGGTTCCCGTGAGGCACAGGGTTTCGTGATGGAGTCGGGAGAGTGAGCGCAATGCTGGTGTCCCGCAGTTTGATAAAGGAGAGAGCAGGCCACCAGCAGCACAAGGAGGGTACAACTGTTGGTTCTGAGCAGAGTCTCCCTGGTTAGAGACCAAAGCTGGTTGGATGTTGCCCTGCTGGTAACTTTTGCTCCATACATCAGCTAGGGTTTTGTTTTTGCATTTAGTTCTTCTATGTAATATTTTCCTGTTTCAAACATTTCCTGGTTTTCCAAAATGTGAAAGGGTTGGCGATTTGTGGGTCACACGAGTTCCTTTGTTAGGTTTTGGCAGTCCCATATCTATGCGTGCTATTTTGTCCAGGGGAAGATTGATGCCCTTTGGGGGCAGTGCTTCTCCTTGGCTGTACCTGATGGACCTCTTAGCTACAAGGCCCTGGCCATCTTTTGGAAGATGAAAGGGGAACGTAAGTCAGCCCAAGTCAGCCTACATGGAACTACTTGACTCTCCTTCAGTGTGACAAAGAGGCTGGAAGCATCTGGAACTAACCTATTCTGGTGCCAACACCCTGTCTTGATGGCTGCAAGATTCCAGCTACATTGACCGTGAACTGTCTTCCACTGGACCTTCCGCTTGATTTTACGAACTCTCTATTTTTCCAGTAAAATTCTTTTTGTTTGTTCTTTCAATTAGCCAGATTAGATTTCTGTTGCTGACAACCAAAGTCTAAACACACTTCTGCAATGGGTAATCTGATCTAGGTTCCCAACTACCTCTTTCCGCCAAAGCTATAAAGAGGCCTGGAAATAGCCTTTCGTATAATATTTATTATTCTAAATATTTGTTGATAACCTGCAATGTGTCATTCAGAATGTGAAGGATATCATCTGTGTTATTACACTTAACTCTCCTCACAATATCACAAGACAGAAATAGTTCATCAATTTTAGAATGAAACACTGAGAGCAAGTAGAATATCCAAATGCATCAAGCTTGTACAAAGCAGAGCAGGGGATTTGAATCCATGTCCAATGGTCTTTCATATGCCTGTCCCTCCCTGCTCCTTTTGCATGACTATTGTACTGGTGTGAGGAATGTAAGCGTACCCAACAAAATTAAATTCATTCTTTAAAAGGCCTTTCAGCTATTAGGAAGATTTAGAAGCCAGAAAAATTATTCTCAGTCAATATCATCAAAAGCATGTACCTGCGCAGTAATAGACTCCCCGGAGCTGTATGGATTTAGAGAGCTGCATGACTATTGAGATTAATCAAGGCAACTTTCTCATCTTATAGATAAGAGAACGGAGGCCAAAGGATATCTGTAGTGTGTAGTATTACTGAAATTACTATTTGCTGATAATGAGGTTTGGAGCCAAACCAATTTCGTTTAGTCACAAGGCAGGTGGGATTGTGTAAATTTATAGAGCGCAATTAAAATCATAGAGCTGAAAGGGACCTTAGGTCGCTTACAATAGCATATCCATCTGCCTCTATGCTGGTGCATTTAAACAATATCAGCAGGCTGTCTTTCTCTTGACAGCCTACAAAAGGAGGCGATTCAATCACCTCCCTTGTGAAGCATCAGAGCGTCTTTCACACTTCTCAATCTAATGACATTATTTTTGCATGTAAATTGTGGAGCACTTTATGTTTCTGTTTAAAAGCTAATATATTCTATTTAAAGGTGTTTTAAATTGTTGAGTTATTTGAAAAGGAGGCACAGCTTTAACTGTAAACCTAAGCAGCAGAAATGGCTGTAATAAGTAACCTTAAGTATACTTTCGAAATTAGAAACAACATGAGCCTGAGGTTCTAAAAGTAGATAACTAGGGTGACAGATGGTCAGGTGGAAGGGAATGTTTTCTCACACCTGAAAATGAGCAGTTACCAGGCATTCATACAATACAGTCTAAACCTATTAGACTCATTTTCAGATTCTCCACAGTGACATTCAATGGACCAAATGAAAGCCTCTGTCTTAGTTATCTCACGCTCCTGCAGCAGAAACATCTCAGGGGGACGGCTTTACCAAACAGACATTTATTCGCTCACAGGTTAGGAAGCTAGAAGTCCAAAGTCAGGGGTAAGTCAGCTCTGGGGGAGGCTTGCTCTCTTGAACCTCCTTGTGGGTGTGGCCTTCTCATGCGGATCTGGGAACTTCCTCTCTTCCTCTCCTCCTTCTCTCAGCTTTACCTTCCTTCTGACATCACATGGAACCAAGTTGATGGCAGCCAGAGCCCTGGAGATGTGTCCGTCATCACTGGATCCACAGAACTTTCTACCCAACGGCCTGTGAGCGTCCTGCATTTGGCATCATTGCATGTGCTGCGTGAATCTAAAGAGGAATTTATGCACTAGTATCAGACATATGACCTAATATCGGACTTGTAGACTTGATCTGGACTGGGCTGGGATGTTTTCTCAATATATAGTTGCTCTTCGATATAAAGTTCTCTCTTACACACATATGAGTGTCTCTGGATTTGTTTCTCTAGTCAACTCAGTCTAACATAGAAACCCACTGGGACAGTTCCACTTTGTCCTGCCAGATCAATCTGAGCTACAATTGACTTCATGGTTGTAAGTGATAGTCCTGTGGTAGTTCTATAATGTCAGTTTGAGAGGATTAAGAGTGAGGAGGTGGAATTTAGCCTGTCAATCAGGTCTCAGCATGATGACCTCATTTGGAGGCATTAAGGAGATAAATAGCTCGCTGGAGGCAGAACACAGGCTTGCTTCCTGTGAGACATTTCTGACAGGAAGCCACATGAAGGTACCCTGATGCAGCCAGAGCCCTAGGAGCTGGGGGAGCCATCCACATGGAGACTCCTGCCAACGCTGAGATGCTTACAAGGCCACTGGATCCCCAAGATTTCCCACCCACTGGCCTGTGATCTTCCTGCACTCGGCATGATTGCATGTGTTTCTTGAGTCTGAAGAGGACTTTATAGATTGGTATCAGACAAATGGGTTAATATCAGACTTATGAACTTGATCTGGACTGGGCTGGGATGTTTTCTCAATATTCAACCGCTCTTGTATCTAAAGCTCTTGTTTCTCTAGGCTACCCAGTCTAACACAGGCCTCCTCTCTCTACTGACTCCTCTATCCTTTTACCCCTTATAAGATGCAGCCTACACCCCTAACACGGGGCAAGGAACTCCCCTTAAACTGGACAAGGGCTCTGACCTGAGTGAGGGTGTTGCATCCCATCCTAATCCCCTTACAACTACTTGTCTGATCATACCGATCACATCATGAAGGATGATTTCATCGTTACCCATTTGCCAAACTACTAAGAATCATGGCCCAGCAAAACTGATTTCTTTGGGGGACACAATTCAATCCATGACAGCCTCTTATATATATATATCGATCTCTGCATTTATTGTTTTGAGAACACAAAGCCAGGCAGATGTAGTTTCTGACATCAGAGAGGTTGAAATTAGCTAGGGAGATAATACAGTTACACAAATACTTCTTAAAGGCAAGGAGTGAAAATGACATCAGGTGCACAGGAATGCGGTGGGGGTAAGTAAGGCTACATCTGGCCGGGGCAGCTTTTGAGGTACATTTTGAAAGATGAAACAATTTCAACAGGGTGAGATAGTAGAAACACATGAGCAGAGGCATAACGATGAGACGCGTCTTGATATAAACTCTCTATTTAAGATCTAAGCATTCTTTGTACTTTTCTTTTTGGAATTCCCACCTTCACTTCTCTATATTTTAAAACCACCAAAGACCTATCTAAATTTTTTTTAAATCATTGCATTTAAAGGGTGAGATTATTGGCATATTTCCTGTTTTTTTTTTCTGTTTGATATATAAATGGTAATAGATTATAGGCTTTATTTCTTTTCTAAAAGTACTAGAAATATGGTCAGCTCAAGTCCTTGTCCCACAGAACTGCTGTTGACTACCTGGGCATGTTCCATTGAAATTGACAATAGCAATATGAAATCCCGCCTTAAAGATGGGTGTGGGTTCAGTTCTGCCCCCGGAACAAGCCTAAAAGCAGAACCACCTCCATAACAACGACTGCATCTAGTTCAAAGCACTTGGCTTTACAATATAATTCACCACCCACTGAAACTCTGGACAAAGTCCAGGCAGGGAAGATGTCTTGGTCGTGCTGGAAAGAGAACATGTGCTCCAAGGCTGTTCAAGTGCCACAGTGTCACCTTCCTCTCATGGCAACCCCTGGTGTTAGAATATAACTGTGCTCCAAAAATTTTATTTTCATTTTTGAAGTAATATATCAGGCCCTTTTTTTGTTAAAAATCATTTTATTGGGGGCTAGTACAGCTCTTATCACAATCCATCCATCCATCCATCCATCCATCCATCCATCCATCCATCCATCCATCCATCCATTGTGTCAAGCATATTTGTACATTTGTTGCCCTCATCATTCTCAAAACATTTGCTTTCTTTCTACTTGATATCTCAAGTCTCTATCCCAAGTCCCCTTTAGAAGATTTGAACCTCCAATCTTTTGGTTATTGGCCAAACATGCTTACCTCTTGCACCACCTGGGACTTTGCTTAAAGATCAACAGAGCTTTATTAAGGCAACAGCCAGAAGGATCTGATATTGGTTAAGTTCAGCATAATTGGTGCATGAAAAAGAGTAAAGACTGTAGTTGATTATAATCTACTGTACAATAAAAATGGATGAGTCTATAGTGATGAGAGAGAGGGAGGGAGGTAGGAAGAGCAAGAGAAGGAAGCAGCTCATTATTTATTTACTATCAGCAGTAATGGTTACTTTGACAATTTGTGTACAAAGGAGATAAACTTTACTTCATTTTTTAAACAAAAGTTGTAGTTTTTCCCCAGTTGAAGAGGGAAAGAGTTCTTCCCCACAAAATGCTCAGTAACAATTTGTACCTCATGAAATTGTTGATACTCAATTATTTTTTATCTGGTAAATTTCACACAATTCAATAAAATAGAAGGAAAGAAAGAACCAGAAAAATCAACATTTTGCAACCCCAGTGAAATAATGGACCCAGATTAGAATCATCAAAGAATGCTGACGTGATGATGGGGAATGCCCCATTCTCAAAGTGCGGAAGGGCCGGCCTCCTCTCAGATCACTTAAAATGGCAAGATCTGTGATCACCACGAGTAATGGTCAAACTCACCACTTCACAGTGAAACAAACTTCCATTATATTTTCCCAGTTGTGATGCAATTTGAAATTTGTGGTGAACCTAGGAAGCAATCTTGCCAGAAGTGCTTATCTGTGTGTTGTCTATTCTGTCTTTTCTGTTATAAATCCATTTGGTGTCCCTGGAGGTGTCTTTCTGAAGAAGTTTCCTCTTCCAAAACTCTAGTTCTTGCAGAATTTCAATAACACTGTGTGGAAGTGGTGTGTGTGTGGGGGGGGGGGTGGCGGGGGAGGCAGGCATCTCTGACTTTCTCTACTTCAGTAGATGGAAGAAGAATCCAGCCTCACATCTGTCCAAGGATGATTCCTTGGAGGCCGAGGTCAGACATGCCTCCACTCTCTAACCTTCTTTACCCTATTCTGATACCACTGTCCCTCCCATGACACTCTGCCTCTGTGCCGGGTTCATGCGTCGATTGCAATGGTCACACAGAACTTATAGACAACACAATACTCATCATATTGGTGTTTATTATAGAAGCTAACAGATTACAAGTCAAGAACAGAAATGTGAAGGGCGTAGTTCTTTTGTCTGCAGTGCCTCTTCTCAGCCATGCCTATAAGCAAGCCTCTCTGTTCCTCAGCCTCTAAGCTTTGTTGCCTCTTAGGCCTCTGCCTTAATCAGACAAATATTATAAAACCCATTAGCTCTGATGAATGCCAAAGGACAACCCACTTCTGCTCACAGGTACTCAGTGTTACTTATTCTGTTGTTTGAGAGCCCTCTGCTCCCTCTCATGCTCTCAGTGCTGTTGCCTCTGCTGCCACCACCACCACCACCTTTCTGCGCAGGGATCTTGGGATCTGAAAGAGGCCATTGTCATGACTCTCATTCTTGATGGTCTTGAGATTTCCCCTTCCTGTTTCTGAGATGGTTCATTTAATACCCAGTATGCTTCTTCTTTGGCTTTCCTTATTCAATCTTTAACTTTCATGTGACTATGAAGTGTTGGTTCATTTTCTATTTTACCAGAGGAATGGCAAAACTGACCAATCCTCATGTTAGAGTTTGATATGCGCTATCTATATGCACCTGCCCAGTCATTTAGAGGGCCTTACAAAGACAGTAGCTACGTCATACCGAGCAATTCAACGTCGTCACACTGTTGTTTCCCTGCTTTGAGCTTAGCTCAGTCATGCTGACGTGCTGCCCTAGCCTCAGGGCACGTGTTCTCCCATCCTGGCCACACTTCTGAAAACATCTCCGTTTAACTTCCTTCTGCGAAATCCTTTGAGTGAGGCATCTGCTTCCAGTGAGGACCCCGACTAATGCAACTTGAATTTAATAAAATATTTATTTTAACAGGACATAGTGTCTAGAGAAACAAGTTAAACAACACCTTAAGGTAAAAATCAGCAAATCAAGAATTTGGGACAGTTTATAAGTCAGCTGGTCTGATCTCTTCAAGAAATCAATATCAACACAACAACAAAAAATCAAATAGGAAAATTCTTCCAATGAAACTATATTATAGGGACAGAATGATCAAGTGCAATGTGCAAAGCTGGTTTAGAAAGCTTGCTTTATATTGGGGCAGGGAATGTATGGATGTGCTTTATACAATTGATGTATGTATATGTATGGATTGTGGTAAGAGTTGTTGGAGTCCCTAATAAAATGTAAAAGAAGAAAAGAGAAAAAAATGATTAGGGCAAAGACTGTACAGATGTGCTTTATACAATTGATGTATGTATATGTGTGAACTGTGAAAAGAATTGTATCAGCCCCAATAAATTGTTAAAAAAAAAAAAGAAAGCTTGCTTTATATATTTTGGGGGTACAATTGGGAAACTCTTAAATATCGACAGGATTTCAGATGATATTAGATAATTATCGTCAATATTCTTAGCTATGATAAACATTTTAGTTGCAGGCAAATTTACTTTTTAAAAATTGCATGCATATTAATGTATTTCAGGGGGAAGCATTATGACTGAGACTTCCTTTAAAATGAATAGCAAAGCATTTAGATGGGTGATAATATGGCGGGATGCTAAGAGTTTCTACATCTAAGTGATGGTTATATGGGTATTCATTATAGTATTCTTTCGACTTTGCTATAAGTTCGAAAGTCTTCACGATAAAGAGTAGAAATGATGGAAGTTGTCAAGGTTTCATCTTGTTCAGATCCACAGTCAATGCTCATGGAAGCAACAGTCAAGAGATCAAAGCACGCACGCATTAGGCATAGCTGCTGCACAAGACCTCTCTAAAATGCGGAAGAGCAACGATGCAACTCTGAGGACTAAGGTGTGCCTGACCCGAGGCGTGGCATTTTCAATCACCTCACATTCAGGGGAAAGTTAGACACTGAATAAGGAAGACCAACGAAGTGGCGTTTTTGAATTATGGTGTTAGTGAGGAATATTGAAAGTACTATGGACTGCCAGAAGAGTAAACACATCTGTCTTGGAAAATATACACCTGGAGCACTATATGACAAATTAATCATTTATAAATTATCAAGGGCTCATGAGGGAGGGGGTAGCGGGGAGGGAGCGGGAAAAAAGAGGACTTGATGCAAAGGGCTTAAGTGGAGAGAAAATGCTTTGAAAATGATTAGGGCAAAGAATGTACAGATGTGCTTTATACAATTGATGTATGTATGGATTGTGATAAGAGTTGTATGAGCCCCTAATAAAATATTTAAATAAAAGAATAAAAAATAAAAATATGAAACTTAAGTGTAAAAAAATATACACCTGGAATATTCCTTAGAAGCAAGGATGGCAAGACTTTGACTCACATATTTTTGGACATGTCAGAAAAGACCATTCTCCAGAAACGAACCTCCTCCTTGTAAAGTAGAAGGTCATTGAAAAGAGGAGGACCATGAGTTGGACGGACACACAGGCTGCAACAGTGGGCTCCGGCCCAGTCCCTGGGAGGACGGCGCGGGACTGGGCAGTGCCTTGCCCTGGTGTTTGGAGGGTCACTATGAGTCGGAACTGACTGATGGCCTCTAACATCCCAGGAGTTAGTTCCCCCTTTTGCCAAATATCTAGAACTCTTTTTTCTTACACTCCCACTGTGTTTTTGGTTTTTTCAATATAGTTTATTGTGCTTTTGGTGAAAGTTTACACAGCAAGTTAGGTTCCCAGTTGACAATCGCTGCATAAATTGCTCAGTGGTAAATGTTTCACAATGTGCCAACGTCTCCCTTACATTCTGTAATTTAATCGTTTCATATCTTCACATTTTTGCTTTAGAGTAAACAGTGACCTTGTGGTGTCCTGCAGATGGGTTTCGAATAAGGGACCACTTTGTGGACAAGATCCTTTATGGTATATGTCACTCTGATGGTTCATGAAAAGGTCGTCTCAGGGAGAGTTTGGGTTCAAAGTTTAAAGAGTGTCTCAGGGTGTCTTTCAGGCTTAACTTCTCCAGTTGGTCGGGTCATTTTAAGAATCTAAGTTTCGTCCTACAGTTTTCTCTGTTTATGCAAGACCACCTAGTATGACTCCAGGCAACATGATCAGCGGTGGCTGCAATGCACCATCTAGCTTCTCTAGTCTCAGGTGCATGAGGTCATGGCTCACACAGGCTAGTCTTGCAGATTTGTTCTTTTCTCAGACATGTTTGTTATCTTCCTACTCTTGCTTCTGATGAGCAGAGACCAGCAGTTGTTTCTGAGATGCAACTCAAAAACTCTTGGGAACCCAGCTGCTCCACCCTGCGCTCAGATGCAGAATGCTGACAGAGTTCGATTGTGTTCCTGAGTCTTCCACCTTAGCAAAGCAGTCTTGGAGGCTGTTTGGTTATGTCTTAGCAGAGTACGCATAGATGTCTTCAGTGAATATTGAGGCGTTGTGTGTGTGGGGGATGCTTAAAGACATTTGTGGGGAAACTACATCATGACCTTTTAATGATTTTCCACAAACGGTTTGAAGTCTTTTGTCTATGCGCCTAAATACATATTTCTGGTGACCCTGTGGGTTAGGTGTTCAGACGCTAGCTACAAGACTGTCAGTTCAAACTCCCCAGCCACTCTGCCGGACAGAGAGGACGCCCACTACTCTCATGAAGATTTTGAGTCTCAGACACCCTGCCAGGGTCACTCGGAGGTAAATCAACTAGATGGCTTTTTGTTTTCTCTGTAGGTTTTTATTTGTTCTTCCAGATGCATACATCCGTACCTACCTGTATCCTTGTATGCTTATTGTTAGAAGCCATCGAGTCGGTTCCAGCCTATAGGGGCCGATGCACACCCGAGTGAAGCACTGCCTGGGCCTGTGTCGGAGCCCCTGGTGCAACTGCTGTGTCGCACCGTCTTGTGGAGGGCCTCCTCTGCTTTCTGCCCTCTGCTGTACAAACTGGATGTCCTTCTCCAGGGACTGGTCTCTTCTGACGTGCCCAAAGAACGTAAGGTAAAGTCCCATCATGCCTGCCTCTAAGGAACACTCTGGCCAGACTTCTCCCAAGACAGATTTGTTTCTCCTACATTCTTACACCCATCTATATGTTCCTAGACTCCGTTTTTGGTCTTTGTAAGCGTTCTTGCTATCTTATATATATTAACTTATTTATATATATTAACTTATTTAGTACTGACATCTGTTTCTCTTGAGTGTGTTTCAGCAACGTCATTGACTATGGTCATGCTGTGTTCACTGAATTAACAATCGGCGCCACTCTCCCCATCACCAAAACACATACCTACAACACACAGCATCCTCTCCTCACCCACTGTGTTAGTCTGGGTTGACTAGAGAAACAAATTCATAGACATTCATATGTGTGTAAGAGAGATCTTTATATCAAAGAACATTAAGAAAATACCCTAGCCCAGTCCAGGTTAAGTCTATATATCCGATATTAGCCCATACGTCTGTTACAAGTTTATAAATTCTTCTTCAGACACACAACACATGCAATAATGCCGAATGCAGGAAGAAAGATCACAGGTCAGTGGGTGGAGAGTCTTGTGGATCCAGTGGTGGTAGAAGCATCTCAGTCCTGGCAGGAGTCTCCACGTGGCTCCTCCAGCTCCAGGGCTCTAGTGTAACTCCATATGTCTTGTCAGAAGGAAGATGAAGCAGAGAGTTTGTGTGTCCTGTCTCTAAGGAGGAATATAGGAGTTCCCAGAATGCTCAGGAAAGGCCATGCCCATACAGAGGCCTCATTGGCTATGGCCTGATTGATATGCTAGACTCCACCCCTTCACAAGTTGACAGGAGATTATGTAACTGCCACACAGACCTCTCACCTCAACTTAGTAACTAGTAGTGAACCTCTTTCTATATATCCATTCTTTTCTTCTAATAAAAGAGAGATCATATAATAGGTGTCCTTACACAATAGACTTATTTCCCAAGCATCATGCCCTCCAGGTTCATCCATGTTATGTTTTCTGTACTCATCATTATTCTTTATAGTTTCATAGTATTGTATACATGTACCACAATTGGCTTATTTATTTCTCTATTGATGGTCATGTCATGTTCTAATGAGTTTCAAATGAGCAAAATCTGAAATGTGTCTAGTTCTTAGTAGGCATTTAACATAATCTCTCCCTCAGAAGAAACACTTGCATTAAATGGCATTGTAAGTAAACTTGCTTTTTCAGACCAGGTGGCGTTTTCGTACAATACCAGGCAGAGGAGAGAGCGCCTGTTAGATTAAGATGCAAAGCATCATTTCAGTGGATTTTAGTTCTCTTACCCAGCCCTTCTCCATCCCACTAGTGTACAAACCACACCTTGCCTTTTTTTCATCTTGTTCTACAGACTGTGCAGTCTCCCTCCAGCGTCCAGGGCATTGAGTTTATCACAAAAATGCTTTCAGAACTTGGTGGGCTCTGAATTAGCCGTTCACATGGAGAGACAGACATTCAGAAAAAAATGAAAAAAAAAGTTCCTCTGTCACTCTCTCTGAATGGCCTCGTAAAACCCCATTGTCTTCATAGTCATTGCCAGACAATAAGATAATCCCAAGAGCAATAGTCAATTATTAGCATTTCAGGACCATTGTGCTGCTGCCTGTGAAATGAAATCATTGTGTTATATGATCTTCAGTTATAATGGACTCTGGCAGGAAGCAGTATAAGCAGATCATTCCTACAAAACAATAATGCTTAAAACGTGGAGCTTGGCCCAGCAATAGGAGCAATTTTCCAAACTGGATTGAATTGAGCATACATGGGGTGGGATGGGGGTGTGTGGCTGCAAAATGTCTCTGCTGCACCAGTGTACCTCGAACCCTTGAAGAAGTGCATCTTTTCAGTGATTTATTTCTGTTACATGAGAGAAGCTCAGCAAATGTGGATTAGATGTATCTACACTGATGGAGTGAGTCGCAAGGGAGCTATAAGCTCCTTAATAAAGAGTTCCTTGTCTGAGAAGCTAGTCCACTTGGGCACAGTTTCCTGTGCAGTCACAGCTCTTGTCTCAAAATTAGCTGATGGACCTACTTGCTTGGTCATTAAATAGACTTGACTTTCAGATCCAGGCTCAGCGACTTCCTTCACGTGGGGCATTAGAATCATTACTCATCCACTCTCAGGCTCACTTTTCTCATCTGGAAAACTAGTGGGATAATATTTACCCATAAGATTAGTAAAAGGATTAAATTAGCTAACCTATACAAAACACCAATAACAGACACAGCTAGGTGAGCAGTAAGCTGTTGCACATTACACCTGGTCTTGTCCTCTGTCATCATGAATAAAAACATCACCCCTGACCTGCCCTTTCTCAACGAGTGTTTCCCAAACTCCAGGTAGATTGGCCCCTAGTATGGAGTCATGTGTACACAGCTAACTGGTCTCATTATTTCAATGTGTTTCCTGATCTCCTGTGTTTAAAAATACTTTGCTATTTACAAAGTGCCCTCAAATACATTATTTCTTTGAGCTCCACAACACACTACACGTTGTCAAAGGAAGAACTGAAGTCCTATTTTACAGATCAGGAAATCTGAGGCAGAAACTATGAAATGCTTGCCCAGAATCACTTAATCCGAAGCAGGGACTCAGAATCAAGTCCCAAGTCTTTTCACATCATTCAAGGTCTAGCAAGTGGATGGAGGGAGAAAAGCTGGTCACCTGGCCAAACAGGTCTCTCAGCCAGCATCTTACCTGATGCAGCACTGCTGGACCCTCCAACCTGGGCCTCCGTAAGATGGCAGCCGACTGAGCATGTTTGATCACCAGAAGAAGGGAACATTTGCATGTGGTGGGAGTTGCCTTTCAGTACATCTCTTAGGAGCGGAGCGTGAGAAGTAATACCGTGTGTGGGCCTTCCTCGCCCGCCATTGCTGTGAGTGACAGAAACCTCGGAGCTGAATTTGCGTACATCTAATCCTATGTACTTGGTCCTATAAATACACCACCCCCTCATATAAAGAGAGGATCTTCTCTAACCTCAGCATTTTGCAGCATATTAAGCAGATCTGGAAAGGAAGAAGAAATTAACATTTGTTGAGCACTTCATATGTGCCAAGCACTATGTTAGTACCTTTAAAAAAATCATTTTATTGGAGGCTCTCACTGCTCTTATCACAATCCATACATATCTACGCTGTGTCAAGCTTATTTGTACATGTGTTGCCATAATCTTTTCCAAAACATTTTCTTTCTATTTGAGCCCTTGGTATCAGCTCATCCCACCCATTGCACCCTCCCTTCCTCATGAACCCTGGATAATTTATAAATTATTATTTTTCATGTCTGTTAGTACCTTTTATATATGTGATCTCCTCCCATGTAATCCTTAAAACGGCCACTAAAGCCCTGTAGTGGACACAGTGCTACCTCCCCAACATTCAATCCTTTTAATGTTAGTAATCAATTTTTATTAGAGTGTTGGGATAGGTTTGTGTCAAGTTGGCTGGGTCTGAGTTTGGCAGTAATCCACCATGATGTGATCTAACATGATGTAATCAGTTCCATAGTGGGATCTAACATAAATTAATCAACTCTGCTACAGTGCAACCCTTCGTATTGCCTGCCTTTCCCAGGAGCCACCAGCAGACTGTTCACCTTAGATTCATTTGGCTCGGCATTCATCAGCTTGTGGACTTCCTGGTTCATCAGCCCCGTGCCTACACTGGTCAGGAGACCCTCCAGCTCAACATCTGATGCATAGACTTGAACTGGCCTGGAGTTCCCCACTTCTACACCTGCAAGAGCTATTTCTTGATATAAATCTCTTTTTATATACATACACGTGTAAGCTTCACTGGTTTGGCTTCTCTAGAGACCCTAGCTTAATACAGATGTTCATACCTTTTCCACATAACACGTTCGGAGATGCTAGCTGGGCCCTGCCACTAAGGGGAGGCCAAGTGGCTGGGGCTTGGCTGATAGGCATAATCCCAGTCTTTGCTTACCGTTCAGGAAAGAATAGGACCATAAATGGGATAATAAGAAGTCTGCAGGGGGTGCTTGTGTTCACAACATGTCTGTTTCCACAAAAGAAAATGTTTCAATCAGGATAGACCAGAGAAACCAATTCATAGACACTCATATGTATATAAGAAAGAGGTTTGTATATAAGAGAAAATGTCCCAGTCCAGATCAAGTCCTTAAATCCAATATTAGCCTTTATGTCTGATGCCAATCGATAAAGGCCTCTTCAGACTCATGAAGTATGTGTAATGATGTCAAATGCAGGAGGATCACAGGCCAGTGAGTTGGAAGTTTTCTGGATCCAGTGGCGTTGTAAGCATCTCAGGGTGGCAGGGATCTCTACATGACTTCTCTGGCTCCAGAGGTCTGGGTGCATCAGGGTAGGTCCATGTGGCTTCTCCAGCTCTCAGGGCATAGCACCATGTGTCTGGTCAGTCTCTCAGGGAGTGAGCTGAGAGAAGTGTCTCCTGCCTCCAAGGAGGAAACACTGGAGTTCCCAGAATTCTCAGGAGAAGGCCATGTCCATACAGAGGCCTCATTGGCTATGACCTGATTGTCACGCCTTCACTCTTAATCCTTTTAAGTCTCAAATTGACACCAGATTATGTAGTTATCACAGAAAAGAAGAATGATTTTGGTGGATTTCTAGCAGTCGCAGACACTTTAAGTCAAATAGAATCCATTTCATAGAGGAAAAAAAATAAGGCTCAGAAAAATTTCCCAAAGATTTCAATCTAAACCTGCAGTTCTCAAATGTCCATTCTCTATAGATTAGATTTGTCTTGCTTGCTATGTTTATAGCTCTTCCCACAATTCCAGTTCTTAAAATAATCTCACCCACTGTGATAGTTAAGATTGTGTATCAACTTGGCTGGTCCAGAATTCCTAGTGGTTTGGTAGATAAATCCTAGTAATCCCCCACGATGTGATGTAACACAATGCGGTCACCTCCATAATGAGGTCTACGAGGCTCTACCAATGGATTGGATGAAGATTCGACCTAGAGATGCAACATCTTTACTCAGATCACAGCTCTGATCCAATCAATTGAAAGAAGTTTCCTCAGAGGTGTGGCTTGCTTCCAGTATAAGTGGATACTGTGGAGATGTTTGCTTGTTTTTCGCTGAATTGATCCTGCATCTGGCTCATCCTCCAACCTCTGGTTCATTGGACTTGAGCCAGTGCCCCGGAAGTTATCAGCTCCCCGTTTACCTTAGACTACTTCACATATACAGACTAAAGCCTGCCATCCGACCTGTTAGTCTTGGCATCATCAGCCCCTGTACCCATGAAATTCAAGAGAAGCCTCCAGCCTGAAGGCTGACCCATGGACTCAGAACCTGCCTGCCTCAATAACTGTGCACACCATTTCTATGATACAAAGCTCTTTATATACATAAGCATATACATATATACACACATATGCATATATGTTTCACTGGTTTTGCAGCTCTAGAGAACCCAACCTTAGACAGCACTATTAACATAAACCCACATTAACATAAATTGCTAAACCCAACTGTTGGTTACCTCATATCCTGTGAAAATAACTAGCCTCTTGCTTAATTCTCAATCTTAACTTCATTCCTATTCTCTCGGGGAGGAGGGTTGAAGCAATGGTTGAGGGGCTTGCCCAGATCTAGCACATGGAAGGAGAGATCGATGGGGTGATAGGCAGCTGGAAGACTGTTGCTAGACCAGTAGAGAAGAAATCCGGAGACAAATTGAGTTCAGAAGTAAAGAGAGAAAATGTGGACCATCGAGAGCAGCAGGAAAAAGACCTGAAGACAGTGTGGGAAACCACTGATGTCACTTATAAAAGAGCTTGAAAAAAAATTGAGCGTGTAGTTCACAATGTAGTGAGGTCATTTAGGATTTAATGAGTATTTCTCTTAGAAAACATTTTTCATGTACTAATTTGAATGGGTAGTATAAATTGACAGGACAAAAAAGGTACAAAGGGAAAAAAAGAGAGAAATTCTCTTTGTTGCTCTATGCCCCATGTACCCAGTTCATTTCCTCTGAGGTCATAAATATGATGAATTTTTTTGAAATATTTCTGTATATGAAGGATCCCTAGCGGCATAGTCGTTTGAGTGTTCGGCTGCTTTCCACAATGTGCTGGTTCAAGCTCACCGGCCACTCCACAGAAGAAAGATGAAGCTGTCTGCTACTGTAAAGATTTATAGTCTCAGACACCCTGTAGAACAGACTTGTTCGGTCCCACAGGGTCACTGTGAGGGAGAATGGAGTCAGCGACAGTGGTTTTCTTGTTTTGTTTTTATGCACGTATAAGCCAATACGTGCACATCTAGTATGAATATTCTGTCTTCTCCTTTGTTATGGGAAACAGAGGGATGGGAAGAGAGTGTAGGCAGACACATTCTTTATTCTCATATTTTAAGAAGCCTGGCAGGCCAGGATTCTGGGTGGAGGGAGGCCTTCACACCTGTGGGTTAGAGATGAGTCCCAATCACATTCTCATAACCAAGTTGATGCCCCCAGTATCCTCCCACAACCGTGCTGCCTTAAAGGGACCTTTCACAGGCACACGGCTGATTGCTATCTGGCTAGCAGCCCTATAGAAGCTCCCACTGCCCAGGAGACAGGCCCTTCCCTCACCCGCCCAGCACCGGTATTAGGTTACTCCTCCAATGAGCTCAGGGTTAGGGTACAGGTGGCCACTTTGTCATGAGGTTACCTATTTTTTGGGGCTCGCATGCCCTGAGAGTATATAAAATGATGATGAGAATACAATCTCTCACTCTCTACTCAGAGCTGGTTTCTGAAGCCTATGCGGAGGTGAGCATCCCATTTGTCTGTCTCTTAATTTCTTCCCCTCAGTTACACACGTCCCTTAGAACCCATCGGATGTGAGGCTCAATCTCACATTTTGTTACTCAATTTCCTACACTCTTGTTTCTTTCATTTAACAGCTATCTTTAAGATATTTCTCTGTATGTGCACCAAAGTGCCTTTATTTGAGGGCTGCCTAGTGTTCTATTAGATAGTTACATCAGATGTATTAATCAATGCCCTTTTGATGAATATTGATATTGTGTCTGATCTTTTGCTATTGCTAAATATGGTTTTGATGAGTCAGAGGTTATAAATATTTAAAATTTTGAAAGGTATTTCAAAATACCTGTCATTAAAGTTATACCCATTTGTTTTCCACCAGTTACGTCTGAGAACACAATCCTGCTGACAGTTTGTGGTTAATTTTTAATCATTGCCAATATAGCAGGTTAAAAAAATAAATGTCTGTATACATTTAATTTCTATTTCTCATTGGGAAGCGAACTATTTTTTAATATGTTAATACTTAAGAATAAATATTTTATTATTTTCCTATGGGCTTTCTGTTCACACACTTTTGTTGGACTGTTGGTCTTTTTCTTGTTGATTTGTGGGTACTTTTCATATTAAGAAAATTAGCCCCTGACTATTAAGTGAGTTGCCAATACTTCTTCTTTTTATAATGGTAATTTAATTTTTAACAATTTCATTGGAATATAATTCACATACTATACAATTCAGTTGTTTAAATATGCTTATAAGAGTTGCACAATCATCTCTACAATCAATTTTACATATTTTCTTCATTCTTGTACCTATTAGTTCTCTATCTCCCCCTAACCTCCTCTGCCATAACCCCAAGGAACTATTTATGTAGTTACTGTCTCTCCGGATTACCTAGCCTGGATTTCATATAAAGAAAATCATGTCCAAGCCCCAAGAACATAAAATAAAACACAGAAAAACCTCAAGCAAAAAGAAAGCAGATAACAATAGAAAATAAAACAAATAACAGTGGGTGAAAAGGGAAAGCAAATCAGAATATGTTAAATCTTAATGTAACTATATCTGCAGTAATCCACTTTGTAATCATTCGTTTGAGGGAAAGACTATTCTATGCACATCCCTAGCCAAGGGAATTGACCTGGGAATTCAGTGAAGGCGTCATCTGGGTAGACTCTACTATTTGGGGCTTTCACTGTCACCCATAGCCTTCTGAAAACCAGGCACTCAGAATTAAAACTCTAATGCAATTCCCTCCTCTGATCTTAGAGCTTATTATTTATAATCATTGGATCACATGGGCAGACGTGCTCCTTCCATGATGGACTAGGCTGACACTTCCCTGAGATGGTGCTTGTTTTAAGACAGCCTTAGACTCCAGACACTGCTCTTTCTGATAGCTGAGCACCATTTGATTTCCTTGCCACCTTTTGCTTGAGCACACATATCTTCAGTGACCAAATTTTGAGCTGAGCTACATCATAAGAATAAACTGTTCTTAGATGAAATGAAAGGTGAGCCCAAAGTCCATTTGTATTCATATATCTAATATATATAATCTCCCTGATCTATTTTAGAGATAGCATTTTCAATTTGTTGAGAACTAATTTAAGTAACCTCCAGGAGCCCTGATCTTTTGATTTTGGTTCGCAAAGAAGCATTCCTTATGTTCACTCTCTCAATCATCTCACTCATTGGAGGAGCTCCTTAAACATATCAAACTTTACTTGACTTGGAGGAACTTTACTCCTGAAGGCCGCCTCTCCTGTTTGATTCTATCCTTCATGACTCCATGTTCATGATATTTGTTATAGAATTCACACCACTGGAGAGGATAAAATCTAGGACTCATGGCTTCCAACAGGAACAGAGTGCAAAGGAAACCAAGCTTCCTGCTCTTTGGCTTCCCAGCTAAATCAGAGAGGAAATTGATTCTCTGAAAATCCCCAGAGAATGTGTTGACATATCAGCTTTCATTCTTCCCGAACCTACTTATTCCACACAATTTAGTTGTAGAAGCCTTTCCCAGAGCAGTTATTCAGTGAATAGGACTGGACCACAGAAGGATGGACCTATGGTAGGGTTATTAAATGGGCAGGAAAAGAAAATAAAGCGAAGGAGTAAATGAATAACAGGAGAAATTGCACATAAGGGGCATTTCATGACAGGAACAAAATTGCTTCTGCCACAGTCAGGCAAGCAATTCACCACAAAAGGGGAGATAGAGCACAGTTCACAAAACCAAACATTATCCTCAGACCTGAGTTTTAAGACCCTAGAGGTTGTGAAGACAGGGATGTTGGGTGAGATGGACTGATGCCCCCTTCAAGATCTAGGAAAAAGGTAAGCTGCTAACATCGCCATGAAAATATGCTGAGACAGTTTTGAAGAAGGTTCCATTTCCTTCTGCCTGATTATGGCAGCTCCTGGAAACCCACCACCAGTCAGCATTAGCTGTCCAAGCCTGAGTGAATTCTGTCTCTGTCCTGCTAGACTTTGGAAAGCCCTTGCCAATCCTACTCTGAGTATCATCTAGAACTCTAGTCTAGAATGAACCCCCTGGCTCTCTCTCCATTTTCTCTTTCTGCCCTACCTCCCCTTCTCTCCACCCCAAAGCGTGTGCCGTGCAGCACCTGGTGAGACAGCTCCTCCCAGCTCTGGGCTCCTGCCCAGCTTCCGGACTCGTGCCCCGGTGCCTGCATCTACGGGAGTGTTGCCCTGAACTTCAGCCTTCTTGGCAAGGGCACTGACAGCCTGGCTGGCCCTCAGCCACCATGCTGTTCCTCTCAACAACTGGCAGGAGTCCTGTTTCAACCTGGATCATCCTCTCCTCTCCCACTGCTGCTCCACCTTCCTGACAGCTAATGGAATAGTAGAGTTTCCATTACCCAGTGTTTGGTTTGGACACTGCAAAGGAGCCCCTGGTATGGGGAGGGCAGGGGCAGTGTACCAAGGTCCCACTACTAACTGAAATATTGGCAGCACAAACCCACCATAGGCACCTCAGAGGAAAAGTCTGACCATCTACTTCCAACAAGCCACAACTTGGAAAACCCGATGGAGCAGTTCTGTTCCCACACATGGAGTCGGAATCAACTGGGATTCTTTTTGTTTGTGTGGAACATCTCGACTACTGAGCGCCCCTCCACTCACTAGCTTGGACCCCATGGATACCTGTCCCAGCTGGATCAAGCCTAAATCACATGTGCACACTCGACACACACCCACACAGTTCAAATCACTTTAAATAATAAGAACATTAAAGTGTAGCAGGAAGTCCAGGGAGTGTAAGAGTCCAGCGCTGGTTAACTCCATCACTCTCAGGTATCACAAAGGACTTAGGCTGATTCTGTCTTTCTGCTCCACCATGGCCGCCATATTGCTTACTCTTCCCACAAGACAGACTGTGCAGCTCTAGGCACTCAGCGGCTTGCTAGGGTCGGCTCCCACCAGCTCCTGATCCCGACTACTGCGAGGGGTTCAGGAATCTTGAGAGATGGCTATTGAATCCTTGATAGCTTGAAATCAGCCTCTGTGGGAGACTTTTTACCATGGAAATGGAAATGGCAAACCAGTGCTCCAATTCAGGTGTGGTTGTTTTTCCGAGAGCAGGTGAGCATCCTAGCTTTCCACACAGCGTCTCACGACAGAAAGTCTGACATGCAAGCACACTTTTTTCTAAGAGCAAGAAGCCTTTCCTGGAGCCTCACCTCATGCCTCCTTGGCCCAGGTGTGTCACGTGCCGATGTTTTAATTGCTGGCAAATGGATACAGCTATCACAACTTGCCAGAAGCACCTGGACACCAAATAGATAAAAACTAAGGTTCTTTTATCAGGAAGTAAGATGGGCAAAGGCTTTGGAGTGGGCGATCAGAAGAGTTTCATGATGCATAGGAACTGTCCATCCAGTTAATTGAGAGCTAATTCATAGCACGTGAGTTATGGTCCCTGAGATGTTTTCAAGACTGCCTTGCTAAAAGATACAGTAAGCAAGTGGGATTCCTGAGAGACCTTTCTTGGGTTGTAAGCCTCCACTTTATCCAAATGGTTCAAAAAGGCTGGCTTCTTTTAAGCTTCATCACTTAAATAGAAATTGTCATGTGTTTGCATTAAATAATCCTTCTCCTAGAAAGAAATACTTATTCAAAAGGATTAAATCTTAGCAAGGAAGGGCTGTACATTAATTTGTCTGTGCCAAGATGCAATTTAAATTAAGAGTTAAGTAAATACAAGACTAGATCCCAGGAAGCAGTTGACGCAAAGTTAATTTTTCACAAGTCAATCTTACTCTGCTTCATATTTTCTCTCTGACTTGAGTAGACTATAAGAGTTTGAACTCAACTCAGTGCCCCTCCCCTTTGAAGTTTGCAAACCTTCCAAGACTGTTTTAAGTATCAAACACCACACTGTATGTCCATTGGCTTTCATTGCCCCAAGGAAGGAACCTAGTGACTGATTTCTGATAATTACAAAAAGCATCTAAATCACTACTTCCTGTGTTCCATCCAGCTTCTTCTAACTTTCACTTCTTTTCATTAAAATAAGAATTAAAGCCTCCTGACCCCATATCCCTTATGCCTACACGAAAATTTAGGCTTAAATATAAACGCCACTATGTCACTACAGCTGTGTGCAAGTCTTCAAAACTGACATATCCAGCAAGGATCAGATCTGAAAAATATACCAAAAAAGCTCAACAGTTCAACAAAAAATGATATAGCTCCATTATAAAGTGGGCGGTTAAACAACCATGGAAAGACATTCATACTCATTGGTCATTAGAGAGATGGCAATCAAAACTGTAGGGAGATACCACCTCACTGTGGCAAAAATAAAATAATTAACAAGAAAGCCAGATAACAACACCTTTTCGAAATTGTGTGGAGAGACTGGGACCCTTATTCAGTTCTGGTGGGATTGTACATTGGAAAACAACATGGAGCTTTCTGAAAACACAAAAACAAACTAGACATAGAACTACCCTCTGATTCAGCAATCTCACTGCTAGGTTTATACTTCAGAGACCTCAAAGCAATAACCCACAGGGAGACACAGGCACACCTGGTTGCTGCAGATTTGTTCACAATAGTAGAAACGAAGGTGACCATCAATAGAAAAATAAATGAGCTAAATGTGGTTCATAAATACAATCAATACTATGCAACCATATGAACAATGATGAGTACAGAAAACATTTTATAACATAGGTGGACCTGGAGGGCATGATGCTTGTGAAATAAGTCTATTGTGTGAGGACACATAATATATGACCTCTCTTTTATCAGAAGACCAGAATGCAGACCTAGAAAATGGTTAATGTTGTTACTAGTTACTAGGTTGAGGCGAGAGTGGGTGAGGAGAGGACGTTGTGTGTTGTAGGCATGTGTTTTGGTGATGGGGAGAGTGGCACTGAATGGTAGTTCAGTGAACACAGCATGACTAAAGTCAATGACGTTGCTGAACACACTCAAGGATCTGCATGTAGGTGAAGGGAGATGCTGGACGGTGTAGGACATGATGAAATAATAATAATTGATAACTTATCAAGGGTTTATGAGGGGGGGGAGGGAGAAAATGAGGAACTGATACCAAGGGCTCAAGCAGAAAGCAAAGGTTTTGAGAATGATGATGGCAATAAATGTACAAATGTGCTTGACACAATGGATGTATGGATGGATTGTGATAAGAGTTCTACGAGCCCCTAATAAATGATTTTAAAAAAGAAAAACACTCAAAAGAAACAGATGCCAGTACTAAATAATCATCTATCTATCTATCTATCTATCTATCTATCTATCTATCTATCTATCTATCTATGATAGCAAGAACGCTTACAAAGACCAAAAACGGAGTCTAGGAACATATAGGTGGGTGTAAGAATGTAGGAGAAACAAATCTGTCTTGGGAGAAGTCTGGCCAGAGTGCTCCTTAGAGGCAGGCATGATGGGACTTTACCTTACATTCTTTGGGCACGTCAGAAGAGACCAAAGGACATCCAGTTTGTACAGCAGAGGGCAGAAAGCAGAGGAGGCCCTCCACAAGACGGTGCGACACAGCAGTTGCACCAGGGGCTCTGACACAGGAACAATTGTGAGGGTGACCCAGGCCCAGGCAGTGCTTCACTCGGGTGTGCATCGGCCCCTATAGATTTGATGCAAGTTTCATTTGAGGGAGAGATTATGTTAAATGGCCACTAAGAACTAGACACATTTCATATTTTGCTCATTAAAAACTCATTAGAACCTTGTTCAAAAGCCCTGGGGATGTAGCGGATTATGCACTGGACTTCTGCTAACTGTAAGGTCAGTGGTTCAAACTCACTAGTCACTGTGTGGGACAAAGATGAGGTTGTCTGTTCCTGTAAAGATTTGCAGTCTTGGAAACCTTAAGGAACAGTTTAATTCTGTCATATAGGGCTGCTATGAGTCAGAATTAATTCAGTGGCAGTTTAAAGCAAATATATATTTGCTTTAAAGACTTTGTGAGCTACATAGAAATTTTACCACTTCATAAAGCTCTTTTCCTTACTCAGATTCATTCAACAAATATGTATTATATATCTATGTAATGCATAGAGGTTCTGAAAAGATTTCATAACAGTGTGTGACAAATAAGCCCCGAGTTATGACAGAATGGTTGTGCCACAATGACAGTGCACCTGCTCACACTGCCGTCTCAGTGCACCAGTTTTGGCCAAAGAACAATATGTCTCATTTGCTCCCCACACCTTACTAATCTGACCTCACTTCATGAGAATGAAGGAGGATATGAAAGGACAGAGATATGGTGACATAAAAGAGATAAGGAAAAAACAAGGGAGGGCTGTCAGCCATCCAAACAGATGAGTTTGAAAACTGTTTCCAAGAATGGAATCGCAGATTTGACAATTGTATTTAGTGTAACACAGAGTACTTTGAAAGTGATAAGGTTGTTTTGTAAAAAAATTTAAATACATAGCTTTGAAAAAATTTAGGTTTTTTGGGGGAAGGGTTACTCCTTTGCACATACACATACAAGTGGCATTGGTTTTGCTTCTCGAGAGAACCCGAATTGCCTTATATGCATGTGAAAGTTGGGCATTGAATAAGGAAAACCAAAGAAGAATCAGTTTGTTTAAATTGTGGTGCTGGAGAAAAAAGTGAAAGTATCATGGACTGCAGAAAGGACAAACACATCTGTGCTGAAATAAGTATGGCCACAGTGCTAGAGGCAAAGACGGCGAGCCTTTGTCAAGAAATATGAATTCCTGAAGAAGGACATCAAATTTGATCAGAGAGGCAGCCAACAAGATAAAGACCTTCCGTGAAATGGACTGTGACAAGGGGCTTGAGCCCGGGAACAATTGTGAGGGTGACACAGGACTGGGCAGCGTTCTGTCATGCAGAGGGTCAGAACCTACTCAATGGCACACAACAACAACAACAGAGCACCCAACCTTACCCAGGCTCTCTAATCAGATGATGCCCAAGCAGGCACCTAAAGGACTTGAGGAACCCGCAGCTTCTAGGGAAGAGCATTTCAGGCAGAGGGAGTGGCTGGGGGGAACACCGAAGGGCAGGGACGTTACAAGATGAAATCAGAGCGAGAGAGAGAACACTGTATGAAACCATGGACAGCTTTATGTGAACCATTCCGTGCAGGACATTTGCCTTTCGCTTCGAGGGAGGTGGGAAGGCTTTGGAGAGTTCTGAGTAGAGGATTACTCTGGCTACAGGATAGACTGAGAGTGGGCCAAAGAAGACTCTCTGGGGCCAGTTGGAGGTGGTTGCAGTAATCCGGCTGAGTGATAACTGTCTCTAAATCTAGGCTAGTAGGTGTGGAAAGTTGAGAGGTGGTTGCATCTTTTCTTTTCTAGTAGAGCTGACAGGATTTGCTTATGGTTTAGACGTCAAGAGAAGCCAATGGGGACCCTGAGCACTTTGCAGCTGGACAAATGGAGTTGTCATTTATTAAACCGGAAAATACTGGTGGCAGAACCAGTTTTGAACATGGAAGTACAAAGCAGTTTTGTACCTTTTACGTTTGAAATGTCAATTAGATATGTAGATTTTTGTCTAAGCAATTAGATACATGAGTCTGGGTGCCCAGGAGGAGGGAGTGTCTTTCAATTCAACTTTGGGGATTCTGAGCATTTGTAGGTCTTTAAAGCCAATGGACTGGATGAAAATGCTGGCCTGAGCAAAGTTGGAGAAGTGGAAACGTCTGTGAAATGAGACCCCGAGGCAGTCCATGACTTAGAAATAAGGGAAGCCAACTGATCAGAAAAAGATACCCTAAAGGCGTAGATAAAGAGGGAGGCTCAAGAGATGAGTGCCTTAGAAGCCAAGTGAAGGAAGTGTTCTAGGCATAGAGAGCGATCCACTGGGCCAGCTACTGCTCGAGGCCAAGCATGCTGAGGATGGATATCGGGAGACATGGAAGCCAGTGGGGACCTTGCTGAGCACCTTCAATGCAGTGGGAGAAGGAGAGGATAGCAAGGGCTCTTATGAGAAATTCATGTCTTTTGGTGATTGGCTTACTGAACCACCAATTAATATCACTAAACCAAAAATCCAAACTCACCGCCATCTAGCAGATTCCAGTGCAGAGCAGCCCTGTCGGGCCGTGCAGAGCTGCTCCCGAGTTTCCGAGGCGGTAGCCGTTCGGGAGCAGAAAGCTCCTCTTCCTCCCAAGTTGCTGTGGGGGGCTTCCTACTGCTGCCTTGACAGTTAGGAGACCAGCGCTGAACCCACGGCACCACCGCAGCGCCGGCAGTCAGTTCCTTTGATCCGCCTCGCACGGGAAAAGCTCAGCTCTGGAAGAGCTACTAGAATAGATTCTGGGGATCTTACTCCCAACTCTCTGGGGGTTGGTTGCCTATCATTTTTGTTTTGAACAAACTTCCACAGGTGATGTTGAGGCCCGTTACAAGTTTATCATCAATATCCTGGCCCAGGCACATTGTCTTACAACTCTTAAATTCATGCTTTGATTTAAGACACCAGGCGCTTGTTCCGTTTTGTATAACCCAAAAGGGGCATTCCCCCCCTCCCCCCGCTCTGGCAGAGACATTCCCGAATTTCCCTTTAGCCCATTTTTCCCTCCACAGAAGTTTGAAGAAAACCTGGGCCCAAGTTCTCCAACCCCACAGGAACAGCAGTAGGTAAACAAATCTCCCTTCTTCAAATGCTCCAAGGAACCACAAGAATTTTGGAATTCTCTGATTCTGCATATTAGCTTCCTGAGAACCCTGGAAAGGGAAAGACAAAACTCATGCAGATTCAGAAGGAATTCAATATTTCTCTGGTTAATGAAGTGTTGGGTTCACTGGGTCTCTCCACCTGAGAAGAGGGAGGAAATGTTCTAGTTAGGCCTGCTTGGGGGGTGGGTGTGGTACCTTCTCTGTAGTCAGTACAGCTAAGGCTGCACTGCTCAGCACTGTCTGAGAAAACTGTTGTGCTCTCCCCAGAGACTGCTCCTACCTAGGGCCAGAGATGTTTCACAAAGTACCATGTGTGGGAAGAAGAGAGGTGAGAGCAACTTGAACTTAAAAAAATCTCCCTGTGTACTGAAAAGGGTGCTCTGCACTGATGAACCCTCCTTTCTTTTCTGACACACTCCTTCCAAAAGCCATTGAAACAGTGGGCCTTCCCTTCCCTCTCAGACCCCACCCTTCCCTTCCCTCTCAGACCCCACCCTTCCCTCTCAGACCCCACCCTTTCTTAGAAGAGACCCTTTCACCCCATTGATGCTTCCTTGTACCTCACACATCAAAGCTGTCACACATCTCAATGGGAGTTTTCTCTGCTTAGTCACTTTGGTTCTAGAAAGGACGGGGAGGAGGGGGGATCTAGTCCCATTATTAAAGGCTCCATTCTCCCCTCTAATGAATGTTGCTGCTGATTTTCTCCTTCATTTGCTTGAGAAGCAAGAGGCAGTTGACAACATTTTCCTTAGAGGCAGAACATGGCTTTACAGGAACAATCTCATAGCTACTTCTGTGTCTTTATGTTATCAGCTGAGGCCAAGACCATTGAAAACATGGAAAATCATGAAACTGACGTCCTTGAGTCCAGCTGTGTATTCTGAATGTGAACATACGAATAGAAATTCTTCAAAATGATTGCTGTGGTTCAAAGCAGGAGTGTAAAGAGACGGAGGGCAATGGCAGAGTTCTTGCCTCTCGTGGGAGAGAACAGGGTTTGATTCCCAGTGAATGCACCTCCCACATGGCTCTCCTGGGGGTTTGTGTGTTACTGTGAAGCTGACCAGGTTTCACGGAGCTTCCAGACAAGGATAGACCAGACAGCACAACGTGGAGGTCTACTGCTGACAAGCAGTGACCTTGTGGGTCACAATCGTGGTTCACCACCTACCGTGGAAACAGCACAGGACTGGCGAGCCCCTTGTCCTGCAGGGTCCCCACGAGACAGGGGCTGACTGCAGAGCTGGTAACAGCCATTAGTTAGAGTCCCTGGGTAGTGCCCAACGTCAACATGTTTGGCCACGAAGAGGCATGAGTCCATCCAGAGGAGACTCAGAAGAAACGTCAGCCATTGAAACATAGTAGAACACAGGTAGACGTTGACGCATATAGGATTGCCAGGAGTAAGAATTGACTCATCAGGCATGCGACCTATAACCAGACAAAAAGCGATATATACATCGCTGTTGTTAGGTGCAATCGCATCAACTATGACCCCTAAGGATCCTGTGTACAACAGAATGAAATGCATGCTCCAGTGCCCTCCTTGGAATTGCTCCTATGCTTCAGCCCACTGGTGCGGCTCCTGTGTCAATCCATCTTGTTGAAGGCCTTCCTCTTGTTTGGTGCCCCTCCACTTGACCAAGCATGATGTCCTTCTCCAGGAACTGGTCTCTCCTGACAACGTGTCCAAAGGATGTAACGAGGTGTCTTGCCATCCTTGCCTCTCAGGAGCACCCTGGCCTCCCTTCTTCCAACACAGAGCAGTCTGTCCTTTTAGCCGTCCATGGGACTTTCGAGATTTTTCTCCGGCACCACAATTATTGATTCTTCTTCAGTCTTCCTTGTCCGATGTACACCTTTCACAGGCAGATGAGGCAATAGAGAATATCATGGCTTGGGTCAAAGTCGCATCCTTGCGCTTCAATAGTCATGTACAGCAGATTTACCTAATTCGATAAGTCTTTTGATCTCTTGATTGCTGCTTCCATGAGCATTGATTATGGATCACAGAAAGCAAAATTCTTGACATCTTCAACTTTTCCTCCATCTATCATGATGGTACCTATTGGACCAGTTGTGAGGATTTGGGTATTCTTCACATTCAGTCATAACCCACACTGAAGACTGCGATCCTTGATCTTCATCAGCAAGTGCTTTGAGTTCTCCTTCCTCACTTTCGGCAAGCAACACTGAACCATCTGTACATCAGAGGTTGCTAATAAGGCTTCCTCCCAGCCTGATGCCACACTCTTCTTCCTATAAGTCAGCGTCTCTGATGATTTACTCAGCACACCGATTGAACAAGTATGGTGAAAGGATGCAACCCTGATGCACATCTTTGTGGATTTTAAACCACGTGGCATTGCCTTGCTCTGTTCCCATGTGCATTGCCAATTGATTCCTTGTTGTTCTTGTGCAAGCAGATAAATAGAATAGATAATTCCAGGAGAAAATCCACAAGGCCAGTTCCTGGAGAGGCACGAAGAGGTGCCAAAAACCTACCACTGTTTTTGTGAAAAAAGTAGAGAGAGCTGGTTGTTGGTGAGCTTATATATTACATGCCTGTGAAGACAGATGGACAAACACTATCAACAGTCTAAGACTGGAAGGTCAAAGATGATTGACACAACTTGTCCTCACCCAGGGAAGAGCTCTTTCCAGGAGAAGAGAGCTGCCAGCCGAATAGGACTTCTATCTTCTCCACCCTCGGTGAGCCCATGAGAAGCAGCTGTCCAGCATGCAGCAGTGACTGGCAACATCTGACCCAGAGTCACAGCTGAACCTGTGTGCATCGTTCATGAGTGCGAGCGTATAGTTACATGGGAATGCTGCACTATCTGTAACCCAGTCTCTCTTCTTCCATCTGGGAGCCATTCCCTTCCTCAAGACATATATTTGGGAAAATCTTCCTGAAGACCCACGATCTTTGAAATTGATTTGATTAGTGTGGGGTGCCACAGATGCTGATACAACTGGTAATTCACCATACGAACAACATGTTTACATACGTGTTTGAAACAAGTGCCTCTTTAACACAAGATACCAATCTGTGCAAAATGATGTTATTTGGATGCTTAAAAATAAAAGGCCAACAGGACCAGAGTTCTGGTTCCAGCCAGTGGAAATGCCTTGAGGTCTGGGATGATTTATGAGCCGGGTAATTTCTCAGTGTAATTTGATTGAATGGGGTCAGGTTAGTTTCTTTTAATAATATGTGTGGTTTAAAAATGCACAAAAATTCTAACCTTTCTCTGTTTGGGTGAGTAGATGTGTCAAATGTTTTTCCAAAAGTACTTCTTCCTCCTCCGGGATGCAGAACTGACACTAGCCAGACAGTAATTGTTGCATAATTAATGTGTAGCAGGGGGACCCAGCAATTTAGGCTCGGAATCCCTGCTCCTTAACTGCCTCACCCTGTCATACACCCCCCACATCTCCCATCATCCTGAGAACCTCCCCCGACACTTGTAAATAGCACAGTGGACACAATCTAATTTGCCTTTGAGGGCAGCTCTTAAATTACTGCAAAAGGAGGAAGACAGGCACCCAGCAGCTAAATATATGTATGTACATATGTGCACACACACACACATTTGCTTTCCGCCAACCTCCTTCTCACAGCTCTGTATTACCTGTTCAGTTCCACAGCACCAGCCTTAGCATTTTGCTCCCCCACCTAACACCTGCTTGCCAATTTCATTCCATTTTCAGCGACTCTTTAGCTAGTGCAGGCAGCCATCTCAAATGATACAAAAGCACAATTCCTGTTCTGTTTGTTCGCCTCTGATCCTTTTACTAATGCTGATCACATGCCATATGCTCCCCTATACTGGTTTCCACCCTTTTGTTAAAGTCTCTAATGTATCACCCAAGATCCAGTTTCCTTTGTTCAGCGCAAACAATAGCACAGAGCAGGGATGGGAGATATGGAATCATATCTGAAGCTGATCCTCCCTGCTGCCAGGGAAGGTGTTCTTTCACTTGCGCTCCCCAGGTGAGAGGGAGCCCCCACTGGAGCCCCTCAGGCACCCAGCTCTCCTTGGGTATCACAGGCCTTTCTTTCCTATTCATTTACACCCCAATGGAATGGCATTCTTTTCTACCTCCTAACAGCTTTTGAAATGTTTAACTCACAACTAAAAGACTTGTTTCTGCTGTCTGTAATAAGCTTTATAACCTGGGGCAATTCATATAACTGCTCCAACCCTCAAGTTAGTCACCTGTAAAGGAGAGAAAAGGATTCCAGTGTCATGCTCCTGTCTGTGGTGGGACTGTAGTAGACTTGTCACCTTTCATATAGGAGACTGGTCCCCAGCCAATAACATCTCATGGTCTGTCAGTGGAGGCTTGAATGTTGCAATGATGCTGAACAGGTTCCAGTGGAGATTGCCGACTAAAATGAATGAGGAAGAAAGGCCTAGCAATCTGTTGACCAGCTGAGCATGGGGTTCCTATGAGTCAGAATTGATGTCAACCAACAACATGTTCATGGAGATGTAGAATTTCTATTTTGGTATATATCTGTATTATGTTTCCATCTCTATTGTGTAGATTCTACTGGGCATTTTGTCTTTTGTCTCAAAGAACCCGGGTGCCATTGTGAGTTACAAGTTGGGCTAGCTTGAACCCACAGCCCTGCTCCTGGGGAGAAAGTGAGGTTGTCTGCTCCAGGAAAGAGGTACAGCCTCGGAACCTTAAAGTGGCAACTCTGCTCTGTCCTAAAAGGCTGCTGTGAATTGGAATCAACTTGTTGGCGACGAATTTATCATACCAGTGATGCTCAAAATGTTTAGTCTCAGGAAACCTTTATACTTAAAAAAATACATATATTGAGCATCTCAAAGAGCTTTTGTTGTTTTGAGAGATAGCTATAGATACTAACATTTTAGAAATTAAAATGCAGATTTAAACATAGTTACTTATTCATTAATAAAGGAGTCCTGGGTTGCTATCTGAAAGGTAAACAGTTCGAAACCATCAGCAGCTCCTTGGAGGGGTGGTGGAGGCGGGGGTGGGGTGGGGCGACTGGACTTTCTACTCCTGTAAACACTGTCTCAAAGATGGCAGTGAGGTTTTTAAAGTAATCGTTCGTAAGAACTGATAACATGTAAAATAGATGTCATATTTTTATTAAAACCTACTTTGTTTTTCAAAATAGAAACATCTAGAAAGAAGTATAGTATTGTTTTATATTTAGCAAATCTTTAATAGCTTACTGGAAGACAGCTGTATTCTGATATTAGCTTCTGCATTCAATTTCACATATATTTTTTAAGTATATCAAGGAAATCTGACCTCATGTAGGTATGTAGTTGGAAAGAGGAGGACTATTTTAACATGTGATTGATATATATGTAATTGTAGATCATACCCTATCCCTCAGCAAGAGCTCATTCCTTAAAGGTTACTTTGCAACAAATACTGTTAATTGTTTTCTTTGAAGAGAACGGTTCACTTTGCTTATCGGCAAGAAAATGTTTGCCTATAGTCAGATTAAATTGGTCTTTCAAGTAAAACTGGTGTTTTGTGCAAAAAGTATTTAGTTCAGCTTCCAACTCAAACACCCACACTTGTCCCTGGAGATAACCTTGCTATTGCGATGGCAGCGGCGGGCTCTGTGTGCAAACCAGCTGCTGGTGAGTGGGCTCCGACTCGTGATGACCCATGTGTATCAGGGAAGCTCCACTGAACCCCACAAGCTTTTCATGATTGCAGCTTTCCGACGTACACTACCAGGTCTGATGTCTGAGGTGCCTCAGGGTAGATTTGAACTGCCAACCTTCCAGTTAGTAGCCTGATACTTAGCTGTTGGCACCACACAGGGATTTTGTTTTATGTGTAGCTCCCAGTTTGTGACACAGAATATCACTAGGACTTGTGCTGAGGTTTAATACAGTTCACCATTTTGAGTGTTTCATCAAGGACATTCTTGATTTTTTTCTTCCTCCCTTCCCCTTCTCTCTCATTCCCTCTTTTTCTTTCCTTCCTAAGTGTTTATGGCAGGGAAGAAATGACTACTGGGCATAGGCTGGTGCTTTCGCGTTAATTTGCACTAAGGGACTGAAGTAGTTAGTTTATTGTGGCAACCTGGCCGATAAACACATGTGGGGTTAATTGAAGGGCGGAGGGATAAATGGCTCGGTGAGCCTCACCTTTCTAGTTCTCAGGTCTCTTGCTTTCTGATGGTCGGACCAGCGTCTAGCTGCCTCAGCCAGTTTCCTGCTTTAGTTGGCAAGGCTGACTTCCTACAAGACATCCCTGAGGAGAAGCCACATGGACCTACTCTGATGCAGTCCTGGGTGCTGGAGTACCCTTGTGGAGACCCCTGCCAGCGCTGAGTTGCAGTCAGCATCATTGTGTCTGTTTTGTGAGATGGGGGAGGACTTTGTGGATTGGTGTTGGACATATGGGCTAATGTTAGACTTGTGGGCTTGGGCAGCACTGGGTTGGGATGTTTTCTTGATGTTCACTTAACTTTTATATAAAACTCTCTCTTATACATGAGTTTCTGTGGGTTTGTTTTGCTAAAGTACCCAGACTAACACAGGGACCAACAGTTTGCCCCAGTATTTCTTTTCCACAATCAATGCAAATGCCCGCCAAGAAAAGGGTGAATTATTTGTAAATATGACTATGAAGATATTTTTGACATGATGGACCCCTTGAAAGGGCCTTGGGGATCCCCTGGCCTTTGCATAGCATGCACCATGGAGGGCTGAGACAGAGGGGAGGGGAAAGGATTCAAGAGGAGAGAGTGTTCCCTGGTTTCTGACTTGTTCTGCTGATGACCACGCCTTCAAACTGGTCTCAGTCATGGCTCAGGAAGCACATTGGCTCAGATTCTAATTTGTAACGTGTGAGTGAACTGGAAAAGCAGTCCGAACAGGAAAAATCAGAGGTTGCTGCCCTACTTGAAACTTCCTCTTCCTCTTAGAAAACAGGAGACGTTACGTGTGTGTGGTACAGCAACCAAATCTCCTGACAGGCAGAGTCTGAAAGAACGATGCCCTGTTCAAAGAGGGGACCCCACCACACAACTTTGGAGGTATGTTGCTCTCCGTAGTCTTGAGCATAATGCCATTTCAGATATCAGGCTCCTGAAAGAGTTCACTGCCTCTGCCAAGTCTCCCATTCTAGGGCTTTGATCCATGGCCCCCACCCTGACCCTCACCCCCCCCCCCCAGCCTGGCTATCATTCTGCTTCATCCACATTTTAAGATTTGGGTCTGTTCCAATTTCCCCTTGTTGACCATGACCGAAACAAGTTGAAGTCCTACCTAGGACGTCTGATCTATGTGACCTGGTAGGTTCAGTCTCTGATGGTCTCCTGCTGTCCTGTCCTCACCATGAGGGAGTGGGACCATGGCACTGGAGCCCAGGAATTGAGCTCTTTTATTCGCTCTTTGCTTAGCTTCTGCAGCGGTGCCAGGAACACGGAGGGGAGAGGGACTCACAAACTATGCTCCAGTTCCTTCAAACTGTGAAGGTTTAGTAATAAAAATACTGGTCTGACTATAAAATCTTCAAACTGCCGGATAAACCACTCTCAAAAGAAAACTAACCAGACATGACCGCTCCTCTCCTTGTGGTGTGAAAACAGTTGCCCCTTCATGAGGCTGTATTCATTACCTTGGACGTTTTTCCTTCACACCTTGTTCTCACTGGATTGTAACTGAAGAGTTGGGGGAAGATCCTTGGCTTTTGCTATGTTGTCTTCAGAACCAGCTTGGAGGACAGCCTCTCTTACCGCCACCACATGCAAGCATATCTGCAAGCGTTGAACTGGTAAGTCGACCAGGCTCCCTTCCAGACTCCCGAGGGCTTGTTTTATAAAAATACATCACAATTAGCAACTTAGATCAAGGGTCTAAGCCTTTATTATGCCGCTATAAATAGGTTAAAGACTGTGTGGTAGGCAGAACTAGTCACCTGTGATAAAGGATAATTGATAGGATTAAGCACGTTTGGAGATTTCTGCATCAAATATGCTGGGATAGGCATTTTATTAAATCAAATTTTGTTTGGCTCCTCAAAATGTAGAAAATCCCATGTTTCTAGAACCATCAACTTTGGAAGTTTCCTAACAGTCTGAACTATGTATTGGTCTGATTTAAAAAAATCATTTATTAAAAACAATGCTTCTTGAGGGATTACTCCGTGGCAAGCATTGTTACAGACATGGTCATGGAGGATAGACTAAGACAGACACAGTCCCTGCACCTATGAAGTCTATGATCTAGAAAAGGGAGAGGCCAAAACAAAAACAAGAAAACAAGCACGGTCATTTGAAGCAGCGGGAATAGCAAGTAGCAAGGCTGTGAGGTCAGAGTATCCTTGGTGATTTTAAGGAACAAAAGAAAGGCAGCCTTCTTAGTGTTCACTGGGAAAGAAAGGATATAATATGAGGTCAGATCACGAAGGACTTTGTAGTCCTTGGTTGGGCATCTGGATTAAAGGTAAAATAGGAAGCAACTAGGGGGTTAAAAATAGGGAGTAGCAGAAGTTTGTGATTGGTCATCTGAGATACAAGTAGCAGCCGTTCCTCTTTGAATTAAAGAGAGGTGAAGAAAACCAAAGGTCCATGTGAACCACAGCCCACACTACCTGAGGACCGGAAGAACTAGATGGTGCCTGGCTCCTACTGCTCTCCACTCTGGTCGGGAGCACAGCAGAAACTCCTGGAAAGAGGGGAGAAGAATGTAGAAACTTCAAAATCATGAAAAGGCTTCCTGGTCTAAGGGAGACTCGTGGAAGTCTGAGACTATGGTCCTTAGAAAACCTTCACACCTGGAACTGAGCAGACGCCTAGAGATTCCCCTTCAGTCAAACATGACACAGGCCTTCAAAGTGAACAGTAATGCCTATGAGGAATGTTCCTCTCAGAGCAACATGACCAAACTAAACCCAGAAGGCCAGGGGAGGCAGGAATGAAGTGCAAAAGGGAAAAGGGGAATTCAGCATGGGGAAGGGGTGCTGCAACACTGAGGGGATTGCATCTAATGCCACAGAGCAACGTGCACATATAGTTTTGGATAGGAAATTAATTTTCTCCTTCAACATTCACCAAAACCATACACACCTTCTTGAATCTTTGTTGTATGTTTTCCTATGGTTTTTGGTATATGAACCCCTGATAGGTGAATCTATAGAGACCACAGCTAGAATAAGAGTTCCTGGGGGGATGCGGTGGGAGTGGTAGGAGGGTAAGAGGGAGCTGATATCAAGGAGTTCAAAAAGGAAGAAAATGTCTTGCAGCTGATTTTAGTAGCAATTGTGCAATACTGCTTTATGTGATTGAACCCTGGAGTGGAATGAAGTCTGGATTAGCTCCTAATAAATGGTTTGGAAAACACACATGCACACACACACACACACACACACACACACACACACATGCCCACACATTATGAGGATGGCAGGTACTAGGCAATGTTTTGTACATAAGGTCTGTTGTACATAAGGTCACTATGAGTTGGAAGCAATTCAACAGTCCCTAACAACAGCAAAGTGATATTTACTTATTTACTTCAAGAAAGTGATTCTGGGATGGAAATCCCAGAATTCTTAGTTTAAGTGACAGGCTAGAGACTCCTGTGGGCGTTCACCTCAAGATCTAGAGACTGGGCAATGGAAAGAGTGTAACTTCTGTCAAAATGTCTATTTCTTGGAGACAGACTTTTTTTTAATCTAAGCTAATGCAAACTGATGGTTTCTGTTTGTTTGTTTTCTAAATTTTCCTTTTTATCATTTTATTGGGGACTCATACAACTCTTATCACAATCCATCCATACAGCCATTGTGTCAAGCACATTTGTACATTTGTTGCCACCATTTTCAAAACATTTTATTTCTACTTGAGCCCTTGGTTTCAGCTCCTCATTTTTGCCCCTCCCTCCCTCACCCTCCTTCCCTTCCTCCCTCACCCTTGATAATTTATAATTTTTTTTCATGCCTTACAGTGTATGATGTCGCCCTTCACCCATTTCAGAACACATTTTTGGAAAACTTTCTGTGTTAGTCTGGTTGACTAGAGAAACAAATCCATAGACACTTATATGTGTATACAAAAGAGTTTGATATAAAGAGTCATTGTATATTAAGAAAACGTCTCAGCCCAGTCCAGATCAAGTCCATAAGTCCAATATTAGCCCATTTGTCTGATACCAATCTATAAATTCCTCTTCAGACTCATGCAACACATGCAGTGACACTGAATATAGGAAGAGCACAGGCCAGTGAGTGGAAAGTCTTGTGTAGTCAGTGGCGGTGGAAGCATCTCAGCACTGGTGTATGTTTCCACATGGCCCCTCCAGCTCCAGGGTTCTAGCATAGCTCCAGGTGTTTTGCCAGCAGGAAGACAAAGCAACGAGTCTGTCCTACCTCCAAGGAAGAAGACAGGAGTTCCCAGACTCTTCAGGAGAAGGCCATGCCCGCACAGGGGCCTCACTGGCTATGACCTGATTGACAGGTTAGACTCCACCCTTTCTCAAGTTGACAGGAGATTATGTAACTGCCGCATCTCTTTTCAGCTGACTGATTGATTACATCACTTTCTATTGTGTTATGGAAAGTGATTGTATTATATTACTTTAGATATCATTATGGAATTGCAACTAGATTAATGTTTGACCAAACACCTGGAAATCATTCACAGCCTGGCCTGGTTGACACATAAGTTTAACCAGGAAAGTTTAACATTTTAGAACCCCCAGGGCAGACTCTCCCTTTAATCTCAGTGACTAATATTATGTCCTATATCCACCCGTAGTGTCTCTGCAGAAAAGTATTTGTAAGATGATCTAAGTTCATTAATTGTATATATATATATATCCCTCCCCCTCAAACACACTGCCAACTCACAGCCACTCTATAGAATAAGGTAGAATTACTCCTATGAGTTTTCAAATTTACTCAAGAAAGAAGCCCTGTCTTTCTCTTGCAGAATGGCTGATGGTTTTGAACTACCAACCTTGCAGATCACAGCCAATGCATAAACACTATGCCACCAGGGCTCCTCAGGTTTATATAGGGGCTGAATAACACATATTGACTTAATTGCTGCATATATTTTTACTTGGATGCTTCAGATTAAATTCTCTCTCTTACCTCTGCTCCATCCCCATCTCTCCTCCTATCATATTTTCTGTACACATCATGAAGCTGGTGGCTCCATTACTTTTATTCTCAGACGAGAACTATAGATGTCATACTAGATACTTCTTTCCACCTCACTCTAATCCAGAAATACACCTTACAAATATTTCCCTTGAAATGTTTAAAACATCCTTCCATTTCCTCCACCTTGGCTTACCAGCTCTTGGTCAGAACTCTTGACTCGCCCACTCGCCTCTTCTCCAGTCAGTCCTGTAACATCCATCCTTGCTCCTGCTGGGGTTTTACTGAGCTCAGCTGTCCATTCATTGCACTGCTGAACATCTGGCAAAATCTTGCCTGGCATTCTATAAAAATAGTGTCCCGAGGTGGAATCGATTTAAAGACATTGGGATGAACCGAGAGAAACATCAAAATAAACTTGTTGGTGCAGAGTTGCTGCCAATGAAGGTCCCTTGTGCACAGAGGGGAGACGCTCCGCGGGGATTTCATGGCTCTGACTTTTGGGAAACAGGTTGTCAAACGTGGTCTTCTGAGGCACCCCTGAGTGGGTTACACCACAGACCTTGTCTTTAGCAGCCTGCTGCTTAACATTTTGCATCACCCTTATGCTTCTAACTGAGATGAACAGGCCCCTTTTCGTAAGACTTCTCAGAGCCTTCCATACACTAACAACTGCATGTTGGATCACTAAGAGGAGGTGTCGTTTAGGATGTTTCCAAACATGAGTCAGAGTGAAGCTATTATTATTATTATTAACTTTATTTTTATTAGGGGCTCATACAACTCTTATCACAGTCCATACACACTTCAATTATGTAAAGCAAATTTGTTCATTCATTGCCCTCATCGTTCTCCAAACATCTGCTCTCCACTTAAGCCCCTGCCATCAGGTCCTCATTTTCCCCTCCCTCCCCACTCCCCTCTCCCTCATGAACCCTTGATAATTTATAAATTATTATTTTATCATATCTTTCTCTGTCCGACATCTCCCTTCACCCCCTTTTCTGTTGTCCATCCCCCAGGGAGGAGGTCACATGCAGAACCTTGTCATCGGTTTCCCCTTTCCAACCCACTCTCCCTCTACCCTCCCAGTATAGCCACTCACACCACTGGTCCTGAAGGGATCATCCAGCCTGGATTCCCTGTGTTTCCAGATCATATCTATACCAGTGTACATCCTCTGGTCTAGCCAGACTTGCAAGGTAGAATTGGGATCATGATAGTGGGGGAGGAGGAAGCATTTAGGAACTGGAGGAAAGTTGTAATTTTTCATCATTGCTCCATTGCACTCTGACTGGCTCGTCTCCTTCCCGAGACCCTTCTGTAAGCGCATGTCCAATGGCCTACAAATGGGCTTTGGGTCTCCACTCTGAACTCTACCCCTCATTCACTATGGTAAGATATTTTGTTCTGATGATGCCTGATAGCTGATCCCTTCGACACCTCGTGATCGCACCGGCTGGTGTGCTTCTTCCATGTGGGCTTTGTTGCTTCTGAGCTAGATGGCTGCTTACCTACCTTCAAGTCTTTAAGATCCCAGACGCAATATCTTTTGATAGCCGGGTACCATCAGCTTTCTTTGCCACATTTGCTTATGCACACATTTGTCTTCAGCGATCATATCATGGAGGTGAACACACAATGGTATGATTATTGTTCTTTGATGCCTGATAACTGATCCCTTCGGCACCTCATGATCACACAGGCTGGTATGCTTCTTCCATGTGGGGTTTGTTGCTTCTGAGCTAGATGGCCATTAAGACCCCAGACTCTATATCTTTTGATAGCTGGGCAACATCAGCTTTCTTCACCATATTTGCTTATTCATCCGCTTTGTCTTCGGCGATCATGTCAGGAAGGTGAGCATCATAGAATGCCAATTTAATAGAAGAAAGTATTCTTGCATTGAGGGAGTACTTGAGTGGAGGCCCAATGTCCTTCTGCTACCTTAATACTAAATATATATATATGTATATATATATATACACAGAGATCTCTTTCTTGATCTTAATATATAAATATATTTGCATATGTACATGTTTTTATCTAGACCTCTATAAATGTCCTTTGCCTCCCAGCTCTTTCCTCTATTTCCTTTGACTTTCCTCCTGTCCCACTATCATGCTCAGTCCCCACCAGGGTTTCAGCAATTCCTCTTGGTTATATTACCCTTGATCATGCCCTACTAGGCCTCCCATACCCTCCTCACTACCAATTTGTGTCACTTGTTATTCCCTTGTCCCTGGGTATGTTAACAACATGGCCTTTCCCCCCACCCGCCCCCCTCACCCATGTCCCCGGAACTGTCTGTCCCGTTGTTTTCTCCTCCAGATTGTTCATCGTGAAGCTATTATTTTGAGGAACATTGGGTAACATTTCATAAAACACCTCTGTAAACATTAGTACTTTATATAACCTATATTAGGAAATTTGGTCTGCTGAAACTAATCCTGTCACCTTAACCTAGGGTACAATTCCCGGTCCTCACCTTCCTCATGTGCTTCTTTACTGATCACCCCATCCAACGCTGCATGGCTAATGACAGCCAGCCACGCCCCAGTCCTGTGCATGTCCTGTGCCCAACATTTCTTCCTCTGCCCAACTCTTCTCATCTTTCAGTTCTCAGTTGGGGCATTTCTTCCATCCCAGCTTGGGCTGTGTTGTTCTCTTCCAATTTCTACCTAGCATGGCACAGAAAATGGAAATATATCCCTTCCATAGAGTCACGTGCCCTTTCCTTCCAGTTTACCTGGGGGTAACGATTGCAACTATTGTAAGGATGACAGCGATGATGGCTGAGTTTACTACACCTACTAGGTGTCCGGCACCATATATAAATTATCTTATTTAATATTCACAAAACTCCATGATAGAGGTTTCATTAGTATCCTCATTTTGCAGATGAAGGAGCGAGGGCTTCAGGAGGCGGAGGAACTGGCCTGAAGCTGCCTGGCTAATGGACGATGCCCTGGTGGGTGAAGTAGGCAGGTGGGGTCCGGAGGCTGCCCCCTTCCTTCTCACTGCCCCTTCCACACCACTGTGGCAGTGATGTTCTAGAACTACTTGTGGATCTAAACTCAATGTGAGTATGTCCCGCAAGCACACAGGAAAACCAGGAGTACTGAGACGTTTGGCCATGATGGAGGAAAAAGAAGCCATTTCTGTAGAATCTGATTTCTGGCAAGGTGGGTGGCAGTAGAAGGGGGAGGAAAGGAAAAACCAGCTCATACAGCCAATGACTCTCCACTTACTAGTCTTGGACATATGTTCTGGGGATGGCCAACCCTGTGCTACAGCTGTTTGTCTCTGCAAAATAAAAAGCAAATTAGTGCTTAATGGGCTCTATTAATCTTGTCACCTTGCTAGGTACTATCGAATAAATCTTTTCATTCAAAGTCCAATGGGAATTTCGGGTTAGCAATGAATATGGGGAATAGTCTATCTAAAAAAAACTTGTTCAACACAAGGAATATATATGCATTTGAGAGTAATCTTGACTAATCAGGAAAGTTTAGAGAGTGGATACTGAACATTTATTCTTGGCCTAGAACTCTTGACAAATGCTTTTGAGCATTTCCATAGAAGTTTAAGATACAGTTTATACACTTTAGAATTTGGCAAAGGACTTAGACATAGCCAAAGTGCTTCTAATAGGGCTAATTTTTCTTAAATGAGGAAAATTTAAAAGACACAATTTTATGTTCCATGAGGATCAGAGTCATTATGACATCGTTATATTTTGAAATGTGAGTAAGAAATGTGTGGCTGCATGATTCCTCTAAGCTTAGTTGTTGCTGCTCAGTTAAGTTTTGCAGATGTTGAAAACAGAATATTAATAAAAAATAATAAAAGGATTGACAAGCACCCATGCTTTGCTTGATGAATTTTGATGAAAAAGTGTTTATTTCATGTGTTAATGTTGTTTAGGAAGACCTAAGTGGCTTTCTATTTCCAATTAAGCTATAAAGTGGAATGCTAGCGACCGGCTTTCTTTCCTCATTTGTGCATCATCATTTTGGATAAATGACTTAATCTCCTTATGTCAACATTCTTTCACATCTAAAGGAGATTGTGATAAAGGGAAAGATTTCCTATTTACTCATTCCCTTTCCCCTGAGAATTAACCAGATAACCCCCCTTTCTGTTCCCTGTGTACATGGTAGCCTGGTGTTGTACCTGCCTTCTCACTGTGGGCCCAGATTTTCTGCACATTCATCTTTCCTCTTAAGCATGTGCATTTTCATGAACACCTGTTAATTTACCTGGGAAAGCACTCTGGAAACCACCAGAAGGAGCAAATTCAGCTGTATTAGTTTCCTAGCCACTAACTGGGTGGGTAAAAAGCAAACAGAAATGTATTATTATCTCACAGTTCTGGAGCCTGCAAGTCTGGAAACAGGGTATTGGCCACGTTGAGCCCTTCTAAAACTACAGAAAATTCACTCTCATGCCTTTCTCCCAGTTTCCCCTGACAGTTAGCGACCTTTGACTTGTAAATGCACCACGCTGAGTCTCAATTCCAACATCACATGCCCTAAGCTTCTTTTCTTCCTTTGTAAGGACACCTCTTAGAGTAGGGCACATACTACCCTAATATAACCTCTTGCTAAGTGACAACACCTTCAAAACCACATTTACAAAGAAAGTCGTGGTCACAGGTACTGAGAGTCAAGACATCTACATATTATTTGGGAGGACACAATTAATCCAAAACAATGATTGTATCATTTTTCAATCATAGAGAGAGATTGTTGGGGAAATGCTCTAACCCTTGTGTAGATGAAAGGTTTAGATCAGGGATCCTCAAACTACGGCCCGAGGGCCACATGCGGCCCTCCAAGGACATTTATCCGGCCCGCCGGGTGTTTTTGCCCCGTTTTGTTTTTTACTTCAAAATAAGATATGTACAGTGTGCATAGGAATTTGTTCATAGTTATTTTTTTTAAAATTAAAGTCTGGCCCTCCAACAGGTCTGAGGGACAGCGAACTGGCCCCTGTTTAAAAAGGTTGAAGACCCCTGGTCTAGATGAATGCCTCTCACTGTGTGATTTCTTTATTCCTGTGCGAGACGACAACATGAGACATTAGATGTGGGGGGCTTGGAGTTTACAAGGAACCAAAGAAGGAATCCCTGCCCATTCTATGGCTGAACGTTATCATAGATATTTGGATGATTGCAGCTGTACTTTTTCATCTTGTGTGTGCCGTGTCAGCAAAGGAAGGCCCACAAACTTTGCTCCATCCATCTCATTGAGCTTGATTCTGCTTTTAAAGAGACAGCACTCCCCAGTTGTCTTTTGGGGTCTCTTCAACTTGAAGGACTCGTCTTCTGTCACTATAGCCGACCACGTTCTGCTGGTAATGCGTAAGGTTTTCAACACCTAATCTCTTTCAGAAGTAGATTTCCAGTCCTTTTTCCTACATTGCCTAAACCTGGAAGCTCCAGTCAAAGACCCGGCGGGCATCTGAGACCCGGCGGGCATCTGAGACCCGGCGGGCATCTGAGACCCGGGGGCATCTGAGACCCGGTGGGCATCTGAGACACGGGGGCATCTGAGACCCGGCGGGCATCAGAGACCCGGCGGGCATCTGAGACCCGGGGGCATCTGAGACCCGGGGGCATAACTTCTAGCATCAGAGCAATATTCAAGCCATCAACACAGGATGACAAACTGAACATGTCACCAGGAGAGACCAGTCCATGGAGAAGGACATTATGCAGAAAAGAGAGCGAGCAAAGAGCGGAATACCTTCCAAAGGTGAGTTCACGCAGCAGTTGCAGCAATGGGTTCACACAATGCAACAGCGAACCTGGTGGAGGACCGAGCTGCGATCCCACCTGTTGCCCATAGGCTTGCTGTGAGTTAGTGCCAACTCAGCGGCACCTGCCAACAACAAGGGTGACAAAACTTTAAAGTTTAAATTGAATGTCGTTCTACAGATGGGTTCAAGAAAATGCATCAGCTCACAAGGTGTTTCTTATTGCCATTTATGCATAAACAACAGAGGTCTCAGAGAAAGAATGTTCTATAAAAGTAAGATCTGAAATCGGATTAGCAAGTTCATAGTCCCTTTATGCCTGCTCTCACATCATTCTGGCCCGGGACCTCTGCACACTAAATAATCTGCAAGGCAGCTTTAGCAGTTAGTCAGAATGCAGCGGTCCTCCTCCTTCTTAGTCCTCCCCGTCATGGTGGCAAATGTCCCTGAGGTGTCCCAAACCTGCTTCCGGTTTAAACTATGTCAATAGTTCATCTCGTTCAACAGTAAGTTTCTGATCTTATTTGCAAGTGGAAGTTTATAAATAAAGTTTTCATTAACTGATGCACTTTCTCCCTCTAACCATTCCTGGGTCATTTCACTAAATGAAAATTGCCATTTCACTAAATGACAAGCAAGGACTGAAGGAGGAGAAAAGCTGTTTGAAGCTCTTCTTCCTAGTGATTTTGTGAAATTTACTGTGGCAGACAGGCTGTGCTATATTCTGCAGGTTGAATACGGGCCAGACTTAGCAACTCACTTACAGTTACAGGATGTAGTGGAAGTGATGCTGACTGCTCTCCATGTCGGTGGTAAAGGACGAGACAGTAGTACAAAGTAACCTGTTTAAACACACCACTCAGCCCTTTGAAGACAGCCCTGCTTAGATGCTTCTGTCAAGATGGGAGTAGTTCTACTCGGCAGCACACAGGATCCTCCGAGTTGAGATCAACACAAGGGAAACGGGTGTGAGGTTGCTCGTTTTTCTCTCTTGGGTCAGACACCTTGGGAGAGTACAGCTGACATGAAAGAAGTCGGGCTATCCCTGAACCCACCACACTGGAGAAACTACAGAGAGATAGAGAGAGGAAGGTCCTAGGAGGCCCAGCCGTGTCCACTCCCAGCTGTTTGAACCTTTCCAGTGTGGGTCACAGAATATGCAATGGAATGAGCCATCAGAGGACTCCAGGCCCCAGTCTATGAGCCACCCTAATTGATGCCTGGTAGAGCACCAAGCTACAGTGGGATTGTAAGTTTTTGAGGAAAATAAACGTTATTTTAAGACATCAATGTTTTGGATGAGTTTTCATGGAGCGCTGGGAAGTCAGAACACCCTCTGTGTTTTACTGCCATTGTGTTACTTGTAGTCAAAGTACCTCTACCTGAAACAGTGCATAGGAAAATGTGAGTCTGCTGACTTTTCATTCTTTTCTTCTCTTAGCTTGATCATGGTGATTAATGGGGTGCCAATGGAAAGGCTTCAACAAGCTGAAGAAGCACTGGAATCACTCACTCATCTATGACAGGAAATTTGGAAGAGAGCTACTTGGCCAACTGACTGGAAGAGATCCATATGCGTACCCGTTCCCAAAAAAGGGTGAACTAACAGAATGTTCAGACTACACAACAATGTCACTGATAGCACTTGCAAGCAAAACTTTGCTGAAGATCATCCAACAACGGTTGCTGCAGTACATCCACAGGGAGCTGCCAGAGGTTCAGGCTGGATTCAGAAGATGATGTGAAATAAGGGTTATTACTACTGATGACAGATGGATCTTGGCTCAAGGTAGAGAAAACCAGAAAGATGTTTACTTGTGTTTCATTGACTATGCAAAGGCATTCAACTGTGTGAATCATAGAAAATCATGGATAACCTTGAGATGAATGAAAATTCCACAATTTAGAATTTGTACATGGATCATTTTGTGCGTATAGGATTTACATATGGATCAAGAGACAATTGTGAAAACAGAACATCTTCTTTCCATACGTATTCAACCGTATGCTGAGCAAATAATTTAAAAAGCTGGCATCAGGATTGGAGGAAGGCTTATTAACAACCTGAGATAAGCAGATGGCACAACCTTGGTGGCTGAAAGTCAGGAGGACGTTCAGCACTTGCTGATGAAGGTCAAGTGTTGCAGCCTTCAGTATGGATGACTCAGGCAAAGAAGACCAAAATTCTCACAACTGGCCCAACAGGTAACATCATGATAAATAGAGAAAAGGTTGAAGTTGTCAAGGATTTTGTCTTGCTTAACTCCACAATTGATGCTCCTGGAAGCAGCAGACAAGAGATCAAAAGATGTGTCGCATTAGGTAAATCTGCTGCATAAGCCCTCTTTAGGATACTGAAAGTCAAGGATGTTACTTTGAGGATACAGTGTGCCTGACCCAAGCCGTGGTATTTTCTATTGCCTCATATGCATGTGAAAGTCGGGCACTGAAGAAGGAAGCCTGTAGAAGCATGGCAGCATTAGAATTGGGGTGCTGGCAAAGAATCTTGAAAATACCACGGGCTTAAGTGAAACCAGAGAGCTCCCTAGAGACAAAGGTGGCAAAGTTTAGCCTTTCATACTTTGGACATACTGTCAAGTGAGAATCATCCATGGAGAAAAACATCATGCTTTGTAGGGTGTAAGGGCACCCCAAAAGAGGAAGGCCCTCAACAAGATGGATTGACACAGTGGTTGCAACAATGGCCTCAGACACAGGAACAATTGTGAAGACAGCACAGGACAGGGCAGTGCGTTGTTTGGTTGTGCTATGTGTTGGAACCAGCTCAATGGTACCTAACAAGAACAACAACAATGTGCGTGCATTTCAGAAAAGAGGCAATCATTTGGTGCACAAAGGTTTCTGGTCCCCTCAAACCACTTCACATCGACCACAGGACCTCACCAGCATGTCAAGCTGCTCAGGGTCCCCCATTTCATTGAGCTCTCATCTGTGTCTGAGGCGATTTTTCTCATAAAATTCTCCCAGCATTTGACAGCTTTGTTCTTTCCTTGACATTTACAACTTTAAAAAAATAGATGAATATTTAATGTAATGTTTAATAGGCCAAATTCTTTGAAGCAACATCTCTTCAGTTTTAGTTTCTATTTTTAAACGATTTGATGGTCACTCATTGTTGGGATGAATTTAAAGGTTTTAATGCATGTCTTTCATTATAAAGTAATTTATAAATTCAGTTTCCCGTTGGATTTAGAAAACAACATAATTATTCTAGATTATTATTCATACATCAATTTATTTTTATTTATGGAGCAGGTATTTATTATTTATTGATTGCTATTTATGTGTCCACTCCTGTTCTAAGCACAGAGGATAAATGGTGAAAAGATGAGTCCTGCCATCACAGGTCTGATTTTCATACCCAATGCCTGTGGGTCTATCCTATTTTTGTACAATATGAGTGTGTTAGGCTGGGCTGACAAGAGAAACAAACCCAATTACATTCATATATGTGTAAGAGAGAGTTTTATGTCAAGAGGTAATTATATATCAAACAAACATCCCAACCCAGTTCAGAACAAGTCCATAAATCTGATACTAGTCCATAAATCCCTCTTCAGACTCATGAAGCCACATGCAATGATGCAGAATGCTGGGGGAATCACAGGCTGGTGGGTGCCAAGTTGTGTGGATACAATGGTGGTGTCTCTGGAAGCTCTTTGACTCCACAGCATGATGGTGAAGAAGGGAGGAGTCGTGGGGTTCCCAGGACTCTCCTTATGAGAAGATCACATCCACAAGCTGTGACCTGACTGACATGCTAGACTCCACCGTTTCATTATATCTTCAAGGAGACACAAATAAAGGAACGACCACAATTTGGTTCCTAGAGCTGCTGTAGCAAAGTACTACACCTGGGTGGCTTATGAAAACCAAAATGTCATGTTTCACAGTTCCAGAGGCTGTTCTTGTTCTGTGACTTACAGTTCGTTTTGAATCACAGCGACCCCATGGGGCAGAGTAAAGAAGATCACCAGCTCTCTCTGGCGGAGCCCTGGGTGGTTTGAAAGGCCAACGTTTGCGTTTGCACCGCCAGTGCTCCTTGTTCTAGGTGTCAGCAGAGGGCTCTAGGTCCCAGGATAGTGTCCTTTCTAGTTTCTCCCAACCTCTGGCCGCCTCAGGCATTCTTAGGCTCCCAGCTGCCACGGTCTGTACCTCTGGCTCCACCTGGCCATCTTTACTTTCCCCCAAAGCTGTTGTTGTTCTTCATACTGACCATGCTTTGTACACCAGAACAAACACCACCTGCCCCTGGGCCTCCTCATAGTGGTTTGGCCCATTGTTGTAGCCCTGTGTCAATCCATCGCACTACGGTCTGCCTCTTTGGGGCTGACCTCAATGTACCAAGAACAGTGTCCTTTTCTGGGGACTGGTCTCTCCTGACACCCTGTCCAAAGGTATGCGAGGGAAGTCTTGCCATCCTTCCTCTAGGGAGCATCCCTTGCACCCTAAGGTGAGTCCTCCTGAAGGGAGCGCGCAATCGGCTTTGCAATGTGGTGGGAGCAATTTAACCTTAAGGAGCTGACATTTTAACATAAAGGAACACTGAGTTTCATGGAACTGTGACTTCTGAAATATGGATGCATGGAAGTCAAACTCATCACTGTGCATTTATTTATTTAATCATTTCTTTAAAAAATAATTTTATTAGGGGCTCATACAACTCCTATCACAATCTATACGTACATCAATTGTGTAAAGCACATTTATACATTCATTGCCTCCATCATTCTCAGAACATTTGCTCTCCACCTAAGGCCCTGGCATCAGCTCCTCATTTTTCCCCTCCCTCCCCACTCCCTCCTCCCTCATGAACCCTTGATAATTTATAAATTATTATTTTATCATATCTTGCCCTGTCTGACATCTCCCTTCACCCCCTTTTCTGTTGTCAGTCCCCCAGGGAGGAGGTTATATGTAGATCCTTGTAATTGGTTCCCCCTTTCCAACCACCCTTCTTCCACCCTCCTAGTATTGCCACTCACACCACTGGTCCTGAAGGAATCATCTGCCCTGGATTCCCCGTGTTTCCAGTTCCTGTCTGTACCAGTGTACATCCTCTGGACTAGCCAGATTTACAAGGTAGAATTGGGATCATGATAGTGGTTGGGGGGAAGAAGCATTTAGGAACTAGAGGAAAGTTGTATTTTTCATCGTTGCTATATCGCACCCTGACTGGCTCATCTCCTTCCCACGACCCTTCTGTAAGGGGATGTCCAGTGGCCTACAAATGGGCATTTATTTGTCCAATATCCACATCCTTAACTGGCTGCCCAATGAGCCGCAGGGCGGAGCAACTTGTGACACTGTGCTGGTGACACAGGGAGGGTAGGCGTGGAGCTGGGCTGCGGCCCAGAGGGCTCCTTGCGAAGAGAAGTTAAGTAAGTCATAGCATGTGAAGACGCGGCCTCAGGGGTTGGAAATAACTGGTCAGGAAGTGTCAGCCTTTCCTGGAACTGCCCTCTCATTCACTATCTTGAAGGGTCAACCCTGTGTTCCTGGGTGAGCTGGAGGGTCTGTTGACCGCTCTCCGTTCATGACAGCACAGAAGCTTAGAGAGCCTGAGAAGGTTATTTGTCTCAAGGTGATTCCGGCAAAGGCTGAACCATCTCCATAAGATGTTTCCCGCTGGGCCTTGGATGTGGTACCTCCAGGACATTTCCTTGAACAAATAGGAAGCAGAAAAACAGAGAGACCACTGATTTTTTATGGCGGCTCCAAAGCAATTTAAAACCAGCATTAATTTCCCTCCTGGCCTTCATCGCCCTGACCGTCATTTTAGAAAACTGAATTACTGATGCACCAAAGTCTTTTTAAAAAAATCCTTTTATTGGGAACTCTTACAGCTCATAACAATCCATACATCATTTATATCAATCACATCTGCATGTTGCCATCATTTTATTTCTTTTTTCAAAAGTCATTTTATTGGGGGCTCATACAGCTTTTATCACAATACCCATATACAACTATTGTGTCGAGCACATTTGTACATTTGTTGGCATCATCATTATCAAAACATTTTTTTTCCTACTTGAGCCCTTGGTGTCAGCTCCTCATATTTCCCCCCTCTCTCCTAAACCCTTGATAATTTATTGTTATTATTTTTTTCATGCCAGACAAAGTCTTATAGTCACAAGGACTGATATATTGATTTTTATAGCCTGTGTAAAATACGCTGTCCCTGTGTGTCGACTTCAGCACTGGTGATTCCTTGAGGGTGGGGTGGGTACAAGGATTTGCTGGTGGCTCATGGTAATTCCATGTGTGCAGAGTAGAACTGGGCTCTACAGCATTCTCACGGCTGCGAAGTTTTCAGAGCAGGTCAGCCAGGCTTGTCTTCCACAGCACTTCTGCTGAGTTTGAATGGCCAGAGGTGAGTGGTAATTGGCCAGTTTCACCACCCAAGGACTCTTCAGTAGGAGACGTGGCCTGGGAATGACACTCTGATGGCCTTGGCTCTTCCTTGCAGTTCCACAAGCCACCGGAAATCAGAACAACTACCTCCCACCCACCGCCATGGCTGCTTCTTAAGAACGATCTGTTGCCGCTGCAGCAGACACTCTCCCCAGGCCTGCGGTCTCTCGCTGAGGCAGTACTTCTTACAGCTCTTATAACAATCCATGAGTCAATTGTATCGAGCACATTTGTACACAATATCACTATCATCATTTTTAAAACATTTTCTTTCTACTTCAGCCCTTGCTATTAGCTCCTCTTTTTTCCATCCCTCTCCTACAGCCCCACCCCCATGAACCCTTGATAACTTATAAATTATTATTTTCATATCTTACCCTATCTGCTGTCTCCTTTCACCCACATTTCTGTTGTTCGTCCCCCTGGGAGGGGTGGTGGTGGTGGTTTATATGGCGATCATTGCAATTGTTTCCCTCTTTCTCCCCTTCTTCCTGGACCTTCCCCCTACCTTCATGGTATTGCTACCCCCATTACTATTCCTGAAGGAGTTATCTGTCCTGGATTCTCTGTGTTGAGATCTTTTATCTGTACCAGTGTACATGCTCTGGTCTACCCAGATTTGTAAGGTAGAACAGAGGTTCCTGATACTAGGGAGGGGGCAGGCGAGGGGGGAGGGAGGTATGGCCATTAAAGAACTAGAGGAACATTGTGTGTTTCATTGGTGCTACACTGCACCCTGGCTGGCTCGTTCCTTCCATGTGACCCTTCTATGAGGGGATGTCCAATTGTCTACAGATGGGCTTTGGTCAACGCAGTACTTCTTTTTTAAAATCATTTTATTGGGGGCTCATACAACTCTTATCACAATCCATACACACATCAATTGTATAAAGCACATTTGTACATTCGTTGCTCTCATCATTCTCAAAACATTTGGTCTCCACGTAAGCCACTGGCATCAGGTCCTCATTTTCCCCCTTCCCTCCCTGCTCTCCCCTCCCTCATGAACCCTTGATAATTTATAAATTATTATTCTGGCATATCTTACATTGTCTGACATCTCCCTTCACCCACTTTTCTGTTGTCCATTCCCCAGGGAGGAAGTTATACGTAGATCCCTGCAATCGGTTCCCTCTTTCTGCCTCACCTTCCCTCCACCCTCCGGGTACTGCTACTCCCACCACTGGTCCTGAAGCGATCATCCATCCTGGATTCCCTGTATTTCCAGTTCCTATCTGTACCAGTGTACATCCTCTGGTCTAGCCCGGGTTTTAAGGTAGAATTGGGATCATGATAGTGTATGTGGGTGTGTGTGGGTGCGGGGGCAGTAGTGGTAGTGAGAAAGCATTTAGGAACTAGAGGAAAGTTGTATGCTTCATTGTTGCTACACTGCACCCTGACTGGCTCGTCTCCTCCCCGAGACCCTTCCATAAGGGAATGTCCAGTGGCCTACAGATGAGCTTTGGGTCTCCACTCCGCACTCCCCCTTATTCACAATGATATGATGTTTTGTTCTTTGATGCCTGATACCTGATACCTTCAACACCTTGTGGTCATACAGGCTGGTGTACTTTTTCAATGTGAGCTTTGTTGCTTCTGAGCTCGATGGCCGCTTGTTTACCTTCAAGCCTTTAAGACCCCAGACACTATATCTTTTGATAGCCAGGCACCATCAGCTTTCTTCACAACATTTGCGTATGCCCCCATTTGTCTTCAGCGATTGTGTCTGGAAGGTGAGCATCATGGAGAGGCAGTACTTCTTAAAACATCTGAGTTATGAGGTACTTGTTGAAACACAAATTCTTGCTGAAACAGGATCTCTTGCATGGGGCTGGGAGTGTGAGTATCTATGAGGCCCTCACCCAGGCAGCTGAGGTGTCCCTGCTAAGATAAACATTCAGAGAACTAGATCATTGCATCCCTGCACATGTCAAGATTATGAGCTACTGGTGGTTCTGTGGTAGAATTCTCACCTTCCAAGCAGAGACCCTGGTTGGACGTGTGGACCTTAGACACAGCCACTACCTTCTGCCAGTGGGGGCTTGTGTGTTGCTATGATGCTGAACAGGTGTCAGTGGAGCTTCCAGACTCGGTGAGGGAGGAATAATGCCTGGAAATCTGCTTCTAACATCAGTCAAGGGAAAACTCCATGGAGCTCCGTGGTCGGATCCACAACTGATCCCTGGGGAGAGGACTGACCTGCAGCAAACAGCACAAGTGAAGTTTAGGATCTCTTCTTAGGGAGGAGACTATCTTCTCTCCCTCCGCCCTGCCCCCCTGTCCCTCTGTTTGGAAAGCTCGGGAAAAGCCTGCTGATGTCACGGATACCACCCAACCCTTCTTCCACTTCAGCAGTCTCAAAACAACTGCAAGGGACTCTTCCCTTGTCACAGTGGTCTCATACAATAGCTGTCGTTTTGTGATGGGCTCATTTCACTCAGCACAGAGAGAACAGGCTTTGGAGGGTACTGGAGGGAGGGGCGGGTAGGGGAGGGACAATGAAGCAATAGACTCGGGCAGTGGTTCTAAACCTTCCTCATGCCCTGACCCTTTACTATAGTTCCTTATGTTGTGGTGACCCCCTCAACCATAAAATTATTTTCCTTGCTACTTCCTAACTGTAACTTTGCTACTGTTATGAACTGGGTGACCCCTGTGAAAAGGTCGTTCGACCCTCAAAGGGGTCACGACCCACAGGTTGAGGACCGCTGGACTAGTGGGTTGACAGGTTTTTCAACTCAAGTGAAGGTGCAGGTAGGAGTCCCCAAGAGGGAGCAGAGATATCTGAGGAGGAGGGGAGGGTTCGTGATTGGGGTGTTTGATACATCGTTCAAACTGTTGAATACAAAATGAGTGATCTGAAAGACAAACTAAAATCAACCCGAGCGCCCTGCCGTTGAGTCCGTTCCGATTCACTGTCATCCCACAGAGCAGAGTAGAGTGGCGAGTCTTGCTGGGAGTAGAGAGATTCACCTTTCTACCACTGAGTTTTGATCTGCTGACCTTATGGTCAGGGCCCCATGTGTAACCCATCAAGCCACCAGGAATCTTTTGAAATGTAAAACTCCCCCCTAATTCACAATTAAGAAAAAATTGATTAAACAAAAACCAACCGTGACCGTGTTTGGTGTGGAAATCCCAGGCTAGACCCTCTCACAGGACGTTTCCTGCTGGCTGCTCTCGCCACCCTTCCCTGCGCATCTCGGAAGAGCATCCCTCCCACTCCCCACGCCATGCGTGCCATCTTGTTGGCTCCTCTTTTATGGCTCTGGGCTTCCCTCCCTCCCTGCCCATCCCCTCCTCACCTCCACCACCACCCCCTTTCCCTTGACTCCCTGGGCCCTCCATTACAGAGCAGATCCTTGTCCTGAATGCTGGCTCCCCTGGGAAAGCTCTTTCTTCTGCCTTCCTTGTGATGATCACTTGCCCTGTACTCTGCGTTCACATGTGAACCAGAGGGCTGAGTGTGGGGGTGAGCCAGCGTTGGGAAGAGGTGGAATTCTCTCAACCTGAAATATGTTAGGCTTTGTTCCAACTACTCGGCTTTGCCATGTGTACTACCAAAGGACCATGGACAATATGTAGGCCATTGTTCCAATACAACTCTACTCTTGGACATTGTAATGTGACTTTTATATAGTTTTTACATGCCACAAAATAGCCTTTTTCTGATTTGCCCCCACCCCAATCATTAAAAAAGGTGAAAGATACTCTTAGCTCCCAGGTCATACAAAAACCAGTGGGGAGCAGATGTGACCCATGGACTGTACTTTTTTGGCTCCCGATACACATAAGTGTTTCCCACCCTTTTGTGACCATACAAATCATCTAGGATGTGTTAGGACTCAGACCAAGTGGTTCTTGAGTGGAACCTGAAAGCCCGCCTCCCCGGTCAGCACCGCCCACTCTGTAGCATGGTGCTGCAGCCACGTGGGAAGACCTCTCCTGGAAGCCCTGGGGTTACCTGTTGGGATGCTCACTATAAACTCAGCCGTTTGAAACCACTCGCCAGTCTGTGGGAGGAAAACGAGGCTTTCCACTTCCCTGAAGATCTATAGCCCCAGAAACCCACAGGAGGCAGACCTCTGTCCAATACAGTTGCAAAAAAGTCAGAATCAACTCTAGGACAGTGGGTTGGTTTTTACAGAAAATAAACACAGAATGGTGTAGTGCTTTAGGAGAAAGCTCACGCTGTAACTCACGGTAGGGATGTCCAGTGTGATGGCTGTCGCAGCGAACATGATGCAGGACTACGTGTAGTCAGGCACCTACCAGTGCGTGACCCCACAAAATCAAACAGATTTCAAAGATACCATCTTGCTTGACCTTGCCCATAGCTCTGGGATCCTCTTGTTCTTTTTTTGCTGCACAAGATGATAAGCAAGGAAGATGCACATTGTAGAAGCCAATACCACAGCCCAGGGCACAGAGCTTCACAGGCCACATTGCAGTCATTGCAGTCATTCCCAGGAAGGTGGAGGAGGTTGGGCCATTTCCAAGCATGTAGTCATCATCATCTCAGCGCCCCTGGGCTATATTCTTTTCAAGGAGTGCATGTTGGGGAGCTACCTCCTCATCATGGTCCCTACCATTGGTGTAGTCTTAACACGTAACACCCTTCAAAGATGAACCTCTGTACATGGAGCAATTCACCAAGGCCAACTTCTGGACACATTGGACACCTAGATCCTGATGGTTAAATCTATCAGGTGCACACTGAACATCTTAGAAGCCAACGGAGCAGATTTACACAGAATAGAAATCCCAAATTCTATGTGATGCTTTCAGGGCAGGTACATGGTCTGGCTTTCTGGACTGACGTTCCTTTCATCAACTCCACAGTGACCACGTGGCTGTCCATGACCCAACAGGAGCCCTGACCCACTCACCCCAGACAGAGTACCTGACCCACTTGTGGTTGTTCTAATCACCACTCCTTATTAAGACCCTGAAAAGGTCTCAGGGACATACCTGCTCACTGTCAACAAAAGACAGAGCTATGACATCAGGATGGTGGCCCAGGTAGAGCAGGTGGTCTCTAAATACAGTACCTGGATCTGGATACAGTAACTAATGCTGGATACAGTACTGGATACAATACTGGATACAGTAACCAATACAGTAACCAATATTGGATCTGAAGAACCCCTTCTTCAGATACACAATAACCCTACTATCCCCCCCACCCAACTTTCACTACATGTCTCTCAGAGAACATGCGGAGCATGGGCAATACCTATCGCGTCAGCAGAGATATGGCTGTGGCTGGGATGTCCACTGTCCATGACCTCAGCAGTGTTATGACTGGTGGTTCCAGCATGGGTAATAACTGATTACTTTAGCCAACACCAGGATCTTCAATCACATCCACTTCCAGATGGCCACCAGAATAATGAGCACCAGGATTGCCTACGAACCCTCCAGTGCCCAGGACAGCAGTGGCAGTGGGTGAAGGTCAACAGCCAGTTTATCCTCGGCAGCCCTGCCATCTCAATGACCTCACCTATGTCCAAGGTCAGCAGTCCAAAACCACTAGTCACACCTTGGGAGAAAGGTGGGGCTTTATGCTCCTGACTCTGAAACTCACAAAGGCAGTTCTACCCTGTGCTGTGGGGTCATTGTGAGTCGGCATTGATTTGATGGGTGTGAGTTTTGTTTTTGTTTCCCCGCCCCCAACAGATATTTTCTCCAAGGCATGCCCCCCACCACCCCCGTAAGTGAATTAAGATCAGCCCAAGCCAATTAGAGTGTACTTATCATCCAAATAAGTAATTGGTTAGGCCTGGAATGGGGAAAGAAAATTCCTGATTTAGGAAACATAATTTGCTTCTTTCCAATAAGTGATAAGACAATGAACAGCACTATTTTAGTTGCTAACCACAAGAATTTACATAATTTGAATGGTAACCTATCAACAAAATGCAATATAACATTTGATCCCCTCCCCCCACATCATTATATGTAAGGAACACACAGAAAAGATTCACCACCAAATGAAACGATTGACTTTAAACCCCTTGAGATATTGCAATGTAAATGTATATCATTAGGGTGTGTGAGGAAATTAATTATATGTTAAAACGAATCAGATCCAATTTTCATCTGAGCTGATTTTGTTTTAATTAACGGTTTATTTGGAATTAGGCAGGGGTTTACATTTCCTATTGTTGTATCCACCAAGTTAAACTACTTTCAAGCCTCCCAAGGGCTTGCCCTCTCCTCTCTCTGCCAGTGAAGGCGCAGTGAAGAGGAAGGTGAAGCCAGAGAGAGAGGCTGTTCCCAGAGTCCCCCAACTCTCTTAGAAAAGGCCACACCCCCAAGGAGGGGTCACCAAGCTACAAGTTGATTGACAGGTTTGCCTCCACCACTGGCAAGGAGTGTCTAGTTGACATAAATTATCCAACTGCCAATGCTCCTGAAAGCATCAGGAAATATGGCAGACAAGTGGCTTACGTTCAAAGAACAAGAAGTCGAGCCTCCAAAAGAAAAAGCATTCACTGGGGGCTTAATCCATGTGTGGACCCTGGAAGTGGATTTTGGGCTTCCACTGCCATCGATAGCCTTCTGCAAACCAGGTGTTCACAATTTAAGCTCTAATTTCATTCCTTCCTTTAGTTTGGATTATATTATTTACAGTCCTTGGATCACATAGGCTGGTGTGCTTCTTCCATGTGGACTTAGCTGATGCCTCACTTAAATGGCTGCTGCTTTGAAAACAAGTCTTTAAGACCCTAGACACACCATTCTTTCTGTTACCAGGAACCATCTAGTTTCCTCTTCACACTTTGTTATAGCACCCATATCCTCAGTGATCTCTTTGTGCGGGTGAGCTTCAAATAGGGGCACAGACAACTGATTTTTGACAAAAGGACCAAACACGTTAAATCAGGCAGTGTGTTAATCTGGGTAGACCAGAGAAACAAATCCATGGAAACTCATATGTATATAGGAGAGAGTTTTATATAAAAGATAAGTGTACATTATGAAAGCAACCCAGTCTAGTCCAAGCCCACGTGTCTGACACTGATCTCCAAAGTCTTCCTCAAACTTGCAAATCATGCACAATAATGCTGACTGCAGGAGGAAAGCTGGATCAGTGGGCATGGAAGCATCTCAGCGCTGGCAGGGGTCTCCACACGGCTGCTCCAGCACCCAGAGCTGCATCAGGGTAGGTGGCTTCTCCTCAGGAATGTCTTGCTGGAAGTTAGCCTTGCCAGATGAGGCAGAGAACTAGCTAAGGCAGCTGCACCCTGGTCCGACCATCAGAGAAAAAGAGACCGGAGAATGAGAAAGGCAAGGCTCACCGAGCCATTTATCTCTCCGCCCTTCAATTAATTGCACATGTGTTTATCAGCCAGGTTGGCACAGTAAACCTTAACTATCTCAGGCAGAGATCAACACTTCAACAAATGTTGCTGCAAAAATTGGATTTCTACTCGCAGAACAAGAAAACAGGACCCATCTAGCTCATTCCATATTTTAAAAAAATTCAAGAAGGATTACTCCTAAGTGTAATCGAGAAACTACAAAGATTATTAATGAACAAACAGAGACAATCTTAGGATTCCTAGTACATGACATACACATGCTATTCGAAGTAAAGAACAATGAGCAAAGTTGATGAGTGGGACTTCAAAAAATATAAAACCTATGTGCATCGAAAGATTTCTCACCAAGTTAGTAAGAATAAAAATTGGGAAAACAATTTTTGCAGTGACTTCTCAGACAAGGGGCTCCTCTGTAACCTCTGTAGAAAATGGCAGCAAGAAAAAGAGAGAGAGGGTTCCAACCCCATAGAGCGGTGGAGCTGGCGCCTCTGTAACACCCCCTTCAAGCAGATTGTTTGACCCAGTGGAGACTCAAAAACCTGAGTTCTAAACCTCCCTGGAAGAACACCAATCCTACCCAAACTATTTCAGAATATTAACAAAATGATAAGATACTACCTAGCTCATTTTATGAGGTATAGTACTGATACGTAAGCCTTGCAAAGACACCATCCCCAAAGGTGGGGGCCGGTGCCGGGCAAAGCTTGGCTGGTGGAGGTCAAAGCCTCCCCACACCACCATGCTAGCTGCCCACCTCAGAGTGTCCAATGCACCAAGCGCACAGCTGCCCGCTTCGAGGCGTCCCAGCTGAGATCATGTGAGAAGGTGCCCCACGCAAAACCTCCCCACCATCGGTCACAGGTCTAGCTGCGCATCACAAGGCCCCCCTGGGGCCATCGGCCAAGGGGACACCCAGCAACGACTCCCCGACAGGGAGATTACAGCTGCCACCTGTCAAACCTCTTCCCTGCCCAGGGCCAAGAAGGTGGGTAGCCAGCGGTGGGCAAAGCTGCCTTCTGCAAACCTTCCCCTCCAAGGCGGGGACAGGTAATGCAGAGAAAACACCCCCACATCCAAGGTGACAGCTGAGCCCCAGCAAACTTCCCCACATCTGATGGCACAGACGCCACACAGCCTTACACACCCGGCACGGAAAACATAGCGATGAATCACCAAGCGTCTGAGCTGCGAACATCCGCAGACCGACCACCTCCCAAACCTTCATGCCACCACCGGCCTAACTGCCCACTACAGTCTCCCAGACTGACAGGCATCAGCTGACCCCCTACTAAGCCACCCTGCCAGGAAGGGCCACGCTTCTCCCCACAGCAGAGCCTCCTGGCTGGGGAGCGCACAGGTGCAACCTGCAGGACAGCCCAGCTGGCACCACGCCAGGAGTGGATGGTCGGAGGTGGGCACGGCTCATCTCATGATGGGAAAAATCCCTCCCCCCCCCCACCAGCAGCACCAGGAAAGCCTCCTGGCCCCATGAGTCCAGTGCCAGCAGGTGTGAATCCTTCCTGCTGTGACCGGAAAGAAGGTGCCCGCTTTCCCCAAACCTACCTGCCCACGTGGAAGCCTCCCTGTCACCTCAGGCACATTTGCCACTTAGAAAAGCTAGAAATAAGGAACTGAATTTTTCATCGACCTTTTGTAAGTCACCGTGTGTGTGTGTGTGTGTGTGCATGTGTGACCTTTTGCAAGTTGCTTTTCCTTGCCTTAGTTTCCTCCTTTGTAAAATAAGGGGAATCTTGTATAAGTATGCGTGTATACATTTTTCTCTCTCACTTTTTCTTTTGTTAGTTCTTTTTTTTATAAAGGAAATACTTGTATTGGGGTCTCTCTCAGTTTTACCACTGGGATGGACAGGTTGCACTTTGAGGTGAGACGTCACCAGGGTAATGGAATGGTGACCTTCAGGCTGACCTCTCTGTCAACAAGCACTAACTTCAAGGGTGGATGTCTCTCAAGTTCTTATCGGAGGGCCTCTGAGAACTTTATAATACAAGATTCTCCTTATTTCCCTGCGAAGGTTGAGAAAATGAGTTAAATATGGTTTAGAATCTAATGAAAGTGGACACCCCCCCCCCCCCGAAATCAAACCCACTGGCATTGAGTCAGTTCTGACTCTTGGCGACCCACGTAGGGTTTCTGAGACTGTAAGCCTTTATGGGGATAGATAGTGTCACCATACCCCTGCACAGCATCTGGTGTGTTTGAACTGCTGACCTTGCAGTTAACAGGCCAATGCCTAGCCCACAGCAACACCAGGGCCCTGAATAAATGTGGAGAGAATATCTTCATGCCGATTTATCCGTCCTGTGTATCCAGTCTCCGAACAACCAGCAGATGCCGCAGGACTGCACCGTCTTTAGTGTTTTTGTACTCGAGGTTGACAGGCGTGGGAGCTGGTTTGAGAGCAGCTCACAGTAACAAGTGACATGTAGAGAGGTATCGCTCTGATACATATTCTACCATGGGGCACTCAGCAACTTAAAGACTACGGATCTGTTTTCCAGCGAGTAGGGAAAGAAGGAACCCCAAAGAAACATCTCAAACAAAGTTGGAAGTCAGGAATCTGAGTGGCAGACAAACCAGAGAGGGGGCACTGAAGTCTGCTTTATGGGGCAAAGGAGGAGAAAGGGGACAGAAGGACTGAGAAAAACAGGAGATAAACTCATAGTAGAAAACCGGCTCCTAGGAGGTGAGCCCTATCCTTCACCCTTTCTTCCTAACTTGCTGGCCGAGGCTGCAGGGTCTTCCCCTCTCTGCCTGCGTTGGAAGCACAGGACTCGGAGTTGGTCCTCAGAGCGAGCAGCTGTTTGGTAAGCTGAAAGCTCCTCTAACTGTCTCCTGAATATGAGCCAGCACCCACTGAAATCTTGGGGATCTGAGGCTGCTCTGTTTCACACCCCAGGGTCTGGCTCTCCAGGAGGTGGGAAGCTGGCAGGAGATTCCTTGGACTGCTTCTTGGGCACTCGCTGACCACTAGATGGTCTTCCAGAGTCCCCAGACAAAATCCTTTTGGATGTGTGCCCTGACACTCCTTCCTTTGAAAGAAGAAGGTTGGGAGAGAGCTGTCTTCACATTTTCCTTGCAATTCAAGGCAGGGCCTGCAGTCAACAGCTCTTAGCCAATATGGTGAACAAGTTCCGGTCGACTCAAGGACCCCCTGAGTACAGCATCCTCACTGGGGCACCCACAGCATCAGGATAGCAACTGGCCTGTGTCTTCTGTCACACTCTATAGAGTGAAATTATTTCCTTTCCGCCCTAAAACTTTTCCTGTATATAATTAGGTGTACTTCCCAGAAATTCCAGCCTTATTCCGAAGAAGGCATGGAATGAGGACTATCATTGCTGTTGTAAGTAGGATCTTGGTTCAAAATAAAGAAAAGCAGAACGATGTTTGCCTGGATTTTATGGGCACGAGACTGTGAGGATCATAGCAACAATGGATATCATTGAGAAGAGTGGGAATTCCAGAACATTTACTGTGCTCATGCCGAACTTCTACAGGAACTATGAGCCTATCTTTCCAACAGAGCAAGGGAGTGTGGCATGATTTAAATCAGACAATGTGTGGGTCAGGATTTAACCCTTTAATGATACTTGTTCAATCTGTGTGCTGAGCAATTTAATCCAAGAAGCTGGACTATATGGAAGAAGGCTTATCAATAGCCTCTGATACACAGATGACACAACCCAGCTTGCTAAAAGCCAGGAGGCATTGAAGCACTTGCTGATGAAAATCAAAGACTGCAGCCTTCAGTGTGGATTGTAACTCAGTGTAAAAAAACAAACCAACCCCAAAATCCTCACAAATGAACCAATACATAATGTCATGATACACGGAGAAAAGATCGAAAGTGTCAAAGATTTCATCTTGCTTAGATCCACCATCGATGCTCATGGAACTAACAGTCAAGAGGTCAGATGATGTATTACATTGGACAATCTGCTACACAAGACCTCTTTAAAGTGTGGAAGAACAAGGATGGAACTCTGGGGACTAGAGTGTGCCTGACCCCAGCCCTGGAGTTTTTAACTGCCTCATAGACACATGAAAATTGGACATTGGATAAGGAAGACCAAAGAAGAAGCAATGAGCTTAAATGATGGTGCTGGAGAAAAATGTGGGCAGTACCGTGGACTGCCCGAAGAACAGATAAATCTGCACTGAGGGACTCCAGTCACAGTGCTCCTTAGAAACCAGAAAGGATGGAAGACTTCTTCCCACAGACTTTGGATACTGAATCAGGAGGAGACACCTGTCCCTGGAAGAGGTCCTCATGCTTGATAAAGTAGAAAGGCAGCCAAAGAGAAGCCCCTGGATGAGGGGCATTAACACAGTGGCTGCACTAACATAACAATTATGGTCAAACATAACAGCACAGTAACAATTGTGAGATGACACTGCCACCGTGTTTCACTCTGTCCTACAAAGGATAGCGCTGAGTTGGAACGGACGGACTGACAACAGAAACTCAAGGGCCGTCCAGGAGATCTTGTGATAGCCAGAGGGTATTGTAGTGTTCATGTGGTTTGCCTTAATTTTGGGGGGTAAGAACAATTAAGCTTGAAGGAATTAGATCCTTTGTCTCTCCAGAGTCCCTGCCTGGGATTTTTCGATAACCCCAGAGCCAAACCATGGTTCCGGAGGGTGCTGGGGATGGAACAAAAGTCCCACATCAGACTGGTTTTCAAAGTGCTGCGGCACAGCAAGACCTTTTTATTCACAGCGTTTGTGTCAACAGTTCCCCCAAGACTCAAATAGTTCACACGCACACCCTGTGGGTTCTACCCGGGAGACCCTCCGGGTGCAGACGAGAATGTGCTCCAAAGGGTCTTCAAAGGGGTGGCCTTTCCGAAACAGATCACTAGACTTTACTGCCAAGGTGTCCTACCAGGTGGGCTTGAATTGCCAATCTTTTACGGAGTTAAAACTCGACCATTTTCGCCACCCTTTCAGCTAGAGAGGACTTCCTCTTCTCTGTAGATTTTCACTTGACATTGCTCAAGAAAACCCGCTTCTGAGAGCACTTAAGGATAAATGCTCTCTCGTCATGCTGATTATGTCCTATGCAGTGAACAGAATATTGTTGCATTTTCAAAGTTCACATCTGCCCAGAATTGCCTCTGAAGAAAGGTCTGGTGATCTCCTGCCCCAAATACCAACCATCATAAACCCATAGAACACAGTTCTACTCTGACACACATGAGTCAACACAATGGCACTGGGTTGGCTTTGACTCTGTAGTTGGCTGTTTAATGTCTGTCTGCTGCTTGCATATAAGATCCACGTGTCTGGGAACCAAGACTTTCTCACCCCTGGGTGCCTAGCATCTAGCACAGTATTTATATACAGCAGGTAAGGAGGAGCCGATCTGATGGCTTAACTGGTGTCTTTAAGGCTCAGAAAAGTCTTGTAACAAAGGAGCCTCTATGGCTTTGCTTTAAGTCAACCTTCCAAACTCCAAAAACCAAACTCACTGACAGCCAGTCAATTCTGACCCATAGAGAACCTACAGGCAGTCGAACTGCCCTGTGGGTATCTGAGGCTGTGTAGTTCACAAGAACAGAAAGCCTCACTGTTTTCCCTCGGAGCAACTCAGTGGGGTGAGCTCATGGATCGAGCAGGCCAGTGCAGGATCCACTACACCATTCAGGCTCCTTCAACTCGGCATTAGACACGGTCATTTTTGCTTTTTCCAACGAGCTTTCTTGTGGAGTAGGTCACATACCAGGTCATTATTTTTGCCTTCAACAACTCATCAAACCTCCCAATGGCTTTCCCTGTTTCTCCCACACCCCTCCCTTTGTGTGTGTGGATGGTGTGCACACCCCTTCTTATAAGAGAGAATCTGTTTCTTCACCCAGATTAACACCTGTCCACTCCTCTAGCCTGTTAGTTTTCCTCCCCTGCTTTCCCCTCCCACCCCTTGTAACCATCAAAGTCTGCTGAATTTGATATGAAACCTTTCTTTTGATTTTTGAATAATAATGGTCTCCTACACTATTTTTCCTTTTGTGGTTGACTGCTTCACTCAGCATACTGTCTTCCAAATCCGTGACATGAGGCGGTCCACGTTCCATCATTAGTCTCTAAGTGTCCCCTTGTGTGTATGTACCAACATTTGTTTATGCATTCTGCCACCAGTGGGCACTTAGGCCATTCCTGTCCATCTTCCTGTTATTATGAATAGTGTTGTGGTGCACATGGGTGTGCATACATCTGTTTGTGTTATGCTTCTCCCTTGGTTAGGATTTAACCCAAGTAGAGGGATTTCTGGGGCCATATGCTATTGCTATCCTCAATTGTTTAAGGATGCATCAGACCCCTTCCCACAGTGGCTGGGTTGTTTGTTTACAGTGCCAACAGCAGGGTAGAAGGGTTCTGATCTCTCCTCACCATCTCCATCCAGCCTTTGCTCTTTGCAGGTGGTTTCAGGCATGTGTGCTTGTTGTTAACTATGCTGTCTCCGCTGTGGTAAAGTGGTGGCTCATTGTATTGTTGGTTGGGATCGCTCAAATGGTACTGATTATGAGCAATTCTTCATGTTGGTTGACTGCGTCGATGTCTTTTTTAGTCAATTGTCTATTCATGTCTTCTACTTATTTTTAAATTTGATTGTTCTTCCTATTCTCATTGAGTTATTAAAGTTTGTGGATTTTTTTTACTCTTTCGGTGAAGTATTTTGATGCAAATGAGTCTTATTTTTTTTGCAGGCCCCAGTCTTCTATTTTGTTTTCTGCTGCGTGTTTTCAGTTAGCTATTCAACAGTAAAAACACAAGGCCATTATTCTTTGGCTCACAGAGACTCTATAAACAGAGGAGAGTGTGCCCTGTGTGCTCTGACAAGGCTGTAAATCTTTGTAGGAGCAGAAACCCTCCCTCCAAGTTTCTGTTGGATTAGAACTGTTGAACTTGTGGTTGGAAGCCCAACAAATAACTTAATATACTGTCAAGCCTTCTACTCAAGAGTAAAATGAATTGGCAATCTTTGTCTCACATAGTTGTTGTGGATTATAACAAGATAATGCATACCAAACACTCAGCGTCTAGTAAGTGCTCAATAAATCTCAGCCACCATTGTTTACACATGAGAAAAACAAGATATGAGACTCTAAATGCTAAAGGAATACAATATTTAATTTTTGAATGTTTTAGGGCAATTTCCTTGCTTTCTTTCATGGAAAACACAAGGGTCGTGCACATCTATCTCTTCAAGGAGCATTTTCAGAGACCCTACTCATTCTGCCAGGTAGCTTGCTTGGCTGGATCTGTCAAGATGAGTAAGGAGTCATGGAGGTGCTGATGGATATGTGTGGGATTGTGAACCGCAAGGTTAGCAGTTCAACCCCCAACCCCGCCCCTAGCCATTCTGCAGGCAAAAGACGAGGCTCTTTGCTCCTGTAAAGATTTGAAGCTGCCTAAGAAACTATATGGCGTTGCTGTGAGTCACTGTTGGCCCCATCGCAGTGGGTTTCACTTGTTTTTTAGTCGAGAGAAGTAAAATATAAGCTAGTAGGTGGGGCCTCAAATTTGCTGCCACCAAGTCAATTCCGACTCATAGGGACCCTAAAGGCAGGGTAGAAATTCCCCGGTGTGTTTTCAAGACAGAAACTCTTTTATGTCAGGTCTTCCTCCCAAGGAGCTACTAGTGGTTTTGAACTGCTGACCTTGTGGGTTAGCAGCCCAATGCGTGTGGGAGGTGGAAACAAAACCCAGTTAATTTGGCCTGTAATAAGTGCTATATGAGAGTATGTGAGGGTAAGGCAAAAAATATTGATACAGCACCATAGAAACTTTAATTTAAAAATATCAAACCGTGGAGCTCTTGTTTCTTAACACAGCCTCCATGCAGTGCTACAACATTCTGCAGGCCGTATTTCCATCTCTCTAATCTGTCTCTGAAGGAGATTTTACTCTGAGATTGGCTGCACCTCACAAGGGCAGTCTTGGCAGCCTTGCAGGACTCCAATGGTGTTCCTTTTCAATGCTCTGCGATTTGAGGTAACAAGAAGAAGTCTGAAGGAGGGCGATCAGGTCTACAGGGTGGATGGCGCAAAGTTTCCCAACAACCTTCTCCTAGCATAACCCCTGCTGCCCTCAAAGAACGAGCAGAGGCGTTGTTGTGGTGGTGGAAAAATTCTTTGGTACAACTTTCCTGGCTTTTTTTTTATTTTTCTCACTAACACCGTTTTCAATGAACTTAAAATGTCTTCGTAATAAGTCCCATGATCATCCTGTGTCCTTTGGGAAAGTCTATTGAGATGACCCTTTTGAAATTCCACAAGGCAGTCACCATAACTTTATGAGCTGATCTCTCCACCTTGAATCAAACTGATTCTGTAGATCCTTGGAGGCCATTATTTGGATTGGACTTTTTTTGGTTTTTTGAAGGCACTCTAACAAGACTAAGACAAATGAATCATGGACAGAACTTGCCTGCAGCCCTCCACCAACCACACAGACATGTTTAAAGACGCCTTGTTGGGAATACACCCATGTTTGTATGAACTGGAAACCTGGGACCATTACGGTCTGACTTACACTCAAGCTGACTGTAGAAGTATGAGTAGTCGTCCTCAGCCTGACGGAGGGAAGAGGGAGCAGGGTGTTCATGTGGCAGAGAAGAAAGCAGGGGCGCTTCAGATCAGACCAGAGAAGGTATACGTGCAGCGCCCTGGGGTGAGGCCCTGACCATCCGGAAAGACATAGGCTTTATGTCACAGAGGTCTGGGCTGGCTGAGCACCACCCCTGGGTAAGTCACAATCCCCTTTTGAAACACATCCTGGTGTTTACCAACATACATGCCAACCAAGACTTTGAGGGAGGACAGTGCCAGAAAGTTCTCAACCACTTTTGCAGGAGCCACAGGAAGTCTGGGAAACCCTTAGGTTGAACCAAGAAACCTCAGCCTCTGTGGCTTTGTGCCTGAGGAAGACCCAGTCTGCGCGGGGAGCCGCGGTGACTTGGGCCTGTTCTAGAGCCCGAGGCAAGTGGCCTATTCACAGAATACTAAGCACCTGCGGGGCTCAGTCCTTACAGATCAAGTGTCCGTTCCAGGAGGCGGACTTTGTATAGGGTACAGTGTACAGATCCCTGAGCAAAGTATAACTCACTTGTTGCTGATAATTATCCCTAAGTCAGCTCTGACTCATGCTCATTGGAATGACACACTGCCCAGGCCTGTGCCATCTCCACGGTCCATTCAGAAGGGACACTTTGCCTTGTGCTCTGTAGGGTTTTTATTGGCCAATTCGGAGAAGTAGATAGTCAGATCTTTCTCCTCCGTCTGCCTTAGTCCTTAAATCCTACTGGCAATCGTCCACTGCGGCTGACCCTGGTATTATGTGGAATACCAGTGGCTTAGCTTCCAGCACCACAGCTGCACGCAAACCACCAAACCACCCTGTGTGACACACTGAGAGTTGGGTGGTCACTGCTGGGTGGTACATGGCCAGGAATCAAACTGGCTCTCCTGCATGGGAGGCAAGAGTTTAACTATTGATCCACCAATGCCTCTTATTTGCCTTCAGGGGAGCAAAAGCCACGTCTTGTAGACCTGTAGAGGAACGAGGAATAGATGCTGAAGGGCTTGAATCTGGGCTGGGAGCCCCAGGTGAGCTCCATGGAGGAGGCGAAGGAACTCTCCATCCTCTGGGTGCTCCCTTCAGCATCTCTAGCCTGTTGGGAGGCTGCCTTTCTGCATAAATAACCAACTTCAATCAGTGGGACTGAAGGGACCTGCTAGTGCTGAGAAGGTGTGGGGGAAGCCAGCCGCCCACAACTAATCACCAGTTCAGTAAGTGCAATTGTACGGTTGAGATATGTAAAGATTATAATAAAGTCATAGAGAATGAGAAAAATAGAAGAGAGAGTAAAATAAAGAAGGCAGACACATTTCATGGTAGCGTGCTCACCTCCTGAATGGCCATGGTCCACGCACAGCACAGGCCGAGAGGGCAGGGGACAGAGTCGGAGAGGGGGACAACTGATTTATTGCTAAGCAAGGCTTGTATCTACTTAGGGGGCGTGATTACAGGTAACCACACACAGCACAGGAAGGGGCTACACCAGGCCATACAAGCAATAAGGGGGGATATACAATGGGAACAGGTGTAACAGGAAGGGGGATGAGCTAGGGGTGTACACATGATAGGCAGGGGTGGAACTAGAGGTACACATGTGACAAGAAGGGTGGACCCTAGATTCATGATGGCGGCCTAACGTTGGTCACCGTTGAGTGCGCTTGGCCTCCCTGGGCTCTCCTTCAGGGAAACAATCTACTACTATCCTTGTCAGAAGGGAGTGGGCCCTACTTATTATGGGATAAACAGCAGTGTCTGTTTGCTCTTGATGGCTGATAACACTTAGGGAGAATAACCCCTTACCTACTTTTTTTTAAATATCATTTTATTAGGAGCTCATACAACTCTTATCACAATCCATACATACATCAATTGTGTAAAGCACATTTGTACATTTGTTGCCCTCATCATTCTCAAAACATTTGGTCTCCATGTAAGCCACTGGCATCATCTCCTCATTTTTCCCCTCTCTTCCCACTCCCTCCTCCCTCATCAACCCTTGATAATGTATAAATTATTATTTTTTCATATTTTGCCCTGCTCAATGTCTCCCTTCACCCCCTTTTCTGTTGTCCATCTCCCAGGGAGGAGGTTATATATAGATCCTTGTAATCAGTTCCCCCTTTCCAACCCATCCTCCCTCTACCCTCCTAGTATGGCCACTCACACCCCTGGTCCTGAAGGGATCATCCGCCCTGGATTCCCTGTGTTTCCAGTTTCTATCTGTACCAGTGTGCATCCTCTGGTCTAGTCAGATTTGTAAGGTAGAATTGGGATCATGATAGTGAGGGGGAGGAAGCATTTAGGAACTAGAGGAAAGTTGTATGTTTCATCGTTGCTACATCGCACCCTGACTGGCTCGTCTCCTCCCTGAGACCCTTCTGTAAGGGGATGTCCAGTGGCCTACAAGTGGGCTTTAGGTCTCCACTCTATACTGCCCCCCTCATTCACAATGATATGATTTTTTTGTTCTGATGATGCCTGATACCTGATCCCTTCGACAGCTCGTGATCACACAGGTTGGTGTGCTTCTTCCATGTGGGCTTTGTTGCTTCTGAGCTAGATGACTGCTTGTTTACCTTCAAGCCTTTAAGACCCCAGATGCTGTATATTTTGATAGCCGGGCAACATCAGCTTTCTTCACCACATTTGCTTATGCACCCACTTTGTCTTCAGCGATCGTATCATGGAGGTGAGCACATAATGACATGATTTTTTGTTCTTTGATGCCTGATAACTGATCCCTTCGGCACCTCATGATCACACAGGCTGGTGTGCTTCTTCCATGTGGGCTTTGTTGCTTCTGAGCTAGATGGCCGCTTGTTTATCTTCAAGCCTTTAAGACACAGACACTATATCTTATGATAGCTAGACACCATCAGCTTTCATCACCACATTTACTTATTCATCCACTTTGTCTTCAGCGGTTGTGTCAGGAAGGTGAGCATCATAGAATGCTAATTTAATAGACGAAAGTAATCTTGCATTGAGGGAGTACTTGAGTGGAGGCCCAATGTCCTTCTGCTACCTTAATACTAAACCTATAAATATATGCACGTAGAACTATTTCCCCATCCTCATATATAAATATATTTACATATGTACATGCCTTTATTTAGACCTCTATAATGCCCTTTGCCTCCTAGCTCTTTCCTCTATTTCCTTTGACTTTCCTCTTGTCCCACTATCATGCTCAGCCTTCATTTGGGTTTCAGTAATTCCTCTTGGATTCATTACCCTTGATTATGCCCTACCAGGACCCCTGACTTACTTTCATTGACCTCCAAGTGTAGTCATTTGCCATGTGTAGCCAGCAGCTATGTTTGGCATATATTTGGGGGAGACAACTTAGAGGAAATATTTCTGTTTCCCACAAGAAGGAGCCTGGAGTTGCCCTGTGAGAGGACTGTGAACCTGCTTCCACAGGGTAAAATCTGGAATCAAGGAAGGCTTGGGTGGCAGCATTTTCTCTTCTGTGCTCCAGTCTGCCCCACAGCAGGGTTTCTGAAGTCGAGGGTCATGTGTGAGATGTGACGAGCCCAGCAGCAAGGGGAGTTTCCAGGGGTGGGTGAGAGGTTGGTGTCTCATGTAGGTGATTGATCTGGAACCTGACCCACAGACTCCTAAGTGGCATCTTGCTGATTCCTGCCTCTCTGTTACTTATACCTTTCTCAGGGATATGGGACAGGCTTTCCTTCCTAATTTCACACCAAACTATGCCTGATCTTTTTGAAATGAAATATTTGACACCTTGTGATTCTAACTTGAGATTTGGCCATGTCTGGGCCTGTCTCAAGGAGCCCTGGTAATGTCATGGGGTCTGTGTTGGGCTGCTAACCACAAGGTCAGTAGTTCCAAGCAACTGTGGGGGAGAAGGATGAGGTTGTGTGCTACCATAGAGAAGAGCAGCCTCAGACACAAACAGGGGCAATTAGGCCCTGTCCTATAAGGTTGAATTGGCTTTGTGGCAGAGAGCTGCCTGGGGCCTCAGGAGCCGTAGGACCATAGTGGTTAAGCACAGGACTGTTAACTCAAAGGCCAGCGATTGGAACCCACAGCCCCTCCAGGGGAGAAAGATGTGGCAGTCTGCTTTCCTAAAATGTGCGACCTCAGAAACCCCAGGAGACAGTTCTACTCTGCCCCATGGCGTCCCTATGAGTCCGAATGTGTCCAGGGCAGTGAGTTTTGTGGTTGGGGCTTATGGATGGCCCAGTAGCCCCCAGGTGAATTGATCGACCCAAGGGAGATTTTGCTTGGGATTTGTAGCTAAATAAGCTGCGGAGGAGGCCACCATGAGCAGTGCTAGATTACCTGACAAGCAAGGTAAGCACAAGCTCATGAATCTGTAGTGGACAATTTTATATTTTTTCACAACAGCAAAAATTCTGCTTCTAGAAATGGCTGGTATCTGTCTCTTTCACAAATGACAGCAACTTCATACAGAATCAGAGCCATTTACAAGTTGATAATTTCTAACTTGGAAAGAGTATCCAGTAAAGGAGGTAAGCATGGGTTTACTTGTGCTTATTTACTGATCGATCAATAAAACAAAACAAAACACTTTGCCTTGCCATTGAGTGGATCCCAACACACAGTGATCCTTTAGGACGGAGTCAAATGGTCCCCTTTCCCCACTGGTTTCTAAGACTAAATATTTACAGGAGTAACTAGCCGTTGGTAGGTTTGAATCTGCAGCCTTTTGGTTCACAGCTGGATGCTTATCCCACGGTGCCACCAGGGTTACTAAGCTGTGGTGAGCTACAAATTATGAAGTAAGCACAGTCAGCCCATATTTTCCTTACTTACTGGATAATCCACCCTTGGGCTGATGGCATAGTGGGTCACTCATTAGGATACTAACAGCAAGGTCAGCAGTTCAAACCCACCAGCTGCACCATGGGAGAAAGAGGAGGCTGTTTTCTCTGGTAAAGACGTACAGTCTTAGAATCCCCACTCAGCAGTCCTATAGGGTTTGCTTTTCTTGGCCATGGGGTTGTTTCTCAAAGTGACAGTGGACTAGGTTTGGGCTCAGTGGAGAGAGAGCTGCAGAGAGAAACAGAGGGCTGTTTTTAACAAGGCATTTTCTTAGACCCAGAGCTGTAAGTGGTGTTGCCTCAGGATCTGGGAGAAAGAAAAATACTGCTCAGTGTGTACCCAGACATTCCTACTAGTTTGTAGAGCAGAGTTTCAGAGCCCTGAACCGGCTCAGCATGGATCTTCCCACACCAGGAGCCCTGGTGGTGCAGTGGTTACTAGTTGGGCTGTGTTCCTACCATGCGCAGCACCCAGGAAGAAAGACGAGGCTTTCTACTCCTGTCGTCAGTTCCAGTCTGGAAACCCCGGGGTCACTGTGACTCCGGGCAGTGAGTAGAGTGTTTGCAGAAAGGGACATGTTTCCCGTGGAAGACGGTTTGCCATCTGAACACTGGCTCTTTCCAGAAAGATTTCTTTTTCCAATGGAGGGCAGGGTCAGGCAAAATGCCAAATGGTTTGTACAGCAAACATCACTGATGAGGCTGGTGTGCAAGGAGACAAGAGACCTGCTTGTGAACACACTGGAGCTGCCCTTGGATGCTCCCGGCGATGCAGGGGAGAGAAGAGGTAGCTGGCGTCTCTCCTTTGAGAATAGCATCAGGGCAATGTCCAATGAAATGCGGTAGCAGGGGCGGATTACTCAATAAATGATGGAAGCACGGGCTTACTTGTGCTTACTTTGACATGTGAAATGACTCAGGACACATTAATAAGTAAGCACAAGGGATTCCATGCTTGCATGCTTATCGGGTCATCTGACACTGATGAGTCATTGCTGTGAACAAAATCCCGTGAGTGGAGAAACTGGCCTTTTCTTTGGGACTGGACACAGGGCTGTGAAAAGGATACTGAGATCCCTGTTTTAGGGATGAGTGTGACTCACCCCAGTCCCAAACTTGGGTCCACGTAGGTGTGGCTGCAAATCAGCCAACCTGTGGTTACCTCTCGAAGGGTCCTAAACCCTGCTTGCCAACACAGCCGCTGGCTCCTCTACATCAAATGGAGGAACCGAAGCAGCTGGTACTCCCATTACAGACGGTCTGTCTCTGATCCTAGATGTCTGTCTAGAACTTTCTCGTCTTACTCACGTCTGTGTCTTCGGTGCCTAGCTCTCGCCAGGCTCACTGCCATCAAGTCAGTCAGGATGCATAGTAACCCAACAGGACTATACAGCTGCCCCTTCAGCTTTTTGGGAAGAAGTCCTTATGGGAGCAGGCAGTCTCATCTTTCTGCTTTTGAACAGCTGGCAGCTTCAACCTGCTGACCTTGTGATTAGCAGCTCAATGTGTAACCCACCGCAGGTTCCCCGTTGGTACATAGTAGACACTCAAGATTTGTGAATGAATGTGGAAGCCATCAATTTCCTTGACCTGTTTCTATTACTTCTGCCAAATCTGTCTTGGATCCCTGGCCTCTGGAAAAACACCCCTCCTCATGCCTGGAAACTGTGGGCAGATGCGCAGGGAATTATGGGTTAGCCTGTGGGCGTGAATGCTTGTACTCACACACAGGCCAGAATCCCAAAGGCTCAGAGGGACTGCCAAGCCAACCACTATGAGGTTCATTTTTCTTTAAGCATGTTATTTTTCCCATTATGAAAATAACACATGCTCACCGAATAAAGATAGGAAACTCTAGAAAGTCAGGAAGATTGAGAGATTATCCATAATGCCCTTACTCAAACGCAATGCATCCTTTTCTTTCTCCTGGATTATCCATACAGCCTTTAAACCTGTCCCCTCACTTTCCTCCTAATTCGTCACAGGACGAGGGAGAGGACTTTTTAAAGCACAGGTCTGAAAGCACGTCTGAGGCTTCCGTAGCCTTTAGTGGCCACACACCTGGTCAGGCTTGGCTCTGCTAGCCTCCTCGGCTTCTCACTCCCCTAGGCCCTTGTCATATTGCACTCGTGCCAAATGGAATTTCCTTCATTGCTTCAAACGAGCGGCACATTCTGCTGCCTCTGCTCTTTTTCTTTAAAAAAAAATCATTTTATTGGCGGCTTGTACAAATCTTATCACAATCCATACATACATCCCCTCTCTCTTTTTCACAAACTATTCCCTCTGCATGGACTCCTTTCTGCCTTTATTGGCCTTATTCTTTTTCAAAAAATTTTAAAACATTTTATTAGGGGCTCAATCCATACATATACATACATCAATTGTATAAAGCATATCCGTACATTCTTTGCCCTGATCATTTTCAAAGCATTTGCTCTCCATTTAAGCCCTTTGCATCAGGTCCTTTTTCCCCCCTCCCTCCCTGCTTACCCCTCCCTCATGAGACTTTGATAATTTATAGATTGTTATTTTGTCATATCTTGCCCTATCCGGAGTCTCCCTTCCCCCGCTTCTCTGCCGTCCATCTCCCAGGGAGGAGGTCACATGTGGATCCTTGTAATCAGTTCCCCCTTTCCAACCCACTCACCCTCCACTCTCCCAGCATCGCCCCTCACACCCTTGGTCCTGAAGGTATCGTCCACCCTGGATTCCCTGTGCCTCCAGCTCCCATATGCACCAGTGTACAACCTCTGCCCTATCCAGTCCTGCAAGGTAGAATTCGGATCATGGTAGTTGGGGGGAGGAAGTATCCAGGATCTGGGGGAAAGCTGTGTTCTTCATCGGTACTACATCACACCCTGACTGACCCATCTCCTCTTCTAAACCCCTCTATGAGGGGATCTCCAATGGCTGACACATGGGCCTTGGGTCTCCACTCTGCACTTCCCCCTTCATTCACTATGGTATATATACTTTTTTTTTTTTTGCATGATGCCTTATACCTTGTCCCTTTGGCTCCTCGTGATCGCACAGGCTGGTGTGCTTCTTCCATGTGGGCTTTTTTGCTTCTGAGCTAGATGGTCGCTTGTTCACCTTCAAGCCTTTAGGACCACAGACACTATCTCTTTCAATAGTTGGGCACCATCAGCTTTCTTCGCCACATTTGCTTATGCACCCGTTTGTCTTCGGCGATCGTATCATGGAGGTATGCAGCCAATGATATGATTTTTTGTTCTTTGATACCTCATAACTGATCCCTTCGGGACCACGTGATCATACAGGCTAGTGTGTTCTTTCATGTGGGCATTGTTGCTTCTGAGCTAGATGGCCGCTTGTTTGTCTTCAAGCCTTTAAGACCCCAGTCACTATATCTTTTGATAGCCGGGCACCATCAGCTTTCTTCACCACATTTACTTGTTCACCCACTTTGGCTTCAGCAATTGTGTCGGGAGGGTGAGCATCGTAGAGTGAAAATTTAATAAAAGAAAATATTCATGCATTGAGGGAGTGCTTGAGTAGAGGTCCAAGGTCCCTCCGCCACCTTAATACTAAACCTATAAATATAGACACATAGATCTATTTCCCCATCCTCATATATATATTTGCATGTACATGTCTTTGTTTAGACCTCCATAAATGCCCCTTGACTCCTACCTCTTTCCTCCCTCTCCCTTGACTTTCCTCCGGCCCTACTACCATGCTCCGTCCCCACCTGGGCTACAGCTATACCTCTTCTTTACGCAACCTTACCCTTGATCATTCCCCACCAGGCCTGCCACTCCCCCCTCACTACTATTTTGGGTCCCATGTTGTTCCCTTGTCCCTGTGTTTGTTAACACCACTTCCTTACCCCCTACCCACCCCCACCCCAAGTCCCCCTGGAACTGTCGGTCCCATTGTTTTTCCTCCAGATAGTTCATCCAGCCTGTCCTATTCAGACAGACCTGTGGAGACACTAACATGCAGGAAAACAAGACAGAGGAAAACAAAGCAACAGTATACAACCGGACAACAAAACAACAAAAACAAACCACTGACAACAAAACAAAACACTTGACAAAAGAAAAGCTTGTAGTTAGTTAAAGATCGTTTATTGGCCCTTAGGAGTGTTTTCCAGTCCAGTCTGTTGGTGCACCACGCCCTGGCCCCAAAGTCCACTTTCAGCATTCCCTGGGGACCTTGCCACTCCATTCCCTTGCTGTTCCGCTGCACTCCCCCAGTGCTTTGCCTCGGTGTAGTGGGATCAGGTCAGGTGCAATTCCCACACTGTGTCTCCGGTGCTGTCCCCTGTATCGCCCTTAGTCACTGAGGGGCATCATTTCTCATAGTGGGGCCAGCCATGTTGTTCTCTCTGCGGACTGGCTGCTCTACTCAGGAGCATCATCCTCACGGCCTGGTGGGCCAGGCTGTGTTCCACTCTCTCCTTCTTCCCCTTCATCTGCTCCCATGTGCTCTGATCAGATATGTCCATCCCCCAGAGCTGCAGAATCAATGTCGTCCTTTGAAACAAATTATTTTCGGGGGAGGGGCAGGAATCCACTCAATTTTTGGTGCTGGGGCCAGCCTCCCAGACCTCTCCACTGGTTCCCTACTCCACGACGGTATATTGCATTCACACCTTGCGGCACTGGGTTGAAATCTTGTCCCACTTTCCCTGTGGAGATATAAACAATACCCTCCCGTTGGGTGGGTTAGTGCCCCATGCCCCCACTCCCCTTTTCTTCCTTATATTCATCCTTTTGTTTTCCTTTCCCCCCCTCCTCCACCATTGTCTACCATGTGCATCCCTGGTTTTGGTCTGGTCTCTGTCATACTACACAGTCTTCACCCCAAAAATGTTTGTATACAGTAGCTTTTTCCCCTATGCCACTTTTGCATTTTTTTAATACTTACCTCAGCGGGCTCATGTTGTAGTTGTACTTGTCCTTTTGTGCCTGACTTACTTCGCTTAGCATGATTTCCTCCAGTTCTTCCCATGCCGCTATGTGCCTCATACGTTCATCACTGCTTTTTAGTGATGCCTAGTACTCCATTGCATGTATATACCACAGTTTTTTAATCCAATCGTCAGTTGACGGATATTTGGGTTGTTTCCAGCTCCTTGCAATTGTGAACTGTGCTGCAATGAACATTGGAGCACAGATGTCTGGCCTTGGTTTGTTTCTTGCCTCTTCTGGGTATATGCCCAGTAGGGGGATTGCTGGGTCATATGGTAACTCTATTTCCATCTGTTTTAGGTATCGCCAGATTGATTTCCATAGTGGCTGTACATACTTAGACGCCCACCAGCAGTGGATGAGAGTTCCTGTCTCCCCACAGCCTTTCCAACACTTTTTGCTTTCTGATTTTTTGAATTGGGCTACCTTTGAGGCTACCTTTGAGGGTGTCAGATGGTACCTCATTGTTGTTTTAATTTGCATTTCTCTTATGGCTAAAGATCGGGAACATTTTCTCATATGTTTGTTTAAACATTTTATTAGGGGCTCATACAACTCTTATCACAATGCATACATACATCAATTGTGTAAAGCACATCTGTACCTTCTTTGCCCTCATCATTTTCAAAACATTTTCTCTCCACTTAAGCCCTTCGCATCAGGTCCTTTTACCCCCCTCCCTCCATGATCCCTGCTCCCTCAATGAGCCCTTGATAATTTCTAAATCATTATTTTGTCATATCTTGCCTTGTCCAATGTCTCCCTTCACCCCCTTTTCTGTTGTCCATCCCCCAGGGAGGAGGTCACTCATAGATCCTTGGAATCAGTTCCCCCTTTCCAGCCCACCCTCCCTCCACTCTCCCAGTATCGCCACTCACACCCCTGGTCCTGAAGGTATCATCCGCCCTGGATTCCCTGTGCCTCCAGCTCCTATCTGCACCAGTGTACATCCTCTGCTCTATCCAGCCTTGTAGAATTCGGATCATGGTAGTTGGGCGGGGAGGGGACGGGGGAGGAAGCATTTAGGAACTCGAGGAAAGCTGGTTTTCCCTTGCCTTTGATGTTCCTCAGTCATTTTATGTTTTCTTTCTCTAATAGAGAATGTAGATACTACTGGAGCCCTGGTCATGATGTGGGTGAGAAAGTCCAGGTCGTTTGCTCTTGAAGCCCTATATGGGCTCACGATGAGTCAGCATCAGCACTGTGGCCGTGGTTTGGGGTTTGGTTCCTCAGAGGGGGCCCTGGGCGATGCACTGAAGTCAAACGATGGGCCAATTCAAACGCACCGGCCACTCTGTGGAAGAAAGATGAGGCACTCTGCTCTGGTAAAGGCTTACAGTTCTCAGAAACAGAAACAACAGTTTAGCTCTATCCCATAGGGTCACTATGACTTAGAATTAACTCAATGGCATGGGTTTCAAGACCCTCAAACAGGAAACCCTGGATGGTGAACATGGTTGATGTGCTTGGCTGAAAGTCAACAGGAAGGAGGATCACGTTTACACAGAGGCCAGGTGGAAGAAAAGGCCCTGCCATGTCTTTCTGAAACATCAGCTATTGAAAGCCTACCACAGGCAGTGCTCTGCTCACAGACCTGGGGTCACCATGAAGTGGCGTGGACCAGGAGACAATTGGTTGGCTCCCTTAAAAGAACTCTCTCTCCCTGATGAGCATTTTCTTCCCCTTTTCTCACAACTCTGAGGTAGCAGTGACTCCCGGTGCTTCAGAAAACGACCCTCCAAGCCCCCTGAAGAATTTCAGCATTTCTCTGTGAGGTCCCTTTGCATCCCCACCATGCAGCTTGGTGCCTGGTTTAGTTCGAGAAATGATCCGCCAGAGTGAATTTAAATTGGACCGTCCTTTGCACCGTGGAAACATTTCCCCATCACCATTGGATGCCTCACTTTATTGGTTTTCCAAGTTTTTATATAGATGTGAGCAGATAATGTGCATTTGTGGAACTATAATCATGCTACACTTAAAAATATCTTTTTGGTTTTCTATTTTAATCTAACATTATAGTCTTTTTGGTTTTATCCAGTCTTCAAGGTCTCATTTTATCATTTAAAAAGTTTAATTCTGATAAATCTGTATCTAATAGAACATTTGCCATTCCAGCATTTGTGACGTGAATAATTCAGGGATCTCAATGACTACCATCATGCTACTGAGCCGTCACCACCATAAGCTTCATTTTTAATGACTACATACTATTCCATCAAGTGGATGCACTCTGGTGTACCGAGTCTCGATCGTTGGACTTTTAAACCTTTCAGATTACTCTTGCCTGTTACAGTTCATTAATGATTTTGCTGTAAATATCTTCTGATATTTGGGGGGGGATTTTTCACATTTTGATTTATTTTCTTTTAACACCCCAAACAATGTAAAGTCACTGGCATTTTGAAAAGCATTTCTGGTGGCACAGTGGTTAAAACACTTGTCTGCTAATCAAATGGTTGATGGTTTGAAACCAGTCGGTGCTCTGCGAGAAAGCTGTGGCAATCTGCTTCTATAAAGATTTGCGACTTGGGAGCCCTATGAGGCAGTTCTACTCTATCCTATACGGTTGAGCTATGAGTCAGTATAGACTTGAAGGCAGTGGTTTTTGTTTTGTTTGCAGGGGTATGGGGGAGATGACATTTAGAGTTAATAACCCATATCCATTTATCCAACTGAAGGAATTTCTGTGAGTTTGCATTTCACTCCTTATCAACGTCACTTCCTTTCCAATTCCTAAAACCCTCAAAGAGCCTGTCCTCCCAGAGGCTGTCGAAGCCAGGGCTGGGGTTGGCATTTGCTGATGCCCACCCTCCTTCCCACGGCAGGGTCTCAATTCCAGTGAGCAGAGAGGAGCCTCCTTTCCCATGCCTCACCCCACCAGTCTGTGCCGCCTTGAGTCAAGTCTTTAATCACTCGGAGCACCTGTTTCCTCCTTTTAGGGTAATGAGATCATTTCTAAGGTTGCCCAATTTATTCTCTTCAGACCTTGGGAATGGACCCACGGGTCCCTGGGCGGTAAAGATGCTTAGTACATGCACTTGTTGAGTGAAAGGTGGAAGGTTCAAATTCAACCAAAGGAAGAAAGGCTCAGCAGTGTAATTTTGAAAAATCAGCCATTGAAAACTATGATCGCAAAAACAAAACAAAAACCCTTCACAATACTTACATAGACTCCAAGGGGAGAATATGCCTGGTACTATCCCCCTAATTGGATACTTATGATCTAGTTCAGTTTCTATTCTTTCAAGGCGTACAACCTCGTACAAAGGTCACACCAGAAGGACTTCATGTGGAAACCCTATTTAGTGAATTAGGTTCTACTTCAAGCTCTGTACCTTTAGCCTAACTGTAGGCTGAAATTCCCTAGTATGAGAAGAAGCAAAGATATAGAGCTAAGAGTCCTTGGACTTTGGTTAGCATACCTTGGCTTGAGGGTGCCCAATGAATGATGGGTCAAGGCTCATATACTATTTTAATCCCTCCTTGCTTTTTTATGGCATGTATTAATTTGGTAGGTGTGATTCTGCCACTGTCAATGACTATTATCAAAATTTTACCCTATGTCCAATCCCCATTTTTATGTAAGTCGTGTCCAGTCACTTAAATCAATAATTCATGTATCGCCATTTGTAGCCCACCTACACTTTTCTAATTTCCTTTTCTCAACAGTGTCTTAATTCTGTTAGGTGCCATCGAGCTAGTTCTGACCCATAGAGACCTTATGTGTAACTGAATTGAACATTGTCTGGTCTGCTCCATCCTCAAAATTGTTCGTATGTCTAAGCCCCTTGCTGCAGCCCCTGTGCAGACAATCCATTCCCTTGAGGGCCTTCCTCTTTCTCGTTGTCCTTCCACTTTACCAAGTTTGATGTCGCCTCCAGGGGCGAGCTTCTCCTGATAATATGTCCAAAGTACGTAAGACAAAATCTTTCCAATTGCCTCTAAGGAATGTTCAAGCCATACTTTTCCAAGACAGATCAGCTTGTCCTTTTAGCGATCCATGATACTTGCAGTGTTCTTTACCAGCACCACCGTTCAAATGCGTCAATTCTTCTGTCTTCCTCATTCAGTGTCCAACTTTCACATATATATGAGGCAATTGAAAATACCATGGTTTGGATCAAGCACATCTTAATCCTCAAAGTAACATTCTTGGTTTTCAATACCCTAAAGAGGTCTTGTGCAACAGATTTACCTAATGCAATACAATGTTTGATCTGCTATTTGCTACTTCCATGAGCATTGATTGTGGATCCAAGCAAGATAAAATCCTTGACAATTTCAACCTTTTCTCCATTTATAATGATGTTATCTATTGGTCCAGTTGTGAAGATTTGGGGCTTCCTGACACTGAGTTGTAATCCATGCTGAAGGCTCTAATCCTTGAACTTCATCAACAAGTGCTTCAAGTCCTCACTTTCAGCAAGCAAGGTTGTGTCATCTGCATATGGCAGGTGGTTAATAAGCCTTCCTCCAATCCTGATGCCACGTTCTTCTTCATGTAATTCAACTTTCCTGACTATTGGTACAGCATGCAGATTGAAAAATCACAGTGAGAAGATATAACTCTGATGGACACCTTTCCTAATTTTGGAGCCAGGGAGCATTCTCTTGTGTTTGTACCACTGCCTTTTGATTCATGTATAAATCCCACATAAGCACAATGAAATGTTCTGGAATTATCATTCTTCTCAAGGCTTTGCTTGTTCTGATCAACACAGTCAAATGCCTTTGAGTAGTCAATAAAATACGAGTTACATCATTCTGCTTTGAGCTGAGATCCATCTGACATCAATAATGATAACTCTTGTACCATATCCTCTTCTGAATCCAGCCGGAAACTCTGGAAGCTCCCTGTCAATCCATTGTTGGATGATCTTCAGCAAAATTTCACCTACATGTGCTATCAATGATATGGCTCTATAATTTGAGTATTCTGTTGGGTCACCTTTCTTTGGAATGGATATAAATATGGATATTTTCTAGTCAATTGGTCAAGTGGCTGTTTTCCAAATTTCCTGATACAGATGAGTGAGCCCTTCCAGGGCTTCATCGGCTTGTTGAAACATTTCCATTGGCATTCCATCAATTCCTGGATCCTTGGTTTTGCTAATGTTTTCAGTGAAGTTTGAACTTCTTCCTTAAGCACCACTGTTTCTTGCCCATATTATACCCCCTGAAATGGAGTGGAATGTTGACTAGTTCTTTTTGGTACAGTGATGCTATGTATTTTTTCTATCTTCCTTTGAAGTTTCTAGCATCATTCAACATTTTGTCCGTAGAATCTTCCAATGTTGTAATTCAAGGTTTGAATGTTGAGTTCTTCCACTTTCAAATATGCTGAGCATATTCTTCCTTTTTGGTTTTCTAATTCTGGGTCTTTATACATTTCAATATAATGCTTGACTTTGTCTTCTTGGGCTGCCCTTTGACATTTTCTATTGAGCTCTTTGATTTCATCCTTTCTGCTATGTGCTCTAGTTACTCTATCAATAGTAGCAAATTTCAGAGTCTCTTCTGACATCCACGTTGATCTTTTCTTTCATCCTGTCTTTTTCATTTTTCATGAATGACCTTGGTTTCCTCCCACAGGTCTTCTCTCATTAGCATAAAATCTGTTCTTGAGATGTACTCAAAATGCACATGGGATATACTCACTGTTGCATTTTCATTATCATGGGATTCTTTTAATTTTCTTCAACTTGACTTATATATGAGCAATTGGTGGTCTGTTTTACAGTTGGCCCTGGCCTCATTTTAGTTGCTGATATTGAGCTTACATCCTCTCTTCCTACAGATGCAGTCCATTTGATTTCTGTGTATTCCATCTGGAGAAACCTACACTTACGGTTACTTGCCATTTGTGCTGTTGAGAAAAGATATTTGTGATGAAGAAGTTGTTGGTGTTGCAAAAAATTATCATTCTATCTCTATCTCTATCCTATTACCAAGGGCCTGTTTTTGAATTGCTGTTCCTTCCTCTTTGTTTCCAACTTTTGCATTCCAGTCACTGATAATTAACAATGCATCTTGATTGCCTGGCGTCATTAATAGAATTCTTCAATTTCTTCATCATTAGCTTTTGTAGTTGGTGCATAAATTTGAATAGTTGTATTGATTGGATTTCCTTCAAGGCATATAGATATAATCCTGTCATAGACAGCATTCTACTTAGAAACTGATTTTGCAATGTACTTTTTGAGAATGAACACAATGCCATTCTTCTTGATGGCATCATGCCCACCACAGTAAATTGTAAGATTTTTTTTGGTTCAAACTGGCCAATTTCAGTCCATTTCAGCTCATTATTGCCTACGATATCAATTTTTATGTTTTCTATTTAATTTTTGACCACTTTCAGTTTTCCTAGATTCGTACTTTGCATGTTCCAAGCGCGATCATTAGCAGATTTTTGCATGTTTCTTCTTACCTTGATACATGCCCCATGAGCAAATGAAGATCCTGAAGGTTGCATTCCTACAGATTTTATTCCATTTATGTGACCTTGGTCGACTAAACTCCTAAAAAGTAGTTCCTTCACAACCACATTTCAAGTGCCCTCTGACCTGGGGGCCCATCCCCTGGCACTATCTCTGACGATGTTCTGCTTCCATTCATTTGGCCGTCAGTATCTGACATTGTTTCATAGTGATGCCTACAGTTTTCAGCAGCTACTCCTCCCAAAGTGGGAAGCCAATTTCTTCTTCATTGTCTGTTCTTAGTCTGGAAACTCATTGAAACTTGCTCACTTGTGGTGACCCTGCTGGCACGTTAGAAATACCAATGACATAGGTTCCAGCATCACAGCAACAAGCAAGCCACCACAATAGATGAACTGATAGACTAGTGGTGGTTTGAATTCTATACCATTGGCTAACTTAATGATACTGTCAATAGAACTGCTTCATGACCCTGGGAGATGATTGATAATGTTCTCTAACATAAAATGGCAATGATGTCTCTAAGGTGAACCAGAGACATATATGAACCATAGATATATGAACGGATTTGGGGCTCACACAACTCTATCCCTGATCTAAGAACAATTCATTCTTATGGCATGGCCCTGCTCAATGCTCACATTCATGTAGAGGTCATTGAAGATATGGGTGCTACAGAAAAGTGTGGTGAAGAAAGTAGATGGTGCCCAGCTCTTCAAAATAATAGCAACTGATTTCTTAAGGGCTAGTCTTCAAACAAGTAGCCATCTAAGTGAGATGTCAACTAAGTCCACATGGAAGAAGTACACCAGCCTGTGTGATCTAAGGATTGTAAATAATGTAATCCAAACCCCAAGAAAGGAAAGGTATCAGAGCTTAAATGGTGAACACCTGACTTGTAGAAAGCTATGGAGGACAGTGGGAGCCCCAAATCCGTTTGCTGGGGCCACACATAGTGGCTCTCTGGCGACTCCCCTCTGACCATAGTCAAGGGATGTGCATAGCCTTGTTATCAGACAGAAAGCATTGTGAAGCCAATTAGGATAGATATAGTTGGGTTAAAATGCAATATCTCATTTGATCTCCCTTTTGAACCATTTAAAAATTTTTCGAGTTAACAAAAAAAGTGAAGGGGAAATGTATGTGGATGAAGCCCCTGGTGAATCCCCTCTGATCACAGACGAGGGATGTGAATAGCCGTGCCATCATGCTGAGAGCGCTGGGAAGTGGATTCTTGGCGATGTAGTTAGATTAAAATTTAACATCATTTCATCTCCCTTTTGACTCTTAAAATTTGTTCCACTTGTTCCACAAGGTTTTCCTCTGTTTTACTTTGCTATTGCTTTTATTTAAAAATATTTTTTTCTGTATAGGAAATCCAGGGCAGATAAATCTACAGAGACAGTACCTAGTTTAATTGTTTCTTGGGGTATGGCTGAGGAGGTTGGGGGCGGGGAGGGATAGAGAGCGAATAATAATGAGTACAAGAAAGAAGGAAATGTTTTAAAAATGATCTGATATTGATTGCACAACTCTTCTTGATGTGACTGAATTCTTGAATGGCATGATATATGGATTATATACCAATAAAACTGTTTTTACAAAAAAAACCCCACACACCCAAAAAACTATGGAGCTCAGTTCTATTTTGACAGACATGAGGCCACCACGAGTCACAGTAGGTGCAACAACACAATAGAAATAGGCACCTCGGGCTACCTCCACTTATATTCTGCCTTTCCATCAAAACACACACACACACGAATAAAATAGAGTCCACCTGAGAGCAAATCCACTGAGTCTAGCTTCCCCTTCCCCTTGTTTTTCCCTGGTCCACTGATTCCTTTGATCTTCCCTATAGGTCAGCAGTTCTCAACCTGTGGGTCCTGACCCCTTTGGGAGTTTAACAACTCATTCACAGGGGTTTCCCAATTCATAACAGTAGTAAAATTACAGTGATGAATAGCAACAAAAATAATGTTATGGCTGAGGGGTCACCACAACACGAGGAACTGTATTAAAGGGTCGCGGCATTAGGATGGTTGAGAACCACTGCTATAGGTCCTGACGCCCCTAACTCTCCCTTCTTTTCTCCCTCCCTCCGTCCCTGCCTGCCCATTTTCCAAAAGTATCCAGAATCTTTAGGTTAGGCACAAGTCCCGAAGGAATGTGGACAAAAAAGCAACAGTAGTTCCTGTCTTCATGGAGTTTACATCCTAGTCAGGGAAACCCATGAAAAGCAACAACTAAACTAGTCCATATACATTAAAAATTACACATTGGGATGGGCATTGGGAAGGCAATAGAAAAAAACTAAGAGAGTACATAGTGAAGAGAATCTTAGATGGAATAATACCCTTCTCCCTTACCTCTCTCATCCTCCTCACCCCCGTGTCTCTTTTTTTCTCTACAGAACTTCACCACCATCAGATGGAGAAGGTATATTGACTGTCCCCATGCTCGAATGTAAGCTCCATGAGAAGGAAGACTTTGCTGTGCAGGGCTGGACCTGGTCCCATTGCTAATTCGTGGTACATGTTTAATGAAGGTACTTATGAATGGGTGGTCTCCTTGCTCCCAAGGTGTGGGTGAACCTGAAGCTGGGAGTGAGAGATGCCATCTGTGAAGAGAGTGGTCCCAGGGCCCCAGGCAGTGGCCACAGTGTATGCAGGGTGTCCAGTCAGGGAGAAGGACTGAAAAGGAGCGCAGAGAGGCTGAGGCAGGTTGAGAAGTGACACAACAGCCAAGGTGAATTTGGCAGAGAGGCAGAGGCATTGTCATGAAAGGTCTTATAGACTCTGGTCATGGCTTTGGATCTCCTTCAAATGGCAATGTGAAGCCACTGGGGCGTCTTCTGTGACAGACCAGGATACCCTCCCTGAATTCATAGAGTATGTGTAAAATATTGGGGGTGGGGGTGGGCTAGGAGGGAATTCACATGGTGAATCTATGGGGTTGATCCTTGATTTTGTCCTCTCTCTGTGGCCCATCACCATGCTGTTGAGTGTGAAGGACAAGACTTCTTCCTAACTCATTGTTTTAGGACTCCATAATTAACAGGCAACAAACATAGGATTACATTCCCTGAGTTAGCATGATTCCTGTAGTTGACGTAGATGGGAAATCTACTCCCGAAACACAGAGCAGAGCTGCTATTTTAAGGACAATTTTAGGTCTGATGGTGTAGGAGTTACAAGCTGGCCTGCTATCTACCTGGTCAGCAGTTCAAAACCACCAGCAGCTCTGAAGGAGAAAGACTGGGCTTTCTATTCCCGTCAACAGCAGTTACCGTCTCAGAAATCCAAAGTGGAGGTGGGGGAGGGGAGGGGGTTCTCTGAGTCAGCATTCACTCGATGATTGTGTTTGATTTTGTTTTGTTTTTAGGTCTGATATAGAATTGAATGCTTTGGGGAATATAATTTATTTTTATGATCTAACATGAAAAGCAGAGTGATGGCTATTTTTTTAAAAAGCACCCTTTCACCTGATACTTTGGAATTTTGCCCAGCATCTTCTTTTTTGTCAGACCTATCTGTGGTAGTTATATAATCTAGTGCCAAATTGAGACTACTAAGAGTGAAGGGGTGGAGTGTAACCTGCCAATCAAGTTGCTGCTTGATAACCTCATTTGGAGACAGTATGGAGCTAAATAGCTCGATGGAGGCAGGACACACGCACTCTCTGCTTGCTACTCCTGATGACAAAACACATGGAGCTACCCTGAAGCCCTGGAGCTGGAGGAGTCACGTGGAGACACACACCATGCTGAGATGCTTCCATTGCCACTGGATCCACAAGACTTTACACCCACTGGCCTGTGACCTTCCTGCATTCGGCATCATTGCATGTGTTGCATGAGTCTGAAGAAGAATTTGTAAATTGGTATCGAACATATGGGCTAATATCAAACTTGCGAACTTGATCTGGACTGGTCTAGGACACTTTGCTCAAGATACAATTGCCCTTGTATATAAAGCTCTTTCTTACACACGTTTGAGTGTCTATGAATTTGTTTCTCTAGTCAGCCCAGACTAACACGCTATCACAAGTCTGGTTGTGATGTTTCAGCCCTGTAGAGCCAATCATGAACAAATGAGTTTTAAAAGAAGCTTACCCAGAATGATGAGATTTCAACTTTGAACATGTCATAAGGAAGAACCAATTGCTAGACAATGACATCATGCTCAGTGAGGCAGAGGGTCAGTGAAAACTGGAGAAACTCTTAGTGAGATGGATGGGCACAATAGCTTAGCAATGGGCTCATTTCTACCAGTGATCATGAAGATGACACATGACCATGCAATGTTTCATGCTGTTTACACACAGGTTTTGTGAGTTGGCTGTGCAACATATAACAATGATGGGACCAGTAGAAATAGTGCATAAGGGAGAGCTCCAGAAAGCTGGGCCAATGGTAAAGGTCACTGATTCCTAGTCCTTGTCACCCAGCATCCTTTCCGGGCAAAGCCTTTTGTGTGGCCTCTGATCCCTCTGGCTTTGGTGCCTGCATGTCAGTAACTGACCACAGCTCCCTGCTCACTACTCACCCACAGCCTTTCAGGTATAAAAGACTTCTTCCTTTATACCTATAAAGCCTTGTGCCCTACATGCTTCTTGGGCTCCCCTTGTTTGCCTGTCCTTCCTATAATTGATGCCGGCCGGCTATTTTGATTTAGCGCATGTCTGTTCTCCTCACTTAAGCCATTAGCTGTCCCAGGGGACACGGGACAGCCCATTTCCCATTGTCCAGTCCTCATCTTTGAAAGCACCTAGGAACCCATTGATCAGGAAGGTATGTGGTTAACACGAAGTGAAAAAGGACATTTGAGTGGCCACTGGGGAGCTGGGAGGCTCAGGAGACTGTAACATGAGGTACACGAGAGTCGGTTGTGGCTGCGTTGATTGATGGAGTCCCATGTGTGGCTGCATTGTACCGTACTCCATAGGGTTCCCAGTGGCTGACGTCCCAGAAATACAATGCCAGTTCTTTCTTTGGAAGTACTTCTGGGTGAACTGGACCATCCAAGCTTTCATTTAGTAGGGGGCCTCATGAACCATGTCGGCTCAGGGACTCCTCATTTCCTTTCTTCTTGGAAGGGATGGGAGAGGTGCTTGTGTTCAAGGTGTTTATTGTGAGCAAATGATCCTGCACAGAATATACTGTTGTTGCTGCATTAAATTTGCAGCCGACTGGCATACATTTAGTAGATTACCTAATTGTTGCTATGGATGCCTGCCAATTAGAAATGGACTGCAAAGAAATGATTCAGGCTTTTTTTTTTTTAATTCAGCTAAACTAGTTTGTTCCCCTCACTCCACTTAAACACCACAGCATTTACCATTGGTATCGATGGTATTCCCTGATAATACTATATTCATATCTTATGATTCATAACCCTTTATACAATTATCCCAAAGAGTAATTACACAGAGGCAATGCACATAGCTACCAGGAGACTTCAAAAAGTTTGTGAAAAATTCCATGATCTTTAATTCCATTTATATAAGAAATTTTTGAAGCCCCCCCCCTTATACAACTGGAAGAGCCAGAAGTGTGTTCCACCCTAGTGCAGATGGAAGAGAAGACGTGAGCTCCTCCTTCTTTGGACCATCTCACACGTGGATGAGCTCTCACCCAATCACTCTCACCTCATTCTCCTGGAAGACTTGGGAGCTCAGTAACCAATACCCTGGGGAGCGGCTCAGAAGGAAGTGGACATCCGTGTAGCTCGGGATCCTTGGGACTAGTGGTCTTACAGCAGAAGTGTGGAAGATATCGAACGTGGTTCAGAGGAGTCAAAACTACATCACGACTCTTCCTCCTCCTCTACCCTTGAACCTCCCAAATGCAGAACAAGTTGATACCAGGGTCAGAGTTAGTCTAGTGACAAGAAGAAAACCACTGACCGAATTCTTACTTGTGTATTGCCTAGAGGGGTACAATATGTGTTTCATAAATTAGAGGGGACACAAGCATCAAAGTGGGAAAATATACAGGATCTAGCCTCTGGATATCTGATGGAAGAATGTCTTAAGAGGGTTGGGAGGTGTGTGTGTGTGTGTGTGTTTGGGTGATGGCATCTTGTGTGTATGTGTAGCCCAAGAGGGAGATTGAAGAGAAGACCGACCACCTTCCCCATTTGCCAGTGGTGCCCTGCGGTCCAGCAGATTAAGGGAAAATTCATCTTCTGGGGAGTCTTTTCTACATTGGTGGTTCACACCTATTCCTCTGGGAACGGGATTTTCTCTACTTGTTTCCTGCCATTGAACTCCCATTGACTGGCTTGCCCAGAACAGGGGAGTTTCGTATCTCAGATGGCAATCAGACAATGGCTTAGCAGCTAACAGCCTAAGCGGCTTACTTGAGGAGAAAGAACAGCACTGGGCACTTGTGCTCGGCATTGTGGCTGACCTGTGAACCTGGTCTTTTTTCTCAGTCATTGCACCTGTGCACAACTTCAGGGAAGGCGACAGCGACGTGTGAGAAGATGAGCAAGCCAGTGGGGACGTCTGACCCTGGCAGAGTTGAGAATCCCCAATACAAAGCTACTTCAGGATAGGTCAACAGGGGCAGCCGTTTATGGTTGCCATGGTAACCAGCAAACGTGTCCCCCTTCCAGAGTCCTGCCCCTGAAGAGTTTGATGGTTTGGGGATATGAGATTTGCAAATTTCATCTAGTTCTCCACCATTTATTTTCAAACTTGTCAACAGCAATGCATTAGAAATGACTTACTCCTTGCCTGCAGTCTATCTGCCCTCTCTCAGTTCTGCCGCCTCCCTCCAGCCCCCTCTGCCACTGTGGGTGGGTGTGCTGCCCCGTGGGACCTCTCTCATGGCCTGCAGAGGTTTATGCGAGCCACAGGAGTGTGGGAAGGAGCAGACCGGATCTGTGTGTGACTTTAACCCCTATTCCCTTCCCTCGATTCCATTAAAAGAGAGATAAAAGTATTTGTCCTACCTCCTTCTCGGGATTTTGTGCATCTGAGCATGGGAGTTAGAAGCAAACGTGATTTGAAAATGGTTAATGCATTAGATAGCTACTTTAACGTGGTTCATTACCAAAGACAAAGGCCTGCATTAACCGAATGGAGCGACTGCCTCGGCCTGAGAAGGATTCTGAGGCCGCCTCCGAGCTCAGCAGGTCACGGTGGCAGTTATTTCACGGTGTCTGTAATACATATGAAATACTTATGCGCAGGAGGGAGAACTAACCCCCAAGTGCCATGTGTTTGCTATCATGGTCCGGATGCTCCTGTGCGGCTCCTGGCTGCGCTCTCGGCGGCCCCATCGTTTGTTCAGTGCTGGTCGACCAGGCGACTTCTTGGGAAAGAACTCCTGACACTGTCATTGCCCCGCCCGAAAATACACATTTTGATTTTCCATTGATAAAAGTGATGTGCGTTGATGATGAGTGTGGTCATGTGGAAACCAAAGTGTGGGGTGATTCCATTACAAGGGAGTGTATGCGCTCTTTCCACACACAGAAACAAGTCTGTGCCTCACACATGTGTATACACGTATGTTTTACGTGAACATATGGACCCTTGATAGGATTTTAACAATGATCGGCTTCTACTTTTCAAAGGTTATTTCGGATGGCATCTTCCATCCTTCTAGGTGTACGCTCAGAAAGAACCATTGTTGTGTGCACTTCTTGTCTTCTCGCAGATTAATTTCCAAAATGGAATCCCCAGGGACTGGGACCCTCGGAAGGAGCTGGGTGGCGCTGTTGGGTAAGGGTTGGGCTACTGAGCTACTGACCACAAGGTCAAGCCCATCGGCTGTTCCTCACGAGAAAGATGAGGCTGTGTGCCCCTTAAGACTTTTTTTTAATGCACACCTATGTCTATTGCAGCAATAGCCATAATAGCAAGTATTTGGAAACAATAACTCCTACAATAGAAGGATGGATAAACCAAATCCTGCCATATTTACACAACGAAAAGTTACACAGCAACAAGAACCAGGATGGCTCTGTTAAACACCGTAAAACACCACACCCAGCCAAGTCAGTCAGTCTTATAAAGAAACATTTAATGACATCCTTGTTGGAAGGAAAAAGAAAGAAAAAGGTAAGGTGGTTTTCACACAAGGGATAAAACTTTGACGGGGAAGAGGAGGCCTGCGTGGGGCAGGGATAGGCGGGGCACAGGACAATATGGAGAGCGAATGGCCGGAACAACAAAAAGAAACATTTATGAGAGGGCTTTACTGGGTCCTATGATTGATTTGATTTGATGTGATAGGCTGTGCAGCTACACAGAAACTATTTCTCTTTAAAAACCACAATCAATAAATACATAAGGTTAAAGCAAAACAAAACAAAACCAAAAAACCCTAAAAGCGAGTGAAGGCTCACAGCGCTGCAATCCTCCTGAGCCGTCGCCCACCAGATCTAAACCTTGATCGGAGTTTCTAGGAAAGGAGAAATGGGAACCGAAGTGGGTTCCATTTCTTTAGTGACATATAAGTTCATGTAAAGACAAAACTCAAAACCATGCCCGGGGTTTTCTTAGGAGCCTTAGTGGCCTAGCAGTTCGAAACCACAGAGGCTCCTCTTGAGAAAGATGGGCTCGCTACTCCCTTAACGGAAAACGTGGCTTGAGTCCGAAGCAGCCGGATGGCAGTGAGCGAGGCTTTTCCTGGCTGTGATCTTTGTAATCATGAATGTGAAAATGGAGCAGGGCCAGGTAGCATTTTCTTTCTATTTTAAAAAAAATTTTTTTCTTAATAGTTTTATTGACATGTAATTCCCATATCATACACTTCCATAGCTCAGTCCTGTGAAAAGGGTTGTATCATCATCACTACAATCAGTTCTAGGACATTGTCTGCCTTCTTGTCTTATTATTAGCTCCCCACTTCCCTCTAACCTCCCTTCCCAGACTCTCAATAAGCCAGTAATCCGGCTACGTCTTTATAGATTTACCTATTCTGAATTTCTTATATTGGAAAACATATCAAAAACAGAAAAACAAACAAATAATAATAAACCAAAGGAAATAACTCAATTGAGAGAAAAGCGGGAAATATTAAAAGCTGGAAAAAAAATTTAAACGGGTCAAAATGGAGATCAAATGATCAGGTATCACCTGTTAACCTAATTCAATCTGCCACATCAAGCTTACAATATTCTCTGTCTGATCTCAAGGACATATACATCCCTCAGCTATGGTCCGGGGAAATTCACCAGAGGCTTAATTCATGTGTGGACCCTGCAAGTGGATTTTGGGTTTCCACTGTCATACATAGTCTTCTTCAAATCGAGTATTCACAATTTATGCTCTGATACCCTCTTTAGGATTTGGATTTTATTATTTATCATACAGGTTGGCGTACTCCCATGTGGACTTCGCTGACGACTCACTTAGACATCTACTGGTTTGAAGACAAGCTTTTAAGACCCCAGACGTTATTCTTTTTGATAGTTGGGCAAGAGCAAGCATCTAGCAGGGCCATGCCATAAGAACTAATTGTTTAGTTATTAGATTTAAGTGCAAGGCCCCAACCAAGTTCACCTTGGAGATCTCATTATCATTTTATGCCAGAGAACGTTATCAATCATCTGCCGGGGAACGTGTTGCTGTTAGGTACCATGGAGTCAGTTCAGACCCACAGCGATGTTCTGTGCAACAGAATGCAACACTACTCACTCCTGCACCAGCCTCACAATTGTTCCTAATCTAGAGCCCATTATTGCCGCCACGATGTCCATTCATCACCATGATGGACTTCCTCTTGTTTGCTGCTGCTCCACTTTACCAAATGTGAGGTCCTTCTCTAGGGACTGGCATCTCCTGACAATATGTCTGCTCTGGTCCTACTTCTCCCAAGACATTATCAGTTTGTCCTTTGAGCAGTCCATGGCACTTTCAACAGTCTTCTCCAGAACCACAATTCAAATGCTTTGATTCTTCTTCAGTCTTCCTTATTATAAGTCCAACTTTGACCTGCATGTAGGAGGCCATTGAAAACACCATGGCTTAGGTGGCAGCCCTTTGTCCTCAAAATAACATCCTTGCTTTTCAATACTCTAAAGAGGTCTTGTGAAGCAGATTTACCTAATGCAACACAACTTTTGATCTCGTGATTGCTATTTCCATGAGCGTTGATGTGGACCCAAGCAGGATGAAGTCGTTGACAATGTCAACCTATGATACATTTATCATCATGTTACCTATTGGTCCAGTTGTGAGGCTTTTGGTTTTCCTTACTTTGAGTTGCAAACCATACTAAAGGGTTCAATCTTTGTTTGATGCTCACCTTCCAGACACAACCGCTGAAGACAAAGCGGGTGAATAAGCAAATGTGGTGAAGAAAGCTGATGGTGCACGGCTATCAAAAGATATAGAATCTGGGGTCTTAAAGGCTTGAAGGTAAACAAGCGGCCATCTAGCTCAGAAGCAACAAAGCCCACATGGAAGAAGCACACCAGCCTGTGTGATCACGAGGTGCCAAAGGGATCAATTATCAGGCATCAAAGAACAAAAATTCATATCATTGTGTGCTCACCTCCCTGATATGACCGCTGAAGACAAATGGGTGCATAAGCAAATGTGGCGAAGAAAGCTGATGGTGCCGGCTATCAAAAGATATAGCATGTGGGGTCTTAAAGGCTTGAAGGTAAACAACTGGCCATCTAGTTCAGATGCAACAAAGCCCACATGGAAGAAGCACACCAGCCTGTGTGATCACAAAGTGTTGAAGGGATCAGGTATCAGGTATCATCAGAACAAAAAAATCTTACCATAGTGAATGATGGGAGGAGTGCGGAGTGGAGACCCAAAGCCCATTTGTCTGCCACTGGAAATCCCCTTGCAGAGGGGTCTCGGGGAGGAGACAAGCCAGACAGGGTGCGACGTTGCAATGGTGAAAAATACAACTTTATTCTAGTTCCTAAATGCTTTCTCCCCCCACCCCACCCCCAACTATCATGATCCCAAATCTACCTCGCAAGTCTGGCTAGACCAGAGGATGTATACTGGTACAGATAGGAGCCAGAAACACAGGGTATCAAGGGCAGATGATCCCTTCAGGACCAGTGGGTGTGAGTAGTGATACTGGGAATGTAGAGGGAGGGTGGGTTGGAAAGGGGGAACCAATTACAAGGATCTACATGTGACCTCCTCCCTGGGGGTCAGACAACAGAAAAGTGGGTGAAGGGAGATGTCAGGCAGGGCAAGATATGACAATAATAATTTATAAGTTATCAAGGGTTCATGAGGGAGGAGGAGTGGGGAGGAAGGGGAAAATGAGGACCTGATGCCAGGGGCTTAAGTGGAGAGCAAACGTTTGGAGAATGATGAGGGCAATGAATGAACAAATGTGCTTTACACAATTGATGTATGTATGGATTGTGATAAGAGGTGTATGATCCCCTAATAAAATGATTTTTAAAAGGGGTACAATCCTTGATCTTCAGTTTCAAGTCCTCCTCACTTTCAGCAAGCAAGGTTGTCATCTGCATATCTCAGGTTGTTAAAGCCTTCCCCCAATTCTCATGTCACATTCTTCTTCTTATAAGTCAGCTTATCTGATGAATTGCTCGGCACACAGATTGAATAAGGGTTGTGAGAATATAAAACCCTGAGGCACACCTTTCCTGCTTTTAAACCATGCACTATTCCTTGGTGTTCACACAACTGCTTTTTGATCCATGTACGAGTTCCACATAAGCACAAAGAAATGTTCTGGAATTCCCATTCTTCTAAAGGTTATTCAGAGTTTGTTTCAATATTTCAATTTGAGGCTTGAATTTTTTCTTGAGTACTTTCTGTTTCAGATATGCAAGCATGTTTTTCCTTTTTGGTTTTCTAACTCTGGGTCTTTGCACATTTCATTATATTAATTAACTTTTTCTTTTCAGGCTGCCGTTTGGAAATTCCAATTCAGCTCCTTGACTTCATCCTTTCTTCCACTTGGTTTAGTTACCCTATTATAAATAGCAAATTTCAGAGTCTCTACTGACATCCACTATGATTACTTTTATTACTTTCTTGTCTTTTTAATGACCTTTTTATTTCTTTCCACTGTGCAGATCATGTCTTCTGTCATTAGTGTTCAATGCATAAAATCTGTTCTTGAGATGCACTTAAAATTCAGGTGGGATATACTCAAGGTCATATTTAGGTTCTCATGGACTGGTTTTAATTGTCTTCAACTTTATTCTGAATTTACATATGAGCAATGGGTGGTCTGTTCTACAGTCAGCCCCTAGCCTTGTTTCAGCTACTGATATTGAGCTTCTCCCATGTCTCTTCCCACAGATGCAGTCAATTTGATTTCTGTGTATTCCATCTGGGGAAGTTGATGTGGACAGTCGCTTTTTGCATTGTTTTAAAAAAAAAAAAGGTACTTGTGATGAACAAGTTACTGGTCTTGTGAAATTTTATCATGGTATCTCCAGCTACATTTCTACCACCAACTCCATATTTCTTAATTACGGTTCCTTCCTCTTTGTTTCCAACTTTTATGTTTCAATTACTAGTAATTATCAATGCATCTTGATTTCCTATTTGATCAATTTCCAACTGAAGTCTTGGCATAATTCTTCAATTTCTTCCTTACTAGCTTTGGTGGTTGATGCATAAAGCTGAATAATAGTTGTATTGACTTTATATCCTAGAAGTCAGATAGATGATACAATCCTATCACAGACAGCAGGATACTTCAAGATTGATTTAACAGCGTCATTTTTTTACCATCAATGACACACCATTCCTCTTGGGACATAAGGTTATTCTACGGATTTTTTATTCATTTATCTCATGATTTAGATGGCATATTTTTAAACAGCAGTCCATGAATTATTAATTTGTAAAGATTAAACTCTTAAATGATTGAGTAATATTTATATTGAAAATGGGGGTGGTGATAGGGGAAAATATCCACTAGCATTCATTCACAAGGTGTAAGTAAAGTTCCCTCTGTACCTTAATAGTAAATATATCAAATCCAAGGCCACGTTTCTTTGAGCACCCTCAAAACAAGGGATCTCAAACAAAGTCCAATGGCAGCCAATTCCATTGCCTTGGGGTTGCAGTTATCTCTTTCTTCTCACATCAGGGAGTTTCAGTCTTAAGCCAAGGATTACAGGTAAGTTTGAGGTCAAGCCCAGTTTCAATGAGGTTTCCACATTGAGTCCTTCTGGTGTGGCCTGTGGAGGATGTTTCACTCCTCAAAGGCAGAGCCTAAAGTCACAATAGTTTATAGCACACAGCCTGGGTCACTTCCTCTTAACACTTACAGTCTCAGAAACTCCATGTAAGGTGTATATGAGTGGGAAATGACTCAATGACCTTGAGATTTAGTGCCATTGTGAAGGTTTTTGATACATATTCTCAAATTGCCTTTCAGAAAGTTTCTCCCAAGGTCGTACATTTAACCAGCAGTCAATGAAAACAAGTATTACCAAACTAATTGTAACACACACACATACACACACACACACACACACACACACACACGGGCTTCAAAAATGGAATGAAAAGATGATAGAATTTTCCCATGACTCTTAAAATCATATATATGTATATACGTATGCCTTGATTCCTAAAGGTTGAGCACAAGACTTCTTGTATGCACTCTGGGTGGTGGATAAATTGACCCAGGCATCCAAGTCTGTAAAATATGGAAAAAACGTGAGTAAGATCACTCAAGTCAGACATACAGGACAAGGAGGCTGGGGAGGAGAGGAAAGGCGGTTCCCAGCCACTTTCTTGGGTGAGAGTTGGGGTAGATCTTCATCAGCAGTAGGGAGGGTAGTGTGGTTCCCACATTTCACAGTGCCTCTGCCCCTCCAGGCCTGACTTCCTGTGGGCCCCGCCTGGGAAAGGGCATGGTCACAGAGAGGCAGAATGCAGAAGTTTCTGTCAGAAGCTCCATAGCCACCACCCAGATCCTATTGCTGGACAAGTCTCTGTAACTCCTGACCAGCCCCAATTGCCCAACTAAATAGCAAGCTGGAGACAGAAGCACCCAGGCAGGCTGCCTCATGATCGGTGCCCTTTCCTCACTGGGTGGGGACATTTCAGTGGTGACAGGCCTGGTCCCTGTGTCTGTGACCATAAGAATCCACTGCCTTGACAGGTCCTATTATATCAGAAAGACTGTGTGTGTGTGTGTGTGTGTGTGTGTGTGTGTGTGTTGTGAAAGTGCAGCCTGCAAAAGACAATTGCAGCATACTATTATACTATGGATGTGGAAACTGTAGATACTGAGGTGATAGGAATCTTAATGCATGTGACATACAGATAGGACCCAACTGGGGATTGTGGCACTCTTGTGTATTATTTCTCATTTCAGAGCCATGTCAATTGGAAGAAGAAAGTTGAGGGGGAAGAAACCCCAACGCAACGTCAAAGCAGGGAGTAGGGGTGGGGAGGGAGGGAGGGAGAGCCTGCCACAACCCTTTGCTTTCTGGGTGGCACAGGCACTTTCAATAGTTCTTACAGTGAACTAGGAAGAATTCTTCAGTGAGGACAACCATGTAAGACAGCACAGGCCTAGAGGCTCCAAATCCAAAGGACATAATTCTGCGAGAGTAAAAACATTTAATGAAAGCTTTTCAACAGAAATCACATCAATATTCATTTTCTTCAGGCATTTTAATTTATTAAATTATAAAATAATACATTGCAAATAATTCAAGCAATATAGAAGTATATTAGGTGAAAGTTAGTCTTCTCTTCCTCAAGCTTCACTCCACTCTGTGAGTGTTTGGAATCTATCTTCCACAGGGAATTGAATTGGTTTGAATTGACTCAGTCATGGCCAATGAAGCAAAACTATAACAGACCTGAACTTTGGGCCTTTGGGACTGGGGACTGAGGAACTTTTCTGGGTGGAGCCCTGTATTGAGTCTAGAAAGAGGCAGCATGAATCCCTGCAGGAGCCTGCTGCATGATATTGGTTTATTCTTGGCACGGTGGAGGGTGGCACACATTCAAAATGGTGAGTCAGTCACCATTCTTGATTTGGACACCATCACTCAGTTGATCCAGAGACTTGATTGCTATGCGGTCCTTTTTTTCTAGGAGTGAGATTACATTTCTAGATAAGCTATGATCTATAATTGTTCCCATTTTGGTTGTTGCTTCAGTTTACCCACTGTGTTGGGCTTGCCTCCCTAGAGATGCAAAACCAGTGACGTGTGTGTGTGTGTGTGTGTGTGTGTGTGTGTGTGTGTGGTGGAGGGGGGGTGGAGAGAGAGAGAGAGAGAAGCGGGTGATTAGACCAGCTATCCCGCATCAAGCTGCATCTGAAATGAGGCGTGCGGATGAATGAAAAAGAAAGAGACATGTACAAAGTATGGGATTAGGTGGACAACAGTCTGATGGCCTGAAGTACCGAGTATATTGAACGCTTGGTTTTTATACTCCTTTTACAAGGGAATAGTTACAAAACAAACATCAAAGAATTTGCTTTTAAAAAACATTCCTAATCTCTTATCTATGCAAATGTTACTTAACTAGTCACACTTTCTTAACTTTGAATATTAAAAGCACTATATTCTAAGATAAGCAAAAGGATATGCAGGGTCCAAAAGAATCTTAAAGAGGTCATAAATAACTGGGTTATCTCACACTGCTTTTAGCTGCAAGGTAAACAGAGGCACAGGGGACTAATTGGTCACCCACCAAGAAACACCTGGACCAGTCTGACCCAACTCCTACAGAGAGAGGGAGAGAGTTATATCAAGAAATGATTTATGCAGTTGTAGAAGGGGGTAAGCCCAGCCTGGAGATTGCTCCTGACTCATGCACCTGCAGGGACTGAGGAGTAGCAAGCAGTAAAACTACAAACTGGTGGATGCCAAGTGAAATGAATCCTAGATGGGTAGAAGGAATCCAAGATTGCAGTCTGCTAATGGCGCTTGGGATTGGCAGGCTATATAACAGAAAGTCATCGAACCAAATGCAAGATTCAAATCCACATATGTGAGCTACCTTCTGAACATTGTCAATCTTTATCAATAGTCGGCCACACTCCGATGAAAGCTCCCGCCATTGTATTGAGATTGTGACCAGATTCAGGAAGTGATACTCCACCCTATTCTCCCCCCACACCCCCCCCCAAAATGAGGTGAGGTTAGATCACATTATGGGAGAATCCTGGCTCACCCAGGTTGACATAAACTTAACTATCACACCCACTTTTAAAATTCAAGTCTATTCTAGGATATTTGCATCAGCTTTGACTGAACTGGGGTGAATTTGTTTGAAGTCCTGATTTTCCAGAGCCTCAATTGTTTAATATAAAACATTTACATAAGGACCATCAGTTGTCTGATAATTTGTCCGACGGGCATGGATTTTGTGTTGTTGTGATACTAGACATGATACCACTGGTATTTGAAAAATGAGCATGGTCATCCATGATACATCAGTTTCAGTACAGCTTTCAGATTAAAATAGACTGCGAGGAATGATCAGATCATGTGCTTCTAAAACAATTGGCTAATGAAACTTGTATGAATAACAAGAGAACACTGTCTGATATAGTTCCGGAAGGTGGTCCTTCAAGTTGGAAGGTATTCGAAAGACTACTGGCAAAGGGCTGAATCCCTGAAGTAGAGTAAACCTTTAACAACGTGGATGGAGCAAAACTGTTAGGGTCCTCATTCACTGATGTGGCACACTTCACAATGGGAAGCAATAGCTGCCAAAATCCATTAATAATTAGAATGTGAAATGTATGATATGTAAATCTCAGAATATTAAAAGCTGTCAAAACTGAACTGGAATGCTTGAAGATTGATATCCTAGGCACTAATGAGCCGAATTTGACAAGTATTGGCTTTTTGTAAAACAGACAATCATACAGTCTACTATTATAGATGAATGGTGGTGTCTAATTTATTAGCAAAAAGGACACTTCAAGATCTCAGAATTACACTGTCAGTGATAGGATAATATTCACACACCTATAAGGAAGACCAGTTAATGCTGTTATTATTCAAATTTGGACAGCAGCCACTCATGACAAAGATGAAGAAATTAAAAATGTGTATCAACTTCTGCAGCCAGAAATTGATCAAACATGAAATTCAGATGCATTGATAATATTTGGTAATTGGAATGTTAGACTTGGAAACAAAGATGAGGAATTGGTCCTTGGAAATTATTTCCTGGGCAAAAGAAACAACTCTAGAGATCACATAGTAGAATTTAAAAGCTAACAATTTTATTCATAACTTTTCCAACAACAGAAATGGCTACACTACACTTGGACCTCGCTGAATGGAATACACTGTAATCAACTTGACTGTATCTGTGGATAAAGACTGGAGAATCTCAATATCATTAGCCAGAACAAGGTTAGGGATCTGCTTTGGGAACAGAGTGTCAATTGCTAATATGCAAATTCCAGGTGAAGCTAAAGAAAAGCACAACAAATCCACTCGAGCCAAGTATGGCCTTAAGTTTATCCACCAGAATTTAGAGACTGTTTCAATATTAGGTTTGTACATCGAACATATGACCAACGACCAGATGAGTTGTGCGATGACATCAAGAAAATTATGCTTGAAGAAAGCAAAAAGCCATTAAAGAGTCCAGAAAGGAAGACAGGAACAAAACATGTCAGAAGAAACTCTGAAGCTTTAATCATGAATCTAAAATAACTAAAGCAAATGGTGAAACTAATGAAATAAAAGAGCAGAACAAAAGATTTCAAAGGGAGCTCAAAAGATAAAGTAAAGTGTCATAAGGAAATATGCAAAGACTTGGAGTTAAGAAACTAACAAGGTGAACACGGTTGGCATTTCTCAAGTTGAACAACTTCAAGGGAAAAAATCAAGCCTTGAGTTGAAATACTGAAGGATTTTATGGACAAAATATTGAACTATGCAAAAATCTGAAAGGAATACACAGATTTACTGTGCCCAGAAAAATTAGTCCATCTTCAATCATTTTAGGAGACAGCATATGATCAAAACTGATGGTATTTAAAGAAGAAGTTCGACATGGACTGAAGTCATTGACAGCAAAACAAGACTACAGGACTGAACAGGATACCAGTTGAGATGTTTAAACAAACAGATGCATTGCACTCATTTGCTTATACCAAGAAATTTGGGAGACAACTACCTGGAAAACTGACTGGAAGAGATCTATATTTGTGTCCATTTCAAAGAAAGGTGACCCAACAGAAGATGGAAATTATTGATTAAGATAATCAACTTCACATGCAAGTAAAACTTTGCTGAAGATAATTCAAAACGGTTGCATCGGTGCTTCAACAGGAGCTGTCAGGAATTCAAGCTGGATGCAGAAGAGGACTTGGCATGAGGACCATCATTCTGACATTACTGCTGACGGCAGATAGATCCTGGCTGAAAACGGAGAAAAACAAGAAAGATATTTACCTGTGCTTTAGTCACCATGTGATTATTTGAATCTGTGGATCTTTTCCAGATATGAATAACATTTTGAAGGATAGAATTTCCAGAATTGTGCACATGCAGAACCTGAACAAAGATCAAGAGCCAATCTTTGAAAGAGAACCAAGGAATACTCTGTGTTTTAAATCAGTAAATCTGGGTGTAAGTGTTGTATACTTTCATCATACTTACTCAGTCTGTACGCTGAACAAGTAATCTGAGAAACTGTACAGTATGAAGAAGAACACCGTGTCAGGACTGGAGGAAGGCTTGTCACCAACTCATGATCTGCAGACAATACAACCTTGCTTGTTGAGGAGGACTTGAAGGAGTTGCTGATGAAAATCACGGATTGCACCCTTCAGTATGAATTGCAACTCAATGTAGGAAAACCAAAGCCCTCACAACTGAACCCATTAACAACATCATGGTAAACAGAAATTGAAGTTGTTAAGGATTTCATTTCACTTAGCTCCACAATTCAGTTCATGGAAACAGCAGTCAAGATAAGCTCCTTAGCAGAAAGGATGTGGAGTCTCTGTTTCATCCATTTGGGTTTTTTTATCAGGAGGAACCAGTCTTGGAAAAAAACACATCATACTTGGCAGAGTTCCATTGAAATAGAGGAAGATTCTCAAAGATGGATGACACAATGATTGGAACAATTGGCTCAAGGACTGGGGATGGCTCAAGACCCACCAATGTTTCATTCCCTACCTCATAGGGTCACTATGTGTTGGAACCAACTTAATGAGCATGGTCTAACATATTATTGACTGGTGCAGGAAGATAGTCAGTGATTTCGGAAGCATCAAAAGAAGGTATAAAGAATACACAGAGTCATTGTACCCAAATGAACTAGAGAACATTCAAACATTTCAAGAGGTAGCATATGAGCAACAACGTATGGTATTAAAGGAAGAAGTTCTAGCTGTACTGAGAGCATTAGCCAAAAAAAAAAGGCTCCAGGGATGGAATACCCCAGTGGGTATTCAACAAGCTGATGAAGCACTGGAAACACTTACTTGTCTATGACAAGAAATTTGGCAGACAGCTATTTAGCCAACTCATTGGAAAAAAAACCATATTAGTGTCCATTTCAAAGAAAGGTGCCCAAACAGAATGCTCAAACTATAGAACAACATCATTGAAATCACATGCAATGACATTTTTTGCCAGAGATAATCCAATAATGGTTGCAGAAGGACATTGACAGGGAGCTGTCAGATATTCGGGCACGATTCAGAAGAGAACATGGAACAAGTGTATCATTGCGGATGACAGATGTATCTTGTCTGAAAACAGAGATACCAGAAGGATGTGTACTTGTGTTTTATTGACTAGTCTAAGGCATTCAACTGTGTTGATCAGAACACCCAAAGCCTTGAGAAGAACGGAAATACTAGAACACTTCATTGTGCACACAGGAACCTGTATATGGATCAAGAAATGTTTGTGCAAACAGAAAGAGTTTAAATCATGCTTTAAAATCAGGAAAATTGTGTGTCATAGTAGGATCCTCTCACCATACTTACTCAATTTGTATGCTGAGCAAATCATTAGAGAAGCTAGATCATACGAAGAAGAATTTGGCATCAGGAATGGAGGAAGCCCTATTAACAACCAGTGAATGTAAATCATGCAACATCACTTGCTGAAAGTGGGGAGGACAGGAAGCACTTTGATGAAGATCAAGGATTCCAGCCTTCAGGATGGATTATAATTCAATGTCAAGGAAACCAAAATGCTCAATAGGTGACATGATCATGATCAACAGAGGAAAAATTGAAGTGTTCTCTTGCTTGGAGCCCCAACCAATGGCTATGGAGGTAGCAGTCAAGAGAACAAATGACACATTGGTTTGGGTAGATCTGCTGCACAAGAATTCTTCAAAGGACTGTAAGAGCCCCCGATAAAATGATTTATTAATAAAAAGAACGAATTCCTCAAAGGTTGGAAAGCACGGTGGTTACTTAAAAAAACTAAAGTGCACCTGACCTGAGTCATTGGTATTTTCAATTGCCTCATATGCAGGTGAAAGTTGGACATTGAATAAGGAAGACTGAAGAAGAATAGACACATCTGAACTATGGTGCAGGTAAAAGAATATTGAAGTAACCATGGACAACTAAAAGAAGTCGTCCATGACTTGGAAGAAGTCTGGCCAGAATGCTCCTTATAAGAGATTTCATCTTACGTTCTTTGGACACCATGCTTGACAAAGTGAAGGGGAAGCAAAAAAGAGGAAGGTCCTCAGCAAACTGGATTGACCCAGTGACTGCAACAATGGCCTCCAACATAAGAACAATTGGGGGATGGAGAAGGATGAGGCCGTGTTCACATCTGTTTACATGGTCCCTGTGAGTTGGAACTGACCAGGTCCCACCTCACACCACATTTTTGGGGTACACTTATAGCATATTTGTCACACTGATTTACCATTGTTTTAATTGTGTGCTTTTGGGTTGATTTTGACTCAAAATGATCTCATGTGACTGAGAACAACTGCCTCGTGAGGTTTTCTAGACTGTAATCTTTACAGGAACAGGCTGCCAGGCAGGAGTGGAGAACGCTGAGAGCAGGGTGAGCAGCTGAAGTGGACTTTCATTCCAAGTGGGATAAACTCTTCCTGGGGGCTATGAGCAGAGCAGTCTGGTGATGTAATATATGTTTTAACATGATCACCCTGTTTGAATTTAGGGGTAAGGCAAAGAAGGGAAGCCCTGTTACGGGGCTACCAGCAATGCAGAGGGTGGTGATGGGCTTTGGACCTGTGTGTTGGCAGTGGAGATGGAGAAAACGATTACATTCTGGGTACATTTCCCAGGTAGAAACAATAGGACTCACTAATGGAGTTGATGTGAGGTATGAGGCAATGAGCAAAATCAAGGTTGCCTTGTCAAGATGAAGGGATGGAGCGTTTCTCGTGAGCGATCTATTAACTAGTCTTGTCGAACAAAACAACACGAGAACACAAACAGCCAGCGAGACTGGCATAAGGATTTGTGGAGGACCTTGGTGGAACCCCTATTCCTCTACCTCTTGCTCCCCCAATATCACGTGCTCAGCTCCGGTGTCTCTTTCATGGGACCCATGGCTGTCAAATCGATCTGCAGCACTCCCAGAGGACAGCATCAGACGGCCCCACGGGGTTCTCAAGGCTGTAAATCTTTGCAGAACCGGACTGTCACATCTTTCTCCATGGGAGCAGTGGTCAGTTTGAACTGCTGACTTTCTGCTTAGCAGCTGCTTTCTTGTAACTGCAAAGCTTTGAAGTCAGAAAAGCAAACGTTGACATCAGACTTATGGGAGGATCAATGCGCACGCTGTCATTACCTCTCTGTGATTTTACGCATGTTTTAAAATGTCTAACCCTCCCAAAGGTGTCCTCAGAACACGGCAGCGTAAGTGAGAGTGTGCTAACCGAAGCCTGAAGATGCAGTTCCACCCTGTCCTAGAGGGACATCATGAATTCTGATTGACCCGGTGGCAGTGGGCTTTGTGTTCTGTTTTTAAAGCCGTGGAATGGGGTTAAAGACGGCGAAGGCACAATGATTGAGTGAAGAAGCATATACGAAGCACCTGGCCTAGTGTGTAGGCATTTGATGAATGTTAGTTCCCTTTCCCTCTTCACTTCTTAATTTGTCACCTTTTATGACTGCTGTGTGAATTGTTATATGCACTTGCTCTCTAACTAGACAATAAAACCTTATATGTTAGACATCACATGTTATATTTCTTGACACTCCCCAGATCATCCGTCATGGTACCGTGCGTGTGCTGGATGATTAATATAGGTTTCCTGATAGACTGATTGACGAATTTCTTAACCAGGTAAAGCTGAAGGGCATGCTGGTCTCCAGAGTCAGGCCCACTGCAATGAGCCTGCGAGAAGAAGACACATCTCAGCGTTCACAGAAGAAGGTTAGTGCTCGGTGCATCTGGAAGGCATGCTGCTGAGGCAGGAGGTGGCTGCCAGGCAGCTCTGCCAAGTGTGCTGCTAACCTGAGCACCAGCTACGGAAAGGGTTACCCAGGCCTATGGCAAGGTCCTGATAACCACCCGTGACCACATTCATTTAGCAAAGCAACTCCACAGGCCTGTCACCATGGCACGTAGACTGATTGATCGCACAGCTGCTATTGTGTGTTTATGAGGGCAAGTAGGAGTAATTGACGGGCTGAGGATCAATAGTACTACTCTTTTTAAAGTGAACGATTCAATTTTCTTTCTATGCAAAGAAGGAAGCACTAATATCTCTCACCTAGTTGGAACAGACGGATTAGAGAGAGAGTCATGTTGTTAATTGCCAGTAGCACTGATTCCTACTCACGTGTGTCAGCGTAGAACTGTGCCACGGGGGCTTCCAAAGCTATGACTTCTTCGGAGCCGATGACAGGCCTTTCTTCAAAGATGTCTCTGGGTGTGTTCGAGCCACCAGCCTGGTGACTAGATAGTCCCTGGATACCGCTCAGGGACTCTGCCATAGATATGAACAAACTGCTCAGTTTCTTGGTTTCTGTAAGTAGTTCTAAAGCTTAGTTTCTATTTATGTTTTTATGTTTTAGTTTCTACTTATTTTTTAAAAAGGTAATACATACTTACGGTAGCTCACAAGGTACAAAAGGATATAAAGTGGTCGATTCTGGGAGACAACTACTTTGCCACAATATCTTGGGTGTTTTTCAGAGGGATGCTATGAATTGCTCCCTCCCTGTCCCTCAGCTAGAGGTGATTTGAAGAATCCAGGTGCTTCCTGTGGATCGACTAAGTCTGTGTACTCCATCTGATCTCTCTGGTGGCTAGCACAGGGGTCAGCCCACCCAGCCTAAAATTCCATGGTCTATTATTCAGTTACTCAAATTAGGTGTTGATTGACTATCTAACTATACTTTAGTCAGTGGCCGACTAGGTCTATTTTAGCAATTTTCAAAGTGATTTGCATCAACTTGACACATCTTTATTGTGAATGTACAGAAGACATACAATTTGACATGTCTGAGAACAGAGCATCTTAACTCCTTCTAATAGACTGGTCTAATACTTTGAAACCTCTGATTCACAGACTCCTACTGAACAGGAAGCGCTCTCTAGAAAGTAAGATTTAGCCAATGAGCAAAAGAAGTCTGTAGGTGGTTCAAACAGCTAATCTGCGCTCAGCTGCTCACTGAAACATTGGAAGTTCAAATCCACCCAGAGGTGCCTCAGCAGCTGCTACCATCTGTACTTCATAGATGAGAACACAGGGCTTACATTCACAAAGCGAATGACACAATGCAACGGGGTTGTGGCACAGAATGACAGCACGGCACACACTCCTAATCAATCAGTCAAGTCACGCCTCATTTTTGACCAGAAATGGAACATCCCTATTGATCATCCTCCCCATTTATTTGCAAAATTTAACTCCAAATGACTTGCTGCCTGTATCTACAAATGAAATCCACCTTCAGAAAGAATGATCCTTTGTCAGCACTGTTGAAGGCCACTGAGACTCAGCCTTGAAACGGCTGAGAAGTCTCATGACCTAAGTGTTTGCTGATTTCCTCTGTGACTTTACGCTTTGAACAGACTGTCAAGGACAAGAAAGCAAGCAAGGTCTGGGAAAAACAGGTGGTTTAATTTTCTCAAGGATGTCTGGTTTGGCAGAAGATAGAGTTGCTATGTGTATCAAATGTGCTTGCTTAACAATGAGATCATTAACCCCGGGTTGTTTCTGCATGGATATAAGGAGTGTGTAGAATAAACTCGGGTGCTTCAGTCCATCAGACTGTTGCCCTCCCAATACTTTCAGTCTTTCTTTTTTTCCTCAATCCTCACTCCCCTTTCAGGACTGTTCAACTCATCGGCTGGCTCCGACACAGCACAATGGCTTTCCAGAAGGTATGTATTAGTGGTTAAAACCAATTTTTAAAATGAATTCCCCAATAATTTCTATCACTAAAATGGTGTAAGATATGGATAAAATAATCTATAACTTATCAAGTGTTCGTGAGAGAGGGTAGGTGGTGGAGGGAGAGGGAACAATGGAGAGCAGATATAGGGACTCAAGTGGGAAGAGAATGCTTTGAAAATGATGATGGCAACAAATGTGCAAATGTGCTTGACACACTGGAGGAGGAATGTATGGGTTGTGATAAGAGATGTAAGAGCCCCCAATAAAAGTATTTAAAAAAAACACAATAAACTATTATTTAAAAAAAGAGTAACAAGACTCTCAAGTGTCTTTGAATTGGATCGTGTTCATTTGTGTATGTGCACAAGGTCATTTGAGGGGTGGTGGAAGCGCAGGGGTTAAGGGTGTAGCTGCTAAAGGAAACGTGGGCACTTGGAAGTTGCCCCTGCTCCCCGGGAGGAAGAAGCCGCCATATGCTTCTGTAGAGAGCGCGGCCTGGGAGACCCCATGAGGGAGTTCCACCCTATCCTACCGAGGCCGTGAGTCAGAGTTGACTCCATAGCAAAGGGCTTGCCCTGCTTCAGTGGTGCAGTGGTTAAGTGTTTGGCTGCTTACCAGAAAAAAAAAAAAAGGTGATTTGAATTCATCCAAGCATCTCCATAAGAGAAAAGTCTGGAGATGTATTCCTGTAAAGAGCTCTATGGGAAAATTCTACTTAGTCACATGATATCCTTATGAATTAGTTGAAAATCAACAAAAAATGTATATTTGCTTTAAAAAACACCTGCTCCTGTATTTATTGTATGTTTGTTAATTAGGTTCAGGGGAACCTAAGGGACTTTCCGTTAGAGTCATGCAGTTAGAAAATAGCAAATTCCCTCTTTTTCTTCACACTTCATTACTAGCACTTTGTACTCTGGGCAGTCCTAGATAAATCTGTGCCTTGCCACATCCCTGCCTTTCAGCACTTCCCTCTAATGATTCCTCCATCTACTCTCTCCTCTTGCTACTCAACAATGCCAAGACTTCCGGGAGCCTCAGCAGAGCCCTTAGTTCATGAACCCACTGCCCTAACCTTTCTGGGGCTTCTTTCATGCGCTCCATGGTTACCCCTCTTTAGTCATCTGATAGCAAAGCTATCACTGAAGAATAATTCAAAACATGTAGCTTAAAAAAACAACAAAAAAGGACCCCTTTGTTGTGAATTTTCCTCTGCATTTACAGAGAAAATCAGTTCTCCATTCAATAATTCATACTTATTTTATTTTATGTCATTGATTGCCATCCGCACAATATAACAGCGCGTTTTCAATTCCTCCTCATATTTTACATTTCCATTTCTCCTTCTTTCCTGACCCTACCTGCCCTTTTAACTGGAATGATCTATGCTTATAAAGAACTCCTACCTTCCTAGTATTGTTTGGATAAAAATTAAACCACGTGGGTGAGTTTAGTCCAAGGTCAGGAGGGTCAGACTCTCTGGGCTTCCACGTATGTCTATTCGACCAGTAAGCCTGTTTTATTTTATTTCTTAGGATTCTGTGTTTCATTCTACATTTCCGCCCACTCTGTCCAGGACCGTCTAATGGAATCCCGTTCAGAGCAGAGGGCAGTGGTAGCGAGGCACCATCCAGGTTCTTCTGACTTCAGGGGTGTAGAGGCTGAGGTTTGTGTGACCCCGCAATCCTTTGAATGAATTACTTCCATACAACTTTACTTTTCTTCACTATTATTTTCCCTTGGATAGCCACTTACAAGCGTAGGACCCCAGTAGGATGGAGGACATTTTCCTTATGACTGATGAATAACAAGTAACGATTAGGAGAAAAGTGAGCAAAGCATTCGCAATAAGGTGTGACTGCTCTAGCTTAATTGTCTAGAGGGCCTGACTGTGGCACTGGGATATAGGAAGAGGAGCTTAGAATGAAATTTAACAAGGAGGGCTCTTTCAGGCTGAGAGCTATTCTGGTCCTCCTTCTGATATTATACAAGGGCACCCTTCTTCCAATGTTCAACAAATGATAATCTTACATTATGCATTGATGGTCTGTAATACCAGAGACCTGTTTCTCCCTTTGGAGTATGAGAGGGGAACGCTTAGCTCTCTAGGTTGGTGAATAAGGGGGCTGTGAGTTTATAGGTGTTGATGTGGGGGGCAGGGAGTGGGGGGAAACACCACCTCTCAAGGGCATCCTAGGAGATAGCTCAGATGTGTCCATGAGAAACACAATGAATTTCTTCTTCTGGAGAGGAGTCATGCAGCTGTTGCTCCTGGTATTGTTGGTGTTGTGTTCTGACTGATTTGTCTGTTGTTTCAGCACCACAAACTGAAAGCCATAAAGAATCTGTATTGCATTGCCTCTGACAAGGCTTTTGGCTGGTAGGGTAGCTGGTTCCCTGACACACCAACTTTTTCTCCCATTTCAAAGTCAAATAGTATTTGGGGCATGCCACCTAGTGGCGACAGCTTTTGGTTTACTGCTGTGTAGAAGAGTGAATCAAACCTAGTAATCAAACTTTGCTAGGCTGAAAAGCAACCCAAGAGGTCTTCTAGGTCATCTGTGAGCTTTGACATCAGCAGGTCTGGAAACGACCTTTTCTTACCATCTGAGAAAGAAAATACGGCACAGGCAGCGCAGTGCAGCCTGTGCACAAAGCCCACCAGCTCCCAGTGCCCTTGCACCTGTGGCTACCAACTTTTGGCAATCACCCTATAAATGCTTGGAGACAGGGCTCTTTCTTAGTCCAAAGTGTCCTTTCTCTGAATTCTTCTCCCCTTTCCCCTCCTTTCCTCTTATTAGCTGCTTACTCTCTCTTCACATCCCCCTTGACTTCATGGTATGAAAGTAACACCATTTAATGTTTCTTGATTACCCTAATTTCCTTTTTAATTCTTATTTTAGCTTTTACTTTCTAATTATAAGAAGATTCATGCTCCATGAAGCACGCAGGGAAGACAGAAAATCTCCCGTTTGGCTTTCTGAGGAGCACCATGGTGGTCGTGAAGAACAGTGCCTTACAAAGGCGGCAAAAAAGAAGCCAAGGAGAAAACGGTCGATCCATTCTCTAAGACAGACTGATATCACGTGAAAGCACCAGGTGTGCTCAATATGAGCAATATTAGACGAGCACTAGTCACCAGGACTTAAGGATCCAAAATTGCATCTGATGACCTCAAGGGTCTTGCTGATCTGCAGAATGATGAAGTTTCATTTAGGAAATTAAAGCTAATTACTGATGATGTTCAGGGTAAAAACTGCCTGACCAACTTCCATGGTTTGGGTCTTATGTGTGACAAAATGTGTCCAGGGTCAGGAAATAGCAGACTATGACTGAGGCTCACTTGATGTCGCTGCCAAAGACTATCTGCTTCAACTGTCTGTGTTGGTTTCACTGAAAAACAAACAAACACAAAACACAACAATTAGATTTGGAAAACCTCTTATGCTCAGCACCAACAGGTCCACCAAATCTGGAAGAAAATGATGTAAATCATGACTGAGAGGTGAAGAAAAATGCCTTGAAAGAAGTGGTCCATAAATGGATTCCAGACAGCACTGGGAAAGACATAGAAAAGGCTTGCAAAAAGAAGAAAGAAAGAAAAGACTTGCTAGACAAAGCGGGTACATTAGTAAATGTGGTGAAGAAAGCTGATGGTGTCCAGCTATTGAAAGCATCTAGGTCTTAGCATCTAGGGTTTTAAAGGCTTGAAGTTAAATAAGTGGCCATTTAGCAAGGATACACCAAAGTCCACATGGAAGAAGCACACCAGCCTGTGTAACCATGAAGTGTCAACGGGATCAGGTATGTGAAGATCAAAAACAAATAATTACATTGATATAAAGGAGAAGGGTCAGAGTGGAGACCCAAAGCCCATCTGTTGATAATTGAACATTCCTTCAATGAAGGGACACACATAAGTGATGACTCATCCAGGGAGCAGTGTAGCACCAATGAAACACAACATTCCTCTAGTTCTTTTTTTTTTTTTCATAAAAAACAATTACATTGTATTTATTTTCAAATCAGGCATTTGAATTTTTTGCTTGTTTTACATTTTGCATTCATGAATGGAATGATACATTTAGGCCATTTAAGATAATTTTTATCATAGTTAAATACTTGAATCATAAAATTTTAGATGATAAAATCTGTAAAAATTTGAATTTCTAATGATTAATGAAAATGGTAATTGATGTATGTATATGTATGAACTGTGAAAAGAATTGTATGAGCCCCAATAAATTGTTAAAATAAAATTTTAAAAAAAGAATAATTTGGCATCTAAAAAATACAAATAAGAAAAAAAAAGAATTATGTAGAGCAGTTCACCTAGAACTTAGTGCTTAATTAGAGATACATATTACACTTGTAACAAGGTGATGCAAAATGAATAGCCATGGAATGAGGAATTAAGTGACTTGTAACTCTGAATCAGTATATTATTTTAGGTTTTTAAATGGCTTAACATTTAAAAGCAGTGTCAGTCAAGAGAATGTTATCAACAAGCATTTAAAAAATAAAATTAGTAAAACAATAGAGAATCTAAATCTTAAATAAGACAAAACACATAAAGGCGCCTAGCTGCTTTCCACAGCTGTTCTGTTATGTCTTTCTCAGCCCCATCACAGCATCCTGGGCTCCAGGTCTCCATCCCAGCGCAAATAAGAAAGCCCATTTTCAACATTTTATAGCACAAAACACTACATGCTTCTCTTGTCTTACCATTTTCATTAATCATTAGAAATTCCTCTAGTTCTTTACTGCTTCCTTTCCCCACTATCATGGCCCCAGTTAGACATCACAAATCTTGTTAGACCAGTGTATGTACATTGGTACAGATTAGAACTTTCAACACACGGAATCCAGGATAGATATATCCCTCAGAAAGAGTAATGGGAGTAACAATTCTGTGAGGGTATGGGAAGGAGGGTGTTAGGGGAAAGGGGAAATAAAAGCGATAATGGATATGTAACCCCCACCTTGAGGGGAACAAATTACAGAACTGTGGATGAAGAGATATATTGGATGGTGTAAAATATGAAATATACATATATAATTTATTAAAGGTTCGTAAGGGTAGTAGGGTAGGGGAGAGAAGGAAAAAAGAGGACCTGACATAAAGAGGCTCAAGTAGAAAGAAAATGTTTTGAAAATAATGATGGCAGAATCTGTACAAGTTTACCAGATGTATTTGATTTATGGATTGTTGTAATATCTGTAAGATCCCCTAATAAAATGATCAATTAAAAAAAGAATGAAAAGTCTTGTTAATTTATTCATCCTCTCCATGATGTGTTCATCTGAAAAGTGAAAATGCTGAAGAAGCCACGTTTGAATCAGGAAAATTCACGGAGCTTCGCGGTGAAGGTGGTAATTCTGGAAAAACCACTTGGGATGAGACGGCATTAAAGTGGAACAAGATGATAGCTGTGAGCCGATGGCTGAAGAATCTGTTTAAAATTCAGACTTTTAATGGTGTCAAGTAAGAGGTCTTATTTGTGGGGGAAAGAATATAGAAAATGTCACTCACAAGCAACCATCCCCGACAGATAACCATTATGAACATTTTAGTCAAATTCCCAACACCTTTCCCTCTTGTTTTGTTTTGGTTTGTGCATGTATAAATGTGTGCATGTAACTTTTAAAGACAAAATGATACAAGATACTTCTTTTTAGTAAGCATCACATCATAAGCATTTTCATTCACTACATATTCTTTTGCAATATGGTTTTAGTGATAGGATCCAAGAATGTATCAGAATTTGCTTAATCAAATTCTGTTAAATCTAGGAAAGTGAATATTTCTAATTCATAGTCATATTCAATTCATACTTGATTAAGCATTTATTGTGATAATGCTGATCAATGAAAATCATGACAAATGGACAAAAGATTGATGATATCAAGAATTTCATTCGATGTGGATCCCCAATCAATGGTCATGGAAGCAGTAGTCAAGAAAGCAACACCATGCATTGGGCAGTTTTTTCGTACAAGACCTCTTTAAATTAGTGAAGAACAAAGATGCCACTTTAGTGCACCTGATCAAAGCCATGGGTGGCATTGCCAATCTCCTCATCTACATGGGGAAGTTGGGCAATGAATAAGGAAGACTGAAGAAAAATTGATGCAGTTGATTATAGTGTTGTTGAAGAATACTGAAGCTATTGAACAAACATATCAGAACAAACATATCTGTTTGAGAAGAAGTGCAGCCAGGAAGCTCCTTAGACTTCATCTCAAGTGCTTTGGTCATGCTATCAGGAGAGACCAGTCTTCAGAGAAGGACATTATGTTTGCTAAAGTAGAGGGTCAGAGTCAAACAGAAATACCAACAAGATGGTTTGATGCACTGGCTGCACCAGTGGGCTCAAACCCAACAGCAATTGTGAGGGTGACACAGGACTGAGCAGAGTCTCCTTACGCTGTGCACAGGGTCGCTGTGAGTTAGAACTGATTTGACAGCACCTAACTACAACAAGCACAAGGTAACTTTCCTACCCGTTATCCATTTAACCATTGTTATAAGAGCCACTTGAAGTAGACATGGTGACGTCACTTTACAGAAAGGAAATTGAGGGTCCGAGAAATTGTAGGTCACCCCAGATAACAGTTGGATGGGTGAAATGCAGACTGAAGACTTTAGTTCTGGTGAGTGAGCACAAACATAATGCTTCTAGAACTTTCTTAGTGTCTTTAAGATAAGAACAGTGAGAAATCTCCCCCTAAAGGTTAGTGTCCCAAGGCTTCAGAGAAAAGGTGGGGGGGGGGGAGGTTATACAGTAGGTGGTTTATGATATATGAGAAAGTGGAAGGAGAACGACTTAGAAGGGACCCCTGAATTTTCATAGTCATAGGAATAATAATTGTTTAGTGTTTTATACACAGGGGCCCTGATGGCTTAGTGTTGGGCTGCTAAGTCCAAGGTTAGCAGTTTGAACCCACTAGCTACTCTGCAGGCAAAGATGAGGCTTTCTACTCCTGTAGAGATTTAGTCATGGAAACCCACGGGAGGGGCCAGTGCTACCCTCTTATAGGATCACTATGAGTTGGAATCGACTCCAAAGTAGTGGGTTTTTGGTTTGGCACTAGACACGTTACTGAATTTTATCCTCAGAACCACCCTGCGAAGGACCTGATGATCCAATGTTCGCTTTTCAGATGCAGAGAATGAAGCTTTAGAAAAGTCAAGGTCACCGTGCTGGCAGATGGCAGAGTCAGGATGGGAACCCAGTTTATGTGATCCCAGAGTCTCCCCTCAACTTACATTCCAACTTCCTCTGCTTGTTCTTTAATGTCACACAAAGGTTTGCTCTTAGTGTCATGGGGCCCAGTCCGACTTACAGGGTGCATGCGAAGGATGCCCATCAGGCAGATGAATGAGGGGGGAGGAAGAGAGAACAGAAGACTGTGTGAAACAAAGCCCAGGGAGGTGGTGGATGGGTGGGGAGCTCGAAATACTGCCAGTGGCAGTAAAAATAGGACCGGTATTCTGGCACACATTAAAGCTCCAGTCTGGAAAGCAATGTCAAACTGCTGAAAAGTTTCTAGCCTTCGCCTTTTCAAGAGTCTCTTGTTTGATAAACAAAGGAGGGGCCTAAGACTACTTATTAAAAACAGTCTTTGTTCCAAGTTATGCTAGTACATATTCCCAGAAGGATTAGTTCCAAATGTTGGTCAAGTATTGATTGATGAAACAGCTGTTTCAGAAGCTCATCTTGTAGCAAAACACTTTGGGGACATCCTGTCCATTTAGACACCTCTGGTTTTAGATTGTGAATCTCTAAAATTTAATGTTCTACTTAATTGTTAAAATGTTCTACTTCACCGTTGTTAAAATTAATGAAGAGCTACAAAGAACTTGGGGGTGGAGAATAAACACAAAGCTGCTAATATAGGCTACTGCGATATCCTTCTTCCTATTCTGAAGCCAGAATGCTTTGGTGGAGATACCATGGAAACCAATGATATATGCCACCTCTTTCTCACGGGTCTCTCTCCATCCTCCAGGTCAGTTCAGAGGCTGCAAGCAAAAATGATTTAACCCCTATCCTTCGCCATCTTTCAGTTCTTTTCCTGCTTTGTGAAAAAACCTCCCTACCAAGTGTTTCCCTTCATTGACACCTGCATCTTCCATCTTGTGCTGCCCGCACTCAGCCCCTGAGCTGTGGTTTGGATGGCAGGGCTGCCAACAACGGAGTTCTCAGTGTTTCTGTAGTGTTTCACTTCAATTATGAAGCCATCACTATAAGTAGATTGCGCTAACACAAGTTCTTGAAGGCCAGTGAAACCAAATGAGCATGCATCTGTGGGGCATTGGGTGGGTACTCTACCAGATGGTCTCTGTTGGTTAACAGTTTGTAAATGAGTTTAATTGGATTTTTAAAAATCTGATATTATTTGTTCCCGTGAGAGGTAGTGGGCATATAAAAAGAAGCTTTATCATCAAAATCTGGAGCAATGAAGCATAGTAATTCCCTAGTGAATATTTTCAGTGCATTTTTTCATGTTACCAGATAGTTTTGCATCCTTCTGACACTCCAGTCACAGAAGCCAGCCTCCTGCGTTGAAAGGGACATCTAGAACTTACTGTCTTGCAGTTGACTGCCCACGATCACTCCAGTTTTGAATTGCCCCCTGTGCACCTGCCTTACACCCAGCTTGTTGGAATCACTTAATATGAACAATGGAAACACCGTATATACTCGTGTATAAGCCGAGTTTTTTCAGCACAAAAGTGTGCTGTAAAACTGGGGTTCGGCTTATACACGGGTCAGTGGTACCCTAGTGAGGTGTAACATCTCGCTGGGGCCACCCTGAGGTAACGGGACGAGCCGAGCGCCTGTTATCTCGCGGGTGATTGCCATTTCTCCATTGTGCATTCAAAGTCCCGCTGACACTGCAGGGCTTTGAATGTTTGTTTACTCACATCTAACCAATCAGAGCCGTCCTATGATATGTATCTTTGAATAAGCCTTTTAAAGACCGTGTGCGTAAGATGTGGCATGAATGGATGTCATCTGGTCAAGCCCGACTAACAAAAGGAGGAAATTCATGAAGCCTGACATAGAGTTAATAGCAAAGTGGGTTCAAGATGCGTGGGAAGACATTCCAGAAGACATGGTGCTACGTGCCTTCCAGAAATGTAGTATTAGTAATGCTATGGATGGCAGTGAAGACTGCGCTTTGTACGAAAATGACAGCAGTGATGGTGATGACAGCGATCTCAGTGAGGACAGCGTCTATGATGACCTCACACCAGCTGAAGCTCTGCATTGGGATACGGATGATGATGAGTAATCCAGTTTTGAAGGACTTTAACTCTTCACATTTTAGCTTGGTTGCTGATTGAGCTCAGGGAATAGTACTCTTAAGGTATCATTGTTGATGCCTTATTGTTTTTGTTGAACCTATTTTCCACTTACTGTGCTGGTTTACTAATGTTAAATGACTTGTCCTTTTATTTATGTTTTTTATTTAAAATAAATATTTAAATACATTACCCCACTGATGTCTCAATTTTTAGTAATTTTATTTTCATTTGTTTGATTATTGAAACTCACCAATAGATTCTGCATTTTCCACCCTAGGCTTATACTCGCGTCAGTTTTTCTGGTTGCCCAGGTAATAATTAGGTACCTCGGCTTATCATTGGGTCAGCTTATATTCGAACATATACGGTAAGTACACTTATCTAATCAGCTTCCCATCCCCTGTATCATCCCTATTAAAGCAGCTTCTCTCTGTGTCTCTTTCCCAGTTGGAGGATAGGCTGCTGGCATCTCCTGGCCCCTGAGTGGTAGTGTGCCACAGAGCTGGGGGAGCAGCTGGTGAAGCCTCTTTGATGGGAGAGCAAACTGAAAGCCATCCTTTGAAGTGGGGCCCTAAGGACAAGTCCTTGTATCTTTAGAGCCTTTGTACCTGATCTGGTTCTAACTTGACCCTCATGCCAGTGGCCTGGGTATCTCACTACATTCTATATGACCCCAGTTACGAGGGCCCCCTGGAAATGCCAGGCAGCACTTAGGGTGCTGTTCTTCGTTTAGCTTGTTATTCTGGGGCTTCACATGGAGACCCTTCATTTGACTTCAGTCTCTATTTCCAATCCCCTGTTGTGTTAGTCTGGGTTGATTAGAGAAACAAATTCATAGACATTCATATGTGTATAAGAAAGAACTTTATATAAAAGAACCATTGCATATTGAGAAAACATCCCAGCCCAGTCCAGGTGAAGTCCATAAGTCCAATATTAGTCTAAATGTTTGGTACTAATCCATAAATTCCTCTTTCAACTCATGCAGCACATGTGAAGATGCCTAATGCAGGAAGATCACAGGCTAGTCAGTGAAAATCTTGTACATTCAGTCATGGTAGAAGTAGCTCAGTGCTAGTGTGGGTCTCCATGGGGTGCCTCCAGCTCCAAGGTTCTGACTCCACCAGTATGTCTCCATGTGGCTTGTCAACAGGAATGTGTAGCAGAAAGAATGTGTGTCCTGCCTCCAGGGAAGAAGACAGAAGTTCCCAGAATCCTCGGGAGAGGGCCATGCCTACACAGAGGAATGATTGGCTATGGCCTGATTGACAAACTAGACTCCACCCCTTCACTCAAGTTGACAGGATATTATGTAACTGCCACACCTGTGTTCTCTCCTTTTGCCAAAAGATGGCCCTCTCCCGGCTGCTTCTCACCCAAAGGTCACGCTGTAGGCCAAACCAAGCATTCATTGCTTTTCCCTGCTCACCCCAGCACTCCCAGGGATGGACGAACCAATGCCGGGTGTACTGAAGTTTCATTTAGCTCTTGGGGTTTTATGGCCACAAAGAAACTCATCTGAGGAAAATCCAAAGTTAAACTCATCCAGAGAAGAAAAAAATACAAAACCCAACTCATGACAATGCTGCTCATCCCAGAGTAGGATTGTGCCATGGAGTTTGATTGGCTGTAATCCTTATGAAATCAGATTTCCAGGCCTCTCTTCTGTGGCACCACTGAGAGGGTTTGAACCACTAACCTCTAAGGTGAGTAGTACACACTCAAACTGTTTATCTATCCCTTATTGTAGGGACAGGGATGGGCAGTGGCCCAGGGCTCACAGTTTCTATACCCCTTCAGCATCTCCCACCCATCTCCTCATTAGAATCAACCCTGCAATACTCTGTGCCAGACCCTGAATTAAGTAGGTTAGATACATTATATACATTATTTCATTGCACATACACTCTGCAGCCCACTGCCGTCTTGTTGATTCTGACTCAGAGCAATCCTAGTTAGGGTTTCTAAGGGTGTAGCACCTTACAGGAACAGATAGCCTCTTATTTCTCCCATGAAGCAGCTGGTGAGTTTGAACCACCATCCTTGTGGTTAGCCATTCAACACTTACCGGACAGGGCCACCTTGGCTCCTTTATATACATACATAATTTTGTTGCTATTATTATTATTATTAAATATGCATGTATGAAGAAAGAAGGTCCTGTAATAATTTTGAGTTTTGGAGAAAGATGAGGCTTTCTCTCCTGTAAAAGAATCACAGACTCAGAAACGCACAGGGGCAGTTTTATCCTGTATTATAGGGTCACTATGATTCAGCATTGGCTCAATGGCAGTGGGTTGGGTGGTTGGTTGGTTGGTTGGTTGGGTACTAAGCTTCGGGCTTGATGAATACAAGGTCAGTATTTGTGTTAGCCAGGGTTGTGTTAGTCACAACCATTTGTGTTAGTCAGGGTTGACTAGAGAAACAAATTCATAGACACTCATATGTGTATAAGAAAGAGCTTTATATACAAGAGCAATTGTATATTGAGAAAACATCCCAGCCCAGTCCAGATCAAGTCCATAAGTCTGATATTAGCCCATATGTCCAACACAAATCTATAAATTCCTCTTTAGACGCAAAATGCCACACATGCAATGACACCAAATGCAGAAAGATCACAGGCCAGTTGGTAGAAAATCTTGTGGATCCAGTGGCGGTGGAAGCATCTTAGTACTGGCATGGGTCTCCACATGGCTCCTCCAGCTGCAAGGCTCTAGTGTAGCTCCATGAGTGCTGTCACCAGTAAGACAAAGCAGAGAGTGTCTGTGTGTATCTGGCCTCCAGTCAACTAGTTATTTCTGTCACACCTCCACATGAGGTCATCAAGTGTGACCTGATTGACAGGCTAGACCCCACCCCTTCGCAAGTTGACAGGAGATTATGTAACTGCCACACCATTGCTGTGATGCAATTTCTGGCTACATGTTTTCTTTAAGAAAATGGAAATATGAACTCATCACTACCATGAGCTGCTGCCAAGTTGGTTCTGACTCATAGCAACCCTGTGCCCATCCTAATGGAACTGTGCTTCAGAGGGCTTTCAGCGGCTGATGTCTTGTAAGGAGGTTACCAGGTCTTTCTCAAACCACGACATTTTGTTAGCAACTGACAAAGCATACCATCCAGGGATTCCCAAGCCCACCATTAGTTCCTTGGATTTGGGGGGACTACTTCTCTGTCTTTGATCCCACAACAGAGCCAGGCTTTTCTTCTCAATGCTGCTTGATTATAAAATGACTGCTTGATTGTAACCCTCCTCCCCCCTGTTCGGCAAGACTCACCGTCACTGTGCCCCACATTCTGCCTTCTTGGTACTTCAGCACCTGCTGTGGAGAAGGCTCTCGCGGCCACAGATGAGGGAGGAGTGTACTGTGATGCAAGGCATGGCTGGAGAATTGATAAACTCCATAACTCCCACCGATGCTGGAAACATTCAGCAAGATCCAACAGGAAAAAGAAACCGAAGCATTTTCCTATTCTTCATCTTGTGAGTGTATTGTGCTGACCTTTTGTGTGTGTCTAACACATTTCACTCCCTCCAGCTGATGAAGATGAAGGAAGTCACGTTATTCAGTGAGAGACTGGAGCGCTGTGAGCGTAACCTGAATGAGAAAGCACAGGCATAGCTGCATGGACATTGGTCTCGAATTCAAACTAGGTTTTACAGGTCGCTGCTGCAGTCAAGGGCCTCCTAGGGCCTTGTTTTCACGAGGCTGGGGGCACTTTTAGAAATCAGACCATCCTTCCTTCCCATCTTTTGACTCACTGCTGCTGGGGAGATCCACTTCAGTGAAGCAGAGGGACTTGAGGGTAGATGTAACAATCCTTAGCTGGGCTCCGAGGGAAACAGCAGGTGACCGAAGGATCTAGGCAGTGAAGTAAATCTGAGAACGAAAGGCTGTGTCATCACCCGGAGCCACAGGCTGTTCAGGTTCATGAGTCTCAAGTTTCCCCGGCAGGGGATTCCTGAGGAGGATTCTGCCTGCTCCATCACCTTAAGAGGTTTTGGAAGTTTCCCTGAGCCTTCATGTGTGGGTTGCTGCCTGGGGCTTGCTTGGCCTTCCCGAGATACGGCTGACCTTATGCGACCTTCAGATGAATACAACTAGGACCTGTGGTACTTTAAGAAAGTTAGACTCTTTAGGAGACTTGATGCCATTCAGGCGCTCCTTCTCTGTGCCAACTGAGGACGAAGAGGAGAGGAGTGGATACCCAGTCCCCTGGGAGCAGTGAAAGGATTGATTACACCTTGGTTCCAGACTGGCTTGTGGAGCAAATGCCTTGGCATTAGCTGGTTCCAGAAGGATTGTAGTGATTACACATGGTCCAAGATTTCACTCGGGCACCGGATTTCATGATATCTCTCTCTCTCTCTCTCTCTCTCTCTCTCTCTCTCTCTTTCACACACACACACACACACACACACACACACACACACACACACACCCGATAGTTGTGGACAATGTCTCCTCTGATCTTCACCTGAGGTGGAGGCAAAGACAGGGAGTTCACTTTCTCATGTGAATTGTGGTCACAGAGAAAGCAGGTAGAGATGACTACCTTTGCGGCAGCTGGCAAAATGTCAGCTAACTAAATAAACACCAAGCCTGCTCTTCAATTCCCAGAGTTAAGAGAAGGTCAACATGTAGGGTGCTGCGTGTCTCCCCACCCTGGATTTTAGCCATGAATTTACTCTCGCCATACAAACTGCCCAGAGCTTTTTCTGCCCTTTGTTCCTTTCCCGCCAGAGGGTGGCTGCCCTGACCCTTGCTAGGATTGGTGATCTTTCACTAGTAACTGCTATGATTGGTCAATACATGACTGAGGGCATCTCTCCACAGGCTCACCAGGAATGCTTCATTAGCATACTTACCTGTTTGATCAGTTGCCCGCCATTCCTTCCTTGTTTGAACATGCACGACTATTGGCTACCTCAGCTGTACCCTATTTTACATGTGACATAATGGTGCCAGCCCCTCGCTGGCTATTTAAACCTCTGCTCTCAACACAATGAAACGAAGCTTGATCCGATTCCTGTCTTGCCTCCATCTCTTTGCGCCCTTGCCCATCTTCATTCCCAGTCCCTCTTTCAGGTCCACGTTGTTGATGTCCTGCGGGCCACGACACAACACACGAAGAGTTCCAGTGTGGTAAGATATTGCTCTGTGCATCTGTGATGGGACAAACCAATTGGCTATTCACTTTTGACAGGGTTCATTCTGCTAAGTTGACACATCAAGCTTGGGGGCTGGAGTCTCGGGAGGCCCTCTGCTCTGGGAAGCGGTGAACTAGAAGGCACTTGATAAGAACGTGCGAGCCAAGAGTCCAGCTGCGCCCCACTACCCCGTGTCTTCTGATCGTCCAGGGCATGAAGTTACAGAGAGAGCATCGGAGGAGATGGAAACCCATGGTAACATTAACACACACCGATCTCAGGGGAACCTCACTGACATCGCCAACAGCGTGTGCTTCCTCCAGTTTCTCTCCGCTTCACCTGCAAGCCACCTTTGGTATCTGTCTGTAGAGGCCCCAGCCCCTTTCAGCAGCGTTGGCGGCCGAAGCCAGGAAGCCAGCTGACTTATCCTCTCACACAAACACTGTGTTGGCGCTGGAATGACATAGTGATAGCTACTCTCTCAAGGTGATGCTAATTGTCTCCTAATAAAATCAAATCTCAAGTCATCTACTACGATGGGAACCACGTGAACTTAGAGATGTTGAATACCAGTGAGATCGTCTGAAGCAGACTGTCCGCTCATTACAAGGTCGTCGAGATCCCATGTCATTTCTGAGTAAGCCAGGCAAGAACTGCATCACCAGGCTGGCAAAACTCCAAGTGGCCACCAGGACTCTCTGGAGGGCAGGCCTCTCACCGGGCAGTTGTCTGAGGTGGCACGTCACTATTCTGCCCTCATTCCCCTTCTCTTAAATTTTTTTTTTTTTAAGTAAGAGGTCCATAGGCCTCCGTAAGCCACCAGAAACGGATTGATTTGCTCAATCCTGTGACTCACCATCTCAGGCTTCTGGTAGAGCAGCGGTTCTCAAGCTGTGGGTCGCGACCCCTTTGGGGTCCAAATGACCCTTTCACAGGGGTTGCCCAATTCATAACAGTAGAAAAATGACAGTGATGAAGTAGCAACGAAAATAATTTGATGGTTGAGGGTCACCACAACCTGAGGAGCGGCGTGGGAAGGTGGAGACCACTGTGCTAGAGACCGGGCACCACTGTTCCTTCTCCCATGGGAGCGGTGAGTGTCCGCAGAGAGAGCCCAGCTTCCAGGCCGGGCCTTCGGGGTGAAGTGCGGCTTCTCAGATGTGCAGGATGACTGGGCCTGTCACGTTCTCTGCTCCCGAGTGAAGACCCAGACTTCAGGTGTTGGTGGGAAACACTTGATTCCTTTAGAAGCAGGTGCCGGCTGACCTAGCACTTCATTGCTTGTGCAGATCCACGTTGTTTCTCATGACGAGGCAGCGAGGAGCCCACGTGACTTTCTGAGCATGCCCTTCCGGGGCAGAGGTCGGCAAACTGGGGCTCAAGAGCCATATGTGGCTTTTTTCGGTTCATACACATGGCTTTGAAGTAAAATTGAAAACAAAACAAAAAACCCTAAAGGATATTACTGAGATCATGGTGATGTCATTTTAAAGATCCAAAGAACAAATTTCATTGGTGCAAAATGGCTTAATTCCTTTATTGGGAATGGGATAGATTTTTAAAGTTACGGTGCAGTATTTCTTCATTTCTCTGATTCTAAGGGAATCCCAGTAAATCCCCAGCAAGCACCTGGCCCACCCTCACTTTATAGGCGAGGATACTAGGGTGCTTGGTGAGTTTTTCCAGCCACAGTGGCCAGTCCATTCTGAAAAGAGCATCGATGTTGACCGGAACCTGCCCCTGTTGCCTTTGAACAGGAGCTGAAAACTTTTGAGGCAAAAGAGCCACTCCTGTCCCTCACAACAATGTAACAATTATTTGACAAGCATGATAGTGGGGCAGGAGGAAAGTCATGTATGATGTTCTTGATATCACCTCACAACTTGCTTGGCCATACATATTCAACCCATCCAATCTATTCTTGAAATGGTCTCTGAATTCAGAGGGGACATATTCAAGTTAGTGATGAAGCTGTACTGTCCCTACGAGACTGACTCTACTTTGAGAAGCCAGCCTTTTCCCAGTTGTATTCTGAGTGTCCTGGCATAGGGGTTTCGTGCTCACCAGCTAACAGCACACTCAGCAGTTCAAAGCTACTGGCTGTTTGGAGGAAGAACGTCAAGGTTTTATACCTTACAAAGAGTTCCAGTCTCAAAGTTCTACAAAGACAGCCCTATCCTGTGCTAACGGGCTGCCGTAAGTTGGAACCAACTCTATGGCTGTGTTTTGAGTTTTGAGTCCGTATCTGGCACTATATCAGACAATATTCCACAGTCAGTCATAGATTTTACTGGCTATTTCTTTTAGAAGTCTATTGTCGGGTCTTTATCCCCAGTCTGTTTAGTCTGGAGTTCTGCTGAAACCTGCAGTCCACGGGTGCCTCTGCCTATATTTGAAATACCAGAAGCACGTCTTCTATCATCACAGCGACCTGCAATACATCAGAGCTGAACAAACTAAAGCATCAAGTCATAGGTGTGTGGTCTTAACCAGGGTGCACTAGAATTCACTGTAGCTATTTTAAACAGCGTTTGCCCAGATAGCAGATTGTTGAACTCTGAAGATTTATGCGTTATGGTGATGCTGGAAGCTACGTGACCAGTATTTCACCCACGGTCTATGGATTTCACTGGTGTTTCTAGACTCAGACAAATTAAGAAGAAAGGTTCAGAGATCTATATCTGAAAATTATCCAACAAAAACTGTATGAATCTCATAATTAGGCTTCATGGCAACTGGGCTAGGCCAGGAGGACCTATGGTCTAACACAATGCAGAGAACTCCAAGGTGGAACTGCTGTGAGCAGTCAAGCAGTTGTGGAAGAATCCTTCGGAGTGCTGTCCTCTTAATCAGGTTTCAGCCTTGATACAATGGAAAGGAAGTTTAATTGGGGGCCGGGGAGAAGGCCTACTCTGATCTAGAAGTTGACACTGTGTGGATGAGCTCACTTCTTGCTGGTGCAGATCCTGGATCTGGTTTGTTGACCTGCTCACACTGGGAGCTTCAGAGACTTGCCATCCCTTGCGTTCTTTTGATTCTGAAGTCACGAACCTGACTTGCTGATCTTGGATTCATCTGCCTTTGCCTCCGCCAGTCACTTAGACTTTTCCTGGTCCCGGCAGTAATACAAGTCAAGAAAAAAAACCCTCCAGCTTAACATCTGAACCATGGGGTTGAACCAACCTGCATTTAACTGTGTGAGCCACTTTCTTGATATATAATTCTTTGACTTAAATATCTCTTATATGTAAAAATTTATATATAGTTAATATATGTTATATATATACATATATATATATATATATGTTTGGCTTCTCTAGCGCAACCAGCCTAAGAGAGACTCATAGAGTCGCTGTTTATCCAATATCATTTGATAATGTTTTGGGCAGTGAGCCCCTTGGGACTATACGACAACCACAACCACAGATTCAGACATTCCAGTAATCATGAAAGTGGTGCCAGGCCAGGCAGTATGCTATTTTTCAATCTAAGGTTATCTATCATCAGTGGGCCCCTGCAAATTTGGAAGACAGTTACTTTGGCTAACTGACTGGAAGAGATCCATATTTGTACCTATTCCAAAGAAAGGTGACCAAACAGAATATTTAAACTATAGAACAATGTCATTGATTGTGCATGCAAGTAAAATTTTGCTTAAGTTCACCCAACAACAGTTGGGGCGGTACATTGACAGGGAGCTGTCCGAGTGTCAGGCTGGATTCAGAAGAGGAAGTGGAACAAGGGATGTCATTGCTGATGTCAGATGGATCTTGGCTGATAGCAAGAATACTAGAAAGATGTTTGCTTGTGTTTCATTGACAATGCAATAGCAGTTGACTGTATGGGTGATACATGATAGACTGTGATTAACCTTGAGAAGAATGAGAATTCCGGAATGCTGCATGGTGCTCATTCGGAATTGTTCATGAAGCAAGAGGCAGTTGTGTGAACAGAACAGGGGAATACTGCATGGTTTAAAATCAGGAAAGGTGTGCACCAGGGTTGTATCTTACTATGTGGGTTTGATATATAAGCCAAAAAAATCATCAGAAAAGCTGGATTACATGGAGAAGAATGTGGCATTATGATTGGAGGAAGGTTTATTAGCCTGAGATCTACAGATGGCACAACCTTGCTTGGTGAAAGTAAGGAGGAATTGAAGCACTTGCTGATGAAGACCAAGGATTGTAACCTTCAGTGTGGATTTCCACTTAATGTAAGGACGATCAGAATCCTCACAACTGGACCAACAGATGTGGGGTAGTAATCTATAATCTGTTGTCAATTTGAGAGGATTATGAGTGAAGGGGTAGAGTTTGCCTGTCAATCAGGTCATGGCCTCAGTGTGGGCTTGGCCTTCTCCTGAGGATTCTGGGAAGGCAGGAGACTCTCTCTTTTTGATCACTCCCTGTGAGACATCCCTGTGGAGAAGACACATGGAGAGAGGCTGATGCAGTCAAACCTCTGAAGATGGAGGAGCCAGGTGGAGACCCCTGCCAGCGCTGAGATGCTTACACTTACACTGGATCCACAAGACCTTCCACCCACCGGCCTGTGATCTTGCTGCATTTGGTATCATTGCATGCGTTTTGTGAGTCTGAAGAGGACTTTAGAGATTGGTATCGGACATAAGGGCTAATATCTGAAGAGGATTTTAGAGATTGGTATGGACATATGGACTAACTTATGAACTTGATCTGGACTGGGCTGGGAAGTTTTCTCAATATTCAACTATTCTTACATGTAAAGCTCTTTCTTATACACGTATGAGTCTCCATGAATTTGCTTCTCTAGTCTACCTAGACTAACATAAGGTAGCATCATGATAAATGGAGACTAGTTTTTGAAGTAGTCAAGGATTTTGTTTTACTTGGATCCATAATCAATGCTCAGGGAAGCAGCAGTCAAGAGATCAAAAACATTAGGCAAATCTGCTGCACAAGACCTCTTTAGAAGATTGAAGAGCAAGGATGTTGCTTTTAAGACTAAAGTGTACCCTACCCAAGCCATAATATTCTCTATTGCATCATATGCATGTGAAAGTTGGACATCAAATAAGGAAGACTATACAAGAATTGATGCATTTTTAAATTGTGGTGCTGGAATAGAATATTGAAAGTACTGTGGCGCGCTGAAAAGACAAACCAATCTGTATCGGAAGATGTAAGACCAGAGTGCCCCTTAGACTAAAGATGGCAAGGTTTGTCAGGAGAAACCAATCCCTGAAAAGGACATCATGCTTGGTCAAGTGGAGGACAGTGAACAAAGGAAGACCCTCAGTGCGATGGACTGACACAGTGGCTGCAGGAATACTTGCAAGGGTGGCGCAGGACCAGGCAGTCTTTTGTTCTGCTTTGCACAGGGTCACTATGGGTCAGAGACAACTCGATGCACCTAACAACAGAACAGCATCATCAGTGGGAGCTGACTCAATGGGAACGAATAACAGTGTTAGTCCAGATAGACTAGAGAAACAAATCCAGGGAGACTCATGTGTATAAGAAAGAGCTTTATGTACAAGATCAATTGAATATCAAGAAAACACCCCAGCCCAGTCCAGATCAAGTCCATAAGTTCAACATTAGCATATATGTTTGATACCAATCTATAAAGTCCTCTTCAGATTCACCAACCACATGCAATGACACCTAGTGCAGGAAGATCACAGGTCAGTGGGTGGGAAATCTTGTGGATCCAGTGGCATTGTAAGCATCTCAGCACTGGCAGGGGTCTCCATGTGGCTTCTCCAGCTCCAAGGCTCTGACTGCCATTAGCCTGTCTCTATGTGGCTTCTCAACAAGAATGTCTTACAGGGACTGAGCCTTGTCAGTAGAGAATCTACACCAGAGTGAGCCTGCATCCTGCCTCCAGAGAGCTATTTATCTCCTTAGCCCCTCCAAATGAGGTCATCAAGCTGTGATCTGACTGACAGGCCTTCCACCCCTTCACTCTTAAGAACTCCACCCCTTCACTCTTAAGCCTCAACTTGACACAGATTATGTCACTACCACAATCAGCATTTAAAACAAATGATATTTTAGGTATATTCAGTGATAAGATCAATCTATTTCAGTAATAGCCCAATTCTTACTTACTCTTATAATGTGACTCTGCAGTATCTCCTATCCAGGGGTTGAGTCTATTTCCCAATTCTTTGACTCTGGGCTGGCCTTTTGATTTGCTTTGACTAGTAGAATATGATGGAATGATGGGTACCACCTCTAAACTTACTATTACTTAAGGGATATTGCATCCTGTGTTTTCCCTCTAGCAGGAAAACACCCAAAGTAGAAATGAGTGACCCTCTGTGAAGCCATCAGAGACCACCCAGCCCCTAGCCCACCCACCAATGGATTCAAAATGCAGAAATAAACTCAACCAAGATCAGCAGACCTAGTCAGATGGCCAACAGATTTGTGAGCAATAATTAATGGCTGATGTTTTAAGCTACTGTGTTTGGGCGTGCTGTGTTACCCAGGATTATTGTGAAAATATCTACTGCTATGGAGTCCATTCAGACTCACAGCGACTGTACTAGTTATTATCTAGTTCTTCTATATCAGAAATACTATAAATAGTGACAAGAGATGGCTTCAATAATTTCGATCAATTGTGAAAAACAGACAAATCAAGCAAAACCACATGTGGATGGCTTCAGCAAACAAAACTTTATTATCTCTTAGTTTGGTGCCAGTTCTAGGGAACATTCTGGTTCTGTTGGCTTTAGGAGCAGTCCTATCTCCTGGCGTTCCTTGGAAATCTCACTGACTTGGAATACATCTTCTTCTGGGTCTGTGAGGTTCTCAGTGAAGGTACCCTGGGTCCAAAGTACTTGCTCTGACGCTAGCTTTTCTTTCTTGGTGATCCTGGGGCCCCATCCTCTCTACTTCTTTCTTTCCTTTTTATCGTTTGTAAGGTAAAGGGTGATCTTGGCCACATCCCAGGGAAACTTTCCTAACGTCAGATTAGGACTCAGACCTGAATAAAAATATCACGTCCCACCTAATCCCCTTACACCTCATTGATCGATCACATCAGGTCACCTCATGGGGATTATTTACATAATAATTTCACCACTCAATGATGTCATTCACAACTTCCAAACCACTGAGAAGCATGGCCCAGTTAAACAGACACACGCCTCTGGGTCCACACTCCAGAGTAGAGCTGCCCCATGGAGTTTGCATGGCTGTAATTGTTATAGAAACAGATTGCCTGGTAGTTAGCAGCTGAACAGATGACCAAAGGAGCACCAGGCTTCTTCAATGTGGCAAGAGATGACTGGTGCAAGTGGCTTGCAGAGCCACTGGGAGGGCTGGAAAAGCACACTCTCAGGGCCACATCACAGACCAGATGCAGTTGAGCTGCTTCCAGCCAGGAACCAGAACCAGTGCCTGCCTGCTGACTTGAGCTGTCCCAAAGAGCTACCTGCTAACATCCTGGCTCCATCCCAGGTCCACTTCTGCTGAGGACAGGAAGTGCTGTTGGGTCTGCGGCTGGCTTCAGGGCCACGCTGCTGACGCTGCTGCCATGAGTCACGTCATCATGATAGATACTGTGTTCTGCCCGTCTCCATCTAACCTTCAGGCAAGAGCTTCCGATGGGCAGGGAGTAGCTACATCTCAACCTTGGCTACAAACATCTATGAAAGGTAGCTCCCAGCTTTCTAGCATCAACAGTACACGAGAAGGAGGTGGCATGGAGTTGGAGGGATTCATTCCTCAGCAGCTGCCACAGTTAGGGTGAATGAAAATGAGCATAATTTTGAAAACCTTTCCCACATATTACACTCAAGGATGCAAACCTATTATGTTTTTAATAGCTGGGCCTACCACTTTCTAAACTGTAAAAACCACACCCAACCCATTGCCTTTGAGTCAGTTACTGCCCGGTTGCACTTTTGAGGCCGGGAATCTTCATAGGAGCAGAAAGCTTCAAACTGCTGAAGCTAGGGTTAGCCGCAGCCCAACTCAGAAGACACTCTGCCACCAGGACTCCTTGTTTAGGCTGTAAGGCATCCTTATTTCAGTTAGTTAAAGCTGGGAGACAGAGGATGAACAGCATGGTACTAATATTTTAAAAAGTCACTTATAATTTATATAAGCATGCCTTAAAAGAACCAGCCATGATAAACCTCGAAGGAGAGTGCCTCAGTAGTGTTAGTGGCTGAGACGTCAATTACTAGCTGGATGGTTGGTGGGGCAGAGGGACCCAGAGGTGGCCTCAGCGGTACCTCCGCAGACATGCCCAGTGATCTGCCTCCTAAAGGTCAAACCACACACACAAAAAAAACCAAACTCACTGCCAGGGAGTCGATGCTGACTCATAGCAACCCTGTAGGCAGGGTAGTACCACTACAGAACAATAGTGGCCCTCTGGGCAGAGTAGTGCTACTATAGAACCGAATTTCTGAGACTCTGTTTAAGGGAGTAGAAAGTCCCATTTTCCCCCTGGAGCTGCTGGTGATTTGAACTGCTGGCCTTTTGGATCCCAGCCCAACTTGTAACCACTGTGCTGCCAGGGCTCTTAAAGGGCACAGGCTTGAAAACCCTATGGGGCAGTTCTACTACACAGCGTGAAGTTTCCAGGAGTCCGAATCAATCCGGCTGCAGGTAATAAAAATAAGGAGAGAACAGATAACGTTGTGTTCTGGAAAATCCTTGGTCTGAACAACGCTTGATGTAACTTTACCAATAGAAAGAACCATGACTTTCAGGAGGAATAATAATGGCAATTTGGTCCTGACCAACGTTAAAGGTACATAGACACCACCACTGAGTGAAATAATATTTCAGAATTTACGTTTGCTTCATTGTAAAGGTTGATGAGATTTTTAGGCAGGCGGCTGGGTAGTGTCCTCTGATCTGGCCTTAACACATAGCATCTGGTCTTACGTGATCAGAGAACAAATACTTGCCAGTCTGCACTAAACGATCCTGGAAACGCCTTTGCCATCATGGGGGCTTTGGGGGGATGGCAACTGAAGAATGGCTACGCAGGGAAAATGGGAGTTCTTGGATAACAGAATAAATGAAGAGAAGTGAAATAAATGTTGTACCCCAAATTTTGTTTCTTGTGTCTTGCTTATTCAAGAAACAATGTAGTATTATGTGGTGTAAGGCTGTACAGTGGCTTAGAACTACCTGAGCGTGGCCTTCAATGGAAGAGTCTTACACACACACACACACACACACACACACACACACACACACACACACATCCCATTGTCAAGAGAACCTGGAGCCCCTCCAAGAGGTGTCCGGCAGATTAAAGGTCAGACACTCCACTGTAAACAAAGGTGTCCCGCCACTGAAAGTCCGGAGGCAAACTGCACTTGGCTATTGTTAACTATTAATCACAGACCCTGCTTCTTCTTCGACTCTTACTAATAGAAACGTGAAGAATCAGCACTTTTGCTTCGGAGACTGTATCCATCAATTGCATTTTCTTCTCTCTCTCTTTTAAAGTTGGCCAACATTTTTTTGACATAAGGAAAATGCAGTGACTCTCTATGGAAAAATGCAAAAGAAAGCGGTTGTCAGCCAGATTGCTTTTTGGGAAAAGGCAGAGTTCAAGGTTGACCAAAGAAAAGCCCAGTAAGCCTGACCTTAGAGGAAATTGAAGCGCATAAGAGCACATCTTTAAATGTGGAAACTGGCATTTCACAGTTACTTGGCGACGTGTTTTTCTCTTGCAAATAAAATCATTTAAGTATACAAACACAAGGTTGGTTGGTAAACACTTGATAAGATGGAATGTTCTACAACAGTTTGACTTTGAAATATGAATCAAGGAGGAGAAAAAAACGGAGAGAGCCAGAAAGTTCGGAAGGACCCAGATTCCCAGTCAGTTACCCTTATGGAAAGAAATGTGAGTCACCGTCTTGCAAGGAACTGCTGGCTGGAGCCAGCAACCCAGGCAAAACAAAAGGGAAACGGAAAGGCCTTTGGGATCCGGTGTTTCCAGGGACGGATTTGCAAAGCAGCCCCTTTATCTGGCCTGCACTTTAGGCCCCAGTCTTGGCTCAGACTCACTATCTTTAAAAGCACCTTCAGAATACTGGGGCGCTCACGTTTAGCCCCTTCCCTGTTCCGCCTGTCTATTTATTCATTCTCAGGAGTTCTTTGTGGACGCATCTGTCCCGAAATTAGAGTGTGGTCAGATTTGCTAGGTCTCCTTCTCCTTTTGTCTCCCTTCTTCAGCTTTGTTGCCTGACTGGGTTTATCGGTTCATATCGGGTGTTACCGTGGTTGTAAAATAAATATAAACATTCTCCAGTGTTTCAATCGCCATTGAGGAATTGATATGAGATGGTGAGATTTGCGATCAACTCCCTGCTTTTAGAGAGTCTGCTTGATATTTCAAGTGCAGCTAAGCGTTGCTGCAAGGATGCCGCCACGTCTCTCCAAGAAGTCTATTGTGACATGTCCATCAAGGCGAATCTAGAAAGGGTCAATGGAAGGGGTTAGCTGAAGTAATGAGACCTGCTCAAGTGGTAACTGCTATCCAAGCCTGCAAGCTTCCCCTCCATGTACAAATCAGCTTTTCCTCTTCAAAGCTGCGGCTAACGGAGTTAGTCTCCTGAGCGCGGGCCAAGGTCCTGGGAACGCTGCCATGACCTGGCCCCGCAGGACAGGACCATGCTGTAGGATCTGCTGTATTCCCAGCTCTTTTCACTTGAGCTCCTTCCATGTTGGTTCATACCTTTTTTTCTAAGGGTTGAATGAGTGTGTGTCCATTAAAGTATTGCCTCTCAGGCTCAATCTTGCCCTCACTCTGCATTATGGGGGTCTGGGTAGTGCAAATGGTTAAGCACTTGGCTACTAAGGGAAAGGTTGGTAGTTCAAGTCCACCTAGAAGCGCTGAGGAAGAAAGACCTGGCGACGGTCTCCTTCAAAAAAAAAAATCAGCCACTAAGCATTTAAATTCTCCCATGAAACACATGTGGTTGCCAAGAGTTGGAATCAGCCAGAGGAGGCAATTGGTAATGCTGGGGCTGGGACTGGGACTCTGCGCACCCCATGGCGGTTCTCTGCTAGGTCTGCTAATAGGGGCACTAGAGAGAGATTGGAATGATCACTTCTACTTGTTGTTCCTCTTAGCATTCCCTTAGCAATGGCGTTTTTAACCCTAGATGGCAATGGTTGTAATTTCCGGGTTTTACTTTTTCTTTTACTCTGGCATGACCCTTCTCAGAGATTCCATCCACTCACTCCAAAAGGCCTCTCCTGCAAACACCTGGTTCTTGTGACCTCTCTGCATTAGGGGCTGTTAGCTGCTTCCTGTTGCCTCTCTTAGCTGCCTTCTTTTATTTTTTTAAGCTCTCCAATAACTCAGTTACCAGCCACTTTATAATTAACTTCTCTTTATTGAAATCTCTAGTGTGGTTTCTGTTTTCCAAGCTAGGCCTTAACAAATCAGTATGTGATACCCAAAGGGGGCCAAACCCACTGGGATCTGCTGGATCAGCGGTCCCAGAGGAAGAGAGCAGCCTGCCCTGCCGTCTGGACCTGTCGTCGAGCCTGCTCTTGCTTTGGACTCCCAGATGTACTATTGATTTAACGCGTTCCCTGCAGATGGACCTGCGGGCTGTTTCCAGCCTTTTGTTACTATCAACAATGCATTAATTTTTTTCCACCACAAATGTGTGAAATACTTGTGAGATACATTAATAAAAGTGGAATTGCCAAATTGCCCTTCATAAAGGTCATACTCATTTTGTCTCTCACGGGCAACAAACAGATCTATTTGCATGAGACAGAAACATCAACAAAGGAAAGTAGGAACCTGGCATGACATTCTTATGTCACAAGAGGGCCTTGACTGAAGTGAGAGAGAACCATATGAGCACAGGAATTACTTCTGATGTAGATTCCACGGAGTTCATTTAGAGTGCTTGCGGAAAGGAAGAAGGCTCACATACAATGGAAAATGCGCTCTAAGAGGCCACCAGAAAAACAGAAAAGTCCTTTGCCAGAGGTTGGCAATTGGAGGGAGCCACCAGAAAAACAGGCCACCAGAAAAACAGAAAAGTCCTTTGCCAGAGGTTGGCAATTGGAGGGAGCTTCCTGCATCTATCCCTGCTCAAGGAGCCCTGGGCACCAAGCACATGTAGTTGTGGTAGTCAGCAGTGAGAACTCCTGACATGCGGCTTTTAGCATAGGGACCCATCGATGGGCACACTCTATGTGGTAGCAATCACACACGGAAGATGCCGAGGTTGTTGGGTGCCATCGAGTCAGTCCTGACTTCCAGTGACTACGTGCAACACAAGGCCACATTGCTGGGCTCGGGCCATCCTCTCATCGTTGCTCCCTTTGAGTGCATTGTTATAGCAGCGAGTCAATCCATCTCATTGAGGGTCTTCTTTTCGTTGCTGGTCCTCTATTTGACCAAGCATGATGTCCATCTCTTCCAGGGCCTGGTCCCTCCTGATAACATGTCCAAAGTGCATGAAATAACCTCTCGACATCCTCACGTCTAGGCAGCATTCTGGCTCTACTTCTTCCAAGACATCTAAGGCAGCAGTTCTCAACCTGTGGGGTGCGACCCCTTTGGGGGTCAAACGACCCTTTCACAGGGGTCACCCAATTCGTAACAGTAGCAAAATGACAGTTATGAAGTAGCAACGAAAATAATTTTATGGTTGGGGGTCACCACAACATGAGGAACTGTATGAAAGGGTCGTGCCATTAGGAAGGTTGAGACCCACTGATCTAAGGACTCCCCAAAACAACTGGATGGGATTTTTTTAGGCTGTTGGTTCTGTTTTGTTTTGTTTCCAGAAGAGAGGATAAGAGCTGATAAAATAAAGGGGACAAAAGCTCTCATTAGGCTTGCCCCATTTTGTCTTTCTCCATATTTGCTTCATATGCTGGGGTAGACCTTTTTCCCAAATATTCTTCCTCAAGCCTGCATAACCAGTCGTCAGCAAACCTCGGTGTGGCCAGCTCACGTTACCATCCTTTTGTTGATAGGGTTGTTTATTCTGTGCTCAGAATTGTTCAACTGCCGTTACCATTGTCCTCTTTTAACAGACAGGTTACCATCTGTTCTCTCTGCTACTTTCACCTTAGAAACATGAGGTAACACAACTAAGTGTACCAGAGCGGCCAGTCTCCTGTCCTGCAATATCTGGCTGCCTTCCTAGAGGGCGCTTTTGTTTTATGTTCTTGTTTGTGCCCTTCTTAATTAACACCACAGAGCTGCTGTCACCATTGATTAACATTTATCAGGGGACCCCTGGATGCATGGCTGCTTGGGGACTGATTTAATATTCTCTTTGTTGCAGAGATCAGGTGGCTCCTTCAAATGAATTTTTAAGCATCTCCACTAGTGATGGAGAAGAACAGAGATATCAATTAGTATTCAGGAATACAAGCCTTTGCAGAAAATGCATCAAGGGTCTGTGTGAATGTGTGGAGGTTTAAAGGTGGAGATACTCTTATCGAGTCAACTAATGACAAAAGCAAGAGGTACTGTATTCATTGTTCCTGGAAGAAACCTGGCAGCATTCCCGTCAGACATCTGTCCTTTGATCATCCCATCTGCCTGTTTATTGAAGCCCTTCTGAGACTCTATTTGACAGCAGTAGGTTTCTTTCTTTGAAACCGAAATTCTTCTGATCTTCAAGGATGAGTCTCAGTGTTTCTTCCTGAAGCTTTTTCCACTTATCTCTGTCCCAGGAGTGACTCCTACATCCTAACTCCCATTACCCTTAGCCTTTATACCTCTCATGTGGGAATTTAGTACATATTATACTAAAAAGAACCAACCCCCCCCCCCAACTTATCACTGTCAAGTCAATTCTGACTTGTAGTGACCCTATAGAACAGAGTAGAACTGCCCCTTGGGGTTTCTGAGGTTTTCAAATCTTTATGGGAGCACACAGCCTCATCTTTCTCTTGCAACTCATTTGGTGGGTTTGAACAGCTGACCTTGCAGATAGCACCTCAATCACACCACCAGCGTCTTTATACATTATTGTTGTTGTTAACTGTCATCAAATAGTCAGTTCTGATTCAATGACTGTAAGCACCACAGAATAAAACACTGCCCAGTCCTGTGCCACCATCACATCGTTCCCATGTCTGAGACCATTACTGCGGCCACTGTGTCAATCCATCTCATTGAGGGTCTTCTACTTTTTCAATACTCCTCAACTTTACCAAGCATGATGTCCTTCTCTAGGGACTGGTCTCTCCTGAAAGCATGTCCAAATTAAATGAGACAGAGTCTCTCCATCCTTGCCTTTAAGAAACATTCTGGCTGTATTTTTCCCAAAAGAGATATGTTCTCTTGACAGTCCATGGTACTTTCAATATTCTTCACCAGCACACTTCAAACACATTGATTCTACTATTATTCAATAACGATGTTATTCTATTATATCTTATTATATAGGCTATTATACTATTATATATTGTAATATTATTGAATAAGTGTTTCTTTTCCCCAATTGTACTAGAAAGCTGGACAAATAGTTTCTTTCACAAACTTCAGGGTCACTACGTGTTCTGCCAATAGAAGAATCTCAAGAACTGTTTGATAATCATGGTAATCCCACCGCCATCAGTTGATTCCAATTTATAGCAACTCTCTAGAAGAGAGTTGAACTGATGATCCTTAGGGCTTCTGAGATTGTTAGGACAATTTTTTCTTCTTCACAATCTTCAGGGTCAGCATATGTCCTGCCATTGGTAGAATCTCAAGAAATATTTGATGGCTTTCCAATTCATAATTCTACAGGTCAGAGTGGAAACTGCTCCTTAGGATTCTGAGACTGTAAGGCTTCACAGGAGGAGACAGCCTCATCTTTTAGCTGCTGAATAAGCCGGTGGGTTTGAGCCACCAACCTTGGGGCTAGCAACCCAATGTTTAAGCAACCACACCACCTTGATAGTGGCAATCACATTGAGTCAATTCATAGCGACCCAATCCGACAGGGTAAGACTGCCCCTTTGGGTTTCTGAGACTGAATCTTCGTGGGAGTAAACAGTCTCATCTTTCTCCCAGGGAGTGACTGGTCTGTTCGACCAATTGACCTTGTGATTTGTTTGTAGACCAACACAAATCCCACTACACCATCACGGCTCTTGATAATAGCAATAGTCGATGAAAAGCTGTCGGAAGTCTATTTTTTAAACGCGGGTGAGTTGAGACTGAGGACCATCTTTAATACAAATGCTTATTAATTTAAATGTTGAACATGTATCTTTTTTTGGCAGGGGACCTGGGAAATTAAGAGAGAACATCATTGCAAAGAGAGCTGTTTGTCTTTCAAGATTCATGCATCCCACCCCTTTAATGGGGTAAGAGGAACCCGAGTGGCCTAGTGGTTAGGCATTAGGCTGCAATCTGCATGGTCAGCAGTTGGAGACCACCAGCAGCTCCCTGGGAGGAAGATCGGGCTTTCTGCTCCCATAAAGAGTTACAGTCTTGGAAACTCACATGGGCAATTCTACCCTGTCCAATAGGATCGCTAGAAGTCGGCATCGGCTTTGTTTGGAATAAAGAACACACATATTTTATGACGTTAAGAACAGCGGCCAGGACGCAGACTCTTTGTTGTACGGGATACCGCTTCAGCGAGAACCGTGGAACCTCCCTAGAACTGCGGACACGCGAGCCCCGCCCACCCGCGTCAGAACGCCTCATTGGTCAGTTTTCCTCCCCTCCTCCCTCCCGCCGGCCTTCCGGATTTGGCACGGGGAGGGGGGCGTCTCCCTTTCGAGCCCTGATTGGTAGAAATCTAATAAAGGCCAGCGAGTCTCCGAGTCTCTATTGGTCCTTAGTCTGGAAAGTGGGCGGGGATAGCAGAGCGACGGGAGTCTGGGCGGGAAGCGCAGAGTGCGCCGGCGCGTCGTCTGGGACGCCGGGCGGGAGCTTTCCCTAGGGAACCAACTGTTGTCGCCCCGCCCCCCGAGGCTCTTTGTCCCGTTAACTGTCGGAGTGGCGGGGGCGTCCGAGCTGGGCGACATGCCGGTGCGCTTCAAGGTGAGGCCGGGGTCTCGGGCCCTTGGTAGCTGCGGAGAGCCGCGTCGGGCGGGTGTGGGGCGCGGGCCTGGCCGGCTTTGCACAGCGCCCCTCGGCCCGCGGAGTCTGCGCGGTCCTGGCGCCTCCGCGCCTCCCCACCCCGAGGTCTCCACCTAACGGGGGAGCGTTAGATGCGAACGATCCGGATGTGTTTGGGGGGTGGACGGGATGTGGGGGAAGAAAGTGAATGAAATGCGATTTTAGATTGGAACTCAGCCGGCTCGTCTCACAGTCTAGCGTTGAACACCTCTTTAAAATCTCCAAGCGTGTCTGTGTTTTAAAGTCTCGAGAAACATGTGTTTACCTAAGACGGAGGGTTTAAAGCAAAAACAAAAACGTGTTTTTGTGCATTTGTTTTAGGGTTTGTGAACAGTTCCAGGGAGTTCCCAGGGCTTAGCACCCTTCTACACAACAGGTGGCCAACCACAGCCTCTCAAAGACCCCATCCCTTTATTTGCAGGCTTGTTTGCAGAATGTGTGCGTGTGTGTGCTTGCGTGTTTGTGTGTGTGTGTCGTTGGGCACTGGGTGTAATATGTAATAGTGCATACTGGGTGGGTGAGCATTTAAGTAGGTTACTATACGGTGGTTAGTTTCTCCTGTCACCTGTTTCCAGACAAGAGCTCAGGCTTTGGCCATCCATCAGAGAGTGCAGCTTCTCCGAGCTTGGTAGTGAGGATTAAAGGAGCTAATGCAGTGAACGGCTTAGCCTGGGGCTTGGGACATAATAGCTGTTATGGAGGACCTCTGTGTTTAATTGTCCGTTTTCTAATTCTCTTTCTTTGGAAGCTCAGGAGTGATCTTAATTGGTACTTTAAAAATGTTTATTAATCACCTTGTACTCCCATGTGCTTGCTATTTACAGGGGCTGAGTGAATACCAGAGAAACTTTCTGTGGAAAAATTCCTATCTGTCAGAAGCCTATAATCCTTCAGTAGGACAAAAGTCCCCATGGGCTGGACTTAGATCAGATCAGTTAGGTAAGTTAAGCAAACTCATGCCATTATAACCTGAGTAAACCTGGTCTCCTCCTGGAAAACCACTTACTTAAGGGTTCTGAAGCATTGTTCAATTGGCCTGGTTGACTTATTCATTTAACAAATTTGTCTTGAGGGTTTTTTGAGGGTCAGGACTATTACTAGCTGCTGGAAGATATAGCCTGGAGCGAGACACATTTCCTGAACTTCAGGAGACATGGTGAGGAATCAGCTCCAGAAGACACCAAGGAGGTTCTAGTTGCTACACAGAGTTGGAGGCTAATGTATTAGATAACTCGGGGAGGAGTCGATGAGAAGCTCACTTTAGATCCAGTCGTCAGGAATGGTCCAGAGGAGGTGATGTTTGCGCCTGGAGTTGGAAGCTGAGAAGTGACAGGGCTGGGGAAGGGTCTTCCCAGGGTATGGGCTAATGGAAGCCGGGATGGATTTAGGAGTTTGCCCAAGGTTCCTTGCTAGAAAATGGTAGCATCATGCTTTACAATCAGATCATCTTGTTCAGTCGCAGCCCACGGATTCAGGCCCATCTTGTCACCACGTGTGCTTCTTCACTGTGTCCCAGGGAAGTCAGGGTTTACCAGAGTGCGGTAGATGGGCTAGTAGACCGGCTGGCATCAGTACAACCGCTTGTTGAATTTTTCCTCCATAGAGCATAAGATCTCCAAGAATAGGTCTCAGGCTGCCTTGCTACCCTGTTTCCCGTCTTTTACATGGGCCCCTGGCACACCGTAATGTTATTAAAACTTGTTTTGAATGAATGAATAACCTTGAGTTTGAATCTGAAATAGCTATGTGATTTGGGGAAGACTGAGTCTGTTTTACCGAGTGGGAAGAAGGATACTTGTCGTCCAGGATTGCTGGTTGGGGATTAAGTAAGGTGTTGCATGCAAAGGCCTGGCGTATATATATTCACATAGTGTTTGATGTCTTATTATATATGAGATGTGACTGGCTAGTCAGCAACTCCCTGAAATGCTAACATTTTTGAAACCAGGAAACCATATGTATATGTGTGTGTGAAGAAACATGCGATATATATGTGTGTGTATATATATATATATATATATATATATATATATATATATATATATAGAGAGAGAGAGAGAGAGAGAGAGAGAGGTTTTATATGTATATGGCATCAATCAAGGCTAGGAAGTTAATAAAAGTTTTTCTAGGATTTGTGTGGAGAGCAAAGGGGAGGGAAGTCTGAGTGGGTGACTCTGTAGGGTTTCTCTGGCGCATCAGGATTCTTAACCTCGGGCCTGAGTTTGGAGACCAGGTCTCAGAGATGGTGGTGGGAATGCCTCCCTCCACGTACTCTTTCCATAAGACCAGACATTTGACAAGTGTGTGTTTCCATTCAAATGAGAATCCGAAATAAATCCCTCTTAAAGTGTAGCCATCTCACGGAGGGCTTAGAGATGTCAAGACCCTGGGGAACTGGCTTCCTACCATCTGAATTTGGTTCAAAGGTAGGATGATAAAATGAGCATACAGGGGCGAAGCCATTTCACAGCAGGATGCATTCCCATGGGAGGAATGTCCTGTGTAACAAACTCTGCACCGCTCGGGAGGAGTCGTGGGGAAAGTGCCAGCATGTTCAGAAAACGAGGTGGGCATTTAGCAAGGAGCAGGTTTACCAAGGACTGGATGTACATTTCTTCAGAAATGGTGTATTTCTTCTCCCTGGAGTCCCCACGGTGTATTTCTTCTCCCTGGAGTCCCTAGGTGGTGCAAAGAGCTAGCTTGCGTGGCTGCTAACCAAAAGCCAGCGAGACCTTGGAAGAAAGGCCTGGTGAGCCACACTAAACCCTGTGACGCTCAGCTCTTCATCGACACACATGGATGGGGCAGCCATGCGTTGCCATTGCTTGGATGGCAACTGGGATGCGGCGGGGAGGGGGAGAGCTTTCCTCTGTGATTCGCTGCTGCTGAGCAATAAAAGCAGAGCACTTGAGAAGCTTTTCCTTTGATTTTTCTCTTCCAAATGCCTGTTTCTGTGCCAAAGCAGGAAGAAATGCAAGGCAGTAGTCCTCAAATGTTTGCTCTCATACCCCTAGAAAAATTCAGGAAATCTGGTTCCCCTCAGACATTTCTTTATCGTTATTATTGTTTCCTTTGAATCCTTCATTTAGTTACCTGCATGTTTTTCTGTTAGATTGCAGATCTTCCTTGTTCTGCTCTGGAATGTGTCAGCATCGGGAATTCATTTGCATGGGGGCTTCTTTACAAAATCCATCATCTAGAGTTTGCAGACGGAGAGCCACAGATGGAGAGGCTCGCCCCCAGAACTTCTGTCCCTGGAACACCAGGAGCTGAGAGCAGGCTGTGTTCCTGGGAGAGCTCTGGGGTTCCCTGGTGTGGCCTCAGCAGGAAGCTGAGCCCTGTCTCCCTCATCTCACTGCTATGGAGTCGATGCCGACTCCTGGCGGCCCTGTAGGCCAGCGTAGAACTGCCCCTGTGAGTTTCTGGGACTGTAGCTCTTCTTTCCACCCAAGAGTGGCTGGTGTCCTGGAAGATGGCAGCTGAGCTCATAATCACTGTGTCACCGATGGGGTCTGTCCTGAGGGCAGGGCGAGCCACTGGGATGGCCCTCACATCTTTTTCAGTAGATAATGTTTTTATATCATAAGTTTAATAAATAGTTCTTAAAAATGCCAGTAACAGCATATTCTGTTAACACTTTAGAACTAACCAATTTTAGTTCATTCAAAGTGTGAAAAATGTTCATCATATAATTGACAAAGTCAGCTCTCATTGACAAACTAACCAGCCACCTTAAACTTAATCGCTGTGAGAAAAAAACATCAACTTTATTTTTGTTAATTCAAATACATGTGTTAGTAGGAATGCAATGTGAGAATCGGCTCAGGGCTGAAGTTGAATTCTGAGACTGGTGGATGGAGATGGAGTAGAGCTGGTGGAGGAAGGCTTTGCCCCCCAGCTAGTTCTGATTTCTGCGTTGCTGTCATACATTTTCCCTCAGGAGTGAAACTTTCTTGAGTTTTCCCTTTGCTTGTTTCTCCCCCTCACAAACTGCTTTGAATGAAGTACACAGTCAGCTTCAGGCTGGTTGACAGGTGTCCCTTTTGTGCTATCAGGGAAAAGGGTGACATCAAGAGGGTTGTGGACAATGAAACTACAGGCGGCAGATGGCGCTCTCGGGCAGATAAAAACAAAAAACCATCGGACTCTGCTGTCAAGTTATTCTAGACTCAGGTGATGCCTACAGGACAGGGTAGAACTGCCTCTGTGTTTCTGAGATTGTAGCTCTGGACTGGAGTAGAAAGCTGCCTCTCTCTCCCGTGGAGCCAGGTAGTGGTTCTGAACGGCTGACCTTGTTGCAGTCAGCAAATCAGCTGCATTGCCCATGGCATCACCAGGCTCCTCTCAGGCAGAGTAGAGTTAGAAAAATAAATAAACTAAAAGGAAGCTAGGACCAGGATCATTACGTCCGTCAGTTTCCCCTCTCCCTCAGGAACACACTTGTGCACCGCCAGGCATGTGTGTATGCAGCACCCAGTTTGGAGCCCACTGACCTGGGGAAGCCCTACTGGAGCTTTGGATTTGGTGGGCGAAGCCTCTGTGACAGAGGCTGAGGGGCTCGGGCTCTGCCTCATGCCATACTCTGTCTACCGTCACATGCATCAGCTTCCTTTCCAGTCGTAATCTGGCTCTGCATCCCCACCTGCACCCCTTCTCTTTAAAGAGCAGCCCCAAACTGGGGCAGTCTCTCGGGTGCTGTCGTTTCACGGAGCTCCTTTTATGTGGATAGAGGATTAAGTTTTTTTGGACATTTGCTTGCCAGACAGAAACATAGAGAAAGTGTATCTCAGCTCTGGGCTTAAAAGGACTCATTCTTCTTAGTTCTCAGGAAGTCGAGTCTAATGTAGAACTGAGACCCTGCACAATGACATCTCATCCCTTCTCGTCTCGGTCTGCCCTGCATAAGAGCAGCTTTGTGAGACGTTCCAAAGGTTGACAGTACCAAGCCCCATTGTTTGATTAAGTAGCACAGGAAAGTAATTAGAAACTGAGGCAACATGTGCTTGGCTGGCCAGGCCCATCACGTTGTGATTCTAGTGCTTGTGTGTTTGGGTAACTAGAACATTGTGACCCCAATTTAAAACTTTTTGCGACGGTCAAACTTTTAATACTTCTCCAAGGTGAAATTGAAGACGTGATGTTGAGAAACAATATTTCATCCTGCAACCTGAAGGATATTTTAATGTGGATCAACCAAATGTTAAGTTCAGTTCTCGGTCTTACGGGTGTTACTGTTAAAGAATGCAGTGTTGTGCTGTGGTTATGTCTGTTTTTATACACGGTGTCTTGCAGGAATCACAAAAGAGCCAAGTTTTATTTCAAAAAGAAGAGTTCCTTACCACGATCCACAGATTTCAAAATTTCTTGAGTGGAAGGGATCTAGCTCAGAGAGCAATGGGGTTGTGTCACCAGAATACGCAGCCTCGGTATCACAAGCTGCAGAACAAAAAGAAGACGCTAACCAAGAAAAGGTTCTCCTTGCCCCGGACATTGCCAGAGTTCCCAAGAGAGCCAGAACCCCTGCTGTGGACTCCAGAGCCAAAGGGACTGCAGACCTTGTAGAACACAGGGAGGATGGGCTAGCCAGCCTTGCACCAGTTAATGAGAACGTGGCAGCGGAACCCTGTACCACGCTTCTTCCCGAGCAAGTGGATGATGGGGTAGGTGCACACTCTAAAATCGTTTCCATTGTTTTGTAGGTTCATCATCATTTTGGTATCAGCTTTTGTACTTCAGCATTTCTCCTATCTGCAGAAGAATTGATAAAGAACTTGTTAGCTTTAGTTATTGTGAATTAGTTCTATTGGTACCAGAACTCACTGTTTTGTACTGGGTATATTAGGATAGCCTTCCACTTGGTGGGCAGCCTGCCTCTCGATGTTATGTATCATCTATCAGCAACTAAGTCCTGAGGGAGAGATTGAGTTGCCGCAGTGAAGGGGGGTGGGTCGTAGCCATTACTTCTGGCAGGCGTGGTGAACTGATTCATACCTAGCCCCTTTTCAGTTTCTTATCATGCACCAACCGGAAAACAAACAGAATCTTAACTGATAAGACGAGAAAGGAAAGCACGCTGGCCAGTCTCAAAGACCTTGTGGTCCTGCGCTCTTATGTCACAACTGGCCTGTAGGAGGTCCCTGCACGCACAAAAACAGAGGCTCTTGGGTCCCGTGCAGGGAACTCACCGCCCGCCCGTTTCTTTGTCCCTTCGCTGCTCCTTCCTCAGTCCCTGCCACCGCTGGCCTGAACCAGGGCAGCCTTTAAGAGTGCTGGAGAAGAAGCCAGGGCTTTGTGCGAAAGCCGAGGGCCCGGGGTGATGTGGGAGCCCAGTGGGCAAGGGAAGGGGGTCCACCAGAGTGAGAGGTGGGTAAAGCCATTGGTTCTCACTAGTCGTTTTAATGATGAATAATGGAGCATGGGACCAGGGTGCATCTTGATTCATTGACAGTATTAAGAAAGGAGTTTTAGATAGTTTGAAAGTTTTAAAGGGGGGGGGGTAGTATTTTCAAGTTGAAAACAGTTGAACTAGGAATTTTTAATGCCTTTGGGGATTTGCTTTTTTCCCCTTCCTCAACAGTTGGCCAGACTTCTTCGCAAGAAAGTTGGGCTGGCTTCTGCTCCTTCACCTCACACCTTGAGAAGCTCTGAATATCAAAGGCAGTTTGTCTGGAAGACTCCTAAAGAGACTGTGCCCGTTTTTGCGGCCAATCAGGTAGCTGAGTGGATGTTGTCTTTGCTTTTTTGAGTCTCCTCGTGGTATTGTGATATGGATTGACTTAGAGCTAGGAACAGAAAGGAATTAAATACTGAAGTAGACCTAGTGGCAGGTTCTAGAAAAGTGTAAGCATTTGCGTTTTCTGATAATGTTTGATTTATAGTAGTACTATTATGCTGTCCTAGGCGACTGAGGCTCGTTGTTGCCAGACCCATCACATAAGCTAAATGTGAGACAGGGTATTGAAAACTTGGGGGCCTGGTAAGTTGTTGCATGCTGTAAGATTTCTTCAATTTATTCTTACAAATTTATGAAATTGATTTGTTTCTAAAATGTTATGTCTATTTGACTGGTATGTTGCATGCTTTGGATCTTCTAAGGAGGGTATAAATGCTTTGGATATATATTTTTTACTAACTATAGATATGCTTAAAGTCATACAAGACACAGTGCAGAAACTGCCCTGGTAACTGAATGCGATATTAATTTGCACAGTCTTAGTATGTGACTCTCATGAACTATACCCTGTTCTTCTAGCCCTGCCCTCCCCTCTCTCAGATAGAATCCTTGGGCTCTTAACCGTGTTTGTGTTCCTAACTGTATAACCAGGCTCGGGAAGGAAACGCTTCCCCTGAGAACGTTCCCAGAGGCCCCCGCTGGTTTTGTCTTTTCTTTCACCTGGCCTCTGGGTTTTCCTTTTTAAATACACACGCTCCCTCATACACTCTCACATTCCTTTTCTTTTACCTCCTCTTTCCTTGCATACTTTATATATGCGCATAGCACAGAGAGGATAGTTAGCTTCAGCCAGGCAGGAAGACCAGCTAGCTGTCCTGCACTAAGGTCATAATAAATGTGCTCCTATAAAGGATGGCGGCTTTGGGCTTGTTACTCGGTGCTCTACATGAATAACTTTGAAGATTCTCTCACATGTAGGAGCACAGGATCCTAGCAACGTAGTAAGCTGGATCAGCACTTCTTTCCCTTGCTCTCAGATGTTCCTGCAGACCTGAAACACTGCTTACAATCTGAAAATTGTGTTTATGTAGCTTTTGTCGTATATTTGACCTTTCTGCCAGGGTTGATTCACATCAGAGCCCCAGTGACAATTTTTACAGATGTCAGTGAAGGCATTGTATAGAATTGTTATTTTTACAGGACTGGAAGTATCCTATAAAATAAATTATTTTCAACATCTTCACTAGTAGTTTTCTTGCTTTGATATTGCGTCTCAGAGAATTTCTTTAGAAGCAAATCCTCTTTGCTGTTCAAAGCACAGCATTTTCAGTCTTGGAGAGCTCCGGGAGAGAAACTTTGAGTGCTTGTTGGCGGGGGCGTCACTCAAATAACTGTGCCGTGCTGTTTGCTCCAGTCACCTGAGCCCTTGAGAGATGGCTCAGAATGATATGTGAAAGAGCCAGAGCACTCTGTGGTAGGATCCTTTGAGGTGACAGTGGACCAAAGAAAGGGAATTTGGATTTGATCTCTTAAGATGAGCTGTTCAGCATGATCAAGCAGTTACAAACCTTATTTGATCTCCCTATCATTTCCATTTGCTTTCATTGTAAACGGTGGTCTCATACATTGTGAAATACTAAATCTAAAAGGAAATATTTAAAAATAGAAACCTAGAAATTATGTTTTCCCCCTTGCCTTAAAACGGAGGGAGGGAGCAAGTACATACGAAAAAAAAAAAGTTATATCAGATATCTAAACTGTTAAGAATTTTCCCTTGTTGCAGGAAAAAACCAAAATCTTGTCAAGGAGACAAAAAGCAAAACCAAAATCTTTGTTTTGCATTGACAACAAAGCTGGCCCCCTCCTGGCAGTGTTCACAGCGGTTTCCTGATTACTAACGAACATGCCATCGTTACGGCCACGCTCCTGCTCTTAAAGTATACTTGTCCTAATGCTGCCATCATCAAATGGGCAGTTAGCGGGATGGAGACTTTGGGGTGAAAAGATCAAACACAAGTATCTTTCATTATTTCTGTCAGCTTCAGCATTATAACAATAACAATTATTGAAAAAAATGAGTATAGAAAGTTGACCTTTGGATGCTTGACATAAGAAAGAAATTACAATCATAATAGTTTGCTTGTCTTTGTATTTCAGTTTAGTAGGGATTTTAAAAAAAGCTCTAAATTCTCCGTGTGTAATTGTCAACAACACAAACACTAAACTAAAGTACTTCTTTTTTAAAGGTTTTCAACAATAAAAGCAAATGTGTCCCACAATTCAAAGGTAACTCAGTCGTCCACGAAACCGAGTACAAGAGGAATTTCAAGGGCTTATCTCCAACGAACGAGCCACAGTTCAGACATGGTTTGAAAGAGCAACAAAGTCTCGAGACCGTGTCCCCCGAAAATAAGGTGTTCCACTCTCAGCTTTCACATAAAGCCCTTTGGACTTTAGACTTGCTTTCTAATGTGTGTTTAAACTATCGCCATTTCAGTGTCATAAAAAGGATGATCCTTTAAAATCACAAGCAGAGATGGAATCCAAAGACTCCAACGAGCCCCCAAGGACGCTCACTCCGTGGCGACATCAGAGACTTGGGTAAGGGTTTTATAAGCAGTAACATCGTGGGCTTCCGATGACTAACATGGCAGAACATTCACTACCATCTCATTTCTCTAGGAAGGTGAATTCTGAATATAGAGCCAAATTTCTGAGCCCGGCTCAGTATTTATACAAAGCTGGGGCTTGGACGCGTGTGAAGGAAAATATGCCAAGTCAGGTGAGTATTTACAAGCTTCGTGAAGCCCACATTTTCTGTTGGCTTGCATCACAGTTTCATTTCACAATCAGCTCCATTTAACAGTAACAGCCACAATTACAGATCTGTGTTAAAAGAATAGCACCCAAAGTACTGTTATACAATAAATTGTATACTAATTTATTTAATTTTTTGTTTGTGAAAACTAGCTCCTTCAGTAGGGTCACTGAGTTAGCATTGACTTGGTAGCAGAGTTTGGTTTGAGTGTTTTGAAGCTCTTTGGTATCAGTACTTATTATTTCAAACGTCTTTAAACAGATATCTTTTGCAGTCAACTATTTCTTATGTTAATGCAGTTAGCTTACAGAATTGCAGCTTCGGTAGAGTTCATTACTGTACAGCCTCCAGACTTCTACTCTCCCGACTAAAGAGAAGTTGCGTTTTCCAGGTTAATGAATTTTCATGATTAGATCGTTTGTCCACATAGGTACCCTTGTCATCTGTGAGGCAAAGTAAAGACTGTTGGAACCCCTGACACCTGAGAGAACTGTTGGGGACTTAAAGGAAGGTATACAGGGACTGCTGATCCTAGAGTTTAATACTAGCCTCTTTTAGTCAAAGAGTAAACACTGGACCTTTTTGGTTATTGAATAACCAGCATCTTTTAAACGGAATCTTTAATAATTATCTGCCTTTTCTGAGAATTTGTGAACAAGCTAGAAATAATATTTTAATGTTGATCAGACCTTACAGCATTCGTAAACTTTTCTTCCCTTCCTGCTTCTTCCCATCACCCATATCATTGCAAAGACAGCGAGAGTTTGCCAGAGAGTATGTTTGATTAGTTCTTTAGTTGACATGCTGGACAAAAATGTAGCCCTATTCGTTCAACCTCTGGGGGAACGTTCTGGCACTTTGAGCCACTGGCTCTGAGCTGGTGGTTCTCAGAGATGCTTCTTGGCACTGCTGTGCATCACAGTTGTTGTGGGAGATTGCTTCATTCTGTCCGCTGGGCAGCTATCTGCCTCTCTTCTTCTGCAATAACAACAGATGGAAAGACACTCAAAGAAGTCACAGATATTAACCAAAAAGCCAACTCGCTGCCTCCGAGTTGATTTGAACTCAGAGAGGCTCTCTGGAGGGTTTCCAAGACTGTACATCTTTATGGGAGCAGAAAACCTCATCTTTTTCCATGGAGCAGCTGGTGGATTCGAACAGCCACCCGAGTTCCTTATTTTCTGGGACAAAACCCACAGATTCATCCTGGTGAAATCAAGAGTGGCCATGAAGGATTCAAGTCTGCTCAACTCCCAGGCAGTTCATGGCTCTGTGTCTGGAAGTCTCACAGGGAGTGAGGACAAGCCAGTGGCAAAGGAGGACAAAGGGTGGCCCAAGAAGGCTAATGAGACCATTGAGAAGATGTCAGCTACTGCCCGGTCATGTTTAGGAACTTCCCTAGGCTGAGTTCACAAAAAGCTCCCTGCTTTGGAAAGATTGTCTCTTGAGTCTGACTTGATTTTTAGGTCATAGGTATAAAGGTTTCATGGATTCAGAGGGTCATTATTGTCTGAAATCATGGTAAGGTGAAATTCCTCACTCTGCCCCTGATGGAAGGACTCTTTTTTTTTTTTAAATCTGTCTTCCCATAATTTCCTATTTTGGTAACTTGATCAAGGGACTTTTTGGGATTTGTTTTAATGAATTGTTATCGGTGGTTGTAAATATTTAAATTAATGGGATAGCTTGCCCTACCCTCTTTGAGCAAACTAATTCAAACAGCCCACTGGAATTAGAAAAGAATGGGTCTCTGTAAGAAGTCAGTGGTCCACAGTGGCCAAAGCAGCTGTAGTTGATCAAGTGAGAGATGACCAGGGTCGGGCGGTTGGCTGACATCACCGCTTTTGCTTTGTGCTGGCAGGTGTTTTCTGTGAGAGCGGCCTTCAGAAAGTCTGTGGGTAAATTCCTTGTGCTTTCATTTTCACCTTCCCATGGCTTTTGGAAGAGCCCTGGTGTCTGGGAAAGGAACCCTGGTGTTGCGGCTCCCCAGCTGCGTGTTGGAAGGGATCTGCTCCCGCAGCGACCCACAGCCTCGGAAGCCCTTTCTGTGGGCTCGGAGAAAGAGCAGGCAGCAGTGTATAGGCATGCCTTCATATCATGGAGGGACTGCCTTCATATCATGGCGGGACTGCCTTCATATCATGGCGGGACTGCCTTCATATCATGGAGGCATGCCTTTATATCATGGAGGGACTGCCTTCATATCATGGAAGCATGCCTTTATATCATAAAGGTACTGCATTTATATCATGGAGGCATGCCTTTTTATCATGGAGGCATGCCTTTATATCATGAAGGTACTGCCTTTATATCATGGAGGCATGACTTTATATGATGGAGGTACTAGTGAGTAACTCTTGAGACATGGGAGCACGTCTTACAAGTAAACCTGGGCGGAATATCAGGTCCTTCCTAGCAAGATTCATGTGTGTGGTTTGACCCAGTCTATGTGTATTAGGTGTTGCCTGTACCATGCAACCTGCCGCAGGTCATTTCCTTAAAAGTGTAGGAGTTGGCAGGTAGTACAGAGTTTTGGGCAGTGAAGGCATACTATATTGAAGTACCCAGTGGGAGTGCCTTGAGGAGTGGGTCCCGGAGCAGTGAGACTCTCTTGGACTTAGGTGGCTCCTTATGCCGAGGCAGGAGTCAATCTTTGTTTTGTTACTTACCTGCCTGAGTCCCTGGAGGTGCAGTGCTGCTGGAGGTGCAGGCTGCTGCTGCTGCAATTGCTTTGGCAAAACCAGGCTGCATTACTTGGCCTTTACGTGAAATAAGAGCAATTCTAGCTGTTAGTATTCAGAAGCCCTTGTAATGCTTGTTTCATCTTTACATAGAAAAGAGAGCCTTTGTATAAGGAAAAGAGATGATTTTAAGCTCAATTTTAAGGGTGAAGTTTCAAATTAATTTTTTTAAATTGTGGCACTGTACTTGGTGAAGCCAGCAGATGGCAGTATGGTGTATAAAATGAGAGGGTTTCAAATGAGTAAGATTCCTGTTCAGGTGAAAAGTATTTGTGTACATATTAAGGGATTCCAAGCACTTTACAGTTTATCAGAACATTAAGACAGAAAACCTTTTCACCTGGTTAAAATTGCCAGAATTCCTCTGCGTTGTAATTAATTCAGTTGAATTAGACATCCTGCAATCATTATTTTGTGGGATATATCTTTTAGGGAAATACCTAGTATGATTTTACAAAGACACTGCTGATTCCAAGAAAGTGTTGAGAGATCTGGAGAGAGAAGCCTGGACAGTCTCTCATCTGTGGGGCTTCTCTAGTCGCCGCCGCTGCCTAGGCGACCAGGAGGTTAAGTTATCCTGGGATTCCTGGTGGCGTAGCGGTGGGCGCTTCAAACCCACTAGCTGGCTCCATGAGAGCGAAACCACAGTGACCCTGCTCCCCCGAGACCCCTGGCACAGCTCTGCTCGGCCCTGGAGGGTCGCTGTGTGTTGGAATCCATACAGACACCGAAAGCAACCAGGGTCCCTGCAGGTCACTACTCTCCCAGAGGTGGGGAAATAGCAAAACTCTGGTCTGTCACAGACAGCACCAGATGAGCGAGCATGTGGCTGGTTGTCAAGGTCATATTAAAATGACGGTGTTGTTGAATTAAGAATTACTAAAAAACAAAATGAATATTGACGGACATACTTGGTATATGTGTAGAAGAATTAAGAGTAAAGCACTTTCTTGATTCCCATTACTGTTCAGCTCTGGCGTGAACCTGTCATTAAGTGTGTTTCTGTATTCCTTCCCCAGGGCTGTCTAAATGCCATGTGGTATGCGGAGGTTGGTTGCTTTTGAGTTTTTAAAAACTATAGTAAAGCATAGAGTACTTGTGTCTATTACAACTGAAATAAGAAGTAGGCGTTAATATTTTTCTCAACTGCTGCACATTTCTCCCTGCCTGCTGGCCTAAAATAATATAACTTCATTGTGCTTTAGCTGAACTGTTTCAGTTTCTGCTTAAAACTGCATGTACTCATGTGAATGTTTGCATCTGTTTATGCCTTTTTTTCTCATTGGTCTCTGGCTGTGTTTGTGCAATGTCTTTAATGTGTGTTTATAATTGCAAAGAAGCGTTTACAGTAATATTTAATGTCTGAACTTTCCTTCATAGGTTAAAGAACTCCGAGAGAAGGCTGAGTTTTATAGGAAACGAGTCCTGGGAACGCATTTTTCTCGGGACCATCTGAATCAGATTCTGTCTGATAGCAACCGCTGTTGGGATGTCTCCTCAAGCACGAGTTCAGAAGGAACCATTAGTAGCAACATCAGAGCCCTAGATCTTGCTGGGTGAGGTGTTCTTTGGGGATGGCAGAAAGTATGTTGCAGCTTCGCATTTTGTTTTTGATGCTATTGTCGTCGTCGCCGCTAGGTGCTATAGAGTAGTTCTGACCCAGAGCAGCCCTGTGGACAACAGCTCAAAAGCCAGTCCTGTGGTTCTTACACCGTGGCTTGGGTGAGGTGCCCCTCAGTCCACCAAGGAATGTCTTTGCTATCCCACACTTTAGAGAGCTCCTGTAGAGCAGCTTCACCCAATGCAGTCTATCCCTTGATCCCTTGACTGCTGATTCCATGAACATTGATTGTGGTGCCGAGCAAGTTGAAGTACGCGACAACTTCACCGTTTCCTCCCTTTATCGTGAAGGTCCTATTCTTTGATTGAGTTGTAACCCATGCTTGGGTTGCGGTCCTTGGTCTTCAGCAGCAAGTGCGCCAAGTCCTCCTCACTCTTCAGCACGCCACGTTGTGTCACCTCCATATCACAGGTTGTGCAAATAAGTCTTCCTCTGATCCTGGGGCTGAGTTCTGCTGTTCAGTCCGCTCCATTTCCTAGCCTCCTCAGGTACACCACTTCCCAGTCCTGTGCCTCCCTCGCAGCCTCACAGTCTGCTCCTTCCGAATTATTTAGGGCAACCTGTTTCAGTCTGTCTGCTTGACAGTCCTCCCCTCTTTCACGGAATCACGACTTTACCAAGCCTTATGTTCTTCATGGACTGTCCCTCCTAATATTTCCCAGCGACATGGGACACAGTCTCACCATCCTTGTTTCTTTTAGGAGCATTCCGACTGTGTTTTTGCAAGACAGATTAGTTTGTTTTTCTGGCTGTTCACAAAGTCCACTCAGTACCCCCACAGCCCGTTCAGTTTTCTCTGCCCGCACCCCCATGTAAAGGCGTCAGGCCTCCTGTCTTCCGTCTTTGTTAGGAATAGGATGAAAGTACCCAACTGTGCTCTGGAATTGCCATTCTTTACAGCATTGTTCATCTTTGTTTTGGTGCGCACAGTGGAATGTCTTTGCCTAGTCAATAACACCCAGGTAAACGTGTCTCTGGTCTTTACTACTGTTCACTAAGATCCATGTGGCATCAGTAGTGCTACATCTCCTCTGCCTCTTGCTCTTCCGAACTCAGCAGTGCCCTGTCAATGCCCTCCTGCAATCATCTGTGAATTATTTTCAGCAACATTTACTTACATGTGATGTGAACGGTATGGTTCAGTGTCTTCTGCATTCGGTTGGATTCACTTTCTTTGTATTGGGCACAAACATGGGTCTCGCCCAGCACTGGACCAGCTAGACGTTCTTGGCGTAGATGAATGGGCTTTCCCCTAATGTAATTGTGTGCTGAAACCTCTCCACTGCTGTTCGTTAATTCCTGGAACCCCACTTCCCACCAGTTGTGCCATTAACGTTGACTCTACTCTGGGGAGGCAGCTCGTCCCCAGTAGGATTTTGAGTGACTTCTCACCTGAAGCACGCACCTTCTGGCATGATGTCAGGCAATCTTAGGCCACTTTTTAGAAGGTTATTACTAGCCGATTTTTTTAGAAGCAAGTCTCCACGTCCTTCCCACTCTGTTTCATCTGGAAGCTCTGGTGAGACCTGCCTACTATTAGTGGCCCCAGTGGCAGGAGAAATACTGGTGGCGTAGTGTTCGCTGTCACAGCAGCATGTAAGCCACCATCGGATGACAAAATGACAGGCGAGGGGTGGTAATAGAACACAGAGTTATCGGAAACTGGCGTGACTACCCAACGTTTCTTCTGGTCAACTAGGATGCGCCAGAGCCGATTTTCATGTTTTTTTTGTCTATTGCACTCGACTACACCCCCAGAGACCTGGTGACCTGCTCCGTTAACATTCCCGTCCTTCCAGGGAGCCTCCCAGAGCAGCACCCCTCTGCAGCACGGGCTGCTGTGAGTGAGAATCAGGTCTGTGCTACTTGCCGAAATCATGCATTCTCTGTGAACAACAGGGCGGCACATGCTTTATGGACTTGTGCATACATAATGCAGGCGGGAGGGTTAAGTCTGAACATTTTCCTTATTGATCATTAAGAACAATGAGAACGAGCAGACCGTAGTGACAAAGTTAATTTAAAAAGCAGAGTGAAAGAAAGAAACGCAGCGGCAGTAGGAGTACCAGTGACCCTTCGGAGACCAGTAGAAGCTATCGGTCCATAACCTTCTGGCTTCACTCAGGGGTCTTGTGGCCGATGCAGATTTGACTTTATGAAAGAATTTCCTTACGTTCGGGTTAAAGTGAACAGGATTTCACTGTAAGACAAATGACATGCTGATTTATAGCAAATAAAATAGTTCCTAATTGTCAGAAGTATATTAATATAGTCCACTAACAGATTAACCTAACTGTAGTTGAGACATTGGATTAAAAAAGTTTATCACCAGATGTATTCTTTGTCTTGACAAGATAAGTCTATATAAAGATAAAGCTCTATAACCTTTGAATCAGCTCATTTATACATCTGCTTGAGTCTGTGCACCAAATCCTAACTGAGTAACCAACCATGTGAAGCCACGCAGGAGTCCAGTGTGTGTGCGAGAGGCCGGCTCAGGGGAGAAGTAGGAGTTCCACCCGCAGAGATGCAGGCAGGTGTCCTGTGTGAAGGAGGAGTAAGGAGGGTAAACCATTTCACCTTTGGAACGTTTGATTAGAAGCTGTGGAGTCCATCTTTAGTTTTTTAGAGTGTGAAACAATCTGTCAATTGGATTTCTTTCTTCCCTGTATGGAACCTGTAGTTTCTGGGATAATTCTGTCTTTGTGAGGAAAGAGGGGATGCTAGACTCTGTAAAGTTAGTATAACACAGAAAACGAAAACTACCCAATTTTGAAACAAAACTCATTTTTCTTCTCAGAGATCCTACAAGCCACAAGACTTTGCAGAAATGTCCTTCGACTAAACTAGAAGAAAAAAAGCCGAGCTTGGATGAACAGCCCCCACAGTACACCGCGGAGACGCTGGGCATGCCGGACGCTCCCACAGTGCCCGTTAGAAGACGTCTAGCTTGGGATGCAGATGATGGCAATGAAGAGATACAAAATCAACCAAAAGGGAGGGAGGAGGAGGAGGAGGAGGGAAGTGAAAGGATCAAGCAGCTTCACAGGGAAGAGCTAGAGAAGTTTGGGGGAAAGGAACGATTTAAGGCTGAGAAGATCCAAGAAGGGTGAGTGTTTAGAATGATCTTTCAGAAGCATTATGGTACATGCATGTAAGTGTATAATTTTGTTACCCCGTATACCCGCACCCCACTTATCAACTTGGTTAGGTTCCAAAGACCAGGTTTTTATCCAAAAATTGGCATCATTTGAAAATGTATACATCCTCAATAACTGCTAAATTATGTTACTACAGTACCACTGAGAATCTTAGCCCATCCCCATTGACACCTGACCTTAACCTTCACAGTCCGCAGTCCCCTTCAATCGCATACCTTGGTGTTCATGACTGCCAGTTGCAGGCTGTTAATGTGCAAACCAGGCGGATAGGTACTTTTCACTGTTGTCAGGAATTCAAATGAGACCATTGATGAGATAGTCAGATGAGATAGTTGATAGTATGTGCTTAGTAGTTTTGGATTTGTGATTGGGAGCAAATTTGACTTTTAATGTCATGAAGTGAACATTTCTCGACTGTTAGAATATGGTTCACTCTGGTATTTGAGCCGCCACCAATTGATGATTGAATGTTGCAGCAGTGAGCTATTTGGGTAAGAAGTAGTTAGAGTTATTTTTATATATTCTCTTAATTATTATTTGTTATATTTGCAAATATTTCTGCAAGAAGAAATTGTTGAAATTCTTTAATATCAGATAGTTATATCCAAAAGACTATGAACTATTTTAAAAAGTGGTTGCTGCTAGTTATCATGAGCTGTTTTAAGTGTGAAAACGGAACAGCAGCACTGACTGCCGTAGAAATGTACTTTGCTCGTAAGACCTGAGTTGCTGCCATACTCGATGATCCATCTGCTTGCTGGAGAAACCTTCTTCACTCTAATTGACGGTTGTTGCAGTATTCGTGTAGTGCCTGTATTTCTGCCTCTACCGATGGGCTGGATTTGAATATCCAGGAGCCTGGCAAGAGCACACGATTTTTAAAAAAGAAACATGTTTTACTCGCACAGTACCGATCGGTTTTGAGAGCTTGTTAATGCCTTTAAAGCGGTTTTTGTGAGTGTGAAACAAATGATGAGGATTTTAATTGCTCCCTCTTATTATAGTATTGAAATCAAGTCTACTTAATTTGTCAAGTCGTGTCCATGTCCTGATTTTCTATGCTTGTATCTACCAGTCAACACTGTGATGCTTGTAAAGCAGTGGTTTCTGTGGGTTTCTGTCACTGTGCTTTGGGGCCGCCTCTTTCACTGATAATGGCGCTCCTTTCAAGGTCTTTGTCACTCACTCTGGTGCTTTGCAGCTCGTACGGAACTCAGGTCCCGATTTAACAGAGGCCGCTGCCGTTTGGGGTGAGCTTACAGTGAACTGGCCTCTTTGCCAGTGCACAGTGACTGGGGATGTGAGTTGTCTTGGAAACAAAATGACCTGCCCTTCTATAGGGGTCACACTGCCCTTGAGGGTATTTTGGCTCATCTTGACCCTGTATACAGTTTGAGGCTGTGAATCTTCACAGGAGCGGATAGCCTCATCTTTCTCCCCTGTGGTGGGTTTGAACCATCAACCTTGTGGGTAGCAGCCATCCAGTGCTTCCACAAAGCATCTCCAGAGCTCCCTTACTATATGTAATCATGCAAAACTGGATTGGACCACACTTTCTAGAAGAAATGCTTCATAATAGGCTGTTTCCATTTGTAGGTCGGATTCTTCCTCTGTATCGTCAGGGAAAGGAGGCCGGCTTCCAACACCAAAGCTGAGAGAACTCGGAGCCCAGAGGACTCATCATGACCTTACCACTCCAGCTGTTGGTAACAGGCAGACACTGTGTCCTTTCTTAGCCTGCGTCTTCTGCCCGACAATCTGTTTAATTGAAACCCGTTGGCTTCTGCGTGTCTCTAGGTGGTGCTGTTTTAGTGTCCCCATCTAAAGGGAAGCATCCTGCGCCAGACCAGAGGAAGAAAGCGGCCCCTCAGGATGGCTTTGACACTCTAAGGAATAACAAGGTAAATGTTTTTATTTGGGGGGCGGGGGTGAAGTGGGGACAGCTCATTATTTTATTACCATGTGAAGGAATTGGGTTCTTAGTAATTACATTCATACACTGTGATGCCCACCACCTGTGCTTAGTAAGCAACAGAGGCGTTCGGTGGTTTTTCGCTGGCAGTTGGCCTTCCATTTGCTGCTGGCGGGTCAGTAGTGACCTCACGGAGGAGGACAGCAGCCAGCGCCTCCCGATTGCGCTCCAGGGATGTTGCAGGTGCGGCTCTGTGCACTGGAGATGCAGCCGTGAACAAAGCAGACCACGCCCCGCCCTCAGTGGGCTCACATAGCAGTGTCTCGGAGAGCCGTGCACAGGATGACTAGGTACAATGCCCCGCCTGTTGGTTGATGGAAAGAAATGCTGGCGTTACAGTGGGTTACTCAGGCTGCTCACCACAAGGTCAGCTGTTGAACCCACTGGCTTCTCCTCTGCCGGAGGATGATGAGCCTGTTTGCTCCCATATAGATTTAGAGCTTCAGAAACCCTACATGGGGTCGCCGAGTCAAAGTGGATTAGATGGCAGTGAGTCTCTTGGTGGTCTTAGTTAATAGACAGTAGTGTGGAGAAAAATAAATTTGGAAATGAGTAGGAAGTGTCCGGGAAGTCCTCACAGAAGGAAGACATTTGACAAAATGAAGTATGGTGGTGGGTTGACCCAGTCTTAGCGGGAAAGGCTGTCTAAGCAGAGAGAACAGCAAGTTCTCAGTCCCTCAGGCGAGTAGATGCATGATTTCCTTGAAGGAAGGACCTTGTGGCTGGAACAAAGAGCAAGAGAGGAGAGGAGAGGAGAGGAGTTTCCCCAAGGAACTGAGCGAGGTACTTGTGGGTGGCAGTAGGTGACAGTGCCAGTGGCTGGGAGGTCTTTCTCAGCAGAGCCTTGTAGGGCATAGAAAAGACTTGGAATTTTATTCTCAACGTAATGGGGAGTCATTGGAGGAGCCGAGGAATGATGTGTCTAGGTGTTTGCAAGTTCACTCTGGCTGCTGGGCTAGGAGTACACAGTAGGGGGAGCAAGAGGGAAGGTGGGAAGCCAGGTAGGCGTCTGTCACCAGAGCCGTCTTTGGATGCTCTGTGGAGGTGATGAAGTCCCATTCTGGATATACTTTGAAGATACAGCTGATAAGATTTTCTGATGGATAAAAGAGTAAGGAGAGAGAAGAATCGAGGGTAAGTTAAGGATTTTACCTGAGTGAAATCAGGTGTAAGACTGGCCGGGTAGAGCTGTATGTTTTCCTCCAGACAGAGGAACAGAATAGGTAGACAGTTGGCTATAACTGGGGCTTACATTTTGTTGAAGGACAAAGTGGGGGAAGGGGCTTCGAGATTCAAGGATCTTCAAGGACGTGCTTGCAATGATTGGCCATAGAAGCTGAGTCAGGGAGGAGAAGTGGGACTGGGCAATAGTGGGTTTTAGTGACGAGATGACAGGGGCCAAGCGGGGAATGTGCCGCAGTTTAAGTCTGGACCTAAAGTTTTGTTGGAATTGTGGTACAAGAGGGCTTAGTCTTACAGGGAGGCGGTGTGGTGGTCAGAACTTGAGATTGCAGAATGCCGTTAGCGGTAAAGGACAAGGTTTTGCATATGATCAAGGGAGCAGGATAGGCAAGGGAAGATTGTTAATAGGGAGAGAGCCAATGAATTGAGATCATCTGGATTGTTATTGATATCAACAAGAATTTTGGCAGTTGATCACTGGAGAGAATATTAGAGCTTGGAATTGAAACCATCAGGGAATGGGGTTTGGAATCTAGAGGTTAGTAAAACAAAACAAAAAAGCAAACACACTGCTATCTAGTCAATGCCAACTCACAGGGACCCTGTAAGACAGGGTACAACTGCCCTGTCAGCTTCTGAGACCCTAATGCGAGTAGATAGCCCCATGAAGATTCATGCTGTCGTGGCCAAAGCCTGGCGTTGTTAGGAAGAGTAAGGGAGAATGGTCCTGAACGAGGTCTTGAGCAAGGAGGATACTTGTGCCAACTCCAGGGGTGACAATCTACCTCCTTTCTCAGCGCACATTCAGAGAAGAGGGTGGCAATCCATAGGGGATTTTGCTGTTGACCGTCCCTGAGTTTCAGAGAGGACGGCACAAAGTCTTGAGATGGTAGGGAGGAGTGGGCGATAGAGAACTGAAGTGGGGCAAGAGTGAGCCATGGGCGCTAACTTGGTGTTCTGGATTTTTGTGGTGAGTGTCTTAAACAGATATTGTATGCCGAAAGCATTTGTGAAGTGTTAGCAGCCAGTCCCCCCAAAGTTGAATTAAACAGAAGGAACAAACTTCTTAAATATAACTTTAATAAAAATCCTATAGCTAAATGTCCTAGTAAATGGTAAAATACTAAAGATAGTTTATGCTTTAGGAATATAATAGGATGTTTACCTTTTCATGACCACTTAGCAATTCTTATGAGTAATTATAATGTAATGGACCATATGTTTTTGTGATTTTACAGAAGCTTAAGAAAAGGCCCCCTCCCTCACTGCCATTGAGGTCATTCTGACTCATGGCCACCCTAAAGGACAGGGGAGAACTGCCCTTCCAGGTTTCAGAATCGACTCAGTGGCCGTGGGTTTGATTTTCATAAAGTAGTAGAGGGACTCCAAAAGTTCACTAAAAGATCATGGGGTTTTTCCATGAACTTTGAATATTGGAAACAAGCTGAGCACTCTCTACAGGTGTTATGTTTATATAGAAGATCTAAGAGACTCACTAAGAGCCATTAAAAGACTTGTATAAGATAGCTTGGTATTTATTTTGAAAATGATGAGGGCAACAAATGTACAAATGTGCTTGACACATGGATGTATGTTGGATTGTGATAAGAGTTGTATAAGCCCCCAGTAAAATGATTTTTTTTAAAAAAGATAGCCTGGTATAAAGGTAATGAGGAAGGGGAAGGAAACCTAATAGCAGCCCAAACGTTTTAATTTTAGGGTGGGGGAATTGTGAAAAAAAATTCTGGTATATGAAGAATTTTTTTTAAATACACAAGGAGTATTTAAAAAAAACTATAGTGAATAGGACACTGAGTCTTGAAGATGTCAGTTTTTCTCATATATTCAGTAAATTTAACCATATTCCATATTATTATGCTGACACTATTTCTTTTTATTTTATTTTTGTATCTTGGCAATTAGATTCTAAATTTTATCTGGAAGAATAGTGCAGGGAACTGAATAAGGAGAGTTTGAGGAGAAGAAGGAGAATTAGAAAGAAAAACTTAGGAAGATGAAGTGTAATGTGAGCTCATTAGGTTCTTTGCACAGGAACAGACAGTCAGTGGAGACCGACCAGTGAGCAGGATTGTTTAAAACATGACTGGAGGGCAGGCTATCTTTAATCATGCTTTAAAAGATGTTACAGAGGGATTTAAAGAAGCCAAATGTGAAATTGAGCTAAGTGGATAGAGGGAAATAACCAAAGTATTTTATATGCTTTTGTGGGGGTTTGAACCCCTCCGCCGCCCCACATACGCAAGGGCTTTCTACTCGTGTGAAGTTACAGTCCTGGGAGGTCACCAGGTAATTCTGCCGTGCTGTACAGGGTGCTGTGAGTCAGCATGGACGCCATGACAGTGAGTATCACGGGGAGGGACTTCTAAGCAAAAAACCAAAGTTTAGAAGCCATATGGCCAAAAATGAGCTACAATTTAAATGAACAGATTTAAGATTTTTGCACTTTAAAAACTCAAAAGAAAATTGGCAATTTGGAAAAAAGATTAATACTGTTAATATAGAAAATGCATCTAAAACCCAATTTCAATATTAAAAGTGATAGAGTGGGTGAAGGATATTTAAAATGTCATCTCATAGATGAATAAACCAAAAACCAAGCGCACTGTCATTCTCACTTTACATTCTTTAATCCAGTCATTTATGTCTATTTCTCCTCCCTGTTTATGCCTTTGGATTGGTCCATTTAAGAACTTCAGTTGTTGCTACCCTTAAAAATAAGGATGTTTACTGTAAATCTTGAGACTGGCAGAAGTCAGGGATGGTCCCAGATTGAATCTGGATTGAGCTGAGCGGCATACAGAGGAAGAGTTGCCATGACAAAAAGGCAGGCGACAGGATGCCGTGGAGAGAATGGACATAGAGGCCTAAGAAATGCAGAGCATAGCTGGAGTGTGCAGTAAGGAATGTAGTGTGGGGCAGGCTGCGTGGCGCAAGGTGAGACAGGAGCAAGGTGTAGACTTGCGATGATTTCAGAAGCATCGGGAAGCAGAGGCGTGACGTGACCACATTCGTTCTGCTGCTGTGGAAGGCAGGCGCACACCCTGGGTACCTTTGGGAAGCTATTGCTGTGGTCAGGGTGGGAGGCGTTGATTGAGGGTATGGACTAGGGAGAGTGGCTGGAGAGCGGTGGTGTGAGCAGGCTGTATGGCGTGTCTGGGCACATCCAGAGAGAAATGGTTGAAATGCAAGAGTGCAGTTTGGGAGTCAGGATTTGGTGCTGGGTTGGATGATGGAGCCCGAGGGGTGGGATGTGTCGTGAGTGCCGCCTGGGTATCTGATGGGCGTCACAGGCTCAGCAGCTGGCGCTGGGTGCTGAGTAAGAGAACGTTGGGTAAGAGCTCTCTTAGACTCTTAGTAGGGTCAGGCATTCCTGTAGGACCTGAGGATTCATGGTACACCAAACAAAATCCTTTTCCCCGTGGACCTTACGGTTTTGTTCTGAAAAATAGACACTGAACAAGTACTGTTTTAAAATGGTGATTTGAGGTAGTAGAAAGAGCTGTGAAGGAAGTGGAAGAGAGCAGTGGACTCATGAGTGACCCTTCCTCCCCTCTGCCCATGGCCTCTAAGGGGCAGATACTTTCACCAAGATCCGCCCAAGGACGGAGGTGGTGTGCAGAGAGATCTGGGACTGAGATTGTTTTCTAGAAAATAGAACAGCAGGTACACAGCCCCTGTAACAAGAACAAGCACAGAGTTGTAAAAAGAGAGGAAAGGCCTTTGTGGCTGGTGTCTGAGCGGAGAGGAGAGCAGTAGGAGAGGTAGGAATGTGGGTGTTACTTTACTGGCCTGAGAAGCCCTTAAGCGATTCTCAACCTGTCAGGTCGCATCCCCTTTGGGGGCACAAAGACCTTTCACAAGGGTTGTCCGGTTCATAACAGCAGCAAGATTAGAGTTATGAAGTAGCAGCGACAATAATGTTATGGTTGGGGGTCACCACAAGAGGAACTGTATTAAAGGGTCACGGCACTAGGAAGGTTGAGAACCACGCCTTAGCGAGTTTGAAGCAGCAATCTAAGTGTGCTCTGATTTACATGATCGGTAACAATTGTCCTAACTTCTCAGTGGAGAATGGAGATACTTGGGGCCAACGTGGAAGCAGTGAGACCGGTAGGGATCCGCTAGGCTCAAAAACACACCACAGAATCAGTTATGTTAAATCCTGGGAGCCAACCCATGTGTGAAAAATAATTTCTAGGTTTTATTCAAACTTGTTAACCAATAGTAAAACCAACTTGAATGATGCCAAGTTATCCAAATGCATGTAGAAGAGGGAGGGGGAAATCTGACCAATGTTTCTTTAGAACTAGTTGCTACCCTCCGGGACCACGGAGGATTTGCCCTGTGGGGTTTGTAAGGGTGACACAGGCTGCCATTTGCAGGCCGGTGCTTACTTCACCACTGCATCTTCTTTACTTATCCTTAAAAAGGAAGCGTAATAAGTAGAAGGGGGTGGTGGTGGTGGTGGTGGTGGTGTGTGTGACTTGTGCAGCTTTGGCTGTACATATTTAAACCATATTTAATGGTTTGGATTTAAAACATTTTTGGTGGTTGAAACACCCTACTCTGAGGCTATAAGCTCTCTAAGGACATGATTTTTAAGGCTGAAAAGCAACTGCTTGGTTATTGGATTGATAGTAAGTAAAGGCAATAATTACAGGTGAGTATGGAACTGGTCTTGATTTTACAGCTTTGCATTCCTGTAAAAAAATATCTAGGGGACTTTTTGGACAGTGTGACACATTGTCATTATAGAGCATACTGACCAGACTAAAATAGAGAATGATTGGTCTCGCACCAACTCCTGAGAAATGCCTGTTGTTAAATGTTTGTGGTTTGGAGGTATGTGTGTGTGTTTCTCTTACTTAAACCCCTATAATGGATGTATGCTTTCATAACTTCTTCTCATCTAGCAGTGTGTCCTAAACAAACTTCCAAGTCACTGGATAGCATCTGTAATCTTACTTTACCAGTAATTTGATATGCAGTATATCATTATCCTTAGTTTCAAAAAACCGAATGCTTATTATTGAAATAATCGGCTATTTCTTAATTTCCCCATTATGTAAAAAAATGTTAGAAATCAAATTTAACCTCCAGCTACATTTTTCTCTCTCTGTACTCTACCAACTTGTTTTGTGCAAATACTCCCCAAGTACTGTTGGGTGGTAAAAGAACATGGAAACTTGGAGGCTCTTTGCGAAGTATTGCCCCGCCACAAAGACTGTGAGCCTGAGAGCACTCATTTCCCCACAGGCTTGCCAGCTCTGCGCATCAGAGCTTTGTTCGTTTGTACTCGCGCCTTTGCAAGTGAGCAGTGAGTAGTAGCTGAGTGCTTTAAGGTAGACTCCATTTCTGTTTGTAATCACAACGGTTAAGTGCTTGACTTATGACCGAAAGGTTGGGGCTTGAATCTACTTGGGGCTCCACAGAGGATCACTTGGCAATCTCCTCCCCCAAAGATGTTAACCTAAGCGAAAAAAGATTATGGCCGAGACAGTATGCGAGGGTGGTTAGGCATACCGTGTCAAAGGGGGTTGTTTTTAATCCAGGTGGACTTCATGGCCCCCGAGCCACAGTTGGTGTAGACGTGAATTGATTATTTATATCCTTTTGTTCTACGTTCAAAATGGGTTTATCTTTTTCATCTTTTAGAGAAATATGTATAAGCATTGCTAATGGTTTTTTTGTTAGTGATGTAAGTTGTATGCAAGGCTTACAAAGGAATTAAAAAGAACAGATTTTTCCCTAAATTAAAAAAAATCTCTCCCTTGTTTATTTTGCAAGTTTGTCATTCATCTTTCATATTTTTAAATGCATCTATATGCATATTTCCCCCTTTAATGTAGCCAAATTTATTTCCTTATATTTATTGCTATGCTTACAGTCTTCCCCTCATAGAAGTTAGACACATTTTCACATACATTTTCTCCTATAGTCCTTATGATTATACTTTTTATGCTTAAATGTTACATGTGCACAAATACAGAAGCACTGTCTCTTTTTCTTCTTATCGTTTAGAAAGAAAGTTGTGCCCTAGGCTTACTGACTTCTCCAGCTGCTGGTTTAAGAACACTCGATCCCCTTCCTTTGAGGGAAGAGTCTGAAGCCAAAGTCACCAAACGTGCTCCTGAGACGCGGCCAGTTTCAGCAGCCGCAGAGTCTCCAGCAAACAGCCCCGGGCAGTGCCCTTCTCCGCCGTGTGCTCCGTCCTGCCGTCATGCTTCTCGCCGCCTCCAGGGGTCGCTAAGAGACCCAGAGTTTCAGCATATTGGTAATCCTTGTTCTTTTAAAACAAAGATGGCATACTAATAAGTATAAAAACTGAGTATGTGCTATATATTAACGAAGTACATTGTCTATTTTTTAAATGAGCATAAGTGATTTCTTTAAAAAGCCCATCTTGATATTACTCGGTGGAGCCGCGCTTAGGTCGGCCTCTGGATGCGGATGCCCCGCCAGCCGGCTCGTCCCCTCTTGTTGAGGTGTCACATCTAGAAACGTCTCCCACCGTTGTCAGATGTCCTGTGTGTGCAGGGTTTATAGCGGAAATTGTTTTCCTTTGTGGTCGGCATGGCTTTGCTCGTTTGAAAGCTTGCCCTGTTACTACTGAAGATTACTGCAGGTTGTAATTCCTAGTCCCGTGCGTGTGGCTCGTTGCCTTTTTCTTTCAAACGGCTTGGCTCGTTAGATCTCTTAGGGATTTTACAGCGATGTGCCTTTGGACAGGCTTTCCTTTTTTCATTTTTGCTGGTTTTCAGTAGACTTTCTCAATTGGAAGCTCATGTTGCTCAGTTGTAGGACGCTTTTATGAAGTTTTTAGTAATTTCTTGCGTGTCGTTTTTCTTTTCATTCTCAGGCATTCTAATTATCCAGACATGTTGGATGTATTTACACGAGGACCCTGTTCTCGTTTCATGGATGGAATATTTTCTCTTTTTGAGGAAAGAAATGATGGTTGTTGTTTTTCTTGCATTGTCTTCAAGATCCCTTTTTTTCTTGGTTTGTTTCTGTTTGCTAGTAATGTAGAGCCATCTTTAGTTACTTCAAAGCCCACGGTTGGATGGCTGCTTTGGAAGAGTTAACTGGGTGCTGCTTGGTGACTAATTGGTTTCTTTGTCGAAGTATGTGACTGTGCAATGCAGAAAATTACTTGATATTACCCTTCCAACCATTGTCTTTGTAACGTCCGTCAAATGACTTGGTAGAAATAGCAAATGTGAGGTGCTCTGACACACTAAGGGTAGTGGATAACTTGCTAATGTTAATGAGGAATTGTACAATCAGCTGGGGTGGAATAATGCAGAAAGGTATATGGAACTCTATTATGGGATCGATCAGCTTAGCCCTCTCACTAAGCTGAAAATGAACCATTGCAGAGGCTACCATCAAGCACGAAGAGCTAGGAGTGGAGTGGGACCTGGACATCCTTGTACTGAATCACTGCGTCAGTCCAAGAAATAGAGCTGTGACACAGAGATTATGAGAGACAGTAAAGAAGTGGCAGAGAACCCGTGGCAGTAAAGCCAGGAGACCTGCAGGAGTAAGAAAGCCCGGTGCCTTGGAAAAGAGTCTTGCGGGTAGACTTGCGGGTAGACTTGCGGGTAGACCTGGGCACTTAATTGCCAACCAGCAGAGCTAGAGCTGAGCACCTGCAGGCCGAACCTTATTGGCAGAGCTAAAAGAGCTTTGTAACACTTAACCCCCAAGCAGGGCAAAGGCATATCTGTGGTTATGCTTGAGGAGGCTCTCCTGATTGAAGAACTGTATTTTGAGCATCCCTGATCCTGAATTGGAACCGATTAACTTCCCTAATAAACCCCATCATGCGAGTATTGCCTGAGTCTGTGGCCACTGCAAAGACTTACTTGAACTGGCAGAGGAGTGAGGAGTAAGGCATGCCGTGGCAGGAACGGTGCCAGAATTGCTGAAAGGTTGGAGGATGGCGCCATGTCTGACCTCTGCCTCATAGAATTGGGCTTGGGCGGATGCTAATGGTAATTTCTCTCTCCCCTTGTGAAGTTAGTGGTCAGATGCTACTCAGCCCCCCCCCCCCCCCACACACCACCACCATTTTTATAGGCTAGGATATTTCTAGACCTCACAGAGCAGTAGCTTATTTGTTGGTCTTTTCTGTAGCAATGTAGAGATTCCTCAGAGATGGCCTGGTGTCTTGCTTATTCCTTTTCCTGGGAGCTAGGTGAGGGACATAGTGAGTTACCTGCTTGGCTGCTAGCCACAGGGTCAGCGGACAAAGATGAGGCTTTCCGATCCCATGACAATTTACAGTCTTGGAACCCAAAGGGGCTGTTCTACACTGTCCTATGTTATCACTATGAGTCAGAATTGTCTCGATGGCAGTGAGTTTGTGTTAGGTGAGGACAGCATTGAAACTTTCAAAGTTCAGTAATAGACTCTCACAGATCCCCGTTTTGAATGTGATACCCTGTCCTCAGTTGAGCCTGGTGTCCTTCAGTAAAAGTAGCTTAGATGGACCTTTAAAGAAGGACCCTTCCTTCGCATTTGGGGGAGTAGAGGCCCCACAGCTGAACAACTACAGGGAGAGACCTGGGAGTCTGACTCTCACTGTCGGTGGCGGGCAGTAGCGGCAAACCTGGGTTGGCAGGGGAGCCAAGATTGCTTCTTGCCTTCTCTGCTACCTCCTTCCATTTAGCTCACTCGGGGCCCTTTCATTTGCATTCTGCCTTTCAAATTGTTGTGGCTGTTTTCTTGTCTCTCATTTTCTTTGTCTTAATGGGTTAATGCCATTTTGAGGGTAATTACCCGTATTCAATCCCCTAGTTTTAGCAGAATACTATTCCATTTGTTTAAAGTTACATCAGTATTATTATTGAAAAAGAATTCTGGGGCCCCACCCACGCTTTGTTTATGTACTCATTAAACACATTTTATGCTAATGGATGTTCTTGATAGTAATTTCCATTAAGATACAAAATTAATTGCCCAAAGCCCATTTTTAGTAAAGATTTATTATAAGTAAGAGATGTTGTTTGGTATCTTTAAAGAATAATCTTATCTGCCCTTTTTTTCAAGTGGGAAAAGCACGGATGAACAATTTCCAGTTGCCACAACACGACACCTTTAATGATGAAGGTATTTCAGTAGTCAAATAGCACAAAATAGAAGCCCATTCTGTGGTGATAATATGGCTTCATATTTGGTTAGCACGTATATAGTTCACAAGTACTCCACAGATGTTTTCATTAGATTCCTGTGAAGCTGAGGTAACGGGCTGGCGGAGGGAGATGGATTTTGAATTAACTCCATCTACAAAAGAACAAGCAGAGCTCACTTTGTTAAGAACATTTTTCTAGATCAAATAGACAGTAACCCACTGTGCCCAGCAGCGCGCATCTGAGCTCAGTGTTTTTCAGTTTTTTTCACCTCACCTTGCTTGGGGCTCAGGAATTTGGCCCCAAGTCTCCGTATGCATACCCCCACCCACCCCCACCTGCCCGATAGCTATACATGGGTATCATCTCCCTGTGCAAAACTTAAATATTGTTATCAATTTTAAGGTCTCCAAAAATGTATGATTAGGGAAAATGTGTAGTTTTCATTTCAACATATTCATATGTTTCTAATAGCAGCAAAAATTTGAATTCTCATTATAAAGAATTGAAATTAACTTTTAATTTGCACAAAGAAGTATGAAATTACTTAACTTATAAATCTTGAATATTAGTGTACATTTGAATGAGCATTTTCTGTATTAGAAGTTCATACATGTTAAATTTTCTGCCCCCCTCTCCCCCCCTCCCCCCCCAAATCTTAGCAAGGGCATATTGGTTACATTGGACCAGCCATCCCTGGAAGAGAAACAGGGCTTTCCACTTCTGTAGAGAGTTAGAGTCACGGAAACCCACGGGGCGGGTCTATGTCCTATAAGATTGCCACGAGTCAGAATTGACTTGGTACCAGGTTTGGTTTATTGGTTTTGGTAGCAAGATTGGGACATTTTTAAAGATCTCATTGAGGCAAAGAAAATTTACGTTTTGAAATACCAGTGTCTGGCAACCTTGAATCCAGTTCTGTTCGGTTTTTCTTTAATGGGGAAACAGTGTTTGCAGATACCTTACCTTGCTTCCCCGGAAAGAGGGCTTTTCGTGATAAGGAAGAGGCGTTTTGTGCTGTTGTGTTGACTGACTCGGAATGACCCTGCAAGGCGCAGTAGAAGTCCTCAGCAGGGTTTCCATGGCTGGAACCTTTACAGAAATAGATTGCCCCGTTTCCCCTGTAGCATGACAGGAGCAACCCGACCTTCGTGTTACCTTAACACACCCCACTACCAGGGCGCTTCACAACGAGAGCCGCAGATGAACAGCAGTCGCGTTCATGTTCAGTGGGGTTGTTTTAGAAATGTGATCCAAGTATGATGGCATTTTTGTTTTTCTTTTAATGAGACTACTTTCAGAAAAGCAGCCCTGGCAGTTCTAACCCTCATCCGCGGTGCCAGAGGAAGAGCGACAGTTCACTCCGCCCTCTAGGGTCCCTGTGAGTCAGAATCCACTCGGTGGCAGTGAGAGCGCTCAGAAAATCTGTCCTTTTAAAGTAGAGTTAGACAGTATGATACAGTATGATGATAAGCTACTATAGAGTAGAACTGGGATCGGAGGCCATGGGTTTCAGATACCGTCATTGTGGGCTCTCAGGGAAGAGGACAAAGGTTCGTTTCACGTTAAAATACTTGATTTCTAAGTATGGTAAACTGGACGACACAGAAAATGTTCCATCTTCACTTTGATTGATTATCGAGTCTCTGAAAGACCCAAGATTGATAATCCGAAGCTAAACATGTTGTAAATGTCATGCCCTATTGTTTATATACTCGATGTTTTTGCAGTGAGTGTGATTTTGGAACTCTTTCTTTGTAGATGACAGGCTGTCTGAGATCTCTGCTCGCTCTGCAGCTTCTAGCCTCCGTGCTTTCCAAACGCTGGCACGAGCCCAGGAAAGGAAGGACAACTTCTGGGGCAAACCATGATTAAGTACATGCCTTGCTGAATGGCAAATACATACCATTGGTATAATTGGCCTCTATTGCTTGCTGTATTACGATTTTTCAAATGTTTGGGTATTTTCTAACATTCCCTACTTATCAAGAATGATTTGATTTTGCAATAGTCAACAATTTACTTGGAAAATTCTTATACAGATTATGCAGTTTAACTTCTAAACAATTCTTTTTACATTTATTCCAAAGTTCCGAGAAGAGAGGGTTACAAAATTCTTCACATGTTCTAACTTGTTTATTAGGTCTTTGGGATAGTTATTAGAATTGGAAATTCTACTTATCTAGGGGAAAAAAAACTAAAAGGATGAACAGTGAAATAAAAATTAAGATCTAGATTTGAGGAATATATTCCGTTGATTGGTTATGTGTTTCTTCATAAATTTAAACATCATAAAAATTAGTTTGTTGTTCTTTTATAGCTAAAGGTTCTATAGTTTTAATACCTTCTCTGTGTGATTGTAATATTATTAAGATAATTGTACTGTAGATTGAAAATGTTAGCTGTATATATTTTTATTTATGTAATAAAGTTTGCTGAGAGGATATGTATATTTTTGATCCATGTGTGTATTCTATTTGTATAAGAACTTTGGCTTACATTTGAATAATGTCTGAATTTTGAAAAATTATTTGTACAGTGGAATTAAAACTTTGTAGGCATTTTGAAATAAAAATTAATCAGTGTATTTGCCTCCTCCAGAATGTTATTAAATTGAGCAAATCCTTTTAGTAGTAATTGAAAGTTAAAATTTCAAAGTGCAAAGGTTTGTTCACAATATTTTTGCACAAATATGAGACAATTTGGACTTTCAAGGTGGGGTTTTTTTTTGCCTCAGCACATAATGTTGAACTCTTCATTTATAAAGCATGCTATTGTAAATTACATTAAGTTTAACACTCAGAAAATATAGATTTCAAAAAATACTGTAAAATATTTACATAGGAGATACTGAAGATTAAATACACTGTTGGTTAGAAAACAAGGGAACTATCTGTTCTAAAGTGTTTAATTTGGTCAAAAGTACTTCTACAATTGACTTACAATGAGTTTTTAATGATTTTAAGTTCTGTGAAATTGAAAAGAACTGCGGGCATTTAACTACAGCCATACCTTGGAGAGAATTGTGGGTCCAGTTCAAGATGACCCCAATAAAGTGAGACATGTGAACTCTCTTGTCTCCCAGTGCATATAAAAGCGACTGGTGCTCACGATTATGGAAGTTAACACGTTAGGTTACAATTGGGTGAAAAATGTGCAGGATCGGGACATGTTACAAAACTCCTTTAGGACCATGTACAGACTGGACCAGAACATGTAAGTTTAGCTTTTATATGCACCGGGAGACAGGTACATGGGTACAGGCCAGAGATAAAGCTCACGACACATGGAACCAGGAACAGGAATGGGAATAGAGACGCCAACAGACTAAGGGGAAGAAGGGAACTGATCGCAATGAAGGGCACATAACCACACACCCTCCTCCAGGGGGAAGAACAACTGAAACCACAGGGGAGGGAGACAGTGTCTGTGTGAGAGAGGAAAATAAAAACAATCCAGAATCAAGGGGCCACAGGGGGGAGGAGGGGAGAAAAGATCCAATTCCAAGGGCTCGATAGAAAGTAAATGTCTAGAAAAGAACGATGGCATTATGTGTACAAATGTGTCTGACACAGTTGATACATGGATTATAACAGTTGTAAGAGCCCTCAATAAAATGATCTTTAAAAAAAGCTACACTTACCTGGCGCTCCCTGAGGTGCACCATAGCAACATGAAGAAGTGATATGCGGGTTGCCAAAATGTGCAGTGAGCACATGCTTTTGGAAACGTGACGTCCATAGACCTGCTTGGTTCAGGGTTGCCATACAACACCCCATGTTTAAAGCGCTGTATTGTGAAAGTGCCGTTCAGCAAAGTGCAATAAGAGGAGATGGACCTTGAAGCTTTTCATCAAGGAAAAACACATTTTCTTGGCACCAAGAAAATGGGTAAAGAGATATATTGGTTGTAAAAATAAGTTTGGGACAGTTGTCTCTAGAAGCTCTGGTATTGTGTGCCTTAAAGATTGGTTGGGACAGTTTCCATGGAGACCTCCAATGGTAAGTGAAACAAAAGGCGGCATTAGCGCCAGCTAGCAGGGAACAGTCTACAGACTGAAACGGTCACACCTGTTAGAGTCACAGCCCATGGATGCCTTGGTCAATCAGGGTGTAGTCTTCATAAGGCCAAGATGATGACCCCATACTCTGCATGACAATGTAGCTGACTACATCACTCTTAAAAATCCTACTCCATTTCCTTACATGTATGTACCACAATTTAAAGGAGTGGTTTATGGGAGAGAATAGTACTGAGGGATCAGTGATGCTCAAATTCTTAGGCTTAAGAACAACATGCGATTAAGTTGGTAAGTAGCTGTCCCCTCTCACAGCATACTCCTTTTACAGCTGGGTTCTATAACTCATTGCAATGGCCACAAAGAAATAAAAAGTGCTCATGATTTATGAGCTTTATTGCTCATGATTTATGGGGTTGATTATGGAAATTAATAGACGAGGTTACAATTCTGGTGAAAAATGCGCAGGATACACTTAATCAGGACATGTTACAAAGCTCCTTTAGGTTTGCTAATAAATGCCCCAAGGTCATGCCGCTCCACTGTAAGCCTCAACCTGAAGGCATTCAACTCCAGCTCCATGAACAAGTCAGCCTTCTACCCCAAAGCACTCAGCTTTGCTTGCTCTGTGGGCTGCGAAGTCCAATGCTCTGGCTCCTGGTTCTACCCTACTGCTCCTATTTCACCCTTCAGGTGTCTAAGCTATCTTTCTGGATCAAGGAGATTCATGTTGCAGGAATCTGAAGGTCCAGAAGATGCGCTCCACTCCTGGCTTTTGCTGGTGGTCAGATTCTCCATGACTGCTTCTGACATGGCTCATTTTATACCAAACAACATCAATCACAGTGAATCCTGTTCACAGGCACTCAGCTGATTCCTCTCAGTAGATTCCTACACCTTCTCTTACCCATATCCATCGAGGAAAGGCTGATGAGAGTTGACTACATTTCAGTAGCCGACTTAGGCTGGGTTCTCTAGAGAAGTAAAACTGAAGCTTACGTGTGTGTGTGTGTATTTATATAGAGAGAATTTATATCAAAGACATGCTCATACCATTACAGAGGCAAGTTCCAAATCTGTGGATCAGATTTAGATTGGAGGCTTCTTGAGTCCTGTAGCTAGAGGCTGATGAACTCAATATCTTCAGGGGAGATAGCAGGTTACTGACTACAGCCGTGAATGAACCCAAGATGGCAAGCTGCTGATAATTCCAAGGATCAGCAGGCAACATGGCAGAGTGATGGCTTAACAAAAGAGCAGGAGGTCAAAGATGAGCCAGGTGCAGGATCCAGCCCCAGCAAAAAGCAAACAAGCTTTCACACAGGCCACACCCCTGAGGAAACAGCCTTTCAATTGATTGGTTGCTTAGAGCTGATTTTTATCATGGAAATGATTACATTATGTTGGACATCATGGAGATTACAAGATCTTAACTGTCAAACCACAGAGAATCCTGTACAACCAAGTTGACACAAAATCATAACTGTTACAGTAACCTTAGTGGCATAAAGCTATCACTAAAACTTAGTTACATGAAAAATTTTTCATGAAATTTGCAACCACTTAGGAACTGGGTTGATAATTTTGTTAAGCATAATTTTAGGTACAATAAATGATAGCCTTTAAAAATCACAACTTGATGGGTTCAGGCATAAATACACCTGTGAAATGACCACCGTAATAAAGATACAGAACATTTCCATCTCCCTAACAGTTTCCTTGTCTGTTGCAGCCATCCCTCTTAGCACCAGGTGCCCCAGATACCCACTAATCTGCCTGCTCTCGGGATAGTTTGTAAGTATTTTATATTAACGGAGCTATCGCTTATTTCTGACTTCTTTCATGTGGCATGTTTTTGGCATCATCCATGCTGTGGTGTAAATGTTCCCTTTTAGCCCATTCACCCGTTGGCGGACAGTTGCGGGGGGGGGTTGTGGGTTGGGGTTCTGGTGGACAAAAATTGTTTTAATGGTATACAAATATTTGTGTGGCTATTTGCTTTCTTGAAGATCTTTCTTGGTCAAATCAGCCTATGTTTGTCCACCTTTATTTAATGAAACCACTTTGAGAATACACTCTATCCCCAAACCAATGTGATAAATGAATGACGCCGTCTCCTTGTCTAAGTCAGGATCTCATCCGCCAAACTGGAGAGGACATCAGCATGGCCACGAGAGGTTTTTCCAAAATGCACAGACCTACTCCCTTTCTTCCTCCTTTCCCTCCATCTCCGTTCCAGGTGCGTCAGTTCTCACATGTCTCTGGCCGAGGACCTGGATGAGAAGTCACAGATACACAGATGTGGGAGGCTTTGAAAGTCGTTTCTAGTCTCTGGAACTCGTTGGGCCTGAATCCAAGTCAAGAACCCTTGAAGGATGATTTTGAGAATTAGGAATCAAGAATAAAACAAATAGGCTTGATACACTGTAGGGTGTTTTATCTTATGATATAAGAACAAATATCCTTATTTTACGGATGGGAAAATAAAATGTAGATTAAATGACTGGCCTAAGACTTTATAAACTGGTGAATTTAAACTAGATCTTCTTACTTGAGATCCACCTACACTGTCTTGTCTTGAAGGTTATCGATACCATTTTAAGCTGTACTGTGATTCAGTTCTGTCTCTGGTTGATTCATGTAGGAGCTAATTTTCCACTTCTCCTTTTTAGAAGACAAGTGAAACACCTGGGGTGTTTTTAGGCACAGAGAAAAAAGTATGTGGACATTGAACAAATACATTATTGTACAAGTAGATCCACCCAGAACACTGCACCCAAGTTTGTCCATACGAAGAGAGTTGTGTTGACTTCTGGAAGAGCACCCCAGGCCCAGGAACAAAGAATCTAACCTGGTAGGGAGTCAAGAACCTTTTATGCTTGGTTTTGGAAAATTAGTTTGGTGGTTTACTTATGACACTGGTAGCCTTCTCTTGGGTTTGATAGGCGAGACAGCTGTACAGAGTCAGCTTTAGGCAAAAGAACACCCTCTGTCATACTAACTAGAACGGTCCCCATAGGCTTGGCCAGGTGGGAACTCCTGTGACCTCCTCAGCCCTGTTCTGGCAAGCGTTTATGTTAAAGATGCTGCTGCACACTTACCTGGCCACATATTCCTTTGTTCTCTAGCGAGTGGAGACACAGAAAACCCAGACTTTGGCTCTCAGACGCAGAATTGAGGTTTGTTTGACCTCATTATTTCATGTTTTGTTCCCATTCAGGGTGATAGCTTCTCTCACACCGGGGCCAGACTCTCACACCTGTCATATGGCAGGTCTGTGAAAGAGTAGTCATTCTGGTGACGGTACCTGCTTCTTTCTTATCATCAGAGCTCACTGATAAATCCGTCATGCCCCAGACCTCCATCATAACGGTCTCTTGGAAACTGAGTAAGGATTGAGGACTCGAGGACACAGCCCTCACTGTAAGTCAGAGCTTGAAGCTTATGGAGCGACGTTCAGAGTGTTCACAACTACCTCACACCACAGAATGGACAATTTTGATGATAATAGGAAATTGTTCATTGTTACCTTCTGTCTTCTACACTCAATAATAGGCAAGCTCATGTTTGCTACTGACCATTAACAACCTGCTCACAAAAATCCCTTAAATAATCAGTGTTCATAGGGGCCTTAAGGACAGCTAACAACAAGGAGCATTTGTACCCCGGAAATCAGCCAACGTTACAAATCAGAGCCTTTTGCCTCCTGAAGAGCCGGTTGGTTTGCTACCCACTGCTGCAGTCATTAACCTAAACTCTCTTTTCTTTCCATGTGAGATAGTTGCTTATTGAGCCAACCTGGCCGATAAACACAGGTGGGGTTAATTGAAGGGTGGAGAGATAAATAGCTCAGTGAGCCTCGCCTTTCTAGTTCTCGGGTCTCTTGCCTTCTGATGGTCGGACCAAGGTGCAGCTGCCTTTTCCAGTTCCCTGCTTCGGCTGGCAGGGCTCTCGCTTTCTGCAAGACATCCCTGAGGAGAAGCCACATGGACCTACCCCAATGCAGCCCTGGGTGCTAGAGTACCGTGTGGAAACTCCTGCCAGCGCTGAGATGCTTGCACCTTTACTGACTTGGCTTTCCTCCTGCAGTCGGCGTCACTGCATCTGTTTTGTGAGATGGAGGAGGACTTTGTGGATTGGTGTTGGACATATGGGCTAATGTTGAACTTGTGGGTTTGGGCAGCCCTGTGTTGGGATGTTTTCTTGATGTGCACTTACCCTTTATATAAAACTCTCTCTTATACATGAGTTTCTGTGAATTTGTTTTTCTAATGCACCCAGACTCACACACCATGTCATTTGACCAAATGGAGAGAAAAACCCCATTCGAAAGGAGCAGAAAGGTAGCTCCAGCAAAACTGCTATAAGATTGATGATAATCTTCCTTGGCTTGTAGACAAGAAGCACTTTCATATCCCTGCCTGGTCAAAGTCTTCCAAAAATGAAAAACAAGCAGCAAATAGCAGGTAATAAAGTAGGGAGAAATGGACTCTGACACACCCCTCTCGCTACGCAGGTGGCCGATCCGCTCGGTGATGCGGATGTTCCGGCAGCTTGCACTCATGGGCTTTGGGGTTACAGTACATTGAGACTTAATTTCAGCCCCACCTCAGTGAGCCGACTGAAATCCTTTGAGCCTGTGCTGGTCATTTTGTAGATGAGGATAGCGGTGAACTCTGACGTTTTGCTTAAATAGTGGCATGAGATCTGTGAAGGTGTTTCCCACATATTATTCCAATGGTTTTTGTTTTCAAAGGTTCTGTCCGATGAAGGTAGATTTTCATTAGGATGATGGGAACACAGGCTTGTTTTAGAGACTGGGGCTAAGTCTATCAAGCAGTTACATCTAGGCAGTGCCTTCTCAAGTGCCTCCTGTGAGCGTCTTGCCACACAGAAACATCTGGTCTGACCTACATTCCGCTCCCCGTGAGGCAGTTTGGGTTAGGGATGCTGAAATGATTTGTCTGTTTCCGTTATGTGGTAAGGCCCCAAAGATTCTGACTGCCTGGTTGTGACTCAGCGAGTCTGGAGGATGGAATCAGTGGCCTGACACATGCACACTGCATCGGTGTAACCGTGAATCCGAGATGTTATCAGCACGGAGTCAGAAAATGCTGAGATAAAGGAGCCGCAATAATTACAGATGAGAGGAAAGACAGGCAAGGTTGGGCCCTGATTGAAGAAAATACTCAATATTATCTCCAGTCCTCACGATAAGGTTTATCATTAAAACACAAAACCCAGAGCCTCATAGTTTGAAGAAAGTACAAGGGAATCTAAACACATTTTCTGGGAAGATGTAGATACATGAGCCTGATAACTTCAATTATAGTCAGGGGCTGGGCATCTCACATTGGAGAATTTTGCCCACAATGAGTATTTCAGTATTTTATGTTCCTGTTTTAAAAAAATTATTTAGGTCAGAACAGTTAAAGTTCTGGGAAAAGCAAGAGAAAATGGAAAAGAGATTTGTGTGACAAGGGTAGCATTTAGTTTCACAAAGAGCCAATGATATAAACATTTTTGACTTTATGCAAAAAATGAAATGTTCAATGTGTTTTACTAATTAGAGTGCCTACACTTGGTGTTAACAAAATCCTCACCTGATAATCCAGTGAATTATAGTTGCTAAGACAAAAATATCATATATCAATCAATGTTCTAGGAACACATCAGTTTATTTTATCTTTGGTAACAGAAATGTCAGGTCCAAGAAAAAATTGTATTCAGACTCTTATAACTTGAAGAAATATAAAAAAAGAGCGTAATAAAGGCTATTATAGGAAAGAGAACTTGCAGAACTTACTGTTGCCGATCAAGACTACAATCTTCAGCATGGATTTCACCTAAACATCAAGAAAATAAAAACTCCCACAATTGAATCCATAAGAGATCACAATAAGTGGAGGAAATATGTAAATTATCAAGGATTTTATTTTACTTGGATCTTCTATCAATACCCATGTAAGCAGCAGTCAAGAAATCAAATGACTTATGGCACTGGGCAAATCTTTTTTAAATTTTATTTTAAACATTTTATTAGGGGCTCATACAACTTTTATCACAATCCATACATATACATACATCAATTGTATAAAGCACATCTGTACATTCTTTTGTAAAAGACCTCTTTAAAGTTTTATAGGGCAAGTATGTCCCTTTGAGGACAAAGGTGCACCTGACCCAAGCCATAGTGTTCTCACTTGCCTCATGTATATGAATGCTGAACACTGAATAAGGAAGGATGAAGAAGAATTGATACCTTTGAATTATGATGTTGGAGAAAAAAATGAATACACCATGAATGCAGGTGAATAAACAACTTGTCTTTGAGGAAGTCCAACCAGAATGCTCCTTAGAAGCAAGGATAGTGAGATTTTATCTGACACACCTTGGGCAGGTTATCAGGAGGAACCATTCCCAAGAGAAGAACATCAAGGCTGGTAAAGTGAGGATCAGTGAAAAAGATGAGGGCCCTTCAGAGAGATAGGCGACACAGTGACTCTGAGAATGGACTCAAACCTAGCAACGACTGTAAGGATGGGGCAGGACCAAGCAGGGTTTCTTCTGTTGTATATGGAGTCACTAGGAAGCAGAATGGACTCAATAGTATCCATCATATCAACACAACAGAAGCTGATAGAAAGGGGCTTCAAAACATTCATAGAAAATTTGAACTAAAAGATAATCCATTTGCCTCGAACATTTTGAAGCTCCTCATATATCAACATGTACAAGTCTTGAATCACTAATAAATATGATAAAAGTAAAATAGAATTGTGAATAGGTTGAAACTTCTAGAGAACATTTGCTGAACTTATTTATTTTACAGATTGGTTTTTTTTTAACATTTCATTAGGAGCTCTTACAGATGTTATCATAATCTGTAGTTCCATTAGATCAAGCATAATTGTACAATTGCTGTCAACATCATTTTCAAAACATTTTCTTTCTTCTTGAACTCTGATATCAGCTCCCCTTTGTTCCCTCCCTCCCCCACTCTATCACCCATGGACCCATAAGATGTTACATGTTATCATTATTGCCATATCTTACACCATCTGATGTATCTATTCACCTACAATACTGTTGTTTGTTCCCCTTGAATGGGCTTATACATTCATCATTGCTATCAGTTCCCCCTTCCCACGCCTCTCTTCCCATGCCTTCAAGGATTCTCTCCCATTACTGTTTCTGGGGGGTTATCTGTATTGAATTTCACGCATTGAAAGATTCTAATTGTACAAGTGTACATACGCAGGTCTAGCAAGATTAAGGAGGTAAAACTAAGACCATAATAACAAGGGAAGGAAATATTCAAGAACTAGAGGATAGGTACGCGTTTCATCAGTACTATACTGCATCCTGGATAGATCATCCCTTCCATGGGACTCTTCTGTGAGGGAGTGTCCAAGTATCTTACAGGTAGACTTTGAGTTTCACTTTGTCCATGCGCCTTCATATCAATTTGATTGCCTGTTTTTGAACTTTTGATAACCTGTTCCCATCAAAACCTCATGATCACACAGGCTGGTGTGCTTCTTCCATGTGAACTTTGTTGTTTCCCGATTGATGGCCACTTGTCTAACTTCAAGCCTTTAAGACCCCAGGCTCTATATCTTTTAATATCTGGGCACCATCAGCTTTCTTCACCACATTTGATAATGCACACATTTTGTCTTCAGTGATCATGTTGGGAAGGTGAGTATCAAAATCATACCTTCCCACAATATTAGAATAAATCATTCTTATACTGAGGTAAGATTTAAGTAGAGGTCCAATGTCCATCTGGTTCCTTATTGTGATTATACATATAATTCATTTATTCTTTCATGCAAACATAAATGCAAACATCTCTCAAATATTTTCTACTCTGTACAGCACCTTACTTTCTAGCAGCTCTAGATAGTAATCCACTTAATCTTCAACCAATCATAGTAACAAGTTAAACAAGAATCTACTAGACATAGCTTTTGGTGTTTGTTACTTTCATATAAGGAGTTAAGCTCAGTTTCCACTCATGCTACATGGCTTCCCATTTTCTGTGACAGATAATAATTTCCATTTCCTTCTCTCTGAAAGGCCCGCCAGTGAGTTTTCCTCTCTTTTGTGTAGGACTCTTCATTAACATTTCTTTTCCAGCCGCTAGTACACAAAGTCCATCATGGAACGTATGCTGTGAGTATTTGTGTTTGCGTGCATGTGTGTTAATGATAAATACTACCAACATACTGTCCTTATGTCATTCTCTGAAGTTCCTTACTGTTCACTGAAAGCAGTGTAAAAATAAAAACAAATCTTGTATGCTTTCCTTTTTATAAACCAACCTGCTAAAAGGACATTCTCCCTGTCACTTTCATTCTTACTTTCCATGGGATGTCTGGGGCATGGTCCCTTCTAGGGCCATGGTGTCCCTGGTGAAAGGTATCAATCTAGGTAGAGGGCCAGCAGCAAAGAAGACACTCCACGCGAAGGACTGACCCAGTGGCTCAGTCACAACAAGTGTGAGGATGGCCTGTAAGCAGGCAATAGTTCATTCTGTGGTACACGGGGTCTTCAGTAAGCATCGGCTCTGTAACCCCTAACAGCAGCAGTCCCAGCTACTTTGGAAGTTGAGAAACATCTGTTCCTTGGCTTCTGTAGAGTATCTCAGATCCAGACAAGACAATAACATCAGGTCCAATGTGCTTAAAGGACACATTCACTTACCGTGTTTTCTATGGGTTAATAATTCTCTCTTAACAAGAGTCCATACAATACATGCTCCTTCATTAAGGAAACCAAAGAATCTTACCAAAACCAAATAATCTGGAAAAAATAAATACCCACAAAGGTTAGTAGGAAACAGAACTTACTTGGGTCAGAGAGGAGGATGTTTAAGTCTTGGGTCTGCTCCTTGTTAGCTGTGTGATCCTGGAAGCATCACCAAACCTCCCTGAGTTGCAGTTGTTGAGGATGTTCAGTAGGGATGGCAATCACAAGTTATCTCACATACTGCTAACAACATTACACATATGCACAACAAAAGACTTCATCAAAAGAGTCGACAGAGAACCCACAGATTGGTGGAAAATATTCAATAATATCATAGTGGATGAGGTATATAGATTACAACGTCTTACCTAGAAAAATACATATAATCTAACAAAAATATGGGCACAAGACATGAGTAGACAATTTGTATAGATATAAATTGTATACAGATTACAACATCCAAAGTATATAGATTACAACATTTTAACTAGACAGTATATAGATTACAAAGTATGTAGATTACAACATCTTAACTAAAAAATACATATAATCTAACAAAAATATGGACACAAAACATGAGTAGACAATTTACCAAAGAGGACATACAGGCAGCCAACAATCGTGTGAAGAAACATTCACGATCATTAGCAATAAGAGAAATACAAATGAAAACAACAATGATACATCACCTCACACTGACACTTTTGGCAAAATTTAATACAACTTAAAATAAATGATGAAGCTAATGTGGAGAGAGAGGACCACTTTTCTGGTGGGATTGTAGAACTGTACAGCCATTATGGAAATCAGTATCGCACTTCCTTGCAAATATAAGTACCTTATCCAGCAATCTCTGTACTGGGTATATACCTTAAAGAGATGAAGACTGTACCAGGAACAGACATATGTTTCCCTGTTTATTGCAACAATTTCCACAATAACAAAAACATGGAAACAACCCAAATCCCCAACTATAGGGGCATGGATAAACGATCTCTGGTACATTCATACTGTGGAATGTTATGCATCAATAAAAAATAATTATAACTCTTAAATACAGCATGCCATGAACAAGACTGGAGAATGGAAACTTAGCAAATACAGCCAATATTACCAAGAAAAACATCAATGTTACTGTTGCTGTGAGGAACAGCAAGAAGAAATGTGATCTGCATGCCAGCAGACAAGACCTTGATGACCAGGAGGAGGCCAGGGACGGGGGTGGGAACAGGAGGAGGGGAAGGATTGGGAGGGGACAGAAACATGGCGGGCTTAAGAGGAGAACATACAAGTAGAAGTGCTCCATGAAAAAAGCCCCCAGACTGTCCAGATCCCTTACCCCTCAGATCTACACCGGCCCGAGTGGCTAAGAAAGGAGGAACGCTAACCCCAGTGGACTGGGTGTCTTTCATGGCATCCGAGTTCATTTCATATATGGGAAACCCTGAGAAAGAAGAGGAGGAGCCTCCATGAGATGGGTCGGTGTGATGACTGCCTCGGGGGGTCATAGAACAACTGAAAACGGCACAAGACTGGGCAGGTTTGGTTTCATTGTACTTCGGGTCACCCCAAGTCCTAAGAGACGCAGGACGCCTGACAACAATAAGTGAAAATGAACTCTTCATGGGTCGACTACCCAGGAAACAAGGTAAGTGCTGGGTCACTTGCGCTTAGGAATACCCTGGAGTGGACAATCTCACGTGGGTTTCAGACAATTTCAGACCCAGCAAAACTGTCCTCTGCAGATTAGTAAACAAGCACTACTAAGTCTGTGCTTCCTTTACTTACTGGGCACTCTGTTCTGTGAGGGAATGTGAACTTGAAAAGAGGCTTTAATTCTGTAAGAAGGTGCTGAGGGGTTGACAGAGACAGGTGCCAGCCATACCTAACACATGTGGTGAACCACTGAGAACGTGTTCACTACATATTATTAAGTAAGCACAAGTAAACCCATGCTTACCTGGTTTCTCGGGTAATCTGACACAGTGATAGTATTCTGACAAAATATTGCAATATCTTCCTATCCTCCCCTGTTAAATTGTTTCTCTCCCAGGGCAGCACTGGGTCATGAGCCTTCATCACTTACAGGCACTGTCCTTCACAAGTAGAGAATTTGAGATTTGAGATTACGGCCCTTTGTTTTCAAAAACTGAGGCCCAGGTAAACGGTAAAAAGTGGATGAGTCTGTAGGTTGACAATTGAATGTAAAGAAAACAGAAATTCCCGCAACTTGACCAATGGACAACATGATGATACACAGGAAAAAAAGATCAATATTGTCAAGGATTTCATTTTATAATCAATACTCATGAGAGCAACAGTAAAAAATGAAATGACATTTTGCAAATCAAGGCCTCTCTAAAGTGTTAAAGAGGCAAAGCTGTCACTTTGAGGACCGAGGTGCCGCCGACCCAAGCATGGTGTTGTCGGTTCCTCATACACATGAATCTGGACCATGAATACAGGAGTCAAGAAAAGAATGGAAGCGGTTGAATTGCAGTGCCGGTGAAGAATTTTGAAAGCACCGTCAACTTCCAGAAGAAGAAACAAGTCTGTCTGTCTTTGAGGAAGCGCAGCCAGAATGCTCCTGAGAAGAGAGCATGGGGAGAGTTTGTCTCATGCACTTTGGACATTCCTATCAGGAGAGATCAACCACTAGAGAAGGATATCATTATTGATAGAAGAGCCTCAAGGAGATGAGTTGACACAGTGGCTGCCACAATGGGCTCCGACAGAACAGCAGGTGTGAGGACGTCACAGGGCTGGGCAGTGTTCTGTCCTGTTGTATACAGGGTCACGACGAATAGGAGCCAACTCAGTAACAATGGACAGAGCTTCATGGAATCAGACAAAGTCAAGTTTCTAGCCCCCGATGTGGAAAAGGGAAGAAGCAGGAATAGATGCTGGGGAGTTCTTGAGCAGGGCGCTTCGCTGTGCCATGTCAGGAGGGAGCCCTGTGCTGACTGGGTGACTGAGGGCTGTAGGCATTGCAGTTGGTTTAGACCAGTGATGTGCTGGAGCAGGCTTGTACCAATGGACGGGAGTCAATGGGTTAAATGGGCAGGCCCATAGAGCATGCTGACAAAGTGCAGGCCACCCAGCCAAGCACGCCATAGACCTTGGTGACTATTAGGAAGGAAATGTAGCAATCTAATGCTTACTATGTGCCTTGTCCTTTGTGTTAGTTTCTTCTATTCCCAGAACAGTCTTATCTGAGGATTTCTGTGTCTCCCTCTTGCCAGTGAGAAACGAGATGCTGAGAGAAATTGCTATCCAAACGTAGGTATGGAAACCTCCAAGCACATCCCTCTGCCCCGGACCAGGGGCAACTAGAGCCTTCTCTCAGGTCAGGGACAAAGTGATGGCAAAGTGGCAGAGGTATAGGGTCTCCAACAAATTTCAGACTAAAATCATAAGGAGCTTTATACAGTCTTGTCGGCGGTTCAGGCCCCCTAAATACAAAACAAAAAGGCTTTCGTTGAAGAATAAACTAAACTTTTTTTTCTGAAGCAAAGATTGCAGCTCAACGATTTTTTTTTAACAATTTATTGGGGCTGATACAATTCTTTTCACAGTTCATACATATACATACATCAATTGTATAAAGCACATCTGTACAGTTTTTGCCCTAATCATTTTTTTTCTCTTTTCTTCTTTTACATTTTATTAGGGACTCCAACAACTCTTACCACAATCCATACATATACATACATCAATTGTATAAAGCACATCCATACATTCCCTGCCCCAATCATTCTCAAGGCATTTGCTCTCCACTTAAGCCCCTTGCATCAGGTCCTCTTTTTTTTCCCCCCTCCCTCCCCTTTACCCCCTCCCTCATATGCCCTTGGTAATTTATACCTCGTTATTTTGTCATATCTTGCCCTATTCGGGGTCTCCCTTCCCCCCTTCTCTGCTGTCCCTCTCCCAGGGAAGAGGTCACATGTGGCTCCTTGTAATCAGTTCCCCCTTTCCAACCCACTCACCCTCCACTCTCCCAGCATCGTCCCTCACGCCCTTGGTCCTGAAGGTATCATCCACCCTGGATTCCCTGTACCTCCAACCCTCATATGTACCAGTGTACAGCCTCTGTCCTATCCAGCCCTGCAAGGTAGAATTCGGATCATGGTAGTTGGGGGGAGGACGCATCCAGGATCTGGGGGAAAGCTGTGTTCTTCATCGATACTACCTCACACCCTAGTTAACCCATCTCCTCTCCTAAGCCCCTCTATGATTTTAATAGAAGAAAAAATACAAAGGGAGCTAAAAAGTGGGGCCACCAGGGGTCCAATTCACTCGAAATGCGTCTCCCGAAGTCCCAGCAGCGAGTGGATGCAGCAGCCACGTTCTCAGGCCTCACACACTTATCTCCGCCTCCTCAGGGTGCCTTTCAAAGAAGGTCCAAGTTAAACAGGGTCTGCCCAGGGAATCTGCGGGGCCAGGTACATTGGGGGCAGTGAGGCCAGCTGAAAAGGTTATGGTGACACTGTTTTCAGACCCAAGGAGGTTATCTTGATAGATTGTTCGCAAAATACACAGCACAATGACAGGGGCTTTGTAGAAAGAAGTTGTCAGAAAAGTGAAAAGTGCGTGGGTGAGAAAAAGGCCAGGAATGTGGCACCAAGGAAGCTATTCTGTCATGAAAATGCACCTGCTTATTATTATTTTGAGAGCCGCAATGGTGTCCTAAGAGCACTTCTCTGGGATCCCGTACCCTGTCCCCTCTGCACCCCTGATCTTGCCTTAGCAGGCCTCTCGTGTTCCCCAGACTCAGCGGTCCTTTACAAGGAATACAATACATAAGTTCTTCAAGATTTGATGTGATACAAGTCAGAGAACACCCACTTCTTCATGGAAGGGCTAGAGAGCTAGAAATACTGCCTTCGGATGGGCATAGACCTAGACAGAGAACACCCAGAGAAAAATAGCTTCCTAGCTTGATAATTTTTAATCAAGGTTTCTTTAATGTTGTTGCAATGCTTTGGACTCATCCTCATATTTCTTGAGAAACATATCTTACTCATATTTGCATAGAAGGATCTCCTCCTCTAAACTGTGTGCTACTTTGTACTAAGCCATTAGCTCTGCTTTAGCTGTGCCTAGGGAAAGCCCAGCCATGGGGCTGGAGGCTGTGCCTCCCCTGCTCACCAGGTGGCAGCTACGCAAAGGTCACACTTGATGACCCAGATGGAAATAATCAGCCTTAGGGGAGTTGTCCTGAAAAACACTACGCTGAAAGATGACACATAAAATTGAGTGCTGCTGGAAAAAGTTCTGCCTCATTCTCTGAGGTAAAGGAAGCTGAAATCAAATTATTAGGGCAAGCCACATAGAATTTCTGTTCTCATAGGTCCCCGAAGAGTCACAATTCTTGTGGTCAAGCTGTTGATTCAATGAAGACTTCAATTCCAGCGTAACTACTCTGCCCTCCTAAAACAGGTCTGGATAATGTTCTGAGCAGTAAGAGAGTCTTCCTTACCCTACGCAATTGTAGTCTAAGTATTTTATAGACATTAACTCATTTATTTAAGTTCCCTGACCACACAAACAATATTAAGGAGGAACGATTATTATCCTATAAAAGGAGCTTTGGTGGCGTGGTGGGTTATTCATTGGGAAGCTAAGCTCAAGGTCCGCTGTTTGAAACCACCATGGACTCCATGGGGGCATGTAGAGGCTTTCTACTCCCACCAAGAGTGACAGTTTGGGAAGCTCACAGGGAGAGTTCTACCCTGTCCTACAGGGTTTCTGAGTCCGCATTGACACGATGGCAGCGAGCATGGTTTCAGTTTTGATAAACCCTCGTTTGACAGATGTATCAGGTGACCCAGGGCAGCATTTTGGGATGCTTGCCTTGGGAGTTCATGGGCGGCCAATCAGTTAAGCTCTCACTTACTAACCAAAAGGTTGGTGGTTCAACCCCCCTCAGAGAAGCCTCAGGTGCCAGGTCGCGGTGCTCTGCTTCTGACAGTCACAGCCATGCAACCCCCAGGAACACTTCTGCCTGCGTGTGCAGGCTCAGCATGCTCAGCAGCGGTTCAACAGCAACTAAGCACAAGTCACATGCAGATCACATGGAAGGTTCTACAGAGACGGAACCGTCACCTATGACATAGACACAACCGTTTTCCTCATTTCCAGAGGGGAACACTGGGGTGAGGGCGGAGCAGACATTTCCCCAGGTTCACAGAACTAGTGGAGGTAGAGGAGGGCTCTACAGGGTGAGGAGCACAGTTTCAGCTCTCAACAAAGACCCACAAGTTGGCCCTATTTAAATGCCCGTGCGCAGAACGACATTGTATGTGCTGCTGACTTAGGAAAATGCAGCACTGACACGACATGTTGGAAATTAGGCCAATCAAGTGTATTGACTCCAATAGCAGGCTTCAAAGGAGTAGATGGGAGAAAGACGAGACTTTCTATTCCTGTAAAGTGTGACTGTCTGGGAAACCCACAGAGGCTGCTCTGTCCTGTCCAACAGGGTCTCTGTGAGTCAGATCTGACTAGATGGCAGTGAGAGTGAGGGGGTGGGGTGGGGAGTTAAGTACTTTGATTTCCCTCAGTCTGCTTCTCCGTTAAGTTCTAGGTTCTGAGAACTTGTGGTGTTTCAGAAGCCAAGGCAAATGCACCTGCTCTGATGTGGCAGCGAAAGGATTTCTCAGGGTGGCAGCTCAAATCTTAGTCACCAAGTACAGTACTTATTGAGTCTCCTAAGGGTACAGACATTACCATCGCCATGAACAATGGAAGGGGGGAATTGAAATAAAATGAGGTGAAGATGAAAGATACAGTTAAAGCCACATTGGTGATTCAGTCCTTGCATGGAAAAGATTTCCCGAAAGCAACTGATTTAACTGGTTTTAAAGAATTTGTTAAGTTCAATCACAGATGCCCAACCTTGGTTTTGTGTTTTTCCCACGCTTGCTTAACTTACTGTAAATGGCCCATTTCCCCGCTCAGCCTCCTAAATAAAGAGGAGGTTCATGTGGAAGACTTGCCACCCTCAGGTTTATCTCCTCACACGGATGGCTGCAGTAGGAGCACTATCAAATTGAAAAGAGAGGGTGTTGGGCAAAATACGCGTACTGGTTTGCCCTCTGAGATATCGAACAATAGGCTCCCTTGGCCATAGGCTCAATCATGTTGTTAGGTACCACCAAATCAGTTCCAACCCACTGAACCTTATAGATAACGGACTGAAACGTCACCCTGTCCTGTGCTATCTTATCATGTTCGAACTCATTGCTGCAGCCACTGTGCCAATCAATCTCATTAAAGATCTCCTTCTTTTTCCTGCCCCTCTAATTTAGCCAAGCATGGCGTCCTTCTGGGACTGCTCCCTCCTGATAACATGTGCAGAGTGGGTGAGAGGAAGTCTTTACTTCTAACAGAATTGTTCCATTTCCTGGCTCACTCACTGCAATCAAATCTATTCTGACTCAAAGTGACCCCATAGGACAGGGTGGAACTGCCCTGGTGGGTTTCCAAGACTGTAACTCTTTTTTTTAAAAACAAAAACAGATTTTTATTGCTACCACACAATGCAAATGTATTGCCATACAGTTCAATAGTTAGATCATTCAATAATATCAAGAAGAATTGTACAATCATTATCACAGTCAATTAAGACTATAGCTCTTTACAGATAGCCAAAGGAGTGGCTAGTGGTTTTGAACTGCTGACCTTGTGATTAGCAGCCCAGCACACAACCCATTAAGCCACCAGGGCCTATTCTTTCCTGTATGTTCCTTTTTATTTGCCAACATCACAGTTTGATGTGTTAACTCTTCGTTGATCTTCCTTTTGTATTATCTTGATTTTACATGCACATAAAGCAGTTGAAATTGTTATGGCTAGTTTCAAATGCACTGTAGTGATCTAAGAAACATCTATGAATTTTCAGAATTCAAACAGATCGTTTGTCACCAATTTGTCCAATGTAATATATCATTTGATTCTTGACTGATGTTTCCCTGGATATTGTTGATCCATGTAACATGAAGTCCTTGACCACTTCAATTTCCTATTTTCTCACTATTTATTGAGCTGTTGTTTATGGGTTTAGCTGCAAGAGGTTTCCCTTTCTTTACATTCTGGTGTAATCTATAGCAATGCAGTTATTATGACTACAACATGGTAATATTAATGACCAATTTTCACTAAGCACTTAAGTTTCAGAATTATGCTAAGGCTCATCTTACGAAATCTTCCTCATTATCAGTTATATTTCACTTGAGGAAACTGAGGTTTAGAGAAATCTAGTAACTGAACTGATTCCACAGTTCATGTAAATGCGATACTTAGAAGTGACTCAAACCTAACTGATTATTGAGATGCCAGTCTTGAGCACCATGATTTTTGCCTCGAATAGAAAGCATAATCAAAATGAACAAAGCTGAATCTACAAACGGCAGTTCCGTGAGAGTGGCGTCCAGTTTTGTTTAGCTCTCTTACGTGACATTAGCCCAAGCTTCTAGACTCAAGTGAAGGATAAGATCTTTCCTGAGAAGGATAATTCTATCTCTAACCATACATCCAATACTCCCAATCCTGCCTTTCCTTCAAATAATGCATCTTTCTGTTTGGTCACATTTCTGTGCCTGAAGATCCTTCAATAAACCAGTCCTGCCAGTGAAAGCCTGTCCATTTGTCATGTGAAAACCCTGTCTTTAGCCAATAAAATGAGAGGATCGGCAATCGGTCAGAAGAGGAAATAATTCTGAAAGACATGGGCAGATCTATCCTGAAGGGTGTGATTTGCATATATTACAATAAAAAGAGCAAATAGAATTACGAGAGAGCCTTGGTCTCTACTCCCAGTGGAGTAGGGTATCACCTTCTTGGACTTTTGCCAATCTGATAGGAGAGAAATGGCTTCCGCATGCAGTCCTGATTTACAGTTCCCTTTTTATGACTGGGGTTGAGGATCTTTCTATAATGTTAAAGGCATTTATGTCTATTTTTTGTGAAAAATATCGTGGGGGGGATTGTATTGTCTGAGAAATGAGGTACAAATCATTTTCCAACTTACCATTGATCTTTTCACTAGCTCTTGGTGGTTTTGCTGTTTATTTGCTTTTGCTATTCAGGTGGCCTTTGCTTGCTGACTCATTGGCTACTGAATGTTGGTTGAGTGCATTATACTTATTTTTCATGGGCTTTGGGTTTTGAGCCAAAGCTAGAAAAGACCTTCTTCACTCTGATGTTATAAGGAAACTCACCCTTGTCCTGTTATAGTACTTTACACTTTCTCACCCCCCCCCCGTGCTTTAATCTTTGGTATATTTGTAGTTCATTCTGATGAGTGTTATTAATTATGGATTTAACTTTGTCTTTTTTTTTTTACCATTTTCTGAAAACATCCACCCACTGATTTGAGATGCTACCTTTATCATGTACTCCAGCCCTGTAAACATCTGTCTCTAAATCTCAACTTCCTGTTCTTTTTCCATTCTCCTATTTGTCTAGCATTGCCTCGTAGTACCCCCCCCCCACCTCTTTAATTATTGGGGACTTTTGGCCTCCTTTGGGATGTCATTTTTGTGGTATTTCTTTGGAGAAAGAGGAATTTGTTCTCTTAGCAGTTCTTCAACTGAAAAAGGAGGTTGTCCATGCTAATTAGCTTGTGTACCAAAGTTTCCCCAATTTAACCTGTCCATATAGATGAGGACTGGGATGCCTCCATCGCCAATCACCTTGCAAGGGAAGTTACAGCAGGAACATCATGTGGGTGATGGATGGAACTACATCTCAGAAGTTGAGATGGGGAGATGCTGGGTGGAGCCAAGAGTTCCTATCAGTGGATTCTAACTGAGAGGTTAGAGATTTCCCTCCATCCAGAAATACCTCAGAAGAAAGTCTGATGCTCTACTTCCCAAATATCGCCATGGAAAACCTTACAGAGCACAGTTATTCCCTGACATACCCGGGGATGCTGTGAGTTTGAATCAACTCAATGGAAACGTTTTCCCCCCTTTTTCTTAAGTGGGTGGGGCATAAGGAGTGTGTGGGGTTGAGGGTGTGAGGGGAAGTAGTTTCCAATTTATTTGAATGGTTGAAACAATTTCAGGATAGACGCCTCTTTGGAGGAGTGCTGAGAGAGTGTAGGGGCTAATTACTGCCAAAAGGCATCTCTATCGAAAGTCATGTGCTTAAGACTTGTCTCTTGGAAGTCTAATCTTTTCACTCACTGACTTTCAATCAGATCTTAATAATATAGAGCCTGACAAACAAGAGGGCATGCCCACTGAACCTTGGTCCCAAAGTTCCCCAAACCATCTGTTGTCCACTATGGTCTCAAGAAACATTACCATCATGTAGGAATTCTCTAGCACCCGAAAGCAGGACACATTTCACAGTTCCAAAATAGTGCTACAAAATAGCCTTCTCTTAAAAGAATGTGCATATATCATAAATGAAATCTGCAAGTTTCCTCCAAATCTATGCACTATACAAGCTTCATTTTCCCCCGCTGTTCTAATAAGAGCTTGTGATGCATCTCCTGCTGCCCGCAACTCTGCGTGCATTATTTCACCGCATCCTCACCCAGCCCTGATGCACGAGTTAGCTCTGAGGATTTAGGGACCAACTGCATATGACCGAGTGTGCGTGCGTGAGTGAGTGAATGTGAGCTGAGCAAGGGAGTGGGCGTGCAAGTGGGAAGGAAACCCTCTGTTCTTGAAATGACAAGCATCTGAGTAATTTTCTTTCTTACTAGTTACCAACAGTATTAATCCCTAGATAATCTGTCGTTTGTTTTTGGCACACCCTCAGCGCTCACAGTGGGAATGCTGCCTCGTTTCTTCCCACCACTGTCTCTTTCTCCGACGTTGTGGTAGCATTTCTACCTTTCATTCTCCTTCTGGATTGCTCAGCCTTCTGAAGAATGGTTGTTCAGCGCATGGCAGGCACCCTCCCCGAACTCTCCACTGTGACTCCAAACCCAGTCTCCGACTAGACAGCATTGTACAATCCAGATCTAAAGGGGTAGGCTTGTGTCTATGGCCTAGCATATGAAAAGTGATTCTTTCCTTTTATTTCTAAGTAAAATGAAAAATGCACCCGTTTTATAAACTTCACCATTGCAGAAATATGGAAGATTGCCAGCGAGGGTCCCTGTAATCTAACCTGGTAAAGAAAGCCACTTTAAGTGATCCTTAAGTCTTTTCAATTGGTACACTAACATTTTTTCTTATTTTACAATAAGATTATGCTGTATACACATTTACATTTGCTGTATACACATTTGCATTTTGCTGTATACACATTTTGTGCTGTATACACACTTGTATTTTGATTTCTTCACTTAGAAAACCTACCCAGCTCCTCCATATGCTGGCATCCCTATTAATGATCTGGAAACCCAGCATGTGTGTGAGGAGAGTGTTTCACATTCATTTCCATTTACCTTTGGTTTCATGGCATAGGTAGGAAAATCACACTCAAATCCTGTAAGGTGTTTCTAACTATAATTCTGCCATTAACTGGCTATGTGATTGTACACCAATGGCCTAACCTCTTTATCGCTCATTGACTTATTTGGTTGGACACTTGATTTTGAGTGCCCCTAGTTCTGTGAGATCAGTTTCACTGGGAACGGACCCGTTTCCACTGTTGTTTGTGTAGAATGTTTCACTGATTTCTTAAGTCCTCTTTCTACAATAGGTATTGCATCCCCACTTGTGTACCCATCCCAATCCATCTTCTACATTTGGGAGGTGTAACAATTCTATTGGTACAATAGCTAATGATTATATGATACATTTGTATACCAGGCACTGTGCTAGAGACTTGCTACATGTTATATATAATCTGCACAGAGACACAATTATACCTATTTTTCATCAAATGAAATCAACATACGGAAGGTTTGAAATCCTCACTTCTAGGTATTAGAACCTACATTCAAGGCATTCGACTATGTGCATCATAACAAACTAAGGGTAGCCTTGAGAAGAATGGGAATTCAGAGCACTTCATGGTGCTCATGTGGACATAGATCAAGAGGCAGTTCTGCTAGCAGAACAGGGAAAAGTGCATGGGTTTAAACCATGAAAGGTATGAGTCAAGGTTGCGTCCTCTCACCATACTTGTTTAATCTGTATGCTGACCAAATCATCAGAGAAGCTGGCTCACATGAAGAAGAATTGGCATCGGGATTGGAGGAAGGCTTATTAACAACCTGAGCTATGCAGATGATGCAACCTTGCTTGCTGAAAGTGAGGAGGTAAGGGATTTGCTGGTGAAGATCAAGGACTACAGCCCTTAATGTGGATTCCTTCTCAATGTAAATAAAATCAAAACCCTCATCCTGAACCAATAGGTAACATCACGACAAACTGAGAAAAGATCGAGTCTGTGCAGGACTTTGTCTTGTTTGGATCGACAGTAAATGCTCATGGAAGCAGCAATCAAAAGATGCATTGCATTGGGTAAATCTGTGTAAGACTTTATTAGAGTATTGACAAGTAAGGGTGTTACTTTGAGGACTATGGCGTGCCTGACTCAAGCCATGGTATTTACTGAACCAGCTCTCTAGTCATGTGAAAATTTGGCATTGAATAAGGAAGACCTTACAAGAATTGATAAGTTTGAATTATTGTGCTGCAGAAGAATATGGACAGGATCATGGGCTCTCAAAAAGACAAGAAAAATCCATCATGGAGTAAGTAAGGCCAGAGTGCTCCTTAGAAGCAAGGATGGTGAGATTTAGTCTAACAAACTTTGGACATGTTCTCAGGAGAGACGAGTCACAGGGGAAGGACATCATGTTGCTAAAGAGCAGCAAAAAGGAGGAAAAAGCTCAATGAGATCTATTGACAGCGGCTGCAACAATCCGCTCAAGCAGAGGAATGATTGTCAAGATGGCACAGGAGCAGGGAGCGTTTCCTTCAGAACCGACTCTATGAAGCACCTCAGGGTGATCGCAAATCTCCAGCCTCCAACCTGTGGGATCGCAGTTGAACTCATTAGGCATTTGGACTGCCCAGCTTCCAGTTCTAAGTGACGGTGGTTTCCCAGCATCATCTCCAGGACACTGCTTGACTAGTTCTTCTACTTGCCTCCTGATATTTAGTGAAGTCTGCTTCACTCACCACATTCAGCCAAAGCATCACCTCCTTGAATAAACTTGGCATCTCCTTTCAATAGAATTGACCACACCCTCCTCTTTGTTTCCACTACTTCCTCTACACCTTTGAGTAAGAGTTTGGCATACTGAGTGTTGTTTTGATACAAAAGCTGTGTCAGAAGCACAAAAGGGTAACAAATGATCAAAATGAACAGATGTGTTAGTCAGTTAGTCTAGTTAGTCAACTCCACGTTCCTGGCTACCTGCGGAGTCACATATCCAGCCGGTTAAAGCCTGATGACATCTCCTTGATGCCACAAGCCTTTTGCTATACATGTGATACACTCGGAACGGCTTTATCACACTTAGACCTGCTTTCTTTCACTCTGCCACAGCGGGTTCCTCCTTCCTGGAACTTCACTGGGCCTCTGTGTGCCTCCAGTTTTTGTCGCATGTGAGTCACCAACCCTGCTCTGACCTTGGATCCACGTGACTTTGCACCCACTGGCCTGTGATCTTCCTGCATCCTGGTTCTACCAATTGCTTCCTTGGTAAGCAGCTATGGGAGTCTGCAGAGGGACGCGTGGCCTACCATTGAGCCTATGAACTTGAGTTGGCATGGGCTAGGGGCACCATCTTGATGCAAAGCTGCTTCTTGATATAAATAAAGTTCTCCGTTATACATGCGTGAGGGTCACTGGGTTTGTTACTTTAGATCAGTGGTCAGCAAACTGAGGCTAGGGAGCCATATGGACTCTTTCTGTATGCACATGTGACTCTGAAATAAACTTGAAAATGAAATCAACACTATTGTTCAGATAATGGTGATTTCATTTACTTGTAAAAATATACCCATGGCTCTTCAATACTACTTTGAGGGCAAGGATTGCCTCTTCGGTCTCAAAAGTTTGCCAATTCCTGCTCCAGACAACCTTAAACAATGGGTTTCAGCCGAGTTTCTAGACAAGAACAGATGACAGAGAAAGAATAGATTGTCCACTTCTGAGCAAGGAGTCCCTGAAGACCATCTGAACGGTATAGAGCCGGGACATGAGCCCCTTAAGCTGGAAGGCACTCGGATAAGACTGGAAAAGAGCTGCCTCTTCTACGCTGGGAATATCATGACGTGGATGCAATAAAGCTTTCAGGAGCTCCATTTGCTGATGGAGGATGGCACAAAATGAGAGGAAACAGTGGCAGACCTTCATTACTAATCAGACAGTGGAGTGAACACGGTATGAATCTAGCAAAATTAGAAGTCCTCAAAAATTAAATGGGAGCTATGAGGATTGATATCCTCAGCATTAGTGAGGTGGAATGAACTGGTATTGGGCGTTTTGAATCAGAACATCATATGGTTTACTATGTCAAGAATGTCAGATTCCATGCAGAAAATTTCATATTTCTCTTAAATCCATCCATTGTGTTAAACACATTTGTACATTGCTACCATCATCATTTTCAAAACATTTTCTTTCTTCTTGAGTCCTTGTTATCAGCTTCTCATTTTCCCTCCCTCTCCCACCCTCTCTCACAAATCCTTGATAATTTATAAATTATTATTATTTTATCATGTCTTACACTGACCAATGTCTTCCTTCACCCATTTTTCTCTTTTCCAGCCCTCTGGGAGGATATGTAGACCATTGTGATTGGTTCCTCTTTTCTCCCCTGCACCTTCTCTTTACCCTCTTGGTATTGCTACTCTCAATATTGGCCCTGAGGGGTTTATCTGTACTGGATTCCCTGTGTTTCTAGCTCTTATCTGTACCAGTGTATATGTTCTGGTCTAGCCGGATTTATAAGACAGAATTGGGGTCAGGATAGTGAGGGGGAGGAAGCATTAAAGAACTAGAAGAAAGCTCTATGTTTCATCAGTGCTACACTGCACTCTGACTGGCTCTTCCCTTATTTGCGACCCTTTCGTAAGGGGATGCCCAATTGTCTACAGATGGGCTTTGGGTCTCCACTTCACACTCCCTGTCATTCACATTGATATGATTTTTTGTTCTGGGTCTTTGATTGATGCCTGATACCCTGTCTTATTGACACCTTGTGACCACACAGGCTGGTGTGCTTCTTCCATATGGGTTTTGTTGCTTCTCAGCTATATGGCTGGTTTCTGTGTTCATTTTTCTGCTGATGGAAATTTAAATGGTTTCCATGCTCTTACAGTTGTGAACAGTGGTGCACTGAACATGGATGTGCATGTCTGCTTAGGTTATGGCTCTTACTTCTTTAGGATATATACCTAGTTGAGGCGATTGCTAATTCCCCGGGAATTTTCTATTCTCAGTTTTTTGAGATGGCACCATATCACTATCCACAACAGTTGTAAACGAAGTTTGCTCTTAAAAGGGTAGCTAACAAAAATGGAAGAAAGGATGAAGTGAAAGAGATGAATGAAAAATTTCAAAGGGCAGCTCAAGAAGACAAAGTATCGTAATGAAACGTGCAAAGAGCTGGAATTGGAAAACCAGAAAGGACACGTACATATTTAGCATTTATTGAGCTTAAAGAACAGAAGAAATAATTCAAGCATTGAGTTGCAATATTGAAAATCTATGAGCAAAGCATTAAATGATGCACCCCAAAAGTGGAAGGAACACACAAAGTACCAAAAGGAACTGGTTGATATTCAACCATTTCGAGAGGAACCATATGATCAAGAACCAGCGATATGTAATGAAAAGTCCAAGCTGCACTGAAGGCACTATGGAAAAACAGACATCAGGAATTAGCAGATCACCTATTGAAATGATTCAACAATCTAACGAAGCTCTGGAAGCACTCACTTTTCTACACATAGAAATTTAGAAGGCCACTACCTAGCCTACTGATATGAAGAGATCCTTGTTTGTACACATTCCAAGGAAAAGTGACTTAACAGAATGCACACATTATCTAACAATATGATTAATATCACACTCATGCGAATTTTGCTGAAGATCATTCAACAGTTGCATTAGTACATTGATGGGGCACTACCAGGAGTTCAAGCTGGATTCAAAAGAGGATGTGGCACTAAGAAAAGTAAAAGAAAAGTATTTACGGTATATACTCGAGTATATATAGTATTTGCACTTGATTGACTATTAAAAGGTATTAGACTGTGTGGACCATAACAAACTCTGAATAACATTGAGAAGAATGGGAATTTCAGAATGCTTCCTTGCGTTCACGTGAAATGTGTACATGGACCAAAAGACAGTTGTACAAATAGACCAAAGGAATATGACAAAGTTTAAAATGAGGAAAGGTGTGTGTCAAGGTTGTATCCTTTCATAATATTTAATCAATCTGTATGCTTAGTTGGATTATATAAAGAAGAACAACCAGACTTGGGAAAAAAGCTTATTAACAATCTGCAATATACAGACGACATAACATTGCTTGCTGAAAGTGGGGTAGACTTGGAGAACTTGCTGATGAAAATCCAGTACCACAGTTTTCTTTTTTTTTTAAATTTTGCTCTGTCATAATTTATTTCCTAATGCAAGCTCACTGTTAAGATACCATGCTAACTTTTTAAATGACATTATAAATATCTTCAACTGTGGAGCCCAGCAGTACTCTACAATTACATTTTCTTTTTCTTTTCTTTTTTAAAAATAATTTTATTAGGGGCTCATACAACTCTTATCACAATCCATACATACATCAATTGTGTAAAGAAATTTGTACATTCATTGCCCTCATCTTTCTCAAAACATCTGCTCTCCACCTAAACCCCTGGCATCAGCTCCTCATTTTTCCCCTCCCTCCCCGCTCCCCTCTCCCTCATGAACACTTGATAAGTTATAAATTATTATTTTGTCATATCTTGCCCTGTCCGGCGTCTCCCTTCACCCCCTTTTCTGTTGTCCACCCCCCAGGGAGGAGGTCAACTGTAGATCCTTGTCATCGGTTCCCTCTTTCCAACCCACCCTCCCGCTACCCTCCCAGTATCGCCACTCATATGACTGGTCCTGAAGAGATTATCTGCCCTGGATTCCCTGCATTTTCAGCTCCTATCTATACCAGTGTACATCCTCTGGTATAGCCAGTCTTTCAAGGTAGAATTGGGATCGTGATAGTGTTGGGGTGGGGGGTGCATTTAGGAACTAGAGGAAAGTTGTAGTTTTCATTGTTGCTACATCACACCCTGCCTGGCTCATCTCCTCCCCGAGACCCTTCTGTAAGGGGATGTCCAGTAGCCTGCAAATGGGCTTTGGGTCTCTACTCCACACTCCCCCCACCCCCATTCACAATTATATGATTTTTTTTGTTCTGATGATGCTTTATACCTGATCCCTTTCACACCTCGTGATCGCACAGGCTGGTGTGCTTCTTCCACGTGGGCTCCATTGCTTCTGAGCTAGATGGCCGCTTGTTTACCTTCAAGCCTTTAAGACCCCAGACACTATATCTTTTGATAGCCAGGCACCATCAGCTTACTTCGCCACATTTGCTTATGCACCCATTTGTCTTCAGCCATGGATACCAACTCAAAGAAAACCCAAATCCTCACTACTGGAGTTGTCAAAAATTTGATTTTGTTTGGGTTCACAGTCAATATTTATTCAAGCAGCAATCAAGAAATAAAATAATGTTTTACAATGGGCATGACTGCTGAACAAGATGCCTTACCCCAAGCCATCATATTTTAACCAACTTATATGCATGTGAAAGTGGGACAATGAATAAGGAAATCTGCAGAAGAATTCATGCATTTGAATGATGGTGCCAGTGAAGAATATTGGCAGTGCTGCTGGATTGCCAGAAAAATAGAGGAATCGCTCTTGGAAGAAGTACAGGCAGAATGCTCCTTAGAAGTGAGGGTGATGAGACTTTGTCTCATGTGGTTTTGCCATGTTATCAGGTGTGACTAATTTCTGGAAAAAGACATCATGCTTGGTAAAGGAGAAAGTCAGTGGAAGAGATGAAAAGACCATCAGACAGATGGACGGGCACAGTGGCTCCATCATAATGTTTGTGGGATGGTGCAGAGCCAAGCAGTGTTTTGTTCTGCTGCACATAAGGTCACCCACCACAAGTGGGAATGGAGTTGACAGTGTCTATATTCTATAGAAACCTCTGACATCACCACCACTACTTGTCTGTGTGTGTAACCTGTTTTCCTCACATTCTATGGGCGAGTTCACTGCTGCTCATAATGTCCATGACGACCATGATGAATCCCTACTTAATGTTCTAGCTCCGCTGTCTATGTTTAGTTCATATCCTTATAACTAACTGTTTATTGGGTCTTGATTCTAGAGTGGTCTTAGAGAAGTGTATCACTTTGTTTCTCTTCTTCTTGATGGCCAATGATTAACATTCCATCTGTATGCTGTTCAAGGCACAAATGTGGCGTCTTATCAACATTTTCCTCTTTCTTCATATTTCATCAATTTTGGGATTTTACTTTGAATTGTTGTTATTGTTAGATGCCACCCAAATGGGTTCTGAGTCATAGGAACCCTAGACCCACAGGGGGAACCCCTCCCCGCACCATCCTCACAACTGTTATTTTGGAGCCAGTGGTAGGATTCAGATAGCAACTGGTTTGCTGCCCTAATGACTGTTTTAAGTATATAAAAAAGATATATTGAAAGGTAGCTTATTATTTCATGCAGCTAATACTTAAATAAGAATAATGAAAGAGGTACAGAAACTAGATGATGTTAGAAGAGTTTTAAAATATTGGTGATAAAATATTACCCAATACCTGATTTAAAAACAATAAAGCTGCTTTTTAAGGTATTTCCATATTGCCTCTTGATTGGCATCCTCAATCGTGATATTCTTCCCTTTTCTCTGCGCAACATCTGCTATATGTGATTATCCTGAAAGGTCTTTTCACTGGAGGAGTAGGATCCATTCCTTTAGGGTTAGGTCAGTTAGGCCACCGTTGCTGTGTTCACTATCTTAGAAACAGGTGACTTCTCTGATCACAGTTCCTTTTGGAAAACCCTCTTTCTGCTTCTGCTGACCTTGCAGCAATGGTTCGTCCAATATTTTAACTCTTTGAACACGTCAGTAATTACATATTCACTCATTGTATCTCCTGGGGCTTCATACAATGCTGAAACAAATGACAGTGTGCCAACTTTTGGTTTGGGAGTATTTTTTCTCTCAATGCTCAAAATGAACATGACTACGAGCACTCAGAACACACTGTTGTGCAATGAATGTTTAAAAAAAATTAAAAAAATGTAAATTTGAGATTTCCACCTTGAGAGAACCCCCATGACAATTGCCATTTTAAGAACCAGTTCGCTGAACTCAACAAGAGATTAGGCATCTGTTCTGCTGGGCGACGTGAACAAGCTGACGCCCACCACTGGTGGGCGCCCACCATTGCAGCCAATCTTCCAGCCCATCTGGTCAAGGGTCTTCTTCCTTTCCTCCAATCCTCTGCTTTACCAAGCATGAGATCCTCTTCCAGGGTCTGCTTTCTCCTGATAAAATGTCCAGAGAACTAGAAAGGAAGTGTTGTCATCTTCGCTTCTGTGAAGAAGGTAGAGGCAGTCCACTTCTGAAAAATCAGCCACGAAAAACCCATGTGTTGCATGACTTATTATGTGCTAATGACCCCTTTTCCATTAGATAAATTGTATAGATGAGAATAGGCCAGATCTATTCACAGGGCCTAACAAGGCTGATGAGGCACCGGCAGGAAATCCATGACTATCTGCCCAATGAGGGACAAGATTCATCACTGCGTTACTACCAAATAGCTCTCAATAAGCCCTGTGAGTTTCAGTTTCCTCCTCTTAAACTATACTTTTCTTGGAGGATATCATTTTTTTTAGAATCAGATATTGACTATGTAAATCCCCTAGCAGAATCAATCCCCTAGCAAGCAATGACCATACGCTTATGAGTCTGGCCCCGTTGAAAGGAAATCTGTCACATTTTGACAATTTCTATTTAGGAGAACATTCTTATCTTGAAGGCACCAGGGCGATCAGTGTGCTTTACCCACAGGTCTCCCTTTCATTGTCTGGCACAAGGACATGGGAATTTCAGATGCAAGATTATTACTCAAATTTTCCTTTTTTCCCCTGTCTGTAAAATTCATTCTTTTACGGAATTCGGTTCAGTGCTTTCTGGCAATTGCAATCCGCCTTGTTACCACCGCCAGTCAAAGGCTTCAATTCTTTACTGATTCCTCATTGCCAATTAGACAAAGCACGGGATAGCTGGTTTTGTCTGTTTGACACCAGTTTACGGGTCACAAGTGCGAGCCTGCTGGACTTTTCCTCTTTTATAGCCAGTCAGACCAATGTTTGCAAATGATCGGAAAAGAAGCTGGAGGTTTCTCTTTTAACATGATTTATTTTTGTTTTTATTTATATATTTGCATTTCTCCCTTCTGTTTGTGGAATATAATACATGCAAAGAAGAGCATCTTAATCAAATCAGTGACAGTATAACCGTTAAAACCCCTTACAGGTGGTTCGCCCCACCCTACCCCTTTTCCCACCCTTTTCCCACCCTTTCCCACCCTTTTCCCACCCTTTTCCCACCCTTTTCCCACCCTTTTCCCACCCTTTTCCCACCCTTTTCCCACCCTCCCTCACGCTCTCCTTGTGTTTCTTCTCCCTCCTCCCCTCCCCCATCCTACTGTTCCAGTATCTAAAGTCTCATCCTTTGGTGTGAAAACCAGTTTTCTTTTTCTTGCTTTTCCTTTATTATGATGGTGTCGTAGAATACTTATTTTTTTGAGATTCCGTAACTTTGCTCATCATAATGTTCTCCAATTTTGTTCATGTTTTAAGGTGCTTGATTGACTCATCATTATTTTTTAAGGGTAATACTTTTTAATGTTTTAAATATAATATTCTGCTATAAGAATGTACCAGTTTGTTTGTCCATTCCTCTCTAATTTCCATTGTTTTGCTCATATGGAAACTGTGCAATAAACAGGTGTATATATGTCTGCTTGTGTTTGTTCTTTATTTCTTTAGCATATATACCAAGAGGAGCGATGACAGGATTGTAAGGTATTTGCATTTGCATTTGTTTAGGAAGAAATATATTGATTTCCATGGCGGTTGTATAATTATACAACCCCACCAGTAATGTATGAGTGTTCCAACCCCTCCTCATCCTCCCCAGAATTTATTCTTTTCTGTTAAAACATTTTTTTCCTAAGTGTCAGTGTGCGATGGTGTCTCATTGTTGTTTCACTTTTTATTACCTTACGGCTCATGAACGCAAACATTTCTTCGTCTGACTGTTGGATGGCTGGATGTCAGTTTCAGCACATTTTCTACTCCTGTCTTGTGCCTATTTTTGCTTGGATTATTTGTGTTTTTCCTATTGAGGTATTGTAGTTTTCTGCAGACTTTTGGAATTAGTCATTTATCTGATACTTTGTTGTATATATCACTGGTAAAATAAAAATATTTTTTTTCAATCTGTGGGCTCATTTTTTACTCTTTTGATGACATCTTTTCAGGTACGTAAGTGTATTTTTTAGAAGGCTCCCGTCCTCTATTTGTCGTCAACTGTTTATTTTCCATCGTGGTCTATAGGGTATTTGTGTCTTGTATTAGGGCAGCAATGTACAGTTTTCACTCACATTCCCTTCACTCTCTGCCTAACTAGAATCTTCCAGTTGTGCAGGTCATTCTGGCGTCTTCTTTCAGTTTGGTCCCGACATGTCAGAAGGCATTTGTGCTTTTGGCTTCATCTCTATAGGCTTGGGTGATCATTGCCCCAAATGAAGGTCATTACATTCTGACTCCCATTAGCACTATTTCTCAGGGTGCTCAAAAGTTAAAAAAGATAACGATCACTGTTTGGCTTCATTTGGGACACTGAAGGCAAATTTTGTTTTTCTCTTTGAATGGAAATGGAACAAATAAGAAGGTATTATTACTAACCACAAGGGGATTTTTAACAAGACCTTTGAAGATGTACATTTCTCACCCAGATTGGAACCTCTGTCATACTTGACATCAGCACTCTGTTTGTCCCTTTGCTCTTGTGAGGTGCTGGTGCATTGAGTCTAGTTCCCGAGTGACTCTTTATATTCCAGACTGAAGCGCTGCCTGGTCCTGGACTATCTTCAGAGCCATTGCTGTTTGAGCCCATTGCTGTACCCGCTGGGCCATGCTAATCAAAGCAGTGCAGAGTTCAAATTCATACTTGTCTTACTCTCTGCCTCAATAGGATCTCCATTTCCGTGAGGGTTCATTTAAATCATCTCCATGAGGGTCTTCCTCTTTTTCATTGATCTTCTGCTTTACCAGACACGATGTCATTCTCCAGGAACTAATCCCTCCTGATAACATGTCCAAAGGACATGAGATGATGTCTTACTACCTTCACTTCCAAGGAGCTTTCTGCCTACACTTCTTCCAAGACATATTTCTTTGTTCTTCTGGAAGTCTGTGGAATATTTAATATTCTTCGCCAGCACCATAAATTCAAATGCATAAAACTTTCTCCACTCTTCCTAATTCATTGTATAGTTTCCTTGTGCTTAGGAAGGGATTTAAAATACCATCACTTGAGTCATGTGTGCCTTAATGCTGAAGGGGACATCTTTGCATTTTGATATCTTGAAGTGATCTTTTGCAGCAGATTTGTCCAATGCAATCTGTGATTTGATTTCTTGAGCTTCCAGGAGCTTTGATTGTGGACCCACGTAAAATAAAACCCTTGACAAGTTCCATCTTTTCTCTATCATGCCATTGCCTATTGGCCTAGTTGCGAAGGTTTTTATTTTCGTTACAATGAGTTGTAATCCTTACTGAAGCATGTAGCTTTAAGTTTAACCAATAAGTGCTTCAAGTGGTCTTCATTTTTAGCAAGCACGGTTTTGTCATCTGTAGATCACAGGCAATTAACGGGTCCTTCTCGAATCTTGATACTGCATGCTTCTTCACGGAATGTAGCTTCTTGGATTATTTGGCTCAGCATGACTGAATATGTGTGGCGAAAGGACACAACCCCCAAACATAACCTTCTGGATGTCAAAGCAGAGAGTATCACTTGTTTTGCTTGAATAGCCACTTCTTGATCTATGTCCATTTCACATGAGCACAATTACGTTTTCTGGAAATCCCATTATTTGAAATGTTATCCATAATTTGTTATGATCCACACAGATGAAAGCCTCTACATACTCCATAAAAGTACAGCCAAATATCTTTCTAGTATTCTCTGCTTTCAAGCAAGACTCAGCTGACATTAGGTGCGGTATCCCTCCTTCCCTGTGGGCTTCTGAATGTCTGCTAGTTCCCTGTTGCTGTACTGCTGCAGCTATTTTTAATGATCTTCAGCAAAATTTCACTTGTGTTGGGCACTAATGATTTTATTAAATTATTTCCTCATTCTGATAAATCGCCTTTCTTTAGAATGGACACAAATATTGATCTTTTCCAGTTGGTTGCCCCAGAGCACTTTTTAAAATTCCTTGACACAAATGAGTGCTTTAAGATTTTAGAAGAGCTCCTCCGTTTTCATGACCACACACTAATGCTGATATTCTTAATTAACTCTGTAGTTCTTTATATTATTTCTCTTTATCACACTGGTACTGCAGATGCTCAGGAAGTTGAAGCTCTTTGAACTGTCCTTCCTGCAATTATCTTGATCTTCATTGCATTCATTTCTCGAAACATCTCAATTAGCATTTCATCAATTCCTACAGTCATGAATTTTTTTGCCAACGTCTTCAGGGAAACTTAGGCGTCTCTAATATAATTGGGATTTGGTCATATGCTACCTCCTAAAATGGTTGAACAGCAACCAATTCTTTTTAGTACAGTGACTGTATTTTTTACATCCTTTTTTGACTGCTTCCTGTGTTGTTCAATGGCTTCTTCATAGAATCTTGTAATATTGTCACTTGTGGCTTATTTTCCCCCCAGCTCTTTCAGCTTGAGAAACTCAGCACATGCCATTCCATTTTGGTCACAAAGGCAACACACTTTCTTTTCAACTTGTCCTTGCTGACATAGTAGTACATATGATTATCCAATTCTAAATGGATAATACCATTCCCTGTTAGCATATGAGACATCAATCTTTAAGTATTCCAATTCATTTCAACAACCTCCAATTTCCTACATTCATATTTTGTACACACCAAGTACTGATGATTCATATATTTTTTGTAGCACCTATTCTTATTTTTAGCGATTCCACACCAGCAAATGAAGTCTTGAAAGCCTTGCTCCATTCATGTCATTAAAGTAAAAATTATTTGAAGAGGCAGCTCTTCCCAAGTCGGATTTGAGTGTTTTCCAACTTGTAGGGCTCATCTTCTGGCATTGCATCAGACTCCGTTCTGGCGCTATTGATAAGGTTTTCACTCACCACATTCTTCAGAAGTAGCTCTCCATGGCCTTCTTTCTAGTCTGCCACGGCTGCTGTGACATTCGCAACATGAGCGGCCCTGCTGGTATTTGGAATACTAGTGGTGGGCCTGCCAGCGTCCCTGCACCTCCCACAACAAACGGACAAAGCAGTGGTGGGTCTGTCACTTTAATGCTGTTCAATGGCTTCTTTATGTTTGTGGCTCACTAATTCAATTATGAAATTAGGAATTTTAAGAAGTATTTTTACCCATTACATAAGGAGGACAAGCAGGTAACTGGACCCATAGGTGTTCAATAAATGTGTTTCCGATGGCCTGACTTGTAGGTAAACATAGCCTTTGGTGAATCCATGAACAGGCATTTTGAAGTCTGCCAAAATTTCAGGGAAAACATTTTCTTTAGACTGCCAGAAATCTTAAGTAGTGATAATGAATGAAACATTTGCAGCTTGTGGTTTCACTAATCGATGCACTAAATAGTCTCACAGTACAGTGTGGAGACTTCTAGAAAGGTTGATTATCTCAAACGATCAAGGTAGATTTCGGTTCTGTGGGTGCAAAAAGTGAAGGAAGGAAGCATTTGTGGCTCTTGAGGTAAAGTGATGCTAGCTTCCAGTTCTTTCCGCCACTCTTTCCCCTCATTTCACTGTCATTGTCGAGAATGCTAAACCACCAGGTTGAGGGAGGGGAATCCCATAGGCAAGCACAACAGTGAATGCGTTGTCAGAGGAGTCTCTGGATAAAGTTCTCTGAACATCTTGGCGGAGTTTATTACTAGTTAGCCAAGAACAAGTATGTTATAAGAGTCTCCAATTTTTAAGTTAGCACAAATGATGTAATGGGACATTCTAGAAGCCTATCAGAAAATATTTTGAAAATAGCCTCTATTCTTTCTCAATTGCAATGCATTCAATTAAATGTAACTATTTTTAAAGCGGTCACAGCATTTTTGATGTGCAAGAAAGTACAGTTTCTTGGAGCCATGGAGGTTCAGTGGTGGCTGGTAAGGGAAAAGTGTGAAAGTAGCTGCGGCATCCTGGCAGACAGGAGCGGCAATAACAGTGCTGGAACAATGGGCAGCTCTACTCGGTCCTATTGGGTTGCTAAGAGTTGGAGTCGCTGACAACTAAAGAAAACAATAACAGTGGTCCTGAATTGTACAAGTCCCTTCCCCGTGCAACTGCCCACAACGCTCTCTGCTGCCCATCACGTCAAGTCTGGACTATTCTGGTGTGTATTCCAGCTGCTCACAGACTGCTTGCATCCTCCCTACCCACGCTCCTTTCCCACCACTTCAATGTGTTCATTTCGTTTTTGCTCAACTAACCCAATTCTCTCTCTAGTAGCCTCACCTCTAAGCTTTTGTTATGTTATTTCCTCATTAGGAAAATTCCTTCTTCCATCCCCCCCTTTAAAAGTGTAACAGTTTTATAGACATAGAATACACATGCATACAATTCAATATTTTAATTATGCTTGTAACCCTTCTGTGACGGGGTGTCCCCTTGTCTATAGAAGGGCTTTGGGTCTCTGACCTGACCTCCCTTGTTCTCAAAGGCCCCAGACATTATTCTTTCTGATTATTCTTAGATTGGGGCTATGATTAAGTGTGAGCTCAAACTCCATCCATATAGCTGTGGTTTATCTATGTTCCTGGTCTGCTTTAAAGACATCATTATCACTTTATTGGGAAACACAAATCATTCCCATGGGGTATATGGAAATCCTATTGATAGCATCATTAATTTTGCCAATGCTATAGATTTCAAATACTGTTTAGAAAAGTATGCTTGCATAGGACAGTTTTTTTTTTTACCAAGACACATGGGCTATTGACCTGTACAGACAAAACCTCAAATGAGTGGGCATTATTTAAACAAACAATGAAGTTAGAGAGAGAGCAAAACTTTCAATAGCACTCATCTACATGCCTGCAAGATTAAGACAAGTAATAAAAAAGCAAATAGAGGATGAAAATGGCAAATATATGGTGGCCCTAAGCTGCCATTCATTAGGCACTTTCACAACAAGGGATCTGAGCTAAAGTCCGATGACCTCCAAATTCACAGACTTGGTATAGGAGTCTTCTCACCCTGGGTCACATCAGCCATAAGTGCAAAGATGAATTTCAGCTTCTTTAAGCTGACTCAGGTAATGTCCAGTCCCCTTAATGGAGTTTCCAAATCAGCGCCTTCTGGTGGGAACTATGAAAGGTGTTGTGCATCTCCAAAGAACAGATTCCAGAGTCCTGGCTGTCTATAGCATAGGGCATGGGTTGGATAAAAACTAGATCAAATGCCCAAGTGGGACTATAAAACCAGGTCTATTCTCCCGTTGCTAGCTTCTATGAGTGACAGTAAGCATTTTTCTCAATGGCTGGCTGCTCTTCCTGCTATTCTCACTAACAGAAGTGAAATAATATTCTCCAGGACAATCATGCCTCCTGTCTGTACCTGGGGATGTGAATTTCCATTAAGGTTCACTGAGTACTCTTAGTAGGTGTTGATTTGAGGTGACCATACCTTCTTCCATTCTTTCAACTCGTCTAAATATTAATATACTTTAAACTTTCACCTGAGACATTGGTGAATTCTTTTAAAAACACTTTTATTGGCATATAATTCATTTAACCTACAATTCAATCGTTCAATCACATCAAGAAGAGTTTTGCAATCATCACCACAATCAGTTGTAGAGCATTTTCTTTGTGCTTGTAGTTGTTATTAGCTCCCCATTTCCCACCAACTCCCCTGCCTCGCCCCCAATGAGCTATTACTCCAGTTACTGTCTCTACAGACTTACCTATAGTGTATTTCATGTACAGAAAAACATTAAAGAAGAAAAAGAAAAACATTTAAAAAAACTAACAACAAAGTAAAACAGATTTAAAAAACCTCAGTCAAGAAGGAAGCAGAAAATATTAAAAACTAGAAGAAATTTAACATGGATCAAAAGGGAGAGCAAATGACAAGGTATTACATTGTAACCTAATTGCATCTATAATAACCCACTTTATAATGCATTCTGCAGGACAGCAAAACTAGTTACCTCTGTGCTCTCTGGTCAGATAAGAAATCTGAAGTCTTGAATGAGTTTCAAATTTCGGTTTCTAATTAGTCACTTCTACTGTAATGGTTGTAAAACCGCTATAACATGTTATATTCTATTTTCTGTTAGGCTTTTGGATAAGTTTATGTAATAGTTAACTGCTCAGCTACTAACTAAAAAAATTGGCAGTTTGAACCCACACTGTAGCTTTGAGCGGGGGCACCTTGTGATCTGACTCTGTAGAGATGCCAGCCAAGAGCACCCTGTGAAGAAGTTGTACTCTGCCACATGGTGTCGATATGAGTCAGAATTAACACGACTGTATCCAACTACAACATCTTATATAGAAGGGCATGGAATCCTGCATCCTTGGGGCACAAGGCATGCTCCAGAAGCTGCTTTGGTGAGACGCCCCCCCCCATCCGGGAACCCCACTGGGTGAACTGGATTCTACCTCAGACACACTTGTAACCTGAGGACTTAAGCAGGAAAACACATGGTGTCTGAGGAAGCAGAAGATAGCTGTACCAAGAGTGGTGAGCTGTTGGTTTGCAGACAAACAAGATCTTGCTACATCAATGCCCTGTACCCTGTAGTATGATACATACTATTCCAGCATCCTGTGATTGACATTCTGATATAGTTTGCTTATGCTTGTGTATATTAGGGTGTATCTCAGAGGTGCACTGCCATTCAGGGGCTACCCTCTTGAAGCTGGGTAATTTGTTTCTCTGTTTTTTGGGTAAACAAAACACAGAGACACTGAGCCTATAGGGAAAGAAAACATAACATAGGTTTGTAGGGAGGGGTGATATATAGGGGTGGAGGATATACGAAGCAGATGATGTCAAGAAGCCCAAGAAGGAAAAGTACGCGTGGAGACTGACTATGGAAGCAATTGTGCAATTATGCTTGACATGATTGAACTATGTAATGATATGACATACATATATTAATTCCCAAGTACAGCAAATTAAAAAAAATAATAAAAACATAGACCCAGGAAGTCTCCCACTAAATCCTAGCTATAACTTAAGAACAATTAGTTATTACATCATGGTCATGCTTCATACCTTCATGAAATGATCACTGAAGATAAGGGTGTTACAGCAAAGTGTGGTGAAGAAAGCAGATGGTGCCCGGCTATCAATCTGGAATAATGTCTGGAGTCTCAAAGGCTTGTATTCAAACAAGCAACCATCTAAGGGAGGAGTCAGGAAGCACATCAGCTTGTGTGATCAAAGATGACAATTACAAAATTCTAATATGGTGAACAGAAAAGTATCAGAGCTGAAATTATGAACCCCCAATTTGGAGAAGGCTGTGGAGGACCGTGGGAGCCCCAGACCCATCTGCAGAGTGTCTAGTGAGACAGAGCTGCTGGCAGGTCCGCTCAAGTTGAAGGCAAGAATCCCCAACAGCCTTAATGTTGGCCAGAGATCACTGTGATCTTGATTATGCTGGATCGAACTTGATACTTGGCCAGTTGACTTCCCTATAGCATGACTTGAATTTGTCCTCTGTCCAAATATCTTTTAATTTTTCCACGACAGAAATTTCTACCCTGGCTTTTTAAAAATGTTGATGGGGGTCTTCTCCCTTTCACGCACCTTAGTGCAATTTGTCTTTCATTGCTTTCAGTTGGGTTTCCCAGCTGGGAAGCAGAGGAGGAGTGGCTGTATGATGAGAATAACTGATATGAGGGGTATAGGGATGCAGGGGCGGGGGACTGCAGATGGGGAGGGAAAGGGGGTCTTGAGAGTGAATAATGGAGGCAGGAGCGGGGAGGGAGCACTAGAACTGATTGTGACCGCCCAACTCAGTTTAAAGACGATTTAACCACGGGGGCGCGGAATGCTCTAAGATTGATGTGGTGGTGACTATACAACCCCTCTTAATATGATAGAACGACTGAACTACTCAATGGTATGATAGGCGAATTAGTTGGGGGTAAAAAAGAAGTAGCTTTCCCCTTGTATAATTGTCATTTCACCATGCTCTGGATGCTCCCAAAGCAAGCAGTATGCCTTACTTACCTTGCATCCCTAGTGCCCAGCCCCGTGCCTGGGGCATAGCAATGATATTACAGTGTTATAGAATGAATTGTTTTAATAAACTCCTTGAGGATAGGGCATGTTTTATTCATGTCATGTCCTCCCAAACCTGCAACACTACTAGGCGCACAGCAGATATTGGACAATCTTCATCGAGCACTTAGAATAAAGAAAGAGGAACTGTTATATTTGGTGAGGTAATGGATGAGCAGAGATTCCCTCTGAAATGTGCATGATTCATGCTAAAATGCACCTCTGGATTGTTCTGGAGTGACAACCTGGAGCAGAGGATCCTGAACAGTGAGGTTCAGCATCCAACGGTGCCTACTTCCTAGCAGTGTGGAGTCAGGCAGGGGAAGCCCTGGGAATCAGTGTGCAAATTCAAAGAAATGGGAACATGCAGAAAGTTGGAACGTCTCACTTATTTTTGAGGAATAATGTCTTCATATTATTTTACTGAACTGTAAAATACACTTAGGAAAGTACACAACTCAGAGGTGCATACCTTGACAAGTACTCCCCAAGTACATAAACCGGAAAAACTGAACTCCCAGCCAAGGAGTCAATCCTGCCTCAGAAAGACTCTCTAGGGAAGGGGGAACTGCCCCTGTGGGGTTCTGAGCCCGGAAAGCTTCGTCTTTCTTCTACTGAGCTGCTGGTGAATTCAAACTGAGGGCTTAGTGGTTAGAAGACCAGTGCGTAATCCAGAGCACCCCAACCAAATAAATACGCTCATAAAATTGTCCAAGTAAAGTCATGAAGCATTACCAGAAGCACTCTGATTTCCTATTCTAGTGTTCAACCCTCTCTAAAGGTGAACGACAGTGTTAGGCTGGATTCTTTAGAGAAGCAAAACCAGTGGCATATATAAGGCCGGGCAGTCGACAAGTCAGGCTCACGGCTGCAGCGCCTAATGCATCCAAGGCTGGCAGGCAATCGATCCCAGGGCTGGAAGGCAGGATAGTGGGTCTTGGCTCAAGTCTGAAGAAGCAAGGACACAGGTGCAGGATCCAGACGCAGCAAGGAAAAAAAGGGGGAAGCCTTTCTACAGCCGGCTTCAGTAGGATTAGGCCACACTCCAAAGCGAGCTTCTCTTCAATTGTATGGAGGCTGACCACCCTAATGTTCCCACAACTGCCTGCGCTCCCAGAAGATCCCCTCATGGAGCCCATCCTAGGATGTTAGATCACATCATGAGAGAATCCCGGCCAGTCAAGTTGACACAAAACCTAACTATCACTCCTACTCTTGTAGCTTTATCACAGCCTGTTTTGACATGATACCGCAGGAATCAAGAGGTTCTGCGGTCACAAGTAGCAATATTGTGGATATTATCTTTGCTATACAGCCTTCTATGTGTAAGCGTATTATAATTCATTCATTCACTCTGTTGTTTGAAGTTTGGAGCAATGATGAAGCTATTATTATGTACATTTTTATAAACGTTTCTTGGTAAACAAACAATCTCCTCTTTTGTTGGGTGTGTAGCTGGAAATGGAATGGACCAGCTATAGGACATGCGCTTGCTCAGCTTTAGCAATAGTACAAGCATTTTCTAAAGAGTTTGCAACAATTCATATTCCCACAAGAAGCTTGTGAGAGTTTCGTTTTCTCTAGATGCTTGCCAGCAATTGATATTGTCTGCCTTTCATTTTAGTCATTGTGGTGGGTGTATGGTTTTAACTTTGCATTTCCCTATCTGTAATGACACAGGGTTTTGTTTTGTTTGGGGGTGGGGGGATGTTAAGTGTTATGAAGTTGATCTCCTTTCATATATTTCCTGGCCATCTGGATATCCTCTTTTGTGAAATTCTGGCTCAAGCCTTTGTCTATTAGTCTCTTTGGTGATCTATTATTTTGATAAGGATTCTTGATATTTTCTGGGTACGAGTCTTTTGTGACATTTATTTACTCATATTGTCAGTATCTTTTCTGTGGTTGTGTTTAGTAACAACTCATATCTGTAGTGATCTTCTAGATTGAAAAGAATAAATCCCAAATCTAGATGAAACAAAGGGAGTTGGGGCAACCTGAAAGGAGAAAGTGAAGGAGAAAGGGATCATTTTAAGATTTCAATTCAAGTGCAACACATTAATCTCTTAAGTAAATTTGCCCTGTGGAAGCTTACATATCCAATACAATCACAGAATCCCATCTCCAAACTCCTGGTGAGCTCACAGCTCCTTTGGTGTCCTTCTCTCAGTGGCTCCACATTCTGTGGATGTAGGCACTCTGGGAGACTCGGGGGCATAGTGGTTACATGTCAGCCACTTACAAGGTCAGCAGTTCAAAACCAGCAGCAACTGCCCTGGAGAAAGATGATGTTGTCTACTTCCAGAAAGGGGTCCAGTCTCAGGAACCCATCCCGACAGTTTCACGCTTTGCTACAAGGCCTCTGAGTCGGAAGTGGCTCGATGGGAGTGAGTTTGTTTTGTTTTGGGAGTGCTCTTTCCTGTGAAGAGCAATGTTTCCTGAACATTTACCTCATTGCAGCTATTAGGCAAGCGCTTCACCGGGGCTGTCGACAACACTGTGAGGTGAACACGCTTACAGAACCCCCTACTCGACCGCATCACTTCTCGACATAATCTGATTTCCACGCAAAATGTCGAGAAAATTTTGCTTCGGAAGTGCGAACAAAACATTGGATCCGACCCAATGCATGTGATTTTTGTGAACAAAAGCAGTAATGTTCCGGTCACTCGGCGTTAGTTGGCATTGTTAGTACGCATTGTTTAAACCTCGTGCGGCTGTGTTCCAAGCGTTTTGCTAGAATTTCCTTAGTTTTTGTGCCTTTTTGTACTGTTTTTAGATAAAAAAAAAACATCGGCCCTAACACAGTTTTTTGAAAAGAATGATCATAATAAGGAACTGGGGAAAAAAAAAAGAGGACCTGATGCAAGGGGCTTAAGAGGAGAGGGAATGCTTTGAGAATGATTGGGGCGGGGAATGTATGGATGCGCTTTATACAATTGATGTATGTATATGAATGGATTGTGATAAGAGTTGTGTGAGTCCCTAATAAAATGTAAAAAAAGAATGACGAGGGCAATAAATGTATAAGGGTGCTTTGCTCAATTGATGTATGTATGGATTGTGATAAGAGTTGTATGAGCCCCAATAAAAATATTTATTAATTAAAAAAAGAAAAAAGAATGAGTCAGAATCTGGATTGGGATTACATTATATCTGTAGATCCCTTTGGGTAGTTTTGACATTTCCACAATATTATGTCGCCTTATTCATGTAGGTCTATTTTGTTTCTTGTAGTGGTGTTTTATAGTTTCCTTTGTACAAGTTTCTTGTTTCTCTGGTTAGATTTATTTCTAAGTATTTCATCTTTTGATTGGCTTTTGTAAATGGCATTATTTCCTGATTTCCTTTTAAGAGCTCTGTTTGTTAGTATTAAAGAATACAACTAGAAAGTTAATGTTTTGAGAATGATGATGGCAACAAATGTACAAATGTGCTTGACACAATGGATGTATGTATGGATTGTGATAAGAGCTGTATGAGCCCCCAATAAACTGGTTTTTAAAAAGATAATAAAAAGCCATAAGCTTAATAAAAAAGGAACTGGTTAAGCGTGTTATCGATATTGTTGATGATAACTTAGTAAACCCTTTTAGAAAACAGTTAAGGAAACGCCAACAGCAGACCACATTAGACAGATTTTTATTTTTATTTTTTTAGAGAAAGCCAGCCAGGTCCTGGTTAAAAAAGGCAAAGCAGCTGAAAAGCAGCTACCAGTTGATTTTATGCACGGGATTCCCCTTCCAAACAGTGACTCTCTCTCCATCCCTCCTCTCCACAACTGTGTCCACAGATCCAGATCCTCATCCATCTCAAGGTCTAGGCCATACTGCAGTGGTTAAAAGCTTTTTAGTGTTGTGTTTCTTATTTAAATTCTATTGTTTAATTCTGAACTTATTTACTTTGAAATTTCTGTGTAATGTTTTGAATAAAAAGGCAAGGTTAGGGTAATAACTTAGTTGAGCATGGATTAATCTGTTTCCAGTTATTTCTTATGGGAAACATTGGCTTAGAACTTGCCTGTTTTGCATCTTGATGCTTCTAGAATGGATTAGTGTTGCAGTCCTGGGTTCTAATCCTTTTTTTTTAAGCATAAGATTTAGGGAACCTAGCTAAGAGCTACCCAATTAACAAGAAGTAGAACTTGAATGGAGTCTAGACAAATTGACTCGAGAGCCCATTCTCTTACTGGTTGCCTCCCTGCTACACTGTACACTGGAACTCATGTTAACAATGGACCTATCTTCCTTACTCATATTCAATGTCATCCTAACTAGAAGAAACAGGCTGCAGGGACTTAAATGGAAAGAGACAGAGTATAATCTGTGATTGTTGAGTGAGAAGACCCATGTCTTTGTCATAGTTCCTGTCTTAGTGCTGCCGTAGCAGAAGTAATCACAGCGCATGGCTTCAACAAGCGGAACTTAAATTCTCGCAGCTCAAAAGGCTAGAAGTCCTTAATTCTGGTGCCATCTCGGAAGAAACACTTTATTTCTCTCTCAGCTTGGTGCCTCTTGGAGTTCTGCACATCTTAGTATCAGCATTTCCATGGGACTAGGAGGTCCTAATGCCAGAACCACAGATCCGAAAGCACTGGGCCCGCTCTAGTTCTGCTTTCTTGGTGAAACTGATCCCTCTGATTTTTGCTCACTTGTTAAATCTCCTTCATGCTTTAAAAGCGATTGACTCAATTACAACCCAATCTTATAGATTGTATCCTGCCGCACTAACACAACAGCCTCTAATCTTGCATCATAGAGTTAGGATTTACAATAGATAGAATAATTATATCAGATCACAAAATGGAGGGTAATCATGCAATACTGAGAATCATAGTCCTAGCTGAGTTGGCGCCTATTTTTCTTTCTTCCTTTCTGAATACAACACAATCCCTAAGAAACTGAGTTCAAGTTCTGTTTTTCATGATCACCTGTGCTTTTTGTCATACCACAAACAAAAACCACTCTCCGAGGGAATAAAAGAGGGAATAAAATTACTGCCTTTTCGATGTTAGAAAGTGTTTTTAAAGTGTAAGAAGTAAAATTGATGAGTTATTTCTTTCAAAACATATTCATTTATTTACTCAATTAAGAAATCAATTGTTAAATACCCACTGAATTCCAGGCACTACATTAGGAGTTAGTAAATTATATAATCGTAAGATAGTTGTTGCAACAATGACAAAGTCATTTTTGTTTTTAATTCATTCAATTATGCAATTAGAATTTAGAAGGCCGGTGAATGAATGAATGAATGAATGAATAGGTAAATGAACAACATCCTTTTCTCTCAACTAATCTATCTATGTTATATATAGTTCTTCATCTCTGCTCTATTCCCTAGGCAAATCTACCCACATCTTTTCTCTTGTATCCATAAGATTATTCTACTTGCTCATTGCTATATTGTTTATTCTAATTCCTCTTTTTAAAAATGTGTCAAATATTCCATGCACTCTTTCCATTTGATTCTTATATTTAATTCATCTGTACCCATTCAAGAGTTTCTAAGTTTTTACATCCTCTAAAACAGTGGTTCTCAAGCTTCCTAATGCCACGACCCTTTAATACAGTTCCTCAGGTTGTGGTAACCTCAACCATAAAATTATTTTTATTCCTACTTCATAACTGTAATTTTTCTACTGTTATGAATCAGGCGACCCCTGTGAAAGGGTCATTCGACCCCCAAAGGGGTCGCGACCCACGGGTTGAGAACTGCTGCTCTGAAGACATATTAACTAATTATTGTCAGAAAAATTTTAATTCCAATTCTTTAATCTACAGTTAGGTATATTCAGTGTTTTCTTTCAAAAACAAGTCCATTTCAGATTAATTATAAGGCAATTTTAACCTAATTATTATCTATTACTTACATTTTTATTATTGTTATTGTTTGGGTGAACGTTTAATGGAGCAAATTAGTTTCCATCCAACAACTTGTATCCATTTGCTCCATGACATTTGTTGCTCTCCCCTCAGCACAGCAGCCCTCTGCTTGTCCCCGCTGGGTTCTCTGTTTCCATTCTTCCTTCCTCCCTGCCCCTGCTGCCTTCCCGATTTTATTGGGTGGCAAATGCTGCCCACATGTTGATTGTACTGAGGCCTATATTCCTGTATGGTGTGCTTCTTCACTTTATAGGTCTGTCTCCTACTAGGCTGAACGTTGACCCATGGGGGCGGATGCAGTTCCAGGTTTGAAGAGTATTTAAGGGATACAGTCTTGGGGGTAGCCTTAGTCTCCATCAGATGAGTAATTCTGGTCTTTCTTATGTTTTTGGATTTTGTTCTTTATTACTTTTTCCTTCTCTGTCCAGAACTTTCTATTGTGATCTTGGTCAGAGAAATTGTTCGTTGTCACCAAGTACTTCTTCTATTTCTCCGGTTTCTGGGTCGCGGAGGTTGTGGTTCGTGTGGTCCACGAGACCTTTGGACTACTTGCTTCCTTGAGTCTTTTATTTCCTTCACTCTTGTCTGCTCTAGATGAGGAGAAACCGACAGCTGCCTTTTAGATGACTGCTGGCCAACTTTGAAGACCCCAGTGGCTGCTCACTGAAGTAGCATGTAGAACCTTGTTTTTGTAAGCTATGTGATGCCAAAGCATCTATTTGTTGCTGTTTTTAAAACAAAATGAAAGGTCTTGGCTTACTTAGCTCATTAGGCTGCAATAATTTGGAAGCAATACCATAGCCGCATCTCTTTTAAGACAATACAGTTCAGACTCACCCCTGATTCAAATAGACATCCTGACCAACTAACCCAAATTCGTGATGTTTCACTCAACTCTTAACACACACAGCCTTTGAATTAGGACAGTGACAAGAGAGGGACAGGAAAAAAAGAGCGAGAAAGAGAGCAAGAGAAAAAGTGTTTTCTTAGGATTACTCTTTGTGAAGTTTCAAATAGAATCATCTTGGAATTGGAACCATTTTATCTGTTTTATGTTCAAAGGTTCAACAGAGTTATGAAAATATAAGAAATGTCCACTTTACCTGGACCACAAATTTCCCATAAGTGATTGAATAGATCTGATAAAACTTCACCAAGATGCATAGAGCTATGAAAATAAAATTTTAAAATTAGTTTCAAAAATAATATTCAACAACCTTTAACCTATGTGAAATTCTCTTGACAAATATTAATAATCCTACTATGGATTGGAGACCTAGGATAAAGCATTCATTGACATCAGTTAGTTGGCTATGTATTTGAATCTTTGGTGGTATAAGCATGCATGAGTTATGATTCTTTATACCTAGTGATTAGTCAAAATTCTACAGGACAAACTCTCAGATCAATGATAGATTTCAGGCATTAGGAAGCAAATGTCGGCAGTTATTTGTATGCACAATAGTAGCGAGAAATTTGCCTACGTGTTGTCTTCTTTTGTCTTTTAATGCCTAGTGCAGTACTAGGCATTACTCGAGAGTAAAACATGCTTATTTATATCGTGTCCCATTCAGCTGGGTGTGATGTGATGCAGCATTGATTCAGAACGTTTTGCCCTCAGGAAGAAGGGAAAGGTGACTGTGGTTGGCAAGTGTCTTTGTGGGCAGAGCTTACCAGGGAAGGGTGGTGTGGAGTGGGCATGGTAGGAAGTGGTCCTGAGCCTCTTCTGGGTCCGCGTCAGGCAGAATTGTGAGGTAAATAAAATATATCTTTGGAAATCTCAGTCCCTGGCTTTGTCCTTTGCCAGGTACCTCTATTTCCTCCTTTCCTCTGACCCAGATAAAAAATACTGTTTTCCGTGTCCTTAGAAGATGTGTATCCAGCCACAAGTCTCTTCCTCAATGCCAGTTGGCACTCATGTACACCCAGGTGATTGTGATTGTTAACAATTCAATATATCATTGCTATGAACAATTACAATGAGATATAATACACAAGACCTCAGTGGAGAAAAGTGCAAAACTGCCAAAGGATATACAAAAGATGATCTTAATTGATAGAGAGATCTTGGATGGAATGTAGTCCCACTGAAAAGGCACTAATTCCCCCAAATCAATTTGAAAATTCAATGAAATCCCAGTCAAAATCCTGCTCTATTTTTCACAGAAACTTTACAGTTTTGTTTGGAATATTTACAATATCTGTATGATTGCTAAGTCAACAAAAATGTAAAGCAAAAAGAGTATACTTTGGCTTTCAGATTTAAAGTCTCAGACATTAAAAGAGTAAAAATCTGGCTCAAGAATCAAAATAGAAAAATGATTACATAAATAACCCCTGTAACAAGATAGAGAGTTCAGAAATAGTTATTTATGGATAGAAAATGTATATATGATTATGGGGTTTAAAATGTAACTTTACCCAAATAATTTCGCCTTGGTCCTTGGTTCGTACTGAAAAGGCACCTCCGGAGGTGGGGGTCAGAGATTGGATCTGGTGATAGTCACTTAATGGTGATCAGGCCACAGATCCCACCTCATGGATAATAAATACCCCGAGTTATTTAGCCAGAAAGGTGATCAAAGTGATAACCTGATGATCACCTCTTGGTATCCACCAGCCATCAGCAAGGGTGGTCTGGAGTTTGCACGAGATGTTAAAGATCCCCAATAAAAGCTCTGGATACTGAATCTCTGTCAGCTTCCTGGTTGTCGGAAAACATCTGCTCTTGGGGAGGATGATATGTCCTCCTGTCCGGGAGGCACCGTCTGGAACCTCTCAGGGGCGGCTCTACCCTGTGCTGTAGAGGCACCAGGAGTCAGCACCAACTAGAGGAAAGTGAGTGTTTGGGGCAGGGAAGCTTTGTTGCGGCATTCCTCCCAGGCCCCTCCCTTTGTGTCTTCTCTTTTTCCGACCCCCACGTCACATTGTTTATAATAAAGCTGCCCCTGGAAGTGCATTGCGTTCGGTGAGTTCTAACTTTTTCCAAAAAGTACTAAACTTGAGGAAGTCGTAGGTGTCAGCAAGTCAGAAGTCAGAAGTGCGGGTACTGGATATCCCCAGGGACCAGAGAGAGGGAGCCCCTAACTTGTTAGTCAGTGGGTCAGGGTGTCATGCAGTTCGGTGACTCATGCCTCTCTGTTTGACAGTGTGAAGGCTGGTGTCCTTTCACCGGCGAGCTTTCGCTCTTGGGGCCACTTAGGGTCAGAGAACGGAAGTGCCTCATGGACAGTGGGCATCGTAACTGAGCAGGAGTTGACCAACCAGGGTTCACATGGACTTGACCACCATCCACACACTGCTTATTGGACTAAAATCCCCGGTGGCCCAGTGGTTAAACACTCAGCCGCTCATCAAAAGGACTGCAGTTCAAGGTATGGCAATAAGACGTGGCATCTGATTTAGTAACAGTTACAGCCTTGGAAACCCCATGAGGTAGTTCAACTTGGTCATATAAGGTACTGGGGATCAGAATTGACTTATGGGGGATAGGTTTTTTTTGTGTGTGTGTCTTTGACTTATTGGATGGCATTGGAAACACAGGGATACTGTTATGAATTGAATGTGCCCTTTACAGAGATTATTAAAGTCTGGGGCCTTTAGTGCCTGTGATCATGACATTGTTTGGAATTAGGGTCTTTGGAAATGCCATCCACTAAGTTAACCTGAAGCCATAACACAGTAGGGTGGACCTTGTTACAATGGCTGCAGGTGCAAGTCAAGGAGCGCCCGAGAGCCCCATGCACTGGGCACCCGAGAGCCCCATGCACGGGAAGAGAAGAGAAAGGCGTTTCTAGAGTTTCAGGAGATAACATGTCCATGTCAACTATCAGAATTTGGTGTTGTAGCCTATGAGACTGTGAGACAATTAATTTCTGTGCATATAAATCACCCAGTTAGTGGTATTTGCTTACTGCATCCCTTGGAAATGAAAACTCTCAGTATGTGGAGGGGAATAATCCCCGGCTTTACATCATATATTTTTATGCTGTAAAGACCTCGGTGGGAAAGGCAAAAGCCACAAAGTATGAAATGCTCATATCTTCGTGATCTGGGGATGGAAAAAGACTGCTTAAGCACAGCCTTAAAATGTTCAAATCATATAAAGAAAAAAAATGTTTTTGATAGCACTGTAATTAACTTATCTGCTCAATAAAGAAGAGATATACTACAGTAGTAGCATAGATTCATTTGAATTAGGCACTGGCAACGAATATTGAAAGTACGTGGCTTGCCAAAATAAATAACTCTGTCTTGGAAGGAGGACAGCCAGAATTTTCCTTCCAGGCAAGAATAGCAAGACCGCATGTCGCATACATGTTGTCAGGAAAGAGCAGATGCCCAAGATGCACATAATGCTTGGTAAGATAGTTGAGAAAAGAGAGCTGATGTCAGGGAGCCCAGGAAGGAAAAGAATGTCTGGCAAATGATTGCGGCAGCGATTTTAACTGCTTGGTGCGGTTGAACTATGGTATGATAGGGTATATGTATGAACTCCCAATCAATAATAATTTTTAAATATTATATAATCAAATGTCTGATTATAAATCTAGTAAACTGACCTTGGCAAAATATTATTAATTAAACTACAGACTTTGGACTTCATTTCAATAGCAATGAACAAAGGGAGGAAAACCTTGAACAAGATGGATTGACACTGGAGCTGCATTGAGGGGCTCAAATATAAGAACAAGGATTTTGAGGATCGGACAGGACCAGGCAGTGTTCCATTCTGTTGTACATAGGGGTCGCTTGAGTCACAATGGACTGGACGACACCTAACAACAGCAGCAATTACAAAAGAGAGCAGATCCACAACTAAAACCTGAATAAAATCTAGATTCTAGAATATACACGGAACTCTCACAAGTCAACGAGGAAAATACCAAAGCTTAGTCATTTGTTTTTTTTTAGAAAAGCAACTAATGCAAACCATCAATTCATAAACATCACAATTGGCTTAAAGATATGAAGAAAAATGTCAATTAATACTACCATAAATAGTTCATTTAAACCTCCAAAAGCTGTTAAGAGTAGAAAGCTGTATAATACCGAAGGTCGGTGAAGATCCAAGGAAACAGAAACCTTTATTGGTTGATCTGCTAAGAAGATTAACGGTGCCATTCAGGGGAGCAATGTGGTAGTATCCAATAAAAATTCACACACTTTTCCTTGTGACTCAGGAACCGACTCCAGAGCAACTGTTCCCAGAGTATTCTCATAAAGGACATGGATGAACTTGACCAGAGCTGCTGTGTCTGTAGCAGCTGATATGACAGGCAGTCTACGTGTCCTTCACTGGGGTAACACATAAGTGAGATGTGATGGGACCACACCATGGAATGTCACGTCAGAAGCATGAACTGCACACAGCAACAAGGATGTATTACAACACCACAGTGATGAATGGAAAATAAAGAGACTCTCCTTACCAAGTAAAAATACACACACAGTAAACATTTTGTATTCCAGTGGTACATCCATATGAAAACATCTAGATCAAATATATGACAGCTGTTTGTCCTGACAGGGCTGGAGGCAGAGGAAAGGATTCTGGGTATTCAGCAGGGAAGGAAAGAGACTAATGAAGGTGGGAACTAGAACACACACACACAAGTATACATGCATAGACCCACACATACACACATGCACACACACAGAGAAAGAGCCTTGCATGGAAAAGTGATCATGTGCTTTGGAGTGAGATGTATAATGAATCTTAGATCTTTTCACCTATGACAGGAAAAGTCTTGTCTTTCCTAGGGAGATGTGCATTTTGAAAGAATGCACTCACAGTTGTGAATTCTCAAGTAATAGCCAATGAGTCAGGACAGTCTTCCCCTTCTCTAAAAACAAAGCAAACTCACCGACAGAGTTAGGTTTAGAGCAGGCTCTAGACAGCGTCGATGTGTTCCATAGGGTTTCTGAGGCGATGCGTCTTTAAGGAAGCAGACTTCCTCATCTGTGTTCCACGGGTGGATGCTGGGTTTGAGCTGCAGATCTTATGTAAACAGCCCAATGCTTAACACACTGCACCACCAAGGCTCTTCTCTCAGGCTTAGTGAGTTTGCAGTCATTATCCTCTACATGATAGGCATTTTCTAAGGACTATTATTAATTATACAGACGTCTGGGCAAAAAGGACCGTTTCTCATCCCATTGGAAATTGGGTAAACAAGAGTTTCCTCTTTGTTATTCAGCCATCTGAACAACCCTCAAAAATATGGGAGAAATCTTTTGTTTATGTGTTTGTTTCACTATCTCTGGCTTCCCCCTTTGCATCTTTCTCTGAAGTCTTCTTCCCTAGATGCAGTGTTCTTACATCGTCCTAAGCGTTCATCTCAGCACCTTACCTGAATCGGTACCAACACACAAAATGCTCAGGATTCTACAATTATGCCCCTTCACCCAGGGAAGAGGAAGATTTCTTCAATTCTGTACTCCAATGTGTTCCCTTTTCCCTTCTTCCCAAAGCCCCATTATCTTAACTAGTTGTGAGGAGAAAAATCTGCATAAACAAATTTGGACTCATTCATACCCCCACCCCAGCAATAGATGAATTGTATTTTGAAAGAAGATTGCTTATTTACTGAAACGTACCTTCATGGAAGAGTAGAGAATTATGGAAATCATGTTTTATAAGTGAGGAGAAAGTGACCTTGGGGGGCTGGGTGGTGGTAACAATCAAATTGGTCCACCCTGTCCACCTGTCCAGCTAGCTATCTGTGCTCAGGGTCAATCCCACTAAAAGGCGTTAGCTTTTCTCAAATTTTCTTTTGTCACTGTACTACCAGGAGACTTATTTAAAATTTGCTTTCCTTTTCCATCTTGTTTTTTGGTGTCAATGACTTAGGATTTAATGACTTAAAGTCAATTTATCTCCCTTTTATTTTATTTGCAAGTTTTCTTCTTCAGAGATCGATAAAAGTCATTTACAACTTGTTTGGAAATATGATTTTGAAATGTCAGTGCTGTTTAGAATAAGCACACTTAAAATGTCCAGAATAGTGCCTATTTCCTGAATTCACCATGTTATTTTATTAAAAAGAATATGTTAAAAATAGTGTTTGGTGCTTTCCTTTCTAAACTTATATTGATATTGATTGCACTTCAACCAATGCAATTTCAAAATATACTTTTTCTGGTACAATTTCGATGATTGCTTAAGAAAAAGACCCCAAATGGGAAGAAAACAGTGATTAGATTAGGCAAAGCTGTTATTTTTAAAATATAAATCCTTGTTTAAGATCAAGCGTGCTAAGAGAATTGAGATACAGTGATTTTTCTTTATGTAGAATTACCTCTTATATGTCTTTACTTTAAAGCAAAAGATACAGGACACAGGTCCTTTATTTCTTATCACCTCTTACGAGGTAAAAATCTGAAAATCTGGCAGGAGAATGAGTCTGCGACCAAAATGCTTACTCGATCACTTTAGGAGATCAAAGACTATTATACTATATCTGGAATCTACTAAGACAAAGTCACTGTTTTCTTTGAAAATATATGCCGTGTTAAAAAGATTTCCAGGATTTATCAGTGAAAGCATCCTCCTAGTGACGTTTTAGGAAAACACTCGTGTCTTAAAATGGGAAGAGTGGTGTCTTGTGGGCTCCTATGGTGGTTAGGTAGTTCTCAGAAGGAAATGCTGGAAATTAGACTATTGCTGATGTCATAATTTTTTCACAATGAAAAAAAAGGTTGTATCCTGAGGGCTATAAAAGCAGCAATTTTTACCATTCACTTCACAAGACGAATCTTCCAGACAGGTAGGTGCTTTAGCAAACTTGGTATCATTGATATGTTTGCCATACTGCTTCTTGACTAATTTCCCCCCTTATTCACCCTCTTTTATTCTTTGATTCCAGGTTCTTTCACCCTCATCGCCAGGTGCTCGAGTTTGCGTTGTCTACAATGTCTGCCCTGCAGAAATCTGTGAGCGCTCCCCTGATGGCGGCTCTAGCTGGCTGCCTCCTGCTTGTCGCCCTGTCCGTGCAGGGAGGGGCAGCTGCGCCCATCAGTTCCCACTGCAGGCTCAAGGAGTCCAACTTCTTCGGGCCGCATATCTTCAACCGCACCTTCATGCTGGCCAATGAGGTACTCTCCCCCCCCCCCCCCAGCAGTCGCTCTTCTTCATGGACTTGGGTACTGACTAGTTCACCGACTTTTCTTCAGAACGTTTCTAAATTCTTCAAATTGCCCTCACTCAGCCCTACTAGTAGAGCACAGATAGTTTTCCATGCCTTTGCTAAGACTGGTTTTACTGGAAAACCTTCTGTTTTAATCTTTAGCATACATTCCATTGACCTTTAGCCAAAAAGGAGCCATTTGGCAGCCAATCCAAGGGTTTCTTTTTCCCTTTGCTGCTTGATGTAGTCCATTAATGTCCTGCACACATCTGAATGATTTCTATGTAATGTTTATCGGATTGAACTAAGGAGAGGGGTTGGGGTAGAACTCTACTTACAGATATTTCTTCGGTCTCTTCAATGTCCTGACCCTTCATCTTTTCTTCTTTTCCAGGCCAGTTTGGCAGACAACAACACTGATGTTCGCCTCATCGGGGCTGACCTGTTCCACGGAGTCCCCGTAAGTCTAGTCAAGAGGAGCAGGGCATGTTGCAGCTATGGTTATCTGAGGGGTGGTGGTGATGGTTGGGGTCTTCCGGATTGGCTCTGCATACCATGACACCTGCTGTTTAATTTTGGATCTGTAGAAGAGAGAGCACTGCTATCTGATGAAGCAGGTGTTGAACTTCACCCTCGAAGAAGTGCTGCTTCCCCGAATCGATAGCTTCCAGCCCTACATGCAGGAGGTGGTACCCTTCTTGGAAACAGTGAGCAGAAACCTAAGCCTCTGTGTAAGTTCATCCCCCAGCCTAGTCCATCCATTCCTTGCTGCGTTCCTTTCTTCTCTCCTGGTTTCTTTCAAAGCCCTCTTCTCTGCACTAATGCCCACTCCTCTCCTCCTACTTCTGGACCTCCTCCCCTCCCAGGATTCTGGCAGTAAGGGATACCTCAGAAGGTCAATTGCCAAAAGTCATTTGGAATCAAATGTATTTGTTTGGTTTTGCTTTCATTGAATCACATTTCAAGTTTATAGTGGTGGATGGGGTCTTAAAAAAATGAACGCATGCAAGCCTCATTTGTCCCTAGAAAATAGCAAAGGATGATGTCAAAGGTGTGAGGCAAAAAGCCTAGAACCATATGTAGAAGTGGCTCCGTTGAGCAGATGCAGGGCGACGGGGGAAGTGAAAAAGCCAAGTGGGGAGGTTTAGTGGTCAGGGTGGGTGTGCCGATGATGCTGCCCCTTTTGGTGCCGTGACAAGTGACAGTCAGAAGGGTGCGAGTTTAAGGTCTCTTGCACCTGTAACACTCTGAAGAAATATTTTTGCATGGAAAGGGCACGTAGTATGTATCATAGAGAGCTTACTTTTCACACGTGAGGTCTATGCCCTTGTTCTGAGGACAATTCGGGTTTGTCCCTGAGGGAATTTGCATAGACCATGCTGCATTTCCGACCAACTGAAACCTCCATCGGTCTCTCTAACGCTGAAGCGAAGAGGGTCCTATGCAAGGGACGTGCCTGGATTCCGATGTCAAAGGGAACGGAAGAGCTCAGGAAATCTGGGTCACTGGTGCAATCTAGGTCACTGTGGGCAAAATTAAGAAGAGCTTTCATTTCAGGTGAATTAGAAAGTGCTCTGAACAGTGGCTGAGGTTCAGTATGCTCCAGCATGACCACATGGAAACAGTTCCCTTGTTTTCATTTTGCAGCACATCCACAGGAATGACCAGCATATCCAGAGGAAGGTGACCGTGCTGGAAGACACCGTGAGACAGGTACTATTTATAACGATCAAGACTAAGTTGTTAAATAGGAGAGACAAATGTAGTCTTTCTTTTCCTTTTTTCCACTCTATGATTTGCTTGATTCTACCAGCAAATCAGTGACTTAGGTGCAAATAAATGTTGATGTATCCATCTACTATATATCAATTTCTAAATTTTGCTGGTTGTAGGGTTCTAGAACCTGCTGAGAACTTAACTCATCTAGTCTCATTGTCTTTGATCTCAAGAAGGCCAGTGACAAAGGCAAGGTTAGAAGTAGGTCTCTTGAATTCCAAACCAACCGCCCCCCCCCCACCAGCAGCAATATCTATTTAGTTTTAGTATGAGTGATTCTTAGGGAAATTTCCGTTGCCTTTTAGCTCATGTAATGTGAGAAAAAAAGTTGTCCAAAGTTTTAAAAGTGCTTGGGGAAATTTTACCTTGAAGTGATTTATGGAGACATTAATTCGATTACTTAAAATTTGGAGAAAGAAACTTAGAACAGCTATAACAAAAGCACTGGGGAACTTCCTGAAATGATTGATAGTTGCATTCAATTCTTCTACTGTAAAACCCAATAACTGTTGGTTTCAGCTTAGAAGCAAGAATAGAATAACCTGGGTTTACTTTTACAGTTTCAACTCTGGAGAAAACATTAGAAGAGATTGATTTCTTTTAGTGAAAAGGGAATCTAAATTGGAAATAATATTTTCTACTCTCATTCCCCTCTTTCTTTTGATTTTCCTCCCTCTTTCCACAATGAGCTACCCTGGACCAGCAGTGCATTTTTATAGTGAATGGCCCTCGCAGGTGGTCTAGCTGGGGAGATGAATAATAGCAGATGACTCAAACTAAGTATTGTTGACTTACCCAAAAACCAGAGGCATGATTAACCAGTTGCTATCTAGTAAATCCTGATTCACAGCGACCCTGGTGTAGATCGATTAGAACCGCGCTCCAGATGGCTTTCCGTGGCTGATATTTTAGATTTACATATTCAGACCTTTCTCCCAAATTGCCAGTGGGTGGAAATGAATCTCCATGTTAAAAGTTAAGAGAGTTCATCATTTGTACCATGCAGGGATTCTGAGGAAGAAATAGTTGAAAAAGTGATGCTCTTGCAAATAGGTGCAATTTAAGTTCCAAAAATATGAAAGCTCTAATTAATGGAATCTTTGGTACCAAATGTACCCTCATTTCTCACTTTAAAAAGATATATATATTAAATAAATTTCTTCCCTAGTATAATATAATCAAAACAATCATTTCTTCTTTTGATAATTGAAGACTTTGAGTGTTTTCATTATGGAGAGCAATTCTCTTGTTATAGAATTATGATTTAGATGCAGAGGACTGGATATTAACATGTCATATTCAAGAAATGTTTTATAGTTCATATTTAAAAATATCTCTAGTGTCAGCTTATTTTCTTAACTTTATAAGAGCGAAATGTGTGGGTAAAGAAATTTGAAAAAACAAACAAACAACTTTAGTCCATTTCAGAGAGAATCCATTCCATTTTTGCTGGGGAAAGTGACTGAGCTTTAAAAGTTTCCTGTAGCTCCAGATAGAGAAGGATAAGGTTTGCTGCTCTCATATAGAGCTACCATCTCGAAAACCCACAGGGACAGTTGTGCTCTGTCCTTCCGTTGGCATCCCAGATGGCAGTGAGCGAGTGAGTGAGTGATCCAGAAAGCACCCAGAGAGAGGAAAGCTATTCAGAAAAAGCTTCCAAGCCATAGAGTCGATGTTGACTCACAAGGACCCCATAGGACAGAGTAGAACTACCCCCACGGAGTTCCCAAGGCCGTATACCTTTCCAGAAGCTGACTGCCACAGCTTTCTCCCGCAGAGCAGGTACTGACCTCTGGCACCGCGCCACCAGGAAACGACCTAGAGAACCTCTCACGAGGACAAAAGGACAGAATTGCCTAAAGTGGGAGGCGCTGTCTTTCTTGGGAGCTTTCAGTTTCTCGTCACTGTAGAGAAAAGGGATCCGCAGGATCGTGGATGGCAGCTGGGCAAAGTGAACTTTGCAGCCTTGGGAGTCTTTAGCATGGTCAAAGGAAGCATGGGAAAGTGAGTGGTAGAAGAAAGGAGAGAAAGAAGAACCAAGTAGCCAGGACAACAGTGACGTTTCTGGAAATTCTCTTGGACAAATTACTTAGATGCCTTTCAGTAATGCTTCAACTTGAATTTGCTTCTCGGTCCCATTGACTTGGAGAACTTCATCTGCACGCTACTTGAAAGGGGGAGAAAGGGACTGGATGTTCGGACTTGAATCTGACTCTCTAGTAATTACAGTAATCAGAAAAAACTTGTTTGGTACTTTCCCCGTGAAAGTGAGACCTTGTTTGTTTGTGCAGAAGGTGAGAACAGAAAAGGCGAAAGTTGGTAAATGTGCGATTTTGATTTAGGCGCTTTGTGTGGAGTTGCTATAAATAACTTGTCCAAAGCAATGTGAGACTATGACACAGGCCAAACCACTAGTGGGTGGCACTTAAGTTCCAGCATAACTTTAATATGTTTGCTTCGGTAGAGAGAAGGGTGGCACCCCCCCCCCCCGTCTGCGTTTTAAACAGCTAGATGCATAAAATGATGCTTGTGTTCCAATAGCCATGGTTTTAAGGTCTTTGGCCAGCCACATTGTACTTTGGCTAAAAGAATATCCCCTACTATAGTTGGTTAGTTTTTTTTTTTCTCAGAAGGCTAAAACTTGATTTGTGTCGCCAGCAGCCTGACCCTACCATCTCCCCCTAGTTTGTTCCTCGTTGGACAACGTGGTGTAAATACTCAGAGACTTTCATGTTCATATGTTCACAGCTTGGTGAGAGTGGAGCGATTAAAGCAATCGGAGAACTGGGTCTGTTGTTCCTGGAACTGAAAGCAGCCTGCGTTTGACCAGAGCGGAGCTGGACAATGAATAACCACCCCTTCTTGCTTGCTAGAAACTGCTATGTGATGAACACGTTCACCGGAGAGGAAAAGGGGATGTTCAACTCCACTCTCATGGTGGTTTCTCAATCAGCCCCTGCTTAACTTAACAAGGAACACAATGCCATTTGTATATACATGACTAGAAAGTGGGCTTTTCAAGCTTAGAGAGAGTCATTGCTAATATTTCATTATAGCTGCCATCTCACTCTCAGAGAATATTTTATTTTTGTGAGCAGTTATTTATTTCCACAAAAAATTACTTAACATTGTTTGAGGGGGAAAAACAAAAACAGCAACCCTTAAATAATTCCAGGCTTCAATAACAAATACTTTAAATTAATTCAATAATTTATTATTATAAGTATGTATTTTATTTATACCGTTTTATTAATATGAATTTATTTATAAAATATGTGTTATTATGACTTTATTTTAAGGCTATTCTTAATATTTATGACAATAATTATGAACATGTAATATGTTTATTTGACTTCAATAAATGCTTTCGTTTCTTAAATCTTGTGGCTTTTTCAGTCCGTCCCCCCCGACCCTTCAAAATGATCATTACCATTGTCATGTAATCATTTTCACTTGCTGAATAGGCTAAGAACATCATATAAATGACTTCATTCTTAACTCTTAGAAAATGAGGACAGATGAAGCCTTCAGGAACAGTAGTGGGAGTAGCCACACCATGAGGGTAGGGACAGGGGGAGAAAAGGGGAACTGATCACAATTATGGGAGCAAATAACAGAAATGTTGGTGAAGGGAGACAGCAGATGGTATAAGATATGAAAATAACAATAATAATATATAATTGATCAAGGAGGGTGGGGGGTAGAGGGAAAAAGAGGAGCTGATACCAAGGGCTCAAGTAGAAAGAAAATGTTTTGACAATGATGATGGGGACATATGTACAAACGTGCTCGATACAATTGATTTATGGATTGCTATAAGATCTGGAAGAGCCCCCAATAAAATTATTTATTTAAAAAAGAAAAAATGAGGTATGCAGCATTATTATCCTTCTTTTGAAGATGAGAATATTGAATCAGAGGCATGTGAGTCTCCATAGTAGTTGATTGTTCTTAAAGCAGGTCTCTTGGATTTCTAGTTATCAGTTAATGTCACGCTACATAGTAGATTGCCTATGTAGATGTATTCAGTAGATTCAATGCGGAACTCTGCAATTAAAAAGGTAAGGAATTGAAAAGAATCCATCAGCATCACTAGCCATTTGTGGATAAAAGAAAGTAAAGCAACCTCTATTGCCGATGAACTGTTTTTGTTCCAGCTCTAGTCTAAGAGTGGGGACATTCCGTTGTTCCTGTAAGTCAGGCAGTAAAGTACTGGTTTTCTTTCTGTGTTTTAAGAATCTTCTCTAATAGCGGAGCTTAGCACAGCTAGAAAAGTCTTGTGGTTGACAATGGGCAAATATGTTATAAAACACATCGGCAGGGATACAGCCCTGCGTCTTTATTATTTGTACAGTGGTGCAGAGAGAGGAAGCAGAGGTAAAAGTGTAGATTGAGGGGAATCCTACCAAGGAAACATGAGCAGATGAAGCCTGACTCCTTGGGGAAAGGGGCATCAGAGATTGAACAGGGCTCTTTTTTGGTTTTGTTTTTTCCTTACTTTCACAGACCCTGAGAGTCAGTGGTCAGTCATCTCATGTGCTTCCTTCTCCGAACAATTAGAATCGAGTGGTTTAGTCTCCAAACTGTGGTTTGTTCAGTTGCTAGCCTCCATAGGGGTTTCAAGGCGGTTTATCAAGTTTCTGTTTGCCAAGGATTAAATCAAGTCTCAGGGTGAGAGCAGTCTAATTGGTGGAAAAAGTGTCATCAAAACTTCTGGATTTGAGCCCTCAAGGCTGAAAGCTCACAGATGAAAGAATTTTGATGATTTCTGAGATGAGCTTGGGTTTAGGACTTCTTCCTCTCTTCTTCCAAAGGTACCCATAAAATAATATGAGTAAAACCTAGCATTCTATCTTCTTTTAACCCATATTTTGGATAGTGAGTCTTTAGTGGAATAAGCATTATGCCTCAATTGGACAGACTTACTTAATAAGTAAAGATTTACCGACTGTACTTTTTTAGACCTCTGAAAAATGTCAAAGGTATAACAGGAACCTTGGTTTTGAACCCAGCATTTTGAACGAGTCAGGAATTGGGTCATTTTTAACTTCAAAACAATGGCTTAATCTACCCCTTTCTCACACCTTCAATGACTCAATCCTACTCAAGTCACCTCTATATTTCCTCTAATATTACAATAGTGTCTAACTGCCCTCCTGCTATCTAGTTCCAACCCATCTGCTAGAATAGACTTAAACCCAGGGCTCTCTCTAGTTCCCAAATCCCAGAAAAAACATTAGATTATGGACCTTCTCTGTTGCCACCAGTGGTTCCCTTTCATATTAAGAATGAAATTCGTAGCTTCTGTCATGGCCCCCATCTTTTCCCCAATCCCATCTCCTACAACCCTCCTCTCTGCTTCATCTGCTGCAACCACAGTGGCCTCTTTTCTGGTCCTTACACACATTCAGCTGTGTCTTCTTAGGAATCATTTTATTGACTGTTCCCTGTAGATAGAAGATGAGGAGCCTGGTGGCATAGTGGTTAATGCATTGGGTTGCTAACTGCAAGGTCAACAGATCAAATTCACCAGCTGTTCTGCAGAAGAAAGACAAGACTTTCTACTCCCATTAAGTGTTGGTCTCAAAACTCACAGGGGAAGTTCCACCCTGTCTTACAGAGTCACTATGAGTCGGCATCAACTCGATAACAGTGAGTTTGGTTTGATACCTAGAATCCTCTCCTTGCATATGCTTCATGGTCACTCTCTCCATTCCAATGCTACCTTTTTGGAGAGATTATCCTTGGCTGTTCTATCAAATCCAACCTCCTCACCACTTCTCTACACTCTTCTCAATCCTACTAACCTACTTTATTTATATATATTTTTGTAGTACTTACCACATGTAAGATACTATGTTAGTCTGGGTAGCCTAGAGAAACAAATCCATGGACACACATGTGTGTATAAGAAAGAGATTTTTATACAAGAGCAATTGAACATTGAGAAAGCATCCCAACCCAGTCAAGATCAAGTCCATAAGTTCGATATTAGCTCATATGTCTGATACCAATCTATAAAGTCCTCTTCAGACTCACAAAACACATGCAATGATGCTCAATGTAGATCACAGACCAGTGGGTAGAAAGTCTTTGGATCCAGTGGCATTGGAGACATATCCGTGCTGGCAGGAGTCTCTGCATGGCTTCTCCATTACCCAGGGCAGCATCAGGGTGGGTCCATGTGTCTTGTCACCTGCTATTTCTCCCAGGGTGTGAGCAGAGAGTCTCCCACCTCCGTAGAGGAAATACCAGAATTCCCAGAATCCTTAGGGGAAGGCTATGCCGACACAGAAGCCTCATTGGCTATGACCTGATTGATAGGCTAGACTCCACCCCTACATGCTTAAGCCTTAAATTGACAATTAGTTAACTACCACAAATACTTTACTTACTTTGATCATTCATTTAATTTTCAGTATATGCTTTTCAAGTGTCAATGTTATGTCAGGGTAGACAGTACTTATGATGCAATAACACATACTGAAACATTCTATGAGGAGAAACAGAGCATGTCATGGAGACTGAACTTTTGGGAGAATTGTTCTTTTAGATTGGGAGACCATGGAAGATCTCTCTTAGGAGCAAAGACCTAAGTGAACCGAGGACATCAACTGTGTGAATACTGGGGCCATAGCAAGAGATAAGCCCTGAAATAGGGACAACTTGATTATGTTTGAAGTGTTCCAGAAATAGCAAAGAGGTTGAGGCAGAATCAGGGTAAATGAGGGAAAAGTTGAAGATGAAGTCTGAGTGTTGGCCAGGAGGAGCACATGCAGGGCTTTATAAGTCAGGCCAGGACTTTGAATCTCATTTGACTCTCATGTGAAAGTGAATGCAAAACCAGTGGATGGTTTTAGGTGTAGGGAAAATTTGATCTGACCTATGTTTTATACCGATCACTAGCTATTGGAGGAGATTAGCCTGAGAGAAGAAAGAATAGAAGTGTGATAATCTAGGGAAGAGAGAATGATTTCTTGGGCTAGGTGATAGCAGTGAGATGGTGGGCAATGGTCAGATTTGAATTCATTTGGAAGGTGGAGTTGGTGGGACTTGCTGTGGGATTGTGATGTGAGAAGCAAGAGAGGAATCAAGAAGGATTCTCAGTGTTTTGATTTGGGCACTTGGGCGAAACTTCCAAGCATTTAGCAAGACAGAGAATACTTGTAGAAGGGTGGGCTTAAAGGACAAATGATCAAAATTGTGTTTTGAACATTTGAAATATTTGCTATATTTCTATGGGTAGTTTTGAATAGAGGTTTAAAATACATTCTTTTAGAGGTTGGGCAAAAGGGTAGGACTGGAGATATGTTTGAGTGTCATCAAAGAATATGCCATTGAGATAACATAATCAAAATATTAGCCAATCTTTATTGAGTTAAACTGCAGACCATTATTTTAAACACTCTATATGAAACAACTTGTTTTATCCTCATTAACAACTCTAACAAGTAGATAATATTATTATTTTTATTTTAAAGATGAGAAAACTAATGTACAAAAGTTAGAAAACTTGTTCGAGGCCACACAATTAATAAACGTAGAGCCTAGACTCAAGCCCATTTCCCCACCAATATCCATAACAGTTCTTCCTTCTGAAGAACTAAGATCGGCCGAGACGTCTGAGGTCAGTGTTGCGGGCTTTGCAATATTTGAGGTGGTGACAGAAGGAAGACTTATCACAGAATAAAGAAAATCAAATGAAGAAAGCACTTCTAAAGCGGGGGAGCATTTTGTCTCCATGAGCAGAATGTGGACAGAGATTTTTATCAATTATTTACTTCTGTAATTCCATGGGCTGGAAGAGTCCCTGGCATGTGAAGTTTGTACAATAATAACTTTTTGAATGCATGAGTGAAGTTATGCATTTAAAAACTATGAAGGATTGGAAATAAGAAAAGTGAGCGATTATGCAAATAAGCATTGTTATAATGAGCACAGTCCTCCTAGATTCACAAATGTTTTAATCCTAGGAAAAGGAGTCTGAAATAAAGAAAATTTAAAACTCAGTATGCCAGTGAACATGAGTTATAAGTTGCCTGCATCTTCTTCATTTCTGGATGACAGTGCTGGAAGCAATTTTGGTAGCTATGTGAATCATCTGAAATGCCATAGTCATTGGTTGGCATCTTCTGAAACCAAAAGCCATTTTTGCCATCAGTGACTGTGGCTAGCAGTTGGCTGGCATATCAGCATTACTGTTGCTCTTGGTATTGGCGAAGAGTTGAATTTCCTCACCCGGTGGCAGATGGCAACGTCCAGGTATTTATGAAAATTAATCTGTGAGATAGTGTGAGACACCTGCTGCACTATTTAGAAGGATTCCCAGGGACCTGGCACAGGAGTAGAGGAGAGGACAGCCAGAGACAACTGGTGTGTATCTATTACTGTGACACTAGATTTGGATTGACTGGGAAATAAGAGCTACATATGGATCAAACAAACAAACAAAAATAAGCAATTCTTTAGCATGTATCCTAGTCTCTCATTTACACTATTCACTCATGCAGAGCTTCATTTAGGAACACAAGTGAAGACAGACATGAAATTTTGTTCTGAAAAGAGGTCAAGATTTTAAGATTTGAGTGAAGAGATTTGTGCCAGATGTAGATGGTTCCCGGGGCATGCTTGTCTCTGAAACAATCACAGGAAATTTATTTTTAAGGTCTCCTTTGAAGGGATGTCTCTTGCTGAATAAAGAGACACAGAGGATTGATGTGAATGGTCCTGACTTCTGGATTGAGAAGAGTCGTGTACTGCTGCACAGTGACGACTGGGCAACTTGTAACTTGGTTAAGGAGACTCACTGGTTTTCTCCTTTCCTTGCTCAATAAGTCAATGGTACATTATTGTTTCATTGTTGTTAGATGCCCTTGAGTCAGTTTTGACTCACAATGACCCTGTGTACGTACAACAGAATGCAACACTGCTCATTTCGATGCCATCCTCACAATTGCTATTTGAAGGGACTATTGCAGTCACTCAGTAATCTCGTTCAGATATCTGTGACAAGACCCCCAGCAGCAGCTGTCCACCCGCAGCACTTACCTAGAGGAGCTGCTCCCTTCTTCTGCAGTTCCACCCTCTCCACTTGGCGGCAGTACAGGCTTCTAAAGTTGGGTTCCTCCCATTGTCCACCGAAGGTCCCAAGACTGACTGCAGTTCACGTGCAGTAAGTGGGTCACCAGGGGTTGCGTTCCAACCCCCTCCCCCCAAAAAATGCCTGAGGCCTCTCCACCCCTCTAGGAGTCATGTCTGCAGTACCTGGCGAGACATCGTGTGGTCCAATGAAGGCCAGTGAAGTGGCGTGAGGATCAGTGAAGTGGTACACAGCCCAGTGGAGCCTAGTGAAGCGGCACATGCTCCAGTGGTCCGACCCGCAGCCTGGCAGAACCACGTGGAGTGGTGCACAGTGCAACAGAGGCCGGAAAAGCTTGAGGAAGTGATGTGTGGCCCAGCCTGCAGCTCAGCGGTGTGGTGCGTGGCTTCTCAGAACTTCCCCAGCCCGTCCAGGCCCAGGAGTAGCAGCGGAGAGAATATTCTTGGTTTAGAAGACCCTCTTCCCCCTCTTCTGGCCTAGTTCTAGATCCCAGGGGATCAGCTCCCTGGGCCCTGGGGCTTTCCCGCCCAAGCAGGATACACTACAGCAGTCCCCAACGTGGTCACCACCCATGGACTAGTCCCCCTCAACTTACTGATACACCCAGAGTTCCTCCCACCCGCCACCCACAACAGCAGTGGCCTGTCACATGCCTGCACATAGCAGTAATAACTGTCCTCCCCCATTGGAGTCAGGTATCTCCACCCTGTGGAAGCTTTCCCCTGACATTTGCACCAGCCGCAGTGGGGTTGTTCCTGCCTTCACTCAGCACCTCCTCCTGTGGTAGCTAGGCACCCCTCACCTTTGTCTTCTACTTAGGTGCCTTTAAAAATTAAAAATAAATAAAACTGAAAATTGTGGTCTGACAGCCCAGACCAACTCGGCCCAGGAGTATACATATAGTCACCAGTCTCACTCCAGTCTCTGAGGCCCCTTATCACTATGGCCATTGAGTTGCTGTGGAACCCTTACTACACAGAAGTCCAACCCACCAAAATAGTAGGCCACGGGCAGTCCTCAAACACACCCCTACCAATCCTATTGAGGAGTTCAGGGTCCCCTGGTCTCCATGAGGCATGGTGCCCACCTCTACAAAATCATCATGCACACAGCAGCATACCACAACACTGAACAAAAAAACCTAGAAAGACAAAACACAACAGCAGAGATAATGCTGCTCGTAGAGGAATCAGATGTGGATCTGCCACAAAAAGAGATGTTCAGAAGGCTGCTGAGAGTATTACAGGAGATGAGGGAAGCAACACAGAATAAGGAAACAATGATAGAGGGGATGAAGTCCATGAAAGAGTGGATGAAGCCCACGCATCAAAGGGAAATACAGGAGCTAACGGATGAGGTAACAGAAGCTACACACAAGATCACAGATCTCCCTAATAGACTAGATGAGGCAGATCATCATATCAGTGATCTTGAAGACAATCAGGCAGAATTCAGCAAATGAGAAAAACAGTCAAACAAGATAATAAAAGAGGCGAAAGAAAACATGAGATCAATGACAAATGCTATGAAGAGGAAGACAGGTAAATTAGCGAGGGAAGCAAACTTACCCACCCTAATGAATGAGAATTGGACACTCATACAGGAAGCAGAGAGGACACCAAATAGACTAAACCCCAGGGAGAACTCACCAAGGCACATAATAGTTTATCCAACTTCGAGAAAAAAGAGAGAAAATCTTAAGAGCAGTAAGAGAAAGGAAGACAGTCACATACAATGGCTCTCAGGTAAGAACATTCTCAGACCTTTCAGCAGTAATTATGAACAGAAGAGAGTAGAGTAATGTATTCTAAAAGCTGAAAGAAAAAAACACACACAACTGCCCAAGAATCCTCTACCCTGCCAAATTATTAAGATAGAAAGCGTCTTCCAGGACAAGGAAGAACTCAAAGAACACACCATAAGACATCCAATCCGAAGGAAGATCTTCACCATCTCTCTATGTCCAGAAGACCAGCATCCACCAAGTCCAAGCAGGAGAGCACCATATAGCCCAACTCCATCCAGAATCCAACATGCTGATAACAATTCCCAAGATAACAGGACCTCAGTGGGAAAAGAAGGCAAGAATGAAGCCACCCACACAAAACAGAACACTGATAGGAAGATAGGAAAAGACCCAAGACAAAAGGCAAGAGATGACAACAATGAATCCACAGTTCATGTTACTAACTCTGAATGTCAAGGATCTCAATTCATATATTAAAAGAAAAAGGCTAGCAGACTTATTCAGAAAACATAACTCATCAATCTGTTGCCTGCAAAAGAAACATTTCAAACTCGAAGACAACAGTAGACTAAGAATAAAAGGCTGGCTGAAAATATAGCAAACAAACAGCAACCTAAAAAAAATCAGGGGTTGCAATCCTAATCTCTGACAAAATTGATCTCAAAGCTCAAACCATAAAGAGATGAGGGGCACTATATAATGCTCAAAGGACCAGTAAACCAGGAACCAGAGAGCATAATAAATATATACACCCCTAAGGAGAGACCCATGAAATTCGTCAAACAATCAAAAAGATGAAAAACGAAATCACAGAATCAACAATCATAGTAGGAAACTTTAATACAATGATATTGGAGAAGATAGACCACTAGGAAAGAAGCTAAGCAAGGTTACAGAGCTAAACACCATAATCAGGCAACTGGACCTGATAGACATATATAGGGCTTTCCATCCATATGTCAAAAAATTCACATTCTTTTCAAGTATAACTTTGATACCCAAAAGAGAAAAGACCCCACAGGAATAGAGAACTACAGATCGATATCTTTAATGAACTTAGATTAAAAAAATCATTACAAAGTATTAGCCAATAGAATACAAAAATATATAAAACATAACATCCACCATGATACTGTAGGATTCATTCCAGGGATGCAGGGATGGTTTAACAACTGATAATCCATCAACATTATACCCACATTGATAAGAAAAAGTATAAGGATCACATGATAATATCTATCGATGCAGAAAAGGCATTTGACAACATTCAACACCATTCCTAATTAAGACTCTCAAGAAGATAGGAATAGAAAGAAATTTTCTCAAGTGAATACAAGCTATCTATGAAAAGCCAACAGCCAAAATCATAGTCAATAGAGAAAGGATGAAAACAATCCCACTGAAAAAGGAGAACAGACAAGCTTTCCACCTGGTCTCCACTTCTATTCAATATCATACTGGTGGCCCTAACTAATAACATAAGACAGTGGAAGGATATTCAAGTTATCCAACTGGGTGAGGAGGAGGTGAAACTTGCTATTCACAGACGACATGATTCTGTATATTGAAAATACCAAAAGCTCCACAATAGGAGTACTAGCAGTGATAGAGGAATACAGAATAGTGGTAGGAAACAAGATCAACAAACAGAAGTCTACTGGTGTGCTATATATATCAGACAAGACCATGGAAGATGAGATCAATAGCCAAGAACAAATTGAAATATCTAGGAATATATTTAACCAAAAACCTAAAAGACTTATACAAGGAAAACAACAAGATCCTACTACAGGAAACCCAAAGCAACCTCCACAAATGGAAGAATATCCCATGCTCCTAAACTGGAAGACTCAACATAGTAAAGATGTCAATCTTAACCAAGGCACTTTATAAGTTTAATGCTAGCCCGATTCAAATGCTAACAACCTTCTTCAAAGAATTGGAAAAACTGACCACCAATTTCATATGGAGAAGGAAGAAACCCAGAATTAGCAGAGAACTCCTCAAGAATAAGGACAAAGTCGGGAGGCTTACTTTACTTGATTTTAATACCTACTACACAACCACAATGGTCAAAACAGTGTGGTGTTGACATAATGACAGACACTCAGACCAATGATAAAGAACAGAAACCCCAGAAACAAAACCATCTGCATGTAGACAACTGATCTTTGACAAGTGTACCAAAAGCATCAAGTGGGAGGCAGATGTCCTATTTAACAAGTGGAGCTGGAAAAAAATGGAAATCCACATGTAGAAAAATGAAACAAGATGTTTACCTCACCCCATGCACAAAAACAAACTCAAGGTGGATCACAGACCTAGTAGAAAAACTCCAAACCATCAAGACCATTAGCGAAGGAATTGGGACAAATGTAAGAACCTTGGCCCAGGGAATACATAGGCTAACTACAATAGGGAAATGTACATACACAGGTGAACCTGAAATTGATAAGTGGGATCTACTAAGAATAAAACACCTGTGTGCATTGAAAGATTTCACCAAGTGGGTAACAAGGCAACCTACAGACTGGGAGAGGATTTTTAACAATGACACAACAGACAGAGTGCTTATTACTAAAATCTACAATGCCCTCTTGGTCTGAAAATAAAGGAAAACAGTCAACCCCTGAGGAAGTGGGCAAAAGAAATGCAAAGAAGCTTCACTCAGGAAGAAACCCATATGGCCAATAAATGTACAACAAAATGCTCCTAATTATTAGCTATCTGAGAGATGCAAATTCAAACAACCATGAGATGCCATCTAACACCCTTGAGGTTAGCCCAAATGGGAAAATCAGAGAGCAAAAAATGTCAGAGGGGATGTGGTGAGACAGGAATTCTCCTCCACTGATGGTGGTCATGTAGATATGTACGGCCTCTCTGGAAAGCAATCTGGTGATATCTAAAACAAATGAAAATTGATCTCCCTTATGACCCAGCTATCCCTCTATTGGACATATATCTAGAAGAGGTAAGAAATAGACCACAATCAGTTGTTAGCACTCCAATATTTATTGTGGCACAATTCACAATTGCAAAGAGCTGGAAACAACCTAAATTTCCATCAATAGACGAGTGGATTAGTAAACTCTGGCACATACTCACAATGGAGTACTATGTATCACTATAAGGCACTAATGATCACATGAAACATGTTGTTTCATGGGAAGAGTTGGAGGAAATTATGCTAAGCGAAGTCAGCCAATCACAAAAGGACAAGTACAACATGAGTCCCCTGAGGTAAGTATTACCAGCACAGTAGGTATAGAAGAGAAGCCACTTATCTCACAATGTACGGATTGAAATACAGGCAGTTGAGTGGATGTCAGAGCAAACCCAGGGAGGTACATGTTAATCCAACACAAATAAGGAGAAAGGAGGGAAGGGAGAGGAAGGAAAAGGGGGTGGGGTGGATAGTTAGAGTGAAAAGATGGCATGGGGGGAGCAGGGCAGTAACCCACCCAGGGGGAGAGTATTGGTTATGTCTCCACAGAATCAGGAGTGTGCATACAGACCCCACCATGGTGCACCAAACCATAAGGGCAATGTAACCACGAGGAGGAATACATGAAAAGATTGGCTCCAGGGCCGACCTCCTCCCTAGAAGTATGTACAACAGAGAACAACTCTAAGCCTACAGGTTGGAGTGAGGAGCTGACATATCACGCCCATATGGAAGCAAACCAAGAAGGGAAAAGAGGAAGGGACGGTCAGTCTAGAGCCCTTATCAGCACACCAAACTCAGAGGCCGGCACATGGAACTGCTAAGGCACAGAGAGGACTGTAGAGCCCACAACAGCTCATCACATGTTGTCCCCTTAGGGGCATACTGTAACAGAGGACAAAAATAGCAGGGAGGCAGTGTGGTCTGAACCCCTGCAGCGGGGAAACCACGAAGGGAACATAGCAGATTAGTAACGGGAGCAAAGCAAAGCCACAAAGCCCCTAAAGAGCCCCCCAAATAGATTTCAGGAATTAGCCTAGGACCAGTGGGGAGAGAGTCATAAAGGTCAGTAGACAAACCTGGAATTATGCATGTTTAAAAATTTTTTTCCTTTTCTTTTCCCCCCCAATTGTTTGTCTTCTATATGCTTGGTCTATACCATTGTTGGTATGCCTACTTACATAGGCAGGCATGGGAAGCAAGCTTGAGGAGAAAGCAATAGGACCAACAGTCCTGGGGGTACTTGGGGGGAGAAGGTGGCCAGGGAAGGGTGCAGAGCTCAAACAACCACATAGACAGGTGCACAAAAATCAATAATGAGGAGGATATAGAGAGCCTAGGGGTGCTGGCGCAACAACAGTCTAGCTGAGAGGAAGTACTATGAGGCAGAAGTAGGGTGAGCATGATGGTGGGGCAGAAGAAAGGTAAAAGGAAACAGCGGAATGATCTAGGAAGCAAAGCTATAGATAGAGGTATAAGCATAGGTGTGTATATATGTAAATACATTAATCCATAAAAATAGAGGTATTAGCAATACATCAAGGTATCAGATGGGCTTTGGGCCTCTGCTAATACTCTCCCTCAATACAAGAACACTTTGCTCTAACAAATTGGTAATCTGAGATGCTCACTCACCCAGCACAATCTCAGAAGACAAAATGGGTGCATTAGCAAATGTAGTGAAGAAGGTGCCTGGCTATTAAAAGATACAGTGTCTGGGGTCTTAAAGGCTTGAAGTTAAACAAGTGGCCATCCAGTAGAGAAACAACAAGCCCATGTGGAAGAAGCACACCAGCCTGTTTGATCAGGGAGGTTTCATTGGGACCAGATAACAGGCATCAGAAGACCCTTAAAAATCAAACAAACAAACAAAACCATGTGGTTCAGAATGAGGGGGGTTCAGAGCAGAGACCCAAATCCCATCTTTAGACAATGCAACATCCCCCACAGAGGGGTCACAGGGAAGGGATGAGTCAACCAGGGTGCAGTAAATCACCAGTGAACCACACAATATTCCTCTGGTTCCTTGAGGCTTCCTCTCCTCCACCACCATGACCCTGTGATGCCTCTCACTTCGGACTAGACCGGAGCATGTACACAGGTATAGATAAGAGATAAGAACTTACAACACACACAACCCAGGAGCAGGAATGGGAATAGCGATACCAGATGCAGATGCCTAGGGAGAAGGTGGGGGAGGGGAAGAAGGGGAAACCGATCATAACACAACCACACACACCCCTCCAGGGGGAAGAAGAATGGAAACCACGGGGGAAGGGAGACAGTGGTCGGTGTGAGATCTGAAAATAATAATAATTTATAATCTATCAAGGGATCACAAAGGTGTGCGGGGAGGGAAGGGGGGAAAAAGAGGAGCCGATACCAAGGGCTCTATAGAAAGTAACTGTCTGGAAAAGAATAATGACAACATATGTACAAATATGCTTGATGCAATTGATGTATGGATTGTAATAAGAATTGTAAGGACCCTCAATAAAATGATCAAAAAATCTTGTTCAGGGTCTTCTTTTTGATGACTGTCCACATTATCAAGCATGATCTTCTCAAGTATTTGGCCCCTCCTGATAACACATGTCTAAAATATGTGAAATGAAGTCTCACTATTCCTTCTTCCAAGTAGCGTTCTGGCTGTATTCTTTCAGGACAGATTTATTCATTCCCCTGAAAATCCATTGTATAGTTTCAGTATTCTTTACCAGTACCATGATTCAAATGCAACAATTCTTTTTTGAAATTGTCTCATATTTTATTTTTCAGCTATTTCAGATGGAGAATGAATCTAGTCTCTGGTACATCCTTGTGGCCAGGAAGCTGAGTTCTCTAAGCCGAATTTTAATGATGTACACAAAAGAGAAATAAGATGTAGCACCTCACAGCCTCCTCTTCCCCTGCCCTAAGTCTGGAGCTCCTGGAAGTATCTATTTGCCTCAACAAAACAATGGGCCTATCCAGGCAAACTTCTCACTTTATTTGGTCAGAAATGGCTCATGTGCTCACAGGGGTCATTGGCTGGCAAACATTTCCCTTTTCTCCTTCCCATGGCTTTGTACCACCTGTCTGGAGATGCCCTACATGGCCAAGAGGTTGGCTAGCTCGCATCAGTCCCAGTCTACTTCTCATGCATCACCGTGACTTTCTTCCAATTCTTCTTGCCTTTGTGTCTCTTTTATCTCTTACTAGCACTCATCTTTCTTCCTCAGCCTCTAATTTCTGGGAAATCTGGGTCAAGTCAATTCTATACTATGCCCTGCGCTCCATGGGAGTAAGGATTTAGGTCTCCTTTTCTCATGCGTAGATTATTGCTGGACATATGATAGATGTTCAGTAATATTTTTGGCATGTTAAAAAATGATGCATTAGTACAGGGCAGAACACCCAGAAGGCATGACAATCAAGAACAAGAGAAGACTTCCTATTAGCTGTTTCCTTCCACCAGAGTGCAGCCAATCCTGCAATTCAAAGAAACAGATGATTTAACTGCAATTAAGTGAACAGTTGGTGTACAGGAAATTATGAGAGAAGAAATATGGGGCAAGAGTTAGTAGTCAGTGTCACCCAAACCCAGACTGCGCTTGAAGTTCTCATTTAGCACAGCTGGTCTGACCTTCCTATACTTTTGGCTTGCAGTACAGATAAGAGACAGGAAGCAGTGATGACGCAGGGCAGGGAGACCCATTGCAGCCTCTATAGATTTCATGGGCCAAATGACATGATGAAGAGTTTCTGTGGCTGCACAGCATGGCTCAGAAGTGGGTCAAGGAGAACCATCTAGTGTTCACAATCTTCATGTCAGCACCAAGCTTTCTCCCTTCGTTCTCCTTAGAGAACCTGACTACTCTTTAGACATTCCTTATCTTACAGCGCATTCATTCCCAAGCGATCTTAGGGGAATATGTTCAGTAATCAGGGGCAGGAAACTTTTTCTGGCATGGCCATTTGGATATGTATAAAAACATTTGAAGGCCATACTGGTCAAACATCTACTTAACGCATCCCTAGTGTGATGCCTGGAGCTGCTCCTCTTTGTTGAGTTGTGCGGTGTGAGCTGTTATGGAAGATTTCAGCTGCCTCAGGCCACCCCAGGGCTGAACGCTCCCCAATCTTGCAGTAAGATAGCACATATATACTGAGCACATGCTATGAGTCAATCACTTTACAAATGTAATGAGCAAGCAGAAAGAAAAATAAATCCTGCCCTAATTTAGATTCTAGTAATGGGAGATGGCAATAGACCGAATGCAAAAATAAAATACATCCAATGTTAAAATGAAAATAAATGTGGAAAGTATGTCAGGAAAAAAGAGTTTGAGAGGGTGGTAGTGGGGTAGGATTCATTCTAATTTGGGTACCCAGGAAAATCTGTGCTGATAAGGTGATATCTGACAAAGGCCTGGCAGGGTTGAGAGAAGTAGGCTTGCATAGAAAAGCCTGCCAGGCAAAAGGAACAGCATCTGCAAAGGCTCTGAGCTATAGGCACGTTGACTCATTGACACATTGGCCCTACACACAGCAGAAATACACAAGAAATACCTGGTCCTGCAAGATCCTCACAACTCTCGGATGTTTGAGCTTATTGTTGAAGCTACTGTAGTCAATCTACCTTGTCTAGAGCCTTCTTCTTTTTCTCTGTCCCTCTACTTTATGAAGCATGATGCCTTTCCAGGGTCCAGTCTCTCCTGACAACAGGTTGAAAGGACATGAGACCAAGTCTAGACTAGACCATGTCTAGTCTAGACCTAGCCATCCTGCTGCTAAGGAGCACTTTGACTGTACTTCTTTCAAGACATATTTATTAACTCTTTTGGAAAGCTATGGCACTTTAAATATTCTTTGCTAGCACCTCAATTCAGATGCACTTACACTTTTTTTATTTTCCTGACTCAGTGTCCCATTTTCACATGCATGTAAGATCACTGAAAATCCCACAGTTTGGGTCAGGTGCACCTTAATCCTCAAAGTAATATCTTCACTTTTCAACACTTTGAAAAGCTTTTGTGTAACAGACCTACCAAATGCAAAGGGTCCTTTGATCTCTTGACTGCTGCTTCCATGAGTGTTGATGGTGGATCCAAGCAAGACAAGATTCCTGTTTACTTACAGTTCTCCTTTTATGATGATGGCATGGAGCAGTCACATTGTGAAGATTTGGTCATCTCGACATTGAGTTGTAATCCATATTGAAGACTATGCTCCTTGATGTCTTCAGTGCTTCAAGTCCTCATTTCAGCACACAAAATTGTGTCATTTGTACAACACAGGTTGTTAATAAGACTTCCTCAAATCTTGAAGCTGCATTCTTCTTCATATAATCCAGCTTCTCTCTGATTTGCTCATAATTTAATAAGTGTGGTGAGAGGATACAACCCTGACATGCACCATTCCTGATTTTAAGCTATGCAGTATGCCCTTGTTCTGTTAACACGGCTGCCTCTTGATCCATGTACCAGTTACTCCTGAGCACAATGAAGTATTCTGGAATTTCATTCTTATCAAGGTTATCCAGAGTTTGTTATGATCCAAACAGGTGAGCGCCTTGATATGGTAAAATCAATAAACTATGGATAATAATCTACGGACCTTAATAAGCTATGAATAACCTAGAGAAGAGTGGGAATTCCAGAACACTTCATTGTGCTCATCAGTACTTGTATATAGATCAAGAGGCAGTTGTGTGAACATAACAAGGGAACATACATGGTATAAAACCAGGGAAGGCGCGTTTCAGTGTTGTATCCTTTCACTATACTTGTTCAATCAGTATGCTGAGTAAATCATCATAGGATAGATTATGTGAAGAAGAATTCAGCATCAAAATTGGAGAAAGGCTTATTAAGAACCTGAGAAATGGCAGAAGGAACAACCTTGCTTGCTGAAGAGTGAGGAGAACTTGAAGCACTTGCTGATGAAGATCAAGGACTGCAGCCTTCAGTGTGGATTATGACTCAATGTAAAGAAGACCCAAATCTTCACAACTAGACTAATCTGTAACATCATGTTAAAGGGAGAAAAGTTTGAAGTTGTCAGATATTTTTCTTACTTAGATCCAAAATCAATGCCCGAAAATCAACTGCTGACTCAAGGGTGGCAGTACTTGGCACCTATTAGACCTAGTTAGAAGACACGCTTAAAAGTCAGGAGACAGATCTGGAACTAGTTATGGGTTTTCTGTTTCAGTTTTTATTTATTTATATTATTTATATTCCTTTATCTTATATATCTATAGAAGATAGGCAGGGTAAACAACTCTGAGGAGAAAGAAATGGTCCGATGATTCTGGGGTGGGGGTGGGGGCACATGGGAAGGGAGGAGATGGGGAGCCAAAAAGCTCAGGGACAAGGGAAAAACAAGGGATCAAAAACTGGCAGTAAGACGTGTGTAGAATGCCTGGTGGGGTGTGATCATTGTAATGTAGCCACGAGGAATTACTGAGAACCGAATGAAGGGTGAACATGATAGTGGGACAGGAGGAAAATAAAAGGAAATAGGAAAGAACTTGGAGGTAAACGTCATATATGGAGGTATAAATATAAGAATGCACTTATGTAAATATATTTGTATATAAGGATGCAGGTATTGATCTATGTATATATATTTTACATTTTTCTTTTTTTCCCTTTAAAAATCATTTTATTGGGGGCTCATACAGCTCTTATCACAATACATCCATCCAGTTATCCATCCATCCATCCATCCATCCATCCATCCATCCATCCATCCATCCACACAGTTCAGGGAGCTCTCTGCCATCAAATCAATTCTGACTCACAGAGACCCAATAGGACAGTGTAGAATTACCCTTGTGGGTTTCTGAGGCTGTAACTGTTTATGAAGTAGAAAGCCTCATCTTTCTCCCACAGAGCTGCTGACTGAAACTGTTGACCTTGCAGTTAGCAGCCGAACGAGTAATGCACTGTGCCGCCAAGTGCACTAGTCCACATTCAGGGCACAGGCTCTAGGGGAAGGCTTCTCTCTCACTGGACACAGTGAAAGGCCTTTGCTCTGTTCAGTTTCCATTTCTTAGTTTCTATTCTATTTTCAGTTTCCATTCTTTGCCAATTCTGTCTCGTCTGTTACTGAAACTGATGTCCTAGGGGCTAGTGAACTGAAATGGACTGAGAGTGACCATTTTGAATTGGAAGCCCACATGATTTACTATCTCAAGAGTAATATAATAAGGGGAATGCATTGTATTCCTTGTCAAAAAGTTACATTGCAAAAATCCATCATGACATACAGTATTGTCTGTTATTGGATTGTATCTATTCGTCTTCGAGGAAATTCAATCAATACAACTATTATTCAAATTTATGCTGAAGAATTCTAACATCAAGTTGGAAATTGATCGAATGTGTAATCAAGATACATCAATAATTATTTGTAATTTGGAATGCACATGTTGGAAACAAAGAAAAAAGAATAGTTATTGGAAAATATGGTCTTGGTGATAGAAATGGAGCTGGGGATGGCATGATAGAATTTTCAACACCAGCTATTTTTTCATAGCAAATGCATTTTTTCAACATTACAAAAGGGGGCTATATATATGGACTTCCATACAGATGGAATACACAAAAATCAAATTGACTACATCTATAGGAAGAAGTGCTGTAAAGACTCAATCTCAGCAGTGAAAACCCTGCAGAGCAGACTACAGAATGGCAGAAGCTGTTGGAGGACATCAAGAAGACAATCCATGAAGAAAGCAAAAGTCATTAAAAGACAAGAAAGAAAGAAAAGATGAAAGTGGATGTCCGAATGGACCCTGAAACTTGCCGTAAATTATAGAGTAATGAAGGCCAATGGAAGAAATGCTGAAGTCCAAGAGATGACAAGAACGTTGCTGAGGGTTGCTCAAGAAGACCAAGTCAAGTTCCGTCATGAGATGTGCAAACCGAGGGTGAGAAGCCATAAAAGAAGGACATGCTCAGTGTACTTTCAACTTATGTAACTGAGGAAAAATACTGCCCCTTGAGGTGAAATATTGAAAGATCGTATGACCAAAGTATTGAGTGATGCAGGATGCATCCAAAGAAGATGGGAAGACTACAAAGAGTCACTGTAACAAAAATAACCAGTCAACATTCCACATTTCCAACATGTCAGAAGGTAGCATCCAGTCAAGAGCCAATGGTGCTAAAGGAACAAGTTCAAACTGCACTGAAAGCATTAGGTGATCTTCATGTGAGATGGCTTCTATTATTTTCAGAATTGTGATAAGCTGTTCTTTTATATCTCAAAAGATATTGATTTAAGAACCATGTGGCACTGATACTGTTTTATTAATATAACAAAGAAAGCCACTTTCCAAGTAGGAACCACAAGTTTGCATAACAAATCAATTCTGATGCATGGAAGTTCCATAAAGAGAGAGGTGAACTGCCCTATAAAGTTTCCAAGATTGTAATATGTTTATGTGAAAAGGCAACCTCAGCTTTCTTTTATGGAGTGGCTGGTGGGTTTGATCTGTTGGGTTGTTTGGCAACCAAGGCCAAGGTCAAGGCCAAGCCCACTCAAGTATACTTGATACATTCAAGTATCAAGGTTAGGATTTACAACACATACATTTCAATCTGTATCGGTGACCTTGGATTTAGGCTGTTTGTCACAGTTTTCTTGTAAACTAAAGCAATCAACACTTCCTCTACCCCTTACAAAGTGTTAGGAAGATGAAGTTAGGGGATGCCTTTGTTAAAACTCAAACAAAACTTGTTGCCCTCAAGCTGAGTCCAATGCATGGTCACTTCATGTGTGTCATGTGGAACTGTGCTCCATAGCTGATATATCTGGAAGTAGCATGCCAGGCTACTCCTCCAAGATGCCTCTGGGTGAACTGGAATCACCAAACTGCTTTGCAAAGTACTGTGTAAACTTATATATTACTATAATTTCCAAGACTGTAAAATATTACAGAAGTGTAAGTTTAACTCTTCCTTAGATTATTTCCTTTTGTCAATTCTTTCTATTTTTCATAGGTCTTGCTCTCATCCTTTGTTTTCTGTAGGGTCCAGTGACAAGCCTCATATTTTTCCTGGTACCTGCTTTACAATGTGGTGAGAGGTCACAAAGATAGTGGGAAATATGTGGGCTTTGGTATCCCTCATGGATTGGAAAGTTCTACCTTTTACAAGCTGTGTGCCATTAGACACATGATTGAACTTCCCTGAACCTTACATGGATTCTTTCTCTGTAGCATGGGAAAATCCCACCTGCTTTGAAGACTTGGGTTGGTTAAAGTAGGCAGCATTCTCAATGCAGTGAGAACACCATTTACTGCCCTCTTTGTAGCTTCTGGACCCTCAGTGAGCCATGTGCCCTCCCAACAATGTTTTAGGATCTAAAACTTGCCTTCTTGCAGCCAGCCTATGAAATAATAAGTTTTATGTGAATGGATTTAAGATATCACTTATTGGAGATTACACTGATATTTATATTTACTACTAAGGAATCTTTGCAACAGGTGTTCCCAGTGCAGCACAGCTTGTGCCGTCCACATTCTGGTATTCATGGATATTGTGTCTGTTTCTGCCCCTTTTGAGTTTTATGTGCTGCACAAGAAAGCGAGGTCTCCCAAACTTTGCTCTAATAAAGCTCTCTTTCTCAATTATGGAAAAAGGAAAAATGGCCATTAGTTTCTAAACTTTGAACTTGGCAAAGGAAGGCACCTACCCTTCTAAATGTGAGGGTGATTTTTCGACAGTGGCTGCCCTGTAAGATCTGCCCCAAGCTCCCTCATGTAATTATTAAATTAATAAATCTATAAAAAGAGAATCGACACTATGTGAGGAGCACACCTTTCCCTAGTCATACTCTGAGTGTCTTCTAGCCTGAGGGCTTCATCGTCGGGCACAACGTCAATGTTGCACTGTTGTCCATAAGGTTTTCATTGGCTCCTGTTTTTGACAATAGCTCACTAGAACCTTCTTTCTCCTCTGTCTTCGTCTAGAAGCTCCACTGAAAACTTTTCCCATGGGTCACCCTGTGGTATTGGAAATTGGCGTGACATAGCTTCTTCAGCAACACACAATCACCACAATACGACAAACTGACAGACAAGCGGTCTAAGGCAACAAACGTTCTGAAAGTGTTAAACAGCAGAGACGTCCCTCTGATCACTAAGGGGTGCCTGTCCCAAACATGAAGCACTCAACCATTTCATATTCACGTGAAAGCCCATCAGTGAATAAGAATTGACCACGTTGAATCATGGTTTGGTGCAGAACATGAACTATATTGACAGAAGAGAAAACAAATTTGCCTTACAAGAAATATAGTCAAAATGCTCCTCAACGTTCAGGAGGATGGTCTGACTTATAGACGTGTTGTCTGATGGGGACCAGCCATGTTTGGTAGGCGCCACAAAAAACGAGGAAACCCCTTAAAGAAGTGGATTGCCACAGTAGCTGCAACAGTGGCTCAAGACGGGAAAGATGGTGAGGATGGTGCAGGGAAGAGAGCCCTCATTCATTCTGCTGGACATGACTGAATTCACGGCACCTGTCAACAATAACAAATCCAAAGGGATTAAAATATTGCTGATCAAAATGTGATGTTCTTCTTTCTTCACATTTAACACCAATAAAATGATTTTAAAAAAGAAGAAGCTCAAAAGGTTAAACTTGACGAATGGCTAAACCATTGTCTGTTGATTTCCCCTCTGACACATGTCAGACCCGATTTACTTTGTAGCAAACCTGATCTGGTTTTCTACACTTCTTTTGTTTGTTCATATTGGGGTTTATCTCATATGTGAAAAGACATTGGGTTTACCCTCTTGAATTTGTGTTACATGTTTTTCTGTTTTTCAGCACACGAACCCAGGATGGATGAGCCTATGGGGACAACAAGGAGAATAAGGGTTTCTGAGAGGATACTGTGGTGGTGGGGGCTGGGGGCTGGGGGCTGGGGGCTGGGGAAGTAAAAGGGAGCCGACATCAGGGGATGCAGGAAGGAAAAGAATGCTTTGAAACTGATAGTGGTAACAATTGCACAACACCACTTGATGTGACGGAACTGTGGAGTGATATGATATTTGTATTAACTCCTAATAAAATGATTTGGAAAAAACCCTCAAAACAATATAACGAAACAAAAATATGAAATATTTGACATTCCTTTAATGACATAAATTGATTTTTTTAGTATCAAAATTTCCACTACCTGTTGTCTATCAGTTTGTCTGTGTCTGCCTTCACTTTGCTGTGATGATGGAAGCGACGTTAGCAGCATTTCTAGTACCATTTAGATCATCCACAGTGGGCAAATGTCAACAGAGACTCCCTAGAAACAGCAGTCTGAAAATCTACTTTGGAAAATTAATCAACGAAAGCCTATGGATCACAACAAAACCCTGTCTGACCTAGTGCGAGAAGATAAACAAAATATATAGTGACCACAACAGCGAACTTGAACATGTCAATAATCATACAGACGGCATAGAACTGGATGATTCATTCTGTTGTACATGGCGTCACCAGGAATCAGAGCCAATGTGACAGCAAGTCGCAGCAGTCCTGTCCAATTTGCTCCCTTCTGCTGTTCTGTGCTCTTCTCCAAACACAGTGTCCTTTGTTTCAAGGTTAAATCATAGTGCGACCTTTCTGGAGGCATAGCAATCACACTCAACACCTGTAGTGGAACCATGCATGTATGTGGTAGTTACATAATCTGCTATCACCTTGCAAACAGGTGGAGTATAGCCTGTCGATCATGTTGCAGCTTGATGACCTCATTTAGAGGTCTTACAGAGAGAAATCGCTCACTGGAAGCCAGATACGCTCAGACACTGCTCTGTCTTCCTGCTGACAAGACACATGGAGCTATGCTAGCGCCCTGGAGCTGGAGGAGCCATGTGGAGACGCACACCAGCGCTGAGCTGCTTCCACTGTCACTGGATCCACAAGACTTTCTTCCTGCTTTCAGCATCATTGTACATGCTGTCTGAGTCTGAAGAAGAATTTATCGATTGGTAATGGACCTATGGGATAATATCAGATTTATGGACTTGACCTGGATTGAGTTGGAATGGTTTCTTAATGTACAATTGCTCTTTGATAGAAAGTTCTCTCTTACATACATATGAGGGTCTCTGGATTTGTTTCTCTATTCAACCCAGACTGACACAATCTAGTGCAGTTGAACTGATGGCGACATTAATAAAGATGGTCATGCTGGTGAGTGCCCAGGAAGGGCCAACTGTGTCTGGCCTGATGAGGGTCACGACAAGGCTAAATAGAAGACACATTTGTGGAACTCCTGTTAGGGCTGACTTTAGGACCTGTGTTTGGGGGTGTCTTTCCTATTGGTCACTATTTTCCTTTGAGGACATATTTGACTGTTTAAAAGACCCCAAGGAAGCAAGTCTGCAGACTAAGGTGCAGAATGACCATGATCAATGCAACAATATACTTTTCAGAGCATGAAGGAATGACCACAGCTTTTCTGAGTTGGCCGTAAACCACCATAAGCATGGTTATCCTTGGGTGGTGATGGCTTCGAGGATCGTGAAGACAATTACAAAAATGAAACAATGATGGGTTGACCCACATCAACCTCCCTTATCCATATCAACAATTTGAGTTGCACATGTTTTGTTCACTTACATAAGATGGGCTGTTCCCCCTGCGTGTGGCTCCTGGAGGTCCTTTTATTTCATCCACAGAACAGTGTATTCAAGGCTGTAGAATTAGAAACTCTTGGGTTGGTGGCAATACAGCTCCAATTGTCTTGAAACACCCACTCAAGCTCTTTGTGTCAATTCCACGCCCTCTGAAAGCATCTGAGCTTTCGATTACTGGTGTTCACATTCTTTTTTCCCCCCAAGGAATTTCGAATACAGTACCAAGATCCATCTGCTCAAATACCTCTTGCTTATTCATTTTCCAGTTCAAATGTCCTTTGCACCACTCCCAGCTCAAAACAACTCCTTTTTTTTTGTATTTTAAAATTATTTTATTGGGGGCTCTTACAGCTCTTATAACAATCCGTACATCAATTGTATCAGACACCTTCGTACATATGTTGCCATCATTTTCTAAACATTTTCTTTCTGTTTGAGCCCTTGGTACAATTAGGGTGCAGTGTAGCAACCATGAAACATACAACTTTCCTCTAGTTCCTAAATGCTTCCTCGCCCCACACCCAACCCCACTATCATGATCCCAATTCTACCTTACAAACCTGGCTAACAAGAGGAGGTACACTGGAACAGATAGGAACTGGAAACACAGGGAATCTAGGACAAATGATCCCTTCAGGACCCATGCTGAGAGTGGCGATACCGGGAGGGTGGAGGGAGAGGGGAATGAAAAGGGGGAACCGATTATGAGGATCTATATATAACCTCTTCCCTGATGGATGGACAACAGAAGGGAGACGTTGGATAGTGTAAGCTATGACAAAATAATAATTTATAAATTATCAAAGGTTCATGAGGGAAGGGGAGGGGGAAGGAGGGGGAAATGAGGAGCTGATGCCAAGGGCTTAAGTAAAGAGCAAATGTTTTGAGAATGATAAGGGCAATGAATGTACAAATGTGCTTTGCACAACTGATGTATGTATGGATTGATAAGAGTTGTATGCGCCCCCAATAAAATGATTAAAAAACCACACCAACTCCTTTTGTTTCCATTGCAGTGAACGTCATCCTGCACTCCCAGCAGCTGTGCTCTGCTAGAGCTCTTTGGGGGTCATCCTCATATCCTTTGATGGGCGTGTCCTCCTGTCCTCCATCAAACCAGACCAGAAGACATACTTTCAGACCAGAAGACATACTTCTGTGGAAAAAGCTTGCGGTCTTTCAAGAGGCCCATTTGCTTTTTGAAAGATCAGTAAGCACCTCAGAAGCTATTGATCTTCCTTCACCTTATACTTCCTTTCTTTCTCCTTGGCTGGTCCTGCTCCCTTGATCTAGTACTTACACTTGGGCTATCCTACTGGAACTCAGTGTACGCAGTCTCCACGAGTCTCTTACTCACAGTCAGAGTCTCAGTATTGACTTGCCCTGGTTACCATATCATGCAATTCATGCTGTGCTGTAAGGACTTATCTCGGCTTCCGTACTATGTCCACCTCTCAGGCTGAGTCTGAGACCTGGAATAAACCATACTCATTACCAAAGGAAAAGGTGGAACAATATTGAGCCTGAGAGTTCATGAGAAATCCACACTGGTGGCTACCTGGTACCTAGACAGTTTTGTTTTTGTCACTGATGGGTCCTTAAGAAACAGTTATTGATAGGGGTGGGGTGGGGGGTGGAGCCAGAAGAGGGACTTGGCAAGGGATAAGATCATTTGGAGTTATGAGCAGGATACAGAGGGCAACCCCTTATTCTACTTGGTTAAGTTTTTCCCCCCTATATTCTGGTTAGAGGAGGGGAATTTTTCACATGAGAATTAAAAAATAGATACATAGCCTCCTAAAGAGCTGAATCTCTCATTGGCCTGGTGTGCCATGACTGCTAAAATAACGAAACGTATTGTGATGTGCAACAGAAGTACTGATATTTTTGCTAAAAACAACTTATTTGGAATCATTATAGACATCATAGCATTCCATAGTTCAATCACATCCTGCAGTATTGTCCAATCGCTACTTTGATCAGCTGCAAAACAGCTTCGTCCTTCTCGAACTCTTTGATATCAGCTCTTGTTTACAGAGCCCCTTCCTCACACTGCACCCCCCAGGGACCCTAATTCTACTTGTTGTCTCTAGAGGTTCATCAATCCTGGGTTTCCCATACTGAAAAACACAAAAACATATAACACACATTCGTAAGGTCTACCCACAATGACAAAACACATCAGAGATAAACCCCAACTTGGAAAAAAACCCCAGAAAATCAGGTCAGGTCCTAAGTCTATCAGAGTCGGGGAATCAAGTGACAAGGTTTTAACCATTCAAGTCTGGTTTGCAATTTTGATCTCCTATCGGCATCTCTCCAATGCTCTCTGTTTGGTAACCAGTTTATTTCCATTTCTCACTTATGGAGAAAGGGAAGTCACCGGAGGCTTATGTCCTGTGTAGAATTTGCAAATGTGTCTTGGGCTTCCACTGTCATCCATAGCCTTCTGCCTATCATGCAAACTCTGATACTATTCCCACTTTTGGTTTTGGATGATCTGATTTATAATTTTTTGGTAACATGTTGGATGTGCTTCTTCCCTGTGGACTTAGTTGACATCTCACTTAGATGGCTGCTTGTTTATAAACAAGTCTGTAGAACCCCAGATGCTAGTCTATCTGATAGCTGGGCACCATCTGATTTCTTCACCACACTTTGCCGTAGCACCCCTGTATTCTGTGCTTCCTTCAGGAAGGCGTGGATCAAGCAGGGCCATGTTGTAAGAACTGATTGTTCTTGAATTAGAGCTGGGATTCAGTGTGAGCTCCTGCATCTATGGTTTTTATCTGCCCTTGGTCCCCTTAGAGATCTCCTTGTTGGTTTATGGTAGAGAATCTTATAGAATCATCTCCTGGAGCCTAGATCTTTCCATTAATAGTGTTATTAATTAGCCTGTGGTACTAATTTTTAAAACACGATAGAGAATGGGATATTGGACCAGTGTAGGCTCACTACATATCGCAACACCTGAATTATTCACTTGTACAGAATAAATCCTTACATGGCTGGATGCTATTTACACAAAAAATGGGAGTTGATAGGAGTTCAACCTCACCATTAAATTTAAGCTCTTACTTCAGGTCACAGATGATGTGGTCAGCTATTTTTAAAATTTTTATTATAAAGCAAAGCGCTAAAAAATAGAGCAACCAACATGATCTTCTTCTATGTAACTGTCTGTTATCTTCCACAGCATCATTGAAGAGGTGGCTCTGAGGGTTAAAATAAGTAGGTTATCCTCTCATCTAACTGACACCAATAGCTCTCTGGCTACCGTTAGTGGCAGAAGCCCAGAGCAGGGTGGAGAGAAATGTGGGTGAATTGCCCTTTGAGGTCTGGGCTGTTGTTTGTCACTCTGTCTCTTGCCCTTGCCAAGCACAAGTCAATTTCCTTCAGCAAACGTTGCTGCTCAAAGGGCACTCTGATCCAGGCTGTGGACAGCCTCTCCACCAGGGCGGCGGGGCTCAAAACAACCATTCCAGTAAGCATCAGCCACTCCTGAGACCACTTACACTCCTGGACAAATCTATTTCCCATTGTTCTCTTGTAGGAAGACCACATCAAAAATATAAGACACTTGAAAAAGAAAACCAAAAAGCTGTTCATGGTAAGTCAGAGAGTCTTTTTCTTACCTCTCACTTTTCTACTTGCTTAATGACTGTTCCCTGCCTTTTAAATTTTCCAGATGGCCCTTTAGATGTAATCAGGGGGATATGTCAGTGATGTTCAAAAATTAAAATAAAACCATTGATAGTTTACCGTGTGCAATGAATATCGTATACTTTATTGATAGAAAAATTGCAGATTTCAAGAACAGCTTCTGTTCTTCTTCATGGAAGATGTCTTTGGCCACCACCAGCTACAGGTTTACAAGGAGAAGCACTTTGTGCAAGACTTCCACGGTCTTAAGCAGAAGTGGAGTCACTGCGTAAGTATGGGCAGCCAGATACGTACCATCACGTTCCCTCATTCCATGCTCTCCAAGTAATGCATCCATTTATTTAACAAATATATCGTGGGCATTAATTGTGTGACTGATATTATCCTGTCTATTAATTTCTTTCCTTTTAAAAGTTCCATAATGAAAGCTTTTAGATTTTTTTCCTTGTTTGTTTTTAAGCATCCTACAGTGATAGCCCTTAAAGGCACAGTCTTGGGTTAAAAAAAAAGGAGGTAGATCTTCTTCAATAGTAAATTATTTGAAGTCACAGTAATGCTGTTGTCACAGAAGCAACGAGGAATTGACTAAGAAGTTACGAGCACTCAATATTAACAAAAGCAGCTAAGGAGGCAGTATAAGAGGTGGCCGGGAAGCCAGGGTCTGGGCCGTGTTAGTTGTGCCACCTCTGTGAGGATGGTGAATCTTTCCTGAGATTTTTCTTGGGCCCCATATATGTCTCTTGAGCTTCCTGTGATTATGTCTTCCACATAGTGCCAAGTGGGGTCATTCTTGGCATGACAGATGAGAACATTCAACCCTTGAAACCTTGAAAATCACAGTCATTGAGACTTGAACACTTGGCAGTTGAAGTTTGATTTTTAAAAATTAAGTTAAGATGTTTTCTTCTTGGGAGTCCATTGAGTGCCCCCCAATCCCACACTCATTGTCCTTGGACTGCTTCTGACGCATAGCAATCTACAGGGCTGAGTAGAACCTCTCATTAGGATTTCCAAGGCTGTACATCTTTACCGGTACAAAAGAGGCTTTTTAGATCATTGTCAATTTTGGCAGTTCCATCCTACCCACCGTTCTATGGGAGAAAGATATGTGAGGCTCTCCTGTCCCGAAAAGAGTCAGTCTCAGAGACCCCACAGAAAATGACTCCCAGTTGCTTTGTGGGCTGCTCCTGGAGCTGTTAGGACCTGTCTGTCCTCGGGAGAAAGATGAGTTGTCTGCTTCCACAATGATTTTACCTGTCTCCGGAACCCTGAGCTTTGAGTTGGAATCAGCTGGATGGAGTGAGTGAGCGTGGGCACGGGGCAGATTTGTTTCAAAGGCAGTGGGGAGTGGTCAGTCTACAAGGGCATATCATTATTGCAGTGGATAGTTATGAATCTTCTGTTAAATTTAAATTGGGTGATGACTTAATTTCATTTGCCCTTCATGTCCACATGCTTAGCTCAATAAGACAGAATATTTATTCTCTAAGGCTCTAAAGGGGAGAGGATCCATAAAAATTTGATACTCAGGGAAAATACTTACTCATTCACTGCTATCAAGGTGCCGCGGACTCATGGCAACCTATAGGACAGGGTAGAACTGCCCCAGTGAATTTCCCAAACGGGGACTGTTTACCATAATAGAAAGCCCTGTGCGTCTCACTCAGGGAGACGGGTGGTTTCAAACTGCGGATGTTGCAGGTGGCAGCCCAATGTGTAGCCACTACATCACCAGGGCTCCTGACCTTCCTGCGCTGAAAGACAGGGAGCCTCTGCAGCCTTCTTCAAGGGGAGTTTCAAAAACGTCTCTGCGATTTCCCTTCTGCCACAGTCCTCGGAGCCTCTTCTGCGGCGCATTAGCCATCCAGCTAGTGTCCTCTCAAGTGAGCTTGCTAATAACGGCTATACTCGAGAAAACTCCCAGTGTGTGCATTGCAGTGTATCTGGACGATGGAAGCCCCAAATACACATCTGTATTCCCCACCCAGTCTATCTCTTTGGCTTCAATAGCTAAGAGAAAACTTAAGCATGTGTTCCCGATGAAAAACTTCGAATGTCTACTTCCGTCTGGGAAAACTTGGTGCCCTGATTTGCTTTTGCAGGTCTCCACGCTCACGCCCCCGACTCGCCCAAAGAGATTTCAACCTTCCAATTGAGAAACATTTGAAGGGACTTGAGCCACACTCCTTGGACACAGTGTGGCACTTTCTGCTGGTGCTGTACTTGGTCAAAGTGACTGGCTCCCCCTTATGGCCAAATATGAACACGCCAACTGAGCAACCTCTTCACCACTCACTCAGATCCGGTCCAACCCAAACAGACTCCCCTGGGTTTCTGAGAACAAATCTTTACAGGCGCACCCTTCCCTGTTTTGCTCTCCACGAGCGACTGGTTGGTTCAAGCCATTGGCCTTACAGTTAGTTAGCTGCTCCATTCGCAGCCCCCTAACCAGGCAATAGGCAATATTTAATTTAATTATAAATTAAAATAAATGTATACACCACATATAAGTGGCCAATATATAAGAGAACACAATTAAACGGATAGCTGTTGAGTTGATTCCAACTTCCGGCGACTCCATGGGTGTCAGCATAGATACTCGACAAAATTCAGTGGCTGATTTCTTGGAGACGTAGATTTTCCAGGCGCTTTGGAGGAGGAGCTTCTAACTCTGTTTTTCTACAAGGACTCTACTTTTCAGAGCAGCTTTACCTATGTAGGAAATTGCGCCGACAGCACCCAGTTCCCATCTACCCCACTCCCTTGATGCCTAAGGTCTTACCTTGGCTGAGGATGTTGGCTACAGCTCATGAGCTGTATGGATACGTTATTATGGACAAGAGTTCACATAACTATTAACTACCGTTCATTTAGGATTCGCTTTGGGTGCTAGTGCTGACAAACACCTAACGTCATGTATACTCCAGGATAGTTTAGAGCCAAATAGTTGCATTGCCTAAAAATACCCTGCACTCTACCCACCCGTCCGTTTCTTACTCATCCTCTGGAATCCCGCGACTGACATTTGCATAGTCCACATAGTTTGGCTTCTCCAGCAGGTCCTTTCAACTCACTGTCACCAAATCGCTGCTGACGCAGAGCCACCGATGGAACCCGGGAGAACAGCCTTCGTGAGTTTGCCAGACTGGTGCTGTTCATGGGAGTAGAAAGCCCCATCTTCCTCCTGTTCATGGGAGTAGAAAGTGCGTGGTGTTTGGAACTGCTGACCTGGAGGATAGCAGCCCAACGCCCAACTACTATGCCACCAAGCCTCCCCCAGGATGTCGTATGCTTGGGTTCATATACTACATACTTTTATTTTTTCCTTTCAGATTTTTACTTAGCAATATGTACGTAAGGCTTCTCTATGGCTTTTTTTAAATGCTCACTTATTTTTAACCACTGAATGAGAACTCATTGCATGGCCGTACCACAGTTTGCTGGGTTACTGTGAGTCCGAAGGTGCTCAATGGCATTGAGTAGTTATTGAAAGACATCTAGATTGCTTCTAGCTTTTGGCAATTGTTGACAAAGCTGCTATACGTATACATGGGTAGGTTTTGATCAGGATATGTTTTTGTCTCATTTGGGTAAATATCTAGAGGGATGACTGCTTGATCTTATGCTAAGCCTACATTCAACTTGCCAAGAAACTGACGCCTTCCCATGTGGCTGTGTCCTTTGGCTTTTCCATCAGCAATGAAGGAGGCTTACTGTAGCTCCACTTTTGGGCAGCATTTGGTGTCAACATTTTGGATTTTAGATATTTAGAAAATGTATACGGAGTCTTGGTGGGCTGCTAACGGCAAAGTCAGCAGTTTGAAACCACTGAGCCCTTTAGGAGCAAGACGAGGCTCTCTACTCCTGAAAAACATTACAGCCTTGGAAACTCACAGGGGCAGTTTTACCCTGTCCTATAGGGTCACTATGAGTCTCAGCATTGGCTCGATGGCAATGAGTTTGGGTTTTGATTTGCATAAATGTGCAAATATCATTGTTCTTTTAATTCACGATTCCCTAGTAATGCATGAGGTTAAACATCTTTTCATAGCTTATTTCCCATCTGAGTATCTTCTTTTGTGGAGTTCTTGTTCTTTGTTGCGAAATTGTTGGTTATCTTATTGTTGAGTTTTAAGAGTTCTTTATATAGTTTGGATACCAGTCCTTTAGCAGATACCTTCTGGTTGGACTTCCCCCAAGAGAGATATGCCGGTTCTATTGGCAAGGGTTTTGCAAATATCTTCTTTCCTTCTGTGATCTCCCCGCCACCCGCCCCAAATCTCATCTTTTTCATACAGCCTCTTTTTGGACGATCACATTCTCAGAACAGGAGTGGCTCTGTGTTGAACTGCAATCTGCAAGGGCAGCAGTTGGAAGCCCCTGGTCCTGCGGGAGGAAAGGGGGCCTCCTACTCCCATAAACAGTCACAGACTCAGGAACTCACAGGGGACAGTTCTGTCTTGTCCTGCAGGATCACTATGAGTCAGCCTTGATGCCCTGGCAGAGATTCTGAGTTGAGAAAGTTCTATTTATATATTAAGTGTGAATTTTTTAAATGTGAAGGGCCTTCAAAAAGTTTGTGTAAGTGAAATAAAAAATATATAATTGATTTTTTCATGAGCTTTTTGAGGTCCACTCATATTTTCCATTTCTCTATTTATCATGTTCAATAGCTTTTGTACTTAAAGGTCATAGAGAACATAATTCTAGGGACTTTTCTGTGTTCTTGCTAATATTCATACACTGGTTTCAATTACTTGATTTTTCTCTGTTATGGGCCCTCTGTTACTCTATTTATATTCTATATTGTTGTGTCAGACCTTGTGAATTTTAGCTTGCTGTATGCTGGGATTTTAGTATTCTTAGAAATAGTTGTGAGCTTTGCTCTGGGATCCATTGAAATGACTTCCAAATAGTTTGATCCATTCAGATCCTGCATTTAAGTTTGTTTGTTGTTGGTTGTTGTTGAGTTGAACTATGAACCACTGCTGGTCCTGGCCCATCCTCACAATTGTTATCCTTGAACTCACCGTTGCGCCCACTGTCTTAATTCTTCTTATGGAGGGTCTTCCTCTTTTTTTTTTGTTGACTCTCTAGCCATCATGATATTCTTTTTCAGGGACTTGTGTCTCCTACATGTCTAAAGCATGTGAGCATCCTGGCTGTACATTTTCAAAGACAGAAGTAGCCCATGATACTTTCCATGTTCTTCACCAACACCATAATTCAAACGCATCCAGTCTTCTTAGGCTTTTGTATTCATTATCTATATTTTATGTGCATATGAAGTGATTGAAAATGGCATGGCTTGGGTCAGGAGCCCCTTAGTGACATCTTTGACCTTGAACACATGCCAAGAGGCACATAATATATAGCCTCTATTTTTAAAAATTGTTTTATTATGGGGTCATACAACTCTTATCACAATCCATACATACATCAATTGTGTAATGCACATTTGTACATTCATTGCCCTCATTATTCTCAAAATATTTGCTCTCCACTTAAGCCCCTGGCATCAGGTCCTCATTTTTTCCCCTCCGTCCTGGCTCTCCCTTCCTTCATGAACTCTTGATAATTTATAGATTATTGTTTTGTCATATCTGGACCTGTCCGACATCTCCCTTCACCCACTTTTCTGTTGCTATCCCCCAGGGAGGAGGTCACCTGCAGATCCTTGTAATCGGTTCCCACTCTCCACCCCACCCTCCGTCTACCTTCCCAGTATCACCACTCATACCACTGGTCCTGAAGGGATCATCCGTCCTGCATTCCCTGTGTTTCCAGTTGCTATCTGTAACAGTTTATATCCTCTGGTCTAGCCAGACTTGCAAGGTAGAATTGAGATCATGATAGTGGGAGGGAGAAAGTACTTAGGAACTAGAGGAAAGTTGTAGTTTTCATTGTTGCTACATCACACCCTGACTGGCTCATCTCCTCCCGAGACCCTTCTGTAAGGGGATATCCAGTAGCCTACAAATGGATTTTGGGTCTCCACTCCGCACTCACCCCCCCCTCATTCATTATGGTAATATTTTTTTGTTCTGATGATGTCTGATACTTTTGACATGTGGGCTTTGTTGCTTCTGAGCTAGATGGCTGCTTGTTTACCTTCAAGCTTTTAAGACCCCAGATGCTATATCTTTTGATAGCCGGGCTCTATCATCTTTCTTCGCCACATTTGCTTATGCACCCAGTTGTCTTCAGCGATTGTATCATGGAGATGAGCACACAATGATATGATTTTTTGTTCTTTGATGCCTGATAACTGTTTCTTTCAGCGCCTCATGATCACAGGCTGGTGTGCTTCTTCCATGTGGGCTTTGTTGCTTCTGAGCTAGATGGCCAGTTGTTTACCTTCAAGCTTTCAAGACCCCAGACTATAGTTTATATTTTTATGATGTTCTCGGCAGCATTTTGCAGCCTTGAACAAACTGCTGTGTTTTACTTTTCAGTTGGCGTGATTTAGTGTGATTATTTAAAGAAAAATATTTTTGTTTACTTTTATAACCTTTGCTAACTATGCTGTTTGGAAAGTTGGCCTAGGCAGGAAAAAGGTATTCAGATTCTTATAGAACTCAAATATCCCCAGACAGTTGCTTATTTGGAATTCATAAAGTAACTGTGCCTACTTGCTAGAGTTTAAGCTTGAAAGATAACAGAAAACCCATTAGTTTTCCAGATACTAACATTTCTTTAATTAACATTTTTAGAGTCTGAATGGTAACTGGTGGTTCCAAAGACATATTTTTTTCCTGTTAATTGTATATAATTAACCTTAGAGTCTGGTTGAATTGACAAATAGGATATTTGTGTCTCCATTGCTTACTGTGGTTTTGATAACTTGTACCATCAGTTGCAACTAGCATATAAATTTTGGACCTTGCTTATTATTTAGTCCTGTCATTTAAATGTTGATTTATTTTTTTAAATTTCTAGTGGTTGAGTTAATAAAGCAAAAAAACAGGATTAGAGGCCCCTACTTTCTTACTCTTTGGTTACCTGTGAAATGGAAAAAAAATGCGTTTTTAAGTTCTGGTTCTATACTAGTTTTGGAAGTTAGAAGTCTGACAGAGCTCAATACTACTACTACTCTCTGTCATTAGGTCAAAGTCAACACTTAACCACACTATAGGAAAGAGTAGAACTTCCTCCGTGAGGCTCTGAGACTGCAACTCTTTACAAGAGTAGCAAGTCCCATCTTTCTCTCATGGAGTGGCTGGTGGTTTCAAACTGCTGACCTTCTGGTTAGCAGCCCAATGCATAACCACTACAACACCAGGACTTCTCTTGATAGTGCAGAAAAATTCAACTTCAGCTCTAGCACTTACTGATGATGTCCTTGAGCTTCAATTTCTTACTTATAAACAAGAACCATACTAATGTCATCTTGGAGCGCTTGGTGGAATTACATAAAGTCATACAAGGGTAAGTAAAGAAGCCACATGATTAGCGCACCAGTTCATACATGCCCACGCTTTGTTCCAGTCAAAGGATGCTTGATGTCTCTGAGATCAATGGATGGTCGAAGACACTTTCTCTAGTTATACACTTGTCTTACTCTTGCTTTCTCTCTGCCACCTAGTGGGTTCTGATTTGTAGTGACCCTAGAGGGCAGGACAGAATTGCCTCTGTTGGTTTCAGAGGCTGTGACCATTGATGGGCGTAGAGAGCCACGCCTTTCTCCTGCAGAGGCTGGTGGATTGCAACTGCTGAGCTTGTGGTTAGCAACACAACAAGTAACTCAAAATGTCAACAGAGATACTTTATGCCTTCCCAATGTCCTTAAAACTGAAGTCAGAGAAAACCAATGGCTTCCAAGGGGATCTGCTGGGCCAATTAAATCGAAGGCAGAGAGATAAGGTCAGAAGTTTTTTGCAATTGCTTTTTGGATCCCCAAAGCTAAATTTTCTAGAAAAACACAGGATGAGCAAAGGGATTTAATACTAAGACATTTAAAAATTGAAAATGGCATCGGTGAAAAAAATGTCTAGGAATATTGTACCAAGGAACTTTTTTTTTCGATCCTAACAATGCTTCTACACATTTGGCAGATTTTGTTGGGAACTTACCCCCTCAGCCCTCCAGTTCTCATCTCACTCCCTTAGACTTCCTTTTGTTTCCCAGATTTCAAGACCATTGAAAGGAACATGGCTTGAGTCCCTAGAGGATGCCCCAAGCACTGTTTTGAGCCGGTGTCAACTGGAGAGCACAGAAGTCTTTACGGGAAGGGCTAGAGACGTGGACACACTGTCTGTGGAAATGTACAGACAGAGGCGGAGAATATGTTGAGAAACAATAGTTGCACATTTAGATATTTTTGTTTCATATCATTGTCCATGACTGTGCAGTTGTGTCAGTGTCTAGAGGGGTGTCTAGTATGAAAATTCTTTAGTGTATTGCTACTTTTCATCCTTAGAACACTGACTTTTTTCTAATTATGTTTTCCCAGGAATTTTCAAAGCAGAGTGGTTTTATTAAACCAGTCACATGCCTTTTTAGTGCTAATGTTGGCATTACCACTGTAACGTGTGTGTAGTTTACAGCAGTACTTTAAAGAACAGACATCATTTGTGAGTAATTGGCTTTAATCCTGGTAAATATGTTCTGTAATTCTATTATGCAATCTTTGCTGGCAAAATCATCTCATGTTTAATGATATATAACCTGTCTGTCAAAATTATGGTGCTTAGCGCTATCATTGTATTAGAAATTTCCTTCATGCGTTAAATTCTAAGGATTTACTCTGATAAGTGATACTTAGACTGAGAATTAAAATAAATCTACAATGAAGTCATCCTACTGTAATACTTGTCTGTATTCAAGATATCTAAAGACTTTCTCCCCCACCCCCCTTCTTTCTGTTTCTCCCTCTACGATTGCTGTAGTGTGGTGAGGCGCCATCGAGTTGGTTCCAAGCCACAGCAACCTCATGCCCAACAGAACGACCAACTGCCTGGTCCTGTGCTACCCTCACAGCTGATCTTCGGTTAGGTCCCATCAATCTACCTGGTCAAGGGTCTTCCTCTTTTCTACTGCCTTTCTGCTGTAGCAAGCAGGGTGTCCTTCTCCAGGAACTGGTCTTTTCCGACAGTAGGTCCTCCAGAGGTATGTGGGACAATCCTTGCTTCTAAGGAGCATTCTGGTTGTAGTTCTTCCAAGACAGATTTGCTTGTTCTCTTGGCAGACCATGATTCTTTCCATAGTCTGCCTTAGAATCATAATTCAAATACATCGATTCTTTTCGCTCTTCTTTATTCAATGTCCGACTGTCACCCGCATATGGGGTGATTGAAAATACCATGGCTTGGGTCGAGTGCATCTTATTTTAAAATAACGAATGTTTGGCTGTGAACGCTGTGCGTCAGAGAGACACTTGCGTAGTCGTTCAGTCATCCTTCCCTCCTTTCACGCACACTCGGCGGCAACCATGGCGTGCTTTCCTCCAGTAACGCTCACCTTGTTCTTCTCCTTCTAAGTGGTTTGGTCTCATTTGTTTTATGACGGTGTCCTAGTGACTAGATTGTTGCCAAAATGACACTTCATTTTGTAGATGTCTTTATTTCCTAAATAGACTGTACTGGGACATTTTTCAATGTTATTTTAAATGTGCCTTAGACAATATTTGTAAATCCCCGCTAAAGAAACTATAGAAGCTACTAAAGAAGGTTTGCTTAAAATTGCAACTGCTGTCATACAACACAACTCAATGAAGTTAGGTGCTAACCTAATCCTTTATCTAATATTTGTATTTTAGGGGGAAAAGTTGGAGGAAACTGAGGTTATAACCAGAGTATTAAGTACTGTAACCAGTAAAATAAACTCTTTTTTAAAAAGGGAAAGAGCTGCTTACAGTGTGGAGTTAGGCTTTTAGCTGGGTAAAATAAAAGTGGTTTTACCCTCTCATGTTGACTGTGGGAAAGGAACCTTATTGGTACTGTGTTAAAGGGTCCAACTGCTGGCCAGAACATCAGCGCTTTGAACGTACCAGTCATCCCGCAGGAGGAAGACTGGAAAGACTGTCCGCTTTGGAAAACGTATGCGGGCAGGCAGTTCTACTCTGGTCGAGAGTGTCGCTCTGAGCGGGAATTGACTTGACAACGGTGGGTTTGGCTTGGGATGGGGACTGACTGCATGGATGCTCTGTCAGTAATAGGCTGGAACCCTTTTGCAGAGAAGATTCGAGGTCATGCGTTGTGAGGCGACAGCAGCTTGTTCTCTGAGGCACTGCAGCACGTGTGCTCCACGTTGACCCATTTTCTCCTGTCATTAGAATTATTGATGGAGAAGGATTTTCCATTTCTGATCAAGCTGTCATACACAGTGCACATCTACACGATCTTTATAATGCAGTAGGAAAGTGACACAAAGTGTGGTTTGTACCCATTATTTGTTCATCTGAGCTATTTTAGCAAAGGTATAATGATCAGTATTGCCCAGGGCAAGATTCAAAACAATTATTAAACATAGTTTTTAGTGGATCAGAGGAACCCTGGTGGCATAGTGGTTATCCATTGGGCTGCTACTTGCCAGGTCAGCTGTTTGAAACCACTAGCCACTCCGTGGAAGAAAGGCAGCTTTGTACTCCTGTAAAGAGTTACCTTCTCAGAAACTTACAGGGGCAGTTCTGTTCTACTCTGTCCGCAGGGTCTCTAAGAGTCGGTATTGATTTGATGGCAGTGACTGAGTTTTGAGTATGTGCTGAATACTCTTTCAAGGCTCCTTTAAGAACCAGAAAGAATCATAATTATGGACCAGTTCCAAAGATGTTTCTTATACAAGTTTTAAAAGAGGGAGAGAAAAACCCTCCTAAATTACATGTACTGGACTTGGGAAAGAAGAACATAAAGGCATTTGAAGTTGGCATCCAAGTTGATTCACAATGATGTGTGGCTTTTCCTCTTTGATTTAAAATAAGATTATAGGGGATGAGGGGTCGTTTAATAGGAAACATAGACCTCCTTCTTTCGTCTACTGCACCTGTTCTCAGTCTCCTTTCACAGGAGTTGCCTAAGACCATTGGAAAACACCTATTCATGATGGTCTTAGGAACAGAGACACCGCTCCTCTATGTGTCTCCAGGCGGGTCCGCCCACATGCAGATATGCCCACATACAAGTACCTGGTGTGAAGACTGTTACCCATGCTACACCATGCTTCTAGACAAAATTTCATTTATTTGTCATTAAAAATAAATATTTCACAATATATAATCACATATGGTTTTTGTGATTAATCACTATGCCTTAATTATGTTCAATTTGTAACAATGAAAATACATCCTGCTTATCAGATAGTTACATGATGATTTACAACAGTAGTAAAATTCCAGTGATGATGTAACAATGGAAATAATTTTATGGTTGGGGGTCACCACAGTATGAGGAACTGTATGAAAGAGTCCTGGCATTAGAAGGTTGAGAACCACTGGTCTAATGAGAGACAAGAGACAGAGAAGTTATAGAATGCGTGTGAGCTTTCTCTGTGCTCTGTAGTACAATTTATTAATTATATATGATATAATTTGGGAATGTTTGTCTTGTGCCCAAATAAATGGCCCTTTGCTCTAAAGGCAACTTTTAATCTTATTTAAGTAGAGTTTAAAGGTAGAGCATTCTAATGTGAAGTCCTGACCTTTTGATGTCTGTTCATATTGTCTGGAGCAATTGAAAGGACATCTATTTCTCACTGAAGAGAAAGAAAGAATTTTAGCTATACTCATACCAAGATTTTCATTGACAGCTAACTCGCTCCACCACACACACACCCCAAAACAAAAACAAAAGCGCGCACACACACACACACACACACACACACACACACCCTTATTCTGATCGACGGCTGCATCCAGTTTTAGAAAGCATTCGTTTGGAGGACTTTAGCAGCCAATTGGAACTGGAGCATATTGGAGAGTTATATTTCATTCTCGGTCTAAAGGTGGTGCCGCGGGTGAAACGGGGCTGTCTGTCCTATGGGATCAGCGCCAGGAATTGGCGTCCCGGCGTGGGCTGGCAGCGAGTTTGGGTAATGTTGCTCTTCCTTGCTGCAAAATGTCCTCTTTACATGGACTTTATTTAACGGCACTCTTGTGGTGGCTGGCGTGGTGGTCACGTGTCGGGCTGCTTAATTGCAAGGTCAGCAGCTTCTCCGGGAACGGGGGCGGGTGGGATGGGATTTCTCTAGTCCCTCCAGTCTGCACACGTGGCAGTGAGTTTGTTGAATGAGTTTCGCTCGTTGTTTTCTCTTTGGTGCCCAGCAGAGGGCCTGGCTCAGGGCAGCCACTCCAGGAAAGGGTGTTTCCTGGATGATGGGGTCTTTGGGCTGTGTGCTCGGAAAAGGGGAGCCTCTGGCCGCCCGGAGTGGGATCACTCCTTTTCTGATGGCCTAGGCAGGGACTAAGAGACCGGCATCTGAAACACGTGCCTGGGGAGAAATGCGTGGATCTGCTTGCTGATTGGAGGAAGGCACCTGGGCTCTTGGCGGCCTTGCGGAAGTAAGCTTTGGCGTGCAGGAGCAGAGACCCAAGAGACCCGGCTGACTAGATACATCACTTTAGGAGCTCAGGTTGACTACACGAACTGAACTGTGCGTGTGTTGTACTGAATCTTTGAAGATTAGTCCACTGCTTTTGTGCCGTTATCTAGCATTATGCCATGCGACTGTATAAAGAAAGAGAACCTTAAGAGGAAAATAGCAGATGTGTGAAGCAATTTCAGGAGCCCTGGTGGCACCGAGGTTAAAGCACTCTGCCGCTAACTGGAAGGTTAGAGGTTCGAACCAACCAGCTGATCTGCAGGAAAAAGCAGTCGCAGTCTACGTCCCCACGTCTGTGACCTTACAGGGAGTCGTTCTGCAATGCTCAGCAGCATCTCCACAAGTTCGAAGTGGCCTCATGGCAATAGGCTTGGTGTTGTTTTGAAGTAATTTTATTTCTTTGCGAGATATGGTGTTTCATACCCAGAAGAATGACGCTATTATTATCAACAGAGACTTAGGGTCATTAACTATACAGATAGTTCCTCCCCCCACCTCCTGGGCATTCACATACACCCAGAATGAGTGAGTAGAACACTGTGCCGACTCCAAAGGAAGAAGGAGCCCATGTCGCACGAGTCCGTGAGAGCATGGCATGAAAAACACACAGAGCTTATCTTCACAGGCAGGGTTGGATGGGAGGCATCAGGTGTGCAACTGGGCATTCGGGGACTGAATGTTAATGCCACTAGTTGGAACCATGTGTTAGTCTGGGTAGACTAGAGAAACAAATCCATAGAAACTCATGTGTATAAGAGAGAGTTTTATATAAAGGATAGTTGTACATTAAGAAAGCACCCCAACCCAATCCAGTCTAAGCCCATAAATCTGATATTACTCCATATGTCCAATACCAATCTATAAAGTTCTCTTCAGACTCACGAAACACATGCAATGACGCCAAATGCTGCACAATCACAATCCAGTGGGTAGAAAGTCTTTGGATCCAGTGGGGTTGTAAGCATCTCAGCACTGGCAGGGGTCTCCACATGGCTTCCCCAGTTCCCAGGGCACAGGGTCTATCAGTGTAGTGCCATGTGTCTTGTCAGGGAGAGAGCAGAGAGAGAGAGAGAGAGAGAGAGTCTGACTCCTGCCTCCAAGGAGGAAATCCAGGAATTCCCAGAATTCTCAGAGGAAAACCATGCCCACACTGAAGTCTCTTTGGCTATACAATTATTGACAGGCTAGACTCCACCCCTACACTCTTAATCTTCAAATTAACACCAGTTATGTAACTACCATAAGGCTATTATGGTGAGGAGAACATGTGACAGTCCTGCCGCTTAGTAAGCTCCTAGAAATATTGCCTATAAATGGTATCAACAATCTAATTTAAATATGTGTATCGGATAGTGTTTCAGAGGATTACTTTCCTTGGGTCGTTTTTAGCTTATCAAAATTATATAAGCTACTGTTTCATGTCCTCGATATGTAGAAGAAGCAACAGTAGGCAACACTGGTTATTCAATGATTTTATGATTTGCAAGACAATATGCTAAACTATCTGTAGTATCTCATAGATCCCTAAAAAGACAATCTGTAAGAATGTTCACTTTTACTATTTTGACACATCAAGCAAATGAGGACTAGGAGGAGTCCAGTGATTGGTCAAAGAGCCCGCAGCTGGTAAGTGATGAAACCTAGCTTTCTCCCTACAGCTGCTTGATTCCCAAACTGGAGCTCCTGACCATTGCCATCCACTGCCTTGGTGTGCATATAGACCAGTGGTCAGCAAACCACGAGCCAAATCTAACCTGAAGCCTGCTTTTGTATGGCTCAAAGCTACAAAATAGTTTTTATAGATGAACATTTGCAGTCAATTTGGTGAGAGAGAATGTTAAATCAAGTCAAATGCTATCCCCCAAGAAAAAGTCTGTCCTTTCATTGGTATCTCTGCATTACAAAAAAGATGACAATAATGATCATTGTTTGAATATGGTCAACTCTAGAATTGAGGGAATTTGCTTTCTTTCTAAGTATGCAGGTGCTTACATAACTCCTTGATTATGCCTTTTGGCCAGCAAAGACTGAAATATTTACTGTCTAATAAAGTTTGCCAATTCCTGATGCAGAGCACAGCTAGAGGGTCAGGGATCTTTGGAGGGCTCTCTCTGATTCCTCTGTACTAAAGCATGACCACTGGCTGGTGGACTCTTTTCAGTCCTGCCTCAAAGTGACATAACTTGCTTTGACCCACAGCATCTGGTCTGCCCTGGAATTTCCTCTTCTTAGTTCAGGGCCCCTCTCACAAAGATAGGAGCCCTGGGAGTGTAGTGCTTATGCATTGGTCTGCCCACTGCAAGGTCAGCAGCTAGAAGCTAGCAGCTACTCCGAAGGAGACTGATGAGGCTTTCTACTGTATAGAGTTACAGTCTCAGAAACCCACAGGGACTGCCCTACCCTGTCCTATCAGGCTGCTGTGAGTTGGCATTGACTGGAAAACTGTGAGTGTAGTGCTTAGTTGACCATCGGGAGAGACATTTGGGGTCACTATGAGTTGGAATCAACTTGACAGCAATGGGTTTGATTTGTTGGTTTATCACAGGAGGGCCCTTATCTCTTCTTATGGTTCAAACGGAATCAAATTATGGAAGCCCCTATCATAAGACATGTCTTTTCCTTCTGATGTAGAGTCTAACCGAAAGGCGGAGTCTCCAATTGGGTAGAGCCAAGGCACTATCACTAGCATTATCAACAATGGTGGGGATAACAATCTTAATTCCCTCTTTCTTGATTAAAAAAAAGAAGCCAGGATCACCCTTTCCTATCTCCTGTTTCCTGACCTAAACGTTCTGTTGGCTGCCTTTGGTCACATTCATTCATTCTACAAAGCGTGAATTCAAACCCACAGCAGTTGAGCTGATTCTGACTCATGGCCACTCTGTGGGTGTCAGAGTAGAATATGCTGCGGAGGGCTTTGAAGGTCCGGTTTTCCAGAAGCGGACCACCAGGCCTTTCCTCTGGGGTGCTTCTGGGTGGATTCAAGCTTTTACTCATTTATAACACCTAGGGACGCCAATAATTTTAATAGGAAAAACCAAAGCAAACTTGCTGCCATCACGTCAATGCTGACTCATAGTGACCCCCTGTGGGTTTCTGAGCCTGTCACTGTTTACCGGAGTAGAACACACAGTCTGTCTCACTAGGGGGTCCTGGTGGCTTGGAACTGCTCACAGCCATCTCTAACCACTACGCCCCTCATTAACAGGAAGGAGTTGTAAATAGTTACTCATTGGGCTGCTAACTGCAAGGTCAGCAGTTCAAACTCACCATCCTACTGAGGGAGAAAGATGGGGTTTTTTGTTCCTGTAAGGGTTTACAGCCTTGGGAACCCTAGAGAGCAGGTCTATGCCATAGGACCAGTATGAACCAAATAGACTGGACAGCAGTGGGTTTGCTCTTTCAGCTGCTTCGGTTTCGTGAGTGTTATCTTCTAAGTGTTATTTCTTTCTTTGTGTCTTTATGTGCCCCTATGCTATTTTGTACTTAGGATAGGCCTCTTGTGGTGTCTTGGGTAAAAGGCTTAACATCTGGGACTAGGTTCCCTCATTTACAAATTGAGAAGAATTGACCTACACAATCCCTCCCCCCCCCTTTTCCTCAGTACTTAGTTAGATACCAGTAAACACTAAGTAGACCAATCAGCCAGTCTTATGTTCTCTTTCCTTCTCTTTATTTTTCTGAATGCAAAACATATAGGAGAGTAGAGGAGGATGGATGCTAGCTAACTACTTCCTGCCTGACTTGTCAGCAATTTTGATGCACAGTGGCTGGTAGGTGCCGCCAGGTTCCAGCCCATGAGGACCCCATGTGTACAGAATAGAACGGCTTCATAAAGCTTTCAAGGACCTGGCATTTTGCAGGCAATTTGCCAGGCTTATCTTCCAAGATGTCCCCGGGTGCGTTTGGATTGCCGGCCTTCGGCAACTGAGTGTTTAACCATTTATTCCACCCAAGGACTCCTATGACCAGAAAGAGCTTGCACATTCATTTCCACAACGGAGACTAAGAGTTTCCCCAACCAGGCGATGAGCCAGTTTCTCAAGACACCAGATGGCCCCTTCTCCTAATTTTAAAACCAAATTCAGTCCCTGGGTGCGTTCTTTTGGTAACTTGCACTTACTTGTGACCCTGTGTATTGAATATAGCAATCTGTTTAAATTTTCAAAAAGTGAATTTATTCTTGTCATTCTCTGATGCTTCAAAAAATTCATTCCCTACACTTATGACGCAACTCCAGCATCTATGGAGTCACTCCTTCTGACTCTCAGTTTGGAAAGCTTTTTCCTGCCTCGGGGCCTTTGCTACCTGGCTCTCCTTTAACTACTCTGCCCTGTGTATCATCCCTTTCTCATATCGCTGTCTTCTGATTTTGGAAGTCTCATTTTCAATGCCATTCTTTCAAGAAACCATCCATATCTACCCAACTAGAAGTAGGTTGTCCATAGAAATCATAGAGTCTTGTACATTATAAGCATAGCTTTATTATGATTTCTGATTTTATTGTGTTTCCTTACTTAACATTTTCCTCTTCTATAAGGCTGTAAACTCTGTGAGGGCAAAGATCATGTATCACTTATTTATCAGCACATAGTACATGCTCAATAAATACTCATTGGATTGAAGAATGACTATCACTGGTATCTTTCCATCATTTATTATATTTACTGTTGATCTCTTAGATTTCCTGTCCTTCATCTGCTAAGGAGATGAAATCCATTACCAGAATCAAAAAAATATTTTATGGAGTAAGTATTCTAAAAAAAGACAATTTGAAAAAAATTGAAATTAAAAATATGGGCAATCTCTGCATTTATATTTGTACTTTATCTGCAGATTGGAACAAAAGGATTCTACAAAGCCATCAGTGAAGTGGATATCCTTCTTTCCTGGATCAAAAACTTCCTGGAGAGCATTGTATCTTGAAATGCTGTGAGAACCACCAGAAATAGATTTTTTTAACAGTGTATTTCTCTTTAAAACTTCTATACAGAGTACTTACAGAAAGTAAAATGATTCAGAATAGCCTAGGGGAATTGTATGTAATCTTGCTCTGGAAATAGGTAAATTATCACTAGCAAATACATTATTTGTATTTTTAAGGAATGTTTTCATCCTGAACATATTTTGTTATCCATCAGTACATTGTATGAATTTAATTTATAAGTGTATCCTTTGAATTAGCTGACATGATAGTTGTAAAGGGAAATCAATAGATTTATGATATATAAGAAAATGCTATTGCGATATATAAGTGGATGGGGGATGATTGTCTACTTAAAGGTTTGACGATTGTAGAGTACACCCCATACAAACCTAGCTCTCAGCAGGCATTAATCTCAATTAAATGAACTGTGTTTCTTGTCTCCTGGATGTCGCTTTCTTGACGGTGTGCTAGAATTTCATTGCGTGCAATGCACACCAACCGGGTCAGATTCGAGAGGCAACACAAGCCAACTGAGTGCTTTGAATGATTTACTGGGAATGTCTTTGTGTGAGAACTCAAGCCACAAAGACCACAAGTAACCCAGGTTGAAACGACGCTGAAGCATGATAATGCTTCTTCTGTGTGCAATTAAGAAAGTGGAAAGAATGGGAATAAATGTCTAAATCCAGCTCAGATTCCACCACACTAAACACGCCGTCCTGCCTAGAGCTTTAGTAGAATGAGCGACATGGGAAGAAGGCTGCATTCCTTTCAACGGACTCTGTTTCGTCGGGTTCATGCAGTTTGGGGCAGTGTGTCCTAGCACCCAGCCACATTCAGCACTATGATAAGTGTCCCATTACTTCCGAAATGTCTTCACTGAATTTCCCTGGGCCCTCGTCTGCTCTTCACTCTCTCACGACTCAATTCTTCTTTTCAGTCCCAAGGTCATTATTTACCCACAAGAGCTCTGTCTGCCGAGTCAATCCACTTGGGATTATTACTCCGTAATCCCAATTCACTTCTTTGTTCCTCGCTTGTTCCCCTTCTTTTTGCATTGTACATTTTGCATTCTACATTAACCCACACATATTATTTCTATTGGGCATCTCATTAGTAGACCAAACCCAAGAAGGGTGTGGTACAGTGGGCAGTAGGGGATTGACAATGGTGAGAGAGAAGACCGTCATCCTGTGCTCTAAACACAGGACGTCCCAATCAGCTTTCTTCCTGGGGGAATGTTTAGGAAACTTTAGGAATGTTTAGGATCTGGGGAATCATGAACCTGTCCTTGACTCTGACATGGACTAGAGAGGAGATGGGACCTTCTCTTCTCCCCTTCCCTCCTTTTTTTGAAAGCTGGGCTTTTCAAGGAGCAAGCAGCCCTCATAGCTCAGTTTGACTGTGAACTTCCACAGCCAATGTCTCTAGTCTTGGTTACAAATCATTCCACAAAGGTGCCCCTTTACTTAGGCTTAGTAGACATCAGAGGGACTGCCAAAAAGTTACTTGCCAGTCAACAAAGAAATATTTATTATATGGACCTTGGCCCTTAGGGATCAAATTCCTCTTGCCTACCCCAATTTCGGAGGTGGTTGGATGCAACATGTTTGATTGGTGTTTGTTTTTCAAATTATTTGCTTTGCTCAGAAGAGTCTAAAGGTTGTGATCCTTAGTTAAGAGCAATATAGGTGTTTTAATGAACTCGTGGTTTTAAAGAGCAGACATTTATTTCCTCACAGTCTGGACTCAACGGCTCCCTTGAGCACGTTGATTCCTTCTGAGCGTCTCATGTCGTCACTGATGTCTTCAAGGAATCCTTGCTGTCCTCAGAGTTTGTCCTGTGCCTTTGTCAGTGTTTCTTTCTCTTCCAGTTCTTTTATAGCCTCAACAGGATTAGGTGTTGAGGCTCCCTATATGCAACACCATATTATTCAAGAAAAGAAAACCCATATTTCCAAACGGGATCACATCCTGAGGTGAGGAACTGAGCACACAAGAGAGCAAACGGAAAAGTATGGTCACAAAAATAATAATAGAAAACATGACTGCACAAAAATTTTAAAGCATAAAGCGGTAGTTTCCTGACATCTTCTCCACCTCAGACCACACAGTTCCATCTCTCTAGCGCTTCCTCAAAGAATGCCATACTCTGATCTCCACCTCCTCCACAAGGCAGCTCGGTCCCAGAGGGGCTCGGCTTGTGTTGCTTTAACTTTTCTTTGAGTTTGGGGAGCCACAGGAAACCGAGGGCATAAGACCAGGAGCATAGCACAGCTGGGGTAGCTTCCCAATGAAATCACCAGAGGACAGCCCTTCCTACTGTCCAAGGGATCAGATGCGTTGTCATGACGGAAACAAAGTCATATCGCAGAGCAACTTTCCTGGCTTTTCTCTCACGAGTGCAGTTTTCTTAAAAGTTCTTCTATACAAGCCCCTGTGATCCTGCTGTGTCCTTCAAGAAAATCTATCAAGATTGCTCCTTTGGAATGATTAAAAAAAAAAACTGTTGCCATAACCTTCTGGACTTCTTTTTTGAAGGTCCCTTAAGGAAACCAACAGGGATATAACAAAGGACTACTCTCCAACCAAGCACTTACCACACACACACCTTTGAACATGTCTTGTATGGAATCAGATGCGCATGAATGAACTGGAAACCCACTAGCGATACTTTTAAATTCACCCTTGCATTTTGAGGGAACAGAATTCTATCCTTAACAAAAGAACTTAAACGTCACCGTCAACTCAAAATTCCCAATATTCATTCATGTGCTGGTGTCTGTTCCAAACCAAATATTTTGAAAAGCTGCAGGGAAAAGGCCCTGACACTGTGTGTGGGTAAAGCTTCATCTGGGAAAGGCAGCTGGGAAGAGAGAAGCGGCCGTCCCGGGGCACTGGTCAGCGACGGCTTCAGTGTGGTCCCCGTGGGCCCCGGGTCAGCCCCGCAGGCTTAAGTGCCCCCATCCCGCTCTCTCCGAACCAGGGAGGATTGCATTCTGGGGAACAGGTGCACACCACAGTGCTCACGATATGCTTTGGAAGCTCCAAAGTCCTTTAACCATTACACCAACAGATAACTCAAGGTAGAATTATGGTTTATAAATTTTATAAGCCATGGTTAGAGACTAAATTTATGATGAAATTTTTTAAATTTTTCAGCATATAATTAAAGGAGCTGAACAAACATAGCAGAAAGACTTTGATGGAAAGGGCCCTAGAGTGGGTTCAAGAGGCCTCTCTAGCCCTGGCTCCCTTCATGTCTCTGCCCTTGTTACCAAAATGTCTTGTTACAGAATCACGACCCTTCCAATGCTACCCCTCAACCCTCGCTCTGCTCCCCCTTTCCTTAATAATGTTTCTTCCACTGTCATGCTGGCATTGACTTGTCTGTTTATTGACTGTCTCCCCTACATCCGAATGGAGGTTCCTGTTAGAGCTCTTACGAGCTGCCCAGCACCTAGACCAGGGCTTTTATATGAGGAGGTACACCCCCCACCCCCACCAGGCCATCAACCCAGAACAAAGCTCCACTGGGTGGAGCTTTCTTAGAACATATTTTTCCAACTAGGCAAACATCAAGCAACTCGCTCTGAGTTAGTGCAGCCAGTGGTGTCATCTGGGAAGGTTCTCTGTGGTCACACTGAATTTTTTCATGAAAGCGGTTTCACTCAAACCTTGTTTTCTGTGATGGCCGATTTAAGAGAACAGCAAGCAGCTGTGACATTTTGTTTCCTGTTCTGGAAAAATGCCGCAGAAACTGCTGTGACGCTGAACACAGCTAGCTGACAAGGACAGCGCCCTGGAAACACTCGACGGCCGGAGTTGTTTTCTCATTTCAAAATGGGTGCAATGTTGACTGACGACAAACCTCAGTCTGGACACCCATCGGCTTCCCGAACAGATGAAAATGTCAACTTGCAGTGCATTTGGAGCTCATTCCAGGTCAGACCGTTAATCAAGCTTTCTGCTTAGAGGTCTCCCAAAGATTGTGCACCAGGGTGTGACAAAAAGGCCTGGTTTGTGGCAGATGTGCTGATTTTGCCACCACGACACTGCACCTACTCACGCAGCCATCTCAGGGCGCCAGGTTTGGGCAAAAACCAACATGCCTCTTTCCCCGCGCACCTTCCTCACCTGTCCTTACTCCGTGTGACTTCTTTTTATTTCTGTGAATGCAGAGCGACATGAAAGGACAGCGATTTGACAACTTAGAAGAGGCGAAGAAACAAACAAACCAAGGAAGTTGCCGTAAGCCATCCAAACAGATGAGTTTGAACATGTTTCCAAGAATGGAATCGCAGATTTGACAAATGTATTAAGTGTAATGGAGAGGACTTTAAAGGTGATAAGATTGCTTGTTAAAAAAATGAACACATAGCTTTGGGGGAAAAATTCTGATCTGTTCTGGGTACCTTTCTGTAAGTAGGCACTACATAGAGATAGTAAATGTGCAAACCCTTGGAAAATGGATTCTGTTGCTCTGGGAAGGTGTGGCCAGTGCCAGGTCACTGAGCTTCTCCGACCTGTTCCTAGATTAGTCCTGATGGAAAAGAGCCACCTGAGTGCTTTAGATGCACAGAGAGGGAGTGAAGTCCCTCTGCGCTCCCCCTGTCCGGGCTCTCCTTTGGTCTTATTCAAGCTCTGCTCTCCACACCACTACCTCCACCCCTGTCTACAAACCCCCTTTTTCCGGATGGTTTCTCCCTATCCTTTAAGCTTCTCTTTAAGCAGCACTGGTGGGTAATGGTTTATATGTGCTGCATTTGTTTACAGAACCTATCGTAGCTATAATAATTTGCTGTGTATGCATTTAGCGGTAGTCTCTCACTAGACGATCGTGGTCTGTGGTTGATCGGAACTGCATTGGCTGCAGTTCTGCCCAGAGCCTTGCACATCCTGGGTGCCCAATAAATATTTCTTGAATGAACAAGTGATTCAAATAGCAAGTTGCATGAGATGGCCGCCAAGCTTTCTTTCAGCTCTGCTTTTTCACCTGCCATATTTTCCCTTACTGGCGTGCAGAATGTACTGTGAAAACGCAGCCCCCTCTCGTCCTCCTTGTCTAACCACGTGTTTCAATCACACACAGCTTTTACTTGCCCCACAAGAAAGGTAAATCAATACATGAATGTAAATCAATACATGACTCTTAAAACTTGATTAGCAAACTTAAATAAGCATGTTCTTAATTGAGTTAAAATACGCTCATTTGTACGCTCAGAAGAATCATCTTCTAACCCCCTGGTGGAATACGTTGGGAAACACTGCATTATAATTAATTTCCACTGCCTCATTCGGGTTCAACTTAGAAATAATTCTAGATTGGAACTTGATAATTTTATCCAACCCACAGAAACCAGTTTTTTTTTCTTTAAATCAAGCCATGATGTTCAAGTTTCAAACTGGTTTCAGAGTTTCTGTCATTGTTTCCGGCGGCAGAGGTGCGTACCTCTGACACTCAGTCCTTCCACGGTTCTGATGACTGTGGCTCTCAAGAGGAGGAGCTGCCCGGTGGTGAGATGCCACCGTCCTTCTCCATGGCCTTCCGGAAGAGCTGACTGCTCCCAGGTAATCCTGGTCAGTTCCACGCTCAAGGGACGAAACCTTGGTTTCTGAGGACCCTGGATCAGTTACATGTACATGCAGCGGGAGGAACACAAAGTGAAAGCTGGCTCAGCCTGAAAATCTCCACGGCAGGTGGGGTACTGGGCTGTGACCGACTGTGCATCAGCCAACCCCAAAGGCTGCATTCACCTCACTATCGCTGTGAGATAGTAACTCGAATCAGAATCAGTCAAGTCTAAAAACATTTATTGATAACTTAGTTGCTGTTTGGTCATCACTGAGGTAATACAAGTGATGTACAGCCTTTGAAAGTAGACAGACATGAAACCAAGTACACAGTACTGCAAACAGTAAGAGAGATAAGCACAGAGTGGTCAGGGCTACAGAGGAGAAGATATGGAAGATAACGTGTAACAGAAGCCTGAGTTTAGATGTCACCTCTTCCAGGAAGCCTTCCTTGATTTTCCATCCCTAACTACAAGGGTAGATTGGAGTCTTCTTGCATACAGTATTTTTAGAATTACAGCTACTACATTGTATCATGATTTATGTTTGCTTGCTGATCTCTTTCTTCAAGATACAGATTGAATGTTCCAGATTAAGTGTGGTGTTTGGCACATTGCAGGCATTTTCGAACTAACAAGGGAAAAGGCAATAGCAATGAGGCTGAGAAAGGGGAAACGTATTCAGGTCAGTTTGGGTGGTACAATTGATAGGATCTGGGAGCAAATTGTTTGGGGGAATCTTGCGTGACTCCTGATTTGTGGAGTCAACTTTCTCCATTCCTTTTTAACTGATGAGACAAAAAAATATGTACGGTAACGAGATGCTAGCAACCTGTTTTTGACCAAGCACAAAAATTTCTTGAAATCTGCGTTTCACAGAAGCATAGAATCTTATTGTTACTAAAAATAAGTACTAGTAAGACTGCTTTACCCAATTTTACTTCTTATACTAAAACCTTCTCTATAAAACTGCCCCTACGGGGGAAAAATGAGGAGCTGATAGCAAGGACTCAAGTAGAAAGCAAATGTTTTGAGAATAATGATGGCAACAAATGCACAAATGTGCTTGACACAATGGATGGATGTATGGATTGTGATAAGAATTGTACGAGCCCTCCCCCCAAAAAACCGACTTTTTTAAAAAAGGAACAATTGTGAGGATGATGAAGGACCAGGCAGTGTCTCTATGGGCAGGAACCCACTTAATGGTGCCTAACAACGATGACAACAACAATAACAACAACATGTACCACTGGTGGCTTTATTCATCTGCTGCTGGGAACAGGAGTTATCTCCATCTTTTTGTTACTGGGAATAAAACACGCAATGAACATAAGTGTGCACACATATCTATCTGTGTCTCTGCTCATATAGCTCTAGGATACACACTGAGGCATGGGATTTGCTGACTCATAAGATATTTCTATTCCTACCCTTTTAAGGCTGTGCCATACTGTTTTCTATAGGGTAGGTACCATTTTACAGTCCTACCAGCAAGAAATAAGAATTAAAATCTTCCATTAACCACACACACACACACACTCACACACACACACACAACTGCCCCTACATAACATATGTTTGACTGCTTGCAACCATTAAAGACTAAATAAATACCTCTGGGAAAAACCCGCTGTATTTTTAAATGAATACATTTCTCACTGGAAAGTTACTTATACGGATTTGAATATTAGCTTTTGAAAATAATCACATATTTTCCTAGTTTCAGAATTTGGGCTGTAGAGTAATTTTGATCTCTCTTCTGTAGGATGTTGGGATAAATGTTGGGGAGTAGGAGCCCCTGCTCCTTTCTTTCAAAGTTGCAATCTGGTAATTACACGCACCAGGAGGACACAGATGTAGCCATTCCAGCACTTTCTATTCGTAGGAATCGGATTCTATGAGTATTCCCATCTCAAGGACAAACTTACTTGTGTAGTCACACCTAGATTTACACAAGGCTGGGGAAATGAAGTCTTTGTTCTGGATAGCCACGAATCCAACTTTCCTGTGAAAGAGAAGAGGAAAATGTACACCAGGCGACAACTAGGACTGCTGACACTGCGACCCTGAAAACAGCTCCACTTTCAACGTTTCCAGGTGGCCGTCATGTCTACTTGCTCCTGTTCCAGTTTTGTTTGAATCTCCTTCCAGGAAATTTCCCCATCTCTGGGCCAAACCTTGATGTCCTCCAGCTGATCAGGTCTTCTGTCATTAGTGTTCACTTCAGCAAATCGAACTCAGGTGGGATGGACTCAAGGTCTTATGTGGGCTCCCATGGACTTATTTTCATTTTCTTCAGCTTCAACCTGCAGTCACATATGAACAGTTGATGGTTCGTTTAATTGTGGGAGGACATCAAGAATATCATTCACGAAGAAAGGAAAGAGTTATTGAAAAAACAAAACCAGGAAAGAAAGAAAAGACCACCGTGGGCATCAGAAGAGAATCTGAAACTTGCTTTTAATCACTGAGTGGCTTAAGCAAATGGAAGAAATGATGAAGTCAAGGATTTGACTAGAAAAGTTCAAAGGGTAGCTTGAGAAGGCCAAGTGAAATATTATAATGCAACTTGCCAAGACCTAGAGTTAGAAACCGGAAAGGAAGAACATGCGCAGCATATCTAAACTGAAAGAACTGAAGAAAAAAGTCAAGCCTTGAGTTGCAATATTGAAAGATCCTATGAGGAAAGTATTAAATGATACAGGAAGCATCTGAAGATGATGGAAACAATGCAGTTACTGTACCTCCCCCCAAAAAAAACCTATTCAACATTCAACCATTTCAAGAAATAGCATATGAGTAAGAACCAGTGTTACTGAATGAAGGGTTCGAGCTTCACTAAAAGCATTTGCCCAAAACAAGAATGCATGGAGTGATGGAATATCAATTAAAATGATAAAGCACTGGAAGAACTTATTCATCTATTTCAGGATTTGGGAGACAGTTCTGTGGCCAACTGACTGGAAGAGATCCATATTTGTGCCCATTCCAAAGAAAAGCTACTCCACAGAATGCTCAAATTATAAGACCGTATCATCAATACCACATGCAAGTAACATGTTACTTACTGACAATCATCCAATCATGATTACATGATACGTTGACAGGTAGCTGCCAGATTCAGAAGAGGCCGTGGAACAAGGGATATCATTGTTGATGTCAGTAGGAGGTTTGCAATTTTCAGAATGGTGGCCACCTCTCTAAGGTAGACAAAACAAAAAGCTCAGAGGAGCTCTGGAGAGACTGGAGGATAAACAGTGGACTGATAACAGCAGGCTGAGTGCTTAAATCCACCTGCTCGTCCTTCGGAGAAAATACGGCGATCTGCCCCTTAAAGATGTACAGTCTCAGAAACTCTATGGTTGGTCTAAGGTGTTTTTGTTTGTGCAGTTACCTCTATTCATGCAGAATTTTCCCTGTTAGTTAAACATATAAAAGAAGTGATACCTACAGGTCTTTAATGTAATGGAATGGCTGCAGACTACAGGTCATCTCCTGTCCTTAAAGGCTGCTTCCAGTTAATGGATGCCTTTCTCCAGGCAACATGTCTACAGCAGTACGATGAAGTCTTGTCTTCCTTGCCTCTAGGGAGCATTCTGACTATTTTTCCCCCCAAAGACATATTTGTTTGTCCCTTTGAAGATCAAAGATTTGAAGTCCATCATACTTTGAATATTTTTCACCATATAAGTATATCAATTAATTCTTCCATGTCCTTATTTAATATGCATATTGAGGAGAAGGGGAGAGTGCATTTGGAGTTCATTCCACCAGGTCAGACTGTTAATCAAACTTTCTATTTAGAGTTTCCCAAAAGATTGTGTAGCAGTGTGTGACAAAAAAGGCCCGATTTGTGGCAGATGGGGGAACTGGTTTTGCCACCACGACAATGCCATTGCTCACTCAGACATCTCAGTATGCCAGTTATTAGCAAAAACCATCATGCCTCTCTTGCCCCATGCACCTTACTCACCTGACCTTGCTCCATGTAACTTTTGTTTCTGTGAATGAAGAGGGCCATGAAAGGACAGCGATTTGATGGCTTAGACGATGTGAAGGAAAAAACAAGGGAGGTGCTGTCAGTCATCCAAACAGATGAGTTTGAAAGATGTTTTCAAGAATGGAATTGAAGATTTGACAAAGGTACTAAGTGTAGTGGTGAGTCTTTTGAAGGTGATAAGGTTGTTTTATATAAACATTTAAACACATAGCTTTGAAAAAAATCCATTTTGGTGAGGAGGAGGGTTGTACCTCCTTGTATATCACAGGTTGTTAATAAGCCTTCCTCCAATCCTGATGCCACATTCTTCTTCATATAACCCAACTTTTCTGATTGTTTGCTCATCACACAGATTGAATAAGTATGGTGAGAGGATACAACCATGACACACACTTTTCCTGATTTTAGACCTTGTTCTGTTTGCACAGCTGCCTCTAGATCCATGTTCAAGTTCCACATGAGCATAATAAAGTGTCCTGGGATTCCCATCTTCTCAAGGCTACCCATAGTTTGTTGTGATCCACATAGTCAAAATGCCTTGCCATAGTCATTAAAAGTCAAGTAAACCTCTCTCTGATAGTCTCTGCTTCCAACCAAGATCCAGCCATAGATCTCTGCTTTCAACCAAGAGTTCAACCATGGAACTCCACATTTCTTTTTCTCCCTCCATAATTTTATGACTTTATAACAGACCATCTATATGTTAGTGAAGATGCATTTGAATTATAGTGCTTGTGAAGAATATTGAAATCACAATGGATTGCCATAAGAACACATAAATCTGTCTTGGAATAGGTACAGCCAGTATGTTCCTTAAAAGTGAGAATGGCGAGACTTTGTCCAATGTATTTGGACATGTTATCAGGAGAGACAAGTCTCTGGAAAAGGACATCATGCTTTCTACAGAGAGGGTCAGAAAAAAGAGGAAAGCCCATGGCAAGACGGATTGACACTGGCTGCAATAATGGGCTAAAATATGTCAATAATTATGAGGATGGCATAGGACTGGGCAGGGCTTCATTCTGTTGTACACAGGTTCCTTATGAGCTGGAAGTGACTTGAAGGCCCTTGACAAGAACATTAACCATGACATCAGAATACCATGTAATGAGTCCTGGTGGTACAGTAATTAAGCACTTTGATAACCAAAGATTTGATTATTTAATTCCACAATGAGAGCCGGGGGCAATTACTCAAGAAACAAGGTAAACAGAGGCTTGCTTGTGTTAACTTACTGCTCTATAGCAGTGAGAATTTTCATATGGATTTAACCACAGCTATTTATCACAAGCACAAATAAACCCAATGTGGAGAAACACATGAAACTGTTCAGTACAGATTAATCAACAAGCACAACCAAGCCCATGCTTAACTTGATTACAGGGTTCTCCTTTGGGAATTATAGACTTGAAGAGACGGTTTCTGCAGGAAGGAGCTGTGGGGTGAGAGGGAGACAGAGACCAGTCATATCTAGAAACAGAACTCTGAGGTCAGGAAAATATGTGAAATTATTCATTACAGATTAGTAAGTAAACACAATTTCAGCCTGGGTGTGCTTGCTTATTGTGTAATCTGACATAGTGTGCCAGTCTTTAAAAGAATTATTATCATTATTTTTTTAGAATGGATGAAAAGTTTAATTCTGAACCATTGTCATCACCGCATTGTCTCTGGAGGAATTATATCACAGCAGGGTACAATAACTTTGGGATAAAAGGCGACGGTCCAAACCAATGTTCCAAATAACACCTCTGACTCCTACCCATACATATCCCAAATAAAGTTTTTTTAAAATAAGGATTTATAGCCTGGGAAACCCTATAGGAAATTCCATAAGCTCCCAATGAGTGGGAATTGACAACACTGAGTTATATTTTCTGTTTTTGGAAGATAATGCATAATTTACTTACATATTATTTTAATTTAGTATCGAAAACCCTGGTGATACAGTGGTTGTTCATTGGACTGCTAACCACAAGCTCCGCAGTTCAAAACCCACAGCTGCTCCACGGGAGAAGATGAGGCTTTCTATTTCCTTAAAGCAGTGGATCTCAACCTTCCTAATGCCACAACCCTTTCATACAGGTCCTCATGTTGTGGTCACCCTCCAACCATCAAATTATTTTCGTTGCTACTTCACCACTGTAATTTTACTGCTTTTATGAATCGAGCGACTCCTTTGAAAGGGTTGTTTGACCCCCCCCAAAGGGGTCATGAACCACAGGTTGAGAACCGCTGCCTTAAAGAGTTATAGCCTCAGAAATTAACAAGGGAAATTTTAATCTGTCTTATAGGGTCACTATGATCTGGAATTGATTAGATAGCAAAGACTTTTTAATTTAGTATAGTCTGTCTCTCTTCTGCAAAGTTTATGAGTGGAGGGATTTGGGAGTTGGCTTTTTTGTTCACTGCCTATCTCGAGGACCTAAATAGGGCCTGACCTAGGTAAGTGCTGAATAAACTTGTGTTGAGTGAATGAATGATGCAGTAAATGAGTGAATGATATGTGCAGTGATAAGGGGAAAGAACCAAGAATCCCTGTTTGCTAGTGTTGCTAAGAATCTTAAATCATGGTCTGGTTCTTAACTTCAACCTCTAGACAGAATAGAATTCTTGCAAGGAGGTGGGTCAAATGGCTTCCCAACCATGTGGTCGCATTTCCTTTAAATAGAATTGTTTTCAAAGCAGATGATTCAGAATGAAGATCCGCCGAAACTCTCTATTTCCATTTGCCAGTATCTTGTATTTGTTTTGCTCCATTTAGTGAGGCCTGATTGGCTTATCCTGGGTAGGCATATGTGAGGGATAAATATGGAAAGCAGCAAGCAACATTAGTAAGATGATTTTTTGAGATTCTTCTTGGTACTTGTGTCAGTCCAAATTGACTAGAGAAACAAATTTGGGGACACTCATGTATGTATCAGAAAGAGCTTTATATCAAAAAGTAATTGCACATTAAGAAAACATCTCAGCCCTGTTCCGATCAATTCCATAGGTCTGATATTATCCCATATGTATGAGACCAGTCCATAAATTCCTCTTTAGTTTCACACAGCACATGCAATGAGGCCAAATGCAGGAAGATCACAGGCCAGTGGGTAGAAAGTCTTATGGATCCAGTGGCAGTTGAAGCATCCCAGCGCTGGTGTGGGTCTCAACATGGCTCCTCCAGCTCCAGAGCTCTGGATGCCCTCAGCATAGCTCCATGTGGCTTGTCAACAGGAAAGTTTAGCAGAGAGAAAATATGGAGAAAAAGAAGAAGTTCCCAGAATCCTCCTAGTGGGTGTTACCTTGTGATCTGCTTGACAGGCTAGACTCTACTCCCTAGCTAAAGTTAATAGGAAATTATGTCACTGTCACTGTACTGGTGAGGAAGATCCTTTTCAGAGAAATCAATTCATTCTGGTCTTTTTTAGATGTTACAATTTTCAAAATTGTTGAATTAAGTTCTAGGTTTTCATTTGGGGCTCTGCCTTCCACTACTTTCATCCATGTATTAAGGGTGGGATTCTAGTCTCTGGCTCTTTTAAGCCATACTAAACTGACATAGAATTAAGCGGTGGGTCCATGCCCCACACACGTCCAAAAGAGCGAATGCCAGGGGCTCTGAAAAAGACTCTAATCACTGAGTCTTACTCCGGGAGATTATCCTCTGGAACGGCTGCAACCAACTTGCCACCATAAAGTCCGAGCCTACCTGGAAAGGAAGCCAACATTTAATTAATTAATTTATTTTCACACATCATACCATTTAATCAATCATTTAAAAAACTGCACAATAATCACCACAATCGATTTGAAAACATTTTCTTCTCATCCTCATTGTTGTTAGTGCTCTACTTCCCCCCACTCCCCTGCCATGGCCCTAGGTAGTTATCCAGTTACTATCTCTACAGGTTTGCCTATTCTGGATTTCAGGTACCGGATATCATACAAAACACACCAGGAACTAAGCAAACAAATAACACCACTCCCACCCCCACCCCCCCAAAAAACCCAACAACAATGAAGAAACAAAATAGAGAAATTCTCAATCGAAAAGAAAGCAGAAAATATTCAAAACAAACAACTTTACAATGGGTCAAAATGGAGAGCAAATGATAAAATGTTACGTTTTAACGATATCTGCCATAATACATTTTACAACGTTCATTGTATTATAGCAAAGCCATTCACATGCCTGGACTATTGTCAGAGGGAATTCACCGAGGCTTAATCCATGTAGGAACCCTGCATTTGGACTGTGGGCTTCCACACTCATCCATCGCCTTCTGCAAACCGAGTGCTCTTGATGTAAGCTCTGTTCCCTCCTTCAGAGTTGAATTTTATTATTTACAATCCTTGGATCACATGGGCTGGTGTGTTTTATCCGTGTGGACTTAGTTGATGCTTCACTTAGATGGCTGCTTGTTTTAAGACAAGCCATCTGGTTTCTTCACCACACTTTGCTATAACATCCATATCTCCAGTGAGCTCTTCATGAGGGTATCAAGTAGGGCCATGCCATAAGAATGAATTTCTCTTAGATTGTTAATCTAATGTTTTAATCACTCACATTTTTGCATTCTATGCTTTGCTATGTATGGTTCCTCTACCTCACTTCGTTTCTGAGGCCTAGCCTCCTATGCTAGGTCCTTTTCTAGCTAAAGACTATATATTGGCTTTCTCCCAATCTCTACCCACTCTATTGTGTTTGACTTCTCTTTCTGTTATACACACACACACACACACACACACAATTGTACACACACATTCAACATAGCTTTAAATATGATCTGTGTGCTGATGGCTATAGGTTTGACCCAGCCACTGAATGCAATATACAAAAATATAAGAACTGTGTTTCTGACACGTCTGTGTAAGGCGTTTAAAATACTTGTCAAAAACAGAAATGTTTTTGTTTCTTCTAATATCACTTCATCCTCTAGTTTTCACCAATTTAGTTACATAAATCAGAATGATTTAATGATTCACACACAGACTTTGAGGCCAACAGAGCCTGGGTTCAAATAGGCTGTAATTTACCAGTTCATTAAACTTAATTTCTTTATCCCTCCATTTCCTTATCTGCATAATGAGGATGGTGGTAATAGTACTTATCTTGTAGGATATTTGGAGCATTAACTGAGGCAATATGAGGATAAATTTTAAAATACTGCTACAAAATCATACACAACTTTACTATTCAAAACTATCAAAATGTGAAGAAGTGATTTCTTGATATATTCTCCATCTTGTTTCTTGGCATATTTTCCATCTATGTCTATACACTTCTGAAGTTGGTATTTCCATTTCCCTATACTTCCCTGGTGCTTTAGTGGTTATGCCTCGGGCTATGTATGGTCCACAGGGTCTGCAGTTTGAAACCACCAGCCACTCCTGAGGAGAAAAATGGGCCTATCTACTACAAGTAAGATACAGTCTCAGAAGCTTACAGCGTAAGTTCTACCCTGTTCTATAAGATAACTGTGAATCAGCATAGACTTGATGGCAGTGGGTTAGCTTAGTTAAATATGTCCCTTAAGAATTCTTCACTGTTATATGTATATCACATTGACATGGCAGTTTGGGCATTCTCAAGTGACTCAAATTGTGTCCCTTTAAAATAGTCTGAATTTTGTGATCAAAAAGCAATTTGGAGAAGCAAAATCAGGGCAAGAGAGTGAATATACTCAAGTTAACAATCTGGGATCTTCCTTGATTTCTTCTTTTTCTTAGGATCCCCAAACAAATGTTTCAGTGTCCAGTTGTCTCCTAAAGTACCCCATCTCTCTGTTTCTCTTACTCTCACCATATGCCCCATTGTAGTCACTGTCATCTTTCCACTTGGTGATAGTCATCCTTCAAGGGGACTTGGTTGTTTCCCCAGAATTCAACCTCCCCTTAGCATCCAGGGGGATGTTTGACAGTGTGAATAAAAACATGTCCTTCCTATTTTCTGACTTCACTTGAATACATATAAAACTTATCCTCTTAAAAGGTGGTGAAAGGATCTGAATACATGAAGACATGCTCTCACTCACTAGCCATCTGGAAAATGCAAATCAAAACAATTTTGAGATAGCATCTAACACCCACAACTATAGCCATTTAAAAAAAAGAACAACAAACAAGAAACAGAGAACAACAAATACTGGAGATGATGTGGAGAGATTGGAATTCTTATACACTATTGGTAGGCTTGTAAATATGGAAAACCACTGTGAAGAAGGATATGATTCTTCCTAAAATATTTGGCAACAGAAACAACATATTACCCAGCAATACCATTGCATATATTCCAAAGAAATGAGACAGATTATGAACAGACGTATGCTCTCCCATGATCATTGCAAAGTTTATAATAGCAAGAAGTTGGAAACAACCCAAATTCCCATCAGTAGAATGATAGATAAAAAACTGGTGTGTGTGTGTGTGTGTGTGTGTGTGTATATATATATATATATATATATATATATATATATATATATATATATATATATATATATATATACATTGGAATACTTTACATCCCTAAAAAACAGGGATGAAACCCTGAAACACCTCATGATATGGAGGGAACTGGGAACTATTATGCTGAGTGAAGTCAACAATCACACCAGAATGGGAGCCTGCTCTGGATTTCTGGCCATCCAGTCTTCTGGCCAGGTTGACCAGGCAGCTCAGTAGAGAGCCTGACTGGTGCTCATGAACCATGCCCCATCTTCTCTATGTGTGTATCTTGGGAGTCACGTTGGCAGGCTGTAATAAGACTTTGAAGAGAGTGGGAGGGGAGGTTGACTGCATAGTGGATGTCACGCAAGGGTGTTATAAGGTCCCTGTAGACTGGCAGATATTCCTACCACAGTGAAGAGAGATATTGATGGGAAAATCAAGTCAGGAGAGGGTGAAGGAAGCATATACAATGTAGAGAAGACAAATAAGTGTTTGTTGGTAGAAATAGGGTGAGGACAAATTTCCTAGATGAGGAAAAAATTGACTAACAAAACTTAAAAAAATACTTTTATTGGGGGCTCTTACATTTCTCATCACAATCCATACATTCCTCCAGTGTGTCAAGCACATGTGCCGTCATCATCCTTTTCAAAGCATTCTCTTTCCACTTGAGCCCCTGATGTCAGTGCCCCATTTCTCCCCCTCATGAACCCTTCTGAGCTGCCTGGCTTCCTATCGGGCCTCATCTCTTTGCTGGTCTTCCTGTTTCTTAAACATGCGGCATTCATGCCTGTGTTAGGTATTTGAACTTTCTACCTCCTCTTTCTAAAATTCCTTAGGAAATACTTATGATATGTCACTTATCATACTATGCTGCCATCTTTAGAACCTTATCTGATTCTCTCACCATCACAGTGAATTTGAACTTGTTTCTTTAGTCACTTACTATGTTCCACACAGCAACTTTTAAATGAGGCAACAGAAGAGGGGTTTTTTTTTTTTTTTTAAGAATCTTGGTTCAAATTTCTAGCAATTTCTATTCTTCGATTGGGTTCTTTAGGGCAGTGAAACTATAACATGTATATATTCATTTTAAAAATGAGCAAGTGCTAAGTCTGGGCAAATTCCTGCGTCAGATGTTATGCTGGAGGTTTCTCCAATGCACATGTACCGGTCTAGCAGGATTTTTGGGGTAGAACTTCGTTCATAATAGTAGGGGGAAGAAGGAGTAAAGAACTAAAATAATGCTGTTTCATGGGTGCTGTATTGCATCTTGGATATATCGTCAAGCTAGGAAACTTTCTACAGCATCAACTTATCTTGGAAACAGGTCACAGCCCTGAGGAAACTTCCTTTCAATTTATTAGCTATTCATAATAGATCATGTATGGAAGCGATTACAATTGTGTTGCATCATGTTGTTGTGGGTTACTAGGTTTTAACTACCAAACAACTGAGAATTCTAGTGTAGCCAAGTTGATTAAAAAAATATATAGGACATAAACCAATCAGTTTCTTAATGGTATTTAATCTATCTTGTCTTTTCCACTTGCTGGCATATGTTTTCTAAATTCTAACATACTATATGAATTTAAGAAATGAATACATTGGCTGTATCCTCCTGGTTAACTGTATCACCCAAAATGTTAGTTATACCAGTTAAATTTCCTTTGGGGCAGTCATCACAGAGTGTAATAATTTACAAAGTTCTTTTGGGTACCCTCTTGGCTAATTTTTAAAATGACTCCACATTTTCAGACTCGTGAGCCTGACATCCAGGGACTCCACTGACAGGCCTTCTACGATCTATTGGTCCTAGTCAAAAGCCCAGCACATGGTCTGTCCTTAACAAGCACTTGCTGCATACGTGACTGAGCAAGTTTACACACTTCTTTCACTGCTCTTTAATGTGAATGCCTCCCTTGATAAGGATCCTGTACTCTTTAAAATGACCCATGCTGATTCATTCGTTCATGTCTCTGGGCTATTTTCCTTCATCTGCTTAGCCCCCTTCACGTTTGACAAGTCTAGTTTTTTTTTATTTTCTTCACCACCTTCTGCTGTAGTCTACAAGAATTTGACAGTCTACAATAACCAATCTTTTAAAAGTTAATTTTATATTCCACAAACCCAATTCTTTTTCAGCTAATTAAATAGTGTCATCAAAGTCATCAGTGTCTACTGAGCTTTCACTACATGTCTGATTGTAATTATATTATTTCCAGCTGTGCCAATATATACTTGTTCGTACAATTTTATATAACTTTCAAAGTGTTCTCACAAGTTTGATCACATTGTTTCTTAAAGATTAATTTAGCCAACAAAGATTTTTTTTGTTATTTACACATTGGGCTTTCTAATAAAAATTTGCATGAAAATTTCATTGTAGTTGAGGGGGACAGACAATAAACAAATCAAGAATTAGATACAGAGATGTCAGATGATATGTGCTAAGCACTGAGGAAGGTGGCCCAGAAAGGCCCCATTGATGAGGTTTCCATAAGGATGTTCCCAACAACTGTTCTCAGCAGACTGCCAAGGTATTACTGATTTTATGTTTTAAGGTTTGTAAATGTAGGAACTTGTGATATTTCTGAGGAAGTAAAAGTATCTCTATGTGATTATATATTATGAAAGAGATGAAAATCACAGTCTATATGACTTTATACTCCCTGCCTTTTATGCCATACTTCTTGTTGGCCATATGAGTTATCTGCTGATGTTTATTACTTAAGATGTTTAATAACCAACAGGATAGATTCCTGAGCTATGGAAATCTATGATCTCTTGATTCAGCTGGTTATTTTTAAAATATATATAGTGACAAATATTTTTTGAAACAAAAATTAGGCAGTGAAGTCTGCAGTGTTCTAGAGTCTATCAAGGGGCATTGGGATCAAGTAATTGAAATTGAGACCCATCAAAATATATAGTTTAGAGTAATGACTTTCTCTTTTTACATGTCCTTTCTGGTCATAGTCTTATAACTCCCACAAAAATGATTGACTGAGTGTATTCAAATATGAACAAAACTCGTGCAGAAATTGGACCACAAATATTCAAATGAGCGGTTTATAGCCTAGCAAGGGGGTTGGCTAGTTTTGCTATGAGAAGCAAAACTAGACTTAAAAGAGCCAATCCCAAAGAGATGGGTTGGGTGGTGGGGATGGAGGCACCTCACTGTCACCAAGAAGAAGACCATGAGAACCAGTGGGACAAGCATGTCAGTGATGCACGGTGCTGAGCATTGGGAGACGGGTGTGCAGCTGTTGTGTTGAGTCCAACAGAGAAGTAGAGTGTATTGTGTGTGGGATGGCCAGTGTCAGAACTGGCGCAAAGACTGGAGAACGGGGCATGTCTGACCTCCACCTCATATGAATCCATTTAGTACTATTACAGATTTCCTTTTCTCCTCCTGGAGTTAGGTGAAGTCTGATTTTACTACATTATGTGTGGTCACCATCATAATACAGAGCTTGTTGATTTATACTAAGAACTAAACACAAACAGAAGGGTATCTTGTTCCTAGGAATAAAGCAAACATGCAACAAAACCCAGCACTTCTTACATTCTGTTTGATGGAACATTAGCATTTCTCCAATATTAGTTTGCGTATTCCCCACCCCCTTCCAAATGAATGAAACGTGTTTTCTAATTTAGCGTGTCGGGGGAAATGTTACACATTGTATTTTCCAACTGGAGAATTATAATGCATATTATATTATTAAGGGAATAGAAATATTCTGCATTAAAGCAATTCTTCAATTTTATTTAATCAAAGTTTCCAGAGTTGTTTAATCGTAGTTAACTTTATTGGAATTTAGTCACATTTTGTGCCCTGTTTCACAGGAAGTCATTTGGGAAATACGAATCTAGACAAATGATAATCCAGGAATGAAGCAGAACTAGGAATGACTGAGTACTTCTGATGGAACTCTAGATGTCACTCAAGGAAAATAAAATAAGGATTCGAAAAGACTGGCTTTGCTTCTTGATAGGAGCTGGAAGTCAACTTGCTTCAATTGTGTTACATTGGGCAAAAGAATACTGTTTACATTTCAAATTATCCCTCCAGGAGATCTCTTCCCTCACTAGACAGATGTGCAGGAATTTCTTGCATTTTACAGAGAAGCCTTACCTCAACCTCACCTTCAAACTCTACCCATAGTCTACTATTTTCTTCTATTTACAGCTAACTTTCCTGCAAGAACCATCAGTGCCTGTTCTCAGTTTCTTCATCAGCTACTCATGCTATTTCAACTCATTCATTTATTCTCTAATTCATTTAACAAATAGTTATTTGTGTCCAGCACAGTTACTGGCACTGGGAACAACAACAACAAAAACCCCTCTCTATGCTTAAGGAGCTTAGAGTCTTCTACTGGGAAACGAGTGATAGATAAATAAGTGAGGATGGCATTTGGAAAGGCGTCAGGAGAGACCACTCCCTGGTCTCACGCTTGGTAAAGCAGAGGGTCAACACAAACAAAGAAGATTCTCAGTGAGATGAAGTGACAACAGTGACTGCAATAATGGGCTCAAAGCAAACAGCAGTTGCCAGGGTGGCACAGCACCCAGCAGGGTGTCGTTGTGCTGTACATAGGGCTGCTGTAAGTCAGAATCAGCACAACAGCACCTAGCTGCAACAGCAGCAAAGATAACAAGTTGGATGCCTGGGACTTGTTTAGGTTAGAGAGCTGATATAAAGCAGGGAGAGAGGAGAGGTTGCCAAGGAGACTAAGGATAGAAAGTTATTATTTTATTTAAGATAATCAAGGAGGGTTTTTGAGTAGATGATGTCCAGCAATTGTTACAAAGTTTAAATAATCATTACTCCATATCTCGCTCGAGTTGAATGCAGGCTGGTCAACATACAAACCCCACTGAGCGGTTCAGGCAACAAAGGGACAATAGAATTAACCTATATGTTAGGCCGGCGTCTCTAGAGACGCAAAGTCAATGAAACTTGTTTATGTTTGTGGAAGGAGATTTATATAGAGAGGTGGCTTACACAGACTGGAAAGTTGCGCTCCACCCCTGCACTTCACCAAGGGTGTCTGGTTGACATGATCCCTAACCATCACAGCCTAGCTGTCGAAATTCATTAGGCTGGAACACAATTAATTTGAAGCTCTTAAATTTTGATAAATAATTAGAGAAGGAATGCTTGTCTTTCTGATATGTATGTGAGTGCTTGTTAACATCAGTGGCAATTGCTGGACAGCTATTACTATGAGGAAATTTATGTAGTTCTAAGAATGAAGCTTATATAAGGAAGCCAGAATCCAGATAATCACAAAGAAATGAAGCTTGGTTCTAAGCTAGGACTTAAATATACACCATCTTTTGGTCAAGTGGTAGGTTTAATCTTTTTCATTGGTTTAAGCCAATTAGCTTAGCTATTGTTACTTGCAGTAAAATGCTTCCTAACTGCAGTTTATATTTGAACCTTCAAGACTTGGTATCTTTGGGAGATATGAGGGGTTTTCAACAAGTTTGTGGGAAACTTTTAGTTAACTTAAACTTAACGTTAACTCTTGATTTCATCTTCATGTGAAACATTTGAAGGCCTCTCATAGATCTCTCTGTGGGGCTTCTGATTTAGACCGAGGTGCTCCTCTGCTGCTCCTGCTTCTACGTCATTGCTGTCTCTTCTGATAATGCTGATAATCCAGCAATGTCCCAGTGCTGGGGCGAGGATGATGGCACGTTCCTACAAATCCTGCATGTTACCATAGAGCACCCATCTCCGGCCCGCTGAGTGAAATGCCTTTGAATAGTTTGAGGTTTTGCTCCTGCCTCATTCCCTTTTAGGGAATCCTGCTCATATTCCACTTGACTTTTAGTGTGAAGCAGTACTCAACTGGTCAGCTAACTCAAACGCTCTGATTTTAGTTTACTGCCCTGGCGTTTGCTCTTTATAGTCAACCTTCCTAATGCTGTGACCCTTTCATACAGTTCCTCATGTTGTGGCGAGCCCCAACTATAAAAATTATTTTATTGCTACTTCATCACTGTGATTGTGCTACTGTTATGAATATGGTGACCCCCAGGAAAAGGTCGTTTGACCCCCAAAGGGGTAGTGACCCCCAGGTTGAGAACCCCTGGCTTGATCAAATATTTATTGTGTGTTCAATGCATGTGAAGTACGATGAATTACTACAGATGACGTTTTTAGCCATTTAAGGTCTTGCAATCCCCACACACTAATGAGGTGGGACTTCACAAATAAGATGTTCAACCAAAGAGGTCGAACAGCCTGATAACTATGCAAATAAGATACATAGAACCCTTATAGGAGTGAATCCATGCAAATAAGGCCTGTTTTTGTTGGGTGCCATCATGTTGGGTCCACCCCATAGCAACCTTATGCACAACAGAAAGGAACACAGCCCAACTCTGAGGCAGCCTCACAATTGCTCCTATACCCGAGTCCATTGTTGAAGTCACTGTGTCAATCTATCGCCTTGAAGACCTTTCTCTCCCTTGCTGCCCCTCTAATTTACGAAGCATGATGTCCTTCTTTAGGGAGGGACTGGTCTTTCCTGACAGCGTATTTAAAGTAGGTGAGATGAAGTCTCCCATTCTTGCATCCAAGGAGCACTTTGGCTGTACTTCTGCCAAGACAGATCACTTGTCCCGTGAACAGTGCACAGCGCTTTCAATATTCTGCTCTGCACCACAATTCCAATGCATCCATTCTTCTTAGGTCAACCTTGCCTTTAGGTATCTTACAGAAATCTTGTGCAGCAGATTTACCCAATGCGGATAACCGTTCTGTCTCTTGACTGCTGCTCATGGATCCAAGCAAGACAAAATCCTTGAAAGCTTCAACCTTTTCTCCGTTTATCAAGATGTTACCTACTAGTCCAGTGGTGAGGATTTGGGCTTTCTTCGTATTGAACTACAATCCATGCTGAAGTCTGCCATCTTTGATCTTCATCAGGAAGTGCTTCAGGGTCTCCATACTTTTCGCAGGCCAGCTTGTGTTATCTGTGTATTTCAGGTTGTTAATAAGCCGTCCTCCAATCTTGATGCCACATTCGTCTTCATATAAGTGAGATTGCCTGATTATTTCCTCACCCTAGAGATTGAATAAGTTTGGTGAGTAGATAGAATCCTGTTGACCACCTGTTCTAAACTCCAATTTTGAACCATTCAGTATTCCCTTGTCGTGTTCATGCCAGTGCCTCTTGATTTATGTACAAGCTCCTCATGAGCACCAGGGGTTCACTGGCCTTCTCATTCTGCGCAAGGTTATCCCGAGTTTGGCATGATCCACACAGTTGAATGCCTTTCCACCGTCAATAAAACACAAGCACACATTTTCCTGTTATTCTTTTCTTTGAGCCAACACCCACCTGACATCAGCAATGATTTTCTTTGTGTATGGAGACCTGCGACACTAGAGCAGGCTCCGGGTGGTGAGAGTTGATGGCAGAGAAACGGCAGAAGCGGAAGCAGAGCGGTGCAAAACAATACGGTGGCGTCTCAGATCATGGAAGGAGGCAGGTATCATAGGTGTACAAAGTTTGGAGAAAGGAGGTAAGTTTGACTTCTCCCTCAGAGGAACCTGCCTTGGGCTGTTGACCTTGATTCTCTCTTCTTCCCCCTTGTGAAGTTCAATGAGGAGGACAGATGAGACCCCCATGCCATTTTTGCAGAATGCCAGATAGCAAGGACATTACCTTGAGAATGAATATAGGCCTGACCCCAAACATGGTGGTATTTTCAAATGACTCATATGCATGTGTGAATGTTGGACACTGAAAAGGATAAACCAAAGAAAAATGGATGCATTTGAACTACGGTGTTGATAAATAATATTAAAAGTACCATAGACTGTCAAAAACCCTCACACGGATCTGTCCTGGAAGAAGTACAGCCACAATGCTTCTAAGAGGAAAGGATGGGGAGACCTCATCTCACGTCCTGTGGTCATGTTGTCAGGAGAAACCAATTCATGGTGAATGGAGGGGCAGGGCAGCAGAATAGGAAGGCATTCAACACAAAGGATTAACGTGGATTTAATAGGAAGCTGCACCCATGCTCAGACATAAGAACAACTGTGCGGGTGGCAGAGGGCTGGGTGGTGTGTAGCTGTCTTTTACATAATGTCACTATGATTGGAACTGACTGGCTGGCATGTAACAACCTATAACCTGGAAATAGCTATAAAAAAAAAAGACAGTATATTATTCTCAGGTGCTTACATTCTGGTGGAGGTGGTGGGTTCAGGAACACACACCACACACATACACACACAAAAATAAACAAACCACAGCAAAACAGATAATATCACAATGTGATAAATGCTGTGAAGGAAATGAACATGGTAAAAATATAAATAAGAACTGGCAGGAGGTAGATGAGTACACAGGGGTTTGTATTAGCTAGGATGATCAGGGCAGATTTCTTTTCTAATTATTTATTTATTTATAAGCATTTTATTGGGGGCTCATACAATGCTTATCACAATGCATACATCCATCCATTGTGCCAAGCACATTTGTACATTTGTTGCCATCATCATTCTCAAAACATTTGCTTTCTACTTGAGCCCTTGGTTTCAGCTCCTCATTTTTTACTTCCCTTTCTGCTTCACCCACCTTCATGAACCCATGATAATTTATAAATTATTATTATTTTTTCATATCTTATACTGTCCAATGTTTCCCTTCACCCACATTTCTGTTGTCCGTCCCCCAGAGAGGAGGTTATATGTAGATCCTTGTAATTGGTTCCCTCTTTCTACCCCACTTTTGCTCCACCCTCCCGGTATCGCCACTCTAACCACTGGTCCTGAGGGGTTCATCTGTACTGAATTCCCCATGTTTCCAGTTCCTATCTGTATCCTCTGGTCTAGCAGGATTTGTAAGGTAGAATTGGGATCATGATAGTGGGGGTAAGGGAAAGAAGCATTTATTAATTAGAGGAAAGTTATACGTTTCATCATTACTACACTGTACCCTGACTGGCTCGTGTCCTTCCTGTGACCTTTCTGTAAGGGAATATCCAGTTGCCCACAGATGGGTTTTGGGTCTCCACTTTGCACTCCCCCTCATTCACAATGATATGATTTTTTGTTCCTTGATACCTGATACTTGATCCCACAGGCTGGTGTGCTTCTTCCATGTGGGCTTGGTTGCTTTTGAGCTAGATGGCTGCTTGTTTACCTTCAAGTCTTTAAGACCCCAGATGCTATAGCCATTGCTAGCCGGGCACCACAGGGCAGATTTTTGAGATGAAATGACATTGATATTTGAGCTGAGGCTTCAAACATCGAAATTGAGACAGTCACGTGCTTCACTAGAGAAAGATTAGGCCATGCAGAGAAAATAGCAAAGATATAGGCTTTGAAATGAGAAAGATTTTGGAATATTCAAAGAAAGGAAATGGATAATTAATAAGCAGAGAGAATGGAACAAAGCAGGCAAGACTATCTTAGTTAGGACTAGCAGACCAAAGCAAGGAGCTCTGGTATTAATTTGAGAGTGAAAAGGGGAAATCCTAGATGGATTTTTAATTAATATTTTTAGCTATTATGTAACTTTGAAAGTTTCAAAAATGTAGAGAGAATATTACATACTTTTAAAACCTAGTATTATCAGCACTCAGCTTTAAAAATACTCAATATCTGTTATTTGGTTCACAAATAGCTCCTGCACCTTCATTTCAGATTATTTTAAAGAAAATGCCACCTACCATCATTTGATACATGACTACATAAATATCTCTAAAGAATAAGGGATCTTAAAAGACAGCACAAAACCACACTAGAATCAGTCTCTAGAGAAAAATATAGCAATAATTTATTAACAGCATCACTTTAAGCAACTCATAAAATATATTTACAATTGCTTTCTTTGATTAAGAATAAAAATGAATGAATATACTTTTAAAGTCCAGAAAAATCCCCACACACTTGTCTTTTTTGAAAATACCTGTTTTAAAAATCAGGTCGTTTGTCCTATAGAATTTCTCACCTTTTGAATTTGTTGACTGTATCTCCATAGCAACATTTAATATATTTTTCTACTCCAAGGTTTTCTGTAAGCTGGTAATTCGGTGCCGAGAGATATGATCAGATTCAGTTTTGAGTTTTTGGCAAGAACACCTTATGATGTTCCCGGAGAGCTCCCATTGCGCGCCATCATTTGACAGATCTGTGGTTTCATCTGTGGTCAGCCAGATAAAGTCGTTATAAGTAAGGGACTATCAGCTGTCTGAAAAATTAACTAAGTTGCAAATATCACTAGGTTGAAAATATCATCATGTACTGATATGGGTTTAGTTGTGTCCTCTCCAAAGATTTTCCTACAAATATGAACTTACTTGGTGATCAGGTCTTTGTGCATTGTTTTAATTATCTACTGCTGTTATAAGAGAAATACCCCAAGTGGGAGACTCTAACAAAACAGATTTATTTTTCCCTGGCTTATAAGCCTAAGATCCCTAATTCAGTGTGCTGGGGTTCAGGGGAAAAGCTTTCTCTTTGCATCAGTTCTGGAGGAAGACCCTTGTCTCTTTTCAACTTCTGTTTCCGGTGATCTTTATGTGGTTCAGCATCTCTTTCCTTCTGTCTGTAATGGTAAGCTTGCCTTTAATTTCTTTCATATCTCAAAAGTAGATCCCTGGTGGTTATATTCAGTAAGAATAGATCTGCTTACCACAAAGCTGGTGGTTCAAGCCCACTAGTCACTCTTGTAAAGATTTACAAAGTCTCACAGGGTTACTTTGAATCAGAATCATTTTGATGGCAGTTAGTTTTGGGGTGGTGGGATAGCTCAAAGAGAGTGACTCAAGATACCTCCTAAACCCAGCTCTTAAACTTTTTGCTTGTGGTTATAATCCAGGTAGGATTATAACCACAGGCATAGAAGTTAGGATTTACAACACATATTTGTGTGTGTGTGTATGTGCGTGTGTGTGTGTGTGTGTGTGTGTGAGAGAGAGAGAGAGAGAGAGAGAGAGAGAGAGAGAGAGAGAGAGAGAGAGAGAGAGAGAGAGAGAGAGAGAGAGAGAGAGAGAAAAGAGAGGTGTTTGGGGTGGTAGCAAAATTCAATCCACAGCATTCCATCCTTTGATTCCTGATAAATCACATCATTGTCACATTCAAAACATGTTCACCCCATGGTTCCAAAAGTCTTAAAGTAATTCCAAGTACCAAATCTCATCTTCTGAATCACTAAAATCAAATGCAGGTGAGACATTAGGCTTCTTGCATCCTGGGGCAAATTTCATCTTTCTCTGTGAAATCTAGACTATACTCTCTCCTTTTACCAAGTACAGTGGTGGAATAAGCACAAGGTAGACATGTTCATTACAAATGGGAGAAATTGGAGGGAAGGGAGATAACAGGTACCAACCACGTCCCAATCATAGCAGAAGACATTCTTTTAGGTCTGAAGGTTTGAGGAAAATCCTAGCTTCTTTAAGGCCTAGGCAATGGCCCTGTCCTGCAGATTCTGCATGTTGGCAATGCCCTTTGACTTTGGCGAATGGGATCGGCAGGGTCCTTAGTCCTGGGCTTTGGCTCTGTCTTCTAGGCACTCAGGGACGGCAACTTTGCTTCATCAGCTTTGGGAAAACCTATTCTCCTTGTCCATTTGAAAGGCCACCCCATTCCCTTGACCATCGGCAGGCCCTGTTCTCCTGTGCCTTAGACATGGCACCCCACTCCCTGCAGCATTGGGTGGTGGCCCATGCACCTGGCATGCCTTAAAATTGCCCAACATTCTAGAATTGAGTGGTGAAGATTCAACTCTTAGAAGCCTATAAAGCTGTTGTCCCCCCTTTTGACACTAAGGAAGCCTTGCTTCCTAGGCTCATTCCAACAGTTCTGCCAATCCCTGACCTGCTCGTTTTCCTTTTCTCAGATGTAGCTCTTTTGGTCTGTTACCTGCCTATAGAGTTCCAAGGGACTGTGTGTCCTTTCCTGTCATTCTTTTCTGTTCCCTTCGATCTAAGCTGACCTATCAGTTATAGGCTTCATCTCTTTAATAGAAGTTTGTGTAGTCACACCTTTGGCAGACGTTCAATGACATGTGTCCTGTTTGTACAACAGAATTTCCCAAATCTCTAAGTTCTGCTTTATTTTGCACATTCCATTTTTAAGTCCATCTGTATCTTCTCTCCCCACCCCCTGCCCCAAATAATATAAGCGGACTTAAAAAATTCCTGAAAAAATGTAATTAAATGATAATGGAATTTTCCCCAAAACTTTCCTAAGCCCTGCATATTTTATTGTGTCGTGACACAAGTTTACACAGCAAATTACGTCCCCATTTGACATTTTTATACAAGTCATTGCGTGAAATAAATTGCAATGTGCCATGATTCTCTTTCATGGTATGCTGGTGGATCTATTTCTGGTAGTGTGGGGATGCTGCTCTCTTGTCTTCTCATCTTAGCTTTAGAATAGTTCTTGACCTTTTGCTCTCATGTTGTTGTGGTGGTGAGATTCCACCAAGTCTGCTCTGAGTTATAAGGACCTCATGTATAAAAGAGAGAAGCACTCCCCAATGTAATGCCACACACTGTACCATACTCCCCAATCCCTAGTCTCACGCTATCCTTACAATTGTTTCTTGGTTTGAGCCCATTGTTACAGCCACTTGTCAATCTATCTTGTCTAGGGCCTTCCTCTGTTTTGCTGCCCCTCTACTTCACCAAGCTTGATGTCCTTCTCCTGGGACCAGTCTCTCCTGATAACAAGTCCAAAGTATGTGATATAAACTCTTGCTCTCGTTGGCTCTAAGGAACATTCTGGTTGTACTTCTCCCAAGACAAATGTGTTTGTTCTTTTGGCAGTCCATAGTAATTTCCATATTATTCACCAACAACGCAATTCAAATGCACCAATGCTTTGGTCTTCCTTATTCAATGTTCAACTTTCACATGCATATGAGGTGCTTGAAAATACCATGGCTTGTGTCAGGTGCACCTTAGTCCAAGGGAAAATCGTTGCTATTCAATATTTTAAAGCGGACTTGTACAGTTGATTTAGCTAGTTCAATGCATCATTTGATCTCTTCACTGCTGCTTCTATGAGCATTCAGTTTGGATCCAAACAAGTTGAAATCATTGAGAACTTCAACATTTTCTCCAAAGAGACAGTCCTATGCTTTTAGTGGACTACTGTACTCACAGGTAATAGCCTTTATATTGTGTATCAATCTTATTTTTTCTAACAGGTGACTTCAGGGGGTTGTTTCTGTACAGGATTTAAAGAGTATCTTGGCTATAGTCTCAAGGAGTCCTCTTTTCTCAACTGCTCTAATAATGTGGACTTTTTAAGAATCTGGGTTTTGTGCCACGCTCTCCTCCCATTCCATCACAGTGCATCTGTGGTGACTCTGCTCGGGATGGCTGCTAGCGGAAGTCAGCCATCATGTATTTCTTCTGGTCTCAAGATAGATGCATCTTGTAGGTTAATCACCTCGTAGGCTAGTTCCTTCTTAGATAACGGTTGCCTTCTTTCTCCTTTACTCCTAGTAGATAGAGACCAATTCCATCTCCTTTTCTCTATCACTGTCACTACAAGAGGCAAGGAGAAACCACATGGTCACTTGCAGGAATCTTATCAGCTTTATATCTAAGTTAATAACTTAAACATTTCACCTTCCACCAAACATAGGCAGTGTGTGTGTGTGTGGGGGGGGCTGTATGGTATAATCACTAACCAACAATTGAGTGTGGACATACCTACAGGGTCTTATTTGTGTTTCTATGGTGGCAGCTATGAAACTAACTGAAAGACGCATGCAGTCATCTACATGAGAGAACATGGTAACTTGGACCAAGAAAGAGGTAATTGATATAGATGGAAGAGTGGATTCAGGAAGATCAAAGGTTACCCAACCTGTGGACCATTTAGACAGTACCTACCATTTTAGGCATGCAGCCATGTAAGTGATACTTGATGTTCCCGTTTAAAATTCATGCCACCCACCCCCACCCACCCCACCCCAAATTACTTTCAGTAGGTCCTCTAATTATGAACAAAATCTGGTTATAGGAATAAGGAAATTAAACCTCATTGTCTCTTGGAGCTAACAACTTAGTTGGGAGAAAAATGTGTCCTGTTGAGAGAGATCGGGAAATATCTATTAGATTCTCTTCAAACAGGGAAAAAGCTGAAAGGAAGCAAGACTTCACTATGGTGTGTATGGTTTTGAGGCAAATAAAAAGAGAAAATATAAGAAGCACCCAGAAACTAAGTTTATGTTTCTTATTTGTATTTATTAAGGCAAAGTGCATTTCTTTTTTTTCAACCTTTCTTTTTATTTATTTATTTTAATTAAAAAAACATTTTATTAGGGACTCATACAACTCTTACCACAATCCATACATACATCAATTGTATAAAGCACATCTGTACATTCTTTGCCCTCATCATTTTCAAAGCATTTGCTCTCCACTTAAGCCCTTTGCATCAGGTCGTCTTTTTTCCCCCTCCCTCCCTGTTCTCCCCTCCCTCATGAGCCCTTGACAATTTATAAATTATTATTTTGTCATATCTTCCCCTGTCCGGCGTCTCCCTTTACCCCCTTTTCTGTTGTCCATCCTCCAGGGGGGAGGTCACATGTAGATCCTTTTAATCGGTTCCCTCTTTCCAACCCACTCACCCTCTACCCTCCCAGTATCGCCCCTCACACCCCTGGTCTTGAAGGTATCATCCGCCCTGGATTCCCCGTGCCTCCAGCTCCTATCTGCACCAGTGTACATCTTCTGCTCTATCCAGACTTGCAAGGTAGAATTCGGATCATGGTAGTTGGGGGGGGGGGGGAAAGCATTTAAGAACTGGAGGAAAGCTGTATTCTTCATCGGTGCTACATCGCACCCTGACTGACTCATCTCCCCTAGACCCCTCTGCGAGGGGATCTCCAGCAGCCGACAAATGGGCTTTGGGTCTCCACTCTGCACTTCCCCCTTCATTCACTATGGTAAGATTTTTTTTTTTTTCCGGATGATGCCTTATACTTGCGACACCTCGTGATCGCACTGGCTGGTGTGCTTCTTCCTTGTGAGCTCTGTTGCTTCTGAGCTAGATGGCTGCTTGTCTACCTTCAAGCCTTTAAGACCCCAGACACTATCTCTTTTGATAGCCGGGCACCATCAGCTTTCTTTGCCACATTTGCTTATGCACCCGTTTGTCCTTGGTGTATCATGGAGGTGTGTCCCAATTATATGAATTTTTGTTCTTTGATGCCTGATAACTGATCCCTTCAGAACCACGTGATCACAAAGGCTGGTGTGTTCTTCCATGTGGGCTTTGTTGCTTCTGAGCTAGATGGCTGCTTGTTTATCTTCAAGCCTTTAAGACTCCAGACGCTATCTCTTTTGATAGCCAGGCACCATCAGCTTTCTTCACCACATTTGCTTGTTCACCCGCTTTGGCTTCAGCGGTTGTGTTGGGAGGGTAAGCATCACAGAATGTCAATTTAATAGAAGAAAGTATTCATGCATTGAGGGAGTGCTTGAGTAGAGGCCCAAGGTCCTTCCGCTACCTTAATACTAAACCCATAAATATAGGCACATAGATCTATTTCCCCATCCTCAGATATATATTTGCATATGTACATGTCTTTGTCTGACCTCCATAAATGCCCTTTGCCTCCTAGCTCTTTCCTCTATTTCCCTTGACTTTCCTTCTGTCCCACTATCACACTGTGTCCCCACCTGGGTTTCAGCTATACCTCTTTGTTACCTTACCCTTGATCATTCCCTACCAGGCCTGGCACTCCCACCTCACCACCAATTTGGATCCCTTGCTGTTCCCTTGTCCCTGGGTTTGTTAACACCACTTCATTACCCCTGACCTCCTCCTTTCCCATGTTCCCCTGGAACTGTCGGTCCCGTTGTTTTTCCTCCAGATAGTTCATCCAGTCTATCTTATTTAGATAGACCTGTGCAAAGTGAATTTCTAAGCACTCAATTCACTGATAATATTTTGCATTCTGCTGCTTCCTGCTTAGCTCATCTCCTAAAAAAAAAAATGATATGTGTCACCACAGTGACTCGCCCTTAACCACAAATGAAGAAATCATCTTTATTTCCTAGACACACTGTAAGAGTCAAGAGTACTCACTTTTATCTGCTCATGTGTGGTATCTTGGGAATGACCAATGGCACTTTCCTACTGAGAATGCAAAAGATTTCATGGTAGTAGGAACCAAAATTCAGTTGATTACTCACATTACTGCATTGGTAATTTTTTGTTCTGAACGCCACATAAGGAAAAGAGTGCTGATAGCAGAACCGCGACCTCAGCTGTCAGTGGGAACGTTAGTTAGGGGCGCCCTATGCCCCTCCCCACCCCCTGAGGGCCAGTCTTTGCACAGAGGATTTCCTTTTTGAATGTGGTTTTCAAATCAAGGGATAAAGATGAATTGCGGCAAAAGTTAAATGATCCAATTTGTGATTATTGTCTTAAAAATACTTATTTTTTTCCCTACCCAAGAGAAATCTAATTAATCAATTAACTCTGGTGGTATAGTTCAAAACCACCAGCAAGTCCTCAGGAAAAGGACTGCGCTTTCTGCTCCCATAAGCAGTTACAGTCTTGGAAACACACAGGGGGGTCTCTATGAGTCAGCACTGACTCCATGGCAGGGAATTCTTAAAACATAAAAAACGCACCAACATGATCCTGAAGACAAATGGGTGCATCAGAAAATGTGAAGAAAGTTGATGGTGCCTGGCTATCAAAAGATATAGTGTCTGGGGTCTTAAAGGCTTACAGGTAAACAAGCAAGCAGCCATCTAGCTCAGAAGCAACAAAACCCACATGGAAGAAGCACACCAGCCTGTGTGATCACGAGGTGTCTAAAGAATCAGGTAAGAGGCATCAGAAGACCCAAACAAATAATGATATTGTTGAGAATAAGGGAGGTCAGAGTGGAGATCCATAATCTATCTGTGGACAAGTGGACATCCTCAAGAAGAAGGGTTATAAGGAAGGGACGAGTCAGGCAGAGTGCCATATAGCACTGACGAAACACACAATATTCTTCTGGTTCCTTGAGGCTTCCTCACCCCCAATATCATGACCCCAGCTCTATGTTACAAATCCCTCTAGACCAGAGCATGTACACTGGTACAGACACAAGCTCTCAACACACGAATCTTGGACAGATACTCCCAGAAACAGAAATGGGAATAGCAATACCAAGAGGGTGGGGAGAAGGTGGGGGGACAAGGGGGAGCAAAGAGGGAACTGACCAAAATGACTGATGTTCAACACCCCAACCCCAAATGGAAGAACAAAAGAAATGTGGGTGAAGTGAGACAGCAGTGCAAGATATTAAAATAATAATAATTTGTAATTTATCAAGGCTTTATGTGAGTGGGAGGGTGGGGGAAGGAGAGGGGAAAAGAGCTAATACCAAGGGCTCAAACAGAAAGAAAATGTTAAGAATGTGATGATAGCAACGTATGTACAAATGTGCTTGATACAATTGATGTATGGTTTGTTATAAGAGTTGTAAGAGCCCCCAATAAAATGATTTAAAATGCAACAAAGTCCTAGTTATGGAATCAATTTATGGGTTCTAAAATTATTGTTTAAGTTATTCCATTATGTTATGTTTGTAACAATTTCTGGTCTCAAAATACCAATTCAGATTCCAAAATTGGAGAGTGGTCAAGGGCCCAAACCTAAGAAATAATAACTCTTTGTGGAGAGCCCTCAAGAAAACTGAAATATATCAAATAATTTATAAAATTTCACAGACATAATGAAACAAATTATGCTTAAAATAATATTCATGTATGTTTTCTGTAACTATTTCTCCAGTGGTTAAATGTACAATTTCTAAACTTCTTCGCCTAATCTTTTTAAAAACCTCTTTATGGTCACTTAAAAGAGAAAGTTTAGCATATAATTCACTTGGAATTTTAATTTATCAATAGTTTTTCAAAGGATATTCTCTAAGAATGTTAGAATAATACATCTGAAATTTTATCAGCTTTTAAAAATAATTTTTTGGAGGGCTTATCCAATGCTTGTCATAATCCATACATCCATCCATTGTGTCAAGCACTTTTGTACATTTGTTGCCATCATCATGCTCTACTTGAGTCCTTGGTATCAACTCCTCATTTTTCCCCCTCCCTCCCCGTCCCCCCCCCCAAGCCAATTTATCATTTTACATTTGGCATGGAGCCAGACATTTCACTTGGGAGCACATAATTGATAATGGTAATACCAATGTAAAAGGGAAATTAAACACGCCTGTTCTGTAATGCAGATTAATTAGTGCCACCAATAAAGTAGCAACCAATATTAATGCTACCTCATAGAAATTATAGGTGAGTCATGATAAACATTTTGAAACATGCTTTGCCTATTTGTTGTTAGTGAATTTCTCAAATAACAAATCAACTCTCCTTTAAGTGATCTGCAATTTTCCTTATTGTTAAGCATGTTTGAAGGGGAGTTTTTAAACTGCTTCTACCATGTTCCATGACTTTGGGCAGGTCATTGTACTTTGAACGTTCAGAAATGAAGATATCCAATTCAAAGACCCTTGTGTTCCCTTATAGCTTTAATCTTCTACTAAGAACATAAGTTGAGGTTTCTCTTTCTTAGAAGACCATGATGAGGCTTCTATTGCAGTGGTTCTCAACCTGTGGGTCATGACCCCTTTGGGGGTCAAACAACTCTTTCACAGGGGTTGCCTGATTCATAACAGTAGCAAGATGACAGTGATGAAGTAGCAATAGAAATAATTTTATGGTTGAGTGGTCACCACAGCATGAGGAATTGTATTAAAGGGTCGTGGCATTAGGAAGGTTGAGAACCACTGATGTATAGGAATGAATGGACATCCTCTTCCCCATGGTGGTCAAAAGGAGTCCCGGACTCCCATCTCTCTGGGACATGAGACCCTCCTTCCCTCAATCCCCATGTTACCATAGGCAGGAACGAAGCGGGTTCTCCTGGCAGGTCTTCAACATTCCAGGCCTCACCACGCTCAGCTTTGAGACAAGGGAGAGTTATTGCAGGCAGATTCCACAAGAAGCCCATTCCTTGTCCCAAACTTTCATCTCCATACGAATTTGCATGCTCTTTTTTTCTGACCCCAGACTTGACCCTCTCAACTCCCCCAACCCTCCTACTATGTCCTCGGAACTCAGTGTCCCACACGTTTTCCCCTGAATGCTCCCTTTACTTTTATGTTCTTTGCACTAACTGTCTTTACACTTCTCGAGGACTGGCTTCTTTTTCTCCCTTTTCTCTCGATCTCCTGGGTTTGGAAGTAGAAATCATTTTTTTTAAGTGTCTTTCTTGGGTGTAGTCACAACTACCCACTACATCATTCTCCTTTCGAACAAAACTATGTTTTAGCTGCTGTAAATATTGTTATCAGTCCACATCTACCATTATGCCTCCTGTGGTCATCATCTACTGATCCCTCAGTCATTTCAGAAAAGATTCTATCTGTTGGTCCTTGCCTAGCACAAATTTCAATATCCATATAGAATGTATATATAGAATCTATATGGATTAAAGAATTATAAATAGTCCTCCAACACCCTAGTCTTTAATCCCAATATTTCTCTTCCACTTAGATCTTGCACTTTCATTTTTTACATTCATAAAATCTATATTTTTTTATTTAAAACATTTTAATAAATCATTTATAGGGGGCTCTTAGAGCTCTTATAACAATTCATACATCAACTGCATTGAGCACATTTGTACATATGTTGCCAAACTCCTTTTCAAAACATCTTCTTTCTACTTGAGCCCTTAGTATCAGCTCCTCTTTTCCCCTCCTTTCCCCACATCCCCCACCTTCATGAACCCTTGATAAATTATGAATTATTGTTATTATATCTTATACCACCCACTAACTTCCTTCACCAGGTGTCTATTGTTCATCCCCCTCAGAGGAGGTGAAACTTATATGTCAATCCATGCAATGGACTTCCCCTTTCCCCTACCCCTTCCCTCTACCCTCATGTATCGCTACTCCTATTACTGTTCCTGTGGGGGGGGGGGTTGTCTGTCCTGGATTCCATGTGTCAAGAGCTCTTATCTGTACCAGTGTACCTGCTCCAGTTGAACGGATTTTAAAGGTAGAACTGGGGTTATGATAGTGTGTGTGTGAACTAGAGGAATGTTGTGTGTTTTATCGGTGCCATACTGCACCTGGCTGACTTGTCCCTTGTCCCTTCCTGTGACCCTTCTGTGAGGGGATGTCCAATTATCTACAGATGAGCTTTGGGTCTCCACTCAGATGCCCCTCGTTCGCATCAATATGTTATTTGTTTTGGGTCTTTTGATGCCTGATATCTGATCCCATTTACATCTCATGATCACACAGACTGGTGAGTTTCTCCATGTGGACTCTGTTGCTTCTGAGCTAAATGGCCGCTCGTTTAATGTCAAACCTTTAAAACCCCAGATGCTGCATCTTCTTGGGCACCCCTGGAGCTGTCTGTACCATTGTTTTCTCCTTGGGATTATTTATCTTACTTATCTTATCTAGATGGACATGAAAAAGAAGCAGAATAAGAAGAAAGGAAAAAGGTCTATAAATAGTTCCAGGTCTGTCTGCTGACCCTTATGTATATTTTCCCATAGAGTCTGATAAGGTGCCAAGCCCTGTCCTCTGAGTCTGAAGTCTATTTTTGGTATTCTTCAAAGACTTTGTTTTTATGCTCCCCTTGCTGCCCTGTTGCACTTCCTTAGTGTTTCAACCTGGTGCATGTGCGTGTGCGTGTGTGTGTGTGTGTGTGTGTGACGGAGGTGTCAGGCATCGCACAATCCCCAAACTGTGTCTCTACTGCTGTCCCCTGCAGCACTGTTGGTGACTGCGGGGATGCTGTGTCTCATGTTGGGGGCAACAGTAAGGACTTCTCTGTGCTTCTGAGTGTTGTCCTCAGGGCTTAGTGGGCCAGGATGCGGTCCTTTCTCTCTCTCTCTCTCTTTCCCTCTCAGGTTGCTCTGGCATAGTCTGGGAAGGTCCACTACTCTCCCTGAGTTGTGTCTTCTGTGCTGTCCTCTGTAGTTCAATCTTCAGGGGAGGGGGTTGATGTAGCTAGGACTGGGACCGGCTAGATCTTGCTCTTAATCTTACTTTAGCCAGAGTTCTTATGGTCAGATCCTAGACCTTGCTTTGTGTACAACTGAGAGCTTACATGTCACCTCAATTTCAGGACTCCTACTCCACAACTTCTCCACTTATCTCCTCTAATGCTAAATCTAACAATCATTCATTCCCCTTGATAATCATTAATTCCCACATTTTTTTCACTTCCTCTTATTTCTCTACAACTTTAAACCAAGCCAAAACACACTGCCATTAAATAAATTCAGACTCATAGTGACCTATATAGGGTTTCTGAGACCACACAGCTTTATTCGAGCAGACAAGTTCATCTTTCTTCCACTGAGTGGCTGGTGGGTTTGAACCATCAACCTTGCAATTGGCAGTCCAAGGCTTAAGCTACTATAACTCCTTTCTTTACATCTCTACTTCTCTCATTACCTAGACTAAATGTCATAGTCCGTCATTTTGCCCTTTCATTCTTCATCATATTCTTCTGGCAAAAACAAAGAAACAAGCAAAAAAACAAAAACTGTTTAAACCCAATGCTCTACTGCTTTAACATATCTCTGAACCTAGTGACAATCTCTCAAGTTTTAGTGGAAATATTTATTTTTGTAGGACTTGTATTATAAACTAAAACTATGAAGTAGTAGCATGTGAGCATGTGTCAATACTCAGGATCAGTGGTGAGAGTGGGGATATCAGGAAGGTGGAGGGAGGGTGAGGGAGAAAGGGGGAACAGATGATAAGGTCTACATGTAACCTCCTCCCTGGAGGACGGCAGCGGAGAACTGGGTGAGGGAGACATCGGATGGTGTAATATATGATAAAATAATAACCATTTATAAATTATCAAGGGTTCAAGGGTAGAGGGGAGTGGGGAGGGAGGGGAAAATGAGGAGCCGATACCAAGGGCTCAAGTAGAAAGCAGGTGTTTTGAGAATGATGATGGCAACAAATGTACGAATGTGTTGGACTCAAATGATGTATGTACGGATTGTGAAAAGAGTTGTATGAGCCCCTAATAAAATGATTTTAAAAATAAAGATAATGATGATCATCATTATGAACAACATCTTAGCTCACTCTTTGCCAGGCAGGGCTCTAAGTGATTTATGAATGAATCTGAAATAGGTGCGATTTGGCATTTAATAATTGAGGAAAATAAGGTTGCGAGAAACTAAGTAATTTGCCTCATGTCAATTAGTTAATGAAGCTTGGATCAGAGACAGACTTGGGTCTATGAGCTGGACTCTTTAAATGCTAGCCCATACTGGCCTTGCATTTAACTTGATAAAACACCACCCCCAAAATGCCCTAGATGCTTATGTGGGGAGTTAATGTTAAGTGCCACTCACAAATGTAATCAGCGTTCCAAGTGCTTCAAGCAGGCTCCCTGATGATGGCATCAAAGTTCCCGTTTTGTGTAGTTTGTATGAAAGGCTGGGCTCCACAGTCAGTGTGCAGATCCTCTGATGCCTCTTCTCGGCCTCTGTTTTATCCCCTGGGCACTGCGAAGAGTTAGCTCACACGGTTACTAATCAAAGGGTGAGGGAAGCAAGTTCTTTCAGATGTGCCTTGGAAGAAAGACCTGGTGATCTGATGCCACCAGAAGTTGGAAAACTTCAGAAAAGATTCCTCCATGGAGCCTTTGGGTGGAGCATTGTCCGGCCGACATTTCATTTCAGATGCTTGGCCTCCGCAATGTGAGAGAGGAGATGTGTGTGGTTTTAAGTAATGGTAGCACATTCTTCTCTTCTCTCCCTCCTGGGAATAGGTTCTGCTTTAGGAAATCCCACTTGATCATAGAGATGAACCATAGAGTGAATCATAGATCACTAACATTTTACAGCAAAAGGGTATTATCCTGCTCTTTCATTGGTCCCATCAGGTGCCTTGGGGAGGCTACCAGCAATCCTATCAGTCTGCAGCACTAGTTGACAAATTCTCATGGAGTTTGCCTGGAAATTGCTTTGACTTTCACTTCTGGGCATATATTTGCCTCTAACGAGTAGTTGTCCTTCTTGTCTACCTTCTAAATCTCATTTGTTTAAGAGCCTTATTTGGTCAACTGTAATCTGAAAATTCATCCCTCCTCTATATGCTTGTTGTCATGTGCTAACTTGTGCATGACTATGATGCTGGAATCAGTTCCGACTCATCGCAACCACAGGCACAAGAGTGAAACTGAGCCAGTCCCATACTGTCCTTACAATCTTTGCCATGTGTGAGCTTGTTATTGCAATAACGGCATCAATCTAGCCTATTGATGGTCTTCATCTTTTTCTCTGATCATGGACTTTACCAAGCTTGATGTCCATATCTAGGGAATGGTCGCTCCTGATAACATGCCTAATGTATGTGACATGAAGTCTTGCCATCCTTGGGTCTATGGAGCAGTCAGCTAGCTGTATTTCATCCAAGGCAGGTTTACCTCTGTCATCCAATTTACTTCAGTTCTTCTGGCAGTCCATGGTGTAGCCAATATTCTTCAACAGTACTGAAATTTGAACTCATGACTTCTTTTTCATACTGGGCTGTCAAATAACAGCCAGGTCACTAAGAGAGGCCAAACTTCAGCAGAGCTTTCAGATTAAGTCAGACCAAGAAGAATGGCTTCTTCATCCTTCATTCTGAGAAGTAGCCATTGAAAACTGTACGCATCCCATAATAATTGCTTGAGATCTCAACTCAGTTACTATGGAAGCAACACCAGGGAAGTCAATTGCTAGAGTATACTGCTTGGTGAAGCAGAGGGCTCAAGCCTACACGGGGAATTCTGAAGGAAATAGATGGAAACAATGGCTGCAACAATGTAGTTAAGCATACCAGTAATCAGGCTGGACATGATTTCCTTCTGATTTTCATGGGTAACCATGAGTTTGAGGGAATGTACAGAGAATTCTGGGGAATAATTTCTGCCTTCCTTGCATCACAGAGACCTTAGTGGGGTGTCTTAGGGTGACTTCTGCTAGGGTGACAGCATGCAATCAGTTACTACTGAGAATTCTGATATGTGATTCAGAGATAGTCAAGTTGGCCCTACCGTTAGAATCAGTGCATAAATACATATGCCAGTCTATGGGGTGGTAATACTTTGTCGTGTGTGTGTGTGTGTGTGTGTGTGTGTATGTGTGTGTGTGTGTGTGTGTTGGATTAATATAGATAGCGAATGGCTCTCTTTATCACTGTATTTGAAAGGAAGCAAGGGTCACCACATAAATAGGAGCAGCTGGACAAGGGTCGATTTTCTTCAAATCCCAAGTCACTGAGCTGTCTATGAACATGCCTTGTCACCAGTTGGCTATAGGAATGCTCGCCAGCAGCAGCACCTGTGATTGGCATATACACAGCCCAGAGGAAGAGAGGGAGCAGCCATAGTTTGAAGCCAAGCCAGCAGGTGTAAGGCTACAGCACCTGTTTCCTAAAAGGATTTGTCATTGAGCCGTGGCAGAAAACGTGGCCCAGGGGCCTTGCTGACTCAGGCCTGGTGATGCGCAGTTATTGCACTCTGCGTGCCAGGCCGGCCACCTTAGGGCCAGGGAGATGAAGATGCCGTTTATGCTCTCTAGTACTATCATGTTTCATATGCTCGCTGCTAACAGAAATGTTGTTGGTTTGCGACCGCTCAGAGGGCCCTTGGAAGAAAGTCTTGTTCTGTAAAAGCAGCCATTGGAAACCGGACGGAGCACAGTGCAACTCCGACACAGATGGTGTCACCGTTGAATCTGAATTGACCGGACAGCAACTTTAAAAATAGATACCAAAATTTCGTGAATAAGGCGGGCATATGAAGACACCTTGTGTATTATTTTCATTGGCAAATCTTCAGATAAGGGTAGTGTACGCAGTCAACTTCGCACGGATTTCTAGTTTGGGCAGAGCTTCTGCTCCTCCGCGTCAGCTGCTGCACGGAGCCATGGGGGGAGAGTCCTCAGAAGGGAGACACAAGGGCCACAGGACTGGCAGCTCCGCAGGCGGCTTTCTCCCAGGAGGAGTGAAAGAGCAGGAAGTCAGTCAGCGGGTGACAGAGAACCGCTCACAGACGCAGGAGCTGCGCTGTCGCTACCGCCGGAAGGGTGTGCGAAGAGAGAGGAAATATGACATCAGCGCCAAGTGGAGGAAGAAGGTCTTTCTCTGGGCGGCCCACAGGAAGGCGATGGGATGTCTGGTCGAATTGGCTTGACACCTCTGTCCTGGGAAATTCTATCAGGTGACTCAGAAGAAAGCTGACTTGCCAAGTCACCTGTCATTGCAGGGGGGTGGGCGGCGCCGTGGGGGAACCCCGGACTGTAAGTCCCAGAAGGGCGGCGTGGGGCTTCACTGGCTAAAAAGGCTACCTAGAAAAAATACTTCATCGAATTTAACCTTGCCTCGCAGGGAAAAAGAAAAAAAACAACAGCCCCAAAACCCAGACTCGACTGTTTTCATTTTCCTCATGGAAATATAGACTGATTGCTTCAGTCATGAGATTTCCCACCTGTGATGGATTTTTCTTTTGTTTGGGAACAAAGATAATTGAGCAGGATGCAGGCCTGCGTTTTTGTTTAAAGAAAACGCAAAGCAAGGCAAACCACAGTTGTCAGTATCCTGATTCAGATGCTGGACACCCACCCCCCCACCCCCGTGGGTTTAGAATTCAATGTGGCCTTCTACTCGGTGCCCTGCAGGGCTTCCCAGGACTGGATTTTCAGTGGTACACTGCCTGGTCTCTCTGCCAAGGCGCTTCTCGTCGAACTGAGCCGCTGCCTAAGGTTGCGGTGAGCAGCTGAGCCATTTCCAAAGCTGCCAAACCCAGCGACTGCCTTTTGCTGAATAGATTCCCCGATAAACTAGATGAGACCAGAATATGCGTAGGTCTCACTCCATGATTCTGATTAGCAAAGGGCGCCTCTAATTTTCAAAAAGGGAAAACCATATATCATTAATTTGCGAATGACAAAGCTTGATTTAAGGAAATTAACTCACCCCCAGAGTTGCCCGGAGAAATATATCAGTATTCTGATTTGAAAAGAAGATGAAAAGCCATGGGAATGTTCGCTGCCTAACCCGGCATTGTGGTAGCCGTTGTCTTTCAAAACTAAAGGAATGGGCAAAATGGGTAACACTTCAGTCGCTGACAATCCTTCCTGAAATCAGGAACCTTATAGTTAAAATAAACAAAACCCAAATAAAAGCCAAACACATCAGATGACAAACAAAATTAGAAGCTTAACGAGCACCAAATGAGTGTGCTTTGGCAGGTTGGTGGAGACTTTGCTTTTTCTTTACCTGCATTTTCCACCAACTTTGGGGAGTATTTTTAAAGGAAAGGAGCCTTAAGGTTCATCAGATTTTAAGAGTTTGACAAAGGTAGTTTTGAGAGGAAGGTATATGAATATGCTTACTTCAATGGTAGAGTAAACATGCAAAATCTGAGAGGCAACACCAATGTTTGCATTTAAAACACATTTAAAATAAAACCCAAACCCCAAATGCATGTTTCTCAATTAGATAAGAGTAAAAACAAGAGGTTTCAGTGTTGGTTAAGGTAATGAAAATGACCCAGAATGGATAGTTCTTAAACAAAATAGAAATGGATTCCTTGTTCACGCAAATCCCCCCCAAATGATGTTCCAGAGAAGCAGGTAGCCACCAGTTAGGCAAGAGCAGGGTTCTTTCTTCTTTCTCCTTCCATACTGGACTGCACGGCCACTGTGCACATGTGGATGAAGCCAGTGAAGACAGAGGTGGGAGGATGAAGGGTGGCATGCGTCACTTACGCTCAACTTTCTATGGGCTAGAACGCAGTCGAATGCACTGACCGCATTGCAAGCAGAAAAAGTGGGAAATGTAGGTGAGCTTTTTTACAGCAGGAAGAAAGGTACTTGATGAAAAACAAATCGGTCTCAGCGTTTCTCTGCCCCAAACTATTCCCAGGTGCAATGTATATAAGCTGATTCCGTACTTTAGCAGTTGCTAGAGTGATAATTCTCTTTGCTGCTACTCATTGGAGTGTCAAAAGGTTCAAAGTGTGTGTGTGTGTTTGTGTGTTTGTGTGTGTGTGTGTGTGTGTGTGTGTGTGTGAGATTGATTTTTTAAATTCCACTGAGAGTTCTACCATTTTATGGAGTCCTGTTAAAATCTTTGTTGAGGATATTTCTCTTTTTCCTCTTCTGGCAACCCAACATTTCCCTCCTTCCTAATGGGATTCTACTTTTGTTTGGGAAAATCTTAGCACCCTGATCATACTCCACCCAGTTGAGCTGGTAAATCTGGGCATCTGCTTTTCCATCGTAAAATACAATGAAGGACCAGAGCTTTCCCATGCAACGGGATTGGCTGCCAACAGGTATTAATTTGCCTGACTCCAAGCAGTCAATGGATCTCACTCCCTCGGGCTTTGATTCTGTAGCACAGTGATGCAAAGTATTCATGCTTGGTGCCCTGGAAGCAGGGTGGAGCACTTGCTGGGGCCGAGAATTTCTGGTCCAGTTGATCTGTTTGAGCCTGATTTTTCAGCTTTGTACTTACATCTATGAGTTACTCAACATAGCTCCTATAAATGTTAAAGCTAAATTTATAAAAAGGGTTTATTGTGTGTAGAGAAATAACTCAACCTGATACAACATTGAAATCATCAAGCTTCCAAGACCAAACCAAGGAACGGGATAGGCATTGATCGAAGCCACGCAAGCAGTGCATTCAGATGAAGCGGGCTGAGCTCCTTACTAGCTAGGGGGCTGCGAACGATCACTTAACTCCTCTGAGTCTCGTTCTTCTTCCATATAAAACAGACTTAGTGGTGTCTATCAACAACAAACACAGCCATTTGTCTGTCAGTTCGTTGTACTGCTGTAGCTTGTGTGCTGCAGCGATGCTGGTAGTTGTGTCACTGGTGTTTTAAATGCCAGCAGGTCATCCAAAGTGAACAGGTTAAGTGCAAACGACGAAGAGGGACTGACTTTTCCAACTTTGGAGGAAGGAGCCACTGAAACCTTTTGTACAACTTCCAAATATTGTCAGAGACTGAAGGTCTAATGAATGGAAGCAGGACACTGTCAGAGAGAGTACCCAAAGACGGGTGCCCTCGGGTTGGAGAGAACTTGAAGTATGACCGGGGAGGAGCTGATTTCTCTGAGTGGACTTGACCGTGGTGACGTGGAAGGAGTAAGGCCTGTGGGAAGGGAGCCCACAGGATCTTCCTTTGCACATGGGCACCACTCAAGGTCACGAGGAACAGTTGCCACAAAATTCTGCCAAAGGTCAGAACTTGGAATACGCAAAGTACGAATCTAGCAGAATTGGTAGTCATCAAAAAGGAAATGAATTTAAAGGCTTTATTCACTATAGCTAAGGCTTTCTTTTAATTATGAGAAAACTTGTTACTAATTTCCTTAAAATAGTAACTTGCAGGTCCAGCATAAACAATTATATAAACACAATGTTTCTCTTTCCCTATTGGATTTGAAGTAATAGTAGCAAATGTAGCAGAAAAGACTATAATACTCTTTAAAAAATCAAGCAGTCCTATAAGGCTTACAATAAAAAAGCAGCAATTCCTTAAACCATCGGTGCCTGCTGCTGAAACACACTCTGCGTGACACTCACCAACGTTGACCTCTTTCAGCATTTCTCCTCTCTATGGCTACATGACTCCACCTACGTCTCTCGGTCCTCAGACTGTGTGGCTTGTACGTTGCTATGATGGTGGAAGCTTCGCCACAGGCTTTTCAGAGACAGCAGTGGTTCTCAACCTGTGGGTCACGACCCCTTTGGGGGTCAAACGACCCTTTCACAGGGGTTGCTCGATTCAGAGCAGTAGCAAAATTACAGTTATGAGGTAGCAACAAAATAATTTTATGGTTGGGGGTGCAACACGAGCTGTGTGAAAGGGTTGCGGTGTGAACAAGGTGACAATCACTGAGATACAGGCTGTCAGTGAAGCTTCTAGATTAGGGGTCAGCAAGTTGCTATGGGTGAGCCATATGTGGCTTCTTTGGTATGTACATGTAGCTCTGAAGTAAAATTGAAAAAAATCAAAGGTTATTATTCAGATAATCATGATTTCATTTGTTTGTAAAAATATCTCAATGGGTAGAATAAGTTTTAACTTATTGTGAGGTACAGGATCGGCTTTTCTATCTCAAAAGTTTGCTGACTCCTCTCCTAGGCTAAGGCAGAAGAAAAGCCTGGAGATTAATTTCCAAAAGTCTGTCGGTAAAAAGCCTGTGACTCACAACAGGACATTGCTTGTTGGAGTTCTGGAAGATGAGCCTCCTACATTGGATGGCGCTCAACATATGCAGTGGCCGCAGTGATGAACCCCAGCATGCCAGCGATCACAAGCAGGCAAGGACCCAGGCAAGATTTCACTCTGCTGTAGGTGGGGTGGCCCTGAGTTGGAACTGCCTCGATGCCAACTAACAACAAGAACAGCAATTATATCACTAATCATTTTTTACACTTATTTCTTTCATTTAATATAGCATCTAGCCATGTCTTACTATAGACAACCATGACTTAATTATCTTACTCTTTATCCTGATACATAGCAAGGCTAAGGTGACCAGATTTTAACATTGGTAAAGCGGGACACCATTGATAAAACTCATATCCTGGCGAAATAGCCACATGGCAGCCAAAAACCGTATACCCTAGCTTGTCGTGCATGCTTTCCAAAAATCGGGACTTTTTAAAAAACGTTGTGGGATGCGGGACAAATTGTTAGAAATTGGGACTGTCTCGCCCAAAGCAGGATGTCTGGTAACCTCCACTTTCTCATTGTAGCTGTGTTCTGGATAATGCTCTGTGTCAACTTGGTAGGCCAGCTATTTAGTCAAGTACTGATTTAAGTCTTGATGTGAAGATATTTTGTAAATGTGGCTAACATCCATCAGCAGCTGTAGTCTTGTAACTAGATAGATCTTATTCATAATATTCATTGCATGCTGATTTCTTTTTCCCTCCTTGCTTAGTTTTTGTTTTTCCTAAACAACAGTTGTTGTTTTTGGTATTGTTAGTTCTCCACACATCAATTAGAAATGATCTCCTCCCCAAATGTTTACAAGGGTGAAAACTTTCTGCAGGATGGGAAAACACACACTAGTTGCATTGCCGTCTTGGGTTCACTGCTTATAGACATATTCTTTCGAGCTGCTTCACAGTGGTGGTCCTGAGATTATGTTTCACAATCATACTGGAGTCTCTATTCCTGAATCTCAGGAATTCTTATTACTTGCTTTAATTTTCCATTTGGTCAAACACTCCCTACCTCAAGCTATTTCATGTGAAAGAATACATATGAAATAACGTTAAGAGATCTTGCATGAAAAAAAAATCTCTCTTGAACACCTACTGGTAAATTAGCAGGGTATGTAATTTTAGTTTGGGCACTATTTTTATTCAGATATTTGAAGGAATTGCTCCATTAATATCCAATCTTGCTATTCAGACATTTGATGATACTCTGTTTCTTCATTTTTTGGTATGTGATCGGCCTTAAACCAACTCTATAACATTGCTTGACTAGGGTGGAGGTGAGGCCACAAGGCTGATTGCTTCTGCCTTCTTGTGGACAAGGCAGAGGAGAGACTGTCTTGACTGAACAATGGTATCTGGAGTGTTTTTCATCTGATTGTAACCTGTTAACTGTCTTAATAAACCCCTTAATCATGAAGATTGTCTACGAGTTCTGTGTGGTCACTGTAATGAATTATCAAACCCAATCACAGATGATGTAGAGCGCCATGGGAGGGGTGGGATGGTTGGCATCAGAATAGAGTAGAAAGGGCTGGAGGGTGGGGCAGATGTGGCCTCAGCACACAGGCCTTGGCAGCGGAACCTGATGATGGTGATTGCCCTTCTCTCTGGCACAGCTGGAGGAGGTCAGCTGCCACCCTGCACATCATTCTTTTTGCAGCTATCTTCAAAGTGAGTCATATGCTTGCATTACTGTGTGGCTATGGTCAATCCATTTCATTGAGGGTTTTGCTTATTTTTCTGACTGTCTGCTTTGACAAGCATGCTGGTCTTTTGTTTTAAGTTCCTTCCAACCTAGGGGACTGATCCCCAAGCACTCTATCGGGCAATGGAATGCTGTTTTCCATTTAATGGAATTCCATTTGACGGAGTGTTATTTCCTGTAAAATGTTATTTGTATTTTATTTGCTGGGCTTCGGAAGTAGCTCAACAGAGTTTTCTTCTAATTTTTAGCCAAAAAAGATCTATGGGGAAAACAATCAGCAGAAGTGTATAGGCCTAATGAAGAATGTGTCAAGAAACTATATTTTCATTGCTTATTATTTTTTGTTTAATAAAGTTTTCTATGATTTTGCAGCAATGCCTTTCGATTCAATGGCAGCTAACAACAACAAACATTCTGGAAGCCTGATTATCTTACTGCTTAGTATAGTATAGTATAATTAACTGTACTTAAATTCTAATCTTATCAAGGCATTTCACCTTTTCCTTATCTGTGATGGGTATGCTGAACCATAATAAATTGTAAATGCTCAGTCTTCTACCAAAGTATGGTAGAGGCAGTGGCCTGGCTGAGTGGTTAGCAGAGATTTAACTTCATCTTATGTATATTTCCAACCTCATTCTGAACTTACTCCTTTCAATGTCATTGACATCTTTCCTGAGTCTTTTATAGATCTGTAGTGTGAAGCAACTTTCATCTTGCTAACTTCCATTTTGGAGATATTTGCTCCAGCAGCTAAATTTAAAGTTAAAATTAGTTACCCCTTGTTCAACCATCCTCCTTCCATCTTCCATAACTTTATTGGCAGGTCTCATTTGTTGCTATTTTGTTCTCTTTTTCCTTGAGGTTCTGCAGGTAAAAAAAATCACTTGAGAGTTTCTATAAGAGAGTGGAGGTAAAGTGCATTCAATTACCAAGTTTCGTGTGAAATTATCAAGACATGTGCCCCTCACCATCCCTGACATGATGGAAGAGAGAAACGGACGGCTTCATCAAAGATTTTTAGATCGTAGCTCAGAAGTTAAACACACTAGTTTATCTCAGAGTTTCTTGGGGTTTTTTTTTGCTATCACAAGTTGCAAGCTCCCATGAAACAAGAGACTGCAAAGTCTTTTATTCCATATGTGGGGAAGGAAGTCATGTCTGGATATTGGTGACGTATACCACATATTTAGTGAGCTATTACTATATTTCAAGCATTGCACTATTACACATGTTAATATAATATATACTTAGGAAACTCATTGACAATTTCCCTGCCCCTCACCATTACTACCTGTGTAATTATGGTCATTAGGAATACACAATTACAGAAAATGAGAACAACAGAAGTGTAGAAAACGTAGATTTCATGGTGTCTACCTCTTTATTTTGTGTGATATTAGAGAGTCAAGGCTGTAACGGGTTTGCGCAGAATCCGACGTCAGATTTGAAGCAGTTGTACAGTCTGTCCCCCGCCACATTAATTTCTAAAGTGAACTGCATTCCTTCTATTTTTTTTTTTGTAATTTGGAAGAAGGAATTTAGAGGCTTCAGTTAAGAAGTATAACCGGCGGCTCTTGAATAGATTCTGTCTCATCGTGACCATTGCCCTTTGGAGTATAACTGTGCTTCATGGGATGTTTTTTCCTTAAAATATATACACACTGATGTGTGTGTGTGTGTGTGTGTGTATATATATAATTATATATATATAATTAGGCTTACAGAGTATATCATCAGGCTTCACAATACAAAGAAAGTTACTTCCGTCGGGTCGATTCTGATTCATGGGGACCCTATTTATTTCCATAGATTTATTTATTGTTCTACTGCCCCCCTTGGGTTTCCAAGACTTACTCTTTACAGGAGTAGAAAGCCTCACGTTTCTCCTGCAGAGCCACTGGTGGTTTCAAACTGCTCACCTTGCAGTTAGCAGCTCAATGAGTAATCACCACACCACCAGTTCATGCACATTTTATGTCAACTCATAATTGCGACCCCCTCAATGCACCGTCACTTATTCTACTTCCTCCCTGTGTTTCCTATTGCTTTCCTTTAAAAACAAAAAACTTTCATGTAAATTAGGTAGTGGGTTACATGTCAGATCATTATTTTAGCATCCAACAAAGTAAATAGCCTCTTACCCCTCTCCACTTGTAGGATATTGTCTTCCCCTTCATCCAAGTTAACTAACCCCTATCCCCTTCTTCCCCTCCCACCCTGGTTACTGTCAAAATCTGTTTCTTATGGTGTCTTTTTAATTTTTCTTATGAGTATAGTTTTCTTGTTTTCTTTCCTATCAGTGATCTCTTACAATATTTTGCCTCTTCTGAAGGACTAACTTCACTCAGTAGATATCCAAATCTATCCATATCTCAAGGTGTCTCATCATTATTTTTTAGTGATATGTAGTCAATGTGCATATTTACCAAAATTTACTCATCCCTTCTCCCACTGATGGCATTTGACTTGTTTCTGTCTTCTTGCGGTGATGACCATGGGTGTCCTGTCTTCCTTGATTCTGTAGAGCATAAACTAAGGAGTGACATTGCTGGGTCATGTGGCATGTCTAGTCCCAATTGTTAGAGGAATGTCCAGACTTCTTTCCATGGTGGTTGTACTATCCTATCAGCAGTGTATGAGAGTTCCAGTCTCTCAGTACCACTATAGCATCTGTTGTTTTCTGCTTTTTTTCGACATTTCTATTAATTCTGTAGTGAGGTATTATCTCCTCATTGTTTTGATTTGCATATCTCAGATGGCTTATGAGCATTTCTCCACATCTTGCTGGTTCCTTGAATGTCTTCTTTGGCAAACTATTTATGTCCTCTGCTCATATTTTAATTGGGTTGTTTTTCTTCTTGTTGTTGAAGTATTGAATGAAGTTTTTGTAGATTTTAGAACTTTGTCCCTCGTCTGATGTCATTGCCTGATTTTCCCCCTGGGCTATGGGTTTTCTTTTTACTCTAGGTGAAATTTTCTGAAGCACATAAGTGTCTTATTTTTAGGAGGTCCCAGTCACCTATGTTGTCATAGATGCTGCATGCATAATTTTCATTCTTGAAAGTGTCCACGCCATGGATTAGAAGCCTTTATTAATCTCTACTTTTCATCAGTGATATTTACAATTCTAGGGCTTATCACATATCTGTTTTTCTTAACCATTCTGCTAGTCTCTGTCCATCACTGGTGCATTTAATCCATTTACATTCAGTGTCATTGTTGATGGGTATGAATTAATTGCTGTCATTTGTAGTGTGTTTTAGTGTGTGCTTTGTTGATTTCTTTGTTTCTCATAATTTTCTGTGTTGAGATTGTTTTGTTTATTTGTCTTCATTGTGTACTGATATATCTGACTCCCCATGATCAGTATTATCAGCTTAATTTGCTTTGGTAACTAAAATGACTGCGTTGACTTCTGGGTGGTGTTATCTTTTGTGTTGATTTTAGATTGATCTCTGATCTTCTTGTTCATTCTGTCCAAAGAAGTTCCCTTGGTATTTTTGACAAGATTGGTCTTATTTTTATGAATTCTTTAACTTCCCCTTATCTGGAAATGCCTTTATTTCTTTTCTGTAGTTGATAGATAATTCTCCTGGATATTGGATTCTTGGTTGACAATTTTTTCTTTCATAATTTTACAAATGTCTTTCTGTTACCTTCTTGCCTGTGTGGTTTGTGATGAAGAATGTGAGCTTAGTCTTATTGCTTTTCTTTCTAGGTAAGATTTTATTTTCCCTAAACTGCTTTCATTTCCCCCCTTGTCTTTGATTTTTGAAAGTTGGATTGTATTATACCTTTGTTATTTTCTGACGAGGTCTATCCTGTTTGAGGTTTTTCCGCTTCCTTGGTGGCTATTTTCTCCCCTTCATGACAGCAGGGATTTTCTGCCAACAGCTCTTGGGAAAATTTTTATCTGCTTTATCTGTGTGTTTGACTCTTCATGTTCTGGAACTTTTACAATTTGCATCTTATTCCTTTTGAGAGAATCCCATGTAATCCTCAGTCTTTCTCCAGATTTAAAAAAATCTGGATTTTTAAAAATATAATTTGGTATTGCGAGAACTTTCCTGAAGCACCCTAATTCAGCCTTCCTTGTCTTCAGCTCTACTTCTTTGTTCTCTCAAGGCGTTATGGATCTCTACTATCTTAGTATTTACCTTCTGGATTTCTATCTGTTGTTTTTTATGATCTCTAGTTTTTCATCTGTTTTGTGAGATTTTTCTTACAGAGATTTACTGAATTCTTTTATCATTTGTCTATGCTTTTTTACCCCATAGTTACCTCGACTTTCCCCCATTCCTTAAAAGTACCTATGACTAATTCTTCTGGTCTTTCCAATCTATATATTCCTCAAGGAGGTCTTTTGGGTCCATAAGTGGTTCACGCTTTTGTACCATTCTGCCTTGTTGCTTTGTACCAACTGCAATTATTTGGTGCTTTAAACGTTAAGTTTATTTGTTGATCAGGTGATTCTGGAGTGGGATGTGGTCCCGGTGCACCAGGTGTAGCTGTTGTTGGTGCAACTGTGAGAGAGTAGACTCTGTCAGGTGGAGTGACACAGGAATGTTTTTTTCCCCTAAGACAAATAAGCCATGGCAAACATAAGCAAACAAGTCAATTTTAAAAAAGCTCACTACACATACACAAACACACAAACAAATAAAATGCATCCAGTCTAGAGGCAGCAGTTGAAAACAAAAGGAAATGATAAAAGAAAGGGGAAAAATTTTTAAGTTCATTACCTAGCCCTTGTAGCCCCAGATGCCTGCCAACTTCTGCGGGCACTGAGTGGGTGTTTTGAGCAGCTGCTCCAGCCCCAGAACACAGGAATCTGTGGGCCTTGACTGTCTAGCACTCCTCTGCTAGCTTAAAATAAGTGCCCCAACCTGGCTCCAGCAACCCTCCTCTAAAGCTCTGCTCTACTGCTTAACAAAGCTACCTGTGGACTCTGGTAACAGTTGGCCCTTTCTTCTGCCACAGCGAGCAGCAGGGGGTTATTTGACCTCACCTCTTAGTGCTGTATTAGCAGGTGCTTCCTTCTTCCATGCAGAGACAGAGCATGTCATCCTAATTTAGAGACAGAGAGAGAGAAAAAAGGAGGGTTTGTAGCCGAAGGCTGTTAGCTAACCTGTTCCCCCAGTTAAGTAACAGAAAAGGAAAATCCTCAATGTTGATTCTGATAGTACCTGCCCACCAGTGACTATGTGAGCCTGTGAAACATGCATGCAGGTGACTGTCCTCGAGAACCGAAGATGGCTCAGTCCCCACTACAACTGCCACGAGGAGGAATTGTTGGGCACTCCCAAGCCACTTCTCCTCTGTCCACATTTCCTGTCCAGGGAATGTAGAACTTAGTTGAGTTGGTTTTTCTCTGTGAATATAGGTTCACCTCACTTAACTTTTCTCTTTTTCTGCAGAGATTCAGGACTCCAGATGTTGCCTTCTGATTAGTTTTCTCCTTTTTGTTTTGGTTGTTGTTTATGATTTCTAAAGTGTATCTGTCTAAGCTGCTGTTTTTTGTTAGACATCTTCTTGTCTCTTTTCTAAACCTCTGAACTTATTTATTGGGTAAATGCTGCCTTTTTCTTCTTAAGTGGTTGATTATTCTACTACAGCAGTTCTCAACCTGTGGGTCTCGACTCCATTGGGGGTCACAGAGGCTGCCCAATTGATAACAGTAGCAAAATTACAGTTATGAAGTAGCAATTAAAATAATTTTATGGTTGGGCGGGGGTCACCACAACATGAGGAATTGTATGAAAGGGTCGTGGCATTAGGAAGGTTGAGAACCACTGTTCTACTATAAGGAAGAATTCATTTCCTGATCTGAAGGGAGGCTAGGGATCATGGTCTTGGGTGTCTCACCAGTCTCTATCCAATCAGTAAGGCTGGTCTCTTTTTTCCATAGACAATTTAATGGCTGATTTGGGGGAGGGGGTGGTGGTAGAAGGGAGGAGTAGATTTCCAAGTCTTTCTCTTTAGATATCTGGGTGGATTTAAACCTCCAACCTTTTAGTCAGGAGATGAATGCTTAAACTGTGTGCACCACCAGAGATTCCACCATTCAAGGAGCAAACATACCTTTGCCCCATGGAATTGATTGTATTAATGAGTAACTTGGTGCTTGCCATGGGTCAGCAAGGATTGAGTTGATACATCAGTGTAAAAATGGCACAGAGATTACATCTCACCTCCTGTGGTTAAATAATGGAGAAGGAGACTTGAACTTCTCACCAATCCAAGGCCTTTTGGCATGAGGTAGAGGTCAGGCATGCCTTGACCTTTCATCTTTCTTGCACTCTATTCTGCCACCAACTTTTTCTCCTATGATACTGTGCTTCCATGTTAGTGTTTCTGTGTTAGTCCGGGTAGACTGGAGAAACAAATTCATAGACACATATGTATATAAGGGAGAGGTTTATATACAAGAGGAATTGAACATTGAGAAAACGTCCCAACCCAGTCCAGTCCAAAGCCATAAGTCTGATCTTAGCCCATATGTCCAATATCCATCTATAAAGTCCTCTTCAGATTCATGAAACACATGCAATGAAGCCAAATGTAGGATGATCACCAGTCAGTGGATAGAAAGTCTTTGGATCCTGTGGCATTGTAAGCATCTCAGTGCTGGCAGGGGTCTTTTTGTGGCTCCTCCAGCTTCGGAGGTCTGGTTGCATCCATGTGGCTTGTCTTCTGCAATGTCTCCCAGGAAATAACAGAGAGAGAGAGCATGTGTCTTCCACCTCCAAGGAGGAAGTACCAGATTCCCCAGAGATCTCAGGAGAAGACCATGCCAACACAGAAGTCTCATTGGCTATCTCCAGATTGACAGCCTAGACTCCACCCCTACACTCTTAATCCTTAAATTGACACCAGATTAGGTGACTGCCACACTGGTTTTGATAATCTGTAGCAATGGCCACACAGAACTCACAGACAATACTCATGATTAAGATGGTTTATTATGGGAGTTAATGGGTTACCACAAGCCAGGATGAGAAAACATTAAAGATACAGTCATTGATTCCTAGTCACACTTCTCTCCGCCAGCAGTCAAGTTTCTCTTGACATCAGTCTCTCAACCATGCGGTCCCTTGACCTGTGCTTCAAAGGGCCAGGAAGGCCACCAGTCTCAGTCTGGGTGCTTCTGCTTTACTTTGCCTCGTGGTCTCCTTGCCTTGCCCTCTGTCATCTGCTGCCTCTGCCACTTTAGCCAGGGATTTCCAAGGCCTTCCACTCATGACTCATCTATCTTGATGCTCCTAAGAATTCGATCTGCTTCTGAGATAGCTCCCTTAGACACAGAAGATTGTCCTTAACGGAGATGTGGGTTTTGTCTCCCAGCAGATGATAGTCCAAGGAAACAAAAGGTGGTAACTTGAGTCACACGCTCTAGTAAGGTGAAAACTCAGAATACATCCTACCTTAATCCTGTTCAGAAGCCTAAGAGCACTCCTTCTGAAATGGGACTATAGCCACAGGCACAGTGGCTCAAGTGTACACCCAAAGAGAAAGTGGATAGAGAGAGGAGCCAGATTAAGAAGTCCCACTTCAACACAGTCAGATAATGTGTGTTATTAACAATATATCACCAATGGCCAGTTCTCTTCATCTTCCTGGGAGAAAGATGAGGCTGTTGGTGCCAGTACAGTTTTACAGGCTTAGAAAGCCCCAGAGAGTTCCGTGCTGTGCTTGTAGGGCTCCATGAATTGGACTCTACTCGAAGGGAGTGGGTTTGGTTTGGGTTTGGGGATGGCCAGATGTGAGAAAAAGACCGATAATGTAGAAGGTACCCAGCTAATCAGATTCAAGGAATCAACTCTAGCTATCAATGTGTTACCATGTGTTCCTGCCACATTGCCTCACGATTAAGTTCTCTGTGACCTTGAAAACTGTTGTAAGGTAGTGAGTACACAGTAAAGATTTTTTGGTGGATTGAGAGTTGGATATGGGCAAATATTTTCACAACAGGGCTGCTTCATCTTTGGTAACCCTGTGTCAAAAACTGTGCTTACTACTTAGTCGCTATTTTAAAATTCCTTGTGGAACAGCCACAACAAAAAGCTGGCGTCCAAAGTGGGGACAACGAGGCTGTAGATTATCAATGAACAATTCCATCCAACATAAAACTTAGATTTTTAACCAATGCCTATACATCAAATGTAGAATATATATTTCCTATATTCTTAGAACTCTTCAAACTTGCCCTGATGATATGAAAGAAAAGGGGGGATTCAAGATCTTTCCCCCAACATATGGGATTTTATGAGTCAAGTCACGGGGAAAATCTGACTCCGCGTAGACTTCCACTTGGTAAGCCGAGGTTCTTCCGTAGGCTGGTGTCAAGAGTTGCGTCTGGGAGTTCAGACCACGTGGGGGAATGAATCCAAAATTGACTCATGCTCGGTGGAAGAAACCTACACCAAATCTGGATGAGAGGATTTGACTGTGAGTGCTAGGGATACAACTGCTGATTATAGAAGAGAATGGTGACCAGCGCATGAATTTCGTTTTACTGACTACCTGCTGCCTTCATTAATACTGAGGTTAACATGCAACAGGACCAGAAATTTTTGCTGACGCTTAATACTTAACCATAGCCATTTTTTCAGAAAGAAAGTCTAGCTGAAAAGAAAAAAGAAAGTTTTCGGCCCCTCTGTTTTAGTCATATGATCACACCTGGCCTCCCCGTGGCTTTGTAAAAACGTTTCAGAAGCATCTTGGTGGTGAATTATTCTGCAGTCTCAGTGTTGGCTGAACCAACAAAGTGTGAAACCTCTAGTTTGCATGTGCAATAGAAGGTGTTTTACAGGCAGAAAGGAGAGAGAAAAGTCTTCTTTGTTCGGCAAACTTGACAAGACAGGAAAAGGTCATAAAGGATACATTATTATAATGATAACATTTAAAAATGGAAACCCAATGGCAAGTGATATCTTGCTAGCCTGGGCTGCAAGGCTGACTACATCGTTAGTAGCCTCTTGTGTGAAATGAAAAACTTCTTTGGAGTTGCAAGATGATGACAATAGCGCCTCAATCCATGCCTGGGCCTGGTGCCATCTTACTAGTTTTTTGTTTCTGAAAGAAATGACGATTCCTTCTCAAATTTCACAGGACAAAACCCAAATCAGAGTCCAGTGGTGTTATTTGGATTCACATGATCTACATAGTTATGGCATATTGTGAGGTGCCATTGGGTTGATTTTCAACTCCTAGTGGCCCAGTAAATTGAGTAGAACTTTTATACGTGATCCTATTGGATAAATAGCCACGTCGTTCACCTGCTGGGGAGGTTTGAACCATCAACATTTTTACATTAGGATGCAGTCAAGTTCTTACCTGTTGTGCCGCCATGGCTTCAGGCATGGTTATAGGTTCATAGAATACACTTAATGGATATTGATTGGGGAACATGTAGGTTAGAAGAGGGACTTTGACTCTAGACTCACCTCTATTCAAGACTCCGTTGAATGACCTTAGAGATAACACTTAATTTCTCCGGGCCTTGATTTACTAAACTAAAACTAAAAAGTAAGGGGTAGTCCATAGGTAATCTCTATTATTCCATAGTGCTGTGCTTTTTGTAATGCCATCAAGAGTTATTAGGGTTGAGATTTTAGTCTTGAAGTTATGAATCCTAAATATGTGACCTATTGTAACATATGTTTAATGTGCATCTGTAATTTTGAATAGACATCATTTCCTATTATGGCTTAAGCTATTCTTAACTCCTTACTCCCAGTCGCAGCGTCGAATGGGTAAGTCCAGGGATAAGGCAGAACTCATTTTTATTCCTTTCCAGAAAGCTGAAAATATTTCTTTCAGTAGCTCAGACTGCTCAGTCTTTTCCTAGAAGGTGCCGGTGCCTGCAGTAAGTCTGTGGCTTTGATACGGGATTCTCGTGGCTTACTCTGTAAGCATATTCTCTGGATTGTAATCTCCCCTCATAGTGCTCTGAATGCAGCAACGTGATTTCCACACTCTTCATTTAATTAGATGGCCCTGTGGTCCCACAGATATTTTTTGATATTGTGTGGATGCATAGACATACAAGAAAAAATATATATAAATTCAGCGTATAGATTTTGATCTTGTACAGCTATGTAAGGACCCTGCCACAGTGGTGAAATTCTTGGCTGCTATCCAAATGGCCTGGGTTTCAAGCCCTCTGGCTGCTCTGTGGAAGGAAGATGCGGCAGTCTGCTTTCAAAAGGCTTGCAGCATTGGAAGCGCTATGGGCCGTTCTACTCAGTCTGCAGGGTCATCATCTACGTAACTGTCTACTGAACTTGTGAGGGCAGGAACTCAAGGGGACTGTGCTGTTGTTCTAGGTCTCCACAATTTTCCACCCCTGACAAGGCACAATCTTACCAGAGTTATATCACTTGTTTTATTGGAAAATATTTACGTTTCCTTCCCTGACAGGTTGCTGCTGTATCCAGGTTCTAACGATCCTGGACTTTACTGGATATGATGAATATAGATATATATTCAAAGTATATTAAAGATCAAAATGTATCTGAGAGATCACTCACCCCCAAAGCCACTGCTCTTAAGAGTTGATTCTGATTCATATAGAGTTTCTGAGACTATAAACCTTTATAGGCGCAAATAGCTTTACCTTTCTCCCAAAGAGTAGCTGGTGAGTTTGAACTGCCAACCTTGTGGTTAAGAGTCCAACACTCAACTGACCAGCACCACCAGTTCTGTTTCATGGTCATAGTCCATGTCAAGGAAGTGAGGCGTGTGGAGATTTCATTGTTGCATATGACACACATTCGTTGAAGTAAGATAATTGGTGGCTAAGTGGTAGAATCTGTACCTTCCATGTGTGAAATCAGGATCTGTTCCAGCCATCAAGCCCATGTATTGCCACCACCCATCTTTTAGTGGTGACTTGCATGTTGAAATTAAGCTGAGCAGGTTTCAACAGAGTTTCCAGATGAAGATGGACTAGAAAGAAAGGCCTGGTGATCTACTCCTGAAAATCAGCCGTTGAAAATCTTACAGATTATAGCAGTCTCATCTGCAACGCGATGAAGGTGCAAAACCAGACAGCACTTCGTTCCCCTGGGCCTGGGTCCTAGACAGGAGTGGCAGCAATAGTATACTTACAAACCATAGTCCCTTTTTCACATGTCACAGTCATAAAATAATGCATGCAATTGGCCCAATCATCAGGTATTGTAGAAAGAGCTACAGCATCATATTTCCAACATTGATCCTAAATTCTGCTTAATTAGAAATGGTTTCTAATAAGCTAGACTGATTGACATTTGGATGAGAAATTAATGAGTAGCTCAAAGTAGATCCTTAATCATTCACATACCATTGCTTCAATGCTGCCTATAGGCAAGTCTCCATGCTAAGATGTTTTAGGTAAAAGGAGGGTGTTATAAAAGTGATCAAGGAGAATTTCTGATTTTAAGCACCTAATCTCGCCTGTATAAGACATATGGGTAGGTAACTTTAATATGAGATTGTAGGAGCGAGACTCAAAGAAAGGTATCAAGTGCTAGGTTGGTAGAGAAGAGATGAGATTCATTTTAAGTAGGTAAATGATGAGAGATCTATTTAATGGGTATGATGGTTTGAAGGCTAGTTTTTAAGATAGCTCAGAAGGACAACTGCCACTATGAGGGGAGCTAATGAGGACAAAGGAAACTTAAGTCTAAACAAATAGCCTGAACAGAGCTTCAGGGTGTTTCTAAAGGAAGGACTACTCTTCCAACATATCTGAATAACATTGCTGTTATCTGCCCTTAAGTGGATCTCAGCTCATGGTGATCCATATTCAACAAATCAAAACACTGCCTGGTACTGTGCCATCTATGGATTGGACAATGTTCCAACGTGATCTATAGAGTTTTCATTGGCTGATTTTTATTGGATTTTCTTAGATTTTCGGTCTTACTACGGAAGCTCCACAGAATCTTTTTCAGTACCATATCAACATCCAAGTCATCACCGACAGGTAGATAGTGGCTACACATGGAATGCCTTGGCCAGGAAGCATTGGCGGTTGAGTGCTAGAATTGTGGCCTCTCCTGTGGGACACCAGGATTGAATAACAACAGGCAACATGTATTGAGTGTTTACAACAAGCAAGGCAAACATTGAAGCTACTGTTGTTGCTAGCTATCACCAAGTCCATGATATGTCTTCATGACCCATTTTACAGATAAGAAAAAATGTATCACACCAAAGTTAAGAAACAAACTCCTATGTACATTAGCTCTATGATCGTAGTTAAGATCACATAGCTATAAAGAGGAGCCAAGGTTCAAGTCTCTTCACCCATAATCACGATGATCTAGATGATAATCTAGATAATCACGATGATCTACAATATACAGTGCAGGTAGCCATGTGATCCCAAAATAGTGGACTTCATGAAGAAGTTACCAAGGGAAGAGGAGATATCTTGGATTTTGTAACAGAATGGAAAATGAATAAAAGGGGTTTTAAAAAAAACACCAAAAGATTCTCTATTATTATTTTAAAATTATTGATAAACTGGATCTCTCTTATACCGTAGCCAGAACTATATTCTTAAATATGGGAGTCACTAGTCACTTGGAGGTATTGAGCACATGAAATATAAAACTTCAAAATAAAGCAGCACAACCCACTGCAATGGGCTAAATTCCAACTCAAAGTGCCCCCACAGGGCAAAGTAGAACTGCTGTGCTGAGTTTCTGGGGCTGTAAGTCTGTGGAAGCAGGCAGCCTCCTCCTTCTACCTTAGAGGAGTTGATGGGTTCAACCGAATAGCAAGACTTTGTGGTTATGAGTCCCATGTTTAAGACATTGCACCACTAGGATGCCTTTCATTTGAAAACTCCTGAATCCAAAAAGATGTGCTGCAGGTGCGAAGTGGACACTGGGTTTTCAGGAGCTGAGAAGAAGGAGCCCTAGCGGTGGAATGGTTACATGTGGGGCTGAGATCCAAAAGGGCAAGCGGTTCACAGATCCAACTTTTCCTCCCATAAAGAGTTACAGTCTTGGAAACTCATGGGGGAAGTTTTACCCTGGCCTACAGGGTCACTATGAGTGGGCATCGATGGCAGTGAAGTTTGGTTTGATTTTGATTTGGGTGGCGATGGTGGGTAAGTGTTGGGCAGCTGACTGAAAAGTCAAGATCAATAGTTCAAACCCATCAGCTACTCAACTCCAAGGAAGTCAGTGTTCTGTAGAATCACTGTGATTCCAAATTGACTCCATGACAGTGGCAAAGAAAGAAATAGAATATAAAACATCCGCTCAGTAATTTTGTATGTTGACCCATGTTTAAATGATTACTTTTCCAGGTATTGGGTTACATACAATATAGTTTATGTTTTAGCGCTTATTTTTCTGCTTCCACTTGTGGTACTGGAGCACCTCAGATGATTTACAATGACCGATGTGGCTTAGTACAGTAAACTTCCATTGGGCAGTGTTGGTCTGGAGCAATTTGTAACACGAGGTGGGTATTTTACCAGCTGACTCTGATGGAGAACTTTATCCCACATTCATCTTGTAACCACATTCTGTCCTTGCTTTTTAATTTGCAAGAAAACTTTTGAAGAATTGTTCCTTTTGTAAAGGGTTGAGAGTCTTAGAGTTTCCTTTTCACTGGTTCCCAACCACAAACAAACGATCAATGTAACATGACTGATGAAGTGTCAACATTTTACAAAGACAAAGGGAAGAACTGCAAGAAAAAAAATTTCAGTCCCTGAATGGTGTGAAGTAAACGTGCTTTCAAAGGATCCCGCAAGATTGGCACAGGTGGATCTAATGGGTCCGTCTCCTCCTCAGAGAATGCAGGGAGTTGATAGGAAATTCTAACTACCACACCGAAATGCCGCAACCATGCTTAATAATGCAAACTAACTAGCATCACCACCTATCTGTCACCATCTCCTGTTTAAAAAAAACTTGTGAAAAAGACGTAATCCTGATGAGACTTCAATCAGGTATAAATACCATTCGCTAAAGGAGATAGGGTACACTGCTTTGATCACCAGCAAACCTGCTTTTAGGCAAGAGCGCCCAAGTCTCCATTGTTCTGATCAACTTCATACAGGAGCTACTAATTCCAGCACCTTCGGCCTAACTTGCTTCTGAAATGATGAATTATACAAGCTATTTCTTAGCTCTTCAGCTTTGCATCATTTTGGGGTCTTCTGGCTGTTTTTGCCAGGCCACCGTTTTGAGAGAGATTCAGAACCTAAAAGAATATTTTGTAAGTATGATCTTTTAATAACTTAACAATAATAATTATATTTAATAATTTTATTCAGCCACTTGCTTGTGGCTGAAAATGACTGACCTTAGATTTGAAGCTGTATCTGTGTTAGGTTGTTATCAGTAGGCTGGATATTCTAGATAGCCATTGTTTTTAACCCTCTGTTCAATTTGCTCTAGAAAAGGAGAGGGAATTCTGGACTCTTCCCACAGATAGGCATGATATGGGAATAAGTCATAGTACCATGCTGATAATTTTGTGATGAGACCTTATTCATGGACTGTGATAAATATAGTGATCAACATCTTGGGGAAAAATAGCTGTCAGTGGCTAATGGACTTGGCGGCTCACTAAGAGCTTGGTGGCACAATCCTCGCCGCCCCCCCCCGCCCCCGGCTGACCCCCCCAGCTTTGTGTGGGAATGATGTGGCAGTCTGCTTCCAAAAAGCTTCCCCAGGCTTGGAAATCCTGTGGGACAACGTGACGTTGTCTTATGGAGTCGCATTGAGTTGGATACTAGACAACAACAAGTTATCTATTTACAACTAGGAAAGGGGCATAAAAGTTCAAAGTTAGCAGTTGAGAATAGTATAAGGAGTCAACAATCAATTAAAGTACAAGAATCTGAGGTTCTTAAAATAGTGGCTTAAAGAAAAAAAAATCCCTAATATAGCTGGTTTTCTTCTGAAAGTGGTTTCAACATCCTACTGCCCTCTCTCTCTCTGTAATTCTGGTGAATTATTCCTTAGCTCAGTCACTTGCTGAGATTTTATGACAGTTATGATTTTGGCTTATCGTTTTCAAGATTTTTTAAAAATGAATTTGTTTTTCAATTTTATTTGTGGCTAATGGGAATAGTTTTTGCACATTTTTTTGTCCCAAGTTTCACAATTATAGTAATGGCTATTATAAATTATTCACACATTCACAAACCATTTTATCCTTGCCAAGGAAAATTAAGTATATATTGATATCTATCTATATCTGTATCTAGTAAAATCAACATAATATTGTGTTGGAGGGCACACATTGATACAATAGAGGCCTAGACCATGGGGGGGGGGGAGGCAGTTTTTTCTGGTGCAATAGCTTTGTTGTTGTTGCTGTTGTGTTTGAACTAGAAACTCTCCTTAGGTCATTATAGTTATTTGGGACATTTTAAGTATTACCTGTCTTATTGAGTTCATTTGTGACATGGTCATTTAAGGATTTCACTAGCAAATAAGGAAGTGAAAAGCGAAGGTCGCTTGGGGCTCTATATACCATCATAGCCATTAGGAACTGTCAACTTCAGAACAGAACAGAAAGGCTGACAAGAAAACCAGTGAATATTGTCATTATCTGAGTTCAGTAAAACTTTAAGTACATTTTGAGACAAACTATAAGCTATTTTCTCTCCCATTTTCTCCCTCTCGTTTTTGTAGAATGCAAGTGATGCAGATGTAGCTGATGGGAAGCCTCTTTTCTCAGACATCTTGAGGAACTGGAGCAATGTAAGGTGAACCTGTCCACGGGGCTGCCTGACCTGGTGCTCATTTTCTGTGGATAAATACACAGCATCCTCTCTGTGTTCTTTTCTCCCAAGGAGAGTGACAGAAAAGTAATTCAGAGCCAGATTGTGTCCTTCTACTTAAAAATGTTTGAAAACTTTGAAGGCAACCCGCTCATCCGCAAAAGCCTGAACACCATCAAGGAAGACCTCTTTGTGAACTTCTTCAATAGCAGCGGCACCAAACAAGAAGACTTCCTAAGGCTGATTAAAACTCCGGTACGTGGGTCTTCTTTTTAGCTGCCCAAAAGTAGACATTAGCTCCAGGACCAAAGCAATGACATGGATCTGTGGCAGAAACTCCTCCTAACTTATCCCAGCTATGCTTTGGGCTTCTTTGCAAAGACAGTGTGGGTACCCTATACATTTGTTATCTGGAAAAAATGCTGGCATTGGGAGCATCGTGCAAGGACAGGTTGATGGACACATCCAGGGGTGAGAGGAAGAGGTGGAAGAAATGCAGGAGAATATAGAGGGTTTCCTTGTTAGTTGGAATGGTCAATGTCCTTGGCTGTTCACGGAAAGGGTTAGAGTCCATCCGGAGGCATGTGTCATCAAAACCCAGTCAGTGAAGACGCTATGAAGTGTAATTCTCCTCTGACACAGTCGGGGGCCCCCATCTGAACCGGTGTCAACTCTACAGCAACTGATTTTTGTTTTTTAAATTGAGAGCACATTCTTTCATTGTCCCTTGTGTATGCGATGGAAACTCTCCTGTTTTGTATGGGAGGTCACATGTGTTAGTGGAAAGAGCAGTAGGAGGGGGTGAGAAGATGGGTGTTCTCCCACCAGCTCTGCCACCCAGGCCCTGCAAGACCTCAAATGAATCACCTTGCTGGTGAGGGCTCAGTCTTCTCATCTTAAAAGAAACACATCAGTCTCACTACATACTTTCTGCTCACTGCAGGATGTCTTCTGCCCTACAACTTTAAACTGTTAAGCATAGAAAAAATAAGATAGGAGAGAGTGAATATCTTGGAATGGAGCCCTGGTGGCACAGTGGTTAAGTCTTCTGTTGGTAACAGCAAGGTTGGTGGTTCAAAACCGCCAGCTACTATATGGGAGAAAGATGTGATGATCTGCTTTTGTAGAGATTTATGCCTTGGAAACCGTCTGGGACAGTTCTGCCTCGTTCTATAGGGCATCTAGGTGTCAGAACAGACTCAAAGCTAACAGTTTTGCTATAGAAGTCTTTGAGAAGGCACTAGGGAGCATCCTATGGCCAGCCTCTCAGACTGTGCAGTCTACGGTATATATTCGACTATAAGCCAACCCGAATATCAGCTGAGGCACCTAATTTTATCACAAAAACTGCATTAAAAATGTGCCGAAAAATTCAACTTATACACGAGTATATACGGTAATTATAGGTGAGGCCTTTGTGATTGTTTACTTTAGAAGGGGAGAAAAGGGTCAGGTTAATACCTTATGAAAGCATTGTCTATCAAGATTTTAAAGAAAATTTCAACTAATGAAAACCTTAGGCTCCCAAAGCATTGACTCTTTTAAATTAAGAGTGTCAGATGTTGAAAGATAACATTGAAGCACAAAGACAGATTTGTTTTTCAAAATTTTATCTCTGAGACAAAGGTCTTCAGATTCATTGAAGTTTGACTTTGATGTAAATGAGCTTGAACAATAGTGATAGGGGTCCTGTTAGGACATGTTCTCCCATGATTTTTTCCCACTTTTTGCCCTACCTGGATCTCCTTCTCCCTCCAATGTATGACTCCTAGAATGAAAATAAATGCTTGTTCTTCAGGATGTCTCTAGGCCCTGTAGGTCGTAAGATTAATGTCTTGGAAATATTATCAAGCAACTGTTTTCCATGGATACAATGTTGTCCAACACTCAGCAGATTTCTCCTGACCAGTCTTGAGGTAGAGAGGACACCCTTCCTACCCCAGTGCTGTCCCTGGTTTGGTCTGGCGTTCAGCTTTCTTAGTGTTGCTTTGAACAATGGAGGGAGAAATGTTCCACTTGCGAACACACAGTCCGTAGGGAAGTCTACCATGCTCTGATTAGGCTTTGCAAGGGAAAACAGCTGTTGATCTCCCCATCCTTTTGGAAGTTTCAGGACCCCGGCTTCATGATTGGAAATCCTGAGTGAGCGCTCAACCATTGTCCTCTTTGATGTACTTGCTAGCATATTTTAGACATGGGATGTCCTTTGAACAATTAGTTGCTGCAGTCTAGACACCTTAGGCATTCTCAGAAATAGAGCAAGGTGACCACAGCGTTTCCAGCCTTGGAAAGAAGTTATCATCAGAGCTCAAACTAATGTACGTAATTCTCAATTTGTCTTAGGCAAGGATTCACCAAAGTGGGAGACACCACACCCTGGGGTACTGCAATGATCCAGGGGGCCGCAAAATAAGCAATGGAGTATTTCTTTAAGGGAGCGGTAGCCTTAAAAAGTTTGGGTACCTATGAATCTAAATGGGCCTATTGACTAGAGGGAGGGATTCCAAATAGTTCAATGTATGGGCATAGAGAGCAGGCTACAGGAGAATTTGGCTGTAATTCCCAATTTTAAATGCAACAGATCAGTGAATATGGATTATTATATATAAATCCTATGCATCTGGTGATTTTTAATCATGCCATAGTAAGGATGAGATTGATGTAATTATGGAGAAATTAAAATGTATAGATTTGATCTATCTTGGACTTGGTGCTTACTCAGTACTTAACCTATAGCCAGGGCTAGGTAATTTCATGAAGGCAATAAACTTCAGGCCTTTTCCTACTCGTGCACTTGTTTCTCTTGAGTATTCTGGTATATATCAGATGGTGAACAACACAGTAAAGTAGACTTTATACTGGAAATAGAATTTGATAGGATTAGTAGAGAACCAAAGGGTTAATCAGTATAATCTCACTATTCAGGCGAGGTTCAGAGAGGTTAAGTGACTGGTCCCAAGCCACAGAGTTCTTGTGTGCACAAGATTCAAGTCTACATTTCCTCCGCTCTACATCAGGATTATTTTCATTATGAGAATTTCATAACAGGAATCCAAGGATATGTAATGTGACACTTCATGTTATAGAATAATAATCAATTAATTATATTTGTAGCCTTACCTACTTAAGAATATAACACAGTATATTAAAGTAACATATTGCTCTTGAGAGTCACTTGTTTTTAATCATGAGGAATACTTCCTTTTCACTGAGCATGATATGCACATGAACAGCAGAGTACCCTGATGCCTGAAACTAATTTTGCTGTTTGTTTGTTTTTCTCCTAACAGGTGAATGATCAGAAAGTTCAGCGCAAAGCGATAAACGAGCTCCTCAGAGTGCGAAATGACCTGTTACCTCACTCTAACCTAAGGAAGCGCAAGAGGAGCCAGGGTCTGTTCCAAGCCCGGAGAGCATCCGAATAATACTCACCTGCTTGCAATGTTTGGATTTTAAAATCTAAATCTATTTATTCATATTTAATATTTTAAACTATTTATATGGGGGTACCTGGTTAAACTAATTAATCTAAGATGTATTTATAATAGCAACTTTTATGTGATGAAAATGGAATATTAATATTTATACTATTTCTAATTCCTGGATCCTATGACGATTCCACATGACCCTTTTTTATCTGACCGACTAGGTAAGACTAGTGATTATAAGGCTTTTATCTCAGGGGCTGACTAGGCAGTAGACTTGAGCAAGATCTTGTGGGTTGTACATTTATGTCAACTGATGAGTCAATGAACACTTACACAGGATACCATTTAGTCGCTGCTAGTTGGCAGCTGTCTGCATTCTGAGCCACTTCTTTCATGGTATGTCAGACAGCACTTGAATGTGTCAGGTGACATGTCCTGATAAGAACATAGCATATCACTTGACTTCATGCCTGGTGCTTCAGGATATTGTCGAACACTGTGTACGTACCCCGATTGGAAAAGAGCTCGCTATTTAATATATATAAATAAAGTATAATTTTGCAACTACTTATACCGTCTCAGAGTATTTCTGAGGGAGGACTGGGGAGAGTGGAGTATATAATGAATTAGTTTGAACAGAGTCATTTTTCCCATGGAAATTTCAAAATTGGGTTCAGTCCCATTGGGAGCAGTGTTGCTCTCCATTGGCACCTGGTTTTGCATGCGCTGCATTAGTTGGCAGTTGTCTGAATTTTCTTTCCGCGATACAGGTTTCATTGTGTCATCATTTACTTTAGAGTTTCTGCTGTAAAAACCAGTCCAATCTACTCATCTTGGCACGTGAGACTTTATTTCTAGTCCTTCCTCCAAGTCCCCAATCCACCTCCATCTTGCCCTCCCCCTCCCGCTGCTCACTTTGAATACTCTCTCTTATACCCTCTACCCTTATGAATAGTGTGAGATCCAGAAGGAAAGGCCAAGTTTAGAATCTGCTGGTTTCTGCTTTTACAATAAATTTGACCTTGAATGGATTATTCATGTTCTCTAAGCTTCAGTTTCCTCATCTGAAAATGGTCAGGAATGCTGCCTTTTCTCATATTATTGTAGCTAGGGTTCATTCCACTTGAGAAATAGTTACTGGATCATCCACTGTGTGCCTGGTGTTATTGCAGGTGCTTGACATCCCTTTGTAAACAAAGTAGAAGATAATTCCTCAATTGTTTATAATTTAACAAGAAGTATACAAGCAACAAAAAAAACATACGATCTGACTGTGATTTGCCTGGCATGGTAGGCAGTGAACGATGCCATTGGTGAAAAAGTCAAAGTAGGCAGCATGGGGTATTGGGAAGATTGTACAAGAGAGAGGTGGGAGGGTTCGAAGTTTAAAAAGGAGGATCAGAGTAGGACTCATGGAAGAAATGAAGTTTGAGGAAGCACTTAGAAGAGGCAAGGTGGACAGCCACTTGGATTCCAGGGATCCAAATGCAGACATTGGAGTAGTCATTATTCAGGTTATATAGGGGCAGTGGTGTGAAAACCAGAGCTCCGGCCATGGAAAAAGAACTCCACAGGGAAGAATGGCCAGATGGAGTGGGATGTGTGAGAGTTCAGAAGGATTAGAAGGATGTCCATGAGGGAGGACGGTCCAGTGTCTGAGTGAGCCAAGGAAGCATCCAAACAGGGGAAGGTACATTGGCAGATACGAGAGATGGTTGCTTATAGGGGAATTGATTACGCTTTGCTAAATTTATGATTCGTTCACAATAAAAACATATAAAGTCAGAATCATGGACTCACTCACTCAAAACCAAACTAATTGCCGTTGAAGGTATTCAAACTCAAAGCAACCCTATGGGACAGTGCTGAATTGCCTCTGTGGGTTTCTTGGGAGCAGAAAGCCTTACATTTCTCCCTTAGAATGACTGAAGGTTTAACTGCTGACCCTGTGATTAGCCATCCAAAGGCTATCCCACTACGCCCACCACCAGGCCTCAGTGAGCCACAGACTCGTGGGCCCCGGAATGCTCTCGCTCTTCATCCCAATCATACCGCTTAGACGGCCTCATATATATCGGTGTCCTATTGAATTTTCCAAAGATGACTACCATCTACATATTTAGCCCTTTCAGAGTGCTTATTACAATGTGACTGTCACTTCTCTCACTGCCAACTCAAGCAGATAGAGCTGGCATTGTAAATTTTTATAAGAGTAGAAAGCCTCATCTATCTCCTGTGGAGCTGCTGGTAGTTTTGAACTGCTGACCTTCTAGTTAGCAGCCCAATGCGGAACCCACTACACCACCAAAATCTCATTCTCTTACCACAGAATTTCACTCTTGTGTATTTCATTTTCACTCTTGTGTATTAATCTGATGAGGTTAATCTATATAGACACAGTTTATGTTATTAAAAATATAGTTGCAACTAAGAACTTGTTGGACTTGCAAAAATCATATCATGTGGAATCCACCTTGATTTAGACACCTCTGGTCATGTTTTCCAGATCCCCTTCCTTCTCTGTTTATAATTCCCCATTCTAATCACCAGGAAGTAGCAGTGCATCTTCGTGGCATGTTTGATAAATTCCAGATGGAAGAAGTTAGTCAAGTTCTTTAATTTTTCATCACTAGCTTTAGTGGTTGGTATGTAAACTTGAATAAAAGTTGCATTAACTGGTCTTCTTTATAGGCATATAAATATCCTAGAACAAACAGTATTGCACTTCCAGATAGATCGTTAAATGTTCTTCATTTTATTTTTAATTTAATAATTTTATTTGGGGCTCATATAACTCTTATCACAAACCATCCATCCTTCCATTGTGTTAAGCACATTTGTACATTTGTTGCCATCATCGTTCTCAAAACATTTGCTTTATACTTCAGTCCTTGGTATGAGCTCCTCATTTTTCCTTCTGCCTCCCCACTCCCCCCTCCCTCATGAACCCTGATAATTTATAAATTATGATTATTTTGTCATATCTTATACTGTCTGACATCTTCCTTCACCCGCTTTTCTGTTATCCATCTCTTGGGGAGGAGGTTATATGTAGATCCTTGTAATTGGTTCCCCTTTTCCACCCCCACCTCCCAGTATCGCCACTCTCACCACTGGTCCTGAAGAGATCATCCATCCTGGATTCCCTGGGTTTTCAGTTCCTATCTGTGCCAGTGTACATCTTCTGGTCTAGCCAGATTTTTAAGGTAGAATTGGGATCATGATAGTTGGGGGTGGGGGGGTGGAGCATTTGGGAACTAGAGAGAAGTTGTATGTTTCATCATTGCTACCCTGATGTTCTTTTGGATGACGAATGTGACTTAATTCCTCTAGAAATTGGCATCCCCACTATAGTAAAAAATTTGATTGTCCAATTCATCTGGTTATTACAATCCACTTCAGCTCATTGATGCCTAGGTTATTGATCTTTATGTGTTCCATTTCATGTTTGAGGACTTCCAGTTTTCTTAGGTTCCTACTTAGTACCCTCCACATTCCAATTGTCACTTTTTTCTTCTAATTTAGAGGGATGCTCCATCAGCAAATATAGGTCCTGCCCAGGTCATTGACATGAGCTCTACTTGAAGAGACAGCTCTTCCCTCATCACACAGTAATGCTTTCCAAGGGGCGGGGCCAACTTCTGGCAGTGTCGTGGACCAAGCTGTTCTGCTCTTCAACAAATTCGCGTCGCTATTCCCTCGGAAGCAAACCATCTCTTCCTTCTTTCGAGTCAGGATGCTTCAATGAAATCTGTTCACATTAATATTTAAAATACACACGGAATAGATTCCAGCATCACAGCAACACGGAAGCCACCTCAATATGCCATCCCCTATGCCTTGGTTCTGTTCCCTCTAGAAGTCAAGGTCTCCTGTGGAGACACTGACAGCATATTGAGGAAGGAACAGCTGGACAGGGCTCCAAGTATGTTGTTACCTCTGTCCATTGACATCACCACTGTTCTTGTAACAACGATGCAAGCGGGCACTGTGCTGCCTCGTTTATGGAATGCCTGGTATATGCCAGGCACTGCACTATTTATTATTTTTATTATTGTTGTCAACTTCTGACTCCTCTGAAAATAATCACCTGTTGATTAGTTAAAACTAAAGCTAAGTTTATTAAACCCATTAGCTAAACTAAAAAAAATCAATTTTAACAGTTTTATTCACATAGAATTCACATATTATACAATTCAATGGTTTAAACACATTAAAAAGAGTTGTGAAAACATCACCACAGTCAATTTTAGAACGTTTTATTCATTCTTGTATTCCTTATTATTAGCTCCCCATTTCCCCACCACCTCCCCTACCATGACCCTAAGAAACTATGAACCCAGTTACTGTCTCTATAGATTAGCCTATGTTGTGTTTAATATAAAGTAAAACATACAAAAAAACCCAACAACCATAACAAAGTAAAATAAAAATTTCAATCATAAAAAGTAAGCATGTAGTTATTCTGAACATTTACTCTATATGCATACAGAAAGACTGTCTTGATTCCAGAACAGGAGTTTGACTTTTTCTTATACCTCACATTACCTCTTATCTTATACAGATAAGAGGAGGGAGAAATATAGAACATTTTTTAAATTGAATTCTTCCCTACCCCGTTACTGCGATCAGTGTTGAGCCACAAAGTCATTTGAGGCTCCTCACTCAGCTATATTTTTTGCAATTTAAATTCAGTAAGCCTGGCTACCAACAGGAAAGAAATATTATCAATTTTGGGTCAGTTTGAAACTTTTCCATTTATGCTGTCTCATGTTCTGAGAAGGAGTTGCTTGTCTATTCAAGCAAATTATTAGTTTGTATAAACTAATTTTTAGTAATTTTCTCAAGCAGTGGAAGTAGTCACTGGTTTGCAGCACTGTTTTTAACTGTATAGAATCCAGATGTCTCACTTCTCAATCGCCCCCACATGAATCTCCCATCTGAATTCTGAATCCTGTGCTAAGTGTGGGATCCATTTAGACCTAACTTCACCAGGATGTAGATCATAAGTCTTCAAAGTAATTTGACTTGAATGTACTTCATTCCCCAGGGGCTCCAGGCTTAGTTTGTTGCTACTACCAGTCAATTCGTACAAGTTTCTCATCTAAAACATATCCAATCAGTTTCAAGGATGGCAAGCTTCCTCATAAAGATTGTTTTACCCACAGCTTTCCCCCAGATCCTGGATGCTTCCTCCCCCCAACTACCATGATCCGAATTCTACCTTGCAGGACTGGATAGGGCAGAGTTTGTACACTGGTGCATATGGGGGCTGGAGGCACAGGGAATCCAGGGTGGATGATACCTTCAGGAAGGGTGTGAGGGGCGATGCTGGGAGAGTGGAGGGTGAGTGGGTTGGAAATGGGAAACTGATTACAATGATCCACATGTGACCTCCTCCCTGGGAGAGGGACGGCAGAGAAGGGGGGGAAAGGGAGACTCCGGATAGGGCAAGATATGACAAAATAAAAATGTGTAAATTACCAAGGGCACATGAGGGAGGGGAAAAGAAAGAGTACCTGATGCAAAGGGCTTAAGTGGAAAGCAAATGCTTTGAGAATGATTGGGGCAGGGAATGTGCGGATGTGCTTTATACAATTGATGTATGTATATGCATGGATTGTGATAAGAGTTGTATGAGCCCCTAATAAAATGTTTAAAAAAAAGTTTGTTTTACCAACTGCTAAAAGAATATGCCTTTCTTTTTCAAAAATGGAAATTACATGGTTGCTGTAAGACTTAAATAAGATAATGTAAGTAACATGGGTGGAAAAATATTTATTACTATTCTACTTAATAAGTAAATAAACCATTGTCATTAACTTTCCTACTTTTACAACGTCCAGACCTAAGGAATTTTCCAAGAGTAACAGAATCCCACAGGGGCAGTTCAATACTATCCTGTAGGGTCACTATGGGCCAGAATTGACCCAGTAGTATGTAATTAAGAATTTGAGAAGAATAGTGAGAGGAGACAAGAGCTAAGAGAAGTCATTATATTAGAAAGCAATAATTCATTTGCTTTTAATTATTAGTTTTTGGTAGTGCATATTATTACTTAGGCTATCATGTTTATTTACAGAGCATCAACCACAGCATTACCAGGTAGAAGTGGAATTTGGGCTTGGAGCACACTGGACTTAAAACTGACCTACTCTCAGGCACTGTGCCAGGAAAGGGTAGCTGCAGTCAAGCATTCTAGAAGCTAATTAGAATTCACGGGTTGGCAGTTTTAAGGAAGGAAGTGAGGGATATTTGGATTATCGTCTCTTTGGGGTGGGTGTGGAAAGTGTGATTCTTGGAGATCAGTCTAGATAAAATTAGAACCTCCCTGGTAAGCTGAATTTCCATGGCAGCCCCCTTTTAAACATAAAGGTGTAGGTATCCATTAATTAATACATATGGTCAAGTACACCTAACAACTTGGAAAGAAGAAGGAACAAGGAGTCCTCAGGTTGAGAGGTCAATGGGCTTAAGAACTCGTTTTTCATGTGTAAAATCCCTACTAGCTATTGTAGCGGGACAAAAAAGATATGTCCAATGTGTTAGGCTAGGTTTTCTAGAGAAGTCAAATCAGCAACACTTGGGTATGTTTACAGATATATAGAAATTTGTTTTAAAAAATGGGACACACAGTTGTAGAAGTGAGCAAGCTCAGTCCACGTGCAGGCAGATACTAGAGGCTTCTCCTGACTCATAGTTTTAGATGCTGACAAAAACAAGATGGGCAGTCAGATGATAGGTCCCTGGTGGTGAGATCAGCAGACAACACAGAGAAGGCTGCTGGCTTACGTGCAATGAACTGGGGATCACCGAACTAGATACAGGATCCAGATCCCCCACCCCCACCCCACCAAAAAAAAAATGCAACCAAAATTTCCACAGTGTCCACTTATATAGAAAGTAGGCCACATCCCTAAGAAACGTTCCTTTCAGTTGAATCGAGTCTGTGACCTGGTAAAGGGGTGCATTCCATGCTCATAGGCTTCCTACTGATTGGCTGCTCACAGTAAGTCACCAAATGAAGTTGATTACATTATGTTAGGCCACAACATGGGGACTTACTAGGTCTTAATTTCTAAGCCAATGAGAACTCAGGCCCAACCAAGTTAACTCAAAACCTAACTATCACACTTGGCTTGTATTTATATTGGCTCCAGACCGTGGATGACATGGAAATAGTACGGAGCTGGGAAAGCCAAACACAGATGCATTCTTGCAGGCGTCAGATGAGAAAGTGCTATACATAAAATTTTTAAAAATAAATCTTTTTATTGGGGCTCATGCAGCTCTTATCACAATCCATATATACATCAATTGAGCAAAGCACCCTTATACATTTGTTGCCCTCGTCATTCTCAAAATTCGCCTTCCACTTGGGTTCCTGAAATCAGCTCGGTTTCCTTCCCCCACCTCCCTCCCCGCTCCCCCCTTCCCCCTGCTCCCTTAATAGTTTATAAATAATTATTTTATCATATCTTACACTGCCCAGTGTCTCCCCTCACTCACCTTCCCATTGCCCATCTCCCAGAGAGGAGGTTACACATAGATCCCAAGATCAGTTCTCCCTTTCTACACCTCCTTCCCTCCTGGGGTCGCCACTCCTACCACTGTTTTGAGTTTCATTGTTGCTACACCGAACCCTGAGTGACTCATTTCCTCCCCACTACCCCTTTGCAAGGGATGTCCAGCTGTCTACAGATGGGCATTGGGTCCCCATCACGCACTCCCCCTCATTCACGGTGATGTGACCCCCCTCCCCCCGCCTTTGTTGTTTGAGGCTTGGTCTCCTCTGCCCTTCAAGATCACCCGTGTTGGTGTGCTGCTTCCGTGTGGGCTTTGTTGCTTCTGGGCTAGATGGCTGCTTGTTTGCTTTCAAGCCTTTAAGTCCCCAGATGCTATATCTCTCAGTATCCAGGCACCATCAGCCTTCTTCACCACACCTGCTTATGCACACCTTCGTCTTCAGTGTTTATGTGAGGAAGGTGATCACACAATGATTGTTTTTGTTTCTTGGTGTCTGCTACCTGTTCCATTCAGCACCTTGTATTCGCTTAGGCTGTGTGCTTCTTCTCTGTGGGCTTTGTTGCTTCTGAGCTAGATGGCCGCTTGTTTGCCTTTAAGACCCCAGACGCTAAATCTTTTTGATAGCCGGGCACCATCAGCTTTCTTCACCACGTTTGCTTACACACACGTCTCTCTTCAGTGATCATGTCCAGAAGGTGGGTATCATGCAATGATCGTTTAGCTGAGTGAGGTGCTATTATATTGGGGGAGTGTGCATGAGGAGACCCAATGTCCATCTGCTACCCTACTACTGAACCTAAAAATATATGCACATAAGTCTATTTCCCCCATAATCATAAATATATTTACATATGTACATGTCTGTATTTAGGCTTCTCTGTATGCACTTTGCCTCCTACTCCTTTGCTCTATTTCCTTTCGCTTTCCTCCCATCCCACTACCATGTTCAGCCTTCATGCTGGTTTCAGTAATTCCTCTCAGTTACCTTGCCCTTGAGAGCATTGTAAAATGTCCAAATGAATCAGTGTTCACTTTGGGATAAAAAGCTCTAATTAACTGAGGTTTTGATTTTTTTTTCTTGAGACCTAACTATTTAGAAATACCAAGTCTTTGTGAAGATCGGGTCTAGCCACTCACCTAGTTGTGTATGCTTGACTAACTCAAAGAGAAGTTAAGAAGATTGAATGATATCGTGTTGGTAACTATCAACTGTAAAGCTCTATGTAAATGTGAATTAGCATAATGCGATCGCAATTCTAGGTGCCAAGAGCCTTGAACCATATAAGCCGTGGAAATAATGCATATTCCTTTGATTCTATTAGTTTATTTGGTATAGTTGGTTAAGCATTGGGTGCTGTCCAAGACTGGCAGTGCAAACCTCTCAGCTGCTCCACAGGAAACAAATAAGGCATCATACTCCCATATGATTGAGAGCCTCAAAAATCCTGCGGGCCAGTTCTACTCTATCCTCTGGGGTACACTGAGTCAGAATCCACTCAACAGCAGCAAGTTGAGTTTCTTTAGGACTTATATGAGAAAGTAAGCCTCATTTCTTGAGTTTCTTTACAACTTGTCAAGCCTCTCTCAAAAAACTTTTCTTAAGAAAATTACTTGTAAAAATCATCTAAAGGGCTCAAGTAGAAGGCAAATGTTTTGAGAATGATGAGGGCAACAAATGTACAAATGTGCTTGATACAATGGATGGATGGATTGTGATAAGAGATGTATGAACCCCCAATAAAATGATTTTTTTAAATCCTCTATAAAATTATTATTACTCCTATCTTGCCATTATAATGAGTCCTTGTAGTGCAATGGATTATCACATAACTTCTCATTAAAAAGTTGGTCATTTGTATCCACCGGCCAGTTCATAGGAGAAAAAATGGAGCAATTGATTTAATGGCTCATAAAAACCCATGAAGAATGTATGGTTGAATAGTTTTGAATTTTTAACTCATTTTGTTTTCCCTGTGTTTGTTTGACCTTGGAGGTTCACTGACATTGAAATAGGCCATTCCTTGTTGTTGTCATGGAGAAATGATATAACAATGTAAACTACAGAAAAATCCAGTGTCTATACACTCACGAGAATAAAAGGAACTTCAGAGATAGCAAATGATTGGAAAGAAAGTATCATGAAAGCTTACTCCAACTCATAGACCAACCAAGGAATGCATTCCTACACCACCAGGGTCCCCATAGTGGGCAGGTTTTATTAAAGTCGTGGACAAAGAGGGACTGGAAGGAAGACCTGGATATCTGTTTTCGAAAATAGACCAGTGGACAACATATCAATCATAACAGACTGCTGTTTGACAAAGTGCTAGAAGATGAGACTCCTACGTTGGAAAGCATTACACACTACAGACAATGATGGACCTGAGTATGCCATGATCACGAAGATGGTGCAGGACGCAGCAATATTTTATGCTGTTATCCATAAGTTCTTCATCAGTCAGAGCTGAGTCAACAGCTACTAGCAACAACAACAGCCTGGATTCATACAAGGAACATTGTCCTAAGAAATGTTTCTCTTGAACTTCACCAAGGGTTTTTGGAAAACCACTTCTCTTGCAGGTAAGAAAAATCCATTTGTGCCTAACCAAATGCTAGTGTTTGGTTTTGTTTTATTTGTCTGAGTTATCATTATTTTATTGGCATTCTTCTATTCATCTTTATAGAAACGGTTGAAGTTTAGTACAGCTAATGCAAGGGTGCAAGAATAGTAAACTTCATTTGTCCTTTAGCGATGATAAAAAGATGGTGTTAATAATTAATGAAAAATTGTTCATGCTATTTTCATGGACTGTCCTAGTTGTCCATAGTGACCATATAAGACAGAGTAGAACATTCCCCTTTGAGTTCTGAGACTAAATCTTCATGGGAGCAAACAGCTTCATCTTTCTCCCACAGAGCAAGTGGTGGGTTAGAAACAATACTTTGTGATTAGCAATTCAATGCATAGCCCTACATGCCAACAGGGCTCCTCAAAACCAACTTGATGGCAGTGGGTTTGGTTTGGTCATAGATGAAGCAAGACATTTATTAGTGTAAGTAGGAGCAACAGTAGTACCTGACAGCAAAATTACAAACAGTAATGTGATCATTTTAATGCTTGTTGTAAAGAAGCTTGGGTGGGATGAAGTGTGCTTCTGGTAGAACCCAGCAGTAATATTTATATCTTTATCTCATATCTTAGGTCATTGCATCTTGCTTGGAGGATGCTCAATAGCAGACGCACAGGCTCATGGATAATTTGCACATCATTCGTGTCTAGGAAGATGTCTTAGTCTGGGTATTCTAGAGAAGGAACTCTGGTAATGTTTATACATGTATATCTGTGATAAGGAAATTTACCTCAAGGATGTGGCAGATAGCATATTGGCAGGTCAGATGGTAAACTACTAGCTGTAGAGGCCGAAGAATCCGAAATCACCAGATAAGATGGCAGGCTGCTGGCTCACAGGCTGCAGAGGCTAAAGAATCCCAAGACTGGCAGGTAATATAGCAGCAGGGCAGTGGATCGAGGAACTGGATGCTATCAAGTAAGATACAGGATCCAGACTGAGCAAGCAGCTTTACAGGATATTTATATATACATTTGATGCAGACTGCACCCCCAAGGAAAGTTCCTTTTAACTGGTTGACACCTCAGAGCAGATCTCATCATGAAAATGATTACATTATATCAGAACTCATTGTGGAGTATGACAAGATCATTGCATAACTGCCAAAATAGATCATAAATTGCCAAACACTGAGAATGGTGGTCCAGAAAGCTGACAGGTAACCTTAGTTATCACAGAAGATAAGCAGTGACGCTATTCCGGAAGCAGTAGTGATTAGCATATTCACCTGGGCCTATGCTATGTCAGCATTCATTCTTCTCAGTCTTCTTAAGTATGCGAATCCTCTTTGCTGCCCACATTTTCTGAGATCTCTCAAACAACTAGAGGAATTTCTAAAGTTTAAGCTATCCCATGGTGAACTAGCAGAGAATTGACACATTAATGATCTATGGTTTCGGCCTTCAGGTGAAGGGAAAGTGAGCCAATACCATGTGTCATGAAAACTTCAAGCAAAGATGAGCATGTACTGCGATGGTACACAGCTGTGTGGGTGGTCCTACTTTTAGCTTGTAGTGGTGAAGTAAGGGCTGTCAGCATCTGAGGAGCAAATGAAAACAAAGACATCTCAGCAGAACAGACTTCAAAGTGAGAAAGTGAAGTCATTGATTCAAGGGGAAAATAGACTTACTAGTAGTCTTTGAGTGTGTGCGGGGTTGGTGAGGGAGGGAGGGGGAGGATGAGAAGGATGGGAGCTGGACTAATCAATTCAATGAGAATCTTTTAGTCATTATTGATAAAGAAATTGGTCAGTCGAATTTATCTACCATGCTTGGTCATTAGGATATATTCAGCTGAGGCGATTCCATTAAAAAAACACAACTTTATATGGTTTTACAAGACTTATAGGGTTGATTTTAAAACTAAACTTGGTACCATGTAGCTTCTTAATACCCAGGAAACAAGACAAGTTTTCCTTTGCAGTTCACTCAATGATTGCAAAAATGTTTTCTGGTTAAGGCAACTAGACCTCAATTTTGGGTCTTATGAAAACCATTTACCTTCAGGTTATATTATATGGACAAGAAAAGAAGGCCTGCCGAGGCATAGCCCGTTTGTTACCAAATATGTAGGATAAAGAACAACTCTAAATTTTCACTTCTACAAGTGTAGGCTCTTTTAAATCAGGAAGAAAGAAATGGATCTGAGGAAATGGCAAGGGGTCACATCTGATCTTTTCTGTCTGCATAAAGCAGAAGGTGAATCTGACTCCACATATGCCCCAAAATGATTCCCATGTGTCAGAAATCAGACATGCCTCTACCCTCGAACTTTCTGTACCGTATTCTGACATCAACTATTGCTCCCGTGACATTTTACTTCTCTGCTTGGTTTGATAATTGATTGCAATGGCCACACAGAACTCACAGACAACAGTCATGGTTCTGGGGATTTATTAGAGAAATTAACAGGTTATAAGTCAGGATCAAAACACATTAAAGATCCAATCCTTTTGCTTGCAATTCTTTTCTCAGCTATGCTGACAGGCATTTTCCTGTGCCTCTGTCTGGTCTTCAACCTCTCAACCGCTTGGTCACCACTTGGCCTTTATCCTGCTTGGGCAAGTGTCACAAAGCTCCTCTAGTGTTGATAAGTGTCCACAGAGCACCCCACTCTGCAAGCCAGTCTCCAGCCCCCAAACGTTCCAGGGGCCAGGAAGCCCACACTCTGTCTCATGGTCTTGGTACATCTACCCTGATCTGTCTCATGGTATTGGTGCTGTAGCTTCTGATGCTTCTGCTGCCTGAAGTGACACAATAGTGACTCTTCTTTTTTTTTGGGGGGGGTGTGGTCACAGGATTCCTTCTTCTGCTTCCAAAATAACTCTTTCTCTACCTAGTGGTATTTGAAGGCCCACCAATACCCAGGTTAGAGTCTTCTAACCATATCTGCATGCTTCTACTCATCACTAAGTGGGAATTACAAGGACTATGGGCAGAAAAGCCATACTAAGCAATTTCACTTCACCACAGTATCTCATAATATTTTTCCTCATCATTTAAAAAGAAATGGCAAGAAAGAATGTTACTGGAGGCCCATAAAGGTATACACATTGTATTCTAACAGGATAATGGTTCCGATTATCTTGATATGGCTATGAACTTCATAGGAAATTAAACAATTTTTTCACAGTATTTCTTTCTTTTTGGAAATAACAAGATTAATTACTAGTTGGATCATTATATGTTCATGATAGGAACTTCTGTATCTTAGTGGTTAGGTATTGGATTGCTAATCTCAAGGTCAGCAGTTCAAAACCCCCAGCTGCTACATGGGAGAATGATGAGGCTTTCTACTCCCATAAAGAGTAAACCTACAGGGGCAGTTCCACTCTGTCCTATAGGGTTGCTGAGTTGGAATGGACTCAATAGCAATGAGTTTGTTTTTTTAGTTGTGTTCGTGGTAATCCTGAGCTTTGGGTATCCAAAATGATTTCCCACTACTGTAGGTGGAGAGTCTTTTCTGGGGCTATAGTGAAGGTCTCTAAAGGGAGCCTTCAAGTTCCCCATGATGAAGCTAACAAGTCTTTCTGGATACGTTGAAAACAGAAGGCTCAGTACCAGTGGTTGTGATTTCCAAACAGTTAGGGAAATGAAGCTTCTACATTAACCTCCAGAAAAATGCATCAAATGGAAATAATGGATCTTCTTTATACACTCATTGTATGAATGAAGGGAGATGTATATGAAGGTTAAACATTTAACAAACAAACAAAACATACTGCCATTATATGCATGGATTTATTCTAAAGAAAAGTTGCTTAAACAAGAGAATTCAGTTAGTGGATGGCTTCAGACAAATCCTATCGGTCATAAACTCATCTTCGTCTCACTAGGGTGCCTCCGTAGAGAAAAGGTCACTCAAAACTGTGACTAGCAAGGGTCTGCTGGGCTCGGCAGATCTACGGCAGAAAAGAAAGTGCAGGAAGTTACGGCAACTGTTTCTTTGGGATTTCAGAGTGGCACAATCAGAGATTTTTCTGGAAAAGACACAAGACAATCATGGAAACTTAAGAAGTTCTAAGAAAATGAAAAACTGCATTGGTGAGAAGACGACGATGAAACTTGCACCAAGGAGTTTCTGTTTGCCATCATGACCATGTGCCTGCACGTCCTTCAGAGTGCAAGGACCGTCGATGAGAGAGAGTTGTTGCAGCACTTACCCCATTCATCCCCAGCCCTTCTATTGCCCCTTTGGTGTTCTTTTTTATCAATTTAAAAAGCAGAAAACACATCAGAGGAGGCCACACCTGAGAAACACACCATGAATCATTGAACAACCCTGACTCAAGAACATATCCACACAAGTTTCAAACAGCCGTCCGCACTTCCGGAAGCTTGTATCACTCCAAGGACATCAAGTCATTCAATCCTTCACTGTTGTTCATGGGGAAAAGAAATGAGCTGGCTTATGTAATTCTATTTCAGTGCTTCTTTTTTTAAAAAAAGATTTTAAAGATCAATTTTATGATTGCTACTGTTTTATCTCCAATCTGAAGCCAGCAAAAGAATGGTTGCCCAGTCACTACCGTTTCTAATCCCTGGGTGGTAAAAATGGTTAACGTGCCAGGCTACTAACCCAAAAGTTGACAGTTGAGTCAGAGGCAGCTGGGAAGAATACTCTGGCAGTGCTGTTATGAATCATTGACCATTGTCAACCTTATGGCACACAAGTCTACACTGACACACATGAATCACTGAAAGCTGGACAAAAATCATTTTATTGGGACTCATGCAGATCTTATCACAATCCATACATACATCTATTGTGTCAAGCATATTTGTATATATGTTGCCATCATCATTTTCAAAACATTTTCTTTCTACTTGAGCCCTTGGTATCAGCTCATTTCCCACCCCACCCCTACTTTCCCTCCTCATGAACCATTGATAATTTCTAATTTTTTTTCATGTCTTACACTGACTGCTATCTCTCTTCACCTACTTTTCTGTTGTCTGTCCTGCTGGAGGGGGTTATATGTAGTTCATTGTGAGTGGTTCTCCCTTTTCCCACCCAGCTTCCTCTTCCCCTCCTGGTATTACCACTCTCATTATTGGTCCTGAGAGGTTTATCTGTCCTAGATTCCCTTTGTTTCCAGCTCTTATCTGTACCAGTGTACATCCTCTGGTCTAGCTGGATTTGTAAGGTAGAATTGGGGTCATGATAGTGGGGGGCGGGGAGGAAGCATTAATGAACTAGAGGAAAGTTGTATATTTCATCGGTGCTGTACTGCACCCTGACTGGCTCTTCATTGTGACCTTTCTGTAAGGGGATGTCCAATTTTCTACAGATGGGCTTTGGGTCTCCACTCAGTACTCCTCCTCATTCACATTGATATGATTTTTTATTCTGGGTTTTTGATGCCTGATACCTGATCCCACCGGCACCTCATGATCACACAGGCTGGTGTGCTTTTTCCATGTGGGCTTTGTTGCTTCTCAGCTAGATGGCTATTTGTTTATCTTCAAGCCTTTTAGACCCCAGAAAATATCTTTTGATAGCTGAGCACCATCAGATTTCTTCACCACATTGGCTTATGCACCCACTTTGTCTTCAGCAATCATGTCGAGTTGGAATTTTTTAAGGGCACCTGGAAAGGTCTGTCATTTCTAGTTATTGGACAGTGAGATAGAGACCTTTGCATAGTGAAAATAGGAAATTGATGGGATAAGGAGAAAATTCCAGCACCTAATTAGAAAAAGGATCATTCCAAGAATCTTTATCTTTTCTAGTGAGAAGAGACTGAGTTGGGAAAGAAGGTTCTATTCTTATTAAATATTTTCCCCTGTCAAATATCTTAAAGGTCACATATCTATTAGTATACGAATGTTTTTAACCACACAAGTTTCAGAAAAATCAAATGATATTTAGGAAGCCAGTTTTTTTTTAATTGAACATCAAGTTAGCAAATAGAAACAATGGGACAGGATGGCTTGAAGTTCTGAATGGCCTAGCAGTGTCAGGGAAACCACAGCCTGGGTTTTCTAGTTTAAAATATGGAAACTGGTTTATTTTTATCTTTTTCCTATCTCACAGACTAGACCAGAATGTTAGTTAAGAAGTTATTTGCATGCTGCTCACCGAAACAGCAACACCCGAAATGACATACCATAAAAAGCTTTCCTCTGACTTCATAGCGACTTCCAGGTGTGGTGGAGGAGAGGCAGCTTCCAGACTGGATTTAGCAGGATGCCTACATAGACACTTTGCTTTTCTACTCAGAGACATTGGGAAAGAGGTAGACTTAGAAGAAATAATAGGAAACAACTTCTCAGAAGTGAACTGAGAGACTCTTTCTAGATTTATTACATGCAAGCGTAAGGGATGTGGGAAAACAGGCTGGTAGGAGATCCAAAAGTAAATAAAAGAGGACTAGAGGTGATTTAAGGAGCCCTGGTAGCTCGGTGGGATAGACTGTGGCCTGCTAACTAGAAGGTCATCAGATCAAGCCCACCAGCCACTCCTTGGGAGAAAGACTGGTATGGTAGTTTTATAATTGTTTGTCAATTTGAGAGGACTAAGAGTGAAAGGGTGGAATCTTGCCTGTCAATCAGGTCATAGCCAATGAGACCTTTCTGTGGGCATGGCCTTCTCCTGAGGATTCTGGGAACTCCTGTCTTCCTCCTTGGAGGCAGGAGACTCTCTCTCGACTGACAAGACACATGGAGACAGGTTGATGGCAGTTAGAGCCTCGGAGCTGAACGAACCAAGTGGAGATCCCTGCCATCGCTGAGATGCTTACAATGCCACTGGATCCACAAGATTTCCCACCCACTGGCCTGTGCTCCTCCTTCATTTGGCATCATTGCATGTGTTTTGCAAGTCTGAAGAGAATTTTATAGATTGGTATCGGACATATGGGCTAATATTGGACTTATGGACTTGATCTGGACTGGCTGTGATGTTTTCTCAATATTTAATTGCTCTTGTATATAAAGTTCTTTCTTATACACATATGAGTGTCTATGAATTTGTTGCTCTAGTCTACCAAGACTAACACAACCTGGGTGTGTGTACCTGAAAACATTTACAGTCTAAAGTCCCTATCACTCAGAACTGACTTGCTGGCAGGGGGCTTGGCTTCTCGGGTGCTAATGGAAAGTTTTGGAGATTCCAGTCTATGAAGAACTACCTTGAAAGAAAAACCTGGTGACCAACTTCCAGGAATTCAGACATTGAAAACCCTACGGAGCACAATTCTGATGGAACACGTCTAAGATCACCATGAGGAGGAAGCAAAAGCAACTGGTTTAAAGGCTATTCATTGGTTGGCACTGAGGCAGTGGAAAGCAGAGCCTTGTTTGATGAGGTAAATAGCTCACCATTCTGAGAAAGAGTTTGCATTCCAGGAATATCAAGTTGAACTTTATGGAAAGAAAAAAACCTTGGTCAAATGGAGGCTCAGTCTTAAGGACCCCCCTTACCCTAGAGTGTTACACTGTAGGAGGAAAGAAGACAATGCAAGTCACAAAAAAGTTTAATACAGTGCAAAGCACAAACAAAAGTATCCATAAGTGGAAGTCATTGTTACCACTAATATTTTTAATTTCAGTGGAAGTTATTTTCCTAGCCCAGTGGTAGACACAAAGAAGTTTTTTAATTAGCTCTTGTTGATTGGATGATTAGTTGCAGTAGTCACAGTGGTATTAATGGTAGCAAACATTTATTACATAATGATTCTGTGACATGAAAGTGCTAAGTTCTCTACATGCCATTCTGTAAGGGGCGATTAATACCAATCATGCCCCTTTATCATATAAGAAAACTGAGGCTCAAGATTCCTCAGCTCGTAAGGGGAAGACTGGTTCTCTAACTTGGAAAGAAAAGCTAGTGAGGAAACAGTGGCTTCTGGCTTACACCTGCGGAGACTTCATGCCTCAGAAGGAAATCCTGGAATTACCCACAGGGAAGCAGCGTTTAGTATCCCTCCCACCTTCCAAACATAGTTTCTCATGCACTTCTTCCACCACATACTGCAAGGTGCTCAATAAATGATGGTCCCTTTCCTCCCTGGGAGATGGACGGCAGAGAAGGGGGGGAAGGGAGGCTCCGGATAGGGCAAGATATGACAAAATAACAATCTATAAATTATCAAGGGCTCATGAGGGAGGGGGGAGCGGGGAGGGAGGGGAAAAAAGAGGACCTGATGCAAAGGGCTTAAGTGGAGAGCAAATGCTTTGAAAATGATTAAGGCAAAGAATGTACGGATGTGCTTTATACAATTGATGTATGTATATGTGTGGATTGTGATAACAGTTGTATGAGCCCCTAATAAAATGTAAACAAGAAAAGAAAAAAATGATGGTCCCTTTATCCATTTAAGCGGGAGCATAGTAAACACTGTAGGAATATTTATTTTAAGGACGACAATCTTAAACCATAAGAGAGTTGTCTAAAATGGCTATTTTCCAACATAATCATTCTACAAACATGAAACTCTTAGGAAACTCCTGCAAATAAGATACCTGTGAAGTTCACTGATAGTTCAAATGTCATGTAACATTTTTCAGGGGAGTTATATTTTCATAGCAGCCTCTTTATACATGAGATCAGTTGTAATTCAGAGGTGAAGTTGTTATCTTTCCTGAGGGAGATGCAGACCAATGAACTCACGGAAGTTTGCATGTTATTTTGTGGGGCTCTCAGACTAAGTCACAGTAGAAAGAAATGTCTGACGAGCTCCTGAAAATCAGGTAGCAAAAGCCCGCTGGGTCACCAGAATCTGATCTGCCACTGGTCCTAGCAATGGCACATGCAGCTGAGGCACCTAATTTTACCACAAAAAACTGGGGGGCTTTTTCAACATAAAAATGTGCTGAAAAAAACTTGGCTTATACTCAAGTATATACGGTAACTAGACACCGTATTGTACATGAGGTACTTTGAGTCCAAAGTTACCTTCAGGGCAGCTAACAGCCACAATTCTTTAAGACATGCAATCCTGAAAATATAAAGGGATAAAGAATAATCAACGAAATGGAACAGTTGATAAGTAGAGGCCCGAACCCTAATTAGATATCTCTTAATTCATGGCATTATATGTAATAAAATTGATTTAATAATCTTCTGTTCCCTAAAGATAATTATATTTTTCACTAGAAGCATAGATAGTACAGATCAGACTTCTTATGAATATCTTTTTTTTTTGGTAAAAGATGTCAAACGGCTGTCAGAATTATGCTGTTGTTTTTATGTTTTGTTAGGTACCAGCAAAGTGGTTCTTACTCACAGAGACCCTGTGTAAAACAGAGCAAAAACATTTCAGTCCTGCACCATCCTCTCCAGTCCTGCATCATTGTGTTAGTCTGGGTTGACTAGAGAAAAACATTCATAGACACTCATATGTGTATAAGAGAGAACTTTATATCAAAGAGCAATTGTACATTAAGAAAACATCCCAGCCTAGTTCAGGTCAAGTCCATAAATCAGCTATTAGCCCATTTGTCTGTTATCAGTCTATAAATTCTCTTCGGATTCATGCAGCACATGCAATGACATGAATGCAGGATCACAGGCCAGTGGGTGGAAAGCCTTGTGACAGTGGCAGTGGAGGCATCTCAGTGCTGACAGGGGTCTCCACGTGGCTCCTCCAGCTCTAGGGCTTTTATGTGGCTCCATGTGTCTTGTCAACAGGAATGTCTCCCGCCTCCAGTGAGATCAGAGTTCCCAGAATCCTCAGGGGTAGACCAGGCCCACATAGAGGCAGTATTGGCTATGGCCTGATTGACAGGCTAGACTCCACCCCTTCGCAGGTTGACATGAGATTACGTAACTACCACGATCATCCTCACATTTGATTTTATGTTTGAACCCATTGTTATAGCCACTGTGCAAATCCTTCTGGTTGAGGGCTTTACTCTTTTTCTTATCCCTCCATTTTGTGAAGCATGATATCCCTTTCCAGAGACTGGTCTTTCCATATACTATGTCCAAAGCATATGAGAGAAAATCTCTCAATCCTTTCCTCTAAGGAGCATTCTGGTTGTACTACTTCCAAGACAGATCTGTTTCTTCTTTTGCCAGTCCATGGCACTTTCAATATTTCCCCCCAATACAATCGTTGAACTGCATAGATTTTTCTTTGGCCTTCTTTATTCAAACTTTCATATGCATATGAGGCAGTTGAAAACGCCATGGCTTTGGGCCAGGCCCACTTCAGTCTTCAAAGTAACATTCTTGTTTTCCAGTATTCCAAAGATGCTTTGTGCAGCACTTACCCAATGCTATATGTCCACTGGTCTCTTGACTGCTGCTTCCACAAACATTGATGGTGGATCCAAGCAAGATGAGATTTTTGACTTCAGTCTTTTCTCCATCTATCATGAGGCATTGGTCCAGTTTGGGGAATATTTGTTTTTGTTTTTATTGATTTGTAATCCTTACTAAAGGAATATAATTCAGGATCTTCTTCAGCAAGTGCTTCAAGTCCTTCTTACTTTCAGCAAGCATGGTTGTGTCATTTGCATATTGCAGGTTGTTAATAAGTATTCCTCCAGTCATGATACCGTATTTTTCTTCATTTAATTCAGCTTCTTTGATGATTTGCTTGCCTACAGATAGAATAAGTATGGGAAGAGGATACAACCTCTATGCACACCTTTCTAGATTGTAAACTGTGCAGTATTCCCTGGCTCTCTGATCCATGTGCTGGTTCTGCATGAGCACAACATAGTGTTCTGAAAGTCCCATGTTCTCAAGGCTAGATCCAGAATCATTTACAATCCACAGCATCTTTCTGATGTTCTCCACCTCGAACCAAGATCCATCTGACATCAGCAATGATATCCTTGTTCCACGTCCTCTTCTGAACCTAGCTGAATTTCTGGCAGCTCCCTGTCACTTTATTGTTGCAACCTTCTTGGATGATCTTCAGCAAAATTATACTTGCATGTGACATCAATGATACTGCTCTATAGTTTGCACATGCTGTTGGGTCCCTTTTCTTTAGAATGAGTGCAAATATATACCTCTTCCCGTCAGTTGGCTAAGTAGTTTTCTTACAAAATTTCTGACATAGTGCTTACAGTGCTTCATCAGCTTGGTAAAACATTTTAGTTGGTATGCCTGGAGCTGTGTTCTTGGCCAATGCCTTCAGTGTAGCGTGCACTTCTTGCTCATATGCTCCTTCTTGGAACTGCTTGAATGTAGACTAGTTCTTTTGGATCCAGTGACTCTGTGTATTCTTTCCATCTTCTTTCAAAGTTTCCTGCATCAGCCAATACTTTGCCTATAGAATCTTTCAATATTGCAACTTGAGGCTTAAATTGTTTCTTGAGTTCTTTCCGTTTCAGATATGAGTATGTTCTTCCTTTTGGTTCTCTAACTCTAGGTCTTTACACATTCCATTATAATATTTTACTTTTTCACCTCAAAGTAAATTTTGAAAATTTCTGTTCAGTTCTTTGATTTTATCATTTCTTCCATTTGCTTTAGCTACTCTAACATTAAGAGCAAGTTTCTGAGTCCCTTCTGACACCCACTTTGAATTTTTCTTTCTTTGCTGTCTATTTAATGACCTTTTGCTTTCTTCAGTATTTCAGCTCATTAGATCTTCTGTCATTAGTGTTCAATGCAGCAAATCTGTTCTTGAGATGCTCTTGATAATGGGGTGGGATATCATCAGGGCTGTATTTGGGCTCTCTTGGGCTTGTTTTAATTTTCTTCATCTTCAACATGAACTTACATGTGAGCAATTGATGGTCTGTTCCACAATCTGATCCTAGTCTGCTTTTACCATTGAGCTTCTCCGTTCTCTCCTCCCACAGATGTATTCAATTGGATTTTTGTGCATTCCATCTGGAGAAGGCCATGTGCATAGTCGCTTCTTCTGTTGTTGGAGAAAGGTGTTTGTTATGAGCAGGTCATCGGTCTGACACCATTCTATCATGGGATGATCAGCCACATTTCTATCAATGAGCCCGTCTTTTCTAACTGCTGCTTTTTCTTCTTCGTTTCCCGCGCTTCATTCCAATCTTCATGGATTATCAGTGCACCTTGATTACGTTTTCCATCAACTTCACAGAGAAGACACTGCTAGAATTCTTCTATTTCTGCATCACTAGCTTTAGTAGTTAAGGCATAAATTTCAATCATAGTTGTATTAATTGGATTTCTTTGAAGGCAGATAGACATTATCCTATCACAGCCAGCGTTGTACTTCAAGATAGATCTTGAAATGTCCTTTTGGACAATGAATGTCCTCTTGATTGTTTCATTCCCAGCATAGTAAAACAAACGAGTTTGTGATTCAAAATGACAAATGCCAGTCCATTTCAGCTCATTAGCACCTAGAATATCTTTATGTGAGCCACTTAATTTGTAAAGACTTCTCCTTTTTTTCCTAGATTCATACTTTGTCTATTCTAAATCCCAATTATTAATTGATACTTGCAGCTGTGTCTTCTCATCATGAGTCATGTCCCATCAATAAAAAGAAGGTCCCTGATTTCCTCCCACAGGTTTTCCTCCATCCATGTCCTCTGGTTGACTCCACTTTTAGAAGGCAGCTCTCCCGCAGTAATATTTTGAGTGCTTTCTAATCTGAGGGACTCGTTTTATGCCACTGTCTCTACCTATGTTCTTCACTTATTCATTAGGGTTTCAGTCTCTGAGAATGTTTCGATGGTATCCATAAGGTTTTCCGTGGCTGTTTCCTTGGAAGTGGACAGCCTATTCCTTCTTCGTGGTCTGTTCTTAGTCTGACCAGCAAAAAGCATTATGCTTAAAAATGGTCTTCAAGTTTTTTCTTTTTTTCCAGAAAATAAAGACCCTCAACAATTCTTCCCCCAACTAATTCTTCCTTGTAACAGAATTATATATCATTAACCCATCTGCCTGCTCAGATGTTGAGAAGGAAGATTTGCTCCTCATCAGAGTATCATCTCTTTCCAGCTCCTACTTGAGAACCACTTCAAAGAACTGTTCTATTAAATTAAATTCAAGTATGGCCACCGTCACCTCATGACTACATTTAGGCTTCTATGAAATGAACTATGCTTTTTAATCCATACGACAAAGTTCATCGAGCATGGGTAAAACCAAGCACTGTCTTATGTGCTGGTGACGCAGGACTTCTCACAGGTGCTCCAGGCCGGAAAGGACTGCGAATGGGATGAAAAGGCAGAGAGCGCATATGAACTTGCGAGTGGACAGTAGGTTGCAATGGTGATATGGACAGAGACTTAAGGGAAGATGCTACTTAAGGAAGCATAAGGTGGAGGAGAAGGAACCTCTCAGGTATAGGAAATAAGCTTTCTCTGTCCCCTCTCCCAGGATTTGACATGGGAGCCCTGAGGGCACAGGGGGCTGTGTTTGGGCTGCTAACGACCAGAGCATCCATTCTAAGCCACCAGCTGTTTGGCAGGAGAATGAGGGGGCTTTCTGCTCCCAGACAGACTACCGGCCTTGGCCTTGGAAACTCACTGGGGCAGTTTACTCAGTCCTGTTGGGCTACTATGACGTGGAAATGACCTCATGGTAATAAGCTAGAAGAATCCAATACATCCCAAATCCAAGACAACAGTGGAACTTAACAGTTTTATTTTATTGTTGATATATATATATATATATATATATATATATATATATTCCAACACTTGCCAATTCAATACTTTTTGTGCTGAGTTCAGTTACTGCCACTCCGTCTACACCCCCCTACATCACCCATTCAGAAAGCCTGGGTGAACTGAGGCATCGAAATATAAATAACAAGTTGTGTTTCTTCTATATCTTCACTGCCTTTAAAAGTCCCCTCTATGGCTACCCTACATATCAGCTGCTTCTCTTTTTGAATACTCTTTTCTCTGGTCCCACTTGTGCAATCCCATTGTATTTCTTTCTGACTGGATAATGGGGAGGGTGGTAGAAGAATTTTCAGTGATACAATCAGACTTTTCTTCCTCTTGGGTTTGAATTGCTATAAAAATGAGCTTCTGTTTGCAGTGACTTGTATGTCCGTGACTCCATTAGGAAGTTTTACTTATTTTTTCAACAGTCTGTAGTCTTCACGTGCTTAATAGCCTTTCCCTTCGGCTTCCATTGGCTATCGTAGGTTATCTTTTAACCCCCAGCTTCTAATCCCTGTAAGACTCTGTGTCACCTCTCTCTCTCTCTCTCTCTCTCTCTCTCTCTCTCTCTCTCTCTCTCTCTCTCTCTCTCTCTCTCTCTCTCTCTCTCTCCTCTCTTTGCCTGTGGCTCTTCCGTTCCCACCTCCTGAACCCTTTGGTCGTGCCTTCTGGTCCCCAACGTGAGTCACCAACAGCATCCCTTCTCTGAATGTTCTTTCACTTCTACAAAAGCCTGGCTTTCCCCTGATAACACCTCTTCCCTGAAACTGTCTTCACAGCTGCCTGCTTTCTCTCACTGTTTTCGTATCACTGAGCCCAGAGGCGGGGCTCAGGGTTTCTTCCTGCCTCTGTCAGATACTTCTCGTGGTCTCCTCCTTTAAGACGTCCACATTTATGTGCACCTCTCTGTAGTCCTCTGAATCACTTCAGCCATTTCTCTCCATTCTTCAACAATGTCGACTCTCTCCATCATAAGTGTTATGATTATTGGTGTTTTCAATCTCCATAAAGATGATCCTTAAATGTCAGCCTCCTCATGTCCTTAAGTTACTCTTTTATTGTGATTTTTGTCTTTCACCTAGGCCCTGATCATACCTTACAGCTTGCTCTCACCTACAACGATAACCTTTCCATAATTCCTAGCTCAAACAGGCTGAGTTCTCTAGAGAAACAAGACCAATTATATTCACCTCTGCATAAGAAAGAACTCTATTATTAAGAAAGGATTTATATCCAGAAAGCAGCCTAGTCCAGTTCTCCATCATCTTCTGGATCTGCCCTGAGTTTCTAGCTGTCCCCTGTCAACGTGGCACTGCAAAATGTCTCTTGCATGTCATAGCCACAGGTCAGATGCCACCTGGAAGCCGCCTCATCGCACGGAGCTGCCAGTGTGTGCAGTCAGAAGCTGAGAGAACATAGGCAGGTGGTGCAGCGTCCATGCATGCAAGTACAGGAATAATATAGTAGAGTGATGCAGCTCCTAGGGTCTATAGGCCACATGATCCACCAACCTCAGAGGCAGATGCAGAATCCAGCCAAGCAGGAGGCAAGCAAAGTGAGGTAGAGGAGGGCACGAGGGGACACCACAGGGTGTGTGCAAGACCAGCTCTTCTCAGCGTTTCTCTCACACACAAAAAACGACACCCCAGAGATGTCCTTGGGCTGTGAGCTGAGTGAGAGGTCAGACTCCACCCTTACCTTCCCGCCAGTGCATCAAGTTGACATACAATCTGACCGCCGCGCATGCCTCTTTCAGAAACTAGCTCTCCGCTCATTATGCCCACTGCATCTCGGTACAAACCTGTCATCATCTTGGCTTCTTTCTTTTCACTAATTAACATTATTCTTTTCACTAGTAAATGCTTTGAAAAGGTTTCCATTTCTCTCCATCTCTCTGGTCACCTTTCCCTTGTCTCTTTGCACACTCATTCCTTTCATACCCTCCTTTTCCCTGTCCCAAATGATTCCTTTCATCTGTAATTATGGTAGAAAACACAGACAGCATAATAGAGAAACAGATTTGACTTGGGGGATGTACAGGTGGATTACTCTTTAGAAGGGAGGATGGTGAGTCTTCATGGCGTATATGCTTTACATGTTATCAAGAGAGATTAGTCCCTGGAAAAGGATATCATGCTTAGGAAAATAAAGGGTCAACGGAAAAGAGGAAGGTGCTCCAGTAGCGGATTGACAGAGTGGCTGCAGCAGTGGACTCCACCAATTGTGAGTACGACCCATGGCTGCGTGCTGCACAGAGTTCCTCAGGACAAAGGGTCACTGTGAGTCCGAACTGACCGACAGCAGCGAACAACCTATGGCAAGATATTTAACCCGTTTAACCATACAATGCAGTAGTAACCATTAGATTCACAATGCTCTGCAATAATTTCACTGTTTCCCAAACATTTTTATCACACCCAACAGAAGCTCTGTTCCCATCGAGAACTAGTTTCCTCTTCCCGTGACCTCAACCCCTGCTAATTACTAACCTACCTTCTATCTCTCTGCATGTAAGCTGTGTCATGTGAACTTTATAAACTAGACCGGATCATGCCACTCAGTTTGTTGAATAGAAATTTTCATTTAGCTTGAAACAGAGTGCAAATTCCGTACCTTGATCTACAAAGAACTATAAAATGCGGAACATCTTCCTAGCACGCTGATTTCATCTGCTAATGATGTCTCTCTCTTCACGAGGCCTCAGATACATGGCCTCCTTTCCTTAATTCACATATCTTTTCCCACTCATGGTCTTTGCACATGTAGTTGCTATGAATATGCCTATGTCTGAAAAGATTGCCCTTCTCACTAACGTTGAGACGATTCCTACTCTGAGCAGCTTTATAGGCTAGGGCGGCACAGCCCCTGTGGATTTTGAAAGTGGAATTCCTCACAGGCTTCTGTGCACATCCACTGACTTCAAGTTCAGTGCTTCACTGGCTATACCGCCAGGGCTCCTTTCCACACCAAATTGTCATGATTGGCTCTTTGAATTTCTTATGGAATTGCCTATGCATTTCCCCCCATCCTGGTTGGGATCGGGTAGATACGCAGATCTTCTATTTCCTATTTGGCGCATTTTTCTCATTATTAAATTTTGGGACATTTTTATATAATCTGAATACAATTTCCTTATCAGAGACATGATTGGAAATATTAGTGCATCATCTGTCACTTGTCTTTTTAATTCAGCATCATTTGAGGTGCAGTGTACATTTTATCTATCTGTCTACACATGCATTGTGTCTTTAATACTAGACATAGGAAATATTTTCATAATATAGGACCATAAAACATTTAACTTGTTCTTTATTCTAGAGATTTTATAATTTTAAGATTTGTGTTCCATTTTGCATTACTTTTTGGGTAAAATATAAGGAATATATCGAGTTTTTATAGGCCTAGATATGTAGATTGGCAATTGTTCAATCACCATTTATTAAAAAAGATGATACTTTCTCCATTGTATTTTCTTTGCACCTTTGTGGTAAGTCAATTGAATATGTATGTGTAGTTGTATTTCTAGATTCTATTCTATGCAACGAGCTACTTGTCATTCTTGGTGTAAACATCACAGCTGTAAAGGAAAGAAAAAAGGGCATTCTAGATCCTTTGTAATTTTGTATGAATTTTGAAAAAGGTTTTCAATTTATTCTTAAAGTCTGCTAGAATTTAGTTTGAGATTTTGCTGCAGTATTATATCTTTTTTTCTTTTTAAATTAACCTATCGTAAAAAATAGATTTGTTCTTTTGGTGAACATTTACACATGAGAATACCCATTTAACAATTTCTATACATGTTTCCACCCACGTTTCTATCAATTTGTCACTTTGTGATGGCTCCTGTCTGCCTGCGATGCAGGAAGCTATGCCAAATACCAATGAGGCCATCCATGGTAAAAAGGTTTCTGGGAGCCTTCCAGACTGGGAACAGATTAGTAAAGAGGAAAAAGAAGTCTATGAAACAGGATCCACAGAAAATCTTAGGAACAGTGGAAGAACACTGTCTGAAACAGGGCCCGAAAAATCGCCCGTTTAGGTAGGAAGACCCTGAAAACATGACCGGGGAAGAGCTGCCTCCTGAAGCAGAGTCAACCGTAGTGACAGGAATGGAGCAAACCTCTTGGAACGTTCATAAGCTGATGGAGCATGACTCAAAATGAAAAGAAACAGCTGCAAATGCCCATTCATAAGCGCAACATGGAATGTATGAGTCTGGATACATTGGCAGTCATCAAAAATGAAATGGAGAGATGCGTAACAGAGTCAAGAATGTGACAAAAGCAATAACACAATACAACAAAGATAAGCCATAGTTTGAAAAAAAACCAAAAACCATAAAGTATTAAAGACCAGATCAAGCTCCAAGTGTATCAAAAGAGAGATCAGATGACAAGGTTTTAATCATCCAAGTCAGATTTATCATTTTCATCTATTATGATTGTCTCCCCAATACTCTTGAATAACCAGGTTATTCTCATCCCTCACTTATGACCAGAGGGCATAGCATTCTTGACTCTCTATTATGCACTTTTCTATGTGTTTACTTACATGAAACCCAGGTTCAGTGACTCTATAAGACAATCACTAGAATATGTGTTCCTGGGTATACGGCAGAGGAGGGGGACTAATGAGGAACTGAAATCAAGGAGTATAAGAGGGAAAAGGTGTTTGAAAAATACTTGTGGTAGTGATTGCACATGCTCTGATATGACTAAACTATTGGATATGATGTATGGATTATAAAAGATTTGGAAAAAATGAAATACAATGCACAAATATCAAAATCCTAGATGTTAGTGAGCTGAAATGGACTGGTGTTGGTCATTTTGAATCTGACAGTCATGTGGTTTACTATTTCAGGAATGGCACATTCAAGATGAACGGCATCACATTGTTCACCCCAAAGAATATTTCTTGATCTATCTTGAGGCACAATGCTGTCTGTGATAGGATAATATCTGAACACCTACAGAGAAGACAAGTTAATAGAACTGATCAAATTGTTCCAGCAGTCCCCAAAGACACTTATTCAGTTGGTAATTAATCAAACATATAATCAAGAAGCATTAGTAATTACTGGTAAATATTAAAGTTGGAAACAAAGAGGAAGGAGCAGTTATTGGAAAGTATGGATTATTTTATTTCCTTTTTTCTGTCTTATTACTCTGACTAGAACTTTCAAAATAATTCTGTTGACCTTTCTGCTGGCCACTGGTTTTGAGTATATACCCTTAACCCTGTTGAGAGATGTTCCTCCTCTCCCAATTTTGCTGAGAAGATATTTTGTAGTAATTCCAGGTTTGTTTTTTAAATCAAGAATTGGTATTGAGCTTTGCCTTTTCTGCATCAGCATGTTTATGTAGTTCTTATTTATGTGGTGGGTTATGTCGATTGCTTTTCTAAAATCCAGCCATCCTTACATAGTAAATATAGATTCCACTTGGTCATGATTTCAATGTGTTTGTTGCATCCTGTTTCCTATGATCTTTTTGAGAATTTTTTTTCACATTTGTGTTCACGACGAATGTTAGTCTATAATCCTTTTTAGTTATTTTCCTGGGTTTCCATCAATGTTTTGCTTGCTTCATAACATGCCTTAGAAAGTTGCCTACTTTTCCGATGTTCTGGAATAATTTGAGCAGAATTGGTGTCAGCTCTTCCATGAATGTTTGGTAGAATTCTTTCTAGTGGAGATCATCTGGGGCAGGACTTTTTTGTTTGGAGTTTTTCCTTTTTAGATTTTCTTGACATTGAATTTCTTCATTTGTGATGGGTCAAAATTTCTATTTCAGGTTGTGTTAGTTTGGTTAAGAACTGTGCTTTTAGAAAACTACTGTGTTTCAAGGTCTCCAAATTTCATGGTGTGTAGTTCTTTGCAGTATATTATTATTTTCCTTTCTTTTTTTTTCTTTTTCAGTTAGTTTTGTTGTTACATCATCCACATGAGTTCTTAGTCATCTTATTTGCATCATTGCCTTCTGAGATTTGCCAGTAGTTTTTCAGCTTTATTAATCCTTCCAAATAAAAATCCCTTAGCCTTGCTGTGTTTTTCTATTAGATTGCTTTTCATCTAGAAAGGTATAAATGTTTTATGTTTTTCCTTGCTGTTCTTTTTAAATTTTAATTTATTTTAATTGGGAATCAATACATATATCATATCATTCCATAATTCAATCATGTCCAGCAGAATTGTACATTTACTACCAAATCAGTTTCCAATCTTTCCTTTTCTACAGGGACTCCTTGACATCATCTCCTCTTCACCCAGCCACCACCACTGTATCCCCTCCCCACAAACCCTTATTCTACTTGCTATCTCTAAAGGCTCATCAATACTGGGTTTGATATCCTGAAAAAAATTTTTAAAACATATAACACAGCTTTAAGGGAGTGACCCCAAATGACCTAACACCACTGATACACCCTAATATGTACAAGCAAAAACCAACTGAACCAGATCAGGTTCAGCATTCATCACTGAGGATGTTAGTTGATAAGGATTTAACTGTTTGAATTAAATTTATGCCTTTGATCTGCTGTACTAACCTGTCTAATACACTCTGGTTAGTAACTATTTTCCTCCCATCCCTAAGGATAAAATAGCATCAGGGGTCTTCTTGTCTCCAAACAAGCAGCTATCTAAGTGAGATGTCAACTAAGTACACATGGAAGAAGCACACCATCAGCAGTCGCTGAAGGATTGTGAAGCATATAATCCAAAATTGAAGGAGGGATTAGTCTCAGAACCTAAAGTGTGAGAATCCGGTTTTCAGAAAGGTATGGATGACAGCGGGAGCCCAAGATCCATTTGTGGAACTACGCAAGGCATAAGCCTCAATGAACTCCCTCTTACTGTTCTTTTGATTGTTGGAAATGTTGGTTTAGATGTTGAATTTGGTTCCTCTGTTTTGATGTATGCATTTGTTGCTATAAATTGTCTCTGGGCACTGTTTTTGCTCTGTCCCCAAAATTTTGACATATAATAGTTTCTTTTCATTTAATTCAAAGATTTTTAAATTTCATTTTTTCATGCCTTCTATTACCCTGCAGTTTTAAAACAGGGTGACACACACTCTGTTTGTATTTTATTTCTCCTGATTATCCTATGATTGTTTTATAGTATTGTGACCTGAGAAGATATTGTGTATTATTTCAATATTCTTATACTTAATGAGATTTGGATTTGGTTTATTCTGTGGAATATTCCACAGAATGTACACAGGACGAGATGGTGGGAGGTTTTGCATATCTCTGTAAGGTCTAATTGGTTGATGATAATGCTTGACTCTTCTATAGCTTTTGGGCATTCTGCCCATCGAAAATGCTGTAGGAGAGTCCTCTATTGTTATTACAGAGTTGTCTATTTCTCTTTTTCATTTTCTTAAAATCTGATTTATGTGGGTTATTTGCTCTTTGATTGGGCACATATATATTTATTATGGTTATGTCTTTTTGTTGGATTGACCCTTTGATCATTTATAATAATCTTGTCTCTTTCACTGGATTTTGCCTTAAAGTGCATTTTATCAGAATTTGATATTTCCACTTATGTTCTTTTTAGTTGCTATTTGCTGGATATATATTTTCCACCCTTTGATTATTAGCTTATCTTCATCTTTGTATCCTGTTCCGTTACCAACTTTGCTTCTCTCTTCCTTGACTAATGCACTTAATCAATTTCTATTCAGTGCAATATATGTTAGATATAAATGATCACTGTCATTTTGTTTTGTTTTTTTAATTTTGTATTGATGGCTTCTTTGCTACATATATTTTTCTGTGTTGAGTTCATTTTATTTATGAATTTCCTAATCATTTTCTTCATTGCTGTTTTCATGTTTACTGATAATTTATGACCTTTGGTGAAGCTCATTAATTTTCTTGATAGTTGTCTTATAATTTATTTTTGCATTACCAATTTGAAAATTATCTGTTCTGTTTTGAAATTGTCTTGATTTCTTCTTCATCTGAAATTTATATAATGACATCAATTTTCTTTTATTTCACAGTTGTTGTTGTTTATAAACTGACATCCCTGTTTCCTATTTCAGTGTTTTAGACTTGTTTGAATTTTGATACTTCTATATTATGGTGGATTTCTGGGTAATTTTGTCTTGCATCTTGATATTTGGTTGTTGTCTTCTGTTCTTGGTTCTCTCACCAAATATTGCCTTTTAGCATATCTTTCAAGGTTGATCTGAGTTTTACAAATTCCCTCAATTTCTATTTATCTGGAACTGTCCTCATTTTGAAGCTGTATTGAAGGACAATTTTGTTGGGTATATAATTCTTGATTGATCTTTTTCCACTTTTTAGGATTTTATATATGCCATTGCATTTAATATATGCTTTCTTGCCTGCATGTTTTCTGATGAGAAATCAGAGCTTAATATTATAGGTTCTCAGTTATAAAAAGTTTATTTCCCCCAAGCAGTTTTTAGGATCCTTTCTTTATCGCTTTCATGTTGGAACCTCTGATCATGTTTTGTCTTGAAGATTTGCTTTTGGGATATATCTTTGTTGATGTTCATTGAGTTTCTTGAGTGCAAATCTTCTCATATTTCATAATACTAAGAATATTTTCTTCCAACAAATTTTTGGCAATTATCTCAGTGCTTATTTATTGAATTATTTTGTCTACAACCTGTTCTGGTATTTAATTACAAGAAGAATTTTCATTCTCTTGGTGGTGTCCTACATAATTCTTATCGTCAATTCATTTTTTGTTGTTATATTTTTCTTTATGTTCTTCCAACATATTAATGTGCCAATTTTATCTCTCATTGCTTTGATACTACTTCTTACTCCTTCCAATGCATTGTCAATTTCTGAAATTTTAGTATTAACCTTATGTATATTTGCGGTTTCATTTTCATTTATTTTGTCTAATTCTTTTTGCATATTATTTTCTTGTACTCTTATAAAATTTTTTGTGTTGTCTTTGATTTTTCCTATGGTTTCCTTGATCTCTTTCTATGTGTGTGTCTGTGTGTGTGTGTGTGTGTGTGTGTGGTTTAATGGATATCATTGTGTTTCCTCTATTTCTGTGTTGTTTTCAACACTGCTTTCATTATACTCATTTCTGGTGGTGGTGTATTGTGTCAAACTCTCTAGCTTGCCTGCTGTTGTTGTTTCTCTGTTTATGGTGTTCCAGTCAGTATTTTTTTGGTAATGCTGGTATTTTTTTAAGTGAATTACCTTAGGTTTTCCTTGTCTGGAAATACATTTATTTCTCCCTCCTATTTGAGAGATAATTTTGCTATATATAGTATTCTGGGTTGGCAGTTTTTTCTTTTAGGATTTTACACATGTAATTTCATTGTCTTCTTGCCTAGGTAATTTCTGCTGAGAAGTGTGAGTTTATCCTTTTCCATTTTCCTTTGTAGGTGATGCTTCTCTTTTCTCCAGTTGTCCTTGGGTTCCTCTCCTTTTCCTTGAAATTGCGGAGTTTCACTATGGTATGTTGTGAAGTTTTCATGTGCGCGTCTATGCTATTTGATGGTCCTCTCAGATTGTTAAATAATTATTTTCTCCTCCTTTGGAAAATTTTCTTCCATGATTTCTCATACTATTTTCTCTGTAGATTTCTGTTTGTTTGTTTCTTCTTACTCTTGGATGCAGAAGAAACTTGGGCTGTTTCCCTATATACTATCCCCACACTATTGTTAGGCTTTTGTGTTAGACCAGGTTGGCTAGTGAAACAAATTCAGAAACACTCTTATGTGTGTAAGAGAGAGCTGAATATCAAAAAGTATTTGTATATTGAGAAAACATCCCCAGTCCAGATCAAGTCCATAAGTCTGATATTAGCCCATATGCCAGATCCTAGTCATAAATTCCTCATCAGACTCATGCAGCATATGCAATGATACTGAATGCAGGAAGACCACAGGCTGGTGGGTGAAAAGTCTTGTGGATACATGGCGGTGGAAGCATCTCAGTGCTAGCATGGTCTCCATGTGGCTCTTTTAGTACTCTGAGTGTGGCTACTAAATAGGATGGTGAAGCAGAGAGAGGAGCTCCTTGCAGGTGTCAGCCAGTCTCCGCATGGCATGTTCACAGGGAGAGAGGGGAACTTTCCAGAATCCCCACAGGGAGATGAAAACAGAGAGAGAGACAGAGAGAGAGAGAGAGAGACTTCCTAAAATCCCCATGAGAAGGCCACACTCACAAGGAGGCATCATTAGGTTGTGACATGATTGACAGCTAGATTCCACACCTTCGCTCTTAGTACCCTTAAGTTGATTCCTTCACTTTTTTCTTGATTATATCTCTCATTGATTGTAGTCAAAGTGCTTGTCTTTGAGTTCGTTGATGGATTTTCCTTTTTCCATTCTCTTTCGCGGGTCTTTTACTAAGTTGCTTGATTCTGTTATCTCATTTTTATCTTCTGGAATTCCTGGTTGTTTTAGGATTTTCATGTTTCAATTTCTTTCATTGGTCTCATGAATGTTCACTACATCGCTTGGAAGCACGTAAATATAATTCTTCTGAATTATGTTTCTGGTAGTTCCAGGGACTCTGCTTCAGCGTATCTCATTGGGATTGGGTAAGTTTGGTTGTTTATGTTTGTTTTTTCCTCGATCTTTTCGTTTTATTCTTGTTGATTGCCATTTTGCTGGCATCATGCTACAGCTCTTTATGGTGTGTGAGCTGCTGGGTAGTGTAGAGGTAGCTGGCTTTGCCTACTAATGTGGAAAAGGTCTAATAGACACCAGAAAACATGCAGTGGTGAAATAGAGAAAGAGGGGAGAGATGAGTAAGTGAAGAAAGTGGGAGGGAAGAAGAGAGTACCCGTTCCTCAAGTCTTTGTTATGGAAGATCGGAATGGTGTATCTAGTCTTCTATCTTCAAGATTTATCTTAGTCTTGAATTGTTGAAACATTTTTAACTTTTGTTTCTAATTTTTCCCCCAGAGCAATATATAGGAAATAAAATATTTTCAAGAAAAAAACTTGAATGATTAACTTTGTGGCATGCCAACTAAGAGATGATCTGTCTGGACTGTACTCTTTTTCTCTCTCTAGAATTGCCTTGAGTCTATTCTGATTCAGGGCAACCTAATAGGACAGAGGAGAACTGTCCCTGAGGATTTCTACTGTGTATTGGAGTAGAAAACCTCATCTTTCTCTTGCAAAGTGGCTAGGGCTTTCAAACTTCTGAACTTAAGTTTAGCAGCCCAAAGTGTAACCCACTATGCCACTTACGGACAATAACCAGGGGTGCTTCTTGTTCTCATGTAAGTCATAATGTGAAGTCAAGTGTAGATAGGGAGAAGCAGATGGAAAATAAACTAAGAAGGCAGAATTTCTGTCACCAATACAACATAGTAGCTGAGGAAAAGAGAGTTTGAAGAATCCCAAGTTTTCTGGTTTGGGCCACTGAATGGATCATGTTCAGTTTGGGCAATATAAAACTATAGCACCCGTAAGAGGGGGAGAAGTAAGAGCTGGAGATGTGGGAATGGTATGAGGAAGAGCCAGCAGGTTGGGGAGAAGATGCTAAATTGGTTATGTCTATTTTTTACCTTGTGGTGTTGGCAATGCAATGAGGTATAGACCTCTAGAAAGCAGTTATACCTAGTTGATCAGGTGTTCAAGATATGAATCTGGATTAGACTCATAGATTTGGGACTTAGTCAATTTTAGAGTTGAAATCCTGGAAGTAGTTGAAATCACCATGTAGTGTGTATAGAGTGAGACATGAAAGACAAAGACTGATATTTCAGCTCTAATATTGTTGCATTATTTAAAGCACTTGATTGCTAACCAGTAGCTTAGTGGTTCAAACCCATGAGTGTCTCCTTGGAAGAAAGATACAGCATTGGAAACTTTATGGAGACAGTTCTCCTGTGTCCTAAAGGGACACCATGAGTTGGAACAGACTCAAGGGCATGGGCTTGGTTTTTGCATAGATGACATTTGGCAGTCAAAATTTCACAGGTGTAAAGGGGTCAGAAGTTAAAAAAAACAAAACAGTAGAGACTTGCGAAGGAGAGATGATCTGGTGTGTGTTCTTCAAAGTGTGGTGCTCCAGGTTGGCACAGTGATTCCCAATGTGATCTGACTGGTGCAGTGCAGGGCTGCGTTTTAGCAAGCACCTTGTACAGATGGAGGTTTTTAAACTTGAGTATCTTTTTAACATAAGCAAGTCAGGGCCCTTCTATTCTGGATGTGTACAAATAAAGATTTTAACCCGGAGGCAAGTCTTTACAGTCATCGCTTGTGGAAAACATCTTGCTAACTTAAGCCAACTTTTCCCTAACTCGGCTTGAAAACTGATTTCATCGATTTTTAGTCCTGTCCAGGATGCTTCTCTGTGAACTTTCAGGTATTCCTAGTAAGACATGTTAAAATAGTAGTTGCACGGGGAAAGCCCTTGTTGCTATTGCATTCCAGCACGCGAGGGCACAGCATTCACTGATAAGGAAACAAGAAAAAGAGACTAACCAGGGGGTTTTCAAGAATATCCTCTTTTTTTCTACTTTTGTGAAAACATATATAACACAACATTTGCCAATTAATTTTCCCCCACCTGTAGAATTTAGTAACACCAATGAAAACGGTATTGTGCAACCATCCCAATTATCCATGGGCAAAAATCTGAGAACTTCCAAATATCCTTTTGAAATCCCAGGTAACACCAACAACGCCAAATCCATGTTCTAGTTAGGACGATGTCATTGACTGACTTCAAGACCTCAAATCCTGAAAACAAAAACTGTCATGGGAGTGCGCCTCTCCGACAGCAAATGAATTTTAGAAATATTTTCGTCCAAAAAGATTAGAAACGGACATAAGTTTGTATGAAAAGCAGGTCTTGCCTGAGTATCCTATTAATCAAAATTTCTTTTTGTTCTTTGCAGCATTTGGCGAATTTGAGAAGAAAAAAATAAAGTACCATAAAATTGTGATCTCAGCAAGGGAAATATTTCATTTCCATTTCACATGCGAGAAGACTGAGGTGCAAGGAGCAAGAACTTCAGGCTCTTCCCTACTGGTTTTCCAGGGGCCTTCCCAGCAGTCTCTTTAGATATCTTTGTGCTCAGTTTATAAACCATGTCACGAGCTATCGAAAGATATAGCATCTGGGGTCTTAAAGGCTTGAAGGTAAACAAGCGGCCATCTAGCTGAGAAGCAACAAGCCCACATTGAAGCAGCACACCAGCCTGTGTGATCACGAGGTGTCAAAGGGATCAGGTATCAGGCATCAAAGAACAAAAAATCATATCATAGTGAACAAGGGGAAGTGTGGAGTGGGAACCCAAAACCCATCTGTAGGCAACTGGACATCCTCTTAAGGGTCAGGGGAGGAGAAGAGCCATTCAGGGTGCAGTGTAGCAAGGATGAAACACACAACTTTCCTCTAGTTCCTAAATGCTTCCTGCCCTCCCTACTATCATCATCCCAATTCTACCTTACAAATCTGGCTAGACCAGAGGATGTAGACTGGTACAGATAGGAACTGGAAACACAGAGAATCCAGGACAGATGATCCCTTCAGGACCAGTGGTGAGAGTGGCGATAGAAGGGTAGAGGGAGGATGGGGTGGAAAGGGGGAACCGATTACAGGGATCTATATATGACCTCCTCCCTGGGGGAAGGACAACAGAAAAGTGGGTGAAGAGAGACATCGGACAGTGTAAGATATGACAAAGTAATAGTTTATAAATTATCAAGGGTTCACGAGGGAGCGGGGAGCAGGCAGGGAGGGGGAAATTTGAGCTGATGCCAGGGGCTGAAGTAGAGAGCAAGTGTTTTGAGAATGATGAGGGCAACAAATGTACAGATGTGCTTTACACAATTGATGTATGTATGTATTGTGATAAGAGTTGTGTGAGCCCCTGAGGTAGTTAGTTTACTGTGCCAACCTGGCCGATAAACACATGCGGGATTAACTGAAGGGAAGAGAGATAAACGGCTCAGCGAACTTCGCCTTTCTTGTCTCTTGCTCTTTGATCATCGGACCAGTGTGCGGCTGCCTTGTTTGTCTGTGCCTCAATTTGCAAGCTACACTACCTGCAGGACACCTAACCTGTGGACTGTGTTGCTGTAATTTGAGGTTCCTTCAAGACCTGCTTCACCACACCACTGGAATTTACATCTCTTGAGCTGGGGGCTATTGGACTCTGTCATCTGGCTGACTGTTGGTGACCTGCCTTGCTGTTTGCTTCCTGTGCCTGGATAGCCTGAATCTGTCTATAGAGGACTACCCAGCAGTCCTCAAGACTTGAAGGCCTGCCAGTGTCTCACAACTGTCTCACGGGAGTGAGCTTCACTGAGACATTTGTACTGCTTTGTAATTTAATTAACTGTTTATTTCTTGTGGTATCTATCTATTTTATAAATATATATATATAATTATATATATAATTATTAGCATTCTGGTTTTGTTTCTAGAGAACCCTGTCTAACACAGCCCCAATGAAATGATTTTAAAAAACCAACAACAACCATGTGATGTCCAATTACTCAAAGAAGAAAGCCCAGGGAGGACCAGAGAGAAGCAGCTGTATATGCAACTCAGCATATGTCAAGTTGGTGGTCATGAGACTGTAGGATGTAGAGCACTGGTTCTAGCGAGGTGGAACGTGGGCAGAAGATGCTTCCTCCCGTGGTTTGGGCAAGCTGTTCCAAGTAACGCCCTTACTGGCACAGAGCCCATGAACCCACCGACTCTTTCTGTGCACAATGGAGCTTGAACTTTGACCTGAGGCTTTGTGCGCCCCTGTCCCCAGGTTGCTCGGTGTGCAGCTGCCAGAAGCACACCGTGTGGGACCTGCAGCTTTGTGTACATCAGAGGAGTGACCAAGATGCTTGCGGGTGTGCTGACTCATTTAAGAACCACTGATTGGGAGAGTTGTTGGGGCGTGGGTGTCAGAGTGTGCTGTGGCTGATTTTCCAGCATGCTACCCAATGAGCAATGGGCGGCAAGTGATGAAGTCAAAACACAAGCCCTGGACTGTTGAAAACGCAGCTAGTTGTTGGTGAGTGCTGCCAAGTCATTTCCGACTCAGAGAGACCCTCTGTACAAAGAATGAAACACTGTCTGGTCCTGTGTCATCCTCACAATTGTTCCATTTGAACTTGATGCTGCAGCCATCTCGGTGAAGGTCTGCTCTCTTGTTCACTAACCCCCTCATGTACCAAACTGGAGAGCCTTCTGCAGGAACTGGTCATTCCTAACAACATGCGCCAAATAGTCTGGCCATTCTCACTGCTCTGGGACATCCTGCTTGTATTTCCTATTTGACAAATGTACTCTATTCTTCACGGCGTGTTGAAAATTCATTGCCAACCCCGCAATTCAAAGACGTGAATTCTTCTTCAGCCTTTCTTATTCATTATCTAGTTTTCACACGTGTAAGAGACCATTGGAAGTACCATGGCTTGGGACACCTGCGATGTCTTGACTCTGGAACACTTTGAAGGTCTTTGCAGCAGATTTGCTCAACACACTGCATCATTTATTTATTTATTTATTTTTGATGGCTACTTCCATGAATGTTGACTGGCGATTCGAGTAAAATGAAATCCTTGGCTACTTTAACCTTTTCTGCCTCTATCATGATGCTGCTATTGGTTCATTTGTGAGGAGTTATGTTTTCTGTATGTTGCACGATAATTTATATTGTAGCCTTTGATCTTCATCTTATGTACTTCAGATCTTCACTTTCATAAGCAAGGTTGTGTCATCTGTATATTTTGAGTTGTTAATGAGTCTCTAATTCTGATGCTACATTTTTTTCAGGTATAGCTTCTGAAGTTATTAATCATAAAGATTGAAAAAATTGAGTGAAAAGACACTCTGAAGTATGTTTTTGTTTTAAAAATTTAAGTAATGCAACATCCCCTTGTTCTTTTAGAATGACTGCTTCTTGGTCTGTGTGTTGATTGCTCATGAATACAATTAAGTGCCTTGAAATATCCATTCCTCCCGTTATCCACAATTTGTTATGCTTCCACACAGTCAAAACAACACACAGATAAACACCCTTCTGGTATTCTTGATTCTGAATTATCGCTAGCTACATTTTCTCTGAATGTCTTTAAGGATGGCCCAGAATCTAGATTCAGCAATATTTTAGAAATATTAAACATGAATAGTAATATTTATTGAACATTCACCATGTCAAGCATTTTAAAAAATGTTTTAGACGCATTCAATGATTCACCCCTACAATCCACATTTGAAGCAGGTACTATTACATATTCATTTTGAAGTTGGATTGGACCCGTTGAGGCTTAGGGAGAAGTATTAATTAGCCTGATGATAAGGTATCTATGGGGAATCAAGATATTCAAACCAGTTCTGACTCAAGTGTATATTCTTAAACATGGAATGCTACAGAGGGTTTAGTGCCAATCAAATATAAATAAATGGGTTATGTTTACTTTTATGCAATATCCACACCACTTCCTCTCCATAGATAGATAAAATTATCAGTAGTCGGAGTCAGGCACCAACTCTTCTGGTCTCATTGCAGTTAATATTAATCATGGAGAATATTAATCATATATTTCATTTCTTACCCCTAGTCCTAATTTTCCTTCTACTTCTGCTGCTTTAGGTGAATTTAGATCAATTATTGTTATGAGGATGGTCTCTTCAAGTTTTAAGATTTCAGACACTAGAACAAAGCTAAGAGGTAGATCAGAAGCACTAAACACGGCATTGGGACCCCATGAAATTGTGGCCTTCGTAAGCATGACCCTGCCCTCCAAATGAAGGACTCAAGTCCGATGAGCTCTTTGCTTGTATAGAAGCAGGCTCAACAACTGCTTCTATGGTTTAACTATTGCTATACATATGCATAAATGACACAATTTTTGCCAATTCAACTTTTTAGAAGTGCACAACTTATTGATAGCAATTCCAATAATGAGTTTTGCAATGTTTTCCTTAGTCCATGAAACATTTTAATCACCGTAGTCTCTTCTCCATCTCCTCTTCCTGGGAACCACTAGTAAATTTTGGTCTCTATCGATTTGCCTTTCCTTGTTTTTGTTTTTTTATAAAAGTAAAGGTCATACACTGTTTGTCCTTTTGCACTTGGTCATACACTGTTTGTCCTTTTGCACTTGGTCATACACTGTTTGTCCTTTTGCACTTGGCTTATGGCATTCAGCCAAATGTGCTCAAGCTCCACCTGTACTGTGGCCCGTTTCAAACCTCCGTGTCTCCTCAGGGCTATGCAGGACTCCGATGCACGTAGGTAGCAGCCTTTGCCTCTTTTCTCTGACAGCTTCCATGCCTGGAGCGGAGTGGGTGGGTTTTGTGGTGGTTCTGGGATCCCTGGTTGCATAGTAGGGTGTCAGGTGGACTCCTCCTAAAGTCATCAGTTTGAACCCCGCAGTTGCTTGTTGGGGGAAAGATGTGGGTCTCTGCTCCTATAAGGATTTACAGACTTAGAAACCCACAATATAAGTTAGAATCAATTCAGCAGGTAAGTATTTAAATGTCTTTCTTTCTTTCTTAGGTTCTAGTAGTTCTAATTTTAGGGTTTTGGTTATTGCTATTTTTCAACTGCCTAAACCTTGAAAGTGTGTACAGACTCTCTCTTTTGTTTCAAATTTAGATATTAGCATCCTTTCTCCCAAGAGTCTTCACGACTCTCTGATTAAGAGATCTCAATATGAGATCTCCTCTTGACTTGTCTTATGTCACATTTTCCCTCCCACCAAGGTCCTCCTTCCCAGTTTGAACTGTGGGGTAGACCTTTCCATAAGTCCCTATGGCACAACTAAGGTTTACAGCATGTGTAGTAAAGTTTAAATCACTTACAATCTGACTGTGGCTTTTCTTAGAGCCCTCCAAGCCACTTAGCTCCCAGCTGGCCTCCGCCTCGCTCCTCCCCTGTCACCCACTTACAGGAAGGTTCCAAGCAGCTCCAAACCTCGGAAACCCTGTCAAGTTCCCCCAGACCAGAGACAGGAAACAGACTTCCCTGCATTCAGGGCTGGTGCTCGACACCCGACTGCATTTTCTGTACCAAAATTACTGTCTTTCTACAGAGACAGGCTGAGAGTATCCACTTCTTTAAGGGGAAAAAGGATCCATTCCTGCAGTAGTATCAGCTTAGCCTCTGGAAAAAGAAAACAAACTACCTGCCCTCGAGGAGATGCCAACCCATTGCAACCCTATGGCATAGCTGCCAGCTTTCCCAAGGCAGAAACAAACTGCTCATCGTATCTGGATTTTTTATCTTAAATAAAGTTCTCAGTTGATCTCAGCTTGCTAGTTTGGGTCTCATTGCACCAAAGCCGGCGAGCGTCCATTTTGGAATAGGTACTCCATATAGGGGGTTCATTGCCTTTTTCCTAGGAGGTCATTTCCCCCCAACTCCTGAGCTTCTACAAAGAGCTCACACATCACCATGACCCACTTTGCAAGGAGGCTGAACACGGTGAAGGTCCAATCGAGTCGAGAGAATACTATGAGGAAAGACCTCTCTCTCTCCAAGATATGTTCCACAGGCATATACATTTGTCAGAACACGTGCCCCACGGATATTATTCTACAGCGTGCGTGTTCTGTTCTGAAGTTTGGGCTTACTGGGTCAATGGCTGGTACACAGAGGTATTCAGTTTTGTCAGGGAAGAATAAAGTTAGGATCAATGTCAGGGCTGTCTTACTGCTTCCTAGTTTTCTCCAGGAATGGTGAGTGGATGTTTAATTTCTATTTACCCAATGGCAAAGATTACTCAAACTTTTGTGTTATCCCCACCCCAACCCCCTTCCCGGAGCCCCCTGACCTAGAACAAAGAAATTTGCTGTGCTAGGTAAACTGAAATCTCTAGTCTGGAAAATAGAAGCATTGTGCACATTTTTAAAATGGCTAATTCACCTATTACCCAGGACATTGACAGTACTGTTTATGATAGAGGCTGAGTTGGATCTGGTACTGTGCTTCATTGTCTTTGTAATACAGGACAAGTTACAATATCCTTGAGCTTTCTCATTGTAACATGTGAACTATTATGAATGCCAAATGAAAATAAGCATACAATCTTAGTTTTGGAAGGCTAAAATCCTATAAAGATGAACATTTTATCTCTGTATTATTATTATTATTCTGACACCCATCCGCCTATTTGCCGAGCTATGGTAATATGATTCTGGAAACTATGCTGCCAGTATTTCAAATACCAACAGTGTCATTTACGGAGGATTGGTCGCGGCAGAATTTCCAGACTGAAGTAAACTGGGAAGAAAGACCCGGGGATCAACTTCCAAAAATCAGTCAATGAAAACCCAAATGATTACAGAAGAACACTGCCCTCTCAAGTGGTGAAAGATAAATGCGTACATTCGAAGGCACTCAGAACACACAGAGGCGGCAATAACAGACTGGACCAACGGAAACATATTGTCCATTCATCTGTCAAGTCATCAAATGGCCACCTAATTCATGCCCCCAGCTTTGTCATAGTTTGAGACAGATTGCTCAAGGAAGAGTTTAATGAATGATTATTTACCTCTATGTCCCCTAACTTCATGCCACGTGAGTACTTCATCCCAAAGAAGTTAGAAAAGGCAATCGACAGTCCTTTTCTTCAGTCATTTGCTCAATATTCCTCTAAAAACTATTCAGTGCAATTCTTCTCTGTAGTAGTTCAATTTTTGTGTCAACTTGACTGGACCAGGATTCATGTCGTTTGATGGTTATGGCCTACTAATTCCCATGATGAGACCTCCTCAAGGGAGTGGTCTGCTTCTGAGATGAGTGGATGATGTGGAATTCCTTGCTTGATCTTTCCTGGGGCTGCATCTTGCTTCTTGTTCATCGACCTCTGAGTCTTTGGACTTGAGCTAGTACCTGTCATGTTGCCTGCTGATGCTAATTGTTGCCAGCAGACTGCTGACCATAGATTCACTCACTTCTTCGGTCAGAAGCCTGCCAATTCTAGGAGTCATCAGCAGCTTGACATATTACCTTCTGACCTTGGATTCGTTCACCCCTGCAAGTATAAAGCTACTGTCTGATTTGCCAATTTGGGGATCAACAGTCCCTGCAGCTGTGGGGATTAGGGGAAACCTCCCGCTAAGCATTTGTTTCATGGACTTCGGACATCTCTGCCTCTCCAAATGTGTGTCATCTTAAAAATATAAATCTCTCTGTAAATGTACATATGTAAACGTTACTAGCTTTGTGTCTTTACAGAATCCATCCTAAGCCATAATGTGAGCCAGATACTGCTAGAGGTGCAGGGAAAAATGTGAAGATAGCAGATCTGCTGTTGAAACTCCATAGACCTTGGAAGGTAGACATTAACCACACAATCACATAACTAATGAGCTAGTTGAAACTGATGTAAGCGCTGAAAGAAGAAAACGGAGACCTGGCCCCTATTGCTGTCTCTCTCTAATTCCTAAGCTGGCTAATGCTCTCTGCAAAGTGCTTTCAGTCTTTCAGTCTCACAAATCTTCACTGTCAGCAGCTCCTGTGAGAGGCTCTTGGGAACTTCTCTGAGTGGCAGGCTCCATCAGATGTCTGGTGTTTTTCACCATTTAAGGGGCTTTTAGAGTCTTTGGAGCTTCCGCAGCAATGTGTTTCTTATTCTGCTCAAAATGACTTTGTTCCTGGACTTTCTACCAGAGCCTCTGAGACCACAAGCAGGTCTGTGGAACTTGCCCCAAGCCCTCTTCGGTCGCATCAGGATTTCTGTTGGAAGGGTAACCCTTTGTGTTGTCTACAGAGAGAGTTCAGGACCCTGACCTACAGTGAACTTTCCGACTCCCACAGGTCAGTGATGTAGAGGTTTCTCACATCTCAAATGCTAACATGACCCAACATTAGGATACATTTTGTTGATTCACACGTAGAAATGCATTCATGCTAGCTAGAGATGGCGTGTTGTTTGGAAAGATTGCCTACACAGGTAGTCAGGAGACCAGGACTAGTCGCTAGTTAGCTCTGTGCCCATAAGCAAGACTTTATTTCTGTGGTCCTCAATGACTCATAAAATGCATACATAAATTTTGCCATTTAATCAATGTTTATCAACTCATCCAAGGACGTAAGACAAAGACATTAGAACTACACCCACTTTTTTGATAATCTAAATTAATTTGATCTTGGACTTTTTAAAACATTGTTTATGGACTAGAAAAACAAAGTCACATATACAAGAGGACATCAAAACTTCATGGAAAAATGGAGTTAAAAGATAATTAAATTTTCACATAAAATTGTAAAGCTCTCCTCTGGTCCCAGTGCAAAAGCAAGCCATTCAATCACTGATTATTAAAAAGCTAGCATAGACTCAGTTAAATTTTTCTTACCCAAACTTATGCACATCACCGAGTACTGTATTTTTGCAAATAATTCACCCACATAAATAGCATGCACCCCCATAATATGCACGGCACAAAAGGAAACAGAGGTTGAAGGTGTTGCATAATTTGTCCAAAAAAAGGTGAGTAATGTATGTGTTATTTACATAAAAAGGCAGTGTCTTCAAATATTGTACACCTGCTTTGTCTTCCATGAATTCACAATCACTCCAGGGGGTAAATGCTAAATTTTGCTTCTCAACAACTCACTGCCAGTGTGTTTTGTTTTTAATAGTGTAGATTTTTTTTTAGCTTATCAAGGAAGAAAATAAGAACTTTAAGAAGCCTTTTTGGTAAAAGTTCAATTTTGGATATGTGAAATGTTTGATCAAACAAGTTAACCTGTTGAATGGCTTGGGGTGAAACCCAGTCCATTCCAAGGATCATAGATTGTGTGACTATACTTAATATTTGTGTATGTGTTGCTATGGAATTGGAGCATTAAACTGCCAACATAACTGTCATCTTGTATTGGTGAAAAAATACAAAGTAAGGACTGAATTGGGTTTTGTCTTTGAATCAATCAAACAAGAGGCCGCTTCTCACCCACTCTAGGCATCACAGTTCTTACTGCTGTTACAAGGTCTCACCACTCACACTACCTTTTCACGTACAGCCAGATCCAACATGTTACCTGTGTGTGCGTGTGGGGGGTGGATTTTCAATGTGCAAACATCCTAAAACCTTTTCCTTTTGAGAGTACCATTTAAGCCAGTTCGTTTGGGATGTAAAAACCCGTTGCTATTGATTGTGACTAGTGGCAGCCATCCCATACGTTACAAAATAGAACTGCTTGGTCCCTAGGGTTTTATTGGCTGTAATATTTACAGAAGCAGGCTGTTTGCCATAGCACTTCTGGATGTGTTCAAGCCAGAAACCATTAGGAGAGCACACCTGCCACCGCTGACAGAAAGCCTATTAGAGTCACAGAGACCCTAAGGATAACGTGGAATCTCCACCCCCTTGGGTTTCCGAGGATGGGAATCTTTATCAGAGCAGAAAACTCGATGTTGTGGATAGAGCCCAACTCGGAACCTGCAATGCCACCAGGAACAAAAGAAATATCCTCTCACTTTTTTTATGAGACTTTTATAGCTGTTTCTTCTCCACTGGCATCTAAATTCTTGTTTATTATCCTCCACAATTCTCTTAAAATTTTTTTGAAGTATTCTCTGGTTACTGTCTTTGTACGGCCCGTCTCCTCTGATATGTGAGCTGAGGAGATTTGCTGGCAGAGACTGCACTTCATTCACACCCACATTTGCCAGAAGGCCAGGGAATCCTCTACAAATGCAGCCAGAATTTCACTTCCTGGTTGTGGTGGTTGATGCTATGTGTTAACTTATCTAGGCTCTGATTGGGTTGTGTTGTGTGTTTGACCTCCATTGTGCTATTTGATGTCGCTATCTTCCATTTTGTGATAGAATACAATTATGTTAAGGAAGTATCTTGAGTCATGGCATTATCAGAAGGCATGGCTTAAGTCATATTCTGACTCAAGTCACATCTGTGTTCTGCATCCTGCATTTACCTTGTCATTCTCTGACCTCCAATTCCTGGGAATGCAGCTAGCAGCCTGTTGTCTGAGCTAACGATTCTGAGATCGTCGCTTCTGCAGCTCTGTGAGCCAACAGCTGCTTGTGGTTTGACTTGCCAACTATGGGTTCATGAGATCCTGCAACTGTATGACTCAAGGGAGGCCTTCAGCCTGATGTTGACATATGACGGAGCACCCGAATATTCATGGAAACTTAAATGAAGGGTAATGGAAGATTTCCACAAAACGTTTGGAAGCCCCCTCATATATTTGCTTCACTGATTTTAGTTCCTTAAAGAATTCAGCCTAAGACATTGATTGTCACATAATTGCTAAGGGGTTTAAATATACACATACCTCATGTTGATCTGAGCTGAGCTTTGGTTTCTGATTGACACAAACTTCCAGTCAATGAGTACATATTCATGGGAAAATATGCTATATGCTAGTCCTTATGCCAGGCACATGGGAAGCAAACCAATAAAGTCCCATATCATAGCGACCCCAGAGGGCAGAGTAGAATTACCTCGTAGGGTTTTCTCAGGAGTAATCTTTACTGGAACAGACCACCAGGTATTTCGTTCCACAGAAAGGCCATTGAGTTCAAATGGTGACCTTTCAGTTAGCAGCTGTGTACTTTGTCACCATATTGTCATCAGTTTGATATAAGAAAGTAAACATAAAACTAAATAAATAAATGAAAGAAAGTAAGCATAATTCTTGAATTTTTATGGGAAGATTTCAAATGCTTCTGTTAAAAATGTTTTAAGTAAACATTTGGCAAATAAATATTGGCAAATAACTCACTTGGAAATTATTTTCCACCAAATTGACCAAGGAATATGTCAAGGTTACCTTGCATAATTCATTGAGCATAGCAGGCTCCTCCAAAATTACTGAAGATATACAAATGTTATAATACATAATATAAATGGCTTCCAGATTTAAAAAATATTATTTGTGTTCCTAAAGTTAGCAATGATAGCTTCGTTTTGATTCATCCTAGTAGTCTAGTCATTGGGGCCAATGAGACAGGTTTTCATCACTATGACACAGTATAAAATGGGAAAAGTTGAGTTATAAGGTTGAATTAGCAAGTTAAGTTACAAAGCTTAAAATGTTAAATCTTTTTATTTAGTTCTATTGTGAGAGATAAGTGTTAACCTCATCAGATACAGACAAGACTTATGTCTGTGCGAGTGAGGAAGTGCTGGAGAAAGACACATGCATTGAGCTTGAAAGATTAGCGATTGGGTTTTGTGACTTGAATTTCAATTAGGCTTTCTGGGCTTCCAGAGAGCAAGAGCATTTTAACATTTCTGGGAATGGATTTGGGAAGCCTAGCAAAGTCCTACAACCTCAGTGATGGAATGATGCAATCTTCATGCATTTTGGGTTGGCAAGAAGGATAGATTAATTTAGCCCAAAGTAGAACAGAGCTTCCTCGCTTTTTTTTTCTCCCTTGCAGAGCCTCTCCAGTGCTGCTTTACACTGAGTCAGATATGCCAAGGCTCAGAGCTTAAGCATCTCTGCTGGAAGCTCTCTGCTGCCCTCTTCTGTTGGCCTATCTCTTCCAGCTTTGCATCCCATCTCCAGCCCCCATTTCCAGATTTTAGAGCTCACACACAAACAGAGTGAGAGAGAGAGAGAAATACAGACAGACAAAAGAAACAGGAATAAAGTCATCAGTGGGCTTGGAACCAACAATAAGAAGAGCTTTATTAGGCATGTTATACGTGATCATATTATATGTGTTTTAGGTATATCAGCTAATTTAAGCCTCACGATAACCCTCTGGCATTCTCATTTTAGAAGTGAGAAAGTCGAGGCACAGTGGGACTTGCTACAGGTCATACAGGTAGTGTGTGTGCTAGAATTCGAATGCTTTGAGATAATTATACCATCTTACTCTTTAATCAAATGGCGAGGTCTAATGTGACTTTCATAAAGACACTGAATGTCTCAGAGCCTTGGCTTCCCATTGCAAATGAGTGCAATAATACCAACCACAGGAAAGTATTGTGATGGTGGGATGAAAGAATGTGCGTGAAGTTCTTGACATATTATATGCCTCCAGGAATTTGGCATATTATTATCCATACACACATTATAATTATACTTAAATTTGTACGTTGGCTTTGAAATCATATTTAAGCGCCATCTAAAAAATTAATTGTAAAGAGAAAACTACACTGGTTGGAAATTTGGGGAGGGGGGGAGATCCATCTCTGTAACATAATATTTGACGATCACTCAATGAAGTGTTCTGATTCTCACCTCTTAGACAAGTTGTCCAGATCATCGCCTGGAACACCTGGTAACTATAAACCAGGTCTTTGACAGTGGTGGGGTTCTGAATCTAGCCAGAAAGGCTGACAAAAATGGAGGATAGTTCTCTGGCACTGTGGGTGTAGCTACAGCTGGGTATCGGGGCTCCGGGAGCAAAATTTAGATTCAGGTTTCCTTGTCTATTTGTTTCCATGCACTGACTTCTAAGGGATGATTGCGCTGCTCAGTTTTAAGACAGGCGTAGGAATGCAGCTATGAACACTCTTGGTATACATCTTCTCGGCGGTCGCTGTCTACTCATTTTGATCCTGCAGAGCAAGGGTTTTAAAAGACAGAAATAGATTCCTCACATACCCCAGAGTGGAAACGGAAACAGAAGTGTTTTTCTTGGGTATTTCTGTAAAATACTAGACACGTTTTTTTGTATTTAATTATATAAGGTCTACATATATCTTACTGGTTTTCTTAACTCTTTGCTACTTTAAAGGTGGGATTTAACTTTACGCTTCCTTCCTTCCTTCCTTCCCTAATATTCTGTTCTTTGTAGTTCAGAGCTGAGTAGATCTAGGTTTAACACCTGTCTAGCTGCAAGTTTGAATTGGTTGCTTATTACTATGAGTCTAAACTCTTGTATCTTTAGATGCAAAAAATAATGCATAGCACATAGGGGTGGTTAAAGATTACATACAGTAATGCAGAGATGTATTTTTAAAAATAATTTTATTGTGGACTCATAAAACTCTTATCACAATCCATACATACAGCAATTCTGTAAAGCACATCTGTGCATTCATTACCCTCATCATTCTCAAAACATTTGTTCTCCACCCAAGCCCCTGGCATCAGCCCCTCATTTTTCGCCCTCCCTCCCTGCCCACCCCATGAACCTTTGATAATTTATAAATTATTATTTTGTCATATCTTACACTGTCCGATGTCTCCCTTCACCCACTTTTTTGTTGTCCATCCCCCAGGGAGGAAGTCATATGTAGATTTTTGTAATGGGTTCCCCCTTTCCACCCCACCCTCCCTCCACCTTCCCGGTATCGCCACTCTCGGCACCGGTCCTGAGGGATCATCTGTCCTCGAGTCCCTGTATTTCCAGTTGCTATCTGTACCAGTGTACATCCTCTGGTCTATCCAGATTTGTAAAGTAGAATTGGGATCATGATAGGGGGTGGGGTGGGGTGGGGTGGAAGAAGCATTAAAGAACTAGAGGAAAGTTGTATGTTTCATTGTTGCTACACTGTACCCTGAATGGCTCTTCTCTCCACGCCCCTTCTGTCAGGGGATGTCCAGTTGCCTCCAGATGGTTCTTGGGTCCCCAATATGCACTTCTCTTCATTCACAATGATTTGTTTTTTGTTGTTGTTCTTTGATGCCTGATACCTGATCCCATTGACACTTCGTGATCAGGCAGGTTGATGTGCTTCTTCCATGTGGGCTTTGCTGCTTCTGAGCTAGATGGGGGCTTGTTTACCTTCAAGTCTTTAAGAACCTAGACACTATATCTTTTGTTAGCCAGGCTCCATCAACTTTCTTCACCACATTTGCTTATGCACCCTCTTTGTCTTCAGTGATCATGTCGGGAAGGTGAGCATCATGGAATGCCACTTTAATAGAACAAAGTATTCTTGCATTGAGGGAGTACTTGAGTGGAGGCCCAATCTCCATCTGCTACCTTAATCCTAAACCTATACATATATGCACATAGACCTCTTCCTTGTCCTCATATATAAATATATTTACATATGTTCATGTCTTTACTTAGACCTCTATAAATGCCCTTTGTCTCCTAGTTATTTCCTCTATTTCCTTTTACTGTACTCTGTCCTACTATCATGTTCAGCCTTCATTTGGGTTTTAGTAATTCCTCTCAGTTACATTGCCCTTGATCATGCCCTACCAGGCCACCCACACCCTCCTCACCACCGATTTGGATCATTTGTTGTTCCCTTGTCCCTGGGTTTGTTGACACCACTACCTTTCCCCCCACCTCCCCCTCTCCCATGTCCCCCAGAACTGTCGGTCTTGTTTTCTCCTACAGATTGTTCATCCAGCTTATCTTATTTAGACAGACCTGTGGAGATAATAACATTCACAAAAACAATACAGAGCAAAACAAAGCAACAAAATAAAACAAAACAGCAACAAAAAGCCAAAGGGAAAAAAAAACAAACAAGAAAGGCCTATAGTTAGTTTAAGGACTGTTTGGTGGCCTTTAAGAGTGTTTTCTGGTCGAGTCTGAATGGGTGTCAAGCCTTGATCTCAAAGTTTATTTTTGGTATTCCCTGGGGACTTCGTTGTTCTGTTCCCCTTGCTGTTCTGTTTCACGTCCCTAGTGTTTTGCCTCGATGTGGTGGGATCAGATCGGGTGGAATTCCCACAGTGTCTCCAGTGTTGTCCCCTCTAGGACTATGAATCCATGAGGGATGTTGTGTCTCATAATGGGGCTGGCCCTATGGTCTTCTCTGTGGATTGGTTGCTCTGAGCAACCAAGGTTTGGTGGGCCAGGATGTACTCCATTCAGAGATATATTTTATAAAGTGCTGAGCTTAGGGAATATTGAATATGTCATGAACTCCCAGAAGAATGACAGTCTTAGCAGCATCTGGTGAGACTTCATCTTATCTACTTTGCATAAATATTCAGGAAAACTAATTGGTAGGAAAGAACATCATATTTGATAAAAGATCAATGGAATTGAGGGAAATCCTCACTGAGCTAGATTGGCACAGTAACTATTGCAATGGGCTTATGTATACTTGTAATTGTAATGATGGCACAGGACTAGACAATGCTTTATTCTGTTACTTAAAAGGTCATAATGTGTTGAAGTCAACTCAACTTTAACTAGCAAATCAACAAGAACACATTTATACTAGATAAGATATAGGGTTACAGATATAGGGGTATGGCACAATATAAAAGAGGAAGCATATGTAGTCATGAAAAGCTGAACATGGAACACCTGGACATGGAGAAGATGCAGGAAGTATGAAAATAATCACCAATTGGAATGTAGATAAAATGGAAACAGATCTTTGTCATGGGAAAAAGACACAGATCATAATTTAAAGTAAGTTTGTGTTATATACCCCCCCAAAAAAAACCAAAAAACTGTACATCAAGGAGGCTTTCTTTTATGCATAGGTATGATCTCAGACATCCATTTCCTCTAGAAATCTAGATTTAGTTCATTGTGGGAAAGGCAGGTAGGAGAATCGCGTCCTTGTGATACTTGATCAGAGTAGAAAAGGTCAAGGTGGTCATCCATTTGAAGGCTATGTGAAGGGGGTACTGATAATACAGAAGACAGTGATCACATTTTCCTCAAGTTCATTTTTTTGCCCAAACACCAGATACACAGTCACCACAGCCCCCCACCCCCCCAACTCTCCTGCCTGCCCGCTCCGGCTTCTGTGATTATAGTCTTGCCCATTGTGATGTTCATCAGGTTGTCGTCAGAACTTATAGGTTCAAACTAATTCAGAAGAGAGTCTAGAGAAGGATATGGCAAAGGTGAGGGAAATTCAGTTTCACAGACTGCATTTTGTTGAATGGTATAGATGACAAGAGCATGCCCTCCAACCTAGAAACACCACATGGAACTCACAGGCACCATCTGAGATAAGAACACACAATTTGGGTTCTAACCATACTGCCAGGGGACATTGGAGCAGCTGTTCAATTTTGCTCAGTCCCAGTTTTCTTAGCTAAAAAGTGTGGATAGTAAGAGTAACTACCCCACTACAGAATGTGTGCTGAATAAATCTTTGGTATTTTTTTAAATTTCCATGGGATTTTTAAAAATCATTTTATTGGGGCTCATACAACTCTTATCACAAGCCATACATACATCAATTGTGTAAAGCACACTTATACATTCATTGCCCTCATCATTCTCATAATTCGCTTTCCGCTTGGGTTCCTGGAATCAGCTACTCATTTTCCTTTTTCTCCTCCCCCTCAATCCCCACTTCCCCCTCCAGCCTCCCTCCTGAACCCTTAATACTGTATAAATTATTATTTTATCTTATCTTACACTGCCCGGCTTCTCACTTCACTCACATAAGCAAATGTGGTGAAGAAAGCTGATGGTGCCCGGCTTTCAAAAGAGATAGCATCTGGGGTTTTAAAGGCTTGAAGGCAAACAAGCAGCCATCTAGTTCAGAAGCAACAAAGCCCACAGGGAAGAAGCACATCAGACTGCGTGATCACAAGTTGTCAAAGGGAGCAGGTAGCAGACACCAAAGAACAAAAACCATCATTGTGTGACCACCTTCCCCACATAAACACTAAAGACGAATGTGTGCATAAATAAGCATCGTGAAGAAGGCTGATGGTGCCTGGCTATCGAGAGATATATAGCATCTGGGGTCTTAAAAGCTTGAAAGTAAACAAGCATCCATCTAGTCCAGAAGCAACAAAGGCCACATGGAAGCAGCACACCAACATGGGTGATCATGAAGGGCCGAGGGGACCAGTTTTCAAGCACCAAAAGTCAGGGGAAATCATATCATCATGAATGAGGGGAGCATGTGATGGGGACCCAATGCCCATCTGTAGACAACTGGACATCCCTTGCAGAGGGGTAGTGGGCAGATGAGTCACTCAGGGTTCAGTGTAGCAATAATTAAACTCACAACCTTTCTCTAGTTCTTAAATGCTTCCTCCCCGCCTCCACCGCCAACTATCATGATCCCAATTCTACCTTGCAAACCTGGTATTATTCTTATTATTATTTTTTTTTTTTACTGATTTGAGTATCTGATTTCCTTCCTTCTGCCACCCAGGGGGTAATTTAAAATACTTATTTAGATCTTTTCTTTAGTTTTTTTTTTAAGATTTCCTGAAGTTCTAATGATTCTCTGAATGTTCTTTGAATACATATAATCTCCAACAACAAAATAATTTATTTAAAAAAATTAATCCACAAATATTATTTTAGTTTGACACATCAAATAATGTCTATCAAAATACCATAATATTTTAGGATTAACAAAATCCTATCTCAGATTTCTGCATTAGAAGACATTTCATATAATAGTGAAACCTGGAGGTCTAATATATCAAAACCAAATTCACTATCATCAAGTTGATTTTCACTCATAGTGAACCTATAAATCAGATTAGAACCGTTCCTTAAGATTCCCAAGACCGACATCTGCAGAAACTGATAGCCTCAGCTTCCTTCCTCAGAGAGGCTGGTTGGTTTGAATCACCAACTGTGTGGTTGGCAGCCCAACATTTCACCCAAGATGCCACTAGGACTCCTAGCATTTCAATAGGAGTTTCCAAATCTCTCTGTATGACATTTTCATTCGGACATTGCTACGTCTGAGAAACCCAAGGCTAGCGGCGACATCATAGTGAGAACCTCAAGATGTTAACTGAAATGTCTCTATTAGCTATAAATCATTTTAACATGTTGTCTCTGCCTTAGGCTTGGCTCTCTGGAGATCACAAACCACTGAAGTATATATGTGTACATAAGCAGAGGTTTATAGTAAGGAAACGGCTTACACAGTTGTGATAAAGATAGACATGGGTCATATATCAGTCTGAAGGCTTCTCCTAACTCATAATGCTGCAGGTGCTGATGAATGCAGTATCAGTAGGCCTGACTATGGACTTCTGATTGCAGAGGTAAATGAATCCCCGGTCAAGAGAGGTACGATGGCAGACTGCTGATGACTCCAATGATCAGCAGGCAATATGGCATGCAACTGGAGCAATTCCAAAGAACCAGAGGTCAGATGATGAATTAGATGCCGGATCCAGACCCAGTATAAAGAAACTTTTTTTTTTTTTCACAGAGTCTGCATATACTGAAATCAGACCACATCCCCAAGGAAACTCCTTTTCTATTGTTTGGCTTTGCATAACAGTTCTCATAATGAAAATGACTGTGTATATTAGCACATCATAGGGATAATTACCATATATACTCTTGTATAAGCTGAGTTTTTCAGCTAAAAAATGTGCTGAAAAACTGCAGTTTGGCTTATACACGGGTCAGTGGTACCCCAGCGAGGAGTAACATCTTGTTGTCCCCCACCCCACCCACCGAGGCAAGGAGACGAGCGTCCGTTATCTCATGAGTGATTGCCGTTTTCCGCTGTTCATTCAAAGCCCCACTGACACTGCAGGGCTTTGAATGTTTGTTTACTCACATCTAACCAATCAGAGCCATCCTATCATGTGTATCTTTGAATAAGCCTTTTAAGGACCGTGTGCGAAGGATGTGGCATGAATGGATGTCATCTGGTCAAGCCTGACTAACAAAAGGAGGAAATCTCATGAAGCCTGACATAGAGTTAATAGCAAAGTGGGTTCAAGATGCGTGGGAAGACATTCCAGAAGACATGTTGCGACGTGCCTTCTAGAAATGTAGTATTAGTAATGCTATGGATGGCAGTGCAGACTGCGCTTTGTATGAAAATGACAGCAGTGATGGTGATGCCGGTGATCTCAGTGAGGATGGCGATCTCGGTGAGGACAGCATCTGTGATGACCTCACACCAGCTGAAGCTCTGCATTGGGATATGGATGATGATGATGAATCCAGTTTTGAAGGATTTTAACTCTTTACATTTTAGCTTGGTTGCTGATTGAGCTCAGGGAATAGTACTCTTAAGGTATCATTGTTGATGCCTTATTGTTTTTGTTGAACCTATTTTCCACTTACTGTGCTGCTTTACTAATGTTAAATGACTTGTTGTCCTTTTATTTATGTTTTTTAAAAAATAAATATTTAAATATATTACTCCACTGATGTCTCAATTTCTAGTAATTTTATTTTCATTTGTTTTAATTATTGAAACTCACCAAAACTTCTGCATCTTCCACCCTAGGCTTATACTTGAGTCAATCAGTTTTTCTGGTTTCCCAGGTAATAATTAGGTACCCTGGCTTATAATCTGGTTGGCTTATATTCAAGTATATACGGTACATCTTATCTACCAAGTTACTAAGAATTTTAGCCCAGCCAAGATGATGCAAAACTTTAACTATCACAGCTATTTTTGGTTATCTACTGATTTTCCACCAATAGATCCAGGATCTAAACCACCATCTTCTCCTGTGGAGAAAGACTGGGCTTTCTATTCCCACATAGATTTACAGTCTGGGAAACTCACAGTCAGTTAGGGTCACTCTGAATCAACATCAACTCAATGGCAGTGAGTTTGGATTTTGAGAAGCAAGAAAAAAAAGAGGAAAGATGAATAGGTCAGGAGTACCTTAGTCTTCAAAGTGGCATTATTTTGCTTTTTAACATTTTAAAGGCATATTTTGCAGCAGATTTGCAAAGTGCCATATATAGCATTTGCTTTCTTGACTGTGGCTTCTATTATGTTGACCATGCATTTGCTTTCTTGACTGTGGCTTCTATTATGTTGACCATAGACACAAGTAAAATGAAATTTGTAAAAACTTCATTATTTTCTCTTTATCAAGATGTTGTTTATTGTCCCAGTTGTGAGGATTTTTATTTTCTTTATGTTGCAGTATAATTAATAGTAGTGGCTACCGTCATTGGTTTTTCTAAGTTATTTCATCAAGTTCTGTTTGTATTCACCAAACAGGTCTATGTTATCTGTATTTCTCAGTTTATTAGTGTGTCTTTTTCCAATCCTGGTGTCAGCTTTAATATTGATTATCCCTTAAGATTTCTCAGTGGCATTAGATTCCTTGACTCTTAGATCTCTAAATATTATGTGACCAATATTTTGAGTAAAAGTGTAAAACAGAGTATACTGGGCACTGAGAGTACTTTGAAGAACAATATGCTCATCCATCCAATCAGTCAATCAAACAAAAACCATACCAAATTCACTGCCATCGGATCCAATGGTGACTCGCAGGGTTCCTAAAGGACAGGGTAGAACTGCCCCTGTAGGTTTCCAAGACTGTGACCTTTTGTGGGGGAAGAAAGCCTAATCTTTCTCCCACAGAGTGGCTGGTGGTTTTGAGCTGTTGGCCTTGGGGAATCACAACTCAATGTGTAACTAGTATGCCATACCACCAGGGCTCATACCAGTCAACCAGCAAGGATTTACTTACTTTATGCCAGACGCTACTCTCCGCTTGTACTATGGGTTAGCAGATAACAAAGTTATCAGGAACTAGATACTTATAAAGCTGACGTATAAAATTGTGTGAAAATGGAAAATAAATACTTTTATGTAGTATGTTTTAAAAATAAAGCAGAAAATTTGTTTAAAATTCTTCAGTATTCCCAATGGTTCCAAGGATGGAGCCTGAACTTTATTGCATGCTTCTCCTCCTCTTCCACTTCACATCCATAAATATGTCTTTGCATTAGCTAAACTTGACACTATTTCGCTTTTGTATGTTTGAGTCAATTCCAACTCCTAGCAATTGAGTAGAACTAACTCATAGCGTTTCCCAGGCTGTGATCTGCATCAGGTGCCAGTTCCTTTCTCCTGTGGAGTCCTTGGTAGGTTCCAACGACTGATCCTTTGGTTGATTTCTGAGTAGTTAACCATTGCACTACCAGTGTCCGTAAGTTCACCACTAGGGCTTTTCATGGGTTTCTTAAGCCCTTTTCCTTCGATTCTATCGCTACCCCTCATTTACTCGGAGAGCTCTTACTGCATGGTGCATCTTGACAGAAGTAGGAAAAATCCCCCTTACAAGTCTGGGTTACGCTTTTCACTTACAGAACGCACGGCAAACCCTGAACTTTGACAAGTGAGACACTTGAGCACTTGGATAGGCAGGTGTGTATTTGTGTGCATTTGAGTAGTGCTGTGTGCGGCTGCTTTTTTTTGCTTAGTAGCTATATTACTGGCATATACTAATGAATGATGAGTAGAGGGTTAAATAGCTGAGTCGATGAATGAAGGAGTGAGTATAATAAAAAGAAGGATTTTAGTGGTTATAGGTTGGATTCCCTAACGCTGTAGAGCTTATATATAGACAAGGAACAGTCTTCTTAACTGAACAAGGGACTACATGGTCTAAAATAAGAAGACATGTGTGAGGGTCATATCCCTTCCAGTACTTATTCAAACTATATCTCAGCAAATAATCCAAGAAGTCAGACATTATGAAGAATGCCGGATCAAGTTTGGAGGAAGGCTAATTAACAGCCTACTAGACAACTTTGCTTGTGAAATGAAGAAAGATTTGAAGCACTCATTGATGAAGACCAAAGGCTACATTCTTTTTAAAAAAATCATTTTATTGGGGCCTCAGACAACTCTTTTTTAAACATTTTATTACGGACTCATACAACTCTTATCACAATCCATACATATACATGCATCAATTGTATAAAGCACATCTGTACATTCTTTGCCCTCATCATTTTCAAAGCATTTGCTCTCCACTTAAGCCCTTTGCATCAAGTCCTCTTTTTTCCCCTCCCTCCCTGCTCCCCACTCTCTCACGAGCCCTTGATAATTTATTAATTATTATTTTGTCATATCTTGCCCTATCTGGCATCTCCCTTCCCTTCACCCCCTTTTCTGTTGTCTGTCCCCCAGGGAGGAGGTCACATGTAGATCCTTGTAATCGGTTCCCTCTTTCCAGCCCACTCACCCTCTACCCTCCCAGTATTGCCCCTCACACCCCTGGTCCTGAAGGTATCATCCACCCTGGATTCCCTGTGCCATCAGCTCCTATCTGCACCAGTGTACATCCTCTGCTCTATTAGACTTGCAAGGTAGAATTTGGATGCTGGTAGTGGGGTGGGGGGAGGAAGCATTTAGGAACTGGAGGAAAACTGTATTCTTCATCGGTGCTATGTAACACCCTGACTGACTCATCTCCTCCTCTAGACCCCTCTGTGAGGGGATATCCAGTGGCCGACAAATGGGCTTTGGGTCTCCACTCTGAACTTCCCCCTTCATTCACTATGGTAAGATTTTTTTTTTGGATGATGTCTTATACCTGAATCCCTTTGACACCTCGTGATTGCACAGGCTAGTGTGCTTCTTCCATGTGGGCTTTGTTGCTTCTGAGCTAGGTGGCCACTTGTTCACTTTCAAGCCTTTAAGACCCCAGACACTATCTCTTTTGATAGTCAGGCACCATCAGCTTTCTTCGCCACATTTGCTTATGCACCCGTTTGTCCTCCACGATCATATAATGGAGGTGTGCACCCAATGATATGATTTTTTGTTCTTTGATGCCTGATAATTGATCCCTTCGGAACCACGTGATCACACAGACTGGTGTGTTCTTCCATGTGAGCTTTGTTGCTTGTGAGCTAGATGGCCACTTGTTTATCCTCAAGCCTTTAAGACCCCAGACACTATCTCTTTTGATAGCCAGGCACCATCAGCTTTCTTCACCACATTTGCTTGGCTTCAGCGGTTGTGTCCAGAGGATGAGCATCATAGAATGCCAATTTAATAGAAGAAAGTACTCATGCATTGTGGGTGTGCTTGGGTAGAGGCCCAAGATCCTTCCGCCACCTTAATACTAAACCTATAAATATAGGCACATACATCTATTTCCCCATCCTCATATATATATATTTGCATGTACATGTCTTTGTCTAGACCTCTATAAATGCCCTTTGCCTCGTAGCTCTTTCCTCTATTTCCCTTGACTTTCCTCCTGCCCCACTATCATGCTCCGTCCCCACCTGGGTTACAGCTATATCTCTCTTCATTACGTTACCTTACGCTTGATCATTCCCTACCAGGCGGCTCATACAACTCTTATCACAACCCATACATCTATTGAATCAGACATGTTTGTACATATGTTGCCCTCATTCTCTTCTAGACATTTACTTTCTATTGAACCCTCGGTACCAGCTCTTTTATTTTTTTTCTCGTCCCCCCGTGCTAACCCCCGAGAGATTGTACATTGTTCTTATTTTCATCTCTCACACCGACCACTGTCTCCCTTCCCCCATGTTTTCTGTTGTTCTTCCCCCTGTAAAGGGGTGTCTGGTTATGTGTTGATCATTACGATCAGTTCCCCCTTTCTCCCTTCCTCCCCTCCTCTATAATCAGTTCCCCCTTTCTCCCTTCCTCCCCTCCTCTTCCCCATACCCTTCTGGCATCACCATTTCCACTCCTGGATTCTGTGTGTCGTGAGCTCCCATCCCTTTCTATACCTGTGTACATGTTCCCAATGGAAAAGAATAGAAAACCCAGGGGAAAAAAGCATCAGCATATGCACAACTGATCTTTGACAAGGGCCCCCAAAAGCATCAAGTGGGTGGGGGGCAATGCTCTATTTAACAAGTGGTGCTGGAAACAATGGAAATCCACATGTAGAAAAATGAAACAGAATGTCTACCTCACAACCATGCACAAGAACAAACTCCAGGTGGATCAGAGACCTAGAAGTAAAATCCCAAAGCATTAGGAACATTAGCTTAAGGTCAGGAAAGACTTAAGAACCTTGGCCCAGAGAATACAAAGGCTAACTGCAATAGGGCAGGGTACACACACAGGGGAGCCTGACATTAACAAATGGGATTTACTAAGGATAAAACACCTGTGTGCATCAAAGGCTACATTCCTTAGAATAGATTACAATTCAATTTAGAGAATACAAAAATTCTCACAATTGGGCCAATAAAAATATGATAAATGGGAAAACATTGAAGTTGTTAGGAGTTCATTTTACTTAGATCCGTAATACTCACGAATGCATCGGTCAAGAAATCAAATGATGTATTGAATTGGGCAAATCTGCTATCAGACACCTCTTTGAACTGCTGAAATTAAGGTGCATCTGACTCAAGTCATAGTATTTTCAATCCATTTAAATGCATGTCAAAGCTGGACGATAAATACAGAAAAAAGAAGACCTGATGCACTTGAGCTGTGGTCCAGGGTACTGCAAGAAGAACAAGCAAATCTTTGAGGAAGTACATCCAGAATATTCCTTAGAAACAAGGAACAAGGAATGTGATAAGACTCTCACATACTTAGGACATGCAATCAAGGAGGAACCAGCCCCTTGAAAAGGACATCTTGCTTGGTAGATGGTCAAAGACAGAAGAAACGAAGAAGACTCTCAGTGAAGCAAATTAACATAGAGACATGCAAGTAAGTGATGGCTTGACACAGGGCTTCAACTATGGGCTCAAACACAGCAACAATTGTGAGGCCAGCAGAGGACCAGGAAGTGTTTGGTTCTGTCATACATAGAGTTGCTATGAGCCCAAACCAATTCAATGGCACCCAACAGCAACCAGAGTCTCAAATAGACATACCTGCTAATGATATGAAAGAAGTCCCTGAGTGCTTCTGCTAAATCACCGCTAACATTCCTGGGTGCCATCTTGGTTTCATAGTGCTGCTGTAGCAGAAATACCTCAATGGAGTGCTTAATAAATTTATTTTCTCAGAATTCAGAAAACTAGAAATCTGAATTCAGGTCACATGCTCTAGGGGAAAGTTCCTATTGGTCATGGGGGAAGATCCTTGCCTCCTTCAGCACCCCTTGCTTCTTTGGTAAGTGTTACATGTTGCATCCTCTACCTCCAGCAGTTTGTGCTACTTATCTCTGTCTAAGCTGCTCTTTGCATCTCAGAAGTGATCAATTTGAGACTCATTCCACACACTTTTATGGCCTCATTAACATAAAAAGGAAATCTCTTCCCAAAGGATGTGACAGCTACAAACATAAACCAAAAATCCAAACCAAGTTCATGGGATATATTCTAAATCTTAGCCACCCTACAGGGCAGAGTGGAACTGCCTTATGGGGTTTCTTAGGCACCCCATAAAGTGGGAAGGTCACAACTCAGTGCATACTAGGTACTAACCAAAAGAATGAAGATTTGAGCCCATCCAAGGTACCTTTGGAGAAAGACATATTTACTTCTAAAATATCAACCATTGAAAAATCCTATTGTGCACAGTTCGACTCTGACATACACTGGGTCTTCGTGAATCAGAGTAGACATGACTGCAACTGGTTATATGTGCTGCAATAGACCAGTTTAAGAATAAATTGAGGGGCTCAGTGAGGAAAAGAGGAGATCAAGTTGAAAGTGACAGCATTAACTAAGTCAGAGTTAGAGGTGGGGTTAAGTTTCATAACAGAGTGAGAAGATTAAGTTTCTCCAGCACTGGCTGAACCTTTATCTGGTTCGTTTTTTCAAGAATGTGAAAGATAACTGGTTTGGGGTCACTCCAGTAAGACTTTATGAAGGAAGTTAGTGCTACCCTGAGGAAAAGCAGGGGTGTCAATGCATTTGTAAACAGGGGCCGAAGACTCCGGAAGCCAAGCCTTGCCTCTATCTTGTCTAGCCGAAAGACCTGTGCAGGTCACTTAAGACGTTAAAAGTTATGTTAGATGGGTATATCGTTTACTCTGGTGATGAAAAAATATATGAATCCCTGGATGACAGAAATGGGTAAGCTCTCTACTATTAGTCAACAGGTTAGTGATTCAAATCCATCTAGAGATACCTTGAAAGACAGAGTAGGCAATCTGTTTCTGAAAATCCACTGTGCACATGGGATCCTCATGAGTCAGAATTGATAGCAATTAATAACAAAGAAGGAGATCACCTCTAGACAGTGGCTGGCCCATAGGAAGTGCTCAATAAAGACTTGTCCATTACCGTCAAGTTGATCCGACTCACAGCAAAGCTTATCCGCTGTGAAGTGCGTGTGGGCTTTCTTCGGTGTTGTTAATTAGCCTTCATAGCTACCGGGCAGCATTTCCTGGGCTTGGGCACCAAGTCATTGTTACCATTATTCATAGTTTGCTATGTACCAATGCTGTGCCACATTCTCGTTCAATTCTCACAGCTTGGGGATTAATATTATCTTCATTTTTCAAGGGAGGAAACTCGAGACAAATGTACAATTCAGTGGCATTAATTACACTCACCTTTGTGCAACCAGCACCGCTATTTCCAAAATGTTTTCATCACATTAAACAGAAACGCTGTACCTATTAATAACTTCCCATCCTCCCTGCTCTCAGCCCATGGTAATCACTCATCTATTTTCTGTTTCTATGTAATTGTTTAGTCTAGCTTTCAAGAAACAAGTCTATTGCTAGGGAGCAAATTCTCATATTAACCCTATGTAGTTTTCCATGGGTAAGTATTGACCTGAGAAGATAGGTTCATTTTTCTCCAAAAGATTGATGGGTGGCCTGATGCAAAGGGCTTAAGTGGAGAGCAAATGCTTTGAGAATGATTGGGGCAGGGGATGTATGAATGTGCTTTATACAATTGATGTATGTATAGGTATGGATTGTGATGAGAGTTGTATGAGTCCCTAATAAAATGTAAAAAAAGAAAAGAGGAGAAAAAAAGAAAATGATTAGGGCAAAGAATGTACAGATGTGCTTTATACAATTGATGTATGTATATGTATGAACTGTGATAAGAGTTGTATGAGCCCCTAATAAATTGTTTAAAAAAATGAGGAACTGATGCCAGGGGCTTAAGTGGAGAGCAAATGTTTTGAGAATGATGATGATAATGAATGTACAAATGTGCTTTACACAATTGATGTATGTATGAATTGTGATAAGAGTTGTATGAGCCCCTAATAAAATGATTTAAAAAAAAACGATTGATGGGTGGATTTGAACCACCAACTGAACTGTTAGTAACCCAAGCATTCCGTGACAGTGTTGCATAGAACTTGGTATGATATTTGTCTTTTTCTGTCTGGCTTATTTCACCTAACATAAAGTTTTCCATGTATCAGAATTTCATTTCTCTCTATGGATGGATAATAGTCCTTTGTTTATCCAGTTACCTTTCGATGGGCGCTATTCTGTGCTATCCAGGCAATTCTGACTCATAGTGAACCCACGCAGAACAGAAGGAAACATTGGCCAGTCCAGCACCACACTCACAATCATTGCTAGACTTCAGCCCCTATGTCAGCGGTTCTCAACCTGTGGGTCGCGACCCCTTACGGAGTTGAAGGACCCTTTCACAGAGGTTACCTGATTCATAACAGTAGCAAAATTACAGTTATAAAGTAGCAATATTTGTTGCAAAAGCTGAAACATTTCACTTGGTATTCCATCAATTCTGGCACTTATATGTGGCAGTGTTCCTGTGCTATTCATGAGGCTTTCAGTATCTGACAATTTTCCTCTGTTATTCATAAGGTTTTCAGTGGCTGATTTCTCTGAAGTGGAGAGTTTCTTCCCTTTTCATCATCTGTTCTTAGTCTGGAAACCCTTCTGAAACCTCTTCACCTTGGCTTACCCTGATGGTATTTGAAATAGCTTCCAGCATCACAGTCACATGCAGCCCATGGCCGCATGACAAACTGACAGACAGGTGGTGGTTCTTGATAGAGCCTTGGATTATTTCCCCCTTTGGATATTTTGAAAGTGCTTCAATGAACACCACAAGGGGTCCTGGCTGTGTCGTGGCTAAGGCACTGGGCTCCCAACTAAAAGGCCCAAAATTCAAATCCATCAGTCACCTTGCTGGGGAAATATGAGACTTTCTACACCCTTAAACTGGGGTTGGCATGAGTTGAAGTGAGCTCAATGGCAACTGGAATAGTACTTCTACTTTTGATAATTAGTTCACTTAAAAGTCCCAGTAAAATTATCAGAAGTAGGAAAAGTATTCCAATTGTCATTGAATGAATAACTCGTGCCAACACCATAAAATTAATAATATTTTGGACTCTGTGCCTTCTTTCCATCTTCTTTGGATGCTTCCTGCATCATTCAATATTTTGTCCATAGAATCTTTGAATATTGCAACTGAAGATTGAATTATTTCTCATTGTTTTTTTAACTTTAAAATACGTTGAATATGTTCTTCCTTTTGGTTGTCTAACTCTAGGTTTTTATACCTTTCATTATAACATTTTACTTTGTTTTCTCAAGCTGCTCATTAGAATTTTCTATTTAGTTCTTCAACTTCATCATTTCTTCCACTGCCTTAGATACTCTATAATTAAGAGACTGTCATTTAGAGTCTCTTCTGACATCCATTTTATCTTTTCTTTCATTCCTGTCCTTTTTTTTTCAAATCATACACAATCCATACATCCAACCATCGTGTCAGGCACATTTGTACATTTGTTGCCATCATCATTCTCAAAACATTTGCTTTCTACTTGAGCCCTTGGTGTCAGCTCCTCATTTTCCCCCTTCCTCACTTCCCCCTCCCCCATGAATCCTTGATAATTTATAAATTATTATTTTGTCATATTCTACACCATCCAACATCGTCTTTCACCCACTTCTCAGCTGTCCATCCCACAGGGAGGAGGTTATATGTAGATCCCCACAATCTGTTCCCCCTTTCTCTTTCACCTTCCCTCCACCCTCCGAGCATTGCTACTCTCACCACTGGTCCTGAAGGGATCATCTGTCCTGGATTCACTGTGTTTCCAGTTCCCACCTGTACCAGTGTGCATCCTACAGAACAGCCATATTTGTAAGGTAGAATTGAGATCATGATAGTGGAGAGGAGGAAGTATTCGAGAACTAGAGGAAAACTGTATGTTTCATCATTGCTACATTGCACCCTGACTGACTTGTCTCCTCCCCATGGCCTTTCTGCAAGGGGATGTCCCATTTCCCACAGATGGGCCTTGGGTCCCCACTCCACATTCCCCCTCATTCACAATGCTATGATTTTTTTTTTTTTTTTGGTCTTTGATACCTGATCTCTGATCCCTTTGATGCCTCATGAGCTCACAGGCTGGTGTGCTTCTTCTATGTGGGCTTTGTTGTTTCTCAGTTAGATGACCCTCATGTTTATCTTCCAGTCTATGAGACCTCAGATTCTATATCTTTTGACAGTCGGGCACCATCAGCTTTCTTCACTGCATTTAAATGATCTTTTTGGATGCCATCCTGCAGCTCAATACATTCTATTATTAATATTTAATGAGTTAAATCTGTTCGTGAGATGCACTGGAAATTCAGGTGGGATATTTTTAAGGTCATATTTTGACTCTCTTGGACTTATTTTAACTTCTTTCAGTTTCACTCTGAACTTCATATGAGAAATTAATGGTCTGCTTCACAGTTGACTCCTGGCCTTATTTTAGCTCCTCATACTAAACTCCGTGTACTTACAGTTTTGCTTAAAGCTGTGCATCTTTAAGTAGGGAAGATCTTTTATACCAGGAATTATTTGTTTGAGAGAAGTATTGGGAAGTTGTGTGGAGCAGTGAATTGGAGGAGTTGGCATCTTGGATTTCCCTGTGGTAAAGGTTCAGCCCTTTCCTATAGGGCTTGCAGTGCAGCACTACCCATCCTAATAATTTGACTAATTATTAGTGCCACTTCTGTTGAGATGACCCAGAAAAACCGCTCTAGTTAGCTGCCTACTCTCTTCCATCCATTCTCCTGTATTGACAGCCTTCTATTTGTAATAATGGTTAGATTCATTTGTGGGATTCAGCTGGGTCTTACTAGTTCAGTAGAGTCAATGCCTAATTTTTGGTTGAGTTTGGTGAACGTATGGTTAAAATAGCACTTGTAATAAGGGTTCTCTCTCGGTGGGTGGCTGTACAGATGCCCAGTGCAAAAATTAAAATTTTGCATTCTGTTCCCTTTTTGAATGTTTATCTGCAAAAGAGTGTATTCTAGCACCCAAAGTAATGTTCATTCCAACCATAGGTATAAAAAATTAGATGGCTCACCAACCCCTGAGGACAATGTTTCTTCTCAGAGCGGCCAATTCACAGAGATGACCACTGGACCAACCCCACCACGGGACACAGCATCCTCACTGACCCACAGCACCATGGGAGAAAACACTAGAGACACATGGCAGGAATTGTGCCCACCCTGATCCCACTACTCCAAAGCCAGCCATGGGGAGCATGCAGCAGAGTAGTAGGGGGAGCAGAGCATTGAAGTCCCCAGGGAATGCCAAGGATAGATGTGGGGCCAGGGCATGGCACCTTATCAGACTCAACTGGAAAGCACTCATAAAGGACAACAAATAGACTTTTAACTATTTATAGGGTTTGTTGTTGCTGTAGCTATTGTTTTATTTTCTATTGTTGCTTTGTTGTACCCGTCTTGTGATACCTCATGTTGTTGTCACTGCATGTCTACCTGGAAGGGATAGGCGGGATAAACAAGCCAGAAGAGAGAACAATGGGATAACAGTTCCAGGGGAACATGGGAGAGGGGGAGGCAGGGGAAAGGCAGTGGGTGTTAACAAACCCAGGGACAAGGGAACAACAAGTGATTCAAAATCAGTGGCAAGAAGGTTGTAGGAGGTCTGGCAGGGCTGGATCAAGGACAATGTATCTGAGAAGAATTCCTGAAACCCAAACGAAGGCTGAACATGATAGTGGGACAAGAGGAAAGAACTAGGAGGCAAAGGGTGCTTATAGAGATCTAAATACAGGTATATACAGATGTAAATATATTTATATATGATGAAGGGGAAATAGATCTATGTACATATATTTATAAGTTTAGTGTTAATGAAACAGATGGACAGTGGGCCCCTACTCAAGTACTTCCTCAACACAAGAACACTTAGTTCTAATAATTCGGCAGTCTGAGATGCTCACATCCCTGGCACGATCCGCAAAGACAACTGGTGCACAAAAAATGTGGTGGAGAAAGCCGATGGTGCCAGGCTATCAAAAGATATAGAGTCTGGGGCCCTAAATGCCTGAAGATAAACAAGCAGTCATCTAGCTGAGAAATACAAAATGTTATACTTACCTGGCAGGAGAGATACCATGATCATGAAGGTGGTTTTCACAGGGCGTGGCTTATCCATTGCACTCCGGATGTACTGACCCCTGCGATTTCTCCAAATGTGGGGAACTTGACTGCATAATTTATAGTAGTGGGTGACTGCATTAGCGCTCTCCCCTATAAAATAAGAAAACAGAGAGAGGGAAAAAGAGAAACAACAAAATGCACATGGAAGAAACACACCAGCTTGTCCCGACATGATTGCTGAAGACAAAGCAGGTGCATAAGCAAATGTAGTGAAGAAATATGATGGTGCCTAGCTATCAAAAGATACAGCAACTGGTGTCTTAAAGGTTTGAAGATAAACAAGCAGCAATCTAACTGAGGAACAACAAAGCCCACATGGAAGAAACACACCAGCCTGTGAGATCATAAGGCATTGAAGGGATCAGGTAACAGGCATCAAAGACCAAAATTATCATAGCATTGTGAATGAGGGGGAGTGTGGATTGGGTCCCAGGGGCCATTTGTGGGCAATTGTACTTCCTTTGCAGAAGAGCTGTGGGGAGGAAACAAGCCCGTCAGGGTGCAGTGTAGCAATGATGAAACATATAATTTTCTTCTAGTTCTTGCTCCCCCCCACTATCATGATCCCAATTCTACCTTACAAAGCCAGCTGGACCAGAGGATGTGCACTGGTACAGGTGGGAACTGGAAACACAGAGAATCCAGGATAGATGAACCCCTCAGGACCAGTGGTGAGATTAGCGATGCCAGGAGGTGGGGTGGGAAAGGGGAACCAATTACAAGGATCTACATATAATCTCTTCCTTGGGGAATGAACAGCAGAGAAATGGATGAAGGGAAATGTTGGACGGTGTAAGATATGACATAATAATAATAATTTATAAATTATCAAGGGTTCATGGGGAAGAGGGAAGCAAAGAAGGAGTGGAAAATGAGGAGCTGATACAAAGGACTCAAGTAGAAAGCAAATGTTTTGAGAATTATATGGCAACAAATGTACAAATGTGCTTGATACAATGGATGTATGTGTGTATTGTGATAAAAGTTGTACAAGCCCAAAAAAACGATTTAATTATTTAAAAAATTAGATGGAACTATGCTTGTAATACTTATTTATTCTTTTCACAAAACTTATTATACTTTTGATGAGGTACTACACTTTTACACCCTTGTGTTTGTTAATTACATAAACATAGAGCATATAGAGAAAAAATTCCCAACAACCATAAGATGACCCATTATCATTCACTTCAGCTTTGTATTGTACCTCAAACCCCAATGAAATATTATGAGGAATTATGTAATTTCTCAAAGTGTTCAAAGAGTTAAAAATATTGTCAGACTAATTGTTATATGTTCAGTAGAAACAGAAAGTTTTTTTATAAAGATGACCATAATGTCTTCAGAGAAGAGAAGTCATCTAATGGTTTCAAATATGCCAAACACAAGACCATCGTCTAATTGACCTAGCTCTGCTCCTTCAGAAAGAAGTTGGCTAAGGATCAATCACACAGATGATGATGCTCAGATAAAAAGTGAACTATTAAAAGTGAGGATGTCAATCAAGAGGTAGTATAGAAATATCTTAAATAGCAGTTTTACTTTTTAGGTATTATTAAATATTTTATCACTAATACTGTAAAGTTAAAGTTATTATAACCTACTTTTTGTACCTCTTTAATTGTTCTTATTTAAGTACTAACTGTATGAAATAAAAACTACCTCTTGGTATATGAATTTTTATACTTACAATGCTCCTTAGGGCAGAGAACCAGTTGTTAAATTATTTGAATCCCACCGCTGGTTGGATTGTGCAGTCCTAAATTTGACTCTAACCCTCTGTGGCCACTCTAACACTTGATGTCCCCAAAAACTCAGAATGGTGCCACAGTCGGTGCCTTCTGGATTAAATGGCTGGTGTGGGCCCACAGGGACTGATTTAGATCTGCCTGCCATTTGGAGTACTGCTGGAGTGATTGGTACACACTGGACTGCTATCTGTTAGGCTGGCAGTGCAGCTCACCAGCTGCTGCATGGGTGAATGATCAAGATATATGCACCTGTAAAGGTTCACAAAGCCTCAACAACATGGTTGACAGTGTCTATGGGTGGGAATTGAATAGGTGGCAGTCAGTTTGGCTTTTGTTTTGCTTTCTGACATCTGTATAAATATAGCTGTTCCTTTGGCATTCTTACTTGATTTGGTTCAGCTCTCACCTGAATTGACAACTTTTACACATAGATGGTGGGTTGAGGCTCTAATTATGATTTCATCCTATCAAATATGAAATTTAGTTTTCCCCTATGTTTAAATATTTGATTTTAGGGAGACGGGTAAAATGATTGTCATTATATGGATATTTTAAGCTAGATGTGAGCTCCAATATCCTTTAGATGAGTTTACACGTATATTTATTAAATGATGTATTGCATTGAGCAAAATTGAGGAATAAGAATTCTTTAAAGTGTTGAAAATCAAGGATGTTACTTGAGGACTAAGGTGCACCTGATCCAAACCATGGTTTGTTAATGGCCTAATATTGGAGAGTTGGGCATTGATAAGGAAGTCTGCAGAAGAACTGATGGATTTGAATAGCAGTGCTAGGGGGATGTACTGAAAGTACCAGGGACTGCTAAAACGAACAAAATTTCTTTGTTGGCAGACATACAGTCAGAATGCTTCTTAGAGGCAGGAATGACACAACTTTGTTTCACATACTTTGGACCTGCTTTCAGACGAGACTAGTCCCTGGAGAAAGGCGCCATGCTTACTCCAGGGGCAGCAAAAAAGAGGAAAGCCCTTGACAAGATGCATTGACACAGGGGCTGCAATGACAGATTCAAACATAAGAACAACTGTGGGGATGGCACAGGACAGGGTAGTGTTTAACTCTGTTGTTTAGGGGTCACTGTGAGTCAGAACCAACTGGACAGTAACCAACAACAACAAAATATTGTTTAATACACATTTTCTATTAATTCTGGTTGAATTCTTAAAATGTGCAAGATTTTGTGATCGTGGATGCTACGTGCAGATAAAATTCAAAAGACTGGTTCAAACAGTTTGCAAGGCAGACAGCAAACTAAGCTGGTCACCTCCGTGAGACTCGAGACAATATGGGTGGCATGAATAGGATGCCATGGAAGCATGGAAAATAAGCTTCCTTCTAAGCTCATGGTGACCAGAAGTTCAAGAAGGCTATTCAAAAGGAAGAGTACTTATATGTTCAAATGAGGTCTTAAATGATGCATAGTTATCCTCTGCGTTTGAATGTGGCTCTTGGTCTGTGTACATATGAAGACGAAAAAGCTTGTGTGAAAGAATGTAGGTGGGAGAGAGTTGGCATCCAGTTTACATGCATCTACTTACACACAGGTACTGGAAACGTACAAAAAGTGCCCATATAAATGAGTGGTAATTGCGCCTTTGTTTTCTATTCTTGGATGAGAGTAGAGGATGGAGGTGACACCTGAATATTAATTGCCTTCAAGTAGTAGCATCTTTAATCTTTAGTTTAATCAGAAGAGACAAAATCCTTAGTTACAACCTTGGGTTGATCACTTACTTTTCCTTTTCTATGCAATTAAGGTTAGAAACATGTGCCTTTTAAGATACTTAACATCAAATACAACAGTGAACTTGATATTGAACTGTGAAATGATACATAATAAAATATGCTTTCCCTAATAAATGAGACAAAATGATATTAAAACTGCACAACTTTACTCACAAAATTGTATGTATTGGACATTTTCAGTTACAACTATTATCTCTATATCCCAGGCAGCACAAATGGTTAGGTGTGGGGCTACTAGCCCAAATGTTGTCAGATGTAACCCATCCAGGGATGTCTCAGATGTTAAGTCTAGTGACCAGCTGAGAGGCAGCAGCCTTGAAAACCCTATGGAGCAGTGCTATTCTGCATACATTGGATGCCATGAGTTGAAGTCAACTATACAGTAACTAACTCCCTAGAAGCAGGATGACAAGACTTCCTTGCATATACTGTGGGTGTGCTCCCTGGGAAATGATGTGATGTTTGGTAAACTGGAGTGGCAGTGAAAAAGGGGAAGAGCTTCCACAGGATAGACACAGTTCAAATGCAAATCTCATTGATGACCTGAACTAAAGAACACTGAGGATTGTGTCTTCCCTTAAGCTGTGTTGATCATTAGAGAGAAGAGCTTGCCAGACCCCCTGGCACTTTGGTTAAAGTGAAGAACCATGGTGGGGTTGGTACAGGACCAGATGCTATTTCCTATTGTACATAAGGTCACTATGAGCTGGAATTGACTGATTTGACAGTACCTAACAACAGCATCAGAGAGCAAGTAACAACAATGGAGAAGGATAGAAAGATGTGGCAGCCAAGTCAAGCCTTAGGGTTTGAAAGCAAGTTTTTGAAAGAAAGATTTGTGAGATCCTGCGGATCATCTTGGATTAATATTTAGGCCCTTGTTAACTGCACCCAAACTGGTTGATGGAGAAGACACACTTTTCCTCTCTCCAGCAGTTTAAAGGAAAACAAAAATGACTCAGACCCCATAATGAAGAAAACTCAGAACACAGGAGAGAGATATTTCTAATTATTGGCAAAGTAAATGACTACCTCTATCTCGAACCTAACAAATTCAGGGAAGTACTCAACATTAGTCCCGAAGAAGCAAATCTCATTGATGACATGACCTAAAGAACACTGAGAATAGTGTTTCCCCTTAAGCTGTGTGATCATGAAAGAGACGAGTTTGCCAGAACCCTCGGTACTTTGGTTAAATTGAAAATAATCATGAGATTATGGTTTTTGTTCCCATTCCATGGAAAACAGGGACTTCTCTGGGCCAGATATCTGCAGCTGAAAATATTTCTTTCCCAACAGAAATATTGATAGCTTCTTTTACCTCTAGGTTCTTAACATTAAGATCTTATCGTTAATTCCTCTAGCTATGTCTTAAGCAATTCCAAGAAGGTCCCTTAATATTTTAGATGAGAATAAATCAATAACTAGAAATGATTTGCCAACAAAGTGTTTTTCAGTGTCCTCTGAAACTTTTATAATTAACCTTAAAGCAAACAGAACCCACAATAACCTTACTGGAAATGTAGGCTATTAAATAGACATTTTACAGTAAATCAACATGAGTGTCACACAATTCAGACCACAGGCTCTAGCAGCCCAGAGACAGGGTTGCTGAAAGCAAACTGCACCAACAGGAAACGAACATCTCAGCTGGGTCCTACCACAGTGCTTTGGCCTTCAGCTGCAAGAGGGAAGAGTCAACAATTGCTCCAGCTATTGTCACTGAATTTCTGTACTTGATATTATGGGTGAAATATGAAGGAAACCAAAATCTTGGTGGGATTTTTTTAACAAAATTTTTGTTTGGGGTTGAGGTTCATCATATTACTGACAAATGGTCAAAGCAATGCATAGAGGGAAATCCCCAGCCCCATTGTGGTGGGGCAAGACATTGACTTGGACTTGGTTTACTGACATTTTAGCAGAAATGATGCGGAATGCTTCTGCTCTTCAAGCAAGTTTTTTAAGTTGCCATCTAAGAAGGTGAAATCCTACCAGGCTGAATTTTTGTCACCTGTTGCTGAGATAATAGGGGAAATTGTCATTATGGTACCTACAGTACAATAGGCATTCTCACCCAGTTGTGTGTATCTCTGGTGTCAGGGTTGATTTGATTTGCAAAAGGATGCTAAATCAGCCCTGTGACAATGAGATTTCTTCTCCCATTTTAGGGACTCATATTCTCATCTGTGTTTGTTCCCATCTTTGGCTTCCTTGAAATCCTTCTCTGATTACTTCCCTTGTTTAAAAAAATGTGCTCTGTCTTCTCATAAAGAAAAGGTTACAAAAGTAAATAAACAAATGATTCTTCCACTGTTTTCTACTCACCCCTTCTTACCTCATCCTTTTTTTTCCTTTCCTTGTCAGCTGTAAACATTTGGTGAGTAGGCTGCGTGCTCCCATTTCTCCAAGAAGACCTTCAATCCACTCACTGTATTAAGGATGAGTCCTGAAGGCTGTCAGTCTATGAGGCACAAATTTATTTGGTTTCATCTTAAATGATTCCATTAGTCTATTTGGTCACTCAAGGCCTTAATGATCACAGCCAGTTTTGCTCTTTCTTGCACTCAGCCGTCATTATTGCCAGGCATATACCATTAATGTGCAAAGCCGTTACAGCACCCACTTTCATCACATCATTGTTCACAATAACTAGAATATTGAAACAAGCTATGTGCCATGGATAGAATGAATGGACAGAGAAACAGTACATACACACAACCGGATGCTATGCATTTCAAAAAAAATGACAAACGCAGAGAGCACCTCATGGTATAGATGGATCTGGAGAAAATCCTGCTGAGTAAAATTAGCCAATTACAAAAGTAAAAATATTATAAGAGATCACTCTTATAAGGAGGAAAACAAGATACGGACTTTCATCCCAAAGGGAACAGATTTAGAATATTACCAAGCAGGAGAGAGCAACGGAGGAAGCTACAGCCATGTGCTAGATCAGGGCTCAGCAGCCTGCAGCTCGAGAGCCTATGTAACTCTTTCAGTAGGTAGATGGGGCTCTGTAGTAAAATTGAAAAAAATGTAAAGGATAGTATTCAGATAATGGCAATTTCATTTGTCTATAAAAATATATCCACGGTTCTCAAATACTTTTTAAATTGTAAGGGATAGGATTGGCTCTTCCACTGCAAACCTACCCCTGAGTTAGATTATGAGGGTGTTCACGTAGGTACAGTGAAGGGCAGCAGTCCACAAGAGGTGGAGGAGAAATCAATGTGTGGGAAAAGGCAGCAGTCAGTTCTCACAGGTTTGACCAATACCTCTTTTTTTTTTTTGTCGTTGAATTTTGTCAATTAGTTGTTAAAATGGCACTTGTAATCAGGGTTCTATCTTTAAGTGACTGAGAAGCCACCCGATAAGGAAATAATAAATTTCTATTCCTTAATTTTTTAATGTTTCTCTGCACATTAGCATATGCTAAGTGCCCATGTAATGTTCATTTCAGCCATAAGTAAAAAACAATTAGATGGAACTATGCTTATAACATTTATTTATTAATTTATGTCACAAAACTCATTATACCTTTGATGAAATAGACATTTTTATTCCCTTGAGTTTGTTACGTTAGTAAATAGACATAGAACATCGAGAGAGAAGGTGCCAAGCAACCAGAGGGTGGCACGCTGTTATTCATTTCAGCTTTGTGTCACCCCAAATTCCCACAAGATATTTTAAGTGAATTGTACAATTCCTAAAAATATTCAAAGAGCAAAATATTGTCAGAAAAATTTCTGTAAGTTTAGCAGAAGTGAAAAGGGGGTTTTCAAAGATGAAGCTAGTGTGTTCAGAGAAGAGAAGTCCTCTTTCTCTAATATATCACACACGTCACTCCTGCCCAATTGGTTCACTTTTAAAGGACTAGGATCCCACCTGCCGGTGAAGAGATGGTCAAGGACAAATCCCACAGACCATTGTGCTCACATAAAAGCAAAGACTATTTCAAGTGAGAACACCAATCAAGAAGCAATAACAGTTTTATTGGTTTTGTTAGATATTTAATATTTTTATTAATATTTTAAAACTTTCTTATAACAATCTAATTTTGTGTAACTCTTATTCTTATTTAAGTATTTACTGTAGGAAATAATAAACTATTCTTTGGCATATCTTTTGTTATATTGAAAGCAGTCATTAGACTAATGAAGTGGTGGTTAAATTATTTGAGTTCTACTACTAGGGAAGAGTGAATTATCAGGGAACTTGATTCGTAGTTTAAATTGATAAATACAATGTTGATAATCTGAAATGCAAACCTCTCCCTAATTTACACAAAAATTGTTTAAAAAAACCAAAATAGTTGGTGAGTAGAGTTTTTACCATTGTCACAAATGCTAAATGTCAGCTCACAATAGTCAATGACTGAGGGGTAAGTGTAATGCGGTACTTTGTCTTCTTGAGCCACCCTTTGAGACCATTCAGTTGAGCACTTTTGCTTCATCAGGCATTCAAGAAATCAAATAATATATTGAACTGAGCAACTTTGTTGCAAAGGACTTCTTTATGGTATCAAAAAGCAAAGATGGCTTTGATGGCCAACATGCGCCTGACCGAAGCCATGGTGTTTTCAATCACATCGCATACATGCCAGAGCTGGACAATGAATAAGACTGAAAATCAATTCGATGAACCACACAGCCTTTGAATGACAGTGTGGGTAAAGAGTACTGCAACTACCACGGGCCTCCAGGAAAGGACACGAATCTGCCCAGGAGCGAGGGCAGCTCCAATAGTCCCTAAAAGGGAGAATGGCTAGACTTTGTCTCAAAGCCTCGGCACATGTTATCCGTAGGGAGCAGTCCTTGAGAAGGTCATCCCATTTGGCAAAGGGCGATTGAGAAAGAGGAAGACTCTCAAGGAGAAAGAGTGACATCGTGGTTGCAACATTGGGTTCAAACATAGCAACGTGTGTGAAGATGGCACCGAACTGGAAAGTGTTTTGTTTTGTTATACTATGAGGGGTCACTGTGAGTCAGAACTACCTCAGTGGCACTTAATAACAGCGACAGTCCTGAATCCAATCCTACTTGGAATGGAGCCATTGCCAATCCCTCGACACTGGAGCACACTTCTAAGTTAGGCAGACCCCACAGCAGCAGTGTTGCCACTCACTTTAGCACTCAGCGTTATCCTGACTAGTGACTCCCTGTTCTCTGATGACCAGGGACCTTGGGGCTTCCATGCATGCTGAAGTAAGATGGGACTCCATCAGCATTTGTCATGCATGCCCCTTGTCTGGGTTCGTCTAGAGAAACAAATCCAGAGACACTTATATATGTATAAGTAAGAGCTTTATATCAAATAGTAGTTGCCTTTTAAGAAAGCATCCCAGCCCAGTCCAGATTAAGTCTGTAAGTCCAATATTAAGTCCATAAGTCCAACACTAGTCCATAGATCCTTCAGACTCACACAGCACATGCAATGATGCCGAATGCAGGAAGATCACAGGCTGGTGGGTGAAGTCTTTTGGATCCAGTGGTGCTGGAACCATCTCAACGCTGGTGCAGATCTCCATGTGGCTCTTCCTTTCTCTGAATGTTGCTACTCAATAGGAGAGTGAAGAAGAGAATATGGGCCACTTTTAGGAAGATAGAGAGGAAGCTTCCAGAATTCTCATGAGCAGGCCATGCCCATATGGAGGTATCATGAGGCTGTGACTTGATTGACAGGCTAAACTCTACCCCTATACTGAGTTATCAAGTTGACATGAAATAATGTAACTACCACACCCCTTTTAAGTTTCATTTGTACTCCTGGCTGACCATGTATCAGGGGCCAATCCAAAATCTCACTTAATCTTCACCCCCTACTCTCTTCCATCCCCAGTTTTGTTTTTTATCCATGATACACCGTAGGGAAGAGTCTAAATGGAGGTAGCCTGTGTCTACTCCATATTCACTTAAACATATTCAAAATTGTGTCAAAAGACCTTTTTAAAAAGCAAGAAATATGTATAGGTATGGTGATGGTTATTTATCAAGGGGAGATGTTCTGATTTTTTATTGTTACTATGCCAGTAGTAACATTGGCACAATCTTGCTTGATGAGAGTGAGGAGGATGTGAAGCACTTGCTGAGGCAGATCAAGGACTGCAGCCTTCAGTGTGGATCACGACTCAATGTAAGGAAGGCCCAAATCCTCTCCACTGGACCAATAGGTAACATCATGATAAATGGAGAAAAGATTGAACTTTTCAAGAATGTTGTCTTGCTTGGATCTATAAGAAATTCTCATGGAAGCAGCAGCCAAGAGGCAAGCTATGTACTGCATTGGGTAAACCTGCTGCTCAAGCTCTCTTTACAGTATTAAAAAGCAAGGACCTTACTTTGAGGACAAAAGTGCACCTGGCCCAAGTCATGGTATTTTCAATTGCCTCATATGCATGTGAAAATTGGACACGAATAAGGAAGACCAAAGAAGAATCAATGCATTTGACTTATGATGCTGGAAAAATATATTGAAAGTACCATGGACCGCCAAATGAACAAATGCATTTGTTTTAGAAGAAGTATGGCCAGAGTAATGATGGCGAGACTTTGTCTAACATATTTTGGACATGCTGCCAGGAGAAACCAATCCCTGGGGAAGGACATCCTTGTAAAGTAGAGGGGCAGAAAAAGAGAGGAAGGCTCCCAAGGAGATGGATTGACACAATAGCTGAAACAATGGGCTCGGGTACACGTGTAAAGATGGTGCAGGACCAGACAGTGTTTCATTCTGCTGGGCATAAGTTTGCTAGGGGTTGGAAGCAACTTGATGGCACCTAACAACAATAGTAACATTAATAAATTAACAGCAACTAACACTAGACCAGCACAAATGTTCCATACTTACATGCATTGTCTTGTTTCTATCATAAAAATTCCATGTTGGGAGCACGCATGTTTTTCTTGTTTTATAGAGAAGATTCTTAGAGGGTGATGTCCCTTACTCTAAGCCGTAAGCCAGTAAATAATGGCTACAGCTGAACTCAAACTAATTTAGATGCTCTTAGCTAAGCGAGCTCTGTATCTCTACACTGTAAACAGACAAAACTTTAAATTCCCAGGGAGAAGCTTATGAAAGAAAACATTAATTGGGTGTATAGTCACTTAAACAAAACCTGCAGTCTTTATGAAGCTGCATTTGATCCCAATAGGTTATAGAAAGCTACTATAGATTTTTCGAGCCGGGAGTTACAGTGATAAATGGAGTCATGTTAGGAAGATTAATTGGATGTTCACGGGCAGGAAAAACAAGCAGGCGAAAGTCAGAGGTGCAGAGATCATGTGAAAATCTCTTGTAAGTATATGTGTGTCTGAGTGTGTGTGTAACCTATATGAGAAAATTGTAAAACCTTATAATAAGAGGCATCTTAAAAAGAATGAAATAAATGAAGAAACATCTAAGAAGACTGCATTTTAAAAAGGTGAATTCTCCCCTTATCCATTTATAGTCATTGAAATTGCCATCAATGTCTCAACAGGATTTTTACATTTCATTTTTCATACATCTTGACATATTCTAAAATTACTATGGCTGAGCTAATAGGGAACAAAATCCTATTGTCTCAGGGTCAATTCTGATTTGGACTAACCCTGTGTAGGGTTTCCAGCCTGTCCATCATTATGGCAGCAGACAGACCATTTCTCTCCCTGGGAGCGGCTGCGATCCTTGAGGCAAGCAGCTCAGTATCTAAGCACAGCACTCCCAGAGGTACAAGGGCCCCAAATATCCAAACCTCCCCCGAAGAGCAGCATCTATGTGTGGGGCATCACTAAATGTACTGTACACATCAATTCATTTACTGTGTAGAAGAAAGTGCAAGAGAGTCTTTATGTGGCATGAAAAACTTTCTTAAATTCCTTAAAATAAAAATATTGACTATTAAAGAAGAAACATAATTTAGACAACCTTAAAATTAAGAAATTTGCTAATTAAAGGTGAGAAAGGCAGGACTTTGTATTCCCATGAAGAGTTACATTCTTGGAAACCACAAGGACGGTTCTACCTTTTCCTACAGGCTTCTTATGAATTGGCATCAACTCAGTGGCAATGAATATGGCTTTTTGGTTCACCAAAGAATTCATTTAAAAGTAATGGAATAGGCTGTAATTGGGGGAAAACCATCAGCCATGTAACAAACAAAGAATATCCCAGATATATGAGATACTACAAATAATTACAAAAATGAGTAAATGGGAACAAAAGTATTTTACAGTAGATGAAATATATGTGATGAATAAACTGTGAAAAATGGGTGTTTCATTAGAAATTTGAAAATATAAATGAGAACAGCAACAGAATACCATTTTATGCTCACCAATTTTCAAAAATTAAGAAGCGTGATGGTGCTAAGTATTAGAATGTATACGAACACAGTGCCAGAGAGATTGAGATAGTCACGTTTGAAAGTAATTCAGCACTATATTGTGAAGCTGTACAGAGTCAAAACCTTTGTGTATAGAGATTGAAGAAGTGTTTTGCAAATTTCAATTTACATACAGATCATCTGGTGATCTTGATAAAATTCATATTCTCTTACAAAGGCTTTGACATTTGATACTTTCAATATTCGTCACCAGTCCGATAGTTCAATTCTTCTTCTGTTTTCTGTTCATTATCCAGCTTTCCCATGCATCTAAGGCAATTGAAAAAAGCCATGGCTTCCGTAGAGTGCACGAGAGTCCTCAAAGGGACATTATTTCTTTGTAACACTTTAACAAGGTCATCTAAAACGCACGTGTCCAATGCAACACATTGTTTGGGTCCTGATTGCTGTGCCATAGTGTTTCCTGTGGGTCCAAGTGAACCGAGACCCCGGAAAACTTGAGAGCTTGTGTCTCCTGCCTGGCTCAGGTGGTTAACGAGCCTTCCTCCAATTTTGATGTGTGTTCTTATTCACATATTACAGCATCCTGAATTATCCACTCAACGTACAGACTGGGTAATTATGGTGAAGGAATGCAAATTGAGTGTCCTGAAATTTCCAGTCTTTACAAAGTTATCCATTTGTTTTGATTCACACAGTCCAATGCCTTGCACATTCAATGATCCACAGAACATATCTTTTCCTGTTTTCTACTTTCAGCCAAGATACATCTAACATCAGCAATGCCGGGCAGCTTTACACTATGTTCAAGAGCAAGATTCAGGGTCTCTTCTGACATCCACTTTGATTTTTTCATTTTTTCTCTTGTATTTTTAATGAACTCTTGTCACTATGCATGATGTTCACAATTCATCTGGTCTTAGATCAATCGTGTTCAGTATGTCAAATCTGTTCTTAAGGTGGCCTTTACATTCAGGTGGGCTACACTTATGCTCCTCTTTCAGCTTTTGTGAACTTCTAAGAATTTTTTTTGAGCTTCAACTTGACCTTGCATGTTGATCATGTGTCCCATAGTCAGCCTCTGGTTTTGTTTCAGCTGGTGATATTAAGCTTCTCCATCATCTCTTGCCACAGATGTCAGTTTTACTCCTATGTTTTCATTCTAGTGAGAACCATAGGTATAGCTGTTGAAAGGAGTATTTTCAAAGAAGTCATTGTCTTTACAAAATCCTGTCATGTGATTTCTAGCTTCATTTCTATCACCAAGGCCCTATTTTCAAACAAGGATCCTTCTCCTTTGTTTCCAACTTTTCCATTCCTTCCACCTGTGATTATTAATTCACCTTGATTGAAAATTTGATGAATTTTAGCCTGAAAAGGTTATTAGTATTCTTCAGTTCCTTCATTACTAGTTTAAATGACTTATAAAGAAATTTGAAAAATAGTTTAAATAACAGGTCTTCATTGTAGGTATATAGATTTTATCCTATCACATACAGACAGCATTGTGCCTCAAGACAGATCATGAGGTAATCAGTTGAAATATTCTTTTTGACTATGAATATGGCACAATTTCTCTTGAATTTTTCATTTCCACAGAGCAGAACGGATAATTGCCTGATTGAAAGTGACCAATGCTAGTCCTCATGGAGCTTTATGTGTTCTACTCGTTTTTGGAAACTTTCCATTTTCCTAGATTCACACTTCATATATCTTACATTCTGCTTATTAATGGGTGTTTGCAACTGGCTCTTCTTATTTTGAGTCCTGCGCATGAGCAAATGATGGACTCAACATTTCTGCTCCAGTCACATCACTAAGGAGAGCTCCACGGTGAGGACATAGTTCTCTCCAGTTACATTTAGTGTCTTCCGACCTGAGAGACTCATTTTCTAGCGCCAGACCTGACAGCGCTCTAGTGTTAGTCATATTTTTCCAGTGACTAATTTTTCATAATGGGGTGCTTCTACTTTTCCCCTTGGCTGTTCTTTGTATGGAAGCCATAATAAAACTTTTTCACCATTGATGATTCAGCTAGGAGTTGAAATACCAGTGACATAACTTCCAGCATCACAGAAACACACAAGTCGCCACAGTATGATGAGTTGACAGACAGGTGGAGTTACACAATAGACTACTCTACGAAGACACTTAAGAGATAGACTTCAGGAAGTAGTAAACTAAGTCTCAGAAAGATCTGAAAACAAAAGACAATAGGCTGACCTATTGACCTATTGATAAAGGAAGGGCTTTATTGTGCCTAGCAATTGTCTTAGCAATCATCCTTTATTCATTAAACCATTTAGAGGAAATTGAAAATATTATCCCAGGTGGAGATTATTAATTATTAGAGATTAAGCAACTAAAATGTAAAATTTTAATCAACCTTAAAACCCATCCCCTTCTAATAAAACAATTAAAAAACCCATCCCCTTTCATAAGTACCTGCTGTGCTGTCTTCAGCACAATACATATGGTTTATTTGTGTCTGTGTAATTACTCATTAATATAAATAAACTCAAACCACCAGTCAATTCCTACTCATACATACTCAAAATGACATGGTAGAGCCATTCCATGTGGTTTCTGGGACTGTAAATATCGGAGCAGAAAGTGTCAGCTGGTCTTTGAATGATCATTGAACTAACAGCCTACTAAGTAAATGATATTCATACACATTTTCCCATATTTTAAATCACTAATGGGAATTATACAACAAAATCTTTAAGTTAATGTGTTCATTATCTTGAGCTGGTACTACTATTCTAAATGCATATATAAAATATGTTTTAGCTGAGTTTCATAGAAACTGAATTTCTAGCGTTCCCTGTCAATGTATTGCTGCAACCATAGTTGGATGATCTTCAGAAATATTTTACTTGCATGTGATATCAATAATATTGTTCTATAATTAGATCATTCTGTTTGATCATGTTTCTTTGAAATGTATACGAGTATGTGTCTCTTCCAGCCAGTTGGCCAAGTCGTGTCTTCCCATTTTCTTGGCATAGATGCTGAGTGTTTTCGGTGCTTCATCAGCTGGTGGCAACGTTGCAATTGGTATGCCATTTGTTCCTGGAGCCATGTCTTTGGCTAATTCTCTCACTGCAGCTTGAACTTTTTTCATAACATTGGTTCTTACTCCTATGCTACTTCCTGAACTGATTGAATATCAGCTATTTGGTTTTGGTATAGTGATTCAGTGTATTGTTGCCATCTTTTTTGGATGCTTTCTTCATCATTCAATGTTTTGCCCATAGAATATTTCAATATTGCAAATCGAGGTTTGAATGTTTTCTTGATTTTTTTGATTTCAGATATGCTGACTGTGTTCTTACTCAAAGGCTATGCACATTTCATCACAATCATGTACTTTCTCTTTTCTAGTGATCCTTTGAAATTTTCTGTTTAGCTCCCTTACCTCATTTTTCCCATTTACTTTAGCTACTCTATGATTAACAGTGAGTGCCAGAGTCTCTTATGGCAGATCCCAAGTCTCTTCGTTAGATCCTTTGTTGCTCTTCGTAACCCTGGGTGGAGACTAACAGCTGCACCTCAGTTGGTTGCTCACAAGCTTTTAAGACCCAGTCATTACCAATAAAGGACAATGTAGGACATATCCTTTTGGACTATTGCTATGCCACCCTCAACCATATTCATTATCTGTAGTATTTCTTTTGCTTGAAATTAAAATTTAAGCCCTATTAAAATTTAAACCATCTATAGAGTAGAAACCTTATACAACTCATTGCTTAGCCTCAGCACATATATGGGGGTGCTTCAAAATTGTGGGGAAATGGAATGAAAAGATAAGGATATTTTTCACAAAATTTTCATATAGAATATAAGATATAGAATATATCTATATAGAATAGTTTCTGTCACCTAATAAATATTCAGTGCCCCATCACTGAATGAATGGATAAATAAATGCATACAAGCATGGCTAGTTTCCTAAGCTATCCAGAGGGAAACATGACAAGTATTAAGGTATTTTCTGGCACATTAGATCGTTCCAAACTGCTTGGAACAATGGTTGCTGCTTGACTGAGTAGTGCGCTTTGTGGTATTGGCCATAGAAGAGGCAGAGAGGAGTGTGAGAAATGTATGAGGCACTGCTATGTCTGTTCCAGCATTTGCATACTACTCCAGTATGCAAATCATTTAACTGAATGCATAGGGTTTCCATTCCCAGAGGTGTGGTTGGAGCAGGGGTTGAACTGACACTAAAATTGTTCCGAGATCATTCATCTCTCAACAGTTGGTCCAGACAACTTTTTCCAAGGCATTTTCATTAGAGTGTGCTTTCAAGAGAAATGTTTTTAGTTCTTAAGACTTACCCAAAATGGGTAAAGAGCCGGGATAATATCTACCCCTCCTTAACCACCTGTGTGTGGAGGAGGTGACCAGTAAGGCATTTTACATCAGTTCTCAAGGGCAATGAAAACTTGATGACACCAATAGACCACAGGACCATCCACATGTTTCTGTTTTGTCACTAAGCTTATTTCTGTGAGCCCACATCCACCCAATGGCAGTGAATGGTTTTCTCAGGCTTATTTCTTGTTCTTCATTTATCATGCTAATTAGCTTTTTCCCAAAGCCTTGCTTAATCCTTTTTAGACTCACTTGTTACTCAGTTATTTAATAGATAATTAGAGTTACTGCTATTAAATTAATAGATACTTTTGTCATTTGTCACTATGGACAAATGCCATTTGCCTTTGCTTCCCAGGGAGTTCTCGATATTTGATGGAAATAGTTCATGAATGAAAACCTCCAGAGGTGACATGGGATCCTTACTGTTACAGTGTCCTGTTCAAAAAAAAAGGCGATGAGGTTTAAAGAGCCCATCTGGGAGAAACGGCCAGGCAAGGAAGTTATTCAGAGGGGTAATATGGCATATTGATATCTTCTATGTTCTTCAGCAGTGATCCTAACACCATCTAGAATTGACTGATTTTGCTTTTCAAGCCAATAACTGTGGGGGTGAAAGCAGGATGCCTACCCTTTGATGGAGGATTTTCTTCCGTGTGTAGTTCAGCTTGGTGGATGTTTGGCCCAACTCCCTGGCCTCTCCCTGGGGATTCCTTCCTACATCAGCTGTTGCTATGTTCAGTTTACTGGAAGACACCTACACGGCCTGGGAAAGACTCTGAAGGGGATGCCTGGCCCCTGAGTAGAAAAAAGTTCCCAAACAAGTGGGCAAGGATTTAAGACTTCTAGTAAAATATGTTCCAATGGATATTATGCTTCAACTCACCAGAGTAAAATTCCTTGTTTCCTGACTTGAGGCTATAGAAATCATACTCCAAAAAACAGACTTCTACACTTAGAAAAGTATACTCATGTCCTATTTTATCAGGAGGGTGTGCACCCAGTATATTGCATTCGTGACTTAATATAGTAAAACTTCAAAGACTGTTGTTCTTTTAAGTTGCTGTTAAATTGGTTCTGACTCATGACAAAACCACTGCTCTATAGAGTTCTCAAGCCCATGACCTTTTGGACGTCACCATTAGGGGGGTTAAACTGTCGACCTTGTTTCAGCTAATCGTCCAGTGCTTAACCACTGGCATCACCCAAGGACTCCTAATGAAAGAACTCACCGAACTCAGGTCTTTTGAGGAGACTCAAATGCATCGAGGTTATGTGTAGAGCTGTGATCCTCAAGTCAGCAGTTTGAAACCATCAGCTGCTCTGAAAAAGAAATATGGGTTCACTCCAATTTCAGTTTTAGCCTTAGTCTTTAAGTAGGCCTTGCTGGTGCTGCCCAGTAAGCATTGGATTGCTAATGGTAAGATTGGTGTTTCAAATGCATCAGCCACTCCATGGGAGGCAGGTGAAGCGATGTGCTCCAGTGAAAACTTACAACCTCAGAAACCCTCCTGAGGATCATCTCTGAGTTGGAACAGACTCACTGACAGTGGGTTTGGCTTTAGCTTCTTAGCCTAAGCCTTCAATTAATCAAGTTTCGCCTCTACATTCAACTTTCAGGGAAGAGGTGAATGATAACTTGCTGACATATTTATTTTCTTTCTTTTTAAATAAGTACAAGTTCCATAGTGACAATGAACTGATTTATTTTTAATGGCCTAGTGTGAAATATAACCATGAAATATAACAATTGATCATTCAAATCCAGACTTCCAATTGAGTTTATTTGATTCATAGTAACATGGCGTTGGAAAGTTGTTTCCTTCCATCCTTCTTGTTTTTAAACGGGGGAACCACACACAGGATCATAAGCAAATGAAAATCAAAGCATTGCCTTATAATCATAGTGAAAGCCTAACCCCATAAAAGGGTTGACTTCAAGTAAACTGTGGGAGAGTGATGCATTTACCTTACTTCTTTTGAAGCACAAATGGAAGAAAACAGATCTACGGCGAGAACTTCCTGGAAGAGTCATCCACTTCCAAGAAAACAGAGATGGTGGCCTTCTTCCCACCTCTCCTCCTGGTTGGGAAAGGGTCCTGGCCTGATGTGCACGAATGAGGGGAGGGGACTTACGTTTCCATTCGCGGAAAAATGACACCCAACAAATCTGCAATGACATAGCACCTTTAGTAAGTGCAAACACCAAACCAAATCCACTGCTAATGAGCTGACGGGGTTTCTGGGCCCAACCATGTAAATGAAAATATGTCGATTGTATTTATGCCGCTGCATCTGAACAGGTCTTTGCCACAGCATCTGAACAGGTCTTTGCCACAGCAAACTCGGGTAGCTTACTTGGCTCAACATGGGGCTGCTTACTGCAAGGTTTGAACTCACCAGCTACTCTGAAAGAAGATGGGATTTTATGCTCCTGAGAAGATTTACTTCTTTGGAAACCCTGCCCAATAGTATGGCAATGAGCTGACATTAACTCCATGACAGTGAGTCTGGTTTGATTCGGGCTTGTGATAGCAGCTTAACTTGCAAATCAACTAATTTAGGGTTGGAATGTGAATCCCCTGTGTACTCCTCTCCCTGCCCGGTGTAGCAGATTATAACTAGCACATCCCAGAATGGTCCCCTGCCTAATTTTGCAAGGGAAAAATTAACCTGCTTGGACCTACAATTTACCAGATATAAGAAGAGCCAATTCACAAGAGACTCGTGGAAAAGCCCATGGATGATCTAACTTCAGTGGGACAAATGCTCTATTGGCTGGATGTCAAATTCATCTCCCAGATTAAAAAAAGAGAGAGAAAGATCTGCACTGCGAGCTGAAGGCAGGATGCTATGAAGCTCGTGAATGAGGCCTCAGACCCAAGACCGCACCCTGTACATGCACTTTTGTGCTCTTGGGCATTACTTTTTCTAATTTTGTGAAAAACCATACTTTTGTTGACATTATTGATTCCATGTGCAATGGGTTGTTGCTATTTTCTGTTGTTATTGTTGGGTTCCATCAGGTTTGCTCCGACCCATAGTGAACCCACTTCCATAAAATGGATTCTAATTCATAGCAACCCTGTATAAATCTGAGGCTACATATTTAGGGGAGCACATAGCCTCAACTTTCTTCCCTGGAGGGGAGTCGTTGGTGGGTTTTCACGATTAATTTTGATTTTAATAGACCAACTTGCCACCAGAACATCTTTGGGCTTCCTCTCATTGTCATGGTGTCAATTCAGACCTAGTGGGGCAACATCAGAAAGCATTTTTTCCCTTCAGGCCTCAAAATTGTTCACCAGTAAACAATGAACTTTGTGGAGTTTCTTAATTTTATATGACACAATCCATTATTATAATTGAAATTAATCACATGAAAGTTCTTGTGATGTATGGATTTGATCATCCTGAACAAATCACCTTCCTATATATTGCATTATATACTTTTTCCAAGCTCCACATTCATAAACATTTATTAATTATTCTTTAATAACCACCTGTGGATTGAACTACACAAGCTTGGTTTTTTGAAGTAAACTTTTTATTTGGATTTGGTTGAAAATTTATAGAGCACATTGTTTTTCTATACAATAGTGTATGAAACACATTTTGTTTTGTGACATTAATTGCAACATTGATGTAAGAGCAATGTATGAGTAATTTCCCTATTTCCTCTCTGTGCTTACCACTTCCATTCATTCGTCTTTTCTATCTCTTCCTGCTTCTAGACCTCGGCAGCCTTCCCTTAGAAGACCCAGTCTATGTCATTTTAATGAATGCACTCTGGTTCTGTTGAGAACACTTTAAGTGTTTTTACTGTGAAATATTTGGTCTATACAAAATAAAATAGAAACATAATATTAAAACATATGCCCATGATCCAGTCTGTCAACTAAAAATAGGTCGCATATTGTCAATGCATCGCTTGCATTCACGTGCTAATGGTGGTCGCCATTCTCTTGCCTCTTTTATCGGATCATTTTAATGCGCATAACATCGTGTTTCCTTTGCATGGACCTTTATTAAAATTGCGGCATACTGTATGAAGGATTTTGTAATTCCCTTTCACCACTGATTGATTTATATGCCTCTCTCTCTAGATGTAACTCTGTGGGGAGCATGTACATTTGCTGCCCGGGGACTCCTACCTTTCTGATAATCCCTAAGTGTGACCTCGTGAGAGTCTCTTTTCTGTTAGGTGTCATTGACTGCATGAACCTCCTGCCAGGCACCCCCACTGCGTCCTGGAGCGTGATAACAAAGTGTGCAGAGGGGTCTGAGTACATCCCAGGCATCACTAAACAGGGACTCAGGTAGGGTCCAAGGCCCCCAGCTTCCATGTCGACCAAATCAGCTCACTTTTATTTGATTCTGAAGGCATCTTCGTGCTGGATCTCACTGAAGAAAAGCAAACACTTCTGAAAGAGAGTTGAATGCGGCATTATCAGAGCCTTCAGGGGGTTGGGACTGGCTGGGCTCCAGGAAGGAGCTGGGGGGCGGAGGGGCTCATTTTACTGCTCCACATTAGACTTTGTCACCTGAGGAACAAAGTGCAGCTGTTCATACTCAGAGTTTCACAGCATTGTTTATTAAAATAACTCCATCCATTTCATCTCTCAATTCCTTTCTCCAGAAGCACCAGGCTTAATTCATGGGCAGGGCTATAAACAAGCACAGTGCACAGTATATAAAGAGAGCAGAAACTCAGACCAAAGCCCTGCTTCTAATAGGAACTACCCACTGCCATCGCTCCTGGTGTTGGGTCCTGGACGTACGACTCAGCCTTCAACACTCTCTGAAAACCGGACTTACCTGCTTCCTCTCTCACCAAAATGGAGCTACGCAGTACTTATTTCTTTGCACCACTAACTTCAGATTCAAAACGTTGCTGACGTGGGTGTGATTGCTGGGGCCTACGTCATAGGCCAGTGGCTGCAAAGAGGGTAGCGGATGTTTCAAATAAAAATGTTTGGTTGTGCCCAAAATTAATTGTCCGTGGCTGATTTTTTTAAAGTAGATCCCCAGGACTTTCTTCCAAGATATCACTGGCTCCAATGGAAACTTTATTCTTTCAGTTGGCGGCTGAGAGTGCTAACCATTTGGACCTGCAACGGATGCTGACTTGCTCAAGTCCTTGATTTTTTTTACTGCACCCTGGATACGTGTTGGTTACGTATTCGACCCAAGGTCAGTTTTTGAATCCACCAACTGCTCTGGGGGAGAAAGATGGGGTTTTCTACTCCCAGAAAGAGTTACAGTCCTAGAAACCCCCAGAGGAAGTTCCACCCTGTTCTGTAGGGTCACTATGAGTCAGAATCGACTCCATGGCAGTGAGGCCTTCGTTGGTTTGGTGTCTTGAACTACTTGGTAGCTTTGTTATCAAGTTAACAAACGAGTCCCAGAATCAGGCTATACACAACTGTGAACTCAGCGTCCATATTGTATCGTGCCGAAGAGGCCTTTTCCCCACTAGGTAATATTAATTCTTTGATAACTAAGATTAATCTGTCATTGTGCACTTCTATTTCTGTTCTTAGGATCCCTGGTTGTGTAATGGTTTATATGTTGGGCTGTTAGTATCAATTCAGCAGTTCATATCCAAGAGTTGGCCCATGGAAGAAAGGTCAGAATTTTGCTGCAGATTTACAGCTTTGGAAGCCCAAACCCACAGGGGCAGTTCTGTCTCCTATAGGGTCACTGTGTGTCCGAGTCTACTCTATGGTAGAGAGTGAGACTTCCGGTCTTGTTCCTGTGCTGCCCTCTAGGGGCCATTAGTCCCATTTAGATCCTTTATGAGCCAAGCATAAAGTCGTCTTCAGCAATAAATAATACTTAGAGCTGGCAGGAAATATTCTAAATATATACTATGAGGGACTGTCCCCTCAAAAACAGAAAAAATCTCTGCTGGATACAACTTTCATAGTATACAATTTTCCTGCTAAGCAAGCATCCAGCATCTTGCTCTGAGTTGGTGCACCCAGTGGTGTCACCTGGGAAGGTTCTCTTTGGTCACAGTGAATTTTTCCAGAAAAGCAGTTTCGCTCAAACCTCATTTTTTGTAATCGCGGATTTAAGTGAACAGTGTGAGGCTGTGAAATTTTATTTCCTGCTTAGGAAAAATGCAGCAGAAACTGTTGTGAAGCTGAACACACCTTACAAGGAGAACACTATGGGAAAAGCTCAAGGGTACAAGTACTTTTCTCGTTTCAAAAAAAGGGGAAATGTTGATTGGTGACAAAACTCATTTTTACGTCCATCAACTTCCTGAATGAACAAAAATGTCAACAAAATTCATGCACTTGTGCTCGAAGACTGACAATGGACCATTGAAGAGATGGGGAAGTTATCTGGACCTTGGAGCTTGGTTCAGCAAATTTTAATGGATGATTTGACAATGACAAGGGTTGCTGAAAAATGTGTGCCTCTGGTTCTGACTGACCAGGGGGGAAAAAAGCATTGAATGGAAACATGCTGTGCTTTCAAAGAACTGCTCTCAAGCAACCCAGACTTTTTCCCCAAGGTCATTACTGGTGACAAGACATGGTGATATTCTTACAACTCTGAAAGCAAACATCAATCAAGCCAATGGAAGACACCATCATCACCTTGGCCCCCCAAAAGTTCAAGTGAAATCAAAGATCAAGATGATACTTTTTTCTTCTTCTTCTTCTTCTTCTTCTTCTTCTTCTTCTTCTTCTTCTTCTTCTTCTTCTTCTTCTTCTTCTTCTTGCGGTGAGGGGAATAGTGCGTTTGAAGTTTGTTCATCAAGCTCCCTGTTTAGAGGTTCTGAAAATATTGCATAACAGTATGCAACAAAAAAAGTCTTATTTGTGGCAAACGGGATTGGTTTTACCACCATGAAAATGCACCTGATCACACAGCCATCTCAGTGTGCCAATTTTTGGCAAAAACAGCATGCCTCTTTTGCCGCACACATCTTGCTCATCTGACCTTGCCCCATACACCTTCTTTTTGTTTCTTTGAATGCAGAGGAACATGAAAGGACAGAAATTTGACGTCATAGAAGAAGTAAAGAAAAAAATGGATGGAATCACAGATTTGACAAACGTATTAAAGTGTAATGGAGAGTACTTTTAAGATAATAGTTTTTTGTAAAAAAAAGATTAAAACACATAGATTTGAAAAAAAAAATTCCAATTTTTATTGGGTGTCCCCTTGTTTATATTACTCAGTCCATCTCAAGAAATGAAATAAACAACAACATCCTGTTAAGTCCTCCATTTTTTCTATAGATTTTAATTCCTTGCCTGCTGTGTTTTAGTCCATGGTCTTGATGAAGTTTTTTGATGCACAGAAGTGTTTTATTTTTAGTAGAGCCCAGCCCTCTTCTTTTTCCAACCACTGTCATATTTCTTCCACTGTGTTTGATAGTGTGTCTATGCTCTGCAGTATGCGAGTCCCTATTTTCTCATTGATGATCTTGATAGCTGTGGGATTTACGTTCGGTCTTTCAACCATCTTGAGTTTGACTTTGTACAGTGAAGAATTATTCTACAGATTGAAATCCAGTCTTGCCAGCACGATTTATTGATGAGACACTGTCTATTCCATTTACTGTTGTTTGGTCATTTTCTGTAGGTGAATAAATTTATTTATAAGTTTTTTGTTCTGTTCCATTGATCTCTATATTTATCATTGTACCAGTGCCAGTTTGTTTTCACTGATGCGGCTGTGTGATCGATTTTGAGGTCAGGAAACGAGGGTCCTCCTACAGGTTCTCCTCTTAAGGAGTTCTTTGTTTATTGTAAGACTCTTCCTTCTTTATATAAAGTCCTTAATTAATCAGGAGCTTTCTATGTATACAATAATATCACAAATGGTGAGGATTTCACTTCTTTACCGACCTGAATTCCTTTGATTTCTTTCTGTTTTTTAGTAGCTCTAGCTAAGATTTCCAGCACAAGATTGATTCAAAGTGGTGATAAGGGGCATCCTTGTCTGAACCCCTTCACAGGGGAATGTTTTCAGTTTCTCCCTGTTGAGTGACACCAATGCTAGACATTGGTATTGCATGTATAACCTTAATTGCATTGCGAAAATTCACTCTATTAATAGTTTGTTGAGTGTTTTTATCAAGTATGATGATTGGATATTTTCAAATGCCTTTTCTGCACTGATTAATATGATCATAGAGTTCTTATATTTTATTATGTTTATGTAGTAGATTTCATTAATTGTTTTTCTAGTATTCAACTATCACTGTGTGCATGGCATGAACCCTATTTGATTAAGTTATTATATTAATTAATTCATTTTAAAAGATTAGAGAACAGAGAGACAAAAACCAAGTAAATTTCTCATGTTCCTACAAGAACCAAGCTGGAATATGGGCCAAGCAAGGTTCTAGGATCCATATTCTGCTCTTTCAGAAGTGTGAGACTTGTCTGCTTTCATAACTTGTGAAGATAGATGTGCTTTTCATCTCCTTTATTTTGACATATTTTGTTTGGTATTAGCCTCATAAACGCTCTATCCATTGCTGGTCTTTTCCCTCCCATTCTAGTCTTCACACAGTAAACAGCTTGATTTGTAAAATATCTATTAATAGATGAATGAGCTGAAGATCATTATTGTTGTTTTTTCCCCACCGCTGATCTATGGAGGAAAAATGGAAGAAACAGTCTTAATAAATGGATTGATTAGTCAGTCAAACAACTGGGGTTTAAATATCCTAACAGTCTGAAACTATAATATATAAGAATGCTTTTGAAATGTGGTTAAAACACTTAATAAGTAGTCTTTATTTCTGAGTAACTTCATCTTTAGCTTACCCACAATCATGCTTACCTTGAAAAGAAAAGAGTGCATCTCTATTCTATAAGAAATTTTACTATGCAAAACCATGTTCTGACTCACTTAAAACCCCTAATAAGTATAGCATATAGCTCCAGGTTATTCAGAATAGAAGTCTAATCCCTGAAACTTAAATGAGAAAAGGCATGGTCAATGGAACTCTCCATATACACTCAAATAGCAGTTTAATGTGTAAAATAGATAAAAGTTTGCGTTTGAGTTCCATTTTGAGGATATTGTGTCAATTCATCACATTGAAGGTTTTTATTTTTTCATCGTTCATTGTTCAAATGCCTTTTGTTGCCCCTACCAATTTACCTGTTCTTGCTTAGCTGAATTAAACCACAATACAAAAAAACAAAACGAAACAAATTTGCTGCCACTGAGTAAATCCAAACTCATAATGAAGTTTCTGATATTGCCAATCACTATGAGAGTGGACAGATAGCAAATTTATCCCAAAAGTTTGGTTGTTGGATTTGAATCGTTAACTTGACACAGGCAATGCATGTTTGCACAATGACTTATACCTCTCTTGGGCTTGGTTTGTAAAATATTCCTCTAAATTATGCATCATTGCTTTGGGTAAATCTGATGTACAAGACATCTTTAGAGTGTTGACTAGCAAGACTGTTACTTGGAAGACACTGGTGCACCTGACACAAGCCATGGTATTTTCAACTGCCTCTTATGCATATGAAAGGCGTAAGAGGACATTGAAAGATGGACATTGAACAAACAAAACTGAAGAAGAATCAATGCATTTGAATTGTGGAGCTGGAGAAGAATATTGAAAGCACCATGGACTGCCAAAAGGACAAACTGATCTGCCCTGGAAGAAGTACCGCCAGAGTGCTCCTTAGATGCAAGGATTGCGAGACCTTGTCTTTCATATGCTGGGCATGTTGTAAGAAGAGATTGGACCCAGAAGAAGTACATCATGCTTGGTAAAGTAGACAGGCAGCAAAAGAGAGGAAGGAAATGGAGATGGATTGACACAGTGGCTGCAACAAGGGGCTCAAGCATAGGGACAATTGTGAGGATGGTATAGACTGACTGGGCAGTATTTCTTTATGTTGCAGATAAGGTTGGAATCAACTTGATGGCACCCAACGACAACATCTGCAATAATAACAACAGGGCATATGTGGCTCTACAATAGAGATGAAGTGTGGAGACACTGACAATCCCAAATTCATAATCAATATTTTTTACATACTCCCAATATTAGCTTTATTTTGGGACATTCTGGAATAGTCAGAACTCTACTTGGACGTGAGGATAGCGATAGTTCCTCTGCTGTACTTTAGACATTTGATCAGGAGAGAGCAGTTTCTGGAAAAGGAGGACATCATGTTGAATAAAGTAGAAGGGCAGCAAAAAAAGAAGATCCTTGACCAGATGGATTGACACAGTGTCTGTAACAATGGACTCAACACAATACTTTTCTATGGAACATCCCCAAAATAAATAAACATTTCAGTATTCAGAGAAAGTACCCTCAAAGACCACCTTCCAGAGGAACAAGACAACCGTGTTGCTTCCCGACACTACCTCTAACTCTGTTCTCTGGGTGTTTTACATCTCGTGGAGCATAAGGAAGAGGTTTTTGATGAACTGGGACAAAAGTCCTCTTTCAGACTGGTTGGGAGTGGGAAATGAGGAGTAAGCTTATTGAGTATATATACTGGGAGTGTGTGTGCGCGCGGGTGTGGGGGAGCTTAAGGTAGTTAGTTTACTGTGCCAACCTGGCCCATAAACACATGTGGGGTTAATTGAAGGACAGAGGGATAAATGGCTTGGTGAGCCTCGCCTTTCTAGTTCTCAGGTCTCTTGCTTTCTGGTGGTCAGACCAGGGTGCAGCTACCTTAGCCAGTTCCCTGCTTCAGCTGGGAAGGCTCACTTCCTGCAAGACATCCCTGAGGAGAAGCCACATGACCTACCCGATGCAGCCCTAGGTGCTGGAACACCCATGTGGAGACCATTGCCAGCACTGAGATGATTACACATTCACTGATTTGGCTTTCCTCCTGCAGTTGGTGTCATTGTGTCTGTTTTGTGAGATGGAGGAGGACTTTGTGGACTGGTGTTGGACATATGGATTAATGGTTAATGTTGGACTTGTAGGCTTGGGCAGCACTGGGTTGAGATGTTTTCTTGATATGCACTTAACCTTTATATAAAACTCTCTCTAATATATGAGTTTCTGTGCATTTGTTTATCTAAAGTACCCAGACTAACACAGAGGTTCTTTCCTGACATTGGAACTGTGGCCTGCTAACGTGTTATCTGATTGGAAAGAAAGAAAGAAAGCAAGAAAGGCAGCAAGAATTGTCTAAGAATTGTCTTAGATCAAAATATCATTCTTCTAGCTCATAATTTTCCAGTCCTTATTGCTAAGAGCAAACAGCTATTGCTCTTAATTCCATTGTGAATCTAGAAGAGATTCTCTTTTTTTTACAGCAGATTTATTGACAAGTAATTTACAAATCATACAATTTAATAATTCAATCACTCAATCATATCCAGGATAATTATCCCTACATCAAGTTTAGAGCCCCCCTCCATGGTTCAATTACTTCTAAGATGAATTATGTAATCACAGTCCATTCTAGTGTTCACCCCACTCCTGTCTTCAATAGCAAGAAAAAAGAAATAATAAAAATCAAGGCAGAGTTAAACCAGTGGAAAGACAAGAAAACAATGCAAAAGATATATGCAGCTAAAAGCTGGTTCTACGAATGAATTAACAAAATTGACTGTCCTCTAGCAATGCTTACCAAGGATACAAAGGAGCAAATACCAATAGCCAGGATGAGGGATGAATCAAAGGCAATAACAACAGACCCCAATGAGATTAAAAGGATAATCACAAAGTACTATGAAGGTCTGAATTCTAATGAACTCAGAAACATGGAAGACATGGATAAATATTTGGAAAAAACAGTCTCTCCCTAGGTTATCTCAGACAGAGATCAAGAACCTCAACAAACCCAGAGCGAAAGAAGAAACAGAGAGGGTCATTAAAAACCTACCAACAAAAAAAAAACCCCAGGGCCAGATGGTTTCACAGCAGAATTCTACCAAGCATTCAGGGAAGAGTTGACACCGATCCTCCACAAAGTATTCCATAACATAGAAGAGGATGGCAAACTCCCAAACTCATTTTACGAAGCCAACATTACTTTGACACTCAAACAGGGCAAAGACCCCACATGTATAAAGAATTACAGACCAATATCTTTAATGAATATAGATGCAAAAATCCTTAACAAAATATTGGCCAATAGAATACAAAAGTATATAAACATATCATCCACCACGACCAGGTAGGATTCATCCCAGGGATGAAGGGATGGTTTAACATCTGAAAATCCATCAATATTATACATCGCATCAAGAAGAAAAAGGATAAAAGCCATATGATAATATCCATAAATGCAGAAAAAGCTTTTGACAACATCCAATACCCATTCGTAATCAAGACACTCATGAAGATAGGATTGGAAGGTAAGTTCAAGTTTATACAAGCTATCTATGAAAGACCAACAGCTAACATCATAGTAAATGGAGAAAAGACAAGAACAATCCCACTGAAAAAGGAACAATCCCACTGAAAAAGGTTACAAGACAAGGAAGGATGCCCCCTGTCCCCACTTCTATTCAATATCGTTTTGGAGGTTCTGGCTAACAACCTAAGACAGCGGAAGGACATCAAAGGGATCCAAATGGGAGAGGAGGATGTGAAACTATCGCTATTTGCAGACGATATGATCCTGTACATTGAAAACCACAAAAGCTCCACAGCTGGAGTACTTACAGCGATAGAGGAATATGGAAGAGTAGCAGGATATAAGACCAATAAACAGAAGTAGGTAGGTTTTCTATACACATCGAACAGGACTATGGAAGAGGGGATTAAGAAGGAAGTACCCTTCTCAGTAGCTAAGAACAAACTGAAATACCTAGGAATATAGTTAACAAAAAATACTGAAGACCTATACAAGGAAAACTATAAGGCCCTACTATAGGAAACCAAAAGCGACCTCCACAAATGGAAGAACATAGTAGAGATGACAGTCCTACCCATAGCACTTTACAAGTTCAATGCTATACCAATTCAAATACCATCAACCTTCTTCAAAGAATTGGAAAAACTGACCACCAATGTCATATGGAGAAGGAATTAATCCAGAATTACCAGAGAACTCCTCAAGAAGAAGGACACAGTTGGAGGACTTGCCTTACCCAGTTTTAATGCCTATTAGACAGCTACAGTGGTCAAAACAGCATGGTACTGGCACAACAACAGACACTCAGATCAGTGGGAAAGAATAGAAAGCCCAAGAATAAAACCATCAGCATATAGACAACTGATCTTTGACAAGGGTCCCAAAACCATCAAGTGGGAAGCGGGTGCCCTTTTTAACAAGTGGTGCTGGAAACAATGGATATCCACATGTAGAAAGATGAAACAAGACGTTTACCTCACCTCATGCACAAGAATAAACTCAAGGTGGATCACTGACCTAGAAGTTAACCCCCAAACCACAAGGACAATCAAGGAGGGAATTGGGACTAACCTCAGAGCACTGGCCCAGAGAATTCATAGGCTCACTGCAATAGGGAAGGGTACACACACAGGTGAACTGGAAATTGACAAATTGGATTTAATAAGAATAAAGCACCTGTGCACCCTGAAAGAATTCACCAAGAGGGTGACAAGACAACCCATAGACTGGGAGAGGATTTTTAGTAATGACACATCAGACAAAGGGCTCATTACTAAAATCTACAACACCATCATGACCTGCAAAAAAGAAGAAAACAGTTAACCCCCTAAGGAAGTGGACAAAAGAAATGAGAAGAACTTTCACTAGAGAGGAGACCCACATTGCCAATAAGCATATGAGAAAGTGTTCCATGTCATTAGCCACCAGAGAAATGCAAATCAAAACAACCATGAGATACCACCTAACACCCCTGAGGCTAGCCCAGTTCAGCAAATCAGAGAGCAACAAGTGTTGGAGGGGCTGTGGTCAAGTAGGAACACTCCTCCACTGCTTGTGGTCTTGTAGATTTGTACAGCCACTGTGGAAAGCAATCTGGCAATACTTAAAGAAAATGGAAATGGATCTACCTTATGACCCAGTCATCCCTCTACTGGGCATATATCCAGTGGAAGCAGCAAATAAAACACAATCAGTCATCTGCACTCCAATGTTTATTGCGGCACAATTCACAATCGCAAAAACTTGGAAACAGCCTAAGTTTCCATCAATAGACAAGTGGATTAGTAAACTCTGGCACATACACACAGTGGAGTACTATGCAGCACTGAAAAGTGTGGATGATCACATGAAACACGTCATTTCATTGGAAGAGCTGGGAGGAATCATGTTAAGCGAGGTAAGCCAAACTCAAAAGGACAGGTATAACATGAGTCCCCTGAGGTAAGTATAATCAGCATGCCAGGAATAGAAGAATGAACACCTATCTCGCAATAAATGGGTGGAAGCATAGATAGTTGGAGGGAGGGCAGGCCACACCTAGGGAGGTACATGAAAGCCCAGCATAAAGAAGGGGAAGTGGGGCAGGTGGAAGGAGAAGCGGGGTGGGGAGAAACCAAGTGGATGGCATGGGGGGAACAGGGAACTAACCCACCTGGGTGAGAGTATTGGTTGTGTCCCCACAGAACTGGAACATGCATACATACCCCACCATGACACACCAAACCAGGAGGGCAACGTAAAGCATGGAGGAATACATAAAGAGACTGGACCATACACCGGCTCCAGCCAGAATTAGCCCAATCCCCACCATCAAAGGGAGTACCACAGAAAATGAAAATAGATCCTCCGGTGGGGGAAAGGAACTGACCTACCACACCACACCCAGAAAGAAGTTGAAGCGAAGGAAGGAGGAAGAATAGAATGGAGCACACCTGGGCCCACCAAGCTCGGAAGACAATAGCTTGGCTTGAAGGGCCCAATTTACAGAGAGGACCAAATAGCCAGACTCACGGTGAGATGCGGCATCCTGCACTGACCCATGGTCCTACACGGGACAGCACTGGAGATACAGTGTGGGGTGTGTGACTGAGCTGCCCCCACCTCATTGAGGCAGAACACTGAAGGCGTGCAATAGAGCAGTGGGGGAAGCAGAGCAAGAAGGTCCCAAGGAAGTATAAAGGGGGCCAGGACATGCACCCCATCAGACTCATCTGAAAAACACTCTTAAAGGTCAGCAAACAGACCTTGAACTACTAAAAGGCTTATTTTTTTTGCTGTCTCTGTTTTTTCTCTTCTTTTAAATTTTGTATGTCAGTGGCTTTTTTGTTTGTTAGCTTGTTGGTGTTGCTGTCGTTGACGCCATGCTTTCATATGCCACGTTGGTGCTGTCAAAGACATTTGCATTTTTATGCACATATTACTATATCTGCGGGTCCAGCTAGATAAGATTGGCTGGACAAACAATGTGAGAAGAAAATAACAGGACCAATGGTCCCGGAGGGGCATGGGTGTATGGGATGTAGGGGAAGAGAGGAGGTTTTGGCCAACCAAGGGACAAGGGAACAAAACCAGTGGAGGGAGGGAATGGGAGGACTGGTAGGGAGTGACCAAGGGCAAGGTAACAGAGGAATTACTGAAACCAGAATGAAGGCTGCACATGGTAGTGGGACAGGAGGAAAGCATAAGGAAATAGAGGAAAGGAGTAGGAGGCAAAGGGCATACAGAGAAGCCTAAATACAGACATGTATATATATATTTATGATTATGGGGGAAATAGACCTATGTGCATATATTTATAGGTTTAGTAGTAGAGTTGCAGGTGGACATTGGGTCTCCTCATGCACATTCTCTCAATACATGAGCACCTTGCTCAACTAAACGGTCATTTCACGATACCCACCTTCCCGACATGATCGCTGAAGACAGATGTGTGCATAAGTAAACATGGTGAAGAAAGTTGATGGTATCCGACTGTCAAAAGATATAGCATCTGGGGTATTAAAGGCTTGAAGACAAACAAACGGCCATCTAGCTCAGAAGCAACAAAGCCCACAGAGAAGAAACACACAAGCCTAAGTGAACACAAGGTGTTGAAGGGATCAGGTAGCAGACACCAAAGAACAAAACCATCATAGTGTGATCACCTTCCCCACATAAACGCTGAAGATGAATGTGTGAATAAGTAAGTGTGGTGAAGAAGGCTGATGGTGCCAGGCTATCGAGAGATATAGCCTTTGGGGACTTATAGGCTTGAAAGTAAACAAGGGGCCATCTAGCCCAGAAGCAAGGAAGCCCACATGGAAGCAGCATACCAACATGTGTGATCATGAAGGGCCGAGGGGACCAGGTTTCAAGCAACAAAGGAAGGGGGAAAAATCATATCATCATGAATGAGGGGAGTGCATAATGGGAACCCAATGCCTATCTGTAGAGAACTGGACATCCCTTGCAGAGGGTTAGTAGGGAGATGAGTCACTCAGGGTTCAGTGTAGCAACAATGAAACTCATAACCTTCCTCTAGTTCTTAAACGCTTCCTCCCCCCAACTATCATGATCCCAATTCTACCTTGCTAACCTGGTTAGACCAGAGGATGCACAGTGGTACAGCTGGGATCTGGAAACACAGGGAAACTAGGACAGATAAACCCCTCAGGACTAAGGGTGAGAGTGGCGATACCGGGAGGGAAGTGAGGGTAGAAAGGGGAACCAATCTCAGATATCTACATATAACCTCCTCTCTGGGGAATGGGCAACAGGAAAGTAGATGAAGGGAGATGCCGGGCATTGTAAGATAAGATAAAATAATAATTTATAAATTCTTAACAGTTCATGAGGGAGGGGGGAGCGGGGAGGGAGGGGGAAGGAAAATGAGCTGATTCCAGGAACCCAAGCGGAAGGCGAATTTTTGAGAATGATGAAGGCAATGAATGTATAAGTGTGCTTGACACAATTGATGTATGTATGGATTGTGATAAGAGTTGTATGAGCCCCAATAAAATGATCTAAATTAAAAAAGAAAGAAAGAGAGAGAGAAAAATAAAAAAACCAAAATCGCACCAAGGTGGTAGAGATAAGAAAATAATAGTATTGTGTTAGTCTGGGTTGACTAGAGAAACTAATTCATAGACATGCATATGTGTATAAGAAAGAGCTTGATATAAAGAGTAATTGTACATTAAGAAAACATCCCAGCCCAGTCCAGATCAAGTTCTTAAGTCTGATATTAGCCCATATGTCCGCTACTAATCTATAAAGTCCTCTTCAGACTCACGAAACACATGCAATGAAGATCAGATGCCGGAAGACCACAGGCCAGTGGATGGGAACTCTTGTGAGTCCAGTGGCAGTGTACATGTCTCAGCATGGCTTCTCCAGCTTCCAGGGTTCTCGATGCATTAGGGTAGGTTCATATGGCTGCTCTTCAGAAATGTCATACAGGGAGCGAGGAGAGAGAGAGAGAGAGAGAGAGAGAGAGAGAGAGAGAGAGAGAGAAGAGAAGAGAAGAGAAGAGAAGAGAAGAGAAGAGAAGAGAAGAGAAGAGAAGAGAAGAGAAGAGAAGAGGGGAGGAGAGGAGAGGAGAGGAGAGGAGGAGAGGAGAGGAGAGGAGAGGAGGAGAGGAGAGGAGGAGAGGAGAGGAGAGGAGGAGAGGAGAGGAGAGGAGAGGAGGAGAGGAGAGGAGAGGAGAGGAGAGGAGAGGTTTCCAACCTCCAAGGAGGAAATATATAATTTCCTAGAATCCTCAAGAGAAGGCCATTCCCACACATGGTCTCATTGGCTAGATCCTGATTGATAGGCTACACTACACTCTTAATCCTCAAACTGACAACAGATTATGTAACTGTCACAAGTATACACACAAAAATATAAATAATGTGAAAGAAGGAAAAGACCTTCAACAACATTCAAGAGGCCAGAGAGGAAAACTCTGTCATGGAACCAATAAGAGATACTTGCACCCAGAACAAACTCAGGTTGCTTCTATAGGGTGGCCAATTGGCCAAGTGTCAAGGTCGATCCAGCATAATCAAAATTATTTTCAATGATGTCCCTAAAATTAAGCAGAATGTGTTGTGCTTCTTTTTGTCGTTTTAAAAATCCCTCAGAGTGATTTCAATGCAAGCAGGTCTGGGGCAAGAAACACTGATTTATAAGTTCTCCAGAGAAAATTTCAAAATGACATTAATATTTTCCCCTGTATTATTCTTTGACTGTTGATCAATTGGCCTTCTCAGTTTCTTGATGTTTTTTGTTTTGTTTTGATTTATTCAAATGTGTGTTTGAGTCCTATGGGAAAAACAAATGACTGTGAGCACATAAGCCCTGAAGAATGATCTACTGCCAGATCCGTTTGTCCTGACAGACAGAAGTGATTTATTCTTCCGTGGTTCTGTAACACATCTTGAATGGACTCATCTGCCATGCCATTTCCCCTCTTCATTTTCCACCCCGAGTTTTTCAACCTGGGGAGAGAAATCTCATGTCTGTTAGACTGATGTCAGGGCTCATTTCTGAGTCTGCCTCCCAGCAATGGAAGAGAAAACTGATACCTTTGTGATAATATAATTATTCCCACTTCTGACAGCCCAATTCTATGGTGACAACTGCAAGGAAATCATTCAGGAGGAGAAAAAGAGCATGTTCTTGGTTTGAAGGTATAATAGGAAGATCAGAAATCTCGAGAGTTTTGAGGGAGATGGAGACAAGGTCACTTCCTTATGAATGTAGTACCATGAAGAATTTTTCAAAGAAGGCTCATGCAGTAACTCTTTCCCCTTTTCTAATGCATTTATGAATCTGCGGCTGCTCAGTGCAAAATATAATATAATGCTCTGACGGGCAGCCATGATGGTGGCTGGAGTGGAGTCTTGGGACCATCTGTAAAGACATTTCTGCTCCTCTGACCTATTCTTGTTCCTCCCAATTACCACACTTCATGCCCCTCTCCTGGGTCACAGGCTTTCACGACTTCAAGTAGTTCCTGAGGTTGATGAAGTTCGTGAAACTAACAGCAGAGCCTGAATGGTAATCTTCTGGGTCACACAAATGGTTATACACTAGACTACTAATGGAACAGTGGTTAGTTCAAACCTACCATGAGGTATCTTGGGAACAAAGGCTTGTTTCCAAAATATCACAGCCTCGGAGATGTTATGGAACAATTCTCTGCACACTTGGGGTTGATCTGAGTTGGAATCACCTCAATGGCAACTAACTACAACAAGAAAGAAACCATCAGTGATCTTTCACCTGATAGATCCTCTCTTCAATGTCAGCCAACCAGACTACTATAATATACCATATTCTAAACTTCGAAGCAGAATTTCTGGTGGTGTAGTGGGCTGCTAACTACATGGCATGCTGTTCAAAACCACTAACCACCCCAGGAGAGAAATAGAAGGCTTTCTACCCCAGTTAAAAAAAAAAAAATTAAAAAGTTAGTCTCGGAAACACACCAGGCCAGTTCCACCCTGACCTACAGGGTTGCTATGCGTCAAAGTTGGCTTGGGGATAGAAAGTTGGTTTTATTTGTTTGTTTTTAAGCTTTGAAAACCAGCCTTATATTCTTTTATTTTTTCGTGCAAGCTGGACCAGTTTGACACTGTTCCCCTTTCCATAGCTATTTCCAAATAGCTGTAAATTACATGAAGCTTACTTCAAGAATGGAATATTTGTCCAGAAAGCTGTAACCCATGAAGAGTTTAATCACAGATTTTCAGGCCATTATAAATCTCCAATTGGTTCTGAACCAGCTAACTGGAAGGTGAAGAAGAATTTTGCTATCAGCATTAAGTCAAAAGCTTGCTATACAGGTTTGAATTCTACTTCCAGAGAAATCTACTAATAATGAAGACTCTAGGCCTAGAGAAAGTGTGAATCTATTTAGATACTAGAGTGCTTATTATTGTTGTTGTTTCTGTTGTTGTTAGGTGTCATTTCCAACTTATAACAACCCTGTGTACAACAGAATGAAGCACTGCCTGGCTCTGAGCATCCTCACAGTTGTTCTTATGTTTGAGCCCATTGCGGTAGCCACGGTGTCCAACCACCTTGTTGAGGGCCTTCCTCTTTTTCACTGCAACTCCACTGTACCAAGAATGATGTCCTTCTCTGGGGACTGGGTTCCAAAGAAGAGATATACAAAGTACAGGGATGAATTCACTATCCTTTGACTTTAAGAACCATTCTGGCTGTACTTCTTCCAAGACAGATTTATTTGTTCTTTTGGCAGTCCATGGTACTTTCAATAGTCTTTGCTAACACCATAATTCAATTCTTTGATTCTTCTTTGGTCTTCCTTAATCAGTGTCCAATACTCACATGCATTTGAATTGAATGAAAATACCATGGTGTGTTAGACTGAGTTGCCTCTAGGAACAAACCAGTGCCATTCATCTTTCTTATCTATAAGAAAGACCTTGATATCAAAGACCAACTTTATATAAAGTGCTGGCCAGGGCTCTCATCAGACTCACAAAACTACAGGTTGATTCTGACAAAAGTGACACTAGACGCAGAGACATCACAGGCCTGTGAGTGAAGAGCCACATGGATTAGTCAGTGGAAGAATGGGAGGCTGCTGTCAGCTTTCAGAGTCAGGTACCCCATATGGAGCTGCCCTGGGAGGCAGACACAGAATCCAAGTGAATGCCCAGTGAGGAAGAAGCCCTTCTCAAGCAGCAATTAATCATCTCAGCTCCATCTTACTGTTATACACAATGCCACAGGCCAGGAGGTGTCATCAAACTACCATTCTGCCCCTAGCCAGTAGTGTCTAGTTGACACCTTAGTCCTCAAAGTAACACCCTTGCTTTCCAACACTTGTGCAGCGGATTAACCAAATGCAATGCATCCTTTGATCTCTTGACAGCTGCTTTCATGACAATTGGTTGTGAATCTAAGCGAGATGAAATCTTTGACACCTTCAGTCTTTTTTCTGCTTACTAGGATGTTACCTACTAGTTTTATTGTGAGGACTCTGGTCTTATTTACATTGAGTGGCAATCCATACTGAAGGCTGTAATCCTTGACCTTTATCAGCAAGTGCTTCAAGTCCTCCTCACTTTCAGCAAGCAAGATGGTGTCATCTCCAAATTTCAGTTTGTTATTGTCTTTCTCCAATCCCGATGCGACATTCTTCCTCATATAATCCAGTTTCTCTGGTTATCTGTTCACTCTACAGATTGAATAAGCATGGTGAGAGGATGCAAACTTGACACACACCTCTCCTTATCTAAAAGCATACAGTATTCTCTCTTTTGGTTTTCACAACTACCTCATGATGCATATACAGGTTCCACATGAACAAAATTAAATGGTCTGAAATTCCCATTTTTATCAAGACTATCCAGTTTGTCATATTGTGATGGCTTGTGTGTTGCTGTGATCCTGGGAGCTATGTGTATTAGTACACCTACACCTTAATCCTATAATCCTGTGAATATGTTCCCCCACCTATGAAAGTTTGTAAGCCAACCACTTCATGCCTTTATCCCCCAATTTTGGGTATCCAGTTTATATACTGGCCACTTACATCAACCCAGTTCTCTGAGAAGACAATCATATTTTTCAACATGAAAAGTCTTCATTCCAGTTGGAAACTTGTGAAAGTCTGCATCCATAATCAAAGTCAAATCCGGACAGGCCATCCATAAAATAAGCAACAATATGCACCAGTTCACAGGCTCAACAATCTCCATCTGGCCGGGTTCTGGTCAACTCAATGTGGGCTGCCTCACTCAGCCTCCACAGGGTGCCCACTGGTCACCTTGCCTATAGACCATGGGCTCTCACCAAATACTCAACAAGCCCAGCACCCTCGTACTAGGTCATGAACCTTAGACCAGTCAATCAGCTCTCGTCTTCTCCTCTTTTTCCCGTTAAACAAGTCCACAGGTGTCAGTGGCCAAATTTAACCCGTATCTTTATTGCTGCATTTCTCCCACTTCCACTCAACAAGTAGATACAGGTGGTCACCTAGCAAGCATTTTAGCCTGCTCTCAGGCTCCCTTTAACATTCAGTCTTGGAGAGGAGTTTTCTTCATGGTTCCAGATTTTTTCCCAGCTTCTGACAAAAAACACTTGTTCCTGAGTACTCCAAAGCACTGGGTGGGGCATATATTTTCAAAGTTTAGGTGTGGCCTAAACCCATCTAAAGATCAAATTTTAATGGCTGAAGCAAGTGGGCATACAAATTTTCTATTTTAATAATTCCCATATTTTCCCCAGAAAACAACCAAGTAAACAGTGTGGCTTTATCTGACCTCTGGCTGGACAAAAAGAAAACTACCATGAGGGAGAGGTCAAGCAAACATCTACTCTCCATCTTATGATTTGTTTCTCCAGTACCCCACTCCCAAGGTACCATAATGTATTAGTCTGGATACTTAGAGATACTAATCCAAAGAAACTCATGTATAATAAAGAGTTTTCTATAAAGGTTCAGTTCATATCAAGAAAACATCCCAACCCAGTGCTGCCCAAGCCCACAAGTCCAATATTAACCCATTAACTCATATGTCCAACACCAGTCCTCAAAGTTCTCCATCTCACAAAACAGACACAATGATGCCAACTGCAGGAGGAAAGCCGATTCAATGAATGTGTAAGCATCTCAGTGCTGGCAGGTGTCTCCACACAGCTGTTCCAACACCCATGGCTGCATCGGGGTAGGTTCATGTGGCTTCTCCTTGGGAATGTCTGGCAGGAAGTCAGCCTTGCAAGCTGAAGCAGGGAACTGCTAAGGCAGCTGCACCCTGGTGCGATCATTACAAAGCAAAAGACCTGAGAATTAGAAAGGCAAGACTCACAGAGCCATTTATCCCTCCGCCCTTCAATTAACCCCACATGTGTATTGGCCAGGTTGGCACTACCTCACTATGTTACTAAGAAGTAGCTGATTTCTTGGAGTGGATTGACCATGGTGACATGTGTCTTGCAAAGTTGATGGGCGTGCAGATTTTGGGCCTTCATTTGCTAATGGGGCAGAACTGAAACAAAGAGAAAGAGCTGCAGAAATCTGCTAATGATCAAATTTTGGAATGTTCAAAATATGAAACTAGGAAAAATATAAGTTGTTAAAAATGACATGGAATACATAGAGAGCTGAAATGGACTAGCATTGGCTATTTTGAATCAAAGAATCATATAATTTATTCTGCTGGGAATAACATCATCCAGAGGAATGGCCTGGCATTCATTATCAAAAAGGACATTGTACAATCCAATATGAAATGCAATGTTGTGTGTCATAGGATTGTATCTATCTGCTTTCAAGGAAACCCAATAACACAAATATTATGAAAATTCATGCATCAGTCACAAAAGCCAGTAATGAAGAAATTGAAGAATTCCACCAACAACTTCAGTTGAAAATTGGTCAAACATGCAATCAAAATGTATTGCTAATTATTGCTGATGGAATGCAAAAGCTAGGGGGTGGGAGAGGAAGGAACTGTAGCTGGAAAACATGATTTTGATGATAGAAATGAAACTGGAAATCGCATGCTAGAATTTTGAAAAACAGGACCACGCAGCTCACATTTAAGAATTGCTCATATGTAAGTTCAGGATAAAGCAGAAGAGAATTGAAACAAGTCCATAAGAGCTTAAATAAGAACTAGGGGTTTTCCCACCTGAATTTTAAGAACTTCTCAAAAACAGATTTGACAGATTGAACACTAAGGACAGAAGACCTGATGAGTAGTGGGAGGACATTAAGACCATCATTCAAGAAGAAAGCAAAAAGGCAAGAAAGAAATGATCAATGTGAATTTCTGAAGAGACTATGAAATATGATCTTAATCATAAAGTAGCTAAAGCAAATGGAAGAAAGGATGAAGTTCAAGAGCAGAATAGACCATTTCAAAGGGCAGCTCAGGAGACAAAGCCAAATATTATAATTAAATGAGTGAAGACCTCGAATTAGAAAACAAAGAGGGAAGAACACACTCAGCATATCTTAAACTGAAAGAACTAAAGAAAAGATTCAAGTGTCAACTTGTAATCTTGAAAGATTCTGTAGGCAAAATGTTGAATGATTCAGGAAGCATCAAGGGAAGATGGAAAGAATATAGAGTCACTGTGCCAGCAAGAACTAGTTGACAGTTCATGATTTCAGAAGGTAGCATATGAGGAAGAGCCAATGGAAGAAGTGCAAACTGCACTAAATGCCAAAAACAAGGGTCTAGGAATTGATGGAATACCCATTGAAATGTTTCAGTAAGCTGATGAAGCTCTGGAAATACTCTCTCATCTATACCAGGGAATTCAGAAGGCGGCTACATGTCCAACTGACCAGAGAGTTCCATATTTGTACCCCTTCCAAATAAAAATGTCCTAACAGAATTCTCAAACTACAGAATAATATCATTGATAGCATCCACAAGTAAAATTTTGCTGAAGATCATCCAACAATGGTTGTCGCAATACATTGAGAGAGAACTGACAGACATTCGGGTTGAATTCATGAGAGGATGTGGAATAAGGGATATCATTGTCGATATTAGATGAATCTTGGCCCAAAGCAGAGAGTACCAGAAAGATGTTTGTGTTCCATTGACTATGCAAGGGCATTAGATTGTGTGGACCATATAAGTTATGGATAACCTTGAGCATAATGGGAATTCCAGAGCACTTCATTGTGCTCAGGAGGAACTTGTAGAAGGATCAAGAGGTATTTGTGTGAATGGATCAAGGGAATACTGAATGGCTTAAAATCAGAAAAGGGTTGTATCCTATCACCATTTTTGTTCAATCTGTATGCTGACCAAATCATCAGAGAAGCTGGCTCATAGAGGAATATAGTATCAGGCTTGGAGTAAGGCTTGTTAATAACTTGCAATATGCAGAAGAAACAACCTTGCTTGCTGAAAGGGAGTAGGAATTGAAGCATTTGCTGATGAGGATCAACTATTGTAGCCTTCAGTATGGATTATGACTCAACGTAAAGTAGATCAAAATCCTCACAACTGGACCACTAAGGAGCATCATGATAAATGGAGAAAAGGTTGACGTTGTCTAGGATTTTGTCTTGCTCAGATTCTACAAAAATGGAAGCAGCTCATGGAGACAGCAGTCAAGGGATCAAAATACATGTTGCTTTAGGTAAATCTGCTGTGCGTGACCTTTTTTTAGATTATTGAAAGGCAAGGATGTTACTTTGAGGACTAAGGTGTGCATGACCCATATTTTAAGTTGCCTCACATGCATACAAAAATTGGACATTGAATAAGGAAGACAGAAGAAGAACTGATGCATTTGAATGGTGGTGCTGGAGAAGAATATTGGAAGGACAATGGACAAACCAGTCTGCCTTAGTAGAAGTACAGCCAGAGTGCTCCAGAGAGTCAAGGATGGGAGTGCTCCAGAGAGTCAAGGATGGGAGTGCTCCAGAGAGTCAAGGATGGGAGTGCTCCAGAGAGTCAAGGATGGCAAGACTTCATGCTACATGCTTTGGGCATACTGTCAGGAGAGATGAGCCCCTGGAGATGGGTGTCGTACTATGTAAAGTTGAGGGGCAGCAAAAAATAAGAAGGCCATCAATGAGATGAAATGTCACTGTGGCCGCAACCATGGATTTAGGCATAGGAACAATTGTAAGGCTGGTGCAGGACTGTGTAGTATTTCCTTCTGTTGTGCATATGGTCACCATGGGTTGGAACTGACTTGATGACGCCTAACCACACATTCATAGTTTGTTATGCTCCACATATGGGAGTGCCTTGGCAGAGTCAAGGAAACACAGAAACCTTTTTTTCTGGTAGTCTCTGCTTTCATCAAAGATCCGTTTGACATCAGTAATGATATCCCTTGTTCCATGGACTCCTCTGAACTTATCCTGAACTTCTGACAGCTCCCTGTAAACATATTGCTGCAACCAATTTTGGATGATTTTCAACATTATTTTACTTTGATATGATATCAATGCTATTGTCTCATAATTTGAGCATTCCTTTACATCACCTTTGTTTGGAATGGGTACAAATATGTATTCATTTCCACCAGCTGGCCAATATTCTGAAATATTTGAGAATATTCCTCCAAATTTTCTGGAATAGATGCGTGAGTGTTTCATGAGTTTGTTGAAACATTTCTATTCATTCCATCAATTTGTGGAGCCTTGTTTTCAGCTAATTCTTTCAGTGCTGCTTAGAATTCTTCCTTAAATACAGTGGTTCTGGATCACATGTAACCTCTTTAAATGGTTGAATGTCATTAGTTCTTTTTGGTACACTGACTCTGTATTCTTTCTATTTTCTTTTAGTGCTTCCTTCATCATTCACTATTTTCTCTTAGAATTTTTTCATATTGCAATCAAAGGCTTGAAATTTCTCAGTTTAAGATATGCTGAGTATGGTCCTCCCTTTTGGTTTTCTAACTCTATGTCTTTGCACATTTGCATGTAATATTTACTTTGTCTCCTTGAGCGGTCCTTTGAAAATGTCTGTTCACCTCTTTGACTTCAACACTTCTCCATCGATCTGTTGTGCTGTGGTGGCTTGTGTGCTACTGTGCTGCTGAAGGTTTTATCACTGATTTCTCAAACACCAGCAAGGTCACTCAAAGTGAACAGATTTCAGCCGCTCTTCCAGACCAAGACAGACTACAAAGGAATAAACTGTCACTCTTGAGGAATTAGCCGATGAAAGCCTTTTGGATAGCATCAACCATTGTCAGTTACTGAAAACTTAAGGAATAGAAGCAGACATTATGCATGTATTTTTGTAGGTAGCAATATCCTCCTAGCTAAGATTTCCATTTGACATGTGTGGGTTTGTTAGCTCGTCACTTTTGTTTCAGTACAGATAAATACTTTTCTAGTACATTTCTTTGTGTCTGTGTGTGGGTGATCGTTGTTAAATAACATTTACCTTTAGAAAGCATCACCTTAAAGCACAGAGCACCCAAGAAGTAACCGTGTGATCTGGATCAAAATGCCACCTCCGAGCCGGACTTCCCCGGGTGGTAGGTCTCTGTACTGAACAGAAACTGCAGAGTCTACCGCTGAGAACCACTTACATGTCAGCAGAATTGGTATTATATATGGGCAAGATTGGCAGTTCTCTATATGATATTCACTTCCGCCAAAAAAAAAAAAATCTTCCTTTTTCTCTTGCCAAGGGGTCTAATATCCTCACCATTGTATAGTTCTTTTAGAGGTTGGTTGGGCAAATTAAATCTTCTGATTAAGACCATTCATTTAGGCTTGACTAATGTCTCTTAAACCATCGAACCTAAATGCCTACTCCTGAGGCCTTCCCCTGGCATTACCCTCAAACCATATCCTAGAGCTCTCTGCTAGTGAGTTGTTTTGTCCCCCCTTTACTCTCTCCCTTCCCTTGCATTCCAAAATTTTTGTAAAAGGTAACTCTGGTGCACGCTCTACATCCACAGCCTTCCCTATGGACACAATCTAGGTTTCAATCCTCTAGAACATGAGCATGATTTCCTCTAGCGTTTCATCCCTTAGACTTGATGCTCAGCATCCCTTACCTAGCTACATCCTCATCCCATTTTCCTCTCCCTTTACAAATCTCAATATCCTGGAACTTTTAAGATGTCTTCTGCTACTGTAGATAGACATCATGTACAACTTTATAGGTCCTGGGAGCCAACCAGAAGTAGACGGGAGTCACCCCTGCTGGGCCAGAAGTGAGATCTTGAAAGGGATTTCTGAACATATCAGTAAGGATGACAATGCCTGGAAGAAGAGCTTCTTGGGGAAAAGGTTAAATCATGTGTAATTTTTAGCACGCAGTCAAATCAGGACCACACACCTCACATGGAAGAATGCTGAATTATTTAACTTCTTACCCGCAAAGAATAGGGGAAACTCCAATGAGAAGAATTAATATAATCCACACAACAACAGATTCCAGCACACCAATGATCATGAAGATGCCCACGTTTCATTCTGTAATATATGAGACGGCTGCTGTGAGATAGATCTGACTAGATGCCAACTAGCAACAGTCATTCAGCATTCCATTTCTTTATGACAATAAACTTGAGGAATGTGTAATGAAAGAGTTTGGTGGAATTGAACTGTGAGCCACACATCCAAGCACAATATTCTACATTCTTTTGAGAGCCTCCCCATCATATATTGTATAGCAACTTGTCAAAGGGAACATGTGACCTTTCTGCAGCAGATCATCAGGCTTTCCCTCAGTGGTGTCTCTAGGGGTTTGAACTGTCAACCTTTAGGTCAGTAGTGAAGCACTTAACCATTTATACCACCTAGGAACTTCATTTATTAGATACCAAACCAAACTCTCTGCCATTGAGTCAATGCCAACTCATAGCTACCCCCTGTGGGATTCTGAGACTGTAACTGTGTACGGGAGTCAAAGGCCCAGTCTCTCTCCCTCGGAGCTGCTGGTGGTTTCAAACAGTCAACCATGCGGCTCACAACCCAATGTATAACCATTCTACCACCAGCGCTATTTAATATATAGCTCTTCTTGAGTGAGCTTTGGCAGTGCATGTTATAGGTTTGTTCACTTCATCCAGATTAATAGTTTATTGGCTTAAATTTATTTAAATATTTCTAATGTTTCTTCTAGAGTATCTTCTCTCCTTTATGATGTTGGTAGTTTGTATTTTTACTCTCTTTTTTTCTGATCACTCTGGTGAGTTTTTCAGTTTTACTGATTTTCTCAAGAACAAGCTTTATCTATTTATTTATTTATCTGTATTGTATTTGTTTCATTGTTTTACAGTCTAATCTTCATTCGTTTTCCTTGTTCTTTCTACAACAGGTTTTATTTGCTCCGTTTTTTAAAGTAGAAGCTGAAGTTATTGATTTGATTTTGGTTTTCATGCTACAAATTTGGTTTCACCTTACACATTTTGATATTATGTGCTTTTAGTTTCATTTGGTCCAAACCACTGTGATTTTCCTTTTAATTTCTACTTTGGTCCATATATCATCTAGAAGCATATTATTTAGATTTCAAATACTATTTGGGATTGTTTTCAAGGATTTTCAATGTTTTAATTTATTTATTAAATTGATTTAACTCTACTTCAGTTGTGGTCCGAGGCCATATTTTGTATGGATTGAATCCTATTTACATCAACTGAAATTTATTCTATGGACAAGAATTTGGACTTTGCACTTATTCTTGTCACTTTCCCTAGAATTTTCTTCCTCTAGAAAGCTTCATTATTTGTCCCCTCATGACTTTAAGCTATCTCCTCAAATATAATGTAATGTTCTCTTTGGGGACTTCCATAAACAACAAATATAAATATGTATCTAATTGTTTCTGCTGGTCCCCATTTTCTTTCCCCATTAATTCTTCTCTGCTGCACATATTATCTGCCTACTTGTGTATGTTTGTGCAATATTTTTTACTTTCTCCAGTTAAAGATATACTTCATATAAATAGAGTTCTATGTCTATATATACACCCAGAACACTGCTAACCACATAGTAGGAACTTGAGAAATATTTGTTGAATGGATCTCAGTAAAAAGGCAACAAAACAACAACTTGTGAGATAGGAAGGGCTGATTTTATCACCACGATTTTATCAACTCGACCACTTGTCTGTCAATTTGTTGTACAGAGGGGATATGTGTGTTGCTGGATGTGGTCCACTTCAGAGGAACTAGACACTGAAAACCTTACAGATACTCTTGAAACATTGTCAAATGCTGAAAACCTAATGAGTGGAAGCAGAACCATTTCAGCAGACATAGTGCCAGAAGATGAGCCCCTCAAATCAGAAGATACTCAAAATATGACTGAGGAAGCGCTGCATTCTCAAAGTAGAATACTCAAGAGTACTCCATAATGACGTATACGGAGTCGAGTCTGCGGAAGTAAATCCTTTGGGACCTTCGTTTGCTGCAGAGGACTACTCACAAAGAGAAGAAAGACCTGAATACACCAATTAATAATGAGAAATTGGACTGCACAAAGCATGAATTTAGGAAAATTAGAAGTTGTAGAAAAGGAAATGGTATGCACAAAGATCAATACTCTAGGTGTTAGTGAACTGCCAATGGACTGCTGTTGGCCATTTGGAATTAGACACGATTCACATGAGATATGATTTGCTATGCCTGGAATTACAGATTCAAATGGAATGGCATTCATTGCATTCACCTTCAGAAAGGACATTTCGAGTTATATCTTGAAGGACAATGCTGTCTGTGATAGGATAATATCTATCCACATACATGGAAATCCAAACAATACAACTATTATTCAAATGTGTGCCCCAACTACTAAAGTTAGAATTGTCCAACATTTTTAGTCTGAAATTAATCAAGCATAAAATCTAGAGGCATTGGTAATTATTGATGCTTGGAATTCAAAAGTTAGAAACAAAGAAGAAGGAACAATAGTTGAAAAATATGGTCTTGGTGATACCTCTTGGAATGTTTCAACATGCGAGTGAAGTACTGGAAACACTCACCTGCCTATGCCAGGACCAGTGAAGGATAACCACGTGTTCAAATGACTGACAGAGAGCCCTCTTTTTTGCCCATTCCAAAGAAAGGGGACCCAACAGAATGTTCAACTTATAAAACTATATAATTGATATCATGTGCAAGTCAAATTTTCCTGAAGATCATCCATCATCGACTACAGCAGTACATTGACTGGGAGCTGCCAGAGGTTCAGGACAGATTCAAGGATTCCGAAGTGGGCATTGAACAGGGGATATGATGGAAAATGCAGATGGAGTTTGGCTGAAAGCAGAAACTACCAGACAAATATTTACTTGTGTTTTATTGACTCTGCAAATGCTTGAACTATAATCAGCTCTGGATAGACTTGAGAAGGATGGGAATTCCAGAACACTTAATTGTGCTCCTGCAGAACCTGTACTTGAGTCAAGAGGTAGTTCTGAAAACAGAACAAGAAAATACTGCATGTATTAAAATTAAGAACTTTGTACATCAGGGTTGTACCCTGTCACCATATTTATTCAATCTGCATGTTGAGCACATCATCAGAGAAGTGAGGATTAAGTGAAGAGGAATTAGAGAATGGGCTGTTTATAACCTGAGATAGGTAGATGATTCAGCCATGTTTGCTGAAATTAAGGACTCAATGCTAGTAGAATATGTGTGTGTGTGTGTTCACACATATATACGTATTTATTTAAGAAGGAGGACGTGGCCATCTATATCAAAAGCTGTTGAGAGGTCGAGTTATATAAAATCGGATGATTCTCTTGTTGTAATTAGTCTGGAAGCTGTGAGTAAGATGTGAAAGAAGGAGAGAAGAGAGGAGAGCCCAATGGCTTCAGTGGAGTTCAGAACATCAGCACAACCTCCCTTACACATCCAATCACTACTTAAACCACGCCATCACTAAGGGCGGCATGTTGTTCTGGATTGCACAGAAACGATGGGTTTCATGGAACAAGAGATTTTCAGGCTAAAACATTGTCCAAGGTAGACTGTAATGAGCTAGTCACTATTCTAAAGGAATATTTACCATCTATACTAACCCCTACACACACACACACACACACACACACAGAGGTATACTGAGAATTACAATTTAATCACACCATTTTGGTTAATCATCTCACCAGCCAAGTAAACTACTCTTTTGGCAATAATTGCCCATCTTGGTGGTAATTTGATGATGGATTGGGATTAAGAAAGGAACACTAAAAAGGTAAGTTAAAACAAGGAGAAAAGTGACAAACTTATGTGCAATTGTTTAAGATAAAGATGATGCTCTCTCTAAGAAAATTATGAGTATGGAGGAGAGACTTGAGGATTCTTTAAGATTTGGTTCCTTGCTGATGCCAGGGACTTAAGTGGAGAGCAAATGTTTTGAGAATGACGAGGGTGATGAATGTACAGATGTGCTTTACACAATTGATGTATGTATGGATTGTGATAAGAGTTGTATGAGTCCCTAATAAAGCGATTTAAAAAAAGATTTGGTTCCTCATCAAATTGTGCTTAAAGGAAAGAAAGATGTCTGAGTTGGGCATGTATGTAAATGACAGTCATTTATCAAGGTAAGGAATATGATACATGTGAGATTTGTGAGAGAAAACAATCAGTTTGGTTTTGAACATGTAAAGGTTAAAGTTTGAAGGGGTTAGCTAGGGGGGGTCTTAAGAACATCCTATCTGAGTTCAAAGCATAACTCCATCGATTACTATTAACTCTGTGACATTGAACACTTAATCTAACGAATTTCAGTTTCCTCATCTGTCAATAAGTAATATGATGTTGGTATGCCTGAGAAGATGACAGCGGAGAACACTTTCTGGCACATAGTAAGCACCTGTTATTGGACAGAAAACAGTTAGGTATGTGAGAATGAAGCTAGTTAACAGTATTGGCTGAACAAAATAATAATATGTACAATGAGAAATGAAAAGCCCACTAGAATATATGAACAAGTAGGTAGGAGATTGAAGAATGTATGTCTATATGGGTATGTGTCTTGGTGAAAGGACAGTTTGACTTTATATAAAGCTTTAATAATAACCGGAAAGAAAATCATGTATTTGCCCTCATGAGACCTCCCTGAAGATGTGGGCGCCATAGCAGCATGTGGTAAAGAAAGTACATGGTGCCTGGTACCCGAAGAATAGCATCTGGAATAGTAAAGATTTGTCATAAAACAAGCAGCCACCTAAGTCCACAAGGAAGAAGCACACCAGCCTGTATGATCCAAAGATTGCAAATTAAGAAATGTAAATCTGGAGGATGGAACAGTAGAGCTTAAAGCTCACTGTAGACAATTATGGATGATTGTGAAAGCCTAGAACCCATTTGCACGGTCCCCACGTGGATTAAGCCTCTGGTGAATTCCCTCTGATTATGGACCAGGCATGTGACAGAGGGACAGCATGGTCGGGGGGAACTGCAGATGTGGCTAGGTTAACATGTAAAACCTTGTCATTTTGTCCACCTTTTGACCCATTTTATAATTGTTCCAGTGTTTAATATTTTGGCTTTCTTTTAATATGGTTGGTTTGGGTGTTGTTTTTGTTTGAGTTTTGTATGCTTTTCTGTATATGAAATCCAGAATGGATAATTTAAATCTATATGAACAGTAAAATAATTTTAAAAAATGATTACAAGTAAATGCCATTCAATGCACAATTGATCTCTAGTCACCTTGATTAACCAAGGAATAGGAAAAATATACAGAAGATGTGTCTAATTGACTCCATGAGCACGATCTCTTTTTGTCATAAGACCAGAAGAAACTGATGATGCGTGGCTACCATTACTAAACATGTTAATCAAAGATAATGTAGAAAAATCCCGATCCCAAGGGGGGAAATCAGAACAGAATATAAAATTTCATGGATGCTTGAGATTCTGGTGCCATAGAGGGTGGATGATCTAAAATTATTGTCCTGAGAGCATCCTTAAACTGTAACCCAATTGTCTCCTGGAGTTTTCTTGAGTAGTTAAATTAAAAAGGTCCTGCTGGGAACACATATCCCTTGGAGAGTTCAGAAGGGCCTGAAGAAGTGGTACCCAGGTTTGGATTATGTGGGAGAGTAGGTGACAGTGTGTACAACCTTACAAATCAATACTGCTGTGCGGCCACCATGCATCTGTCAATGGAGGCTAATGCGTAGCTACGATGCTGAATAGGCTTCAGCAGAGCTTCCAGACTAAGAGGGAAGATGAAGAAAGGCCTGGTAACCTATTTCCAACAACCAGAAAACGGACTTCTTACTGATCCCAAAGATCCAAACCGCCCCTGATCAGAGGAATGGCACAGGACTGGGGAGCATTTAATACTATTGTGCCTGAAGTCTCCAAGAGTTGGGCAACTCAACAGCCGCTAATAAAATCCTCTAACGCTCCCCCATACTCGAATGTGTAAATCGGGGATGACACGCTACTTTTCTGTTACTCAAACTGGATGATTTTAAAACATCCTCTCACCTCACTCTGTGGGGGAGCATGGGTCAGAAGTTCAATCGCTTGTGACACTGACATAATACCAGTTTACTCATACAGGGATGTCGTTCTCTCTGTCACTTCAGTCAGCAAGTTTTTCACAACACTACTAACTTCTTTTCAAGGAAATATCAGAGAGTTGACTCAAAGAAAACAACACAGGCCTTTCTTCATGAAGAACAAGGTACTTCTTAAACTTCAAGCACCGCATTGTTTGCTTCATTCACTCGGTACAGACCCAGTGCTCTGGTGGAAATATGTACGTAATCGGGCAATTGCATTCCTTTGTGGGTAAGAAATTTTAAGTGGCAGTTTTGTTAACAGCTTCAAATTCTTTGTTTAATCTCCCTTGATGGTTATAAGGATTTATTTCTCCTTTCATTCCTGAAATTAATACCTTGTCTCTTGGCTCTCAGTGTTTAATATATTGGCCTTGTAATAAAAGTCAATGGTTCTTTATAACCTCTGCCTCCAAACCAGCCTTCCCAACTATCTCCAGCTATTTTACCAAAGCACAGATCTGATTGTGTACTTTCCTTTTAACAATCCGGGGAGCTCCCTGTCACCCACAGAATGAAGTTCACATCCCACTGTGTGACGTGCAAGGCCTCTCACTGCCTCTCCGAGGCCAACCTTCCGGGCACCCTTCACTCCTACTATTGCTGGCATTCCCCCTCTCCTACCCCTACCCTGGGTTCTCATGCCCCACTGCCTTTGATCATGCAAATCATTCAGAGCTGATCACCCTTCCACCTTCCTGGAACTGTTTTGAGCACCCTTCAAGGTCATTTCTGGCTGCCCCTTCCAGGTCTCAGTACTTGGTCTCTCTGGGCTCTCAGAGTTTCTGACTTGTACTTCCTGCTGGTTGTTACCGCTTGCTGGGCTTCTGCTCTTTAAACAAACTGAAAATCACACTGCCATTGAGTTGATTCAGAGTGCCTGCCCCTGTGTGTTTCTGTGGCTGTACAAAGGAACAGAAAGCCTCATACTTCTCCCTCAACTGGGCTGGTGGGCTGGACCCACTGACCATGAGGTTATCAACGCACCACCATCCACTATGCAAGCAGTGTTCCTCTGTTATCAAAGACATAGTTTACTAGAAGTATTGAAGTAGAGGTCTTTACAGGATAATACTATTCCATCTAAATCCGATTAAAAGCAAAAAGTAAAATTTAACGCTTCCGGGTTATGTAGTCCACAAAATTCATTTGCTACTACTGGACATTTTAGATTCCTCAGAATGTAACTAGAATTTTCTTTTGAAATTTGATAGCATATGATGAGTTTCCAAATTAGAAATTAAAGGAACCTCCCCTAGTCTGAAGTAGCCTTAGAAGAGAAGTGGTTACGCCCTGGGTTGCAATCCCCCAAATCCACAAGGTCAGTAGCTCGAAACTACCAGCCATCTGAGATAGAAAAACAGGCTTTCTACTCCCATCAGCAGTGATGATCTTGGAACCTGATAAGGGCAGTTCTACCCTGCCCTATAGGGTCACTATGAGTCAGCACGGAATCAATGGCAATAAGTTTTTGTTTTTTAAAATCTTGTCTGAGTTCTCTCTGGTGCCAAGTTCTAATTAACCTTTACCTCGCAAAAATCTTTAGAAGTAGGCCTCCTTATACTCACTTTACAGACAAGGAAACCAAGATTCTAAAGTTAGACTGTGCGCTTGGAAGACTCCTGGGAGGGCTGGACTACGGCGAACCAGAGTGTGAAGAGAGAATGGAAGCATGGGCGTCTGAAGCCAGACTCAGTTTAAATCCTGGCTCTGCTGTTCCCTTTCCGTGTCATCTTTTGCAAGTTACTCAAACTTTCTTTTCTTTAAAGGAAAACATAATAATAGTGTCTTCCTTGGAGGTTCTATTCGAAAAGAAATTAAAATTAGATACGATATATAAAGCACTTAGAACAAAACTTGGCATGTTAGTGGACATACTAGCGCATACTAATGGGCTTCAAAAAGTTTGTGAAAGATTCCTTTATATTTCGATTCCATTGTGAGATGAACTTGTTGAAGCTCCCTAATCTAAACTCCTTCGAGGCAAGGATGGAGGATGTCAAGACTTCACCTCAAGCATGTTGGCCATGTTTTCAGGAGAGACCGGTGTCTGGGCAAGCCCTCCATGCGTGGTAAAGTCAAGGGGCCATGCAAAAGAGGGAAGCCCTCCACTAGATGCACCGATGCAGTGGCTGCAACAATGGACTCAAACCTAAAAACAAGTTTGGGGCAGTGCAGGTCCGGGAGGTGTTTTGTTCTGCGGTACATTGGGTTACTATGGGTTGGAAACGACTTGATGCAACCTAACAACAACAATAGTTAAGCATTATTAATTTTTCAGCCCTGATTGTGTAGTTAAGCAGGCGGCTGCTGAGATGTCACTGTTTGAGTTCTCTGATGCTCGGTGGGAGAAAGAGGTACAGGCTACTTCCCACAAAGGTCAAAGCTTTGGAAATCCTATGGGAAAGTTCTACTCTGCCCTACAGGGTCGCTATGAGTGGAATCTAGTTGACGGAAACAGGTTGGGTTATTATTAACTTTAATAAGTATAGGACTTTTTAGAAGAGAGCTTCAATTTGGTTCCCAAATCCAATCTGTTTTGTACAAATGGAACTTCCTTCTGCTGCAGCTCTTTGCCTTAGATTCAAGACTGTAAGAATGTAATGAAAAAGTCCTTTTCATCTTAGCGTACACAGAGTCAACACCTGTTGAAATGTTTTAGCATAAAATGCGTGGCTAGCACCTCCTGAGCATGTTTTGCAGAATGAAGACTCTAGAAATGTTAATACGCGAGAGTTAAAATTCTACATCCATCCAGGCGCATGAAAAAACTGTTACAAAAGTTGTTCGTGGCAGTTTTGGATGAGTATCATACATGAGAACTACAGAAAACTCATGGGAAAACATGAAATGAAAAGATAATAGAATTTTCCCGTGAACTTTTGAAGCACCTTTGTACTATTGGCATTTGCCTAGTGGAGTCTGGACCATCCATACAAGGATCGAAACCAAACCAAACCAAACCCACTGCCATTGAGTTGATTCTGACTTTGATTCTGACTTAAAACAAATCTATAGGGCACAGAACTGCTGCCTCGGATATGGGGGAGGGGAGACTGCAAATCTTCAATGAAGCAGAATGCTTTCTTTTTCTCCCATGGAGCAACTAGTGGATTTGAACTACTGACCTTTCAGTGGTAGCCCAACACATAACCTTCTGTGACATCAGGGTTTCTGCTGTATAAGAATGCATGCTTAGAAAACATTCTTGCCAGCCAGAAGATACCTGTTCCAGTTCATATAGCAGTTCTCCCACCCTCCTTCCTCCATTCAGTTGTGTAGGAAGGTTTTGTAAAGTTGTAGGAGTGTGTCTCTTCCTCCCAACCCCCTCCTTCGGTTCCTCAGAAAGGGCCCCGCATTTGCTCAGGAAGAACAAACCCGAGGTGAGAGGCAGATAAGAAAGGTGTTATGTTTGGCATGACTGGTTCAGGCTTAAAGTTGGGCCTAAATAGCCATTTAGGGTGATTAAAAAAGAAGTTCTTTGGGTGGAACTTGCTGTGTCTGCGTCCATATGATAATTAAACAAGAGGCTTCGAAGGTGAGATGAGTTCTTTGAGGGTATCGTGCTTTCAATTTAGTTGAATTCAAATCCAACAAATTAATTCTGGGCCTCAAGCTATGACATCGGACCAGGGTCTGTAAATATATAAGAACACCATATGGAAGGGAACACCCATCGCCTCCAGAAAGAGATAAACAAATAAATAACTCTAACATGATGTATTACGTCGTATCGTGACAATAACCATAGAGAAAGAAAATGGCACCGGGGACTGCCTGGGAGCAGTGGTGGTGGGAAGAGCAGTTAAAGGCGGCTCTCTCCACAGAGCAGATGGAAACTCCACATGACAGGGAGGTGCGCACATCAAGTAAAGGCCAGAGCAAAAGCTAAATAAAGCTTAGTCTCACTAAAGTACCTGGGTTAAGGAACTGACAGATCTAAAAATAACACCTCAGAATTGCTTTAAGTGCTTTGTAAGATTGACAAACCTGCTGAAGGAGGTTCTATTGTTATCTCCACTTTATAGATGAGGAAACCGAGTCCAAGGATTGACAAGACATGCTGGTGAGTAACAAGATTTGAACAAGGTGAGCGACCTCCAGAAAACTGAAAACCAACATTGCTGTCATTGAGTCAATCCTGACTCATAGCAGTCCTATAGGATAGCATAAAACTTCCCCCGTGGGCTTCTGAAATTGTAACTCTGTATGGGAGTAAAATGTCTCATCTTTCTCCTGGTGGCTTTGAACTGCAGACCCTGTAGGACTGAAGAACTGCTCCCCAGGCTTTCTGAGACTAAATCTCGACAGGAGTTGATAGCCTTATCATCCTTCTGAAGAGCTGCTGCTGTGATTTGTCTACTGACCTTGTATTTTGGAACCCAGTACTTAACTCATGGTGTCACCAGGGCTAATTTTTGCTATTTGCTCTTCTCAGAGAGGAATAATTATCACAAACATCCAGAATTTCTAGAAAAGTAGAATCCTGAACTTTTAGAGCACTTGGAATTAATTTGATTGATAGTTTAAACTCATAGACATGTACAAAGCAATATAAATGTAAATTATGAAGTTTAGTTAATAAGGAAAACAATGGAAAGAATCAATAAGCCTACAAGCCTGTTGAAATATAGTCAATTAAGGCAGTTTTCCAGCCATAATTCGCATGTGATGTATTATAATCCTGAGCCCTATGCCTGTGACTATAATCCCATTTTAGAGGATGTTCTCTGCTATTGCAATTGATAGAATTTAGGTGGGAATATGTCTTGACCTTAGTAGACGGTGTGAACCAAGTCATGGCCTATCCTTTGAGGCATGATCTGCTAAAGACAGAAAACCAAAGCTATCTTAAAGTCATTCCCCGGTGTCTAACAGCCATCTTGGACACACAGAGAAGTCCCACGACTATCAGCAGAGCACACTGGAAGCTCTGTCTGAAGTGGCTCAGGCCAAGCCCAGAGGCACCAGAGAATGTGGTGTCGAGATGATGGGAAAAGACAAAGGGTTCCGGTGAGACCAAAGACTGAGGCGAAGAAACAATGAGACAGGAGAGAAGACTTGCGCTCTGAAACTATTGAACTGTGAGACAGAGTGACAGGCAGGCTCCTGGTCCATTGTGGCAGAGACCACGGGACCACATGAGGACATGAAAGAGACTTAGCTCCTGAATGGGGAGAAAGTTGCTGTGGGCCAGTGACTGTACCCGGACTGTTTGCTGATCATGTCTGACTCCTGCCTTGGGGCAATAGGGGAACCACAAGAAATCAGATTTAGCCCCCTCCACATGATTTACTCATTAGTTGTTTGAAAGGGTTCATAAAATGAACACACCACTGGCCAATCTAACAAAAGAAAGAGAAGATGCAGTAACATGAAAAGAAACGGAAATAGGTGACATCACAATAGAACCAATGGAAACAAAAGGATGAATAAAAGAATACTACAGAAAACCGTATTCCAACACATTTGAAAACCATGAAGAAACAGAAATTTTTTAGAAACACAATACCTATGTAAACTAACACAACTGTAGTAGAAAATTCGAACAGACCCACAACAAAAGAGGAAATCAATCTGGTAATTAAAAGAAAAATCCATAGCAAAAACAAACAAGTCAGGGCCCATATAGCTTCACTGTCAAATTGTACCAAACATTCAGAAAAAGAGCTATATGAATTTTACTTAATCTAGTTGTGGCAGTTTCGTAATATCTTGTCCATATACGAAGGGGTGGAGTCTAGCCTGTCAATCAGATCACAGCTTGATGACCTCATTTGGAGGCACAAAGGAGATAAATAGCTCACTGGAGGCCAGATAGACTCTGTTGGTCTCCCTGTGAGACATTCCTGTTGACAAGTCAAATCAAGCTATGCTGATACAGCCAGAGCCCTGGAACTGGAGAAGCCATGTGGAGACCCATGCCAAGACTGAGATACCTTCACCACCATTGGATCCACAAGGCTTTCCATTCACTGGCCTATGATCTTCCTGCATTCGGTGTCATGGTTTGGCTGTGTGAGTCTAAGAATGAATTTATGGACTAGTATTGACATATGGGGTAATAATGGACTTTTGTTATCTCTTATACACATATCATGTCTATTAATCTGTTTCTCTAGTCAACCCAGACTACTAACACACTATTCTAGAGTCTAAAAAATGGATCGAATACTTCTGAATTCATTATATTTGGTGAATGACTGCTGCCAAACCAGGCAAAGAGATCACTACAAAGAAAACTATACACAAATATCCCTCATGAGTACATATACAAACATTCTCAACAAATTCCTAGCTAATGAAATAGAACAATGATTACATTGCCAAACATAACTGCAAACACACACACAGCAGAAGACAGATTAAATGACTGGGAACTCCTAATGATTAGATACTTCAGTGCATCCAAAGATTTCATCAAAAAATAGATAAGAACCCTACTTTGGGGGGGGGATTTAGCAATGGCTTATCAGACAATAGATTAATATCTGTTTATAGTATGAAAAACTTCAACAGATCAATAAGAAAACAACTGCCAACAATCATTAAAAAAAATTCTCATGACTGTTAACCATTTGTTGTTGTTTGGTTCCATTGAGTCAATTCTGGCTCATAGTGATCCTGTGTACAACAGAATGGAACACTTTTGGCTTGGCATCATCCTCACAATTGTCTTTATGTTTGAGCTCATTGTTGCAATCATTGTGTCAATCCATCTCATCAAGGGTCTTCTTTTTGGCTCTCTAGGAGCCTTGCTGTAAGGTTTGGGCGTGAGCCACAAGGCTGGCAATACGAAATCACCAGTGGCTCCTGGGGGAAAGACAGGACTTTCTATACCCATAGCAAGTGACTGTCTCAGAAACTCAAAGGGATCAGGTCTATCCTGTCTAATATGGTCAATAGGGGCTGACATTGACAGACTGAATGGCAGAGTGTGTGGCGGGGTTTTTGAATCTATTTCACCAAGCATAATATCCGTTTCCAAGGCTGTTCTTACCTGTTAAAATGGCTAAAATATGGGAGATGAAGTCTTCCCATCCTTCCATAGAAGTAGCCTGTCTATACTTTTTTGAGACATTTCTTTTGTCCTTTTGGCAGTCCATCATAGTTTCAATATTCTTTGCCAATCCCGTAATGCAACTAAGCATATTCTCCTTTGATTGTTCTTATCCTACAAATCAAACAATATGCTATCACCTCACCCACCTGTAACAGCAAAGTTAGGGGAAAAAGAAAACTACAAATGCTGATGAAGGTGAAGAGAGACTGAAACTCTCACTGCTGGTGGGAATGTAAAACGGCGCAACCACTGTAGAAAATAGGACGATGCTTCTTAAAAAGTTAGAAATAGAAACACAATATGATACAAAAATCCGACTACTTGGTTTACATCCCCACCAAAATAAGAGCTGGGATATAGATAGATAGATGCCTAGCCATGCTCATCACAGCATGTTCACAATAGCCAAATGGTGGGAGCAATCTACATACTCATCAATGAAAGAATCAGTCTGTGAAACACCTCATGACAGAACATGGAGGGCATTATCAGAGATGGACAAATCTTGTCTGAAACCACAAAGAGGAGGGGAAAGAAAGGTAAAGTACTAGCTAGACGGTAGGCACATATTAAGGCAGATAAAGAGGAAGGCAATCTATTACAAGCGAGAGGTCAGCAAAATTGATAGAGGCAGGTGAAAACTCTGGGAGGAGTGTTAGAGTTAAAGGCAACCAAGATTAGTGCTGGTATATTCACAACCCTGCAAAATGCTGTGCTACTAGTGGAAAAGGAAGACCAAAGAAGAATCGATACCACTGAACTGTGTTGCTGGAGAACACTGAATGCACCACGGACTGCCAGAAGGACAAACCAGTATGACTTAGAAGAAGTACCGCGATAGTGCTCCGTAGAGGAAAGGACGATGAACTCCATCTTACACACTTCGGACTAGTTGTCAAGGAGAGCAGTCTCTGGAGCAGGGCGCCATATTTGGCACAGTAGAGGAGCAGTGACACACAGAATGACCCGCAAGAAGATGCATAGACACTGTGATTGCCACAATGGTGAGGATTGCCCCGAATGAGGCAGTGTCTTGTCCTGTTGTGCTATGGTCACTATGGGTTGCAACCACTCGATGGCACCTAACAACAACTCATGGAGTATGGACAGGCAAACAGACTGAATAGGTGTGGGAGGGACAGTGAGACTATACCCATGAATATAAAGGGTCTTCACAAAGTTTGTGGAAAAATTCCATTGTCGTTACATTTCATTGTCTCTATGAACTTTTGGAAGCCCCCTTGTAGATACAGGTTTGACACAGAATGGTGCTAAGTGTGTATTTCCATATGCTGCAAACCTTTCCATGAATGTGATAGAGCATACAGGAGGCAAAGTTACGAGAACGTCCTGTGTAGAACCAAACACATTTGGTTATGAATGAATCCTGGGCCTGGCGTCTCAGGGGGCGCCAAGGTCAATTGGCATAACCTAGTACACAAAGTGTTAAACATCCTAATTTGCTGAGCAGTGGCTGGAGCCTTAAAAGCTTGTGAGCTGCCAGCTAAGGGACAACTATTTTTTGTTTTATTTTTAATCGTTTTATTAGGGGCTCATAAAATTTTTATCCCAATCCATACATCCATCCATTGTGTAAAGCACATTTGTACACTCATTGCCCTCATCATTCTCAAAACATTTGCTCTCCACCTAAAACCCTAGCATCAGCTCCTCATTTTTCCCCTCCCTCTCTGCTCCCCACTCCCTCATGAACCCCTGATAATTAATAAATTATTATTTTGTCATATCTTACCTTAAGAATTTTAACACTTTTCTCTTTTTTAACGTTTTATTAGGGGTTCATACAACTCTTATCACAATCCATACATACATCAATTGTGTAAAGGATACCTGTACATTCATTGCCATCATCATTTTCAAAGTATTTGCTCTCCATTTAAGCCCTTGGCATCAGGTCCTCTTTTTTTCCCCTCCCTCCCTATTTCTCCCTCCCTCATGGGCCCATGATAATTTATAAATTATTATTTTGTCATATCTTGCTCTGTCTGACGTCTCCCTTCACCCCCTTCTCTGGTGTCCGTCCCTCAGGGAGGAAGTCACATGTAGATCCTTGTAATCGGTTCCCTTTCCAACCCACTCTCCCTCTACCCTCCCAGTATTGCCACTCATACTCCTGGTCCTGAAGGTATCATCTGCCTGGATTCCCTGTGTTTCTGGTTCCTATCTGTACCAGTGTACATCCTCTGGTCTAGCCAGACTTGCAAGGTAGAATTCAGATCATGATAGTGAGGGGCGGGAGGCGGGGAAGCATTTATGAACTAGAGGAAAGTTGTATTTTTCATCAGTGCTATATAGCACCTTGACTGACTCATCTCCTCCCCCAGACCCCTCTGCAAGGGCATCTCCAGTGGCCAGCAAATGGACTTTGTGTCTCCACTCTGCACTTTCCCCTTCATTCACTATGGTAAGATATTTTGATTCTGATGATACCTTATACCTGATCCCTTCGACACCTCATGATTATGCAGGCTGGTGTGTTTCTTCCATGTGGGCTTTTCTGCTTCTGAGCTAGAGGGCTGCTTGCTTACCTTCAAGCCTTTAAGACCCCAGATGCTATATTTTTTGATAGCCGGGCACCATCAGCTTTCTTCACCACATTTGCTATGCACCCATTTGTCCTCAGCGATTGTATCATGGAGGTGTGCACCCAATTATATAATTTTTTGTTCTTTGATCTCTGATAACTGATCCCTTTGGCACCTCATCATTACACAAGCTGGTGTGTTCTTCCATGTGGGCTTTGTTGCTTCTGAGCTATATGGCTGCTTTTTTATCTTCAAAGCTTTAAGACTCCAGATGCTATCTCTTTTGATAGCCGGGCACCATCAGCTTTCTTCACCACATTTGTTTATTCACCCACTTTGTCTTCAGCGGTTGTGTCGGGAGGGTGAGCATCATAGAATGCAAATTTAATAGAACAAAGTATTCTTCCATTGAGGGAGTACTTGAATGGAGGCCCAATGTCCTTCTACTACCTTAATACTAAACCTATACATATATGCACATAGATCTATTTCCCCATCCTCATAAATAAATATATTTACATATGTACATGCCTTTATCTAGACCTCTAAAAATGCCCTTTGCCTCCCAGCTCTTTCCTCTATTTCTTTTGACTTTCCTTCTGTCCCACTATCATGCTCCATCCCCACCTGGGTTTCAGCAATATGTCTTCATTACCTTACCCTTGGTCATTCCCGACCAGGCCTCCCACAGCAACCTCACCACCAATTTGGATCACTTGTTGTTCCCTTGTCACTGGGTTTGTTAACACCACTGCCTTTCCCCCCACCTCCTCCTATCCCATTTTCCCCAGAACTGTCGGCCCTGTTGTTTTTCCTCCAGATTGTTCTCTGACAGTTAGGAGGAATGAAGAATGAAGAAAATCAAGGATGCATGAACACAATGAATCCAATGGACTAATGCACCACATGAATATCAGCATCCATGTCACTGAGACCGGAACAACTAACCGGTGCCTGACTTCCACTACCGATAGCTCAGAAAGCAATCGTATTAGAAGGTCCTTGTTTGAGTGGGAAACAAGTGAAGAACAAAACTTAAAATCATAAAAAAAAAAGACAAGGCAAGTGAACTCACTCTCCTGGTTCAATTTTCAGCCAATAAATGGAAACATATAAGGGAAACAATACTATTAGGGAGGTATATACTCCTTAGAACAATCAACTCTTTGAGGTCAAAAGCCAATATTTATCCCAGGATAAAATTCAGGGGAGGAAAGAAAAGGGAAACCAGAGGGGAAATGGTTCCTTGTGGGAGAATAGCCATCAGTGTCATGGAACCAAATATGTATGAATTTTTTAATGGAAAACTAATTTTCTCTGTAAACTATCACCTAATTCACACTATCTTCCTCTTGTTCCTTGAGGCCTCCTCACTCCCCCCCCCCAATACCATGACCCCAGTGCTGTTTCTCAATGCAGACAAGACCTAAACATGTACACAGGTATAGACAAGGGATGGGGCTCATGACATACAGAATTCAGGAACAGGAGTGGGAATAGAGGTACCAGAAGGGTAAGGGGAAGTGAGGAAGAAGGAAGGAAGGAAGGAAGGAAGGAAGGAAGGAAGGAAGGAAGGAAGGAAGGAGGAGCCAATCATAATGATTGGCACATTACTATACACCCCTCTGCAGGGGAATGAACAACAGAAAACATGGGGGAAGGGAGGCAGCAGTCAGTGTGAGATATGAAAATAATAACAATTCATAATCTATCAAGGGGTTATGAGGGTGAGAGGTGGCAGGGAGGGAAAAAACAAGGAGCTGATACCAAGGGCTCAATAGAAAGTAAATGTGTAGGAAAAAATGAAGGCAACATGTGCAAATTCTTCTGATGCAAGCAATGTACAGATTGTAACAAGAGTTGTAAGGGCCCCTGATAAAACAGTCATTTAATAAAAGAATTTAATTAATTAATTAAAGGGAAAAAAAGTTGTTTTATTGTGAATATCTCTTCACATGAGGGACTATCTCTTCAGTGAGTTCCCAAGTAGCGTGATGACCTAGGGGTGGGCAAGTGCCTCATGGCAAAGGAGAGCCTTGAGAAGTGATGGGTCTGCCAATGAAGCCGAACTTTAAGTCTGACTACTAATCATACCAAGAATGAATTCTAGTAATAATTCAAGGTTTTTGCTAAAATTTTAGAGTAATAAAAGAAAAGTGCTTAGCTTTCTGTATCTCCTACCAGAGGGAGGCCGAATGGCGCTCACCGTATGGAGCTTCTTTTCCTTGGCAGCACCAACCACCAGGGTCACACCGGAAAGCAGTTCCTTATAAATCCCAAATCCTGAACTTTGGCTCTGAGAAGGAAACTTGACAGAAATAGTTTTCTAACTATACATGCTATTAAGTAGTCTCATAAAATAAGACAACCACTTCATGTTCAGTTGTTCAGGGGCATTCAACTAAATTCCGAGCAGAAGAGTCCACTTGTCTGTAAGTCCGAGATCTCCTGGGACAGCTCTTGTGCCTTTCCGCTTGACCAGTATGTTCTACTTTGGAGAGATCCTTCCACTTGATTTTCACTTATCTCCCATTCCCCATTTAACATCCCTCTTTTACCAACTTTCGTTTTTTTCTCTATGCCTAAGGGAATGCTAAGCAAAATCAAACTGAGTTGTTACAGAGAGAACAGAAATCTAATTGTTGTATATGTAACACATGGTCTTTTCCTTCTGCGCTTGATGGTATCCGATGTTATGTGCCATTAATTGGACTCCCCACAGCCTGGAACGGCGTCATGCATGTGAAGTGACGATAATAGGTATTGCTAGCCATCTGTGAACACACGCTTATTGAATATGATTGTGTTTTGCAGTGTAATTACATTTGTAGTGGTTAAAGCATTTGTTGATGCTCTGACACACCTCAGAAGAAATGCTTGATGTTCTATTTCAAAAAAGCAGACAGTGAGAAGCCCGTGGACCACAGTGCTACTCTAGCATACTTGCGATCACCACCAGTAGGCATTGACGGCACTGTTTGAGTGTGGTACATGCTAAACCAACTAGGGAATCCACATCTTACTCTGTCAAGCCGCTGGCCCAGGGTAGGTCATGGTTTTGAAATGAGTGCCTCTCTCCACTTTATGAAGGCTGCTGTGAATTGCACACACTCCGCCCACTCCTGCGCCCACCTTCATTTTAGGGAGCAGAAGTAGAGGCTGTATGCCTATGGCTTAGCATAGCTCTGCCACCTGGATTTAACAGCAACTTCTCTGTTGAGGCCAACACCTCTGCGTAGATTCACTTCCACACCTCATCTTAGGCTGTGTTTCAATTCACGTCCTGTAATCAAGGCAACTCTCCTGAAGGCAGAGGACCTGCTCATGTATCCCTTGTCTTGCACTTCATGCCAGCTTTGTTCGTCATCATATGGAGCTTCAGTATGCATGAGTGTATCCCCCAGCCCAGGGGCTTCTGATGTTCCTCTTTCTCTACCACAGTGTGGTAGTTCCATAATCTGTTGTCAAGTTGAGAGGATGAAGAGTGAAGGGGTGGAATTTAGCCTGTCTATCAGGTGGCAGCTTGGTGACCTCATTTGGAGGCACTAAGGTGATAAAGAGCTCCCTTGCGATGGGACACAGGCTCATTCCCTGGGAGACATTGCAGTGGACAAGCCACATGGAGACAGGCTGATGGGAGCCCTAGCCTCAGAACTGGAGAAGCCAAGTGGAGATTCCTGCCAGCCCTGAGAGGTTTAAAACGCCACGGGGTCCACAAGACTTTCAACCCAATGGCCTGTGATCATTTTGCATCTGGCATCATTGCATGTGTTTCATGAGTCTGAAGAGAAATTTACACATTGGTTTAAGAAAGATGGGCCAATACCACACTTATGGACTTGATCTGTACCAGGCTGGGATGTTTTCTTAATATTCAATTGCTGTTATATATAAAGCACTTTTTTGATAAACATCTGTGTGTTTATAAATTTGTTTCTCTATCTACCCGGACTAACACACACAGCAACCCACTTTCTATAGTCAGACTCTCCATCTAGAAACCACCTGGAACCCTTTAGCCTCTGAATTTTTTAGTCCATCTCACCCATCATAGATTTCTTTTCTTTTTTTAAAAACAGGTTTCTTTTTTTAATTTTGTTAATTTTTCTTTCTTTTTAAAAATATTTAAATTAATGTATTATTTTCTGGATCATTGGTTTTGTTGTCATCATTGTGTTCTCTCTCTTTTTAAAAATCATTTTATTAGGGGCTCATACAACTCTTATCAAAATCCATACATACATCAATTATGTAAAGCACATTTGTACAATCATTGCCCTCATCATTCTCAAAACATTTGCTCTCCACTTAAGTCCTTGGCATCAGGTCCTCTTTTTTATACCCTCCCTTCCTGCTCCCCCCTCCCTCATGAGCCCTTGATAATTTATGAATTATTATTTTTTAATATCTTGCCCTTTCCGACGTCTTCCTTCACCCCCTTTTCTGTTGTCCGTCCCCCAGGGAGGAGGTCACATGTAGATCCTTGTAATCAGTTCCCCCTTTCCAACCCACTCTCCCTCTACCCTCCTAGGACCACCACTCACACAATTGGTCCTGAAGGGGTCATCTGCCCTGGATCCCTGTGTTTCTGGTTCCTATCTGTACCAGTGTACATCCTTTGGTCTAGCCAGACTTGCAAGGTAGAATTGGATCATGAAAGTGGGGGCTGGTGGGGGGAGGAAGCATTTAGGAACTAGAGGAAAGTTGTATTTTTCATTGTTTCTACATCGCACCGTGACTGGCTCATCTCCCCAATACTCTTCTGTAAAGGGATGTCCAGTGGCCTACAAATGGGTTTTGGGTTTCCACCATGCACTCCATCCCTCATTAACTATGATAAGATTTTTTTGTTCTGATGATGCCTGATATCGGATCCCTTCGACACTCCATGATCACAGAGGCTTGTGTACTTCTTTCATGTGGGCTTTGTTACTTTGGAGATAGAAGGCTGCTTGTTTACCTTCAAGCCTTTAAGATCCCAGATTCTATTATCTTTTGATAGCTGAGCACCATCAGCTTTCTTCACCACATTTGCTTATGCACCTGCTTTGTCTTCAGCGGTTGTGTCAGGAAGGTGAGCATCATAGAATGCCAGTTGAATAGAACAAAGTATTCTTGCATTGAGAGAGTACTTGAATGGAGGCCCAATGCCCTTCTGCTACCTTAATACTAAACCTATGAATATATGCAAATAGATCTATTTCCCCATCCTCATATATAAATATATTTACATATGTATATGCCTTTATCTAGACTTCTATAAATGCCCTTTGCCTCCCAGCTCTTTCCTCTACTTCCTTTGACTTTCCTCCTGTCCCACTATCATGCTCAGTCCCCACCTGGGTTTCAAGAATTACTCTTGGTTGCATTACCCTTAATCATGCCCTACCAGGCCTCCCACACCCTCCTCACCACTGATTTAGACCACTTGTTGTTCCCTTGTCCCTGGGTTTGTTCATACCACTTCCTTTCTCCCTACTACCTCCTCTTCCACGTTCCCCCAGCATTGTTGGTCCCATTGTTTTTTTCTCCAAATTGGTCATCCAGCCTATCTTATTTAGACAGACCTGCGGAGACAATAACATGCACAAAAACAAGACAGAGAAGAGCCTAGCAACAATATATAACAAAACAACAACAGCAACAAACCAATGACAAAAAACAAGAAAAACACAACAAGAAAGAAAAGTTTGTAGTTAGCTCAAGGAGTGTTTGTTGGCCTTTAGGAGTGTTTTCCAGTCCAGTCTGTTGGGGCACCATGCCCTTGCCCCAAAATCCACCTTCAGCATTCCTTGGGGACCTCGCTGCACATTCCCTTGCTGTTCTGTTGCACCCCATTAGTGTTTTGCCTAAGTTTGACGGGATCAGTTCGGGTTTCATTCCCACATTGTGTCTCCAGTGTTATCCCCTGGCTGTGGGTCAGTGAGGGATGTCATATCCCATAGTGGGGCCAGCCATGTGGTGCTCTCGATTCCTTTTCTTATAACTGCTTTTCCTTTAAAAAATGTACATCCTTCCAGGATTAAACATTTGAAGCTATCAACACAGAATCACAAATAATCTTTCACTGTTCCTGCTTTTACCATCCTCTAGGATTGATGAGGGTCATCATCAAAGCTTAAACTAGCCACATCAGAACTAACATCTTCCACAGCAATGGAGGATGTTGATTGTGAGCACTCATTGGTTTTTCTCTGCTTCACCTCCCACCCCAGGTTAAGGAGTGGTTACTAGAGAGTGATACTGCTTCGAACACTGGTGGCAGTAAACGGAGGATACCAGAGAGAAGGCTCCTGGAGCATTTAAGTGGAGAAGAGATTTAGGGGGGAATCAGTTTTGGCACAGCTCTGGGATCTGGTTTAGCACCAAGTCTAGGAAAGCTGTCGACATTAGAAGTCTAAGAATTCAGTGCAGAGAAGTGGCAACTGGAAGCATCTAGCTTGTTGCTTATTGCTAGTTGTTGGCCTGTAGGGAACTAAAAGGCTGTTTGTTTACGTCAACCTAGAGTCACCGTAGAAGAAAAGCCTGATGATTTACTTCCCAAAAAACTAGTCGTTGTGAAACCCTTTGGGACCCAGTTCTAGCCTCACTTATGGGATGGTATCATAAGTTGGAATCAACTCAATGGCACCAGCTTGTGTGGCTGGAGGTAAACTTGACTGCCTTTGTGGACATCATGAACGGTTAAAGGGGAAAGGCAGGAGTTCAAGATTCTGTGTCTTGGGATCTTGATTCTGTAAACCCCCAAGGCAGCTGAGCAGGGTTGTTACGATTGTGGACTCCGGAGTCAGAGGACTTCACCTCTCCTGCAACCCTATGACAGATGGGAATGGAAACAGTCACCAGCTGGGAAGAGTAAAAGCACATCGAGTCCCACAACCACTCAGTTCTCTAGATTTTACAAACTCCTTTATGATGACTATGTACCCACTGCAGGCCAGTGATGAATACGTGTTGAGTAAGAAGTGAAGCCATGTTATTTGGTTGGAAGGACTCATATAGACACAGCAAAGGGTCTTGCTTTGTTTTGTTTTTTGCTTTGTTTTAAAAGCATTAGCACAGACCATTCAACATTTCAACAATGTCAATTTCTGTCATACCTCTCATACAAACTGTCTAGCGCCCCTGATGGAGGTCATTGCCAATGAAACATGGCTAGAGGGAAAGTTTGAAAACTCCCGTGCCAGGCATACCCACAAGTCATTACTTCAAGTCTCATCAAAGATAGGTCTTGCAGACTCTCCCTTAGAGACAAGTAAGGGACAGGGAATATGATCGCACTTAGGAACTGGAGTTGTGAAGGTGGGGCTACCCTTGCACACTGAGATCAGATTGTTGAGATCCATAGAATTTTCACTGACTAATTTTTTCAAAAATAAATTGCCAGGTGTTTTTTCCTACTTTGTCTTAGTCCTGAAGGCCCATTGAAACCTGTTCAGCATCACCACAACACACACGCCTTCAGACAAGTGGTGGCTAAGGTTGAGGTACACTGATCAGCAAACAGCGCAGTTCTCCCAAATGGTAGCAAGCATGCTACCCTAGAACCACCCCGGAGCTACCACTCCATGACTCTGGGAACATGTAGAACAGAGCATCTCAAAAGAGCCAAACCCATCCATCCATTCAGAGCGAGTCTGAGACCAGCTTTCCCTGTTACTTTAAAAATATTAGATTTTTAATTGATACAACAAAAGATATTTGGCATGAAGGGTAAAACCAATTAGGAGGAAAGAAAAGCAAAACAGGCTGTAATCCACAATCTAGTAACAGGAATACAAAAACAAAATCCAAAAAACAAAACTCACAGCCATCAAGTCAACACTGCCTCTTAGTAGCCTGTATATCAGAGGAGAATTACCCCTGTGGGTTTTGGAGGCTGTAACTGTTTATGGGAGTAGAATGCCTCATCTTTCTCCCCAATAGAGGCTGGTAGTTTTCAACTGCTGACCTTGCGATTAGCAGCCGAATGCATAACCACTATACAACAGGGGATAAGGAGAGAGAAATGTCAGAGGAGGATGTGCAACCTTTCCACATTGAATTGATGAGGGTAGGCTGGCCTCTATTTTTCCCCTGATGATTTAAATCTACTATCCCTTCCCAACACACACACACACACACACACACACACACACACACAAATAAATCTTTCCAAACCCAATCAAAATCACTTATTCTAACCCAGAGAGGCCTGAGAAACCCAGACAAGAAATAGGAAGAAAATAGCCCTCTTGCTTTGGAATTTGTTGTCTATCTGTTCCTTATCTCTCTCCTCCCCCCTCTCTCAGAATAGCCTCCTGTCTCATAGGTTGAGCAGCACGTGTGACTGGCAGACCAAGGGTGACTCTTGGTTCATAAGGTTGGCTCCCTCTGTGAGGTCCCAGCAACACTGATTTTTTAGGGTGGTCCAACTCAGGGAGGGAACCATAGCCAATGGCTCTCGGCCATTCTGTGGCCTGGCAGCCCTTTGGACACCAGCATGTGTAGGTTTAATCTGATTGTTTCTGTCCACTTGAGTTTTTTTATGTGGAAAATATTGTTTATACACATAGGTACATAGATTTTTCTCTATATTTATTAGGCAAAATTTTCTGCTCAATAAAAATTGAGCAAAATCAAAGGGAAGCTATTGGCAGTGTACAGCAGGCAATCAATAGATGAAGGATGGCATTTGAATTTGGAATTGTCTGGAATGTCATGCCCAGATGCATTTCCTGGTCCTTTGAGTCCACACAGCTTGAAATATGGTGTGTGTAGGAATGTTGTCAGCACTCATGGCTTCAGGTTATTTGGGGGGATTTACAGTATATAAAGAAAATAAGAAAAACAATATTCATTTCTGAGGGAGACCACAAAAGAATGCTCATATTTACAGTGGTTTTTAAAAAACTGGTTCAATTCTTAGTAATCAATTGCTGAATAATTGAACCACAACCCACAGTTCAATTAAATGAGGTCAAATTGAATGCTGTGCTACTTGACATTTTGTAAAGTGGGCTTGTGTGGTGAAAAAGCACCCCAGAGTTACCGCTAACCTGACCACTCAACAAGACTGTTATTTACTCTAAATGTGCCTCTAGTCATGAGAATTTTCCTTGTTACTGTATTGAGGATGCAAGTAAATCTCTTCAATATCTATGTAACCTGGATACTTTAAAGGCCCAGGGACTATGTCCAAATTGATTGAGTAACTTAATTGACCTTCCTTTGCCCAACGTTCCTCATCTAAAACTACGTATGAGCCTGATCACAAGGTTTCATTAAACAAGACAAGAGGGCTTCTAAGCATTTGCAGGAAATCCCATACCCTTTCATACCATTTTTCCCATGAAGTTTTGCAGCCCCTGTGTCTAAGTAACACTTTATGAAGAACCAGACACATAGTAAGGACAAACAGGAATTCTTAATTTGAGTCTAGATTCCCTGGGTGGTGGAAACAAACAATTAATGTGATTATCTGCAAACAAAGAGGCAGTAGCTCTAGCTTTCCTTAGAAAAAAGGGCTGGTGATCAACTTAAGACAAATCAGCCATTGGACACCCCGAGACCCCTGGCATACACTTCCACTTCAACCCACCTGGGGGCCATGAGGTAGAGTCAACTTAATGGCAGAGTTGAAAGTAACTGATATGATTTAAGTCTAGGAAAGTTGTTATCATTCCCATCTTGCACAGAACAGAAAAAGAAATGGAACTATTTAAGTGATTTCTTAAGGGCCCTATCCATGAGGTCTGGCACATTGAAGTACCAATACTGTCCTATCCCTCCCATTCCCCTAAGTTGAGATCAAAACAAGGCAAGAACTCAGAAACGTACTGAAATTGAAGCATTTACTACCACTGTGGATTTAGCACATGGAGAGGGGGCAAGTTCTGATAGGTTTATGCAGTCAACCATAGTTCATCCAACTAGGGCACGGCCCAAGAGGTAAATATGGGTGACATCAGAGAAGCCGGCAGAGAGTGGAATGTTCTGAGATGACTATTGAGGAGAACGACACAAAAAGTGTGTTAAGTGTTGATGGGATGTGCAGTGTGCAGGCTGTTCGGTTTGAAATCAGGAGAGTTGAGAAGACAAAAAGGCAGCAACCTATTTTGCCTTCCATTATTGATTAGGAATATTGTTATAGATTTCACAGTACTCCCCAAAAGATATGAAGTCTCAACCCCCGTCCCTTAGATTATGACCTTGTTTGGAAACGGGTGCTTCTTTTCTTATGGCCATGACATCGTATCAGAGAAAGCGGGTTCTAATACCTAATCCTGTCGAGTATTGTTTCACAAAAGAGCGTAAGCACACACAGACACACATGGGGGTCGGGTGATGGGGGCAGATTCTTATACTAACCCAGGACCTCCAAAGGCTGCCAGAAGCTACCTCCTAGGATCCCTATCCAAGAAGGACCTTCCTGCAGAATGGAGGCCCTGAATGAAAATGTTTCACCTCCTAAACTGTGACAAAATAGATTTCTATTCTTTGAGAGCCTCCCACTTGACGTTATCTTGATACGGTAGTTCTAGGAAACAAAGACAGATGTTTTTTGTTTTTTTTCAGACTGGAGTGTGAAGACCAGGGGACCATGAATATATTCTTGTAGCTTATCAAAATTTATTTTTCTTGAAAAGAAGCTTGTATATTATTTGTTGTTGAGAATGCTACACAAAGCCCCTCTCTGTGTGGGATAGACGATTGCATTAATAGACATGGACCTCATGTTAATCCAAGGAAGCCTGCTGGCAGAGTGAGTTATACATTAGACTGCTAACTGCCAGGTCGGTAGTTTGAAACCACCAGTTGCTCCTCCAGAAAAAGACCAGGCTTTCTGCTCCAGTGAAGAGCTGCAGTCTCAGGAACCCACAGGAGCAGTTTTACCTGACCCTGTTCCGGTGCTATGAGTCAGAATGGACTTGATTACAAATAGATTGGAATTTTGGGGTTTTCACATTAATCCAGACTTCCAAACTACGCTTCAGATGAATCCTTTCAGTTATGCAGAATTCAACTCATCTGTTGCGGTATGGCTTACTTTAAGGGATAAACAGTCGCAGTTCAGGTTTAATTGTGGTAGTGTTCACAGAGTCCTTACGTATAGCCATGCGCATTCATTTGAAAGGGCTTCAAAGAGTTCATGGAAAAATCCTGTTTCCTTTTAATTCAATTTTTCCACGAACTTTCTGAAGCTTCCCTTATGTGTGAAAGTTAAATATGAAACTAACTCCATCACTCGGAATTGAAATACGTGGTAATTGAGCTATTGTCACTCTCGGTGTATGCATTTTGCTATCAACATTTTCAGTTATTTTTAACATTAGAAGGTTTCTTCCATTTTATTTTTAATTAGGTAAGTTTTCTTTCTGTGAGTATCAAATGTTGGAATATTGAGCCATCTAATTCTTATCTCAGAACCCAGCACAACCTGCTTCCACAGTGTTTCTCCCTGCACTGCATCCACACGATGGGAAAGCCCTGGTGAACGGTAGCTACCACGGAGCAGGAACCTGCCTTTATAAATGACCACGGGAAGGGGAGCAGCCTATGATTTGAATACTTGCTCATGAACTTTAGAGCCAGAAGCGACTTTTATTGTGCTAAATACAATGTTTGGATGCTGTCTTCTGAAACCTCCCCAAAGGGCAGATTGCCTACTTTCTACCTTCCTAATCTAATAATTCAGCAACCAAGCAGGTGTTCTGATGTTGATACAGCTCAATTCTTACCTGAAATCACAGAATGCCTTACTTTCCTGGAAGACCTGTCCACATTCAGGAATCATATTCTACATCTCTTCTCAAACCAACAATACAATTAGAATAAAACATATGTGTCTACGTGCCAGTTATTCTTCAAATAACTTTACATATGATCCCATTTCTGTTTCCTAAGACTCTTCTGGTTTTTTTAATCCTCAAATAAAAGAGTATGACACTGAGGAGACCAAAGCAAGGAAGGTAAATAACTCGCCAAAGATCAGAGAGAGCTGCCTGATGTCCATGTCTGGAACCTAGATAGTTTGACTCAGCAGCCTATTTCTTCAAAGGTGAATTTTCAACCACTGCGTCAGTTAATCACTTACTTCATTCAATCCATTTGACACAGGTAATTTAAGATGAATCTTCTTGCAGTATATATTTCCAAGTCACCTGTTTCTTCCCTTTCTCCTTTTATGCCTGTGACTATTTTCTGACTCGATCTTGTCTCTGAAACTACCATCTTGTCTATTCTCTGTCTCTTTATCATTCCATTTACCAGAGATAAAGTTTTCCCCAAAGCATTTCCTTTCAATTTTACATCATAATTCAAAAATGTTATTTTAGTCTATCTCCTAAAAATGGGATTAACCATTACCACATATGATTTCCAAAACTGTCCATGCATATTAGTAGTTCCTCGGGAATTATAACTGAGCCTTAACTCATGGGCAGGAGAGTGTTAAAGAGTTTCAGAAATGGTAAAACTTCCATCAGCTATTTTTGCAGTTTTAAACTGAGGCCATGTTTTCTCACATTATTTTACTCATTGATATTTTTATGACTAACATTGGGTATTGAAACTCAACAACACAGTAACACATTTACCTCTTTTTCAAATCCTTAAGTGTGAAGATAGGAGGCCACGCATTTGCTAAAAGCCTCTGATCTGTCTAGGTTCACAGATCATTCGTAGTGTTGGCTCATGTAAGAGGATCTGCCAACAGACAATTCTGTCTGGAGGAAGTAAGTGAGAAAACGCCTTAGAATCAAGGAGGATGAAACTTTGAATGAAAGAGATCAATCTCTGCAAAAGAGCTGGATGCTTGATAAAGTACAGGGTTCAGGAACAAGAAGAAGCTCCGTAAGATGAATTGGCATGGTTTCTACAGCAATGGGCTCAAGCATACCCACTCTCATAAGGTGCCATGTGCCTGGACACTGCTTTGGTCCATCATACATTGGGTCAGTAAGGGTCGTGGCAACCATTTCAATGCCTTCTCGGGTCTTTCCTACGTGTCACGTGTCCTTCTAAGACTTTGCACCCATTAAGTCCTGTAACTCTCAAAATAACCCTCTTTTGAGTTGAACCACATCTTTTTTTTTTAATTTTAACAATTTATTGGGGCTCATACAATTCTTTTCACAGTTCATATATATACATACATCAATTGTATAAAGCACATCTGTACAGTCTTTGCCCTAATCATTTTTTTCTCTTTTCTTCTTTTACATTTTATTAAGGACTCATACAACTCTTACCACAATCCATACATATACATACATCAATTGTATAAAGCACATCCATACATTCCCTGCCCCAATCATTCTCAAGGCATTTGCTCTCCACTTAAGCCCCTTGCATCAGGTCCTCTTTTTTTTCCCCTCCTCCCTCCCCCTTCCCCCCTCCCTCATATGCCCTTGGTAATTTATACATCGTTGTTTTGTCATATCTTGCCCTATCCGGAGTCTCCCTTCCCCCCTTCTCTGCTGTCCCTCTCCCAGGGAAGAGGTCACATGTGGCTCCTTGTAATCAGTTCCCCCTTTCCAACCCACTCACCCTCCACTCTCCCAGCATCGTCCCTCACACCCTTGGTCCTGAAGGTATCATCCACCCTGGATTCCCTGTACCTCCAACCCTCGTATGCACCAGTGTACAGCCTCTGTCCTATCCAGCCCTGCAAGGTAGAATTCGGATCATGGTAGTTGGGGGGAGGAAGCATCCAGGATCCGGGGGAAAGCTGTGTTCTTCATCGATACTACCTCACACCCTAATTAACCCATCTCCTCTCCTAAACCCCTCTATGAGGGGATCTCCATTGGTCGACACTTGGGCCTTGAGTCTCCACTCTGTACTTCCCCCCTCATTTAATATGATATATATATACATATATATACATACATATATACATATACACATATATACACATACATACACACACTTATATCTTTTTTTTTTTGCATGATGCCTTTATACCTGGTCCCTTGGGCACCTCGTGATCGCACTGGCCGGTGTGCTTCTTCCATGTGGGCTTATTTGCTTCTGAGCTAGATGGCCGCTTGTTCACCTTCAAGCCTTTAAGACCCCAGACACTATCTCTTTTGATAGCCGGGCACCATCAGCTTTCTTCACCACATTTGCTTATGCACCCATTTGTCTTCAGCGATCCTATCATGGAGGTGTGCAGTCAATGATATGATTTTTTGTTCTTTGATGCCTGGTAACTGATCCCTTTGGGACCACTCGCTCACTCAGGCTGGTGTGTTCTTCCATGTGGACTTTGTTGCTTCTGAGCTAGATGGCCGCTTGTTTATCTTCAAGCCTTTAAGACCCCAGTCACTATCTCTTTTGATAGTCGGGCACCATCAGCTTTCTTCACCACATTTACTTGTTCACACACTTTGGCTCCAGCCGTTGTGTCGGGAGAGTGAGCATCATACAGTTCCAATTTAATAAAAGAAGGTATTCATGCATTGAGGGAGTGTTTGAGTAGAGGCCCAAGGTCCTTCCGCCACCTTAATACTTGACCTATAAATATAGACACATAGATCTATTTCCCCATCCTCCTATATATATTTGCATGTACATGTCTTTGTCTAGACCTCCATGAATGCCCTTTGACTCCTAGCTCTTTCCTCCATCTCCCTTGACTTTCCTCCTGCCCTACTACCATGCTTCATCGCCACCTGGGCTAGAGTATACCTCTTCTCTAAGCAACCTTACCCTTGATCATTTCCCACCAGGCCTGCCACTCCCACTTCTCTACCATTTGGGGTCCCATGTTTTTCCCTTGTCCCTGGGTTTATCATCACTTGATAATGAGAAAATTAAAGCACATAATCATGAAGGAACACGCCCAAGTTGCCATAGCAAGTTAGGGGAAGGTACTGGGTCGTGACCCTATACAGTCTGGTTTTAGGCTCTGTGTGCTTATCTATGTTGTGCCTACACACAAGCTGACTTTTTATCTGCAATACTCTTTATATCTCATCCAGCCCCCACTCAAGTTGGCTGGCAAATCCCTTGGTTGTTCAGGTCCTGGCTCACGTGTCATTTACTCTATGAAACTTACCATAATTTCCAAGATAAAAGAGACATTGGGAAACTGTAGAAAATGGATTTGAGTTTGATGTGCACCTGAAGGGAATGAAAATGGGGATAATGCTGGTCTAAGTAAGCCCTTTGAAGAGAGCTACAAGGATGCTGTAGGGAAAATGCTCTGAAAGAAAACAACTTTAGTATCTTAGCGTCAGGATTAAAATGGCTCTGTGAACTCTGAACTTGCTCTGTGTCTGAAGAATTGGGCAAGCCTCACATACTGCTGCTCACGCCTGATTGTTAGCTCTCGTTCAGACTCTCCCTTAAAAGGCACAGGAGCACTTTGAAGACTTGATGGCACGTTTTATTGATGCCAGAATGCAGAGATGTTTTCAAGTGGCATCTAAAATCATGCTGAAAGTACAAGAGGGCCAGTTTTGAAGGATTTCCACTACCCAACTGGGAACAATGGTAGCATTGAAAACGAATTGGTGATAGGCAGGATGAAATCAAGAGAAGGTATACATCCACAATGATATTTAAAATGAGAAAAGATAAGATTTGTTAAAAAAAAAAAGAGACATGGTAATGCAACCGAAGATTGAAAATAAATCCATATGCTTAATTTTTATTAATTTTAACAGAAACATCAAGTTGACAAGTATAAAAGTTGTATTTCTTCAATTGAGTACATAGTTCCTTTTATGAAGCATAGACATATGTTTTTCTTCTTTTATATAGAAAAGGCAGGCAAAGAATCATGAGTAATTTCAGTAGTCCTAAAATAGCATCTAGTAGAAAGAAGATTGTGACCAGATACATCAAATTTCTCAAAAACAGACTATCATTTCGCAGGAAACATAATTTCTTAGACAGCTGGACCAATTACCAAGAGATGCTAACCCAGCATTATAAGTTCTAATACTATTAACAAATCATGCTACTAAAAAATTATGTGTGATAATGAAAGGACAACAGATTATGTATTGTTGAGCAAATGAACCTTTAACATTATATCAGCTCAAGTAAACATGCCAGATCACAAAGCTGTGTGGTAGGCGTGTGCTTGAAAAGATCCATTATCCTCATAAGACTCCCTTGATTCTAAAATGGGGAGAGGAAGATACCAGTTTGAGTTTCAATCACATGAAAATTTAAATAAGACCCCAGGTCCTGGCCAATAATTAATTAATAACTAGTATTGGTCTTCATTTGTCTAAACAATATTACAGTTTTGCAGAGTTTAAAGAGAAATCTAACCCTATGAAAGCATAAGCAAGTATGAGGGGACTTCAAAAAGTTTATAGAAAAATTATATTATCTTTAAATTCCCCTTTCCCACCAAATTTTTGAACCCACCTTGAGTAACTAACATAATAAAAAATAAATTACTTTAACATGCTTAGTGTGAATATAATAATGCATATTTTAATCATTTGCTTTTCATTTGTTTATTCATCCAACTGCCTGCTTCTAATCGCAAAGTAATTAATGTATTTTATTGCATATATTGCTTGTCATCACCCTGCTTCTTATCCTTTCCAGCCTAGTCATGTAAGTCAGCTCTATGAAGACAAGGGTCACAGGATTTGGTTTTTTTTGGCCAATGATAAACCTAAGAACCCTCCATCACACCGTAGATGCTCACAAAATATGTAGTGAACGATTAAAGGAGCAAACGTCTGCTTCTAAGTCTCTGGGGTTGCTTTCTAGAAGGTCAACACTTCAGTCTTACGACGTGTGAGATTTTAATTAGAATTTGATTGCATTTTCATCGATATACAATGTCTGAGAGAATGTCTAAGCGGATCCCTGGTGGTGAGCAGACTAGGCTAGGAAATGCCCAGGTGCAATTCTGCTTTGTCCTGTGGCGTGTAGCTCTGAGTCAGAATAAACCTCATGGCATTGGGTTTACTCATCAGCATATGCATTGTCTTTAAATGCTTAGAAAGAACAGTAAGGCACTTGTTTAATAAATTGAGAATTAGATAGAACATAAACCATAGCATGCATTTTTTCCAGACACAGGAACACAATAGGGTGGGAGGCGGGTGGAAGCCCACTCTCTTCTCCGTGGAAAGTGGTTTCCTCCGTCAAGAAGTTAAAGGGACTTCATGAGGGTGACACTAGCTTCCTGGAATGGTCGACCACCTCATGGGGCTGCTTGAGGCATGGGATAACTAAGATTCAATAACTTCTCCCGAGAGACAGGTGCAGGCAGAGACCGGTTCTCTGTGTGTGCTTGTGTGTGTGTGCACATGCTTTACATGCTGCCTCATGGCTAACTTAGCAGGAGCGTGTCTCAGCAGAGACCTTTTGAGGGCACTCAGCCCACTCTATGAAGTCGCTGCTGCTGGAGAAATTGCCCAAATTGACGTCAAGAGGAAAGCAGAGATTCGTTTTCTCTGGAGGCTAGGCCCAGCCATTACTGTCCTTATTTTTGGTTGAGGGCGCTGTGAATGAGGAAAACTGAGAGGAGCAGGGGCAGTATTTTCGAATCTCTCCAGACTCATCTTTCTTTGTGGATGAACTAGCTTCACTCTCTGCAGCTTGCCCACTCTCGTGACTTCAGAAAGGGAGACTACACATTTCATCTCAAAAAGGATAGAAAAGAGGAGCTAGGCAGGGGATATTAAAAGAAGCTGATTCTCATATCAAAGAGAAGTGGAATGCTTGCCTTTTCAGATCAGAGGATAGCAGGTGGGAGAAGAAAACACAATTCCTCAGGAAACAGGCATTTCAGACATCTGTCCTGCTCAGCAGAGTCCAGAGGAGAGTCCCATTTTGCCTCTATTCCCCTTTGGAAGTGTGGGAGGAAAGGACCAGATTGGGAGGTGTTTTGTCAACATGGGAGAGGATGGAGGAGAGATGACCCTGGCAGGTTATTAGGAGGACGAGGCAGACCTTGTGACCCTCAGGCTTCTAGAAGGTCCCCTGTAAGTCAGTGAGTGACTGATGTGTTGAAGAGTATCAGAGAAGCAGAGCTTGCGGAGGATCGAAGATGCCGCAGAGTGAGAAAGCCTAGTTACAGTGAAATGGTGAGGCTCCGATGATGTGTCAGCAAAATGCCTCAAAGCCCTATGTGGTCCCAGTGACACATCAGCTGGGGGAAAGCAGACCATCGGCTCTGCAGCAGAGACCACCACAGCTCCAGCAGCTCTGGCAGAGCATATCCTACCTACTGCCATCACATCTGCCCAGTCTTTCTCTAAAAGGAGCCCCATCCTTAGAAAGAGCAGAGGCAGAACAAAGAGGAAGTGGGAAAGATTTAGCATTTATCTAAAAGCAAATGTGTTCTATAAGAGTCCGTTGAAAAGAGATTTTATTGATTGTAATAAAATCTCTTTTCAACGGACTCTTATAGAACACATTTGCTTTTAGATAAATGAAGTCAAACGTATGCATAAGCAAATGTGGTGAAGAAATCTGATGGTGCCCAGCTATCAAAAGATAAAGCATCTGGGGTCTTAAAGGCTCAAAGATAAACCAGTGGCCATCTAGTTCAGAAGCAACAAAGCCCACATGGAAGAAACACACCAGCCTGTGTGACCACGAGCTGTCGAAGGGATCAGGTATCAAGCATCAAGGAACAAAAAATCATATCATTGAAAACGTGGGTGAGTGCAGAGTGGAGACTCAAAGCCCATTGGTAGCCAACCGGACACCCCTTACTGAAGGGTTGTGGGGAGGAGATGAGCCAGTCAGGGTGCAGGGTAGCAACGACGAAACATACAACTTTCCTCTAGTTCTTAAATGCTTCCTCCCCCCCACTATCATGATCCCAATTCTACCTTACAAATCTGGCTAGACGAGAGGATGTACATAGGTACAGATAGCAACTGGAAATCCAGGACAGATGACTCCTTCAGGACCAGTGGTGAGAGTGGCTATGCTTGGAGGGTGGAGAGAATGTGGGGTAGAAAGGGGGAACTGATTACAAAAATATACATATAGCCTCCTCCCTGGGGGTGGACAGCAGAGAAGAAGGTGGGGGGAGACATCAGACGGTGTAATATATGACAAAGTAACAATAATTTATGAATGATGAAGGGTTCACGAGGTAGTGGGGAGTGGGGAAGGAGGAGGAAAATGAGCAGCAAATATTAAGGGCTCAAATAGAAGGCAAATGTTTTGAGAATGATGATGGCAACAAATGTACATATGTTTTTGACACAATGGATGTATATATGGATTGTGATAAGAATTGTACTAGCCCCCAATAAAATGATTAAAAAGAAAAGAGATTTTAATACCTTCTATTGGAAAGTTTAAGCAGCCTGTGTTTCAGTGATGAAGCCCTCCACCACTAACTGAAGGATCAGCAACTGCAGTCCCCTGGCAGCTCTGTGGAAGAGATGCGGCAGTCTCTGCTTCTGGGAAGATGCACAGCATAGGAACCTTACAGGCACTTCTCCTCAGTCCTATAGGGTTGCTATGAGTTGGAGTCAACTCAATGGCAATGAGTTTGATTTGGTTCAGATAATAGTAAATTAAGTGGAGTTTGTTTTTGTCTTCTAGGTGCTTTATGAAGAAAAGTAAATTTATATAAAAAATAAAGCCATGTTTTTCTCACACATTTCAAAACTGGTTTTAAGTCTTACCTTTGTTACAAGGGGCATCTTTAAGGCTATTGTTTTAACCTCCTGGTATTACTGTAACACAAATACTCCAAGTCAGTGGCTCTGAATTTTGGAGACCCCAAATCAAAACCAGGCTCTTAGTCCTTCCTATTGTTCTGTAAGTCTCTCTCCTCGTTAGTGGTACCTGCTGGCATTCTCATATGTGTGAACAATTCTCACATGGCATCTCTCTTCCACGTGTGTGTATCTGTGTGTCCAATCTGCCTTTTTATTACTTGAAAGTGATTATATCTAGAACCCACTAGCATGAAAAGGATGGATCGTCTAATTAGCATAACAAAGAAAATCCTATTCCCAAATAGGACTATTTCCTTATCCTCAGTTAGCAGGGCTAGGGACTAGCACATATTTTGGAAGAATCCAATCCAATTCAGAACATCCATTCAGATATTGAAGATGTGACCGTAATGCCAATCCAGGTCTCTAAATTGAAACTCTTTCTAATATATCCCAGCCTCCTTTTCTTGCATCTTTAGGTTGCCACCAAACTATTACTGCACCGGAACTAGCAGAGCATTAGACATTCCTGAAACAAGGCAGCTCTGTGAGCACTGGAGCAAGGGCAGCATTCGGTGGTCTGCTGGGAGGAAGGGGGCGGGATGTGCATGTCAAGGAACACAGCGTGCACAAAGAAGTGAATGGGGATGGGAAAGTGAAGTCTGTCCACCTCATGGCCCTGTTTTGTTTTTCCCCTTGTATCCTTTCCAATGGCCACCAAGTGTTCAGATAGAACCAATTTCTATGGGCCCACACAGGCCAGATTTTAGGTGAGTCAACCGTGATAGTGATAGGTTTGTGGGCGCGCGTGCGTGTGTGCACGCGTGTGTTTAACTCCATTGATTTCATGAGCTAGAGTGAATAGAAAGCAGCCATGGTGAAGGACATCATGCTTGGTAAAGTAAGGGGCAGGAAAAAGAGAGGCAAGCCCTCCATGAGATGGATTGACACAGTGGCGGCACCAATGGGCTCCGGGTGAGGAACAATTTGAGAAGGGCACAGGACCAGGCAGTGTTCCATTCTGCTGCCCACAGGGTCGTGAGGAGTCAAACCTGGCTTGATGGTACCTAACAACGACATGGCGATACAGTAGTTGAGCACTTAGGTGCCAACCATAAGGCAATGGTTCAAATCCCCCAGTTGCTCCAAAAGGAAAAGAGGAGACTGTCAGCTATTCTTAACATTACAGCCAAGGCAACCATGAGGGCAGTTCCACTCTGTCTTCCAGGGTTGATATGAGTTGTAATCTATTCAAAGCCAACTTTCATTTTCTTTTACAATTCCATTAAGAAAAGCTGTGTCTTCCCAAGGTACTGCAGAAACAAGAACAGCTAGATTCCAACCACGGTTTTACAACTGAGACTCTGAATCCAGGCCACTGGTCTCAGTTTGCCCTGGTTATTAACCAGAAAGTGGCAGCTAATCTCACCGGGTAGCACCACGGGATAAAAGCCCGCTTGTCTGCTTTCATAAAGATCGCGCTGCTGTCCGTTGCTGTAGGGTATGTTGTGAATCTCAATGAGTGTGTATGCACAGAAGTGCATTCCATTAGGGTTTGAGACTCTTTGAAAGGAGATTACTGTGCTGGTCCACCATGGCACTTTTGAGTGGCTTTGAACTGCCAACATTCAGTTCCAGCATGAATTGGTTGCTATCAAAAGAGCCCTGGTGGTACAGTGGTTATATTTTGGGATGCTAACTGAAGTGGTTACACAGTGGGCTACTAACTGCAAGGTCAGCAATTCACCAGCCACTCCCCAGGAGAGAGGGCTTTCTATTCCAGTAAAGAGTTACAATCTCAGAAACTCACAGGGGCAGTTCTACCCTGTTCTATTGGGTTGCCATGAGTGGGCATGGACTTGATGGTGCAGGCGTCTATGCTGTTGTTTTTAAGTCCAGGGATTCACCATGTGGGTCTCCCAGGCACTCCTCTGTAAAGATGGCAGCCACAGAAACTCTATGCAGCTCAATTCTACTCCATATAATGAGTTCCCCATGAATCAGTACAGGTTTAAGGGCCATGGGTTCATTTGGTTTGGATTTAGGGTGTAGCATCATCCACATCCAAAGAGAAAAGCTAAGTCTACAGTAAAAGATTAAAAAACTGGAAATGACAAAGAAGAGATTAAATAATGAGATGAGTTAGGTTAACATGACTGTTAGTAATTTTAAAACCACACAAATCACACAGCATAACATTTTATTGGACATAATTATGCTTGGGATTATAACTGAAAAGGGAACATTATTATTATCTCCAAATATCAGAATAATGTAGATAAACACACTAAATAACAGACACCATTCTTCCCATCTTGTTCTTATATCCAGAGTAATTATAAAGCATTTGGGCTGACCTGAAAAGATAATTACTTCACCTCTCTAGGTGATGTGTTCCTGTCTAGAGAAATTTGGGGAAATTTAGAGAAATAAGCAGTTTGGGGGAACCTTTAGTTGCACTGGTCTTTCAAACTACACGACGCGGTATTAATCATGGTTGCCCTGAAGCCAGAGGCCTGTTCTGAATAGAGTAAGCAGTTCCAAATCATAGCTTTCTTAAAATTTCTCACATACAAAATACACTCGAGAGAGAAAGAAAAGATCCCAATGTAGCATTTGAGGTGTCGTCTCATGCAAGGACCAGGCAATGGCTGGTCAGATGCACATCCAACTCTAATATGGCCTGCTCACCCTTGCTATTTCTACACTGACACCTGCTCACCCTCGCTATCTCTACGCTGACAGGCTTAGTGGCAGAATGGAAATAGCCCCACACTTCACTAACACAAATAAATCACCACCTCTTCACATGCATTCCTGGTTGGGGCCGGTGATCTGCATTGAACTACTAAGGAGCCCTGGCCGTGCTGTTAGGTAGATGAGGTAGATGTGGGACCACTAATTCAAGGTCAAAGGTTTGAACCCTCCAGCTTCTCCAATGGAGAACCACAAGGCTGTCTGCTCCTGGAACGGTCCAGAGCCTTAGAAACGCACAGGGCAGCTCTACTCTGTCCTAGGGGGTCACCGTGAGTCAGAATTGACATGACAACAGTGACTTCTATTCTTGAAACTCAAAGAAAGGTTGACGGTTGGAACTGACTCCCTGGCACCATGAAAAAAGCCTAGCAATCGGTTTCCATAACAATGACATCCAAGGAAATTCTACGAAGCCGTTCCGCTCTACGGAGAACGCCCGGGTCCCCACCAGTGGGAACTACCTTGATGGCAGAGGGTTTGCTTGTTTTGTCTTTTTGTCTCTACATGGATGGGAGTAAGTGAAAAAGCACAAAATCATAGAAACCTTTATGAAAGAAAGTTATCAAACTGTGAAGCTCTTGTCACCCGGACATGTGCTAACTCGGTACCCTTCTGAAGTTGCTGTTTCTCTCTCTACAACCCTCCCCTGAAGAACTCTGTGCTCCTCTGTGGGCCCCACATCAAACAGCAGTTCGGGCATCCTGAAGGGACTCACAGTACGTTCCCTTGAAATGGTCTTTTAACTCTGAGTACAAGAAGCAGTGGGAAGGGGCAAGAATGGGATGGAGGCTGTGTGGAGTCAGGATCCCGAATGAAATTCGCACAGGATGGCCCTTGCTACACTTGAAGAACGAGTACATGCTTTGTTGTGATGGGGGGAAATCCTCTGGATAATATTCCGGACTTTTTCTCACCAGTGTCCTTTTTATTTTCATTAAGCTTCTTTGTCAAAAGCCCCTGTGTTCTTTGATTGCCCTTTGAAATTCAAAATAAGAACCGTCGTCATAACCTGTGAGCAGACCTCTCTGCCTTGAATTTTCCTGGCCCAACAGATCCCCCTGGAAGCCACTGCCATGATTGGAACTTATTTTTGAAGGCATCATAATGAGATTAAGACAGGTATATTAGTGATAGTATTACTTGTCTGCACTCATCCACTAAGCTCACAAATGTATTTAAACATGTTTTATTTGGAACAAACTCATGTGTGTACAACCTGGAAGCCCAGATGCAATACTTTTTGACTTATCTTTTTATATGCAGTCCCAAAGTAACCAGGATGGGGACTTCATCGGGGAAGGAACTGGAATTAAGACAGGGGTCCTGGAGGGGATAGTGATAAATGCAAGAGCCCTGGTGGTGCTGTTTTAAAAGTGTTAAAGACTGCTAACCCAAGGGTCAGCAGTTCAAACCCAACAGATATTCCTTGGGACAAAGTTGAGATTGTCTCCCTCCGCAATGATTTACAGTCTGGAAAACCCTGCTGATCAGTGGTTCTCAACCTTCCTGATGCCGCGACCCTTTCAGACAGTTCCTAATGTTGTGGTGACCCGCCCCCCCAAACCATAAAATTATTTTCGTTGCTACTTCATAACTGTAATTCTGCTACTGTTACAAATTGGGCGACCCCTGTGAAAGGGTCATTCGACCCCTAATGGGGTCACGAGCCACAGGTTGAGAACCGCTGCTCTAGATGGCCGCCAAGAGTCTAAATGGACTCAATTGCAGTGGTTTTTGTGTTTGTTTGGGTGAGTGATAGAAAAAGGAAAGTTTGAATGGTCTGGCTCCAAATAATTTCTGATCCTCAATTTAAAAATTACTATCTGTTTATGAGAGCCACTTTGGTGGTGTTGTGGGTTATGCATTGGGCTGCTAACCGAAAGGTCAGCAGTTCGAAACAGCCACTGCCTGGGAGAAGATGAAGCTTTCTCCTCCTGTGGAGATGTCCGGCCTCGCAGCTCACAGGGGCAGTTGTGTTCTATAGGGTCCTCGCAGTTGGACTCGTCTTGGAACAGTGACAGTGAGCACATTTATGAGGAGACATCACTCATCATGATCAGTGGAAAGTGAATCTTAATTTCATTCTCTAGGGAAGTACAGGATCTCAGAGTTCCCTCGGGACCTCTGCGGGGCACTTGTTGAGAGGGCGGGGTGGCACAAATCGAACTCAGGACCTTGGCCTTATCCATTCTGGACTGGCTCGTTCATCCTTGGCTAGATCAGATGCCATCAACTTTTGAATATTTCCCTCAACTATCACCAAGACAGGAAGCATCATCATTAAACACTGCCAACCGATTTCAGTGTTTTATTGGATGTTTAACCAAAATCAATAATATGATGAATAAACGCATGCAAGTGTGCACTTTGGAGGACCCAGTTGAGGAGTGCCGTATTAAGTCTTCATTTTCACAGAGCTCACTCATTTTCAAACGAGTTCATCTCCTGAAGTAGCTAACTGGAGCTCTGAAACCGTGAAATTAGGTGGTGTTTGTTTGTTCTATTTCTTAATGTCTTTTGCCCTCTAGTGGTGAAATCAAGTCACCAAATGTATTAAGTGCAATGGAGAGTACTTTGAAGGTGATAAGGTTAAAAAAAATTTTTAATATATAGCTTTGAAAATAAATTCCAGTTTTTTTTGGTACCTCCTGATATATATGTAGCCACACATACATATACATATATGCACATGCTTGAAATATTTCCAGTAAATTATTTATGATACTTTATTTGTTTCTTGTAATAAATGTCACGTAATTGAAATTCTCCAAAACATTTGTCAAATCTGTGATTCCATTCTTGGAAACATTTTTCAAACTCATCTGTTTGGATGGCTGACAGCACCTCCCTCATTTTTTCTTCACCCCTTCTACATTGTCAATTTGCTGTTCTTTCATGTCCCTCTGCAGTCTCAGAAACAAAAACAAAAAAAAAAGTCCCATGGAGTGAGGTCAGGTGAGTAAGGTGTGTGGGGCAAGAGAAGAATGCTAATTTTGCCAAAAATTGGTGCAGTGAAATGGCTGCGTGAGCAGGCGCAGTGTTGTGGTAGCAAAACCAGTCCCCCGTCGTCTGTCTGCCACAAATCAGGTTATAGTAGTTATACAATTGTCAATTTGAGAGGATTATGAGTGAAGGGGTGGAGTCTAATCTGTCAATTGGATCATAGCCAATGAGGCTCCTGTGTGGGCAAGGCCTTCTCCTGAGAATTTGGGAAATCTGGTATTTCCTCTTTGGAGCTAAGAGAGACTCTGCTCATCCCCTAGGAGACAGAGCAGCTGACAAGACACATGGACCCATCCTGATGCAGAGACCCCTGTCAGCGCTGAGATGTTTCCAATGATACTGGATCCAAGATTTTTACCCACTGAAGTGTGAGATTCCACATTCGGCATCATTGCATGTATTTTGTGATTCTGAGAACTTTATAGATTGGTATCGGACATATGGGCTAATATCGGACTTATGACCTTGGACTGGACTGGGTTGGGATGTTTTCTCAATGTTCAATTGCTCTTGTATATAAATATCTTTCTTATACACATGGGTGTCTCCATGAATTTGTTTCTCTAGTCAACCCAGACTAACACACAGGTCTTTTTGCCCCACACTGTGCACAATCTTTTTAGAACCTCTAAATAGAAAACTTGTCTGACCTGGTGGAACGAACTCCAAATGCTATTCTGGTTGGCATTTTCATCTGCTCGGGAAGTTCATGGAAGCTCAGAATAAGGTTTGTCATCATTCAACATTTTACCTTTTTTGAAATGAGAAAACCACTACATTTGAGTTTTGCCCATAACACTGTTCTTGTAAGCTGTGTTCAACCTCACAACAGTTTCTGCAACATTTTTCCAGAGCAGGAAACAGAATTTCACAGCCGCATGCTATTCTCTTAAATCGACCTTCACAAAAAAATGAGGTTCCAGAAAAACTACTTTTATGAAAAAATTCACTGTGACCTGCGAGAAGCTTCCCAGGGGACACCATTGGGTCCACTAACTCAGAGTGAGTTGCTCAATGCTTGCCTCGTGGGGAAAATGGGCACTCTGAAAGCTCTGTCCAGCGGGGCTTTTTAACCTCTTGGGGTGGGGGAGTGGGTAACCCCTCGTATGTGTGTGTGGATATATATATATGCATATACCTAAGTGTATGTATACATACAAATGTGTGGCTGTATGAAAATTCAAGAAAAAATAGAATTAAAAGCTAATGATGTGTTTCTGTAAAATGCTTGAAGTCCCCTCGTGTGTGTGTCTACCTTATTTGTTTACAGAGTAGTGATGGGTCTGTTGGTTTCATAGCAGCTTTCCTTTGAAAGAGCAGAGATGCCAAGCCTTTACCTTTCTACCTTCCCTTTCGTAGATGCAATTAAAATATAACTTCATAATTGCACATGAGTATCTGATAGCTGTGGTACACATCTTCTTCATTGAAAATCTATATCTGACAGCCTGGGCAGAAATAGAGAGCTCTAAAATCTGTTGCTTAGAGAAATATATATATATATATATTGGGATATAAAGAAGACACTCAAAATTCACCTGGGTAAATTATCGGTAAGGATTAATTTAGAGAAGAAATTGTGTTATTATCCACTTCATAATCTCTGAAAATGTGAGCAATAAAAACATTTTATTCAAAATATTTTGTTTTGAGAATATATAAGTTTGTCTCTTTAAGTTAAGATTAAGTTTTGGTAACAATAGTAGGCTGAAAAATGAAAACACTCGAAAATTTAAAAACATTATTTAAAACTAATTTAACAGTAATAAAAAGTAAAATATAGTATGAAGAACTTTCATAGACCATTTACTCAACTTTCCAAGGGTTAATCTCTTACTTAACCACACCTTATCTTTAAAACCACATTTTAAAATCAGTAAATAAATACTGATTCTATACATGAATCCATACGTCTCACTCACCTTTTACTAATGGTCCTTTGAATGCCCCTTTCTCTAGCCTAGGATTAAGTTTATGATCAAACTACATATATTTGTTAAAACACCATAAAACCCACAATCTATGCTGAGTATCTCAGTGCATCTGAAAAGGTAGTCTATGGTGTTGATATATCTTATTTTGGGCAAGGTTAACATTGACATTTGGCTAGGCGAGTGTCTGCCAGGTGTCTTCCCACTGAAAAGTAACTGATTTTCTTTTTTCTTAGTAAACATCTTCAAGATTAAGTAAATGTTTTTTTCCTTAGTCTATGTTTGCCCACTATCATCAAGTATTATTCCTTTTAACTTACTAATTAGAATTCTACTGTAAAGAAGAGGTTTCTTGCCTATAGTTTATATATATGTGTGTGTGTGTGTATATATGTACCTCTGGATATTTATGTTAATCTACAAATATATAATCTAATTTACCAGCATTTACATTTTGTCTCAATTTGTTCCAGCTTTCACCACTCATCCCTTCAGTTTTGTTTGCACCATTGTTGGAGCACTCCGTTTCCTCTACATCAGGCACTGCGAGATGTCCCGGCAATCTGGCACTTTTCCTGACCTAGCCTCTGGGTTCAGTCACTTTCCCCAGAATCCCTGTTTATTATTATTATTGTTAGAAACTGAATCTAGAAGCCAAAATCAAGTGTGTTCATTGCTGCTGGTGTCTTTGCTTCTAGATCCACTCAGTAGAGACACATAGAAAAAACAATACATACATACACACATGTAATTACATAGACACATACACACAATTATGTATCTATGTGTCTGTCTACCTGTCTGTCTATCTAGCTATCCATCTATTATGTAAGGAGACCTGTGGTGTAGAAGGCATACATTGGGCTGCTAACTACTAGCAACTGATTGATGGTAGTGCTTTTGCTGTTGGTCAGCATCTATTTATCTATCCATCATTGTTACTTTCTTACATTGGGTTGAATTTTTACCAGGTTTTTATTATATATACATATATATATATATATATCATATCGAGTTGATTTGACTTAGAGTAGATATGCGCTTGAGTGGGGGGGCGCTGGTGGTGCAGTCATTAATTGGAACCCATCAGCCCTTCTGTGGGAGAAAATATCGCAGCTCTCCTGGAGTTCTTGGCATTCCTCCTAGGAGATCCTCCATTTGGTGCTTATTTGCTCAGTGCCTATCTGTTCTTTTCTGTCTGAGACGTGGTTATGTTTAAGGCACACTCTGTACTATAGGGTGATAAGAGTCAGAACCCACTGCATGGCAGTGGCCTACACTGATAGGGCAGCCTTAGCACAGCAAAGAAAGTCTATCTGTGAAAGGAATTACATTCTCAGGTATAGTAATTGGGATTCCAATGCCTATTTGTGGGAGTGAATACAATTTAATCCATCATGTCCCTCCTGCTAGTCTATCTAAATTATGTATTTGTATTTGGGGGCAAAGAGTTTAACTCAGGGAATAGTTCCCTCCCCCATCCCACCACCCCTTCCACTCTGTTCTGTTCATCCGAATCCCTGCATGATCTTTTGCTATCTTCATGCATGATATCCTGAGATGGCCTCTGAAGTCAGGTGGGACATACCTAAGGTTGCAATTTGGATCTTCGGGACTTGAGTTAATGTTATATATATTGAACTTCAATGTGCATCTGAGCAGTTGGTAGACTGTTCTGGAGTCCGCCCTGGCCTCGGTCTGACTGACAATATTAAGTTTCTCTATTGTCTTTTACCACAGATGTGGCAATTTGATTCCGGTGTGGTCATTCATGTTCTTGAAAAAGGCATTTCTAATTACTAAATTTTTGGTCCTGCAAAATTCTATCATGATATCTCCTGGTGTTGTTTCTATCACCAAGGTTGTGTTTTCTGAAAACTGACCCTTCTTTCAACTTCCAACTTTTATATTCCAATAACCAGTAATTATTAATATATCTTGATCATATATTTGTTCAATTTTAGACTGCCAAAATGGTGAAACATTAAAATTTCTTCATCTTTTGTGTTAGTATTTGGTGTGTAAATACCTGCAGGAACCAAATGGCCATGGAAAAGATAGGAGAGAAAGAAAAGACAAAAATGGATGGCAGAGGAAACTGAAACCAGCTCTTCAATGTAAAGTGCATGGAACCAATGATGAAGTAAAGGACTGCACACACGGCGCTAAAAGGCTGGAGAGTGGCAAACAGTATTATAGAAAATGGGGGGGGGACCCTGAATTAAGAAAGCCACAGGGAAGAACCCGCCCAGCAGTTCTCAAGTTGGAAGAACAGAGGCAAAATTCAAGGCTTGAGTGTAATGCCGAAAGCTCTAGGGCCAAACTAATGAACGACACAGGGAGCATCAACAGAAGATGCGGAGAATATACAGAGTCACTGCGCCAAAATGAATCTGTAAATGGTCAACCATTTTAGGCAGTTACCAAATGATCAAGAACCAGTGGCACTGAAGGAAGAAATCATTAAGAAACGTCAACAACATGGTGCAACACTGCAATGCTCACCAGTCTGTGCCAACAACTTTGGAAGGCAGTGGCTTGGCTTGGCCGACTACCTAGAAGAGATCCGTATGTGTGCCCATTACAAATGATTGTGCAGATTGTTAAACAATGTCACTATATCATACATAGTATAATTTTGCTGAAAATTATTCTAAAAGCTATTGCAGTAGGGCATTGACAGGGAATTGTCAAAAATCGAAGCCAAATTGAGAAGAAGACTGGAATGAGCGATATTATTACTAATATGAATCCTGGTTGAAAACAGAGACTACTAGAAAGATGTTTACATGAGCTTAATTCATTATGCAGCTGTGACTGTGGCTTTCCATGAATAACTCTTTACAGGAATACAAAGCCCCATATGTCTCCTATGGAGCTGCTGGTGGTTTTGAACCATTGACCTGGAGGTTAGCAGTCCATGGCATAACCACTCTGCTACAAGGCTTCTACGGAGATTGAGTTGGTAGAAACATAAGTGTAAATTATAATCCCCAAGTAAAGCACTATGACAGTAAATTTAAAGACATGTACAGAGAGAGTTCTCCCTGTGGCACAGTTGAGAGGAGGCTATCCTGATTGAAAAACTGTGTTCTGAGCATCCCTGAACCTGAATGGTTGCCTGTTGTTTCATCAATAATCATGAGAAAAAACTGTTAAAGAGTAAAGATGTCACTTTGGGGGGTAAGGTGTATCTGACCCAAGCCATGGTGTTTTCAACACAGGCATGAGAAAACTGGACAATGAATAAGGAAGACTGGAGAAAACCCACCAGTGGGATTGCTGAATTTCAAGCTAAGCGTGTATGTAGCTTGCTTAGGCTTGATCAGAGTTCCATCTAAAGGTCTGTACTGGTTTGCATTCCCACCAGCAATGTATAAGAGGGCCCGTTTCCATACTGCCTTCACTGAAAAATAGGTCATGGTTTTTAATGCTTTCCAATCAGTAATAATACCAGAATACGTTTGTAACATACCTCTCACTAACTATGTTGAACATCATTTCTTATCTCTTAATATGAGTGTGGAGAGAGAGACAGAGAGAAGGAATGAGAGAGAGAGAGTTCTCTGCATAGTTTTTGTATTCCCCCTAAGTATTCCTGTTCATGTCTTTTCCCAGTTTTCTGAGGTTTGATCATTTTCTCCCTAATTTTAAAGAATTCTTTATATATTAGCATTATATAGTTATATCTATATTGCAAATATTTTTTCCAAATGTCTGTTTTCTTTAACATTTTTCATGGAGTTTTTGCCATGGAACTTTAAAAAATTACAAGTCAGCTTCTTATTTTCTTTTTTATTATTGCCTCCTATTTTAAATATTAGTTAAGAAATCTTAATCTATACAAACATTACAGAGGGATTTATCTAAGTATTTATAGAGGTGTGTATGTTCTTTTACACATTTAGGTACCAGTTATATCTGGAGTTTATGTTTTATGATTATGTGTAGAATGGGCTTTCAATTTAAATATGCTTTATCCCAAATGACTATTCAAACATCAGCTATTAAAATAATAAATTTTGCTCCAATAACTTGAGATATCATCTTTATATGTACTTGAGTACATATCATATCTATACATGGGAAACGGAAAGAGTTCTCCCAAATTGTCTCCCCCAAATATATGTCAAACCTAGCTGCTGGCTACACATGGCAAATGATTGTACACTAGTTGATCAACTAAAGTAGGTCAGGTTATTCTCCCTGGGGGTTATCAGCCATCTAGAGCAATCAGACTGATAGTTTGTCCCACCCTAAGTCGGGCTCACTCCCTTCTGATAAGGTTAGTAGATTGTTCCCATGAAGGAGAGCCCAGGGAGGCCAAATCCACTCCAGGATGACCAAGGTTAGTCTGCCATATTGAGTCTAGGGTTTGCCCATCTTGTCACAAGTATACCCCTAGTCCCTCCCCTTCCTATTACATGTACACCCCTAGCTATTCCCCTTCCTGTCACACACTTACGACTATTGTACATCCCCTTCCTGTGTGCCTATCATACAGTCCCTTTCTGTGACATGTGTGGTTACCGTTAATCATGCCCTTATGTATATATAGGCCTTGGCCAGAAATAAAGAGACTTTCCTGCCCTCTCTGCCTGCACTGTGCATGGACCTGGCTGGTGAGATCATGGCTGTTCAGGAGATGAGCATGCTACTACGAAATGTGTCTGATTTCTTTAATTTACTCTCTCCTATCTCTCTTATACTCTATGACTTTGCTACAAGCTTACCAAACCCGTTGTGAGGGACTAGCTTTCCCCACATCTATATGTACTTGAGCATCTTCCTGGGCTTTCTGTTCTAGTCTCCTCATCTATTTTTTTATTAATGACCCAATATAGCTCTGTTTTAATAATGGGGATTTTCCTAGTAGGTTCTAATATGTGATAGAGCTAGTCCTTCTTAGACTTTTTCACTTAGTTTATTTTCTGATGATTTTTGCATGTTTTTTTTTTCAAGATAAGTGTACACATAATTTTCTAAGGCTCTGACTTGTCTAGCTTCATAAATTAGCTATTGCCACATTCATTGAGACTATTACATTAGGAGAACTGGCATCTTTATGATATAGAATCATGCTATCTAAAAGTTGGGAAGCTATCCAAAAGATGATTTTACCTTAATTTAAACCTCTGTATATTTTTAAAGAACCATTGTTTCATAATAGACTTGTTATATTTCTTGTTAAATTTACTCCAAAGTATTTCATTTTCTTGTTGCTACTGTAAGAAAGGAATTTTACCACCAACATTATGTCTTTTGACTTGTTATTGTTGTTACATATGAAAAATAATGATTTCTGGATAACAGTATTTTATCCTGCTACTCTTATAACATATTATATTCTGTGATTTGAGTCACTGCACTTTCTTGATGGGAGCCAGAAATTCATTTATATTGTGCTAGGCCTTTGAGATTGATTCATTTATAATGATGAACCAAAAACCCAAACCTATTGCCACCAATCAGTTCAAACTAAGAGTTTCTGAGACGCTGAGTCTCATTGTAGCAACTTCATTTTTCTCCTACCAGTTTGGACTGCCATCCTTGAGGTTAATTACCAACACGTTAATCCACAGCATCACCAAGGTTATGTATCGCTAACACAAAGTGGATAAACTTTGATTCCTTCTTAAGGGAAACAAGACCAAACAGTACAAATTTCCCCCATGTCACAGAGCTAGCAATAGAAAATGCTGACTTTTTGTATCAAGATTCTGTGTTCTTTTATTTAAAAAGTGAAAAGACAGCAAGAAAAGAATTAGAAATCATATACCCAATGACCAGCACTTGTCTGCCAGTTTGTTTTGCAGTGGTGGCTTGTGTGTCGCTGTGATGCTGGAAGCTATGTCACTAGTATTTCAGATGCCGCAGGGTCACCCATGGTGAGCAGATTTCATCAGACTGGGAAAAAAGAATAGGTGGTCCACGTCTGAGGCTTAGTCCCTGAAAACCACGTGAGTGACAGTGGAACTTTGTCTCATAGAGTGTCCGAAGCTGAGCCCCTCAATTTGGGCGGCACTCAAAAGTCACCTGGGGAAGTGCTGACTCCTCAAAGGGGGGTCCAAGTTCATGATGGGGGGGAAAACTCTTGGGGACTTTATTTGCTGATAGGTCTCAACTCAAAATGAGAAGAAATAGCTACAAACATCCGCTGACAACTGTAATATGGAATGTACAAAGAATATATCAAATACATTCAGAAGTCATCAAAAATTAAATAGAAGGGATAAAGACCCATATCCTAGGCATGAGTACCCTGAGTTGAACTGATGGTAACCATTTTAGATTGGTTTACGATGCTAGGAATGATAATATCAAGAGAATTGACATCACATTCATCGTCATAAAGAACACTTCAAGATCGAGAAGTACAATGCTGTCTATCATAGATAGTAATTACATGCCTACAAAGGAGTACAGTTAACAAAACTATTATTAACTTTTAAGCAATAACTAAAGTCAACGACGAATAAGCTTGAAGAATTCTACAACTTCAGATTGAAATGAACCAAACATGCATTCAAGATTCATTAATAATTACTGGTGATGGGGATGTGAATCTTGGAAACAAAGTATCAGAAAATGTGGTTTTGTTGAGAATTTAATCAGAATTTAAAGACTATTTCAAGCATAGATTTAACACATGAAACACTCATGACAGAAGGACTGTGAGATGGGATTAAAACATACATGAAAAAACAAAATGTCATTGAAAAGACAGGAACTAAAGAAAAGACAAAAATGGGTGTCAGAAGAGACTCTGAACTTGCTCTTGAACATGGAATAACTTAGACAAATGGAGGAAATGATGAAGTAGAGAAATTGAACAGAAAATTTCAAAAGGCAGCTCTAGAAGACAAAGTAATACATTATAATTAACTGTGAAAAAATAAACAAAACTGAGGTTAAAAAGCAAAAGATGAAGAGCACATTCACTCAATATTTCTCAAGCTGAAAGAACTGAGAAAAAGTGCAAGCCTCAAGTGGCAGTAGTGAACGATTACATAGGCAAAAATATTGACTGATGTAGGCCAATCGAAAGAGTGACTGTCAACATTTATGAAAATGATGCAGGATTGGGCACTGTTTCGCTCTATTGTGCATATAGTCTCTATGTACTGAAACCAACTGAATGGCATGTAACAGTAACACCATATCTAATAAAAGCCTATATGGTGTGCAAAAAGCAAGGCGGCACTTTGATCTGGGTTCCTGAGCCCCACCTGGCCTGACCCTTACTCTCAATGGCTAGAGAATCCCCATGGTAACTGATCTTTACTGGCTTAGCTGTATGAACCCCACCCTTCAGTTGATCTTTACCCAGATTGACTGTGTCATTTAGTGTTCTGGTATTTCTATTATTCCTCAGGATACCCAAAATTTGTTATGGTTCACAGCATTGACAGCCCTTGCATAGTCAATAAAACACAAATGAACATCTTTACTTACCCATCAAGGGGGGCAAATTGAAATCACAGTGAGTAACTACATCACCCCATTAGAAAAGCTACTATCAAAAACATGAAACACAACAGTTTTGGAGAGGTTATGGGGAAACTGAAACCCTCACCCACTGCTAGTAGGAATGTAAAATGGGAGAGTGGGTGTGGAAAAGAGTTTGGTAGTTTCTTAAAAAGATGTACATGGAACTTCCCCATGGTCCAGGAATCTCAAACCTACCCACATACCTAAAAAGAGTGAAAGCAAGAATGTAAAGAGAAACACTAATGTTCATATTTTACAATAGCCAAAATGTGCAATACTTCTGACAATAGCCAAAATGTGAAACAACTGAAATGTCCTTCAACAGATGATTGTATAAATAAACCTGATGAACCCACAATGTGATATTATTCAGCCATAAAGAGAAATTGTCCTAAAGCTTGCCACATCACGAATAAATCTGGAAAACATGCTGAATGAAACAGCTCAGTTGTACAACAACAAATACTGTATTATCTCAATTATGTGAAATAAACACAGATAAGGAAATCAAAGATTATCAGTGGGTACCAGGTAGCAAAAACAGTTAAACACTTGAATGCGAATCAAAAGATTTGCAGTGTAATGTTATCCAGAAGCTTTGGGGATATATGCCTGCTGATTTGTCGGTATAAAGATTAGAGCCAAGAAAACCTTTGGGACAATTCAACTATGTCATATTAGGTTGCTATAAGCCAATAAGCAATCCAATAGCACACAACAACAGCAGAAGTGGTGGTGTGGGGGGAGGATGTGAAGAGATGGAGTTATTGATTGGGAATATTAAGTTTATGTTAATGATAGTGGAGTGATTTAGAACAGAACAGAATAATGGTTGCACACATGAGGAATTTAATAAATGCCAATGGATTATGCACATGGAAAATGTTGAATAGGCAAATGCCTTGGGGGTGTATATGTCCAACATAATAAAATATAAATATGTGAGTCTATGATCTTAACCAGTACATGACATCTTAAGTTATGGCATCCCCTGAGATTCTCTATTGAGTTCCACTTGATAAACAAAGCAAGCTGATGTCTAGATCTTATTTTCCTGGCTTATTGGTAGCCTTGTTATTAATATAGGGAATGCAGTGATAGATATTATATGGATGTGTAGTAGAATTAGAGCAGATCACCAAGCGCTATAGGTGGAATAATGAGTAAATTTCACTGCACTTTTTAAATATAGAAAATAAAACAATAGTTTATTGGTTGTAAAATCCAGAAAAGCTCTGGAATTTCCAACTTTTTCCAAGTGAGCAACCAGTGTAAGTTTCCAATGATGAAAATATTTAGATGTCATTCCCCATCTTTAAATTTTTCAATGGATTCCTGCTGGTCTCAAAATGACAGCAAAGCACCTTCTTACTGACTGCTTTTCTCTGCAAACTCATCGCCACCCCTACCGGATTCCACATCAGCGCTCTAGCCTTAGTAAAATGCCTGCATAAGTAGTTCCCTTTGAGTCCCAGTTAGCTGGCCCCTCCAGGATGACTTCCTAATCTCCTCCATTCTATATCCCTTCTATGGATTTATAGGACCTTGTACACACTTTTGTCATGTTGTCTGGGGGATTAAAAAAGGTAGTAAACGCTATTATCTCAAATTGTCATTGCTTACTTGGTAGTCTGTCTTGTAAGCCCTGGAAGCAGCGACCATGGTATTTAATTTTGATTCTGATCCTATTGCAATGCTTAACACATAAACTTAAAAATCTCACTCCCATTGAGTCAGTTATAACTCATAACAACCCTACAGGACAGGGTAGAACGAATCCTGTGGGTTTCCAAGACTGTAACTCTTTATGGCACTAGAAAACCTCTTTGTTTCATGGGCAGATAGTGGCTTCAAACTGCTGACCTTGTGCTTAGCGTCCTGCGCTCAACCCATTATGCTACCAGAGCTCCTCTTAGTAGCACTTAGTAATATATGCTTGTAGAGTGAGTGAATGGATATTGGTTTTTAACCTTTTTTGAGTTCATAATATATTTGTGTCTCATCCTTGGAATGCTCTCTTCTTCCCTGGATCAGGAATGGATTTATTGTATTGTTAGGATTCTCACCATCATGAGAGAGGGGTTATTAATCTCTTAGAAGCTCAAAACAAACCTCAAATCAGTTATCCAAAATCGTTTAAGTAAAATAATCATCTGGCATTTTTTTCCTCGTTATTTTCTTCTCTGGATGGGAATGGTTCATATTAATGGTTGCAATGAAAAGTTGCCATCATTTTATAAAAAGCAAACCTGAAAAAAAATTTTTAACATCTGACTCATTTCCAAAGGGGATCATTTTCTATCAAAAGTCTAGTCCAAGTCTTATAATAAGTATTTTACACGTATCAAACTTATTTTCTGAATTACTTTTCCTGACATTTGGCAGTAAAAAGAGCGAGTGCTTACTGATGTCCAATATGTGCTAGGCACTGTTCTAAGCATACAGAAATCGATATTAATCCCCCATTTTGCAAATCAGTAAACTGTGGCATTAGAAGGGCAAACTGATAAGAGGAAGTAAGATAGGAAGTCAAGCAGAATGCTTCCAGCCAATATTCTAAAGCTACAATAGATCCTCAGCTTCATGCAAATTTCACCCTTAATCCTCCTACTCCTCTTGGAATATGTAATGTTATTTATCTACAACACTAAGATACCAAGATCTTCCCTGGGGAGTACTATCTTATCTATTTAGCTTCCACCATGCTTAGGATGAGATACATTGCATGAATATTTCATGAACACTTCTCCATTGCTTTGCACCCTGATTGCTTTGCTTCTTCCCCGCTGCTCTTCTCACACACGGCCATTAAGTCAGCTCTAACTCATAGCTACCATATCAAACAGGGGGGAATGGCCCCTTGGGTTTCTAGGGGATAAATCTTTACAGGACCAGAGAGTCTCCTTTTTCTCCCATAAAGTGGCTGATGGTTTTGAACTGCTGACCTTGTGGTTGGCAGCCCAAGTCAGAATCCAGCATGCCACGAGAGCTCTTATCCTGTGCTTAGGAAATTGTACACAGAGGTTTTAACAAGTTGGGACAAAAGAGCATATTCCGAAAAGCTCAGCATTTGTTTGTCCTTGTCCAAGAGATGAATTTATGATTGGGATTATGATAGATGCAATAGAAACTCAAGAAGGGAGGGGGAAATTTCGATGACAGCACACATCCACAGGCTTTCTTCCCTCCCAGGCTCCCAGATGGATGTAATGACGCCTTAATGGACACAAACTAAACTGAGCACCCTGTGTCCTGCTTACTTCAAACCAGCACTGGTTTCCAGAACATTGATTTAACTTGCTTTTCTAGATTCCTCTCCTGAGAGAGGTGGCTCTTCTATGTAGGAAGCTTGTTGCTATTAATTATGAATTGAATTGTGCCCTCCCCGAAAAGCTATGTTGATGTCCGAAGGCATGTACCCGTCAATGTGACTCAGTTAAGGACTAAGGGGCTTCTCCTGTTATAAGGAACCCAGAGGATATAATGGGCTGCTAATCCTATGGAGTTCCTAACAGAAAAGCACCCGTGTGTGCCCACCAGCTGTCTATAGGAAATATTTGAGATTTTCTGGTCCCATAGATATTAACTGTCTTGGAAAACCTAGAGATCAGTTCTGTTCTGTCCTTATAGGGTAACTCACTATAAATAGGAATCAATTTGATGGCAGTGGTTTTGTTCAGTTTTTTGCATTTGTTATGTTAATGAGTAGGATTAGACATAATCTTTTTTTTAGTAGCATTTGACAATGGAGAGTCAAAGGAGACACAAAGGAGAAAGAGACTATGTGATGGACCATCGATAAGCCAAGGAATGTCCAGGAATACTAATAAGCAAGGATCTTTGCCTAGAACCTGTTCTTTGAGGGCGCCATTTTTTGCTTGTTTGTTTTATGGTGAGTGGCACTCGTTAACTAAGAAATCATTGTGTATATATGTGTGTGTATATATATATATATAAAGACATCACTGTATAATAGCCCAACTGAGTTCATCTTAAGTCTCAAAACAAGCTCCAACTCAGCTTGTGCTTGCCACCTCTTTTGTAATCCGAATGCCTTCTCCACTGGTGTGCCTCTCAATGCTGGGGAGGCTACAAATAGTCCCAGGTGGGGTAAAACAATATTTCTATCTTTATCAAAACGTCTTCTCTCTTGGACTAAACCCTAGAACCTTTGTCAGACTACCTTCCCTTTTTATTAGTAAGTATCACTTTTCCTGGTCATTATGGATTACAAAATAATATATGTTTCCATAAGACTATTAGCTTACACAAATACACTTTCAGGTGTTTAGCATTTCAAAATCTTTTCACCACAAAGATATTCTCTATTAGTATTTTGGTGTCTATACCGATGAATGGAAGATCAATCGATTGGAAGAGAGATATCACTGCCATCCATGTGAACATATGAGTCTAGTTTATTTCTGCTGAATATTATTTCATGGGTGTTTTCCAGCTTATTTTGACTTTTTAATGACCTTTAAAAAAAGAACTTTATAATAATGTCTGTTGTATGACTCTATAATACTTCATTTAGCAATCTGACACTGTCGGATATTTCGATGCTCTCACTGAGATACATAGCAGATTGCACTTCTCAACTCTGTCTGACGAGAGGAAGGACAGCAGGCTCTACATGAAGCAGAGGAAGACCTCCTGAAGAAATAAGGCAGCATTCGGCTTCCCAATGAAATCCAGGGCTTTAAATTTTTGCTTACTTATTTCAGAGGATCTGGTAGTCTTTTGTTCTGTTCTATTTAGGCAGTTATCCACAACAGCATTTATTTTCTGTTGGGAGTATCTTTGGTTGAAGAATCTAGGTGCTTGTCTGAGCTTTATCAGGATAATTTAAGGTCAGTACGGTTTTGTTCAGTATCTGAAAGGCCTCATCATTAACCAAGGGCAGGCAGGGATTTTGTCTATCTCATTTTCTTAGCCAAGCGCAAATATCATATATACAACTTTACATATCATATTTTGGCTGTTTGCCAAGTGTGGGTGAACTAAAGAAAAGGAAAATTGGAAAGTAAAACCAAAGGCTGTTCTTTGAACCTTAGCACAAGGACATTAACTGTACTTATGCAGATAAATTACCTTTTCTCTTATACTGTGCAAACCAAACACCTGTTTTGAGATATATTTACTGAAGGAAAATTGATGACTAATTTGGCAGGAAAAGCAGCATGAACTAAAGGAAATTAGATTCGTCTTAAAAAGAAATTAGACTGGGGAGGTGTCAAGAGAAGTAAAATAAAACTTCACTTCAACTTCCTGTGCAATGGAGCAAAAAGGATTGTATAACATGGAAGTTAAAATAGCATATCCTATTTTATACCTGTTAAATTGGAAAGAATTTGCATACCAAGTCTGGTCAGAGGCAGAAAGCAAGGTAGGGCCACTTAAGAGGACATTCTCTGGCGGTGTCCATCAAGGTTCCTGTGGCGGCATACCACAGTTAATCAGTGTTCTCCACGCTGGATCTGAAGTTTCAGGAGAAAACACAAAAGGCCTTTTTTTAACCCCCCTCTCTAAGCCTCCTTTGGGGCATGTTAGCCCCGTGGGCCTCCTGTGCACCTCAGTCTGCCTCTTTGCTCTTCTTCCTCACCTAGGACAAGGACAAAGGGCACCCATCTGCAGTCAGTTCTCTTAATCCCACCCACATGAGTCACGGACCTTCCAAACCCACATGGATTTGCTTTAAAAAAACGTAACGTGCAGACTGCGTTTTCGCAGACCACTGCTCTCACCCTCTTGGTGCTCGTCCGTTGTGTGTTTCTTCCAGAGCTGTTCCTCCGCAAACAACGACGGGGTTTGCTGGCATTTCCCTGAAAGTGCCTTCAGAAAAGCTGCCCGAATCTGCAGCCAGTTTCCTGTTGGGCTGACGTTTTGCAGAACACACACTCTGGTGTGCAGAAGGAGGGCAAGGTGTTTGAACAAACAGGAAGCACTTGTGAATGTGTGACCTTATTCCTGGAGGCAGTAGGCTCCCTTTGAGATGGCTGCAAGGCTTCCTGCTGGGCTGCATACGAGAACTTGTCAAAGACCTTTAAGTGCTTTAAAGACCATGAATGCAGCTTCCAGATGGCAAGGTTGTTTAGAAAGTCAGGTGTATCTGTGAGTACTGTGGAAATTCGCAACATCTTTACTTTCCTCATTTAAGGTTCTTCTTTTTTTTTTTTTTTTTTTTTTACCAGGACTAGAATTGAACATGAAATCAGGCTCGTAACCTCCATGGGGATGTTGTTTGGGGTAAGTGATTTAAATGATAAATTCTTCATTCCTGGATTCATTTCGTAATTTAGAAACTAGTTTTGCATTGGAAGCAAAGTAACTGGCTGCATGGCAGTATCTGTTCATGGCCCTAAAATTATGTAGAGGAGTGTTTCCCTACCCTTCTATTACGTCCACATCTCTGTGGGATTCAGTTATGTGTTTGATTGAATGTCAAAGAAATACATTTGATTTATGTCAAAGAAACAAATCCTCTCTTCTGTAGTGAGTGTTTCCAACCAGCGCCAGTGGCTGGGTAGCCCCGCTAGTGATAGTCCAAGGAGTGAAGTCCTGCCCAGCTGTGCCGTTTCATGCTGGATTAGTTATATTGAACTTCTTTGTCAGCAGTCAATACATTACCTATTTACTTGGCAAATAAACCCTTGATATAAAGATAAACTGGATTACAAAGTACTGTTGGATCATCAACGAGCCCTTATCACTTTTGGGGTGAAGCACCCCCGCAGCTTCTGTTTCATGATGCTTTATTATCATGTCTAGGCAGAGAATAGCATATGATAAAGAATGAATTCCCCTCCTTCACATACAGCTTGTAATACATATGGCAGTCACCTGAATGCATACGGCAGTCAACTTCCATAGAGATTGCAGCGTTGGAAACCAGGTGTAACCTAGGTAAGATGACTCTGTCCTTCAGGCTTGTTAATGACAACAGATTAGGTTTCAGTCTATCCTTTTCAGCTGTAACATTTCTACTTCTCTTTTGACAGCCTCTTTCCCTCTGAGCTTGTTTCCTTCAGAGAGAGATCTCAGAAAAGAGCCAGTGAAGGAGGTTGTCAATGTGATCAATTAATAGAAAACCTGAACACAGTTGATTCCCTTGGGCAGTGGTTCTCAACCTTCCTAAAGCTGTGACCCTTTAATACAGTTCATCATATTGGGGTGACCCCCAACCATAACATTGTTTTCGTTGCTACTTCATAACTATAATTTTGCTACTGTTATGAATCATAATGTAGTTATCTAATCTGCAGGATGTATTTTCATTGTTACAAATTGAGCATAGTCAAGCATAGGAATTAATCACAAAAAGAATATGTATTTATAGATTATGAAATATTTATTTCTAATGACAAATAAATGAAATTTTGTATTGAAGCATAGTGTAGCATGGGTAACAGTTTTCCCGCAGGGGTCTTCGTGTGTGGGAGAATCTGCCTCTGGGCGGACCTGCCTGTAGCCTTGTAGAGGAACAGTATCTCTGTTCCTAAGACCATTGGAAATATGTTTTCTGATGGTCTCCAGCGACCCCTGCAAAAGTATTGTTCAACACCCCCTCCCTCCCCAAAGGGGTCGCGACCCACAGGTTGAGAACCACTGTTGTAGGTATCTGAGTAAAGCATTTGATAGTGGGTGACTGAGTGTGGGAGGTGGAGGTAAGTACAGAGCTTCCAGAAATTTCTCCAGCCCTTTTTCTCACTGTGGCTGACTTCCCAGGCCAGTCTTTGGGAACTGAGATGACTCACCTTCCTGTGTTAGGTTTTGAAGAAAACTATTTTCCTTGGATCACAGAGTCCTTCCAGTCACACCAGTGCCCTACACAGATATGTCCTGCATGTCAAAAGCAAAGCTTATCACAAGGTTAGAGAAACCTAGACGGTTGTCTCTGTGCCTAGATATTTCTGGCATAAAGAATATAAAAGAAACAAACAAACAGCTTGTTGCCAAGTTGATTACTATTCATGGCAGCCTTACGGGGGTCAAAGTAGACCTGTGATTCATAGTGGTAGCTCTATGGACTGAGCTGAAGTAGGTCAGGGCCCCCTTCCCAGAGGTCCGCAACAGACAGCGCCAGATAAGATAACCCGTGATACCAGACACTCCAAGTTCAAAGAAAGCTGCAAAGTCGACAAGCAATTCCTGGAGTGTCCAGACCTCACATGCTAATTGCCACACATTTCACCGCCCCTTTAAAAACCCACGTCCCCGGCTGCTGAACATGACTTCCCTGACCTGTTGGCCTAGGTCAGGGCATCTGGTCCAGGAGTTCCGCCTAATAAAGCTGTTTCTGTCTGTGCTCTTCCTTGGCTCTCCCATGTCCTGTCAGTTTCCTCTGTCGTCTCTCTGTGCCTCAGTTTCACCTTCACAGTACCATGGTTGACTTTTAAGAAGCAATTGGTCATGTCTTTCTTCTAAGGGGGCTTGAATCTCCACCTGCTTTTACTGAGCACCTGGGTGACAGCCACTGAGCCAGAGGCCACTGATATGAAGACAGATGTGGGGTACCTTCCTCCAAATCAAAGAGGCTTTCAGATTTTTATCAAGTGTGAGAAAAGGGAAGGGTCAGTCTTCTAAGGTTAGAATAAAATTCTAAAGTTATTAACTGGCTGCCAATCATACCTAAAAGGTCACATTCCATGTTGTGTAATTATTGAGAGCCCTGGTGAGATGGCAGACATAGATTCAAGATTGGTTTTTCCATTTATTAGAAAGGAGACTTGGATAAGTATTATTTTCAAAAGTAACAGTAACAGTAGCATTTTTCACCTACGGCTCTTGGGAAGATTAACTGAATTAACAAGAGGAAGGAAAGAGGGTGAGAGTCAGACTATTCGCTCTGAATACGGTGAAAACCTACTCGTTGGTTTGTTAAGCCCACTTTAATGTACTGTTTCCTATGTATCAGGCATTATAAGAAGCACTGGAGTTAAGAAGTTCACACCCAAACTTGGAGTGACCCTCTAGTCATTTCTACTGCTGTAGTGACCTGGGGGTCTGCATGGACCACATGGCTTTGCAGTGAGATGGAGGATGGGGACATCTGAACTCTTGGCCAACTGCTAAGTGGGGAAATACATCTTTATTATGGTTCAGGCTTGGGAAGTTATTTGTTGTGGCAGCAAGCATGGATTTCTCCAAATACAAGATTTTTAAACTATAATAACTGAAGATAGTTTCTGTTTAAGGGGAATGATAAACTCTCTTCTACATTCGCTATTTAGAGAGCTGGTTCAGTTCTGGGAACTGCACATTGAAAGAAGCAATTTTTTTTTTCAGAGAAGGAAAAATAAAACAACCACAAACACAATAGTATAATGAGAGAAGGAAAGCTCTCCCATATAGATACCATGGGGACAGGTTACAAACACTCTGGACACTTAGCCTGGAGGAAAGAATGATTGTAGAGCCCTGTAGGGTTGCACCAGGAGCCCTGGTGGCATAATGGTTATCTGTGGGACAGCTAACTCTGAGGCGTGCAGTTTGAAACAGCTAGCCACTCTGCAAGAGAAAGACGGGCTTGGCCACTCCAGTGAAGTTACAGTCTCAGAAGCGCAGAGAGAGGAGCAGTTCTAGTGTGTTCTCTCTGGGAATCTAAGTAGCCTTAACAGCAACAATGGCATAGTGGTCTTCAAAGGGCTGAGTTTGGTTTGGGGGCCGGGGGAGAAATTTTAATTTACCTGTTTTGTTGCAAGAGTCAGTATTTAAGAAAATGGATTGAATAAACAGGAAGATACATTCTGGTTTAATATCTGGGAGGACTTTTATTTTCTCACTGGAAGCTATATGAATTACTTCTTGAGGTAATAGGTGTCTTATCACTAGGACATTCTGAATGTTACCCTGAAAGCCACTCAGAGGGATCGTAAAAAAAAAAAAAAAAGAAGTCTACCAGATTAGTGAGAGGATAGAATTAAATGACTTCTAAATTTCTTTCTGTCTCAAATATTATGATTCTAAGAACTGTCAACATTCGGTTTACCATTTCCCTAAATTACACTTTTGCACATTTCAATTGGCTTAAAGAAAGACACCTTCTAATGCAGACCTATATGTATGCACTACCTGTAGCCTCGGGTTCTGCATACACACAACAGAATCACTTTGGATTTTGGCTGACTTTGCATTCCTTCTGCGATGGAATTCAAATGTCGACAGCAGCAAGCTGACAATCGAGCAGGACGTGGCGGCTTCTCTCAGGACATGCCGCTGAACAGGTGACTTCAATGAATGGAGCTGCTGCTTCCCCTGGGAAAGCAAAAGCAAGCAATCAAACCACCAGGGAAACGTGGACAGGCAGATGGGGTCAGTCTTGGAGTCTTTTGGAACATCGCCAACCATCCCACTAGGCCAGCACACGGAGGGTGAATTGAAAGGAGGGAAATAAAGCACTGTGTATTCTGTAGGCGTGTCTGCCTGTGACAAAAGAGACTTCCTTTCAAAGCTTTCATGCAGCGGGAAAGAACAAAACCATGGAACACAGAGAAGGCTGCTGCTATTTAGTGGGATGATAACTGAGATGTGCTAGAGAAATTATTGGCAAATTGAGAAGGAGCCTGTAAAACCCTGAGCAAACTCCTTCTGACAACGTTTAGCTGCTCCCCGTGTTCTCTGGAGCTTTTCCTCCTCCATGTCTGCTGGAGTGCAAAGCTGATTCTTTTGCTCATGTGAACCTCAAACACTGCCTCCCTCTTTTTGGAATGCTCTGACAAAGGGAATGTTCTCTCTGCACCAGGCAGGAACAGACTGTTTTAAAAACATACTGAGTGGATTTTGATAAAAAGGGATGGAGCGTCTGGGGTCTTAAAGGCTTGAAGGTAAACAAGTGGCCATCTAGCTCAGAAGCAACAAAGCCCACGTGAAAAAAGCACACTAGCCTGTATGATTACAAGGTGTCAAAGGGATCAGGTATAAGGTATCATCAGAACAAAAAAATCTTACCATAGTGAATGAGAGGGGGAGTGCGGAGTGGAGACCCAAAGCCCATTTGTCAGCCACTGGAGATCCCCTTGCAGAGGAGTCTCAAGGATGAGATGAGCCAGACAAGGTGTAGCAATGATGAAAAATACAACTTTCCTCTAGTTCCTAAATGCTCGCCCCCCTCCTATCATGATCCCAATTCTCCCTTGCAAGTCTGGCTAGACCAGAGGATGTACACTGGTACAGACAGGAACCAGAAACACAGGGAATCCAGGGCGGAGGATCCCGTCAGGACCAGTGGTGTGAGTGGTGATACTGGGAACATAGAAGGAAGGTGGGTTGGAAAGGGGCACCGATTACATGGATCTACATGTGACTGCCTCCCTGGGGGATGGACAACAGAAAAGTGGGTGAAGGGAGACATCAGACAGGGCAAGATATGACAAACTAATAATTTATAAATTATCAAGGGTTCATGAGGGAGGAGGTAGCGGGGAGGGGGTGGAAAAATGAGGACCCGATGCCAGGGGCTTAAATGGAAAGCAAATGTTTTGAGAATGATGAGGGCAATGAATGTACAAATGTGCTTTATAAAATAGATGTATGTATGGATTGTGATAAGAGTTGTATGAGCCCCTAATAAAACAATTTTTAAAAAAGGGATGGAGCAGTCAAGGAGCAAGGCCCATTGGAAAATGTCTTCATTTATGGTGACATAATCTTCTTATGAGCTTCTGAGCACAATAGCGTTTCCAACAATCATTTGATTCTTACTACAGACTCGCTTCAACCAAAGATCAAGCGGGAATGGTGTACTTAGTACATTTGGCCCCTCTCCATCACTGAAGGACTCACTGCATTGGTTCTATGTTAACACATAACAATTCTGTAGGATAGGATAGAATTGTCCCTGTGTGTTTCTAGGACTGTAACTCTTTACAGGAGTAGCAAGCCTCATCTTTCTCCTATGGAGCAGCTAATGGTTTCCCTCTCTTCCAAAGGAACAATTCAACAAGTAAACAAGCCATATCTGGTAGTGCAAATGCTGTGAGTTGCAACTGACTCTATAGTAACTAACAACAATGAATAGAAAACTGAATATACACTCCACGATCCCATCTGCAAGGCGTTATCTAGACTACACAGCTCCCATCATCCACATAATGCATGTGTACAGTTGTTCATTACAGCATTGTTTGTTATTGACAAATAGTGGGAGAAACTTAGATGTTCAAAAACGAGTGATTGTATCAACTGTAAATTCATATAGCTGTTAAAAGAACCCAGAAAATGAGGAGAATTTCTATGAACTGTTAAGGAGTATTTCTCAGGATGTATTGTTACGTGGAATAAAAAAAAGTCAACGTACAAAAGAGTCATCTACTATGTACTGCCTTCTATAAAACAAAGGGATATAAAATAAACTTCTGCCTGCTCATTGGGATAACACACACACACACACACACACACACACACACACACACACACACACACACCAAAGACTTGACAATATACTTCAAAAACATCAGTCACTGAGAACCTCCTGAAGCGCAGCTCTAATGTGATGTACACGGGGTCTTTATCCGTGGGAATTGACTTGCTGGCAAACTGGTATTCTAGGTAAGTATCTGTGCCTATTTTGAGAGTTTAATACTACAAAAAATCTATGAACCCTGTAAGCAGTCTTCATTATAGTTGGGATGATTCCTGATTTACCGTTGGCTATAACTAGACCTCATATTGCAACAAAGGAAACATGGAAAGTTAGTTTCTGCAAGAAACCATGGATAGCACAGCTTCAGATGTTCTCATAAGCAATTCTTCTACTTTCGTCAAATTTTCCTTTCATGGAATTCAAGAATTTAGGAGTTGACTTTTTTAAAACTTGATGGGTTGATGAAGAAAGTTGATGGTGCCTGGCTATCAAAAGATATAACGTCTGGGGTCTTAAGGGCTTGAAGACAAATAAGCAGCCATGTAGCTGAGAAGCAACAAGACCCATCTGGAAGAAGCACACCAGCCTGTGTAATCATGAGGTGTTGATGGGATCAAGTATCAGGCATCAGAAGACCCAGAACAAACAATCCTGTCGATGTGAATGGTGGGGATGAGGAACGGGAGTGGAGACCCAAAGTTCACTTGCAGACAATTGGATGTACCTTCAGAAAAGAGTCACAAGGAAGATAAGAGTCAATCAGGGTGCAGTATAGCACCGAGGAAACATATAATATTCCTCTAGTTCTTTAATGCTTCCCTAAACACACACACACACACACACTATCATGACCTCAAGGTACACTTGCACAGATAAAAGCTTGCAACACAGGGAATCCAGGACAGATATATCCCTCAAGACCAACAATGGAGTAGTGATACCAGGAGGGTAGGAGGAAGGTGGGGGGAGAAAATAGGAACCAATACAATGATTGACATATATTCCCCTCACCCCAGGGGGACAAACAATAGAAAAGTGGGTGAAGGGAGACAACAGTCGGTGTAAGACATGAATATATATATATATATTATGAATATATATGTTATGAATATATATATATATATAAATTATCAAGAGTTCATGAGGGAGGGAAGGGGAAGGAGGACAAAAATGAGGAACTGATACCAAGGGATTAGGTAGAAAGAAAATGCTATGAAAATGATGATGGCAACGTATGTACAAATGTGCTTGACAAATGGATGGATGTATGGATAGTGATAAGAGCTATAAGAACTCCTCCCCCCCAATTATTTTAAAATAAATAACTATGCAACAACAAAATCTTTATGGGAAAGCTCAGGAATTCAGCTCCAGAATAAAGAGTTCTGATCATTTTCTGAGGGATAATCAGAAAAGTAGGAAATGAGACTTATTACTAGAAAAATAGAAGTAAAGCAGGAATGTTTTTGAGGAGAAACAAAGGTTTGCAGGGAGTTACTGGAAGATGATAAAAATAAACTCTACCTGAGTCGCACATACAAACACTTTGGTACTTCTATGAGAACAAAGGGAACGGGAATTTGGGCCTGAACGAGAGTGCCAAGATGGGAAATATCTCCCTGTTAATAGCAAATGGAAATTTCATGACTTTATGAGACTACAAAAATCAAACCAAACTCAGTGCCATCGGTAGAGTTGATTCCAACGTACATATAGGGCAGAGTATAACTACCCCTCGGTTTCTGAGGCTGAGCGAGAGAGCCTCGCCTTTCTGCCTAGGAGCAGCTGAGGGTCTTGAACTACTGACCTTGAAGTTAGCAGGCCAATATATATAATCCTCCAAGCCACCAGGGCTCCTCTATAAGACTAAGGCAGCTCAATGGGTTTCATTTATTTGTATGTCTGTTTTTTTGTTGTTTTGCCCCCTTTCATTTTCATTTCTTATGCAAAGCAATGTTAAGTAAGTTAAAGCCAAATATTAAGCCCATTTTTCTCATCATTGCTGAAGAAAGAATTCATGTTTGTCAAAGAAATCCAGGGTTCCTCATCTGAGAGGACTTCCTCCTCAAAGAGACCGAAAGTGAGGAAGACCCAGCCTACAACCCATAGCCAAGCCCTGTGGGCATGGCAGAACTATTGCCCCAAAGGATGATCCTTATCCCTTGTCATTAGTTCAAAGGTGACAACTCAAAACCCAAAGCAAACTCACTACCATTGAGTCAATTCTGACTCATAGAGATCTTCTAGCACAGGGTAGAACTGCCCCTATGAGTTTCTGAGATTGTAACTCTTTCCTGGATTAAAATGCCTCACCTTTCTCCCTCAGAGCTGGCTGGTGTTTTTGAACTGATGATCTTGCTGTTAACAGCCCACCACATAACCACTATGCCACCAGAGTCCCTAAAGTGACAACTTGTTGTTGTTGTTGTTAGGTGCTCTCTAGTCAGTTCCAACCCATTGTTACCCTTTATACAACAGAAGGAAGCACTAAATGATCCTGCTCAATCCCTACAATTGTTTCTATGCCTGACCCCATGTTGCAGTCACAGCGTAAATCCATCTTTTTGAGTGCCTCCCTCATTGATTTTTTGGCCCTCTTTTTCACTGACCCTCCACTTTACCAAGCATAATGTCCTTCAGGGACTGCCCTCTCCTGACAGTATGTCTAAAGTATGTAAGACAAATGCTTGCCAACCTTGCTTCTAAGGAGCACTCTTGCCATACTTCTTCCAAGACACATCAGTGTGTCCTTTTAGTAGTCCATGGTACATTCAATATTTTTCTCCAGCTCCACAATTCAAATGCTTTGATTCTTCTTCAGTTTTCCTTGTTCAAATATGAGACAAGGGAAAACACCATGGCTTGGGTCAAGCACACCTTAGTCCTCAAAGCAATACCTTTCCTCTTCAATTCTCCAAAGAGGTCTTGGGCAACAGATTTACCTAGTGCAATGGGTCTTTTGATCTCTGGAGGGCTGCTTCCATGAGCACTGATTGTGGATCCAAGTACGACAAATCCTTGACAACTTCAACCTCTTCTCCATTTATCATGCTGTTACCTATTGGTCCAGTTGTGAGGACTTTGGTATTTTTTACATTGAGTGAAATCCATACTAAAGGTTGTAATCCTTGATATTCAACAGCAAGGGCTTCAAGTACTCCTCACTTTCAGCAAGCAAGGTTGTGTCATCTGCATACCGCAGGTTGTTAATAAGCCTTCCTCTAGTTCTGATGCCACACTCTTCTTCATATAATCCAGCTTCTCTGATGGTTTGTTAAGCATACAGATTGAGCAAGGATAGTGAGAAGGAACAGCCCCGACACACACCTTTCTTGGTTTTTAATCACATAGTATTCGTTTGTTCTGTTTGCACAATTGCCTCTTGTTCCATATACAAGTTCTTTTTTTTATCACATTGTTTTGGGCTCTTACAGCTCTTATCACAGTCTATACATACATCCCATGTACAAGTTCTTCATGAACATAATTAAGTGTTCTGGAATTCCCATTCTTCTCAGGGCTATCTGTAGTTCATTATGGTCCACACATATGAATGCCTTTGCATAGTTAATGAAACACAAGTAGACATCTTTCTGGTATTCTCTGCTTTCAGCCATAATCCATCTGACATCAACAATGATATCCCTAGCTCCACATCCTCTTCTGAATCCAGACTGAAACTGTGGAAGCTCCTGATCATCAGCAAAATTTTACTTCCGTGCGATATCAATTATATTGTTCTGCATATAGTTTGAGCATTCTATTGTCATATTTCTTTGGAATGGGCACAAACATGGATCTCTTCCAGTCAGTTAGACAAGCAACTGTCTTCCAAATCTCCTGACATAGATGAGTGAGTGCTTCATCAGCTTACTGAGCATTTCCGTTAGTATTTCATCAATTCCTGGAGCCCTGTTCTTGGCTAATGCATTCAGTGCAGATTGAATTTCTTCCTCCAACACCATTTACTCTTGCTCATATGATGGTCTGTCCACTACTTCTTTTTTGGTACAGTGACTTTGTGAATTCTTTCCATCTCTATTTGATGCTTCCTGCATCATTCAATAACTTGTCTATAGAATTTTTCAAGATTGCAAGTTGAGACTTGAATATTTTTCTCGAGTTCCCTCCATTTTAGATATGCTGAGAGTATTCTTCCCCTTTGGTTTTCTAATTCTACATCCTTTCATATTTTACTATAATATTTGACTTTGTCTTCTTGAGCTGCCCTTTGAGACTGATTTCTGTGTATTCCATTTGGAGAGGTCCATGTGTTGGGGAAATCCTTTGTGTTGTTGACAACAGATAGTTTCTCGGACAACACTGATTCTGCAGCTCTGGGAGAGGGACATGTCTGATCAGAGCACACGGGAGTAAATGAAGGGGGAGGAAGAGAGAGTGGAGCAGATCCTGGCACACCAAGCCTTGAGGATGATATTCCCGCTCAGAGCAGCCAATCCGCAGAGAAGACCGCATGGCCGGCCCTATTATGAGACACAACATCCCTCATTGACCCACCCTCCTACAGGGGACAACACTGGAGACACAGTGTAGGAATTTCTCACACTCTGACCCCACCACACTGAGGCAAACACTAAAGGTGTACAACAGAAGAGCAAGAGAACAGAGCAATGAATTCCCAGGGAATACCAAAAATAGATTTTGGTCGAGGACTTAGCACCCCAACAGACTTGATTGAAAAACCCCTAAAGGTCAAGAAACAGTCCTTGAACTAACTATAAGCTTTTCTTTCTTGTTGTGTTTTGTTTTTTTGTCATTGGTTTCTTGTTTTTGTAGTTTTGTTTTAGTTTTTTGTTGCTTGGTTTTGCTCGGTCTTGTTTTTGTGCATGTTATTATCTCCACAGGTTGTCTAAATAAGATAGGCTGGATGAACAATCTGGAGGAGTAAACAAAGGGACTGACAGTTCCGGGTGACAGGGGAGAGGGGCCAGGGAGGTGGGGGAAAGATAGTGGTGTTAACAAACCCAGGGACAAGAGAACAAAAGTGATCCAAATTGGTGGTGAGGAGGGTGTTGGAGGCCTGGTAGGGCATGATCAAGGGTAATGTAACCAAGAGGAATTACTAAAACCCACATGAAGACTGATCACGATAGTGGGACAAGGGGAAAGTCAAAGGAAATAGAGGGAAGAGCTAAGGGGCAAAGGGAATTTATAGAGGTCTAAATAAAGGCATGTATATATATAAGTATATTTATATATGAGGATGAGGAAATTAAAAATATGTGCATATATTTATAGATTTAGTATTAAGGTAGCAGATGGACATTGGGCCTCCACTCAAGTACTCCCTCAATGCAAGAATCCTTTGTTATATTAAACTGGTATTCCATCATGCTCACTTTTCCAACAAAACCGCTGAAGACAAAGCGGTGTATAAACAAATGTGGTGAAGAAAGCTGATGGTGCCTGGCTATCAAAAGATATAGCATCTGGGCTCTTAAAGGCTTGAAGGTAAACAAGCAGCCATTTAGCTCAGAAAGCAACAAAGCCCACATGGAAGAACACACCAGCTTGCGTGCTCATGAGGTGCCAAAGAGATCAGTTATCAGGCATCAAAGAACAAAAAATCTTATCATTGTGTGCTCAACTCCCTGATATGATCGCTGAAGACAAACGGGTGCATAAGCAAATGTGGTGAAGGAAGCTGATGGTGCCCAGCTATCAAAAGATATAGTGTCTGCAGTCTTAAGGGCTTGAAAGTGAACAAGCAGCCATCTAGCACAGAAGCAACAAAGCCAACATGGTAAAAGCACACCAACCTGTGTGATCAAGAGGTGTCAAAGGGATGAGGTATCAGGCATCAAAGAACAAAAAATCATATAAGAGGTGTCGAAGGGATCAGGGATCAGGCAGCAAAGAACAAAAAATTATATCACTGTGAATGAGGGGGGTAGTGCATGGTGGAGACCCAAAGCCCATTTGCAGGTCACTAGACATCCCCTACAGAAGGGGTTGGGGAGGAGATGAGTCAGTCAGGGTGCAATGTCACAACAATGAAACATACAACTTTCCTCTAGTTCCTAACTGCTTCCTCCCTAGCCACTATCAAGATCCCAATTCTACCTTACAAATCTGGCTAGACCAGAGGATGTACACTGGTAGAGATAGGAAGTGGAAACACAGGGAATCCAGGGTGGATGATCCATTCAGGACCAGTGATGAGAGTGGCGGTACTGGGAGGGTTGAAGGAGGGCGGGTTAAAAAGGGGGAACTGATTATAAGGATCTACATATAACCTCCTCCCTGGGGGACGGGCAACAGAAAAGTGGGTGAAGAGAGATGCCGGACAGTGCAAGATATGACAAAATAATAACTTATAAATTATCAAGGGTTCATGAGGGTGGAGGGAGTGGGGAGGGGAGGTAAATGAGGACTGATGCCAGGGGTTTAAGTGGAGAGCAAATGTTTTGAGAATGATGAGGGCAATGAATGTACAAATGTGCTTTACAAAATTGATATATGTATGGATTGTGATAAGAGTAGTATGAGTCCTTAATAAAATGATTCTTAAAAATAAATAAATAAAAATAAATCTTACCCATAAAGAAATTGCTGTTTACTCTAATGCTGAAAAAAAAAGAAACAGATAGTTTTTATGAACAATTCATTGGTTTTGCAAAGTTTTATCGTGCAATGTCCAGCTTCATTTCTATCACCAAGAGCATATTTTACAACTCATGTTCCTTCCTCCTCTAGGAGAGTTGGTGAATTAGTGGTTATCCCTTGGCTTGTTTCTACCCTTGTAAAAAATGACAGTATCGGAACTCTGCAAGGGCATATCTACCCTGTTCTACAGGGTCATCAAGAGCCAGAATTGACTTGATGCCAGTGAGTTTGGTTTGGTTTGGTTCCTTCCTCTCTGTTCCCAACTTTTGTCTTATAATTGCCAATAATTATCAATACATTTTATTGTATGCTTTATCAATTTCTGGCTGAAGTTGTTGGTAGAATTCTGTTCCATTTCTTCATCACTAGCTTTTATAGTTGCTGCATAAATTTGAATAACAAGTGTATTAACAGCGTTGTACTTCATGATGGGTTTTGAATGCCACACGATGCTTCTCTCGATTATGTTATTCCACATAAAATAAAGCATATGATTTTCTGATTCGCTATAATACCAATCCATTTCATCTCACTAATGCCTAGAATATCCTCCTTTATGGGTATTTCATTTTTGATGACTTCCAGTTTTTCTAGATTAATACTTTGCACTTTCTAAGTTCCGATAATTTTAGTTCTTTTGCCATTGCTTCTCCTCACCTTGAGTTGTGTCCCATCAGCACATGAACATTCTAAAGGCTCCAGTCCCACATGCTTTAATGGACTCAAGTTACCATGGTCGATTCCACCCTTAGAAATCAGTTCCTTCTCCCAGTCACATTTTGATTCCCTCAGACAAAGAGGTCCATCCCCTGGGACTATCTCCACCATGTTCTGTTTCATTCTTTAGGGTTTTGTTTTTGTTTGTTTTGGCATCTGACATGCTTGGAAGCCACATACAAAATTTTCAGTGACTACTTCCTCCGGGAGCTGTGCCCATCTTCCTGGTCTTTTCTCAGTCTGAAATGCTGATAAAATCTGTTCTCTTTAATGGCTCCTCCTTTGTAGTGTTGAAGGACCTTTTAAATCCTTCTATCCTTTTCCTGAATAGAATTACAGGAAGCAAACCAATGCTTTCTTCAAAGGGGCTTCACATTAGAGATTCTTTCTATATTTATTATTTTCTTCTCCCTCAGGTAGGATGTAGTCGGTACTCAGAAGTAGGTACTCAGACCTTAGGTAATTTTCTTAAGAATAATTTATTTTACATACTTCTCAAGAGAAAGGGGAAAATACCTATAGACTATACGGTTATATTTAAGACAAAACTGTAGTAATATTTTTTATTATATGCTTATTAAAATACACTGTATGCCCAGTATGTAATATATTGAAAATGAAGACAACAAATAAAATTGCCTATAAAGGAAATTGTTTTTTAAGTAGTTATCACTTCTTGTTATAGGTACAGGAGGGACAGCACAGAATGTGGATGAAGCTTATACGTTTGACTAGAAGCTTATACCTTTGACTAGTATAACTGCTTCCGCTAAGTTATCCACAGGAAAAAGGCTGAATGGGCAATACAGTTTTGCAACAGCCATGGCAGCACACACACATGCACACACACACACACACACATTAGGTGACATCATGTATGATCAACTCGTAGTGGCCCTATGTGCAACAAGATGAAACACTGCCCACTCTTGCACTACCTTCACCACCGTTCCTACGTTTGAGCCCATTGTTGTCCATGTCAACCCATCTCCTAGAGGGTATTCCTTCTGTTATTGCGGACCCTCTCCTTTACCAAGCAGGAGGCCCTTTTCCAGAGACTGGTCTCTCCTGATAACATGTAAAGTAAGTGAGATGAGGTTTTACATCTTAACTCTTAAGTAGCTTTCTGGTGTTCTTCTCCTAAGACAGACTTGTCTATTCTTTTGGCAGCCCATGGTACTTTTAATATTCTTCATCACACCATAAAACAAATGCATCAGTTCTTCTCCAGCCATTCAGTAGAAGATACAGATGCAGACAGTTCTTTAACATAATCATCCCCTCGATGGATTCATTTTCTCCGTGAGATGACGTAGAGCCATCATGTCATGGGGTTAACTCAATCAATTGCCATAATGTAGTTTATAAGGTTTAGGTTCTACAACTTAGTCTGGTGTGTGTTATCCAGGGCCTTTGACACTTGAGAACAGTCATCCAGGTACAACTATCTGGAACAAAAGGAACTGAAGAAAACACGAATTAAAGAACTAGACTGGACTGGAGGGCTAATGGTCTTCATGAATCACGCTCTCCTCTCTCTTTAGAATAGAAGAGATAAATGGTGCCTATCTAGAAGCGCACATTGAACTGGGTAGGTCTGTTGCATAAGACCTCCTCAAAGTGTTGAAAAGCAAGATGTTACTCTGAGGACTAAGGTGTGCCTGACTCAAGTCGTGCTATTTTTAATTACCTCATATGCATGTGAAAGATGGGCACTGGATAGGAAAACTGAAGAAAATCAATAAATTTGAACTATCGTTCTGGCAAAGAATATTGAAAGTGTCATGAACTTCCAAAGGAACAGACAGGTCTTTTTTGGAAAAAGCACAGCCAGAATGTTCCTTAGAGGTAAAGATGGAACGGATTCATCCTATGTATGTTTTATCAGGAGAGACCAGTCGTTGGAGAAGGATATTATGCTCAGTTAAGCACGGGGGCAGCAAAAAAATGGAAGGCCTTCAGTGGAGATGGGTTGATATAATTGTTGCAACAATGGGCCCAAACATGAGAACAATTGTGAGGTTGGCTCAGAACCTAGCAGTGTTTGGTTCTGGTTTACATAGGGTCTTAGCGAGTTGGAAATAACTCACTGGCACCTAACAATAGCAACAACTCTGAAAATTATAACCAGGGTTTTTACATATCAATCCTGATAAAAGGGGGGAAATTGTGGAGCAAAACTTCAAATTCTAAAAGATTACAGATTTATTATACACATTGAGACTAGAAGAATTCCCCAGACTGTTGCCCTAAGATATTCTTCAAGTCTTGAGTAGAATCTGTTCCCTGAAATAATATTTAACGAAACAGCAGATTAATTAGAAAAAGAAAGAATCTCATCCTTGAGAAATATGCTCTATAAAAGATTATTTGTAAAAGACCAATGGACAGCAGTTCCTCTAACACATAGATGAAAAGTTTGTAGGGCAAGGAGACTAAATTAATGGCAGTTTAAGAGCTTAAATATAATTAATGAGAATGATGACATAACTGAAGAATATAACCAAGGTCACTGAACAGTATGTGCGAACAATGTTGAATGGGAGCTTTTCTCTGTACAATAAATATTTTCACAAAAATAACCAACAATAAAATATTTATTTAAAACTGGACAATATAGCACCATTAGATAATGCTGACAACCACAGCTCAGGGTCAACTATAAACCCTGCCCTGTTTTTGTGTGATCCTTGAACTGCTACCAACAGTACACATGCATGTGTAGAATATGCTACAGAAACCCTGTGTGGCCTTCAGCACCTAAAATATTTACCATCCTGTCTTTCACAGAAACAAGATTCTGACCCCCCCCCCCCTATTTTCTTTCCCCATATCATTTTATTAGGACATAATCCAGTCATCATACCATTCAATAGTTCCAAACTTCTCATGATGAAGTAACTACTGTTATTTTGTTTCTCCAATTTCTATTGAGTAATTGGAAATTTACAAGAAAAAAAATCTGTGATATTGTTTTAAAAGACTGAATCCTGTTTAATAGTATATCAGGAGAATTATCTAATGTTATTAAATATTCCTTTGAAACGTAGTTTTAATGACTGTGTGTATGTTTCCCAGTTGCTTTCTTTGATATTTCTGCATCAACATTGGAAATAAGAGCTCTGGTTTTTGACACAATGAAAGGGCAGTAACATAAAAATTGTAAAGCTGTCAACATTGCCTTCTAAGGCGAACTTCAAACCTCTCTGTTTATGTTAAATTCATCACTGAAGTAAATTTAAGGAAGCTTAGAATTCAATAGAAAGTTTTAAAAATGCAAATTAAGATCTTGGTGTTATGATATACTGAGTCTAAGACTTAGGAATTCTTAAGCACTATGAGTCATAATTTTCAAAAGCAAGCATAAGGAACATTACCAAAAAGTTACTGTAATGCTTAAATGAGATTAAAATATATGGAAATTATTTGATGAATTATTATTTATTATAATATTGGCCAGGAATTTTTTATCAAAGTTATCAAATACTAGAAAGAAATATTTAATAGATCTTTATTGAGTAGCAAAGATATTACATTGATAATAAAGAACAAAGAACAATTTTTTTTTTAATTTTAACAATTTATTGGGGCTCATACAATTCTTATCACAGTTCATACATATACATACATCAATTGTATAAAGCACATCTGTACGGTCTTTGCCCTAATCATTTTTTTCTCCTCTTTTCTTCTTTTACATTTTATTAGGGACTCATACAACTCTTATCACCATCCATACATATACATACATCAATTGTATAAAGCACATCCATACATTCCCTGCCCCAATCATTCTCAAGGCATTTGCTCTCCACCAAAGAACAATTTTTAAAAAATTATTTCCAGCTAGCTCAATTCTTCCCTGGAAATTTACTACTATCTTGGGAATATCACATGTTTCAAAAGCTGAGGACTTCATGGCATTTAATTAAAATTCAGCCTTTACATGCGACATGAAGAATATTAAACAGCCTTCCTCAACTTAAAATATGCCCAATGTCAGTGTATTGTATCTCTTTTTGCTAATAGTTTCCCCATCAGAGTGTATTTGAAAGTCAGTATGTGAAATAGAGAGAATGAAATGTATTTGAAATGTGTCTTAGTGTACTCCATTTCATGAAAAGTTTAGAATTACTTACCATCCTATTTGCAATTTCCTATGAAATGTGAAGTGCTAAAAATATTTCTAAGGATCATGTTGCCAACCTCCATAAACTGGAGTTTTCAAGTTGCCACTGACATGAGATAAAACAATCTGAAGAAAATATTTATTTCACCAAGAGTGTTCTATAAAGCCTCTCTCCATGTAGGCAAAGTAGACAGATACAATGATCTAAATCAATTATCCACATCAAACAGTCTGATTAACAAGTATGTCAGGTAAGTGTAGCACCCTACTGCATCATGGCTTCTTCTTAAAAATCATCTTATTGGGGGCTCATTCAACTCTTATCAAATCCATCCATCCATCCATTGTGTCACGCACATTTGTACATTTGGTGCCCTCATCATTCTCAAAACATTTGCTTTCTGCTTGAGCCCTTGATATCAGCTCCTCATTTTTTCCCCTACCTTCCTGTTCTCCCTCCCTCATGAACCCTTGATAATTTATAAATTATTATTTTGCCATATCTTACCCACTCCCTTCACCCCATTTTCTGTTGTCCATCCCCATGGGAGCAGGCTATCTGTAGATCCTTGTAATTGGTTCTCCCTTTCCACCTACCCTCCCTCTATCCTCTCGGTATTGCCACTCTCACCACTGGTCCTGAAGGGATCTGTCCTGGATTCCCTGTGTTTCTAGTTCTTATATGTACCAGTGTACATCTGCTGGTCTAGCCATATTTGTAAGGTAGAATTGGGATCATGATAGTGGCAGGGGGTGGGGGTGGGGAAAGAGAAAACATTTAGGAACTAGAGGAAAGTTGTGTTTCATCATTGCTACCCTGACTGGCTCATCTTCTCCCATGACCCTTTTGTGAGGGGATATCCAGTTGCCTACAGATGGGTCCTGCTTCCCCACTCTGCACTCCCCCTCATTCACAATGATTTGATTTTTTTGTTCTTTGATGCCTAATACCTCATCCGTTAAATACCTTGTGATCACAGAGACTGGTGTGCTTCTTTCATGTGGGCTTTTTTGCTTCTGAACTAGATGGCCGCTTGTTTACCTTCAAGCCTTTAAGACCCTAGCTACTATTTCTTTTGATAGCTGGGCTCCATCAGCTTTCTTTACCACGTTTGCTTATACACCCGCTTTGTCTTCAGAAATCATGTCAGGAAGGTGAGCATCATGGAATGTCAGTTTAATAGAACAAAGTATTCTTGCATTGAGGGAGTACTTGAGTGGAGGCCCAATGTCCATCTGCTACCTTAATACTAAACCTATAAATATATGCACATAGATCTATTTCCCCATCCTCATATATAAATATATTTACATATGTACATGCCTTTATTTAGACCTCTATAAATGTCCATTTGCCTCCTAATTCTTTCCTCTATTTCCTTTTACTTTCCTCTTGTTCCACTATCATGCTCAGCCTTCACTTGGGTTTCAGTAATTCCTCTCGATTACATTACTCTTGAGCACACCCTACCAGGCCTCCTACACCCTTCTCACCACTGATTTGGATCACTTGTTGTGCATCATGGCTTCTTATTTCTATGTTATTGCTGTTTAGGTGCCATATAGAGGACTCTGACTCATAGAAATCCTATGTCCAACAGAGTGAAACACTGCCCAGTCCTGCATCATCCTCAAAATCTTCCCAAGTTTGATCCCATTGTTGCAGCAATGGTGTCAATCTATCTCCTTGAGGACCTTTCTCCTTCCACTGACCTACTTTGCCAAGCATGTCATCCTTCTCCAGGAACGGGTGTCTCCTGATAGCATGTGCAAAGTACATGAGACAAAGTCTTACTATCCTTGGTTCAAAGGAGCATCCAGGTTGTATTTTCTCTATAAGAAATGTGTTTGTTCTCTGACAGGCCACAGTGTTTTCACTATTCTTCATCAACACTGTAATTCAAGTTCATCAGTTCTACTAGGTTCTTCCTACTCAGCAGTCCTACTTTCACACCTAAGATGATTGAAAATACCATGGCTTAATCAGGTGCACTTTATACCTCAAAGTGATAGTTTTGCTCTTTGATACTTGAAACAGTTCTTGTGCAGCAGAATAGCCAATGCAATATGTCTGATTTCTTGAATGTAGCTGAGTGTTTATTATGGAACCAGACACAATGACAATCCTTGACAACTTCAATCTTTTCTCCGTTTACCATGTTGCTGGCTGTTGGTCCAGTTGTGAGAAATTTTTTCTCTATATTGCAGTGTAATTCATACTGAAGGAAGTAGTTTTCCTCTTCATCAGTAAGTGCCTCAAGTCTTCTTTGATTTCAGCAAGCAAAGTTGTGTTATCGGCATATAGTAGGTTGCTAATGAGCCTCCATCCAATTCTATTGCTGCGTCTTCGTCACATTCTCCAGTGTCTCAGATTATTTGCTCAGGATATAGATTAAATAAGTATGGTGAAAGGATACAACCTTGATGCACTCAGTCCTCATTATTCTTAATGTTATCCATAGTTTGGTATGATCCACACCGTCAAATGACTTTATGTGGTCTATCAAACACAAGGACTCATGGTGATGCAGTGGTGAGGCACCATGCTTCTTTCCACAAGGTTGGTAGTTTGAAACCATAAGGGGCTCCATGGGAGAAGACAGGGCTTCTTAGTTCCATAAACAGTTACAGTCTCAGAAACTCAAATGGGGCAGTTCTATCCTGTCCTAGAGTACCGCTACGAGTTGGCACAGCCTTGATGAGAGTGAGTTATGTTTCTACTTAGAAAAAAATGCAAAAAATAAAAATAAAACTATCCAAAACTCAACTCTGACTCATTGTGATCCCTCTGTGGATTTCCAAAATTTTAACTGTTTATGGAAGTAGAAAGTCCAGTCTCTTCTTTGGAGGTGCTGGTGGTTTCAAACTGCCTACCATTCAGTTCTCAGCCCAACACCAGAACCACTACACCACCAAGGCTCCATGTTTCTATGTAGTAATGTGGATATAAATGTCTAAGAATCAAATGGTGATTTGGAATTGGTAGCATTTCCTAGTAGAAATGATGAAACTAAATTGGTGGGTCTTCAAGTTTTTATAAATTTGGGTAGTCCCCTTTAGGAAAACAACAGTATGAATACAGATACATAAATCAGGGAGCATTTATTCAGGAGGGAGCCCATGTAAGTGAGGGTCCCCCACATTTCAGTTTCATTGAACAATAACAACTGACAAAACAAAACAAGCCCACTGTTGTCTAGCTGGTCCCTAGTGACCCTATGGGACATAAAGTTCCCCATATTCTAAATCTTCACATAATCAAACCATGACATCTTTCTCCCACAGAGGGACCAAATGGGTTCTAATCACCATATTTACATTATTACCTAAGTTGCTTTAACCACTGCATCATTAGGACTTCTTTCATTGATTACTACCACTGTAAGTACACCTCTGTCCAGGCAGATGGACAAGAGGTGGTGTAGTGGTTTTGCATTGGCCTGCTAACTGCGAGGTTGGTGGTTCAAAACCACCTGCACTCTGCAGGAGAAGCACTGGGATTTCTACTACTGTAAAGAGTTGCAGTCTCAGGAATTGACTCAATGGCAGTGATTTTGGTTTTTGCTTTCCTTTTCCATAGGACCTCTACTTCCTCTCCTTTGGTCTTCTGCCTGCCTCTTGTTGTAGTGTAAAGAATTCAGATAAGTGATACTGGAAAGATAAATAAAGACTGATTTCATAATCAACCCTGTGCTTTCTTGAAGAGTCAGCTGGCCTGTTGATGTGAAAATGTCCAAGCTGTCATGCTGTTAAGAGTCATAAAACCAACTAGCAATGGACACCCAGCTTACAAAGAGAACTCTCAGATTCAAGAGACAGTCCAGGTCTATTTTTTCATTCTCCCAGTAAAGATAGGAGGACCTCTGCCAGCCCACAGACTGATTCCTGAGCTAGCTCCCGTATATCCCATGTAACCGTGACCTTGCAGGAAGATTATCAAGTGGCTGTTGGTAGCTTGCTGCCTTGTGGTCTCTGTTAGGACTGGATCAAGCTAACCTTTTTAGGAAAACGATTTCTAGCTAGTTGGCTAGATTAACTTTCACCCTAGCTGTGAAGCAAGGGACTTTCAGAAAGCTATTTGTGTGACCAATTGCATAGATAAGATGGCATTTTTCCTGTCTCTAAGTGACAATGTGTTGAGTGGTGGTCTGACTAGGTGATAATGTCTCGGAAATCCAAAACAGCAGGCTAGTCATCTTTAATGAACATATAGCTAACTAGGAAATAAGAATGGCAGTAGTTAAATAACCCAAAGCAGGAATTTTTTACTTGCATAGTTAGTCTTGAAAACCCACAGGGACAGTTCTACCCTGTACTAGAAGTTCCTATGAGTGAGAATCAACCCGATGGCAGAGAATTCAGGTTGTTTTGGACCCTAATAAATGGATACGTTTTGATAATTGAGTCTTTAAGGTTCTTTAATAACTGTGAAGTTTTGTTGATGGCTATACAAAGCATAGATATTAATCCATTTGATATGAAATTAAAACCTAATTTTTAAAAGTATAGTTAACTTTTGGTTTGATTTATATTCATAGCTCTTTCCAACTTAATTTTGGTCTACATAAATACTATCTCCTAATAAGACCACCAAAGCCACCAATTCAAGCAAGATTTAGGACTAGTCATGGTATAAAAATGGGTTAAGAAGAAAAGAAAAAAGGAATCCAGATTTAAGCCTGCCTTTTCATATCTTTCATCATCCCGATTAGACCCATGTAATATAAATTATTACAGATAATTTACAAGCAGGGACTAGTAAAAACTCTTTTGAAGTAGAGTGAGAATGCTCAGGAATTCAAAACAAGGACATCTACATCAAACCAAACTCACTGCCATGCAGTTGATACCAACTCAGTAAGAGCCCCGGTGGCGGACTGGTTAAGCGTCGGGTTGCTATCTGCAAGGTCAGCAATTCAAAGCCATCAGTTCCATGGGAGAAAGATAGGTATTCTAATCTCATAAAGAATCAGTTTCAGCAAATCACAAGGGCAGTTATACCCTGTCCTGAAGGGTCACTATGAGGACATTTATAACAAGCTTCAAAAAAAAATCTCAAAACTCAAACTCCCTCCTAATGAGTCAATTCTGACTCAAAAATGACACCACAGACAGATAAGAACTGCTCCTGTGGATTTATGAAACTATGAATCTTTATGGGAATAGGAAACCTCATTTTTCTCCTACAGAGAGGTTGGTAGTTTCAAACTGCTGACCTTGAGGTTGGAAGCCCAAACTTAGAACCTGGCATGAACCAGGCCACATTCTTTCATTTTCCTTGGACACTTAATGGTGACTCCATTCATTGCCTCACCTGCAAAGCCAGGTTACCTGACTGAGCTTTGGTACAAGCAAGAAGACCCACTGTGACTTTTAGATGCTTTTTTTTTTTTCCTCTGCTTGACCCTAGGATCTTGGACTGAACAGCTACATAAGACATTTCCCATCACTACATAAGACATTTCCTCCAAGCTTCATGATTTTCTGTTGGACCTTATAGTGAATTGCACAACCCAGGTATATAAAGGAATATACTCTATTGGAGAGGGGACCAGGGGACGATGAAGCAAAGTCCTATCTTGAAAGATTTGGACATTTGGGACATCAATCTCCAATTCCTTATAACTACTCTGGAATTAATTCTTAGAAAATAAATTATTATGAGAATGATGTTTGTCTATTTTCTGAATGCTACTCTCATAGGTTTGTATTTCTCATTGGGGGATGCACTTGCTCATGTTCCCCTCCCCCTATGTGTGTAGATGTGTTATGATATCCTTTCTAAATAAGAGCCTGAGAAGTCTCTGAAATGCCCTAATCTCTCTTTAAATGCTCCCCCCACCATCTTCATTCTATCCTTCCTATAAACCTGAGACTCAGAATTTCACTTATTTTAGAGCTTTTCGTGTCTCTTGAGCCATGTCCAAAGAACATTAAGGCTACCTTTCAACTAAACCCATCAGGTAAGTTTTTGTTCCCTGTCTACCTGTTTCTTTCAATACCAGTCCTAAACTAATTGAGTGTGGATGAGTGAATGGTGGATAAAAAAAGAAGAGAAGATTATTTACTGGAGAAGAAAATGACAGCTATGCTAGAGCCAGTCCACCATGTATGCTGCTCTCCTTCCATTAATGCAATCATGTTGGCAGGTGCCTGTTCATCAACGATCACCTATTCCACCAGCGTTGATTGAAGCTTGTCCAATGTAATATGGGTGGATGAGATTTGTATTAATTCTCTTTCTGGACATAATTAATCTTCCATAGTATCTTCCTAGTTTTCTTCCACCTCAGTCAACTCCAAATAATAGTAATAATAACTCACCAAACTCACTGCCATCAAGGCAATGCTGTCTCACAGTGACTTCCTGTGGGTTTTCAAGACTCTGTGTATGGGAGTAGAAAGGCGAGTCTTTCTCCCATGGAACTTCTGGTGGATTACTGCTGACCATGCAGATCACAGACCAACTGGTGACCGCCACATCACCAGGACTCCATGACTTACATCTGTTAACTAGATGTTGACATCCAGGGCTACAGAGCAGACAGTAGAGCTGTCTTGTCTCCGTGACCTCAGCCCTCGCTGTTTAAGTGCACATCAATCATATGCTCATTGACGGCACAGGAGACTCTGCCTGGAGGGTTTCTCTTGGCCATGGGGTCTTTACTGATATACAGGACAGGCTGAAAATGACAGAGAATTAGCACCTCCCTCAATAAGAGAATAGCCCAAAGTCAATGGCTGGAGTTGAGATAAATACTCCGGCTCCCTTCTTCCATGTGAGAACTCTGAAACACAAAATCTACCCAGCGGCAATCTATCTAGTTTTCCAGGAAGATGAAGTCTCTGTGGTAGTTACAGAATCTGGTGTCAACTTGCAAAGGGGTGGAGTATAGCCTGCCAATGAAGTCTCCACTTGATGTCCTCATTTGGAGGTACCATGGAGATAAATAACACACTGGAGGCCAGATATACACAGATTCTCTACTTCGTTTTCCTGCTGACAAGACACCCGGAGCTATGCCAGAGCAGGAGGAGTCACGTGGAGACCCATGCCAGCTTTGAGATGCTTCCACTGCCACTGGAACAAGACTTTCCAAACATTGGCCTGTGATCTTTCCACCTGCATTCGGCATCATTGCATGTGCTGTGAGAGTCTGAAGAAGAATTTATAGATGGGTCATGGACACGTGGGCTAATATCATATTTATGGGCTTAAATTGGACTGGGCTGGGCTGTTTTCCTAATGTACAATTGCTCTTTGATATAAAGTTCTCTCACACACACATAAGTGTCTATGAATTTGTTTTTCTAGTTAATGTGGACTAACACAGCTCCAGTTCCCATTAATAATAAGGCCTTGGATCATATAGTTAAACTCTTTGCTACTAACCAAAAAAGTTGATGATTTGAATCAATTCAAAGGTGTCTCATGAGAACGTCCTGGTTATCTACTTCCAAAAAGGTCAAAGTCATTGAAACCCTGTGAAGCATAGCTGTTCTCTTATACGTTGGGGTCTCCATGAGTTAGAGTTGACTCAATGGCACTGCATGGTTTGTCTTCATTGATAAATTCTGTATCCCGTTTCATTTTCTTACCCACTCCATTTCCCTAATCCCTACTGGCTTTCTGGGATCACTCTAAAATAAAAAATATAAAATACTCTAGCTGCCATGGAGTTGAACAACAGAAGCCCAAGCCTACTTGAACCTCACACTCATTGGCACGCACATCATTGTGGATATTATGCCAATCCATCTCATTGAATCTCCTCTTTGTCCTCGTTAACCATCTCCTTCACTACACATGATGACCCTGTCCAATGATTGATCCCTCCTGATAATGTGTCAAAAGATAATACGTTTTGATTATACTGTTTTGATTAATGTTGAGTGAAGGTAGTCTATCATGACAGAACAAATATTGTATGAGTCCCGTCTTCTAAGAAGGGAGACTAGGTAGGGTCCCTGCCTACTGCCCATGAACCCCTTATTTATACATCTTAAAAATCACTTCAAGAGAGGAGGTCTCACCTCAGCTGGATTCTGTTACTGAAATGGAGGAAGGAGGAAAAGACCAGTGAGTTCTTCCCATATAACACTGGGATATGGTCACCTCAAATAAATAGACACTCCTATAAGAGGGACTAGTGAACCGTACTGGAAATTCAAGTCAAGTCAAGAAAAACCCAGGACACTTATGAGTATATATGTATTCCATATATTTATCCATATAGATATATGAATAGATATATACATCATGATGTAATATAACAGTTAATTAGTCCACACAGCAGTACAGAGGGCTCAGTTCAACTCACTTCCTTGGAACAGTTAATATACTGGAAGTCCTTCAACTCACAAGGGCTACTGGATCCAAGATCAAGGGAGCAGACAGCTGAGTCTTCCTTAGAGCAATGCAGGCAGTCGAGTCACAGGCAGAAAACAGCAGGGCAGGTCAACAAAAGTCAGTTAAATGACAGGATCTGACAGCTGCAAGTTCAAGCAATGTATATACCAGCAGCGTGGTGAATCAGGTCTCGAAGGAAACTCAAGCTCTAGTGACACAATCCACCACAGGTTGGGTGTCCCATGGATAGTGTAGCTTGCAAGTTAAGACAGAGAACCAGCTAAAGCAACTGCACACTGGTCTGATCACTAGAGAACAAGGAGATACAGGAGGGGCTTGCCAAGCCATTTATCTTTTTGCCCTCCAATCAAACTGCAACCTTATTAATCCCACATGCTCCTATTGGCCGGGTTTGCACAATAAACCTTCTTGTCACAGACACCAAGAGGAGAATATGGCCAGGATTATCTTCTTAATTGAACACTTTCGGGCCAATTAATATCCAGCCCTTGGTGACACAGGCCACGCACTATACACAACTGAGCTTTTAAGGCTCTGACTTTTGGAAATGCACAATATCCTTCACAGGGCATACCAAGGATCAGATTTGGAAACCCAACTAAATAAACTCGACTTTACCTTACACTCACCTGTAACAGTTTAAGGAACTGAAATACTCCTTTGGACTTAAGGCTGAAACACCCTAGTATGAGAAGAAGCAGATGACTACTACCCCAAGCTTATGGAATTGATGGTCATTGGACTCCCGTTCAGATCTCTTACTTTGAGAGCGGTCAATGAATGAAAGCAAGAGACTGTGTGTTCTTTGCTTTTTTACATCATATGTTAGTCTAGTAAGCATGGTTCTGCCTTTGTGAATTAAAGATATTGAAAATTTCCCCCTATCTCCTCATTGTTTTTATAAATATTATATAGTCACTTAAGTTTTAATCTGTACAAGTCAACTATATATATATAAAGCTTTCCTATACATGTGGAATTTCCTTTTCTCAACAGTGTTTTAAACAATACCATTTGGCTAAATTAATGATACTATCAATAAATTTAGCTTATGTTCCATGGGAATAATTTATAGTGTTCTCCAATAAAATGATAATGACGCCTCCACAGTGAACCAGATATATCTATAAACCACAAATATATGAACGGATTTTGAACTCTCATTTAATCATAGCCCCAATTGCAGAACAATTGGTGCTTATGGCATGGCCCTGCTTAACACTCTTTCATGGAAAGATCACTGTAGATATGAGGGTCAGAGCCAAGTGTGGTGAAGAAATCAGATGTGCCCAGCTGTCAGAAAGAATAGTGCCTGGCTTCTTAGAGTTATCATCAAACAAGCAGCCATCTAAGTGATGTGTCAGCTAAATCCACAAGAAGAAGCACATCAGGATGTGGGATCCAAGGATTGTAAATAATAAAATCCAAATCTAGAGGAGAAAACAATAATAGTGCTTAAATTGCAAATACTTGGTTCTCAGAAGGCTGTGGATGACAGTGGCAGCCCCAAATCCATGTCCAGGTTCCCCTCATAGAGTAAGCCTCTTGTGAATTCCCTCGGACCATAGTCCAAGGATAGCCTTGTGATCAGACAGAGTGTACTGTATACAGTTAGGTTAAAATGTAACACCTCATCGTTTTCTCTCTCTCAACACATTTTTATTTGTTCTATTTTAATATTTTCTGGTGAGAGTTTCCTCTGTTTTATTCTATCATTGCGGCTGGGTTGTTTTTGTATTGTTTTGTATGTTTGTATGTATGTGAAGTCTAGGGTAGGTAAATCTAAGAAAACAGTACTGGATTAATACTTTGCTAGAGGCTTAACAGTGAAGGTTTAGGGGAAATGAGAGCGAACAACAATGAGTACAAGAAAGAAGAAAACTGACTTAGGTGATAATTACACAATTCTTCAGATGATTGAACTATTGAATTATATGACATGTGAATTATAGACCACTAAAACTATTTTATTATGGTTTTATTTATTTATTTATTAGAGGTAGATTACCAGGCCTTTCCCCCTAGTCTATTCTTAGTCTGGTAGCTTTTCTGAAATCCGTCCTCCATGGGAGAGTCTGTTGGCATTTGAAATATCAGTGGCATATCTTCCAGCATTATGGCAATTTGCATGCTTCTATAGTGAGACAAGATGGTTGGCAGAAAAAAAACACCAACTACTGAGTTCAAATTTACTTTTCAGGGTTTACTTCTGGGGAAACCAAAACTAAGTACAAGTGAACTTTGGAAACCACGTTATTGAATATAGCTGAGCCTCAGACATCTTGCATCTTTGACTGGGAGGAGGAGAACCTCTTTGTCTCATCCATAGTATATCTAATTTTGCTTTAATGAATAAAACCTCAGTTTCCACTCTATAAGTCACTGACCATTCAGGATTTATCTATCGCAGAACTGTAATTGTGTATGCTGTATTTTTGGCAGATTTCCACACATAAAACAAATCCAGGCTGGAGGATGGGAAGAATGTTAAATTGAATGTGAGTTTTAAATTTTCATGTCGCTATGGCTGGATATTTTATGGTATGGAAACTAGAACTAAAGATTTATGACCAGGATTGCATCCAAGAGTGGGGAAGAGCAAACAGAGTGGTTCAAAAGACTAAGTGGTTTCCTGATTATAGCGACCAAGTTTCAGTTTTTAAATAACTTATTATATATCTGAGTTGATATGAGACACTTTAAAATAAATATCTCATTTTCTTTCCCATTCAGAATTAACCTATTTTGATTTATTCTCAGTATCAGGATAGGACACTTGAAACTATTTTTCATTTTTATTTGCATTATAAATAATAAACACCTCAGAAACCAATTTTGAAGAAATCTTATCAAAGGGAGAAACAGGCATGGAAACAGGGTGACAAACAAGTATGGGCCCATCTACAAGCTAAGGAACGGCCAGGCCTACCAGGAACTGAAGGAAACAGGGACGGCTCTTCCTTTGGAACAGAAAGAGTGCAGAGCTCTGGGGAGGCCCTGAATCTGGACGTCCAGGCTCCGGAACTTTAAGAACATGCACTCCTGCTCCTTAAAGTCACCTTGGTGGTGTTTGGCTACGGCAGCTCTAGGAAACTCAGACAGGCGATGTTGATTTTAAGAGCCTCATCACCAGGGAGAAAACCTAAGTATTCAATCCCCTTAACCTCCAAAAGCCTTTTAATAGAAATATGAATTATGCATATCAATATTAATTTTACATGGGCTATAGTTTTTGCATGTGTGTGCATATAAAATTAATTTGTGAAATATTAAAATAAAATATTTTAAAATTAAAATCTCTGCCACTTTTCCTTTAAAATGATCCTGTCTTAATTTTAAAAATAACTTTGTACTTATTTTCAGGATTATGAAAGGCCTTTTGAGAGAGTTGATTTTTACTTGTATTACAGATAATGAATATATGTAAAACTGTTGAGGACATCCCAGGCATTAATATTTGTTGTAATTATGGAGCTTTCTGTAGTCTTCCAATTATTTTTCCAACATTTTAATTATAATTTTATAAATATACAGTAGCTGTTAAAGAATTTTATTGAACAATTCATCTTTGAGTTACTTCAATAAATTTTAAGCTGGATTTTTAAAAATTGTTTTTCTAATCTCTACAATATTCAAACATCACCTCTCAGATCTGCTTTATTATTTTTTGCTGTATCTTTTATGATTTCTTTCTCTCATTCCTTGAATCTTCTATGTTTTCTATTTCAATTATGTATGTGTGGATACTTGTGTGTTTACACGAGCCCTGGCAGTGCAGTGGGCTATGAGTTGGACTATATACAAGGTCAGCACTTTGAAAACATCAGCTGCTAAGCAGGAGGAAAAACGAGGTTTTCTGGTCCCGTAAGGATTTACTGCCGTGGAAACCCTCTGGGGCATTTCTACTCTGAAGTTCTAGATATAGTTTTTTTGTTGTTTATTTGGTTGCTTTTTCATTGTGTGCATACTTTCAGGATTATGAAAGACCTTTTGAGATAGTTGATTTTTACTTCTATTGCAGATAATGAACGTATGTAAAACTATGGAAGACAGCTAATACACATTCATACATCCCCTGTGTTAATATTTGTTGTAACTATGGAGCTGTTTTGTAGTCTTCTAATTATTTTCCCAACATTTTAATGAAAATTTTATAATAATTTTAAAAGAATTTTAAAGTGAGCACCCATATGGATACTGCTAAAATTATACCTTAAGCATTTGTCTCCACTTGCAACATAATAGAGTATTGAGACATCCTTTTGTAAAGCAGTGACCTAATCTGTGGCCCCTGATACCTTGTGAAAAACAATACAAGAAATTTCACTACTATCAAGCAGATTAAGACTATAGCAACCCTTTAAGATAGAGTAGAACCACCCAGTTAGGTTTCCAGGGCTGTGAATCTTTCTGAGAGAAGACTGACCTTTGGCTTAGCAGCTGAGTGCTTAAACACTGGGCTTCCAGGCTTACTTCACACAAAAATGAATATTTAAAAAAATCATTTTATTGGAGGCTCGTACAATTCGTATCACAATCCATGCATCCATCCATTGTGCGGAGCACATTTATACATTTGTTTCCATCATCATCATTCTCAAAACATGTGTTCTCCACTTGAGCCCCTGGTATCAGCTACTCATTTTTCCCCTCCCTTCCCACTCCCCGCTAACTCCATTAACCCTTGATAATTTAAAAATTATTATTATTGTGTCATATTTTACATCATCTGACATCTATGAATATTTATTAGAACATAGCCAAAGGACCTATATCTTCTCTGACTTTTCTGCCAGGTGTTAGGTTGTTTGAGGGCAACAGCTGCATCTTTTTGTCTTCCCAAGCTTCAGGGAGCACACGGTGCATAGAGATGCTCAACAGATATTGAATTAATAATGAACTGAGCTGAACTCTATTGATGGGGTGCCTGGCATGAGCAATCATGGTGGCCATTACTTAATGGAGAAAAGAAGAATACAAATAAGTTATTACAATACAAATAAGCCCAAGTCACACCCACTGCCAAGGGGTCAATTCTGATGCATTCCAACCTGTATATACAGGGACAGATATCTTCATCTTTCTCTGGCAGAGTGGTTGATGGGTTTGAACCACCAACCACTCTGTTACTAGCCTAACACTTACGAAAGAAAGCTTTTTTTAAATTTTTATGTGGCCCCTAATCTTGAAGCTACTGCAAAAGCATGTCCTTGTTTTGGTATTCTTGAAATTCTTTGCATTGTCAGGGAATTTGTTTGGAGGTCGCCAGATTGGGTAAGAGCGCATGCTTTCTTATGACAATGAATCCCTCAGCCAGCTGAGGCAGGGTCGTAGCTCTCTATTGATCATGCAAAGTGCTGACCAAGCAAGAAGAAAACACCTATGAGAGTACAAATAAGTAACTATACCCCGTCAACAGTCGTTGCTGCATCAGCTTCTTAGGGGGGATAACATGAGGCTTCCCCATAGAGAAATTGCTCCAATGGACCCATTAAGGTATTAAGCAAAATTCAGAGGTACTTAAACAAACAAAACAAAAACCAATGCTTATATATGAATACAGAGAAGCTCTCTGCCCTCAGCCTAAGTCTAGAAGTTCATAAGTCCTATTTCTACCTCCTAACATCAAAGGTACTACTGTTTAGACTCCTCATACACATCCTCCACCCAAAACCAGCCTCTGCACAGTAAGACATTCTTGCATTGACTCATTTAGCAAATATTTACTGTGCCTCCGGTATGAGCTAGGTACTCTGTTGTGTTTTGGGATATAAAGATGAAAAGACACAGCCGAGTGTGGGAGAGACAGGCACATGCACAATTAGAGTGCAGGGAGAGAGCACACAGGGGTGGAGGCATGCCTGAGGAGACCACACAGGTGTGTGGGGGAGAGGGACGTCTAACCCAGCCTGGAGGCAGCAGGGGGTTGAGGAATAGCATTCCAATCAGAGAGCATAAGATGTGAAAACACAAGTAGGTAGGTGGGAGTTAACACAGACCTTCGAGATCAAGACTTTCTAGAGCATGAGACTTCTGCAGCAGAGTCAGGAGATGGTGTCGTCTAGTCTAGTGGTCGTCCAGACCTCTGAGGAGTCCCGAGGTGGTCCAAATGGTTAATATGTTGGGCTGCGAACCAGCAGGAGGTCTCAGTCCGAAGAAAGTCCTGGTGATTTAATTCTAAAATCCAACCACTGAAAACTCAAGAGCACAGTTCTACTCTGGCACACACGTGGGGGTACCCTGACTCTGAATCAAGCCACTCTATTTTATTGGGAGAAATAAATTAGGCAGGTATGCATTCGGGAAGAACTAAGAAAAGAAAGTTTAAAAAATAGTCTAGTCATGCAATGTTTGTTCTTAGCTATTAATGAGTTGGCCCCTAATAGTTGGCGACCCCATGCATGCTGGAACAAAACATGACTTGGTCCTGTGCCATGCCCGTGATTGCTTGTGGACGGGACTGTTGTGGGGCTGAGGATTTTCATTGACTGGTTTTCAGAGTAGAGTACCAGCCTTTGCTTTTAGTCGATCCTGGTCTGCAAGCTACATGTAAACCCAGTCAACAGCACAGCAGCACAAAAGACTCCACTGATCATTGAGTGGTGGCTGCATGTGGGGTGCAGTGGCCAAGAATCGAACTTGGGTCCTAAAGTGTAGAAAATGAAAATTCTAAGGCTTACAATTGGCCAAGCAAAGGCAGGGAGAGTAGTCCTGGATGCTTGGGGGGGAAAATCTGTACCAACAGAGATATAATGTAGTATGAAATCCTTACCAAAAAACCAGATTGTACCAGCTCATTTAGATATTGTCGGTGCTCAGAAAGCTCTCCCCATCACCACTGAATGGGCGAGGGAGAAGCTTTCCTCTCAGAGGCCTCCTAAATGTTGGTGATTCCTGGCCACAGCTCCAGTGGCGTCAGAGCTGCTTTCTTCACTCCCTGCTGGAGGCCCCAGGTCCTCGATTAGCCTTTAAACATGTCAATGTTTATGTGAATCACTTGGGCTGGGGGTCATCTCAATATGTGTATGGCCACTGCTTAAAATGCTTGCCCTCAGGACGTGATCACTGAAGATACAGATGATATAGTATAGGGTGGTGAAGAAATCAGATGACACCCCGGCTGTGGTAGTTACAGAATCTGTTGTCAGTTTTGATAGAAAGCTTTACAAAAGGCTAGAGAAGTAAAGGAGGAGGCCTAGTGGCATAGTGGTTACCTGTTAGGCTTTGATCTGCATGTTCAGCAGTTCGAAACCACCAGCAGCTCCGCAGGAGAAGAGTAGGCTTTCCAGTCCCATAAACCATCTCAGAAACCCACAGGAAGTCATCCTGGTCAGCATTGACTCAATGGCACTGTGTATAGAGGGAGAGTGGATAGATTGAATAGGTGAGTCGGGAGAAGTCCGAGAAGGGTTCCTTAAGTATCCTTGGCTCTTGTAGATGAATACATGTAAGTGGACAGTGGACAATGCCGACATGAAGAGTTCGGATAAAGGAGAAGCTGAGGAAGGATGACTTGTCACAAGCGTGTCGGTAGCCTGGGACTCATTCTTCAGGCACCGCAATCAGGGCTTTTCCACGTCACACCCTCTCTGGACGCCACCTGCAAGGGGCAAGTATGAAAAGCTGCCACCACTGAGTGGGTTCAGAAGCATAGCAGCCCTGTAGCAGTCCTATAGCACAGAGTAGAATTGCTCTTTAGGGTTTCCAAGAAAGTCAATCTTTATAAGAATATACAACCCCAGCTCTCCTGAGAAGTGGTTGGTAGGTTTGAACCACTGACTTTGTGGTTCACAGCCAGATGCTTAACCCAATGTACCACGAGCTCCTTCAAGGACAAGTGGCTTTGCAGGCTTCAGATAAAGTTTCTCTGAGCCAAAACCTAGAGTCCAATTTGTAGTGGGTGAACTCATTGTCCTCAAGGGAGCTGGGCAGAAAAGAATTGCTGCTTCATGGATTCTCTGGAGCAGTGGTTCTCAACCTCCCTAATGCTGCAACCCGTTCATACAGTTCCTCATGTTGTGGTGACCCCCCCCCCCCAACCATACATTTATTTCTGTTGCTAATTCATAACTGTAATTTTGCTATTGTTATGAATCAGGCAACCTCTGTGAAAGGGTCATTTGACCCCGAAAGGGGGCACAACCCACAGGTTGAGAACGCTAGGGAAGTGACCCTTTTCACAGGGGTCGCCCAATTCATAACAGTAGCAAACTTACAGTGATGAAGTAGCAACGAAAATAATGTTATGGTTGGGGGTCACCACCACATGAGGAACTGAATGAAAGAGTTGCAGCATTAGGAAGGTTGAGAACCACTGCTCTAGAAGCAAACAGAGGTTGAGTTCTGGCTCCCTATTGTGCAGTTCCAATACACTGTTTTACTCTTTTAAATTGAGTCCCATCTTCTAGGGGTTTTGCTGTGCTTTCTCAAAGGCTGGTGGCATCATTTCAAGTGTGATTTCCCTTAGCATCCTCGGTTGGGATTTGTCTACATTTGACTCCTTCACATCATTTAAATCCGCCTAGTACACTCACAGTGCCTCCTAGTAGTATCATTATGCTTTTATTTTTAAATATATATATTTTAAAAATCATTTTATTGGAAGCTCTTATAACATTCCATACATCAATTTTATCAAGCATATTTGTACATGTATTGCCATCATCATTTTAAAAACATTTTCTACTTGAGCCCTTGGTATAAGCTCCTCTTTTCCCCCTCCTTCCCCCACCCTCCCACCCTTGAGAATCCTTGATTAATTGCATATTATTTTTATTATTATTTTGCATCTTACATTGTCCGTAGTCTCCCTTTACCCACATTCATGATACTCATCCCATTCGGGGAGGGGGGCTATATATTCAACCTTCTGATGGATTCCCCCTTTCTCACCCTTCGCACCACCACCGGCCCCCCCAAACCCCCATACACTCATGATATCGCTACTCCCACTGCTGTTCTTGAGTATTTTATCTGTCCTGAATTCCATGTGTCAAGAGCTCTTATCTGTACCAATGTGTGTACCCCAGTCTAGCTTCACTGTGTGAATTTACCTTTCTTTCTATTTCTTAATATGAACATGGCAAGAAAAAATGGCTAAGCCTTTGTTACCAGTCTTGACTCTTTTGATTCCCAACTATACTCTCAATTGTTTCTTTCTCTCTCTCCTATCCTCTTACTCTTTTATCTACTCTCTCCTTTCTACAGCCAAATGTTTTTCAGGTTAATTGATTTATGGGTGTGATTTAGTATCACTGGGGAGAAATGGTTTGAAAAGAGATTTCTTGGACTAAATCATGAAGATAAAGAGGCAAATTCACTAGATTAACCATTGTCCATTAAATAGCTTTTGCTTCCCATCTCTACCACTAGGTGATGCTATGCAATCTAATTAAATACCCAGTTTCGGACTGAAAAGTGAGCAGACAAGAGCTGAGGTGGAAATAAAATGTAAGGTCATATGGCCTAAATAAAAGCCTGTAGATTACTGTAGCAGTCTTTAAACCAAAAGGCTGAAGCCCTGGAATATGAATTGGGAAGTTTATGAATTAAGCAGAGCACGTGAGAGGCTTAGCCTTTATTGGGGAAAATGAATACATCCATGACACTTGATGTCCCCTTCCTTTTTTTCTCTCTATTAAGGGGAGCCCCCCTACTGCCTGTATTTCCATTGGCATTATTAGATTTGATGGTCTGCACATATTGGCTATACAGTTAATGCATAGACTCGTCCCCCTGGGCCTTCATCAGATCATTATTTAAAATGATTTAGAGCTCACAGACCTTTGATGGTGCAGAGGGTTAGGTGTTTGGCTGCCACCTGCAAGGCAGGCAGTTCAAACCCTCCCCGCCACCCGCCCCTGCCCAGCACCAGCAGCAGTAGCTGCATGGGAGAAAGATGAGGTTGTCTGCTCCCCTGAGACTTGCTTTAATTCACTACCTCTCCAGGTAAAACTAAAATGAAATTCTAGATGTCTACTGGGTTACTGTGTAATTTAAGAAACACCAGTAATGAAGTAGAACTGTCATTTCAAGAGATTAATTTATAAAGAGATGGATCATAGATTTATACTCTCAGAAACTCTCTGGAGCAATTCTCTGCCCTACGGGCTCACTGTAAGTCAAAATGGACTCAATGGCAAAGCAGAATCTGTATTAGTTAGGTGTGCTCGGGTGAGGCTGAACAAGTAACACATTTGGCTGAAAGGTTAGCAGTTCAAGTCTACCTGCAGAAATCATGGAGCAAAGACCTGATAATTGCCTTCTGAAAAGTGACAATCTGATGGAGCACATGTCAAGTCTGACATGCATGGGTTCCCCACAAGTCAGAGTTGACACTAAAGCAATGGTGCCCTGTACCAGAGGGCAGTGTTGGTGCAATGGCAGAATCCCCGCCTTCTATTCAAGAGCTTAAGGACCACTGGTGGCTTAGTTGATTATCAACAGGGCCAGTACCCTTTGGGGGTTGTGAAGCACAAGGTCAGCAGTTCAACCCCCACCAACTGCTCCACTGGGGAAAGAGGAGACTTTCTGCTCCCATAGAGATTTACAGACTTTAAAACACAAGGTTGGAATTGACTTGACGGCAGTGAGTTTTTAATTTAGGAAAACTGCCACCACGCCCCTCAACAGTGTATCTGTGCAGGCCTGTGTGCTGTTTTTAAGGCTGAGCAGCTTCCAATGGGATGTGCAGATGAAAATGGATTAGGATGACAAATCAGCTGATTGAAACCCAATGGATCACAATGGTTCCATCCAATTATGGGGACAGCACAGGACAGGGCAGCATTGCATTCCATTCTGTACACAGATAGAGCCAGTCAATAACTAAACTAAGTCTGTAGAACCTAGAAGTAAACTCAACAAACATACTACATGACTTGTGGAATTGTTTTCTCCCATCAACCATTCATCCTTCAAGACTCAAATCAAATGTTTTCTCAAAGTCAAACCTTCCCAACAACCCTGGACAGTCCTCCTGTTCTTTCCTCCCCTACACAGCTGCACGTGCTTCCAGCGTGGCATTGTTCACCTTACCCAGTAATTCATGAAGGTCTTCTCCACAGACCGTGAGGGTCCTGGGGGCTTCTAGAAAAGCCACTAGCTGTTGCCATCGATTAATACTTCAAGTCCTTTCTCTGGCAGAAAGAATGCTGAGAAAGAACCCACTGCTCTCTCTCTTCCCCTTCCCCCCCACTCCAGGCTCTGCTCCAGCGCCTGCCTTCTCTCCAGTCATTCAGCAGGAGGTAAACAACTACCTGTGTTTGGAGTTTTATAGTGCTGTGTGCTTAGGGAGAATAATGAAGAGCTCATTAAATGTGGAAAAAGCTCTTTTGTTTTGTTGTTTTGCTTTTTTATTTTTATGTAGTGTCTCCAGATATTTGTAAAAGGGGTTCCTTGTTATTATTCACCCACTGTCAGTCCATTGAAAATCAGTTACATAGGGTAGGAGAAGGGATTGGTTTGTAACAGATGCCAAATCAACATTGAAATGAATTGTATGTTTTTAAGCAAATTGCTGCATTTCCCTCCCAGAGAGAAACAACTGGAGATTAGGAAACATCCTTAGTTTAATGTGTTTGCAAACTAAAATTCTTTCAAGTGCTATCTGTACATACTCCTAAGTTTTCTCCATGTTCCTAATTTCTACAATAAGCATAAATCACCTTAAGAATGAGGTGGCAAGTCCACACACATTAATGCTTTCAATGTGCTTGATGCAGTGCTGAAGGAGGAAGGAGCTAGCAACCCAGCCTATGCTCCTGTGGTAATTATATAATTGTCGATTTGAGAGGATAATGAGTGAAGGGGTGGGGTCTAGTCTGTCAATCAGATAATAGCCAATGAAATGAGACTTCTGTGTGGGCATGGCCTTCTCCTGAGAATTCTGGCAAATCTGGTACTTCCTCCTTGGAGGCGGGAAAACACCTCTCTCTCTCTCTCTCTCTCTCTCTCTCTCTCTCTCTCTCTCTCTCTCTCTCTCTCTCTCTCTCTGCTACTCCCTGGGAGACATTGCAGAAGACAAGCCACATGGACACAAACTAGACCTTGGAAGAAACCAGAACTTGGAAGCTGAAGAAGCCACGGAGAAACCCCTGCCAGCACTGCGATGCTTACAACGCCACTGGGCCCAAAGTCTTGATACCCACTGGCTTGTGATCATCCTACATTTGACTTCATTGCATGTGTTTTGTGAGTCTTTATAGATTGGTATCGGATATATGAGCTAATATTGGACTTATGGACTGGATCTGGATTGGGCTTGGATGTTTTCTCAATGTTCAATTGCTCTTGTATATACACCTCTCCCTTATATACATATGTGTGTTTATGAATTTGTTTCTCTAGTCTACCCAGACTAATACAGCTCCTGAGGAGTTCACAACCATTGGGGCCATGTATAAATATGTGCCAAACACTGGGAGTCTCTAGGTGCTGCAAACCGTCATTGCTTTTGACTGTCTGCCCAAAAGGGTGAAAGCTGGACACCCCCAGTGGCCCATCAGAAAAAAAAAGACCTGGTGGCCTAGTTAAAAAAAAAATAAATCGGCCATTGAAAGCCCAGTGCTGACACATGGGGGTTGCTATGGGTTGAAAATGGCTCCATGACAACTGTTTTCTGTTTGTTTGTTTGTGATTTTAGAAACCCAATGGAAGATGTGATGAATCCCACAGGAGAGGAGGAGATTACCTAGGAGGTCCCACAAAGGCAGGACGTTCTCAATGTTTTCCTTGGTGGCTTACATGCATGGAGCCCGGAGGGACTGAGGCACGCTCACATGGAGTTTTCACAACCTAGACCTTGAAAAGCTTACTCACTGCTCAGACTCACTCTTAGTCTGAATGATGACGTTATTAGAGCAAATGACAATGGCGGTTATATAGGCATCGCCCCAACCTATTGTTGTTTGCTACCGAGTCAGTTCTGACACAACGCGGCAGCGTAGCATGCTCCCGGGAGTAGGGGTGCTCCCATTTACGGAGGCAGATCGATCTTGGGGTCTTCCTTCCCTGCAGCAGAGCAGAGACACTGCTCCAAGTTCTTAGCCAGCGTGTCACCGGGGCTTCTGAGCCCCAACCTAGTGAATTCTAACTCTGACGTGCTGTAAACATACACCTTCCTCCTCATAGGTACCGACTGAGCACGTTCTAGCATGGAGGTGGTGGTGTGGTAAATATGCTTCGAACAAGGGATCTCGGTGCTTCTGGCTGAGGGACCCTTGCCCTTGAAAAGTCTGAAGTAACATTCAACCTGTTAAGAGCCTGACTCGTCGATAGAACAACTTTGGGGAGCTGACTCAGCAATAACTAACAGCAGTGACAGTTACTAATTGTATCTTCTGATCTAATAACTGCTATTTCTCTTGAAGAATGTGTGTGAATATGCTCTCTTTGTTGTAGGACTGCATATAGATCTTTTTTTTTAAAGTCCCCCTTTCAAACATTGCAATCTTCTCACCGTGAGTCCAATTTGAGAGGAGAAAGCTTTAGCTTCGGGGAGTTAAGAAATTCAGTCATGGTCATACATCTAGTAAGGAGTGAAACCAGTTTTAAGCTTGTTGACCTCGTGTTCCTTGCCCAGGTGAGTCTCTCCAGGCAACCACAGTCCCAGAGAGATCTATTTTTAAGACTCATTTCCTTCCAGCCGTGTCTATGAAAAAGATGTTGGGTTGCTCACCCTTGTCCCTGAACTAGCTGGTGACCACCATCTGGACAGCCAGCTTTCTATTAGTGACACTGCAGGGTAGCCAGTATAGGACAAGGGGGGTGGGCGTTATCTCCCCAAAAGCCTGCCTAGGGCCACAATAAAAGGGCTGCAGGGAAATCAGACATCCACTAGAGACCTATGGGAAAAATCCAAACTGATAATAATAATCCAAACTATGGTCATCAAGGTGAAGGTGAAATTAAATCTGACCACAACCTAGGCACAAGTCACACAGGTGTGCCAAGAGGGTCAATCTGCCTCCCCTGCTCAGTGGATACAAACCAGCTGCAGGCTGGCTGCAGCCTGGCTTGTCTCTGCCTTGAGCTGCTAGTGGAGGGTGGGGATCTGTCCCACATGCAGGGTGCACACTTGCCTGCAGGCCTGCCCTGGGCTCTCTCGGCCTCTGGGGATTTCCTGGCCTCACAGGCATTTTTTGTATTGGTACCTGAGATAGTTAAGGTTTACAGGCATGGTTTCACACTCCTGTTTCAGTCTTTCTTCCACGTGGTGTTTCATGTTCAGTCGCCAATTCTCACGCTGTGCCAGGCTCTGAACGTTTTGCAAAAACAGCGTGTACTTCTTGAGACGGTAATACCTGAGACGTCCCCTTCCTTCATGAAGTCACTTGGATTACAAAAGCGCTTCTGCAGTGTGAATTCTTTCAGCATGGCGAAGCCAGCGATAAGGAACCCCATGCCAGAACCCTAACAACCATCTCTTTCACCTCCAATGCAAAGGCCGACCACTTGAAATCAGCAGCTTGCCCTTCAGTACCCACCAAACTCTCAGACTGTCACTGAGTGGCCCGGCGGATACATTTCTGAAGCATGATCCATCCGCTGACGGCATACACTGGCTTGCATTTGCACACACCACTCCTTCTGCCAATGGGCAGATGGGGCTTAGCCAAGTACGGAGAAGGCAACTTCTGACACTCTTGAGTCTCTACTTTGGATACGTAGCTGATGCCTGAGGACAATCTTGGGTGGAAGGTGAAGGCAACATGCTAATTCTTGTTAACCCCTAGACAAGTTCAGGGCTGGATCATAGTCCAACCTTGAGGTGACCCCAGAAGCTAGTGTCACAGGATTTCTGATTTTTAACCTACAGGGTTTGTTGGCTCCATCATTAGCTTACACGCTGTGGCTGTCACTGAGAAACTCAACACAGAGCACGGGAAATGTCCCCTTGTTGAACTGCTACTAAATGTAGTACTCTTTTAAGTATTATAGTGTTTCTTGTCAGAGATGGGGGTGCTGTATATCTTGTTTATTGTAATGATTTTTGTATTGGTACCTGAGGTAGTTAAGGTTTATTTTGCCAACTTGGCTGATAAACACATGTGGGATTGATTGAAGGGCAGAGAGCTAAATGGCTCAGTGCACCTTGCCTTTCTAAGTCCGGTCTCTTGATTTCTGATGGTCAGACTAGGGTGCATCTGGATTAGCAGGTTCCCTGCTTCAGCAGGCAAGGCTCATTTCCTATGAGACATCCCTGAGAAGACACATGGACCTACCCCCAATGCAGCCCTGAGTACTGAAGCAGCCATGTGGAAACCCCTGCCAGCACTGAGATGCTTACATCTGCATCTTTCCTCCTGCATTTGGCATCATTGAGTTTGTTTTGTGAGATGAAGGAGGATTTTGTAGATCAGTGTCAGACATATGGGCTAATGTTGGACTTATGGGCTTGGACAACACTGAATTATGATGTTTTCTTAATGTATACTTCCCCTTTATATAAAACTCTTATATATCTATCTCTATATCTCTATCTATCTATCTATCTATCTATCTATCTATCTATCTATCTATCTATCTATCTATCTATCTATCTATGCTTCTGTGGATTTGTTTCCCTAGTTTACCCAGACTAACGCGGTACCTATAGTCTCTGAGGACTCTGAAGTACATATCACAGGAGGGTTTACCTGATTATGTGGTTAATCATAAATATCCGGAGTTTTAAAAACCCCTGGGTTGAGTTAACAGCAATTGAAAACCAGTAGGCGTCTTAAGTATAACTTTAAAATCCAGCCATTTAGGCAGATGTAAGTGCTTTTGTCATTAAAACAACACCATCCATTTATGGATCTGTACTCAAACTTCCTTTTGGTCTAGCAATTGCCCATTTTAACATGGGTCCATCATGCACATATTTAAGTGCAAATGTGTCTGTGTGAGTGTGCACATGACTTCTAGGACTCATACCTTAGATGGTCTTGATCAATAGAGTCATGAAGCAGTCTTCTCTCTGTTCTGGAACAGTTAGAAACCACAACCGTTCCCTGCTTGTATTTCTTCCCGGGAAATTCCATTATTTCTTCCTTGAATTCTCTCCATCATTTTCCTGAAAAGAATTTCCGATAAGCTAAGCCTTCACATTTGGTTTTCAACTATCTTTCTGTGAAAATGGCTATTTTAATAGCTAGAGAACTGCTTTACGTGGAGCTTTGCCAGCTTCCTCTAACATGCCATCCAAGCAAGCTAAACCAGCGGATTGTGTAAGAGTAGAAAGCCCTGCACAGGCAGTTCATGAGCTGGCAGAGGTGCTAGGAATTTGCTGGGCAGAGTTCTGGAGGGCTATTCCTGTCTGGTCTGTCTCTATCCTATTGTTCCCTGAAGCTCAGCCGCCATTGTCATGTGGTGCGCTGTGACAGGCTGCTTGGCCCATATGTGCTAGTTCTGAGAGAGCGCTCAATGGGAATGCTGATCTCTGCTTTTTGAGAATGTCCTTGTATAGGAACAGACAGGGCCCTAACTGGAGCTATTATTTTTTGTAATGGTAGCTTAGCAAAATTAGATAGTATTGATACAAATAAGTAAATAATAGAGAGTTATCTGTGAAAAACCCATCACCACCAATTTCTCTCTCTTCTCTTTCTCTATCTCCTTCTCTCTCTCTTTCATACACACACACACACACACACACACACAAACACACATATTTACATAATACTACATACTGGAAGATTTCGTTGGAAAGAAATTCATGGTTCTCCCTAACCTTGTTCTTTCCCATGAAAAAATAGGTCAGTGTTTGCACATTGGTTTGTCCCCATGTGGGGAGGTCATGGTCTCATACCCAAAGGGAGATGTGACTAATCTGATTGACCCTGGGATGGAGACTGCTAGATGGCATCCTTCCCTTTCTCCTTACGACCAGACCATGGTCCTGTATTAGTTTAGGTAGCCAGCAACATATCCAAACACCAGAGGACAATTTCAACCTGCCTCGCAACTAGCTGTGACCCTGAGATGGAAACAGATGTTGCAGGCTGAGCGAGGGCCAGTGTTGCCATAGGAAGACTGCGATTCACTTGGGGAGATGTGGCTTTAGCTCTAACTACTATTTCTTCTTCTTCTTCTTCTTCTTCTTCTTCTTCTTCTTCTTCTTCTTCTTCTTCTTCTTCTTCTTCTTCTTCTTCTTCTTCTTCTTCTCTGTTGCCTGAAACACAGATGCCATGCCCAAACTGCAGCGGCTCCCTTGTAACCTGAAAGTGACCTTGAAAAATAGAAGCTGCAGGTTACGGATGTGGAGTTAAGAGACACAGAAAGATCTCCTGTCTCCCATGCTTGTAGGACATAGTACGAGTCCTGGGTTTCCTATTTTTAAACATATTTTGATGGGAGAAAAAAAACAAAAGCTGTATTTTGTTTAAGACATTATTGATTTAGATGTTTGGGATGGGGTTCAGTGCAGCTGACTCTAAATGATCACAAATGGACTACATGTTACATAATCAAGAATAGCACCTCCATACCTCTGTCTCACCTCCTTCTCCCTTCACCTTTCCTCTCATACTTTGTCCTCATTGTAACTTCAGATATTCAAATAGCAAGCCCAGTGCCTGGTTAGCTTTGCACTGGATGATTAGCAGCACAGAAGTAGTAGGATGTCACTGAACATGATTACCCGACATGGCAGTGTAATCCTGCCTCTGTATTTGAGTCAAAAGCATCAAATAGATTCTTTCTCCCTTCTGTAGCCGTTGTTTTTGTTAGGCGCTGTTGGGTTGATTCAGTCCTGCACCATCCTTACAATAAGACTTATGTTTCAGCCAGGTGTTGCAGTCATTATAAATCCACCTTGTCTAGGGTCTTCCTTGTTTTCACTGCCACTCCACTTTACCGAGCATGATGTCCTTTCCCAGGGACTGATCGCTCCTGAGAACACATCCAAAGTATGGAGATGAATTCCCGCCCTCCATGCCTCTAGGGAATGTTCTGGCTGTGCATCTCTCAAGACAGACCCATTAGATTTTTTTGTCAGTCCATGGCTACTTTCAATATTCTTCGCCAATACCATAGTTCATATACATTAATTTCTCTTCTGTCTTCCTGTTCCCGTTAGGAAGACCAAGGAAGGAGGAATAGGGAATGGTGGGTGTGAATTTCTTTCTCTATAAGATCAGAGGAAAATGTGGGAAGAAAGTTTCCTTACAAACAAAAGTCCTCAACGTCACCACGTTTGTTCATATTTCCACATTAATTTTATTGTCTTTCCTTGCTTCTTCCTGAAAGGAGCAGGATGGGTAGAGTGAAGAGATGCCTGTGATAGGGGGGTTTGTCAGCATGACATGGTGTTCAGCTAGCCCTGAGCTTTGGAGGTACGCGTGCTTGGTCCCATATGCATATGGGCAGCACTGGGGTCCAGGGCGGGGTGAAGACTGAGTTGAGAAGAACATGGGTTGTATACTTGGTGGATTGTAGACTCATTTGTGTCCATCATGAATGAAAAGGCAGAAGTTATTTTATTTTATAATCAACTAAGGGTTGTTGTTAGGGGACCCCTAGTAGTGGGGGTGCCGTTGCTAACCCCACAAGTACTCTGATGAAGAAGATCTAACAGTCTCCTTCCAGAACTATGTATAGCCTTGGAAAAGCCCTTGGGTGGGGGGCAGTTCTGCCTTACCTGTGGTCAGAATCTGTTCAGCAGCAGTGGGTTTGAGGTCTGGCTTGGGTGGCTGTTGTTGGGTGCCTTCGATTGATTCCAATTCACAGCAGTCCATGTGACAGAATGGAATAGCCCATAGGGTCCTCTTGGCTGCAAACTATGGAAGAAGGTGACTAGATCTTTCTCCTGCAGAGCTGCTGGGTGCCTTTTAACTGCCACCTGTGTTGGTTGTTAAGCCAAGTGAGATTCCCTTTGAATCCTCCAAAAGTGATTGAAACATCCCTTCCTAAGCCCTATTTTCCTCTCTAAGAAGTTGAAGACATGTCCCACATTATTTCCTCAGAGCCTTCAATACAGAGAATGTTATTTGGAAGACAGACCTTAGTATTCAGGAAATTATAATGACAGAACTAATAACCTAGAACTTGAATTCCAAAGCATTGTGCATGTGCGTGTGTACACACCCAGGCCCTGCCCCATGCTTGACCCACTTGGAGCCCCCAAACATCAGATGGGCTGCTATCTTGCTGTGAGCAGTGAACACCTGTACATATATTTAAGCTTCACCTGTCACACATTTCAGGCTATTTAAAACTACCTGGTGTTCCATCTGACCAGTTTTATAATAATAATACCTTGTATTTCTCTATCACTTTTTGCTGGAAAACATAAGCTTTTTAAAAATAGTCTCCGATCGGAGAACAAATGTGGGTGTCAGGCGTTGTTCTTTTCTTTTCCAGGTGAGGAAAATGGAGATGCAGAAAAGAATGGGGTGATGCATACAGACTTCCTAACACATTTGTAAGGTCAAATCTTCAATTTGTTCTCATTTTAATTTAATATAATATGCTAAATCAGTGATTGTTATGTTTTCTCATGCAATATTTTATCGACATCAAATGCACATATCAGGTGGACAAAGATAAAGGAAAACAAATGGAGACATTTGAACGAAGGTGTTCATGAGGAATATTGAAGATACCATGGTGTGTTAGTCTGGGTACTTTAGAGAAACAAATCCCCAGAAACTCTTGTATAAGAAAGAGTTTTATATAAAGGTTAAGTGTGCATCAAGAAAACATCCCAACCCAGTGCTACCCAAGTCCACAAGTCCAACATTAACCCATTAACCCATATGTCCAACACCAATCCACAAAGTCCTCCTCCATCTCACAAAACAGATTCAATGATGGCTACTGCAGGAGGAAAGCTGAGTCAGTGAATGTGTAAGCATCTCAGAGCTGGCAGGAGTCTCCACAAGGCTGCTCCAGCACCCAGGACTGCATTGGGGTAGGTCCATGTGGTTTCTCCTCAGGTACATCTTGCAGGAAGTGAGCCTTGCCAGCTAAAGCAGGAAACTGGCTAAGGTAGCTGCACCCTGGTCCGACCATCAGAAAGCAAGAGACCCGAGAGCTAGAAAGGTGAGGCTCACCGAGCCATTTATCCCTCCGCCCTTCAATTAACCCCATATGTGTTTATCAGCCAGGTTGACACAATAAACTAATGACCTCACATGGGTTTCCAGAAGAATGAAAGAAATCTGGCTTGGGGGAACTCTAGCCAAGATGTCCCTGAGAGGCAAAGAGGGAGAACTTTTACCTCAGTAGCTTTGAATACTTGCCAGGAGGAGCCAGTCTCTGGAGAAGCACATTCTTGGTAAACCTAGAGTTAGAGAAAGAGAGGAAACCCCTCAGTGAGCTGAATTGGCAGTGGGTTCAAACATAGCAATGATTGTGAGGATGGCACAGGACCAGGCAGCAATTTGTTCTGTTACATACGAAGTCCCACGAGTAGGAGTCTACTTAATGACCTCTAAGAACAACAAAAATTCATTTTAAAATGTTCCTCTTTTAACATGTACTAAGAATGATGCTCAATACATTCACAAAATTTTACAACCACGACCACTACTAGTTAGTCCAGGCATTATCCTGCTTCAAAAAGAAGCTCCATCACAATTCATTGGGAAATTTGTTAAGTCATTAAATGTATTGAACACAAAAGGATGATCTGATATTGTCCATATCACCATAAAAATTCATAATAAAAAGGTTGTGGGGAAGTGGGAAAAAGTCCCATAAGCGTTAGGAGTCATTTCCCATTCTTCCCTTTCCCAACTTCTGAAAACCTCTCATTTGCTTGGTCTCTGTGGTAGTTACACAATTTCATGTCAACTTGATAAAAGAACGAAAGGGTGGAGTTTAGCCTGTCAATCAAGGCACAGCCTGATGATGCTTCCTTGAGAGTATGGCCTAATCATGAGGATTCTGGGAACTTCCTCCATTTTTCTTCTGGGAGGTGGACACAGTCTCTCTCCCTTTCACCTTCCTGCTGTTGAATCACTTGGAAAGCTGGAGGAGCCATGTGGAGTACTGCACCAGGGCTGAAATGCTTCCACCACCTCTGGATCCACAGGACTTTTCACCCTCCAGCCTGTGATCGTCCCACAGTCGGCATCATTGCATGCACTGCATGAGTCTGAAGAGAAATCTGTAGACTTAAATCAGACACATGGGCTAATATCAGACTTATGGACTTGATCTGAACCTGGCTAAGATGCTTTCTTAATATAAAATTGCTCTTTGATATAAAGCTCTTTCTTATATGTATGTGATTGTCTCTAAATTTGTGTCTCTAGTCAACCCAGCCTAACAGTCTCTATGCATTCTCATATAAATGGAATTATACAATATGAGATTTTTCGTGACTGATTTCTTTTGCTAAGCATAATGTAGTTAACTTCATTTTCTCATATGGCAAAATAACACCCCATTGTATGGATATACTGTGTTTTATTTATTAACTTATCCTCAGAGACAACTGTTGAATTGTTTCCACCTTTTGGCTATTGTGATCATGCTATGTGCACAAATGCATGTTTAAATCTCTGCTTTCCCTTCTTCTGTGTAGTCAGGAGTGGGGTGGCTGGATCCTACTTTCTACTTGTCTATCAGTTTAGAAGCTGGAATGGTGAGACTTTGTCTCCAGTACTTTGGGCCTGTTATAAGGAATGAACAGTCTCTGAACAAGGACACCATACTTGGTAAAGCAGAAAGACAGTGACAAAGAGGAAGACCTTTGACAAGATGGATTTACAGTGGGTGAAACAATGGGCTCAAACATAATCACAATTATGACGATGGAGCAGGCAGGCAAGTGTTTCATTCTGTTATGTATAAGGTTGTAATGAGTTGGAACGTACAGTACAGCACCTAACAACATGGTAACTCTAAAGAGCTCTGGTGGGAAAGTAGTTAAACATTCAGATGCCAACCAAATGGCTAAAAGTTCAAACCTATGAACAGCTTCTCAGACCCTCAAGAGGATAGTTTTGGAAACACTACGAGATAGGTCTATTCTGTGCCAGAGGGCCCAGGGCCACTATGAGTTGAAATAGACTGAATGCTAACAGATTAAGGAAACTTTTTATTTGATCATTTGAGGACCTGCCAGACTGTCTTTCAAAGGGCTGCACTATTATAGATTCCCATGTAAACTATGAAAAATAATGTAATTCTAGAGATCTTGAATCATTTTCTAAACTGAGAGAGTGGATTAAGTAGTTCAAAGAATGAGACCTCGTTCTCACTCGATTTCCAATCATCTTCCTTACCCTCTTCATTATCTGAATGAGCCCTGATGGTGCTGTTGGGTATGTTTTGGACTGTTAATTGCAAGTTTAGTGGTTCAAACCCACCAGTCACTCTATGGGAGACAGATGAGGCTCTCTGATCCCGTAAAGTTTTACTGCTCCAGAAACCCTATATAGAGTGACTGTGAATCAGAACTGACTTGATGGCAAGGAGGGTTTGGTTTATTAGTTATCTGAAGGATCCCTGGAGGCCCAGTGGGCTAAATGCCAAGTTGTTTACCCAAAAGGTTGTAGGTTCAATGCAACAGCTGCTAATGGGAGAAAGATATGGCAGTTTGCTTCTGTAAAAATGTACAGTCTCATCCAATCTGTCCCATAGAATTGCTGTATGTTGGCATTGACTGGTTGTTATGAGTTTGGATTGACTTATTCATTATATGAGGTGGGCTTTCTAATGTCTGAATTTATTAGCAGAGATGGGCTCCAAGAATCATCTCTTCCCATCCTCAGACTATCATACTCAGTTTACAGGAACACATTCACAATTGAACTGCATCTTTATACTGAAACTCTTCCATCTCCCTCAACTAGCTCAATGTATTTCCTATTATTTTCTTCAGGTATTCTGGGGTACTCTTTATTCCCTTATTTGATATTAATAGTGATACTAAATACCAACCATGTCCATACTACCTAATATGTATGTATATAACTATTTATATATGTATGTATGTATGTATATCATTGAGTTCTTCTGACAATCCACAATGCGTGCTGTTTAGGTCATAGGCATTCTGTAAATGAGCAAATGGAAGATGAAGGTGTGGCATCAATCTCGAGTTATCAATGGTGAACTCACAGGAAAAGGGTAGTGTCGGCCTCATCGACCGTAGGATTGATGTCTTCTCACCCCTTTCTCTGGGTTCATGGTGGTGCACGCATTTACTGTGCTCAGCTACTAACCTAAAGGTCGATGTCTACCCTGAGGCACCTCAGAAGAAAACTCTATGAATCTATTTCCATCCAAAATAATCCGCCATTGAAAATCCTGCAGGGGACAGTTCTGCTCTGACAGGTATTAGGTTGCTCTGAATGGAAGAACAAGAGGAAGGTCCCCAGTGAGATAGCTACAACAAGGGGCTCAGGCGTGGGAACCCTTGTGAGCATTTCGGAATGGGACTGGCAGGGTTTCCTTTTATGATGCCTCAGGTCACTATGGGTCAGAACCTACTCGATGGCTCCTAGCAACAGCTGAGTGAGCATCAACTGGACAGCCCCTGGCTTTCCTAATTGCCCTTCCTTAGGCTCTGAAAATGTCTAGGACTCCCTAACACTGGAAAAATCTAAAAAGGATATCTTCTTCCTCCTCTACCAAATGATACTCCTGGAGGGAATTACAGAGCTAAATAGGCTTAGAGTGACTTGCTTTTATTTAATTATGATTTTAATTATTCCACTAGTCCAATTATGTCTCATGAGCCAATGCTCTCAGTTAAATTCTGATCATTAGAAAATAGGTTCAAAAACTTTCCTTGATCATTTTCAGCCAGGTTCTATCCATCAGTTCCATTTAGCTGTGATAATCTCTTGGCTTGGCAGATAGAAACCATCAAGGGTTATCTCTGTGTACACACTGATAATCATCCCCTTTTTGTGTGTCTGAATTCTAATTCAGCATGCTCACTTCGTACCAGGTGAAAGATAGATCCTTACTTAAAATGTTCTCTGAACCTTATATGTTTTCATTGGATTTTAAAACACATTAGTAGAACAGATGGCAACATTGAAAGAGTGGATCCTGAATTTTTAATGTCAAACTTTCATTAAGTGCAACAAGCAGGTGCATTTTTTTTATTCCTCTAGGAGTGGAATGAAAGCACCTCGATATTGAAGACATGATTTAGATTCATTAAATTAATGAGTCTCCCGGTAGCATAATGGGTTAAATGCTTGGCTGTTAACTCAACACTGGAGAGTTTAATCCACCCAAAGGCACCATGGAAGAAAGGGGGGGCATCTGCTTTCCCCAGAAACGGCCCTGAAATGCCCCTCGTGGCTCCCCATGAGTCACAATCAACAGGAAAACAATTGGTGATTTTTTTAAAACTCATTTTATTGGGAGCTCTTACAACTTTTATCACAATCCATCATCCATCCATCCATTGTGAAGCATATTTGTACATTTGTTGTCATCATCATTCTCAAAATATTTTCTTTCTACTTGAGTCCTTGGGATCAGCTCCTCATTTTTTTTCCTCCTTCTCCATTCCCCCCTTCCTCTTGAACTCTTGATAATTTATAAATTATTATTATTTTTTCATATCTTGCACTGTCTGACGTCTCCCTTCACCCACTTTTCTGTTGTCCATCCCCTAGGGAGGGAGTTATATGTAATCCTTATAATCGGTTCCCCCTTTCTACCCTTCCCTCCCTCCACCCTCCCAGTATTGCCACTCTCACCACTGGTCCTGAAGGGATCATCTGTCTTGGATTCCCTGTGTTTCCACTTCATATCTGTACCAGTGTACATCCTCTGGTCTAGGCAGATTTGTAAGGTAGAATTGGGATCATGATAGTGGGGGGAGGATGCATTTAAGGACTACAGGAAAGTTGTATGTTTCAACATTGCTACCCTGCACCCTGACTGGCTTATTTCCTCCCTGAGACCCTTCTGTAAGGGGATGTCCAGTTGCTTACAGATGGGCCTTGGGTCCCCCCTCCACATTCCCCTCATTCAAAATGATATGATTTTTTGTTCTTTGATGCCTGATCCCTTCAACACCTCATGATCACACAGGCTGGTGTGCTTCTTTCATATGGGCTTTATTGCTTCTGAGCTAGATGCCTGCTTGTTTACCTTCAAGCCTTTAAGACCCCAGACACTATTTCTTTTGAGAGCCGGGCACCATCAGCTTTCTTCACCACATTTGCTTATGCACCCATTTTGTCTTCAGTGATTGTGTCAGGAAGGTGAGCATCATGCAATGCCAGTTTAATAGAGCAAAATGTTTTTCCATTGAGGGAGTACTTGAGTGGAGGCCCAATGTCCATCTTCTAGCTTAATACTAAGCCTATAAATATATGCACATGGATCTATTTCCCCTTCATCATATATAAATATATTTACATATGTACATACCTATATTTAAATCTCTATAAATGCCCTTTGCCTCCGAGTTCTTTCCTCTATTTCCTTTTACTTTCCTCTTGTCCCACTATCATGCTCAGCCTTCATTTGGGTTTCAATAATTCCTCTCGGTTACATTGCCCTTGATCAATCCCTACCAGGCCTCTTACACCCTCCTTGCCACTGATTTTGGATCTCTTGTTATTCCCTTGTCCCTGGGTTGGTTAATATCACTTCCTTTCCCCCCAACTCCCCTCTCCCATGTCCCCCTGGAACCATCCGTCCCATTGTTTTCTCCTCTAGATTGTTTATCCAGCCTATCTTATCTAGATAGACCCGCAGAGATAATATGCACAAAAATAAGACAGAGCAAAACAAAGCGACAAAAGAAAACAAAACAACAAGAAGAAAACCAGTGACACACACACACACAAAAGAAAAGCCTGTAAATAGTTCAAGATCTGTTTGTTAACATTTAGGAGTGTTTTCCAGTTGAGTCTATTTTTGGTACTCCCTCGGGACCTCCTTGCTCTGCTCCCCTTGCTGTTCTGTTGCACACCCTAGTGTTTTGTGTAGGTGTCGTGGAGTCAGATCGGATGCAATTTCTACACTGTGTCTCCAGTGTTGTCCCATGTAGGGTTATAGGTCAATGAGAGATGTCGTGTCTCATATTGGGACTGACATATGGTCCTTTCTGTGGATTGACTGCTCTGAGCGGGGATATCATCCTCAAGGCTTGGTGGGCCTGGATGTGCTCTACTCTCTTCTTACCCCTTCATTTGCTCCCACTTCTGTCTGGGTTTGATAGGCTGGTTACTTTCACCCACCAGAAGGTCTAATGTCGCTCTCTGCAGCACACCTTTCCAGGGTGGGAGTCAGGCTGGTTCTGGTTGGGGCTAGCCCTGTAGTCCAGTCTTTTCATGAATTCCTCCACGTGTTCCATTGCCTTCCTGGTTTGGTGCATCATGGTGGGGTCTGTACGCACATTCCAGTTCTGTTGGGACACAACTAATACTCTCCCCCTGGGTGGGTTAGTGCCCTGTTCCCCTCTTGTCATTATTTTTACATGAAACTGAGATCTCTCTCTTTTGGCCTTTTGGTGCTGGGTGCTGAATTATATGCTTTCTTTATACTTTATATTTTGGAACACCAGAAGGGAAAACTAGTAGCCCTCAATGGGATTCTCCTCTACCCCCTAACTTTCCCCCAACCCCATCTTTTTATAAGATAACAAAAGAGTGACTTAATACTTGGCAAATGAAGATATTACCATTTCACACGGCCCTTGACCATACATTTTGCGTTGCATGACACATGGACAGGGTTTTCCTGCTCCTCCCTTAACCCTGTCTCTCTGTGAGATAGGAAGTTGGTCCCCTTCTCAGTGATGTCATCTAATCAGGTTAAAAATGCTCTCCTTCTTTCTCCTCTGGAAGAGGTGTGTGTGTGTGTGTGTGTGTGTGTGTGTGTGTGTGTGTGCATGTGTACACACACGAGTCTGTGTACATTTGAAAATCTTCAGGGAAAAGCCAAAGAAAAACTGTAGGGAATAAAGTAAAATTAAGTTTAATTAAAGTACTGTAATAAAACCAACCCCTGAGAGCTTCTCCTCTGGAAAGCTTCTGCTCGAGATATCCCTCTGTTCATTTCCTAGACAAACGTGAGCTAAAAACAAACAAGCCCATTGAATTCTGTTGGTCTCTTAATTCATTGTTCAACTCGGGAATCTTCCATTTCTTCAAAAAGTCTTCCCCTTTGAACCAGAGTTCATAGAATATGCAAAGACGTTGTTTCTGAGTTGCAAGCATTTTTTACCAGAGATATTCCTTCTTACAGTCATTCTTGGATGAAAATTGTAGATGATGAATTTGACAGATAATTATACTGACATGGTCTTGAAATAAGAGGGACCTAAGTTGGTGATGCAGTGACTATGCATTGCGCTGCTAACTGCAAGGTCCGCAGTTCAAAACCACGAGCTGTTCTGTGGGAGAGATACTGGGCTTTCTACTCCAGTAAATAGTTAGCCTGGGAAACTCATGGGGACAGTTCTATACTGTTTTAAAGATTCACTATGAGTCTGTTTGCACTCGATGGCAGTGAGTTTTAATGAAAATTTTAGAATTGGAATTTTCATAAATTCTTGAGGTACATGGTGTATAATTTATCCTTGACCTTTGTTGTATTTGATTATTAAAATATACACAAATGCTCCATTTCTCAGGGCGCCCACCTCCCTCAACATCTCTTTGTCTCCAGTGTAGGCGCTGCCTCATATCTCAGTTTTCGATCCTCCTGAGTCCTCATCTCACCAATATCTGGGTAATCATTGAGAAACTTTTTAAATTGTAGCAGTGCCCAAAAACCTGGGTTTGAATCCAATCTCTGCCATTTTTTCATTTGTGGCTCTGAGTAATTTGTTGGATTCCCATGAGGTAAGTTCTTCATGTATAGATGTGAGAAAATGTTTGATCCTTATTATTGCCATTATGCTTACAGCTAATCTAGTTTTTTCACGTACAACCTTAATATCATAACTCATTCAGAAACAATGGTGGGTAGAAAAATTATGTACTAGCAATCTCTCTCCCATCTCTACCCACATCCCTTACCTTTGCATGGATACAAATGTTTGTCAATGGCTGAACAAATTATAATGATCCTTACCCTAAAGGGATTTTATCTTTTCTGTTGTGAAATATTAACCTTTTCTGCCTCTCATCGTAACATTTTTGAAAGCTGGTGAATAATGAGTATTGATATATCCTTACCAAACAAATTAACCCACCTGAATTGTACCAGTTTGTTTTAGAAAGTGAGAGAACAGGACCAGGACCCTCAACGAGGTACCCCAGAAGTGAGGATTCTCAGGAAGCTCTTTGTGGGCAATGTATCTACAAGAGATTACAGAAAGGTAGAAAAAGACCGAGAGAAGTGAAAGAGCGGTCCAATAGCAATTATTGCCTGAGTGGGAGTGAGCCATGGGCCAGGGGCTAAGGACGATGGGAAGAGTGTCCTAGAAGCTCTACACCTCACAGGTCTGAGCAAGAGGACATCTCTGCAGCTACCTGACCAGAACGAGAGTGCCTGATATGAAGGGTGGTTCCCCTGGGGCTCGGGCAGGGGACTGTAGGCAAAAAGGGCACTGAACCTGCCCCCCCCGGGTCTGGACAAAAGGCCCAGGAGAATAGTGTGGGGGGCTCAGCCCAAGCCAATAGTAGAATGCTTGTAACCAGGACTGGAGACTCAAGATGCAGAAAAAAATGACACTGCCAGTCAGCGCAATCCTAGTGTGAGGTCACTTCTGTCACCTGAAGTAGCAATATAGGGAGGCCTGGTGGTCTCAATAGTCAGGCTTCTAACTGTAGAGTCAGCAGTTTGAAACCAACATCCACTCCGTGGGAGCAAGAGGGGACTTTGTGCTCCAAATAAGAGTCTTGGAAACCCACAGGGCCAGTTCTACCCTGTCTTATAGGGCCACTGTGAGTTGGAGTAGACTTGGTGGCAGTAAGTAAGGTTGCAGGAGTGGGAATTGGGCCTCGGTGGCAAACTGTTGCCTTCTATGCAGGGAGAAATCAAAATTCCAACTCACTGTCATCTTGAGTCGGTTCTTATACATGGTGATCATACAGGACAGGGTAGAACTGCATTGGTGGGTTTCTGAAGCTGCTATTCTTTACCAAACAGAAATCCTCCTATTTCTCCCAAGGAGTGATTGGTGAGTTTGAACCATCAATCTTATGGCCATCAGCCCAGCACATAACCCTCTTCCAGGGCAGGAGACACAGGTTTAATTCCCAATCATGCACTTCATGCGTAGCCACCAGCTGTCTGTAGGTGGAGACGTGCATGTTGCTGTTCCTGAAAAAGTTTCAGAGGAGCTCCCCCAAATCAGATAGACTAGGGAGAACGTTCTGGTGAGTCACCTTTGGAAATAAGCCAATGGCAATCCCACACACTACAGTGATCCATCTCTGACTCGTCACAGAGTTGCTGCACGTTGATGCTGTATGTTGTTCTTTTTTTTTTCTGGGCATGAAATCCCAGTAGTTAGAAGTCCACTCCACAACAACAATGAAATAATACTATTCTTTGTGAACTACTAAGATACTGTGGAGCACGTTTTTTCCTAGCCAATGTATGGACATAGTAACTGTTTGCTTCATTCATTCGTGTATCCATGCAGCAGTCTTTGGGGAAATTCATATGCTAGGCCTGCCTTTGTCTTCGTTTGCATGGATGCAATAACTGCACAAGACAACCACAGAACTTGCCCCCAACAGGAGAATCAGACAAAAAGAGAAGGTGAAACAAATGGGACAATACCAAGTACTGAGAGATATGATGAAGACTCATTGAAAGTGATAATTTAGGTAGGGTTGTCAGAGGAGTGGTTTGAATCTTGAATCCTGCATATTGACTATCTACTCGGGGATTCATGCAAAGGAAACCTTAATCAAATCCAATAACATAAAATACTGACGGATATCTTAAAACTATCACATAAAATGTACTCTAGTATACTATCATCAGAAAGCTTCATTTCAAATAACTAATGAGCATGTTCTATGTCCAAACACCATAAGAACCGATCAGTTCCTGATTACCTAATAAACAACTACCCAGGAGTAATCGGATGCAGTAAGAAAGGTAAACCATTCACTTCATGTTAGTAGGTAGGCACGGGTAAATCTGTGCTCACTTTGCTTCATTGGAAATCCACCCGTGTAATGGGTGCCATTGTTGCTAGATGCCATTGAGTTGGTCACAACTTATTGCAACTCTGCACAACAGTGTGAAATGCCATCTGGTCCTGCACTATCCCCAGGATTGGTGGCATGGTTGCTGTTCACCCACTGTATCAACCCATCTTGAGAATATGCCTCTTTTTCACTAACCGTCTACTTTACCAAGCATGCTGTCCTTGGTCAGGGACTGGTTCCTCCTGATAACATGTCCAAAATACATGAGATGAAGTCCTGCCATCTTCAATTCTAGGTGGTATTCTGGCTGTACTTCTTCCTGAACAGTTTGTTCTTGGATCAAATATCAGTATCAATTGGACCAGCAGTTAATGTCTTAACTCCTGACTCTATGACCAATGGGAGGAAAACCATCTCTACTTAAACCCTTCACAGCAATGGTTCTCAACCTGCGGGTCATGACTCTTTTAGGGGTCGAACGCCACTGTCACAGGGGTCGCCTGATTCATAACAGTAGCAAAATGACAGTGATGAAGTAGCAGTGGAAATAATTTTATGTTGGGGGTCACCACACATGAGGAACTGTATGAAAGGGCCGTGGCATTAGGAAGGTTGAGAACCACTGCTTTACAGGAAAGTACTTTGCACAAAATCCATGGGGGAAGAAATTACAAATCCTAATTCCGTGCCAAATAATGTCGCCATTTTCTCAACTGTAGAGTTCATCTCCTGTGCTGGCAGGAATGCCTGTCCTTGTTCAGATCTATAGTGGCAAAGAGGATTTCAGGTGCAAAGGAAACACAAATAGAGGTGACAGTTTCACTGGGCTGCCAAGGTTGTCACCAGCTGTCCGTTTCAGAAACCTTTCCTTTCGTTTGATGCCACTTAGTTCTGTGATGACAAGTGGCGAGCTAGCCCTTTCTCTTTTGCAATGTCTCGATTAGTAAGAACAACAATAGATTTCCTCAGAGAAAGTGAGTGCAGATTTAATTGAAAACATCACCTCTTCAGGTCTTTATTTAAGGACTTCTTCTGGGTGAGCCAACCCAGAGGCATCTCAGAAGAAAGGTCTGGCAATCTACTTCTGAACCATCAGCCATTGAAAACCCTAGGGAGCACACTTCTACTCTGACATAGATGATGTGGTAGTTATAGGATTTTATATCAACTAGAATTGTTATGAATGTGTAGGGTGGAATCCAATCGGGTCACAGCCTGATGAAGCTTTCTTGGGGGTGTGGCCTTCTTATAAGAAGAAACTGGCAACCTCTCTCTCTGCCCCTTTGCCTTCTGCCTGCTGGCACGTTGTACCTCCCTCCAGGAGCCAGCCCCATGTGGGCTGCCTGACCCTGAGAATCTGGTGCCCTGCCCTACTTCCACCCACTTTGGACCCATGTGGTTCTGCACCCAGTGGGCTGTGATCTTCCTGCTTCCAGAGTCACTTTTTTGCACCATCTGCCTGCAGCTACCTGCATCTGAAGTGGGTCTTATGGATTGGCTTCAGACTTGAATTGGACTGGGCTGGGATGCCTGCTCCTTTTTTTTAATCGTTTTATTGGGGGCTCATATAACTCTTATGATAATCCATACAAACATCAATGGTGCAAAACAAATTTATACATTCATTTCCCTCATCATTCTCAAAGCATTTGCTCTCTACCTAAGCCCCTCGCATCAGCTCCTCATTTCCCCCTCCCTCCCCGCTCTCCCCTCCCTCATGAACCCTTGATAATTTATAAATTATTTTGTTGTCATATCTCGCCCTGTCCAACATCTCCCTTCACCTACGTTTCTTTTGTACATCCTCCAGAGAGGAGGTCACATCCAGATCCTTGTAATTGGTTGCCCCTTTCCAACCCACCCTCCCTCCACCCTCCCTGTATTGCCACTCACATTACTGGTCCTGAAGGGATCATCCGCCAGGGATTCCCTGTGTTTCCAGTTCCTATCTGTACCACAGTACATGCTCTGGTCTAAGCAGATTTGTAAGGTAGAATTGAGATCATGATAGTGGGGGAGGAGGAAGCATTTAGGAACTAGAGGAAAGTTGTATGTTTCATTGTTGCTACATCACACCCTGACTGGCTCATCTCTTCCCCAAGACCCTTCTTTAACTAAGGCAATATCCAGTTTCCTACAAATGGGTTTTGGGTCTCCACTCCACACTCCCCCACTCATTGACTATGATATGTTTTTTTGTTCTGATGATGCGGATACCTGATCCCTTCGACACCTCGTAATTGCACAGGTTGGTGTGCTTCTCCCATGTGGGCTTTGTTGCTTCTGAGCTAGATGGCCGCTTATGTATCTTCAAGCCTTTAAGACCCCAGATACTATATCTTTTGATATCCGGGCACCATCAGCTTTCTTCACCACATTTGCTTATTAACCTGCTTTGTCTTCAGCAGTTGTGTCAGGAAGGTGAGTATCACAGAATATCAATTTAATAGAACAAAGTATTCTTGCATTGAGGGAGTACTTGAGTGGAGGCCCAATGTCCTTCTGCTACCTTAATACTAAACCTATAAATATATGAACATAGATCTATTTCCCCATCCTCATATATAAATATAGTTGCATATGTACATGCCTTTATTTAGACCTCTATAAATGCCTTTTGCCTCCTAGCTCTTTCCTCGATTTCCTTTGACTTTCCTCTTGTCCCACTATCATGTTCAGCCTTCATTTGGGTTTCAGTAATTCTTCTTGGTTACATTACCTTTGATCACACCCTACCAAGCCTCCTACACCCTCCTCAACACTGATTTGGATCACTTTTTATTCCTTTGTCCCTGGGTTTGTTAACACTACTACCTTTTCCCCCACCTCGCCTTCGCCATGTCCCCCCTGGAACTGTTGGTCCCATTGTTTGGAGATAATAACATGCACAAAAACAAGACAGAGCAAAACCAAGCAACAATATGCAACAAAACAACAACAACAAACCAATCACACACACACACACCAAAACAAAACAAACCACAAGAAAGAAAAGCTTGTAGTTAGTTCAAGGACTGTTTGTTGGTCTTTAGAAGTGTTTTCCAGTTCAGTCTGTTAGAGCCCCAAGTCCTGGCACCTCCAGCAATCCTTGGGGACCTTGCCGCTCCATTCCCTTGCTGTTCTGTTTGACCCCCTTAGTGTTTTGCCTCGGTGTTGTGGGACCAGATCAGGTGCAATTCCCACACTGTGTCTCTGGTGTTGTCCTCTGTAGTGCTATGGTTGAGTGAGGGGTGTCATGTCTCCTAGTGGGGCTGGCCATGTGATCCTCTCTGTGGACTGGCTGTTCTAATGGGAACATCGTCCTCAAGGCCTGCTGGACCGGGATGTGCTCCACTCTCTCTTCTTCCCACTTCATCTGCTCCCATATGCTCCTATCAGTTATGTCCCTCTCCTGGAGCTGCAGATTCAGTGTCATCCTTTGAAACAAATTCTTCTGGGGGGAGAGGCAGGTGTCCACGTAGTAGTTGGGATTGGGGCTGGCCCCTCAGACCTCTCCACTGGTTCCCTACTCCACGCCGGAATGTTGCATTCACATCTTGGAGCATTGGGTAGATCTAGTCCCTCTTTCCCTGTGGAGATATAAACAATATCCTCCCCTTGGGTGGGTTAGTGCCCTGGGCCCCCGCTACCCATTTCTTTTTCATTATTTTTTTTTCCTTTCCCCACCTTCTTTTTAGTTGTCTACCATGTGTATCTCTGTATTTGGTCCGGTCCCTGCCATATCACCTGGTCCTCACCCCAGGAATGTTTGTATGCAGCAGCTTTTCCCTATGCCCCCTTTGCATTTTTTTAAAGCTTACCTCAGCGGACTCATGTTGTACTTGTCCTTTTATGCTTGGCTTACTTCGCTTAGCATGATTTCCCCATGCCGCGATGTGCTTCATGTGTTCATCACTGCTTTTTAGCAATGCATAGTACTCCATTGTATGTATATACCACAACTTTTTAATCCAATGATCAGTTGATGGAAATTTGGGTTCTTTCCAACTCCTTGCAATTGTAAACTGTGCCACATTGAACATTGGAGCACAGATGTCTGGCCTTCGTTTGTTTCTTGCCTCTTCTGAGTATATGCCCAGTAGGGGGATTGCTGGGTCGATTACCATCTGTTTTATATATCACCAGATCAATTTCCATAGTGGTCGTATATACTTACAGGGTCACCAGCAGAAGACGAGAGTTCCTGTCTCCCACAGCCCCTCCAACACTCATTGCTTTCTGATTTTTTGAATTGGGTTATCTTTGAGGGTGTTGAGTGGTACCTCATTGTTGTTTTAACTTGCATTTTTATTATAACTAAAGATGGGAAACATTTTCTCATATGTTTGTTGGCCATTCGCATTAATGTTCCTGTGAAACTTCTGTTCAGGTCCTTTGCCCACCTCCTCAGTGGGCAATTGGTTTTTTTTCTTTTTGGAAGCTAGCAGAGTATTGTAGATCTTAGTAATGAAGCCTTTGTCTGATGTGTCATTGTTAAAAGATGTTTTCCCAGTCCATGGACTCTCTTATTACTCTCTTGGTGAATTCTTTCGATGTACACAGGTGTTTTATCTTCAGTATATCCCATTTGTCAATTTCTGTCTCCTCTGTGTTTGTGTCCTTCCCTATTTCTGATAGCCTATGTGTTCCCTGTGCCAAAGTTCTCAAGTTGGTCCCAATTCCTTCATTGATGGCCCTAACAGTTTGGGATTTAGCTTAAAGGTCTGGGATCCACCTTGAGTTTATTCTTATGCGTGGGGTGAGATAAGAGTCATGCTTCATTTTTCTGCAGGTACATATTCATTTTTTCCAGCACCACTTGTTAAAGAGGGCATCTGTTTCCCATCAGATATTTTGGGGGCCCTTATCAAGGATCAGTTGTTTGTATGCTGATGATTTTATTTCTGGGTTTAGTCCCTGCCCCAAGGCAGGTGACAGCAAACTGTGGCTGTGTTGAGATAAGGCCCCCTCGTGGTCTCCAAATGGTCCCAGCTCCTGCAGAGACAGTGGCGGGGCTAAGGTCAAGCCCTAACCGGCCTCCACTGAGGTAAGCTAAAAGCCCCCAGTCCCTCAAAACCCCGTGGGTCTGTGCCTACTTATCTTTATGATGCTCCTCCTGTGTTCCAGCAGTATTGAATTTCCCTCTAAGCAACTCTCCGGGGTTGAATTCTGCGGAGTCCCTCTGGTATGTGTTACTCTGTCGCCATCTTCCCGGAATTGCCGCCTTCTTGATATATAAATACGTCTTGATATTAAGTTCTTTCTTATACATAGATGGGTGTCATCAGATTTCTTTCTCTAGAAAGTCTGGCCTAATGGAGTCACCATGAGCTGCAGTCTACTTAACTGCAGTTCGTTTTTGTTTTCGGGGGGCACTATAGTTAGTTGGTCTTTATGGATTTTTTTTACCCCTATGTTACAGAAACAGTTTAACTTGATGTTTGGAATTTGTTTCATCTGGGGCAACGTGACAATCTAGTGAATATCATTTTAGTTATAAGCTGAAGTAGAAGTAATGCTTTCAGAAAGATAAATCCAACATGTGAATGGTAGTTTAGTATCTCACTGTCATTGAGTCAATGATGATTCATAGCGACCCCCTGTCAGTTTCTGAGACCGTAACTGTTTACCGGAGTAAAAAGCCCAGTCTTTCTTCCAAGGAGCTTCTAGTAGTTTCAAACTACCAACCATGAGGATCGCACCCTGACTCCCAATCACTATTCCACCAGTACTCCATGGTAATTAAGAATATGAATTTTAAACCATTCTGCCTAAGTTATAATCTCTGCTCTGTGGCCTTGGGCAAGTTGCTTGTCTCCTCTATGCTTCAGCTCGGTCATCTGGACTAGGGAGGTGATACCAGTACCCATGCCAGGATGTCAACAGGATTGTGTGTGTTCATATTTGAAAAGTTCTTAGTGTAATGGCTGATATTTAAGAAATGTTGATTATATGTAAACTATTTCAAATTTGTTTTTCACTTTTCTTTCTTGCATATCATAATGCTCAGAAATCATCCCTGCCTGTACTGCAGGGAAAGCCGCAAGCAAAGGCTGCCTGGAGAAAGGGTAGAAATGATTCAAGGGAAGCTGGCTATACCGAGAGAAGGCACGGTCCCCACAATGCATTCCAGGAGGAACACCGAGACACAGGCATGGACATGTGACTGCTGTGGCCCTCCGTCCCTGCAACAGAAAAATGTCCTGTCCTATAAAGTCTCCATGAGTCAGAACTGACTCTATGGCGGTGAATAAGCAAATTGGGGTAAAGGCAGGTAAGCACATGAACATGCAGGTCACAATGCAGTGTGATATAGGGAGCCACAGAGCAGGGAAAAAGACAACAATAGTAAGGAGGGGTTGTTGTGAGAATTAAATGTATGTCCATAAACTTTCTTTTAAGGCGTTATATTTTATTTATGTCCATAAACTCTTAGCTGATCCTAAGCATCCAGTTAACAGCAGCATTTTAAAAATCGGGATATAGTTGCACAATAGTGACATCTTCAATCTGCATGTGCTACATAAGGCGACAGGATAGTTCTAGACTGGCATCCATTTACTCCTGAAGCATTCAGCATCATTTAAAAGCTGACACCCTGGGGGCTGCTCTTGACTCTCGCCATGTGTTGAACTCTTTAAATTCCATATTTGCTTCATGTGAACACAAATCTATAAGAAATGTGAATTATGACTGTGAAGCAGGATTTCAAAACATTCCCCTTGTCTACTTTTTTGGAAATTAAACATCGGATCTGACACCTCATGAATCTTTTTCTCTTAGTTATTTGCTTTGGACTTAACAGGGTAACTGATCTGCCCTGGAGAGCAAAATAAAAGCCCCTTTTCCACAAGGCAAGTTTCTTCTTTAGCTAGTCCCACTACGAATGACAAAGGGCCTTCATTCAGCGTGTTGGTATGGAGTGCCACCAATTCAAACTCCTAGTGAGGCTCCCCACAGCGCTCAGACTGAATACTACTGCCCCATAGAGTTTCCAAGGCAATGCTCTCTCAGGGAGTGGATTCCCAGGTCTTTCTCTAGCTGAGCAGCGAAGGAGTTCAAACCATCTTTGAGCAGGTCATTCTAGTTTCACCCCCTGCAGAGAATGTGCATTTCCGCCTCAGATGCACTGAAGTAGAATCTACATTTCCCCAAGATCCCCAGGTGACTCTTAAGTGAAATCATCTTTTTCACTGTCATCAAGCCAATGCTCATGCAGAGTAGAGCTGTACCTTCTGGTTTCAGAGGCCATTAAGGGCAAGAGGAGCAGCAAGCCCGTCTTTCTCCCGCGGAGTACCGGGTATGTGGAACTGCTGACTTGTGGTTAGCAGCAACAACTCCTGGCCTACTACATCCCCAGAGCTCCTTATGCAAAATATCCATCTTGTTAACATGCAGACTCTACATCATTGTATCTGGGTGGGTAATGTGCATTCTCAGCAGAGGCTTGAACTGGTTTAACCTCTGCCTTTGCTGCCCTCACCCTGACACCCAGTGAGAGCAACATGATGTGCCACATAACCTCTCTTGAACATGTATGTTCTGGTAGTCACAGCACAGTGAAAAGATGCACAAAATAAGCATCGACACCGGCCCAGGCAATTAACCATATCATTTCCCTGGTCTAGGTGTGGATCATTTAAACTGTCCCAGCTTCCAGATTCTGGGACTACAGATGTGGTTAAAAATGAAAAGGACTCTTATTCTTTAAGAAAAAAAATCAATTTAAGTAATGCTTCTGAAAAACTCAGAGAAATACTGAGATTGAAATGTGCCCACTGCCTAAGTCTTTTACAATGATAGCACACATGTCAATTTTGTTTTCAAAGCAAATTTGCTATATTTCCTATCAATCCTTTCTCTCCCCGGTGACATTAGAATCAAACTTATTCTCAGCTACTCCAAGCATATGTGCAAGCAATTTGTTTAGAAAAAAGGGAAAATTCCAGGTGTGACCAGTCCCACATTACAGGAGTCCTGGTGGCATAGTGGTCAAGCATTTGGCTGTTAACCAAAAGGTTAGTGGCATGAACCCACCATCCACTCGACAAGAGAAAGATGATGCAGTTGTTTCTGTAAAGATTACACCCTTGAAAACACTTAAGACAGTGGTTCTCAACCTTCCTAATGCTGTGACCCTTTAATACAGCTCCTCATGTTGTGGTGACCCCAATCATAAAATTATTTTTGTTGTTACTTCATCACTGTAATTCTGCTACTGTTGAATTGGGAAACCCCTGTGAAAGGGTCATTTGACCCCAAAGGGGTCACGCCCCACAGATTGAGAACCACAGCCCTAAGAGGTATTTTTACTGTGTCCTTCAGGGAGACCACGATTTGGAATCAACTCAACAGCAATAAGAACCCACATTATAGACATTCCTGTGGGGCATAAAAGATTCAGTACGCAATGACTAGTCAAAATGTTGGTGCTTTGAACCTACCCAGAGGCATCTTGACCAGGTGGTTCTGTAAAGATGACACCCCTGAAAACTATAAAGCAGTTCTATTCTGCACACACTGCTTTGCCAATGGTCAGAATTACTGTGCAGAAACTACCAGACAGTCAACAATATTACTGTGCGGATTTTAACGAAAGGATCTCAATGCTGTAGTGAGTAAGCATTGGGGTTCAAACTAAGGTTTACATGCACGGGAAGCCCTATAGAGTAGCTCTATTCTGTTTTATAAGGTCATTAAGAATCATACTTGACCCCTTGGCAATTGGGTTAGTTGAGTAGGTTTTAATGAAATAGAGAAGGCAAAAAAACCAAGAAGAAACTGTTCATTCTCGCTTAGATTTTCCAGCTTGTAGAATTCTTTGAGTCAAAGGTCATCAGATGGCCAAGAGATTGAAGCTACTAACATTTGTTTCTACCTTTTGTTCTCTTCCTTAGCCGCACACCTTTCTAGGTCAAGCCCTTACATCTTTCCTTGGGCTCTTGCCATAGCTTTTGAATGATTTCTCCATTGATCCCCTTGACCTTGGTCTTGTGGGCCTTCCTTTATTCCCATTGCTATCAGAATAAGCCCAGACATTCTCACCTACCATTCAAAGTTCTTTCTGTGGCACCAAAAATTTTCTTGTTTCACAAACTATATGCCCCAATTTTTGTTCTTTGAGACCCTTTAATATACTATTTGTTCTAGTTGGATGGAGCGGCTTTTCCATAGAAGTGTATTTTCTGGGCCATGGTTAACGGTAACAACTCCTAGCCCACTACGCCAAGAAGAGAGAAAGAAATCTCTCTCTCTCTCTCTTCCCGGTATGGAATGCAACACCCATTCTTCCTCCAGGTGCAGTTTACCTCTTGCAAGAAGATTTTCCTGACCACTCTTGTGGTGATAATTGCCCAACTCTTCTTAATATGAGTGAATCACTAAATTGTATATGTGAAATATGCACCACTAATTTTTTAAGTGATTCCATTCCCTACGAACTGCCATAATCCCTTCTCAGAGCTTTCCTCACATTTGATGCCACATTTTCTTGTGTACCTGCCCATCTCCCTCCCAGACTTCAGACTCCTGCAGTATAGAGACATGTCTGATTCTTACATCCAAAGCATCCAGTACAATGTTTGAGATTCAGCAAGCACCAAATTAATGTTTGCAAGTGAGTGCTGGACAGTGGGACAGACTTGGGGGCAAAGGAAGCTTTACAAGAGATTTGCCACAGGTTGTGACAAATGAGTACATACTGCTAAGTTTTTCAGCTGAAATTAATTTAGAAACAATATTTTCACAGAGCAAGTTACTTTCATGGGAATCCAAAATTGCTACTATTGTTCACTGTGTGTTGTCTATCCAGGTACAACCTTCAACCACACATTTATAAACAATGCTCCCTGCAGATCCACCAGATAATTTCACTCCGGTGACAGCTCTCTTTCACTTGCTCTTGTGTACTAGTATTCTTAGCACAGTCCCCATGGTGATAGTCCCCTACTCTGACAGCAAGATGGGTGTGTGGGAGAGCAAAGGAGATGAGTGGTATTTTTCTGTCTGACTTGTCCTTCTGTTGCTTCAAGTTCATTTCTTGAATTTTGTCTTGGTCTTGAATAAATTGAGTTGATGATCAATTTTCTTGTTTTCTGGAAACTCTGCTGAAGTGCATTCGAAGTTATCTCATAGATTTTTGTGTTAGTCCAGGTTGACTAATGAAACAAATTCATTAATGCTTAGATGTGTATAAGAAAGAGCTTTATATCAAAGAGCAATTGGATATTGAGAGAACATCCCAGCCCAATCCGGATCCAGTCCATAAGTCCAGTATTAGCCCATTGTCTGCAACTAGTCCATAAATTTCTCTTCAGACTCACACAGCACATACAATGATGCTGAATGCAGGAAGATCACAGGCTGGTGGGTGAAAAGTCTTGGGGATCCAACGGTGGTGAAAACATCTCAGAGTTGGTGCAGGTCTCCACGTGGCTCCTTCAACTCTCTGCATATCTTAATGGCAAGAAAGTAAAGCAGAGAGAGTGTGTGTGGCCCACCTCCAGGGAGAAAGAGAAGAAGTTCCCAGAATCCTCATGAGAAGCCTAAAACCCACAAGGAAGCACTATCAGGATGTGACCTGCCTGATAGGCTAAACTCCACCCCTTTGCTCTATTTATCAAGTTAAGCAACTACCACACTCTTGGCTTTCCAGACCTAAGAACTAGATTCTTATTTAGGACCCTCTGATTTATACAAAGGAAAACACAAACAACCCACCATCAGAAAATCTATTCTGACTCATATGGACCTTACATAAGACTTCCAAGGCTTTAAATCTTGATGGAATCACACAGCCTCATCTTTCTCCCACTGAGTGGCTGGTGGATTTAAACCACCAACCTTGTGGTTAGAATTCTAACATTACCCAAGCATCATCAGACCTCCAAGGAAGGCAAGCAGATCCCATTTGAATAATATTCCCTACTTTGAATAACCAAGTTCAAAGAGACAGAATTGGCTATGAAGTATGGTATGAACAAACTCAGTCAAGCACCCAAAGACTTGTGCTATGTATCTGTGGCTAGATGTGTGCATACATGTGCATATGTGGGGGGAAATGCCAGGCCCCACAACCAATCACGGGTTTGATAGACACAATTATATGATTGAGATACATAAAGATGATAATAAAGTCATAGAGAGCATGAGAGATAGAAGAGAGATTGAAATAATGCAGTCAGACACATTTCATGATAGCATGCTCACCTCACCCCCACTTGATGTTCCATGTGGAGATAGAGGGAGGGGAAGGAAAACAAGGGGAAAGGGAACAGAGGAGCGAGGATGGGAGAGGAGAGGGGGAACCAAAGAGAGGCCAAGAGGAATTTATTGCCAACCCAGGCCTACATACCTTTGGGGGCATGCAAGCCCCTTAATTACAGGTAAAGACACATCACAGGAAGGGGTTGTACTATAGGTAATACAGCCATGAAAGGGGGACAATAGTGATATACACAAAATAGCAAGAGGATGGATTGGGGGTATACATGTGACAAGAAGGGCAGATCCTAGATTCAGGCTGGCAGCCTAACTTTGGATGTCAATGAGCAGGATTGACCTGTTCTCTGGATCTCCATAGAAACCATTATCAGGAGGGTGCAAACCCCACTTACAGAGACCAGACTAATGGTCACAAGCCTTCAGGGAGTGGGCCCTACTTCTGCTGAGACCACACAGTAGTCTGGCAGCTGACTGCCTTCAAGGAGGATGTCTCTAAGCACCTGACCTCCTACCATATGCTGGCAAACAGCCTCTAATGTTTGGCATATCTTTGGGGGAGACAAATCTGGGGAAAAGTCTCTTTATAATCCCACACATATGCATGTGTCTGTACTTACATGTGTTTGCATATGTATGTGAGTGTACGAATGTGCTCTATGAAGTATTAGACAAAAGAATAAGACAGTAGGCATGAATTATCAACTGTAGGTAGTTAAAAGAAGAGGCATCTCCAACTGACATGAAGAAGAAGGTCTGGCCTAGATTGCTCCAAGTAGCTCACAGATCATAGTCATGAAGTCAGATCGAGTAAAGCGTGACCTCAGCACAATATCCCCAGACCACGTGAGCACCTTTGTAACCTCTTTGCTCTTTCAATTTTTTAAAAGATAATCTTTATTATCTTCTAGCATTTATAATCATGGTATACGTGTTAGTTTCCTAGCCCCTGACACTGTGGATTTTCCCTTCACTATCCAATGGATGGTAGATCAATGTATTGATTTGAACTTTCCTGCTTTGCCTCTCTCCTTCCTTCACGATGCTCTATCTCCTATAGCTGTCTCAGACCCTGTGGTGAGTATGGTCACCATGTAGGGGTTGTCTCCATGCTAGGGGTTGTCCCATGGGTCATAACGATTTTCTCCTCTGTTTCCATGATATGTTTTTTGACCTTTTATCGTGTAGTGGGTAAATGTTTACAGAGAAGATCCGTTTTCTATTCAACAATCCATATAATTTGTTTTATATTATTGATTGCCATTTTCTCAATGTACTATCATGCATCCCACCTCCTCCCTGTTTCCCTGTCTCCATTCTTCCTTTCAGAACCCTTCTGAATTTTTTCACTGCATAAACGCCTCTCCCATTTTGATCTCAAATGGTTCTTTAATTTAAGAAACATACACCTCCCTAGAATTATTGTTCCTCTTTTTGGTGGGAAAATTGAGGCCCAGTGGTAAGTTTATTTCTAAATCCAAAGAGTACCTAAAGGCCATAGTGTCAGGGGTTCTACCAGCAAGCCTGGTCTCTTCTAGGATTTTGAATTTTGTCCCATGCTTTTCTCCCCCTCTATGCAGGTCCTTCTAATAGGATTCCTTTCAGAGGGGTTGGTAGTAGGAGCTGGTCAGCATCTAGGTCTTCTTGTCTCAGGATGATGGAGGCTAATATCCATGTGAACCCTTAGTTCATTGGACTAATTGTTTCCATGGGTCTTTAATTTTCATCATTCTTCTTTCCCTGGGACAGGGAGACTATAGGTAGTTGTAGCTTAGATGTTGCTCATTAAGATGCAAGTTGTTGCTCACTCAAGTAGGATAGAAAACAGTTCTTGGTAGACTGCTGTGCCAGCTACCATTGCTGTCTCCTGAGACTAGGACCCTGAACTCCCGGGTCCAGCATATAATTTGTGGGGAGATTTTTAATGACCTGATCCATTTCTTCTTCTATAATGTGTCTATTAGAATATTCTACTTCAACCTGTGTTAGCTTACTATGGTAGTTATATAATCTGTTGTCAATTTGAGAGGATTAAGAGTGAAGGGGTGGAGTCTAGCCTGTCAATCAGGTCATAGCTCATTTGAAGGTGCTAAGGAGATAAATAGCTCCCTGGAGGCAGGATTCAGGGTTAGTCGCTGGGAAACATTCTTATTGACAAGTCACATGGAGACAGGCTGATGGCAGCCAGAATCTTGGAGCTGGAGTAGTCACGTGGAGACCCCTGCTAGCATTGAGGTGCTTACAACACCACTGGATCCACAAGACTTCCCACTCACTGGCTTGTGATCTTTCTGCATTCAGCATCATTGCATGTGTTTCATAAGTCTGAAGACTTTATAGATTGGTATTGGACATATGGGCTAATATTGGACTTATGGACTTGATCTGGACTGGGCTGGGATGTTTTCTCAATATTCAATTTCTCTTATATATACAGCTCTTTCTTATACATATATGAATGTCCATGAATTTGTTTCTCTAGTCTACCCAGAGAAGTCTAGTGTAACACACTTACATAAGTAATATTTCTACAAATTTCTCCTTTTCCTCTAGGCTTTCAAATTTGTTGGAATATAGTTCTTCATAAAATATTGGTATAATCCTTTTTTTTTAATTTCTTTTGGTTCCATTGTGTCATTGCCCATTTCATTTCTTATTTATGTTATTTTCCTTTATTAGATTTGTCACTATTTTGTCAATTTTATTAATTTTCTCAAAGAGCCAACTTCTAGTCTTCTTGATGCATTCTATTATTTCCCCCTTTTTAAAACAGAAAATAGTACTTATTTTTGCTCTCATTTTTATATTTTCTTTTAGTGATTGTTAGTTTATTTGCTATTCATTTTCTAAGTATTGGAGATGTTCGTTAAAGATGTTGATTTGGGTCCATTCTTCTTTTGTTTAATACTATTAATTGTATCACATCAGAAACCTTATAGAGGGCTGACTTTTTAGAAGTGAGTAGGTTTAGATTTTTTTCTTTTCTCTTATGCTAGTGTGTTAGACAGGATTCTCTAGAGAAACACAACCAGAATGCTAGTGAATATATATATATATATATATATAGCTAGCTAGATATATAACATAAGAAATAAACGGTTCGTTCAATTATAAAGCAGTACAAATAGCTCAGAGCAACTCACTCTGTGAGGCAGTTGTGAGACACTGGCAGTCCTTCAAATCTTGAGGGCTGCCGGGTAGTTCTCTGTAGAGCAATTCAGGCTCTCTAGACACAGGCAGCAAACAGCAAGGCAGGTCACCAACAGCCAGCCAGATGACAGGGTCTGACAGTCCAGAGCTCAAGAGATGTAAATTCCAATAATGTGGTGAAGCAGGTCTTGAAGGAACCACCAATATCAGTGACACAGTCCCCGGGTTAGGTGTCCCATAGTTAGTGCAGCTTTCAAATTGAGGCGCAAAACAAGCAAGGCAGCCAAACATTGGTCCAGTGATCAAAGAACAAGGGACAAGAAAGACAAGGCTCGCTGAGCCATTTATCACTCTGCCCTTCAATTAATCCCACATGTGTTCAGTGGCCATGTTGGCAACAATAAACGTTAACTGTCTCAGCTGGTTTTTGCTTAAAGTCTATTTTATCATATATAAAATATCACATATTTTATGACATAATTGTTGTTGAAATTAACTTGACATATCCTTCCCATTCTTTGAGCTTTCACCTTTTATAAGGGTAGGGGTGTCTAAAATAAGTCTCTTCTAGACAGCAGGGTGATAGGTCCTGCTTTCTTAATCATTCTGCTACTTCATGGCTCTTGCTGGGAAAAGGCTGCAGAAACTGTTGTGATGTTGAACACAGCTGACAAGGACTGCACTTTGGAAAAAAGTCAAGTGTATGAGTGGTTTTCTCATTTCAAAAAAGGCGAAAAGTCGATTGATGCCAAACCTCATTCTGGACATCCATCAACTTCCTGAACAGATGAAAATGTTGACTCATTGTATATTTGGAGTTCATTCTACCAGGTCAGACTGTTAATCAAGCTTTCTATTTAGAGGTTCAGAAAAGATTTCGTCATATTGCTCAACAAAAAAAGGTCTGATTTCAGCCAGATGGTGGACTGGTTTTACCACCACAACCATCCAACGGCTCTGTGTGCCAGTGTTTGACAAAAACAGCATGCCTCTCTGGCTCCCCATACTTTACTCACCTGACCTCACCCCTTTTTGTTTCTGAGAATGAAGAGGGATATGAAAGAACAACAACTTGATGACATAGAAGAGCTGAAGAAAAACATGAGGGAGGTACAGTCAATCATCCAAACAGGTGTGTTTGAAAAATATTTCCAAGAATGGAATTGCAGGCTTGACAAATGTATGAAGTGTAATGGAAACTATTTTGAAGGTAAAATAAATTTAAAACACAGCTTTGAAAAAAAACAAACCCCAGGTTGTTGTTGTTGTTGTTGTTACCCCCTCGTATGTCAATGATTTTCTTTTGTTTCTATCTAGTTTGGAGTTTCCTCAGCTTCTTGAAGGCATCTCTCTTTTTTATGTGTGTAGGGATATTTCCTTTGGACAATTCTTTTTGCCTTAAAAACATTTTTTTTGGTCTCTAGAATTTCGGTAATATGTGTTATTCCTCATTGGTGAATCTCATAATTCTTAGACCTTCTTTGTATTTTTTCATTCTTTTTTTCCTGATTGTACTTCTATCTGGTTAGTATTAAGACATGTGTCTTCAAGTTATTGATTCATTGTCACATTGATTAAAACCGACTTCTTTGCCTTTTCAATTCGTTGTTTCTGAATTCTTAATATTGATCTTTTGGATTTCTAATTATATTATGTTTTGCATAGTTTCTAATTTTTCATTTATTTTGTCAGTTTTGTCGTACAGTGTTTTCCTGAATTCTTCTGAAGCAATAGTTCTCAACCTGTGGGTTGAGACCCCTTTGGGGCTGGAATGACCCTTTCACAGGGCTCACCCGATTCATAACAGTAGCAAATTTACAGTTGTGAAATAGCAACAACAATAATTTGTGGTTGGGGTCATCACAACATAAGGAACTGTATTGAAGGGTCACGGCATTGGGTCAGTTGAGAACCGTTGCAAGTCTAAAGCATTTTCTGTGTTTTTCTTGATTGTTGGTTTTTCTCTCAATCCATTTACAGGACCTAAAGTTCATTTCTTTGAATTCCTTGTCAGGTACTTCCAATGTCAATTTTTCCTTAGGAAGAATTTCTGACTCTGCACTTGGGTCACCTGTTTGAGTTACTTTGTCTTTTATTTTTCAAGTGAACAATTTTCTGTTTTCTCTCAGATATTGTTTCATTGTTGCATATGTATTTAAATAATGATTTACTATTGATGTGTCCTTAGCCACTCACTGCCTGTCTCTAATGGGTGTGATAGAAAGTGTGGGGGTGTGGACAGGAAGGTCTCTGATCACTGTTCATGTAGCATAGTTATAGATGAATCTGGCTGATGTCAGCCGCTGTCTACCATTGGTCAGATGGTGCAGGCAGGTTTTTGTTTTGCTTCTTAGCTAGGCCAGACTAGAAATAAGATAGCCATAGAGTGGTGTCTCTGAAGAGCAGTGATCTCAAGATGGTGGTGAGCAGCAAGACACGTGAACAGGCAAGGTCAAGAGAGAAACTGAGACATGTTCTTGAAACAGCATGACAATTACCTGAAAATCAGTCAGGAGACCCTTTGAAGCCAACCAATTTCCTGAGAATGAAGATGCTGAATACAGCAATGCAGAGGGTCAACATCTTGTCAATTTAGACATAACAAGCAAGAGGAACATTCTTTTACATATCAGGTTTGTGAGAACTGAGTCATAAAGGATGGAGGATGGAGACTATCATAAAGACCGGAAGAAAGGAAATGCATCAAAGTGTGGCATAGAAATGCATAGGTTTTGAATTATAGGTGGTGCAGACCCCTAATCTGGTGTCAATTTAAGAACTAAGAGTCTAGGCTGTCAATCTAGAGCTAGCCAAAGAGATTTCTGTGGGCATGACTTTCTCCTGAGGATTCTGGGAAATCTGGGACTTCCTCCTTGGAGGCAGAAGACACCTCTTTCTCTCTGCCACTCCCTGGGAGACATTGCAGAAGACAAACCACATGGATGCAACCTGACCTCAGAAGCTGGAGAAGCCACAGAGAGACCCCTGCCAGCACTGAGATGCTTACAGCACCACTGGACTCAAAGACTGTCTACCCACTGGCCTGTGATTGTCCTGCATTTGGCTTCATTGCATGTGTTTTGTGAATCTGAAGAGGACTTTATAGATTGGTATCAGACACATGGGCTAAAATCAGACTTATGGCCTTGGACTGGACTGGGGTGGGATTTTTTTCAATGTTCAATTCCTCTTGTATATAAATCTCTTTCTTATACACCATATGTGCGTCCATGGATTTGTTTCTCTAGTCTACCCAGACTAATACAATAGGTAATTACATTTTCCTTTGATTTTTCCTATTTTTTTGAAGTTGGTATCAAACCTCTGGGGACTGCTCAATCAAAGTGTCCTTCAGGCTTTTCAGTGTGTGCTAGCTGATAGAATTTTCCTTTTGTTCCCTTTCGCCTGCCTGCTTCTACACCCTAGAGGGGTGGGCTCCAATTCCTTCAGAGCTGGTCTTTCCCCTTTTACACACAAGAAGGGAATTTAAATGTACAACTCAAAGAGGCAAAACTGATCAATATTTTGTAGAGCAATACTGGAGTAACTATTGACTCTGCTGTTCAAAGAATCTAAAAAAAATCTTAGCTTGCATATTATAGTTTAGGAACTCAATAAATATTCATTGAATAAATAATATAATCAGTCAATAACTTAATTAATTCTGTAAGTAATTGCATGATAGTTATTACCTCATATTTAAATATTGACACATTAACAATAGCTCTGCCATTTATAATATTTTTCAAAACTGTAGCCTAGGGTTGACTAAGGAAAGTTTTCTGAGGACCATGTACTTTGTTATAGAGTCATGCTGTACAATATGGTAACCACTGACCACTGGTGGCTCAGTGGTTAAGTACTTAGCTTCTAAGCACAAGGTCAGTGGTTCAAACCCATCAGTTAATCTGCAAGAGAAGGATATGATCATCTGATTTTGTAAAGTCTTGGAAATAGAATCATTATAGATCACAATAACCTTGATGACAATGGCTTGGGTTTTAGCTGCATGAAGCTACTGATCCCTTGAATTGTGGCTCAAATAAGTGGATGCATACTATTTTAATTACTTGATTTTGAATGATCTCAATAATTTTTTAAACTTCTGATTTCATGTTGAAATAATAGTTTTGGAGAATATGGTATTAAAATTAATTTCAATAGTTTCCTTTAACATTTTAAAATTTGGCTTTTGAAAATTTTTAGTCTTTATGTGACTCATATATCTATATTGAATAGAATGTATAGTAAATATATTTTAAAGGGATCATTTGAGCACATACTTAAAATATGAATTTATTATACTGAAATCTCATTTCTCATCCTTCTGTGGTAAGTTATATTATAAATCCTTATTTCTCTTTGTGGTACTGTAGTGGTCATTTAACAGAAAGAAGATAACAAGGTCAGGGATACCACTGGATTTCATCAAACTGATGATGCATTGGAAGCTCTCTGTCATCTATGCCAGGAAATTTGGAAGACAGCTTCTTGGCCAACTGACTGGACGAGATTAACATTTGTACCCATTCCACAGAAAGGTGACCCAACAGAATGCACAAAAATGTAATAATATTATTGGTATCATGAGCAAGTAAAATGTTGCTATAAATCATCCAACAGCAGTTGCAGCAGTTCATTGAGTGGGAGCTGCCAGAAATTCAAGCCAGATTCAAAAGAGATGTAGAACAAGGGATATCATTGCTAGATGAATCTTGACTAGAAGCAGAAAATACCAGAAAGCAGTTCATTTGTGTTTTATAGACTCTGTAAAGTCATTTACCTGTGTGGACCATAAGAAATTATGATCAGCCTTGAGAAGAATGGGAATTTTAATACACTTCATTGTGCTCATGGGAAATCTGAACATGGAGCAAGAGGGAGTTAGGTGAAAAGAACAAGAGAATAAATACTATGTGATTCAAAATCATGAAAGGAATGTATCAGGGTTGTCCTTACCATACTTATTTAATGTGTAGGCTGAGCAAATGATCAAAGAAGCTGGGTTATGTGCAGAAGCACATGGCATCAGAATTGGAGGAAGGCTTGAGCATTTCTGATCCTGAATTGAAATTTGTTACAACTACATAAGCCCATAATCATGATTATTGTCTGTGACTTCTGTGTGGCCATTGCGATGAGTTAATAAACCGAGCAGAGAAGTAGAGGGCTATAGCAGGGACAATTGTATCAGAATTTGGTTGAAGGCTGGATGTGCATCTGACCTCTGCCAACAAAATAAAATTTGGTCTTGGGTTGATGGTGATTCTCCTCTCTCTCTGGGAAGTCAGAGGTCAGATGTGACCTCCACCCCATTTCTACACTTGGCTTAATTATAATTACATGCCATGACCTCAATAATTTTTAACCAAGATTTAATATAAGAAATCGCTATTTGAAATGCATGCTCAGTGTCTGCAAAGCAGATATTGTCTTTTGAGTTTCTCAAAGTCTCCATGATTAGAATCTATATAAACAATTTGACCTTGATTTTGTAAAAAAAAAAAAAAAGAAGCTGCTCTCTTCTTAAAAACTATTATCTTTTCTTCCACTAGACAGAAAGATCCCATGACAGTGCTCTTTTGCCTTGGGGATTCATAAGCTCAGAATTAATTTTGTGTTTAATTAGTGTAACACTCTAAATTCTGGTTCTTAATAAAATGATCTTTCTCTTTTATATTTATTTGAAATACCCTGTATACATAATTGTAGTCTTGGATCTGAGGAGACGGGCTTATGGTCCACAGTCCTAGGTGAAATAGCTATCACTCACCCTCTACTCTCAATGAAACCACACATGAAGTTTAGAAGTTTAGAGTTTGAAACCACACATGAAGTTTGGCTGAAACTGTGTTCAGAGTTAAGGTTAAGCCAAGTGTGTGTTTGTATACATGTTTTGTTGATAAGTGCAGGCAACTTGGTTCCATTTTATGGCAACCTTAAGTGCAATAGAATGAAACGTTCAGTTGGTTGCCATACTCACAATTGTCGCTATGTTTGCGTCCATTTTCCCAGCCACTATGTAAATCCATGTCATAGAAGACATTCCTCTTTTTCTCTGACCCTCTACTTTTCTTAGCATGATGACTTTTACCAGGGCCTTGTCCCACCTGATTGCATGTCCAGCGTACATGAGATGAAATGCTGTCACTCATGCTTCAACAGAGCATTTTGGCTTGACTTCTCACAAGACAGATTCATTTGTTCTTTTAGCAGTCTATGACAAATTCAATATTCTCCACTGAAGCCATAATTCCAAGGCATCAATTATTCTCCAATCCTCCCTCTTCGATGTCTAGTGTTCACATGCCTAGGTGTTGATTGGAATGCCGTGGCTTGGGCCAGGTGCAGCTCAGCCTGCAGAGTGGCATAGTCTTTGACCTTCTCACGAAATGCTTCAAGGCCTCTTCCCTTTCACCAAGCAAGATTGTGTTGTCTGAGTGTCTAAGGTTGTCAATACGTCTTCTTGAAATCGTGCTGTTAGATTTTTCTCCATGAAGCCCACTTTCTTGTATTATTTGAACAGCCTATAAATTGAAAAGTATGGCAAAGGGACACGACCCTGACACACACCCTTCTTGATTGGAAACCACACAGTATTCCTTTGTTCTGTCTGACCAACTGCTTCTCAGTCAATCTACAGGGTCTGCATGAGCACAGTCAGTATTGAGCCTCGCAGTTCAATGGTTTTGCACAGTTAATAAGGCACAGGTATCTTTCTTTTAGCCAAGATAGATCTGATATCAGCAATGATATCCCTAATTTCACAGCCTCTCCTGAATCTGCCTTGAATTTCTGGCTTTTGTCCTTCAATAGACTGCTACAATTGTTTATGATTTATCCTCAGCAAAATTTTACTTGTGTGTGATATTAATGATATTGTTTGCTTAGTTCCGCATTCTGTTGTGTCACCTTCTTTGAATGAACACATACACGATCTTGTTGGTCTTCTAATTTTCTAGGCATAATATCAGTATTACATTAATTTGATGGCACATTTCAATTGATATTCTGTCGAATCCTGGAGCTATATATTTTTTGCCAATGCTTTTAGAATAGCTTGGACTGGTTCCTACAGTTCCACCAGGTATTGATGATATACTACCTCTTGAAATGGCTGAATGTCACCCACTTCCCTTTGGGAACTGACAATCTATATTCCTTTCAGAGTCTTTTATTCTTTCTGTGTTGTCAATATTTTCCCCATATTATCTCCTTCAATTTTGCAATCATAAGCTTGAATATTTTTCTTCAGTTCTTTCATTTTGAGAACTGCCTAATATATTTTTCCTTTAGGTTTTTTAAACTTTAGTTCTTTCCACATCTCATTATAGTATATTATTGTGTCTCCTCGTATCCTTTGAAATTTGCTCAAATCTTTTCCTTCATCATTCCTTCTCATTGTTTTAGCCACTCTGTACTCAAGAGTAACTGTTGGGAGCTCTTCTGACATCTATTTTGCTTTGTCTTTCTTTCTTGTCCTTTTAATGACTGTTTTCTTCCTGCGTGACATCCTTGATGTCATCCCTCAAATTATCTGGTATTCAGTTATTAGGGTTTAACCCACAAAATGTATTGTTGAGATGTTCTCTAAATTCAGGTCAGATATGCTCAAGGCCATAATTTGACTCTTGTGTACTTGTTTTCATTTTCTACGGCTTCAAATTGCATATGAATAATTAATGGTCTGGCCCAGTTCTGACTGATAATATTGAGTTTCTCCATTGCCTCTTTCAACAAATATGGTCTGCTTGATTTTGTGTTTTCCATATCATGAGGTCCATGTATATATTAGGTGCCATGGAATCATTCCTGATTCATAGTGACTGTGATAGGTTTACTGTGTCAACTAGGCCTCCATAGGAACATGTGGGTGGAGTTTAATCAGGTCACAGCTTGATTGGAGGGCTACCGAGATGAATATTCTCTGAGACTGGTTTCCTGTCTCTTGTTCTTCCTGATGATCAGACCAGTGTGCCTGATGCTTGAGCTATTTCTTTGAGAACCTGCTTTGCTGTGGTGCTGGTGGATCCTGTAACCTTATGTATCTCCCAAGAGTTCAAGACCATATGGGTCTGCTTCGTTAAGCTCCCTCACTACTGACTATTGCTGCCCCACCCTGCTCTCTGCTGCCTGCAGGCCTACTCTGCCTGTTTTACCTGAAGGCAGACTGCCCTGTCTGCTTCCTTAAGCAGTAGCCCAAGTGAGTTGAAGGACCTTCAGCATATTAACTGTTCCACAAAAGTGAGTTGAACTGAGTCCTCTGCACTGCTGTGTGGACTTATTGGCTATTATATTCCTTCTTGTTGTATAAACCTATCCCTTTTCTATATATATAATTATAACTGTCCTGGTTTTGTTTCTCTAGAGAACTCCGACTAAGACAGTGGTGTCACGCATAACAAAACAAAGCACTACTTGGTCCTACGCCATCCTCCCAATGTTTCCTGTGATTGAGCCCACTGTTGCAGCCATTGTATCAGTCCATCTCCTGAGGTCTTCCACTTTTTTTGCTGCCCCTCTACTTTACCAAGCATGATGTCCTTCTCCGAGTATTGATATTCAATGACAACGTGTCCAAAGTATGCAAGATGAAATCTCGCCATCCTTATTTCTAAGGAGCCCTCTGGCTATACTTCTTCCACGACACATTTTTTTGTCGTTTTGGCAGTCCATAGTACCTTCAACATTCCTCACCAGTACTATAGTGCAAAAGCACTGATACTTCTCCAGTCTTCCTTATTCAGTGCTCATAGTCTTTTATATTTTCATATGAAGAGTTTGAAAATATGGCTTGAGTCAGGTGCACCTGTCCTCAAAATAACCTCCCTGTTTTTCAACACTCTAAAGTCTTGTGTATCAAATTTACCCATTGAAAACTGAGGCGCTGATGCTAAGGGCTCATATAGAGGGCAAATGTTTTGAGAATGATGAGGTCAAGAAATATACAAATGTGCTTAACACAATGGATGGATGCATGGGTTTTGATAAGAGTTTGTATGAGCCCCCAGTAAAATGATTTTTAAAAATTTAACTATTGGTACTTGCTTGTATGCTACCTCCTTAAATTAGTAAATGTCAATATGTATAAAAAGAGAAAAAGAGACAGATAGATAGATACATGCTATGGGTTAGGCATTTAACTGCTAGCAATGGGATCGTAGTTCAAATCCACTAGATGCTCAATGGGAGAAAGATGTATGTGTCTGCTCTCTTATAGAGCTATAGTCTCTAAAATGCTATATAGTGTTACTCTGAGTTAGAATTATCTTGATGTGAATGAGTTGGATTTGAGATTATATATATATATATGTATATGTGTATATGGGTGTGTATATGTACTGGAACATGTGGAAAGCAGAACCCTGTCAGAGAAGGAAAACTCAAAATTATATCCATTACAGGAGCAATAGAAAAGTAGCGAGCCTGCACTCTGTCAAAGACCTAAAACTTTCACTACTCTGACACACAAGACAGTCTCATTGAGTTTTGGTTCTGACAGGCTTCACTCTATATATGAGAGGGCTTTCAAAAAGTTTGCAGAAAAGTGGATTTCAAATGTAATAAAATTGTACCATAAACTTTTGAAGCCACCTTCATCGGTTTTTACATAATGCTGGGCAACCAAGTTGGGGAAGAATGCAAGCTATCACCAGACAGTAGCAGAATGTTCTAAGTACTTTCTCTATGACTCAGAAGGACCCCTGTGTGCACTGGGTCAGCTGTCGAGCTGCTAACTGTCAGGTCAGCAGCTCAAATCCCCCAGTGAAGGAGAAAGTGGAGGCCATCCACTCCCATCATTATCCCAGGCTTGGGAACATGTATAATCTTGCCATGAGTTGGAATCAAGTTGATAGCATTGTTTGTTTATCTTTTTTGCCTTTGTGTTGTTTTGTTTGAGTTGTCCAATAAAAGATGTACTTATTTCTTAGAGCTGCTATGACAAATCCCCACAAACTGGATGACTTTAAACAACAGATGTTTATTCTCTCACAGAGGAGCTGAACGTCTGAGATCAATGTGTCAGTAATGTTTGTTCTCTATGGAGCCTCAGAGAGAGCATCCATTACAAACCTCTCTCCACCTGCCAGTGGTTGCTAGCAAACCTCGGCACTCCTTAGCTTTCAAGTGCAACACTCCAAACTTTGCCTCCATTACTGCATGACATTCTCTCTTTATGTCCCCTGTTCCTACCATTTCCTCACCTGCCCTTCTTATACGGACCTCAGTTATAGGAGTTAGGACCCATCCTATTCTGTATGACTGTATCTGAACTTGATTATATCTAGCAAAGAACCCATTCCCAAATAAGGTCACAATGAAAGGTACTGGGGGTTAGGACTTGGATATATCTCTTTTTTTGGAGGGGACACAATTTACACTACGATGTGTTGCAACAACAATAATGGGAACCCTGATGACGTAGCGGTTACATGTTGGACTGCTTACCACACTCATCAGTTTGAAGCCTCCAGACACTCCTCTGAAGAAAGATGAGGCTTTGTACTTCCACAAAGGGTTATAGTCTCAGAAACTCACTGGGGATGCAGTTCTATCTACCCAACTCTATAGGGTCATTATAAGTCAGCATAGATTCAATGGCAGTGAGTGACAAAAACAATTACACTCAAAGGCTAACTACCTACGCTGACATTAATAAAGTTAGCGGGGGGAAGAGAGAGCATCTGATGCAATCATCTCCTTTTAAATATGGATTCACTCTACACTGGTGCCATTAAATGTCCTCTAAATGGCAGAACTGGAACAAAAGCTCAGGACACTTGATTTTCAACCCAGAACCCCCTTTGCTGTACCATGTGAGCTGTCTCAATCATTTGCTGTGTATTTTAATAAATCACCACTCAAGTGATACATGGGAGATGCTAGATGACAAGAACATAAGTTGTTCATAAAAAGGAAGAGAACTTCTTGGCTGGTGGTATCCAGGAAGAGGTAGGTCCAACGGTGACTCAAGTCAAAGGGTTGGTAAGCTTTAGAAAGGTGAACGTTGTAGTGTGGAACACTGCACACACTTCATTTGGCAGAAATTAAGTATGGAACTGTTTGGAAGTGAGAGGAGTCAGCAAGTAGTAAGTAAGGTGTGTTCTGGAGGTAATTCAAAGTAATATGGCTGAAGATTAGGAACAGATTACAAGGAACTCTGGCCTGCTGGGTACATCAGGCACTTCCTACTGTGCCTTTCATTTGTCCCACCAGAACTCTGCAGCCTGCAGCCCGAGAAAAGCTCTGTAATTATGGTCCTGAGCCATTCCTAAAGGGAGAGAAGGAGCTACTCATTCACCGCCATGCTGCTCTCAGGACGAGGCCTGCTGTGCTTGTTTGGTTTGTGGAGAGCAAGATGCTGGCTTTATGGTCCCACTTTTAACTCTAACATCATGGACTCCTTCTCTTACTATGGATACTCATGTGAGACACAGGCAGCTCTTTTAGGCCGTTTGTGTAAGGTGGCCTTCTTGGATAGTCTTGGAGCTTCTGGTGTTCTTAAAATCTGGTGGTGGTGGCAACGTTCAGAATAAGTTGCTTCTGGCAATTACATTCATTAGAAACAAATAGTTCAGGATAGAAATGGTCCAGGAGAGGGAAGCTCCGCAAAGGTTAACTCTGCGCTGGCATTGTAAGTGGGACCTGCCCCACATTCGCTTGCCAGGCACTTTGAATATGGGTGATTGTCATGGAGTACCGACACACTGGCAGAGAAGGATGATAAAAATGATACTGTATGTTGTTAAAAAGCAATGGTCTTTTCGATCAGCAGAGATATCCTTGGGAAATCCAACATCATTTATCAACACACACTTCCAGACCAATGCAAGAAATGTATTTCCAAAGTGTCAGATGTTTATTCTGTCTCATTGTCCCCAGACAAGTCCCTTACTCGTGTAATACCAGATGATAAATGATGCAGCTGCTCTGTTCTATTGGGCAGATGTAGGAAACAGAAAGGGGGAACAGTTGCTACATTTACCATACCTAATCCCTATTCCAAATGGCCCCGAGAACTGCTTTCTTTTTCATGTGTCATAAATCAGATGACATGCAAAAGTCATTTTAAAAATAAGTGCCTGCACTTGTTAAAAATAAAATCAGTTGTCCCAGGAGGCCAAGTGTTGGTTTCAATTAAATAATAATAATGAATCATCTCAGGACCAGTGGTGTGAGTGGCGATACCAGGAAGGTGGACGGAGGGTGGGGTGGAAAAGGGGAACCAAGTACAAGGATCTACATATAACCTCCTCTCCGAGGGACGCACAACAGAAAATGGGTGATGCTGGACAGTGATGGGAGATGCTGGACAGTGTAAGATATGACAAAATAATAACAATTTATAAATTATCAAATGTTCATGAGGGACAGGGGAGCAGGGAGGGAGGGGAAATATGAGAAGCTGATACCAAGGGTTCAAGTGGAAAGCAAATGTTTTGAGAATGATAATGGCAACAAATGTACAAATGTGCTTGACACAGTGGATGGTTGTATAGATTGTGATGAGTTGTACAAGACCCCAATAAAATGATTTTAAAAAATAAATAAAGAAAGAATCATCAACATTAAAAAAATGCACATCATCACTACTTTATATATGTTAGTGTGTTAGTCTGGGAACTTTAGAGAAATCCACAGAAACTCATGTCTAAGGGAGAGTTTTCTATAAAGGTTAAGTGTGCATCAAGAAAACATCCCAACCCAGTGCTGCCCAAGCCCACAAGTCCAGCATTAACCCATTAACTCATATGTCCAACACCAATCCACAAAGTCCTCCTCCATCTCACAAAACAGATGCCATGATGCCGACTGCAGTAGGAAAGCCGAGTCCGTGAATGTGTAAGCATCTCAGCACTGGCATGGGTCTCCAGGGATGCACTGGGGTAGGTCCATGTGGTTTCTTCTCAGGGATGTCTTGCAGGAAGTGAGCCTTGCCAGCTGAAGCAGGGAACAGGCTAAGGTAGCTGCACCCTGGTCTGACCATCAGAAAGCAAGAGACCTGAGAACTAGAAAGGCAAGGCTCACCGAGCCATTTATCCTTCTACCCTTCAATTAACCCCACATGTGTTTATCGGCCAGGTTGGCACAATAAACTAACTACCTCAGTTAGCAAAAGATGGTATTTGTACATTGATTACTGAGAGGTTTAGAATTCCAAGAAACCCAGGTGTCTCCGAGGAATACAAAAATAAGAAGTGGTTGTTAGCCTCTTACGAGTTGGCCCCTAACTCGTCCGCGAGTCTCACAGTTACTCTTATGCTTGAGCCCATGATTGCAGCCACGGTGTCCAGCCATGTCTGTGAGGCCTTCCCTTTTGTCTGCTGCCCCTCTACTCTCCCAAACATGATGGCCTTTTCCAGGGATCCATCTCTCCTGACAACACATCCCACGTATGTAAGGTGAGGTCTTGCCGTCCTTGTCTCTAAGGAGCATTCTGAGAGAGATAGGTCTGCCATTCAGCAGTCCATGGTACTTTTGAGTATTCTTCTCCAGCACCACAATCCAAATTCATTTGATTCTTCTTTGGTGTTTTTAATTCAATGTCCAACTTTCACATGCACATGAGGCAATTGAAAATACCATGGCTTGGGTCTAGCCCAAAAGTAGCATCTTTGCTTTTCAACATTTCAAAGAGGTCTTGGGCAGCAGATTTACCTAATACAACTCATCTTTTGATCTCTTGACTGCTGCTTCCATGAGTATTAATTAAGGATGCAAGCAAGAGAAAATCCTTGACAATTTCAGCTCTCCATTTATCATGATGTTACCCATTGGTCCAGTTGTGAGTATTTTGGTCTTCTAACATTGAATTGTATTCCATTACTGAAGGCCAGAATCCTTGATCTTCAACAGCAAGCGCTTCAAGTCAGCTCAATAGTACAATAGTGGGAGATCTGTGCTATTTCCGCTTTCTAAATAGTTCTCACAATTCAGGCAAGGTTAATGAGTTGGGAAGCCAGTGAAACACTAGAACTACCATCAGTGTCCTTTCTACAAAGGCCGTTGATAGGTCCCATGACTGAAGTCAACATTCTCAGGACTCTTTTCATGATGAGTGAATACTTCTTGCTTATCATAATCCCTGGTAATTGCAGGGTGGTGTCTCGGTTATCTAGTGCTTTTACACCAGAAATGCCACAAGTTTGAATTTGAGTAAGTCTTTCTCTCTGTGTGGGCTCTGGGGAAGGTCCTTGTCTCCTTTCAACATCTGTGCCCCTGTGTTCTTTGGGGATTATCATGTGTTTGGGCATCCATTTCACTCTCTCCTGGGTCTAGGAGACTCTCAGTACTGACCTGAGTCAAAAAGATATGCTCTACTCTTTTCTCTCTTGGTAGGAATAAGACTCTCCTTTCTCTACTCACTTATCTCTTGCAAAGTAAAAGACCATGTAGACCAGACTCGAGGGAAATTCGAATTACATCACATCAGTACTGTGACCTGCATATGGTATCATGATCCCACCCTAGCCTCACATTATTAACCTAACAAACAGAATGTAATCCTCATCAATATTACCTACTTCTGCCTCATTAGCACATATCTGTGAAGTTTGTAACACACTATGAAATGAAGAATATTTAGATCAGATCATATCATGAGGGTTGTTGATATCTTTCCATAATTACCAAATCTCATCATTTCAAAGCTTCTACATAACTGAGAATCATGACCTTGTGAGTGACACATATTTTACCAGAACATCATTCACTCCATGACAAGCAGACACCCAATCATCATAAATCTTCACTTCATGTAACTGGTTTACATGAAATTGATTCCTTTATGTTGTAGTTCCAACAACCACTTTCTTTTATAAAAATGGTTTTGTTGGGAATACAATTAATTCAGAATTCACACTTCTACAGTTAAGTCACCTTTAAAAAGAGTTGGATATAGATCATCACACTCAGTTCCAGCAACCACTTTCTATCTTGTGCTTTTGAACTTGCATATCTCAATTGATTTTCTGGCCATTAGAGAGCTCTTTGGGGATTAGAATTCAGTTTTGTCCTCCCACTAATTACAGAGAATGGTTCACTTCTCTCAAATGCAGTTGCTTCTACTGAAGTCCTACCACCTCCTGCTGGATCTCCTCACATCAAGACATAGGTCTGTAGCCTTTTTCTTTGCTGTTTTCCACCTGTCTCTTCCAACCCCACCTCCAGGCTAGTTTCTCTCTAACTGGCCCATTCCTTCAACCCTCCAACCCGTAGCTTTAATTCTTAGGATTACAAAATATGAATATTAACTTTATTTTTATTCATGCTCCTAAATATCATTTTAGCTTTAGCTTTCACATTATTACTGCCAGTTATTTATTTGTTTGTGAAAAAATATTTGCAGTTTCTGTGTTTTGCTGCTCTAGCACAAAGAATAAGAAGACATAGTGCTTTCTGTGAACAAGCTTTAAATAACTTTCTATGTAATTATATTGTATATTTATATAAAACCTTAAAGTTCACAAAGAACTTTCACATATAGTTCTTGACCATTACATAAGAAGATACAGAATAATTAGCTTTCTATATTAGCTCAAAAACCCAACTCACTGCCATCAAGCCGATTGTGAAGAGGACAAACATGCCAAAGGAATCATGAAACTACCTTTCTCCTGATGTAATTCAGATTTATTGTGGAGAGAATCCTTATAAAAGTAATGTGTGGGGAAATCTTCAGCCAGAGTCATTAACATTTTGAACATATGAGAATTTATATGGGACAAAGTGTTATAAATGTTTTATTGCCTGAGTAAACTGGTTTCTTGACCTATATTAGCTGGTGAAGTTTCCATTTTAAATGGATTCCATTCAAGAACATTTAAAACTCTAATTTCAGATTTCTATCTTTGAAATTGAGAGACTGAAGTTTACTCATTCACTTTTGAAATATGACGTATTTATAAATAACTTAGTACAATTACTCCTATAAGTCCATTATAGTTAAAAAGTTCTCTTCCTTTCTTCTACTCTTCCTCATCCTTCTATTTTTGGTGAAAACTGAAACACTGTCAATTTCTCCTATGACCAGATAAAGTAATGTGTTATTGCAAAGTATGAAGGGAATATTCTATTGTCTATATGGTCAGCTGGGGAAAAAAGAGAGAGAAAAAATATATATTTATACACACATACACACATATATCTTTCTTTTCTTCATTCATATATATGTATATATACACATACATACACACTTCTGTGAGTTTCAAGCAAAGAGTGTCAATGACATCAAACACTAAATCCAAAAAGTTAAGATGATAATGTCCCTCTATAAATCTCTAGAGTTTTCTGGTAGTTACATAATCTGTTGTCAATTTGAGACTTAAGAGTGAAGGGGTGGAGGTTAGCCTGTCAATCAGGTTGTAGCTTGATGACTTCATTTGGAGGTGCTAAGGAGATAACTTGTTGGAGATAAGACACTGACACACTCCCTGCAAGACATTCCAGTTGAGAAGGCACCTGGACTACGCCCCGGAGCCAGAGTAGCCATGTGGAGACCCCTGCCAGTGCTGAGATGCTTCCACCGCCACTGGATACACAATTTCTTATTTACTTTTAGGTAATTTGTTGTTCCTTATAGGGTAAGTTGTGCACCAGGTACAGGTTAGCTAAACAAATCTTATGGCAAAGAGGAAAAGAAGGAAAAACATCTACAGCACCTTGGCAATCCAGGGTGCTCAGACCTTTCAAGGAAACTTTAAAGTTGAATTTTTCAGCTTGAGAGCTATAATTGAATATGGATGAGCGCATTTAATGGAGCAGCTTAAGCTGTCAGTCATAGTCATAAATTACCTTACTGTTCAGATATGTATATTAAAATTCAAAATTTGGGAATCATCTGATAAATGATTTTTGAATATCAACTCTTCCTTTATTCACAATTCAGTCTTTAGAAACTGCCCAGGATGTAGCACATATATTGACATACTACCTTAAAAGATGGGACATTTGCAAAAGCATAATTTTTGGTAAAAGAATCCGGAATGGAGATGATTAATTATGCCATTATGTCACAGGAGCCTCAAAGTAAAAATGTTCTCCCATTAAAATAAATGTCATAGTTTTTCCAAACAAAATCCATAGAAATGAAACAGTAGCACTGGAATGAATTAATATGTGTCTAATGACATGCTTTATTTTCCTAGACATTGTTCCTATTATTACAAGCTTTAGAGAAAGGCGTAGATTAAGGAAACCCACATAGTGATTGTCCTCTATATGTTATGCGTAATGTGTTGTCTACTTTCATTCTTAGAAAGAATATGCCCTGCGGATGTCATCATTCACCTTTTACATCTAGAAGAGCTAGTGCTGAGTGAATTAAGTCATTTGAATATGTTCACATGGCCCATCATCAAAAACCATGCCAATTGCTCTATACTTCTGCTTCTTATAGGCATACAGAGATTGTAATGTACAGACATATTAAAGGTACTAGATACATGTTTCCATCATGAAGCTTACATTCATTTTGGAATGACCAACAATAAACAAGTAAACAAATTGGTAGGAAAAACAGATGCTGCTGAGTCCCCTCTGCCTCGTGGGGACCCTGTGGGCATCAGTAGGGTTTTATGGTGGATTTTCTACCTCAGTTGTTTTAGTCAGTCCCCAAGCATGTTAATCATAGATACAGCCCAGGCATACCCTGAGGTTTCAATATTGTTGAAATGCCTTGATTTGAATGTTGAGAGCATTTAAATTTCTATTTTATTAGGATGCATATTTATTATTTACATTTTTATATGGAACACCCAGCTTCTGTGCTCATGAGAAAGCATGGAGTGATTAGTTATACAAGTTACTGTTTGTTCTCAATTGGAGAACCATGCATATGAGTCTAGCCCAGACATACTTGTTGATTGATTGGAAGGATAACTTACAGAGTTAAGAATCCGGGATATTTCCTCAGACATATGGAAAAAAACCTAAAGGAAAAAAGCTCTGACCACTCAGGCTGCCCTTTGAGATAGATCAAAGATATGTCCAATGTATCACTCAAAACACACTGCCATTGAGTTTATGCAGACTCATCGTGATCCAATAGAACAGAACAGAATTGTTCATGTGGGTTTCAGAGACTGTAACTATTTTTTTAAGAGACCAACGTGTTTATTAGCGATTCCCAGGAGGAAATGGGAGGGAGAAATAGGGATTTGTTCCTTACGAGGGGTTCTATTCAGGGTAATGAAAATTTTGGAACGGAAGATTGGCGATGGCTACACAGCCTGGTGGACATTAGTTGCTGTGTTTAGGTGCCAGCAGGCTTGCTCCCACTCAGAGCGACCCTGTCCACAACAGAAGGAAACACTGCCTGGTCCTGCTCCAGCCTCACAATTGTCACGTTTGAGCACATTGTTGCAGCCACTGGTCTATCCATCTCAGGGAGGGTCTGCCTCTGCTTTATCAAGCATGATGCCCTTCTCCAGGGATAGGTCTCTCCTGATCACATGTCCAGAGTAAGTGACCGTAACTCTTTACAAGAGTAAAATGCCTCATTTTCCTCCCACGGAGTGACAGGTTTCAAACTACTGACCTTGTGGTTAGCAGCCCAACTGCATCATATAGAGTTCCCTTATTTATTTAATGTGGACTGTTTCACATGGTGGGTGATGACTGTGGTTAAGACCTTTCTGATATCTTACTGGATATTTGAAATGTTTAATTTTCACTATTGCCTTCATTCACGTAGATCTCTTGCCCATGGTTCATAGAAGGTGGTCTCTGAAGAATTTGACTTTTTTTTTTAAGTTGAGACATTCCAGATATATACATTCCCAACATCTGAAATTACGTTCTGAAATACAGATATGCCTTGAGACCTTACCTACTGGACTAAGAAATGAACAAATATTGAAATGCACTTATTTATCTTCAATAGATGCCAGTCCTACCAACATCGTAGGACCTTTTTAATAGGAAGTCTTCAAAAAAATTCAAGAAGCTTTTCTCAGTGGTAAATGAAAAACATGTAGCTTGCATCCTGCGGGTCATATCTCTTACTTTCTCGTGTAAATTCAGAGAGAAGGTATTTATTTTCAAACAGATCTTTCTCTGTCCTTGCCTTCAAATTCAAGCGTTACTCAGTCTATGTGTTTGGCAACTAATTCTATTCCTCATAAACATTCTTATACAGAGAGCTGGCAAATTAATTTTTGTCACCTGTATTTGCTGACTTACTTCATGTCTCTACGTCCTTCTGCTTGTTTGTTGGGCAAGAAGACGTGGAGGCGTTACAGCTCTGTTGGGACCAGCTTGTGGTGCAGTGCTTGTGCAGACGCGGACATCTAGAAACTTGTTGTACCCTCCTTTCAGTCCTCAACTAAACCAAAGAAACAAACAAACAGGTTGCCATTGAGCTGATTCGGATGTATGGTGACTCCACGTGTGAGAGGGTGGAACCGCTGCGTAAGATTTTCTTGGCCGCAATCTTTACACAAGCAAGTTACCAGGGCTCACATCCACAGCAAGATGAGGCTGAACCACCAACTTAGGTTATTTGTTGAGCTCAAAAATCCATACCACCTAGGGACCTTACATCCTCTAACACAGAGGTGTATGCTCCAATGTGTTACATAGAGTGGACCACTCTTGTAATTTGCACTTCGATTTTTAGTAAGCATCTAAGATAAGAACATCAGGAACAGAACTTTTGGCTCACTCTCTTCCTAACTCCAACCAACGAATACTCCAGCATCCTCGGTCTTATCACTGGACCCACCAGTCACTGATTTCTCAGGCCAATTATGCTCAGAGTTATCCTTTCCCCTCTTTCTTTCAAGCCTCGTGTTCGAGTATCAGGAAGTCTTGCAGCGTTAGCATCAACTATATTCCGGTCCCTTCTCGCCACGCCCCTGCTGCGCGGAGCATCGCTGTCGCTCACACGGGCTGCAGCACTAGCGTCCTGGGCCTGTTTCCACTCTAGTTTTTAGAGCCTGTTCTCCAAGACATTTCAAAGCGCAAACCTGATTGTGTCATCCCTCAACTTCAATCCCTCCTACGGCTTCTCATCAGACCTAGAACAAAATGTATAAACCTTCATTTGGAAACAGACTATATGATCAACCTATTTTCCATCTTGATTTCTTCCTCTCTTCACTCACTCTGCCTCAGACACTGGCCTCAGAGATTTTGTGTCAAACATAGGGAGCCTGATAGGTATGCTTCTTTCTGTTCCAACTTGCACATGCATATGAGGTCATTGAAATGAACTAAGTCAAGCAGAAATGATAGAGTGAAACAAAATCAAGAATGCAGGACTTCAGTCACGTTAGCTACATGTCAGGGAAACAGGAATCACATATGGAAAGGGGTTATGGCCTGGGACATCACAGAAAATGAACAACTTTTGCAGAAAGTACTATTGGGCTGGGCTGGTTAGATTCTCCTTATACTATTGATGTGGACAGGTAAGAATTTCCATAACATTAATTTTCTATCTGTAGCTGGATTTGGAGGAAATGTACCCTGTATGACCTGGAGAAAACGGAACAGTTCCTGGTGACAGAGTGGCTTTGCACTGGGCTCCAATTCATAAGGTCAGCAGTTTGATACACCAGTCTCCTTGGAGAGACAGCTGTGACTTTCTATTCTCATAAAAAGTTACGGTCTCAGAAACTCAAAGGGGTAGTTCTACTCAGTCCCCTAGGGTGGCTGTGAGTCGACATCGACTTGATGGCAATGAGTTTGGTTTGTCAGCCATCCTCTTGTTGGTTGTTGTTTTTAGGGTATGCTGAGTCCGTTCTGACTCATAACAATTCCAATTCCAATTTCCAACAGAACAGAACACTGCCACCTCCTGCACCATCCTCACTTGTTTGTTTGTTTGTTTGTTTGGGTGCATTGTTGCAGCCACGTGTCAGTCCATCACATGGAGGGCCGTCCTCTCTTGTTGCCCTTATGCTTTTACGAGCATGCGCTTCTTCTCCCAGCACCGGTCTCTCATGAGCGCATGTCCAAAGTCCATGAGACCAAGTCTCGCCATCCTTTACTGCAAGGAGCATTCTGACTGTACTTTTTCCAAGACTGATTTATTTGGGGGTTTTTTTTGGCAGTTCATGGTACTTTAGATATTCTTTGCCAGTACCACAGTTCAAACACATTGATTCTTCTTTGAGCTTCCTTATTCAATGTCCAACTTTCACATGCATATAAAGCGATTGAAAATACCATGGCTTGGGGCAGGCACACCTTAGTCCCCAAAGTAACTTCCTTGCTTTTCAACCCTTTAAAGAGGTCTTGTGCAGCAGATTTATCCAATGCAATGCATCCTTTGATTTCTTGACTGTTGCTTCCATGAGCATTGGTTATGGATCTAAGAAAGAGAATATTCTTGAAAACTTCAAAATTTTCTTCATTTATCCTGATTTGCCTATTGGTCCAATTATGAGGATTTTTCTCTCTTTTTGAACAATGGGTTGTGATGATATTTACTTGTCATACAGTTAGAACAAGTATGGTGAGAGGGCACAACACCGACATACAGCGTTCCCGATTCTAAACCACGCAGCGTTCCATGTTCTCGTCACGTCACTGCCTCTTGATCGAGGCGCAGCTCCCACAGGGCAAAATGAAGTATTCTGAAATTCCCGTTCTTTTTAAGGCTATCCATTATTTGTTAAGGTCCAAAGTTGAACACCTTTGTATAGGCAATTAAACATCTTTCTGGTGTTCTCTGCTTTGAGCCAAGATCCATCTGACTTCAGCAATGATATCCTTTTTCCCCATCCCCTTTTGAATCCAACATAAACTCTGGAAGTGCCCTGTCAATGTGCTGCTCTAACCATTGATGGATTGTCTTTAGCAACATTTTACCTGCATGTGATATTGACATTCTTCTATAATTTGAGCATTCTGTTGGATCACCATTCTTTGGAATAGGTACAAATAGGGATCTCTTTGAGTCAATTGACCAAGTAGCTGTCTTCCAAATATCCTGGCATAGATAAGTAAGTGCTTCCAGTGTTTTATCAGTTTATTGGAGCATTTCAATTGGTATCCCATCAATTTTCGGATCTTTGTATTTGTCTGGGGTTTTCAGTGCATCTTGACCATCTAGTTTAGTAGCTCCTAATCTGGGCAGCCCTGGTGACCTCATGGTTAAGTGTTGGGCTGTTAACAGGAAGGTCATGTTTTTGAAAGTCATGATCATGGTTCAGAACCACTAATTGCTCTCAGAGAGCTACAGTCTTAGAAACCCAGAGAGGGATTTGTATTCTGCCCTATAGTACTCTGTGAGTTGTAATTGACTCGATGACAGGGATTTTTTTAGTTTAATCTAGGCAGATCATCAGACCTAAAGACTCATGAGTCCATGAATTCTTTCATTAATTTTAAATCTTTCATTTTTATAGGGCAAAAGTTCACAGAAGAAGTCAAGTGGTTTTCCATTCCTCAATTCATACAAACTTTGTTTCATGTCATGATTGCAATCTCCACAATGTAACATCATTTATCTCATGTCCTTGACTCTTGCTTTCATTCTTGCTTCTTCCTAAATCCACAGGTCATTGCCCAGGAGTAAATGCTACCATTTTGATATACAATATTCGATTATTTTAAGGTGTACATACCTCTTCAGTGTTACTGTTCTGCTTATAGACCTATCTATAGTGTCGTGCCACCACGTGCTGTCAGTTTGCTGAAGTGTGGTGGCTTGTGTTGCTGTGTTGCTTGCAATGATCTCATTGGTAAATGCCAGCAGAGTCACCCAACATGAACAGGCTCCAGCGGAGCTTCCAGACTAAGGACAGACAATGAGGAAGGCCTTTGTTCCCCACTTTGGAGGCACGAGCCACTGAAAACAACTCAGTGCAAAGAAGACCAACTCTTCACAACTGAACCATTGGGTGACATCATGATAAATGGAGAAAAGGTTGAAGTTGTCAAGGGTTTTGTCTTGCTTGGCTCCACAAGCAGTGCTCATGGAAGCAGCAGTCAAGAGATCAACAGACAAATCGCACTGGGGAAATCTGCTTCACAAGACCTCTTTAGAGCTTTGAAAAGCAAAGAGGAAAAAGCTGTGCCTGACCCAAGTTGTGGTATTTTCAATGGTCTCATATGTATCTGAAGGTTGAAGCTTGGATAAAGAAGACTGTCAAAGAATTGATGCATTTGCACTGAGATTCTGGCGAAGAATATTCAAAGAGCCACGGGCTGCTAAAAGGACAAGTGATCTGTCTTGGAGGAAGTACAGGCAGAGTGCTCCTTGGAGGCAAGGATGGGAGTCTTCATCTTACCTGCTTTAGAGCTGCTGTCAGGAAAGACCAGTCTCTAAAGGAGGACATCATGCTTGTTAAAGTAGAGGGACAGCAAACTGAGGAAGGCCCCAGATAAAATGGATTGACACAGTGGCTGCAACAATGAGCTCACATATGGGACAATGGTGAGGATGGTGCAGGACCAGCACTTTGTTCTGCCGTGCAAAAGGTTGCTGCTGTTAGGAACCAACTTCATGTCACCTAATATCAACATGCGAACGAGTTCATTTCCAGACCTGAAGTGGGACGTAGGGTCTTAGTATGAGAGGTTCCTCGTGCCTGTCTGGCAAGTAAGCCAGCTCTTTTTATGATTTCAAATTTTGTTTCACCCTTTTCTCCCATTCTATTTGGGACTTTTTAATTTGATCTCTTTCATTCTTCAGTGACTCTAGTTGGTTATTGTTGCTGTTAGTGGCTGCCCGGTTGATTCTGAGACCTCGTGTAGGCAAACATGAACTGCTCCATAGAGGTTTTATGGCAGGGATCTTTGGGAAGCAGAGGATCAGATGTGTCTTCTAAAGTCCCTCTTGGCGGGTTCAAATAAACAAACCTTTGACTAGTAATTGAGCACTTAATTTTTCACATCACTAGTTGTTATTAATAGTCAAAGGCAAAAGAAACGTTAGCTAACACCAGAGTGGACATCATCAATTGTTTTTCAAAATCATTTCAGTGCGAGTTAATACAGAGATGTCATTCCATAGTTCAATCACATCAAGCTGTCTTGTGCAAGTGCCACCACACTCAGTTTCAAACCTTCTTTTCCTTCTTGAACTCCTTGACCTCAGCTCCCTTTACCCCCACCATTATCCCCCCCCCCAGAAATCCTTATCCTATTTGTTGTCCTTATAGGTTCATCAATCCTGGGTTTCCTGTACTGGAAAACAGGAAAACTTAACAAAACTCAAGTGTCACCCGCAATGACATAACACATCTGTTCATACTCCAATATGAACAAACAAAAAACCAAAAAATTACTGAAACTGTTGAAAACCAGATTAGGCCTAATGTTGAAAATCAGAGGGAGTATGAACTGACAAGGTTTTAACCTTTCAAGTCAAGCTTATCACTTTGATCTTAAGCACGCTATTCGGCAATCACCTTCCTCCCATCCCTCTACTGTGAACAGAGGGAAATCACTGAGGCTATTTCCTGTGTAGGTCCCACAAATATACCTTGGGCTTCCATTGCCATCCAGAGTCTTCTGCAAACCAGGATCTCACAATTTCGGCTCTGATGCTATTCCCTTTTTGACATCAGACTATATGACTTACAATTCTCCTTTCCCTACTGTTGGGGCGCTTCTTCCATGTGGACTTAGCTGACATCTCACTTAGAAGGTTGCCTGCTTGGAAACAAGCCTTTAAGACCCCAGAGCCATTTTATCTGATAGCAGGGCACCATGTAATTTCTTCACTGCACTTTGCTCTAGCACCCAGATCTTCTGTGTTCCCTTCCTGAGAGCAAGTATTGAGCAAGGTCATGATATAAGAATTAATTGTTCTTAAATTGGAGCTAGGAATTAGGATAAGCCCCAAAGCCATTCCTGGATCTATGTTTTTGTTGTTGTTTTCCTTTATCTGCCCTTGGCTCCCTTTCAAAACCTCCTTGAGAATCCTATCGATCTCACCCCCCCCCCCGCCCCCGCCCAGGGGGATTCATAGCTTTAACTTGCACTATATGTCATCCAGTCAGTGGCTGGATCCAGGATCACATGGATTTCCAGACTCCGCATCTAATGCTCTCTTCACTAAGCTGTGCTGTGTTAATTACCACGTTAGCTCTAGTAACGCTGGTGCTAAAGCCCACCCGGGAAAGCCAGTGGGAGGATAGACAGCTACTTCCTCCCTCTACTCATCCCTTTCTTTCGGAAACCCTTGCAAAAGGGAGACCTCCTTTTCTAGACATGCCCAGAGCCGCAGGCACTGAGGCTGCCAAGACAGCTGGACGGCAGCATTAGGTAGCCTCTCCCTTGGATCAGGAGACTAGGTCTCATGCCACAACCCCCCCCCACTCCCCCCACCAACTTGTTCCAGAATAGTTGTCTCCTAAGAACACCTGCCACACTACGCTTTCTTCCATCGGCCACTGCATGCAGCTCTGGTCTGTTTTCCACCAGAGTTCTAAATAAGGCGCAAGGCTGGGCAGCTTGAGAAAGGTCCTCAGCTTTTTGCCTGTTAGGTCACAAAGCAACAGCTGGGTGTGAAAATATAGCCCCAGTCCCTTTTCCAAACAGCATGAGACCGGGCCTAAGGGGGCCGGAGGAGGAAATTCTCTGGCCGGCTGTGATTCACAGCTGCTGCCTGGCGCCGCAGTTTTGTGCCCTGCGGTTTTGGGTGACAGAGGGTTAGCATCCTTCTGGAGTCCTCCTTTATTTCCTTGTGGTCTTTCTTGTCCCAGCCCTCCGGCAATTGCTCCTGCTACTTTTCAATAGTGAGATGTTACTGGTGTGAAACTCAGTGACTTTTGGGCATAATAGCCAGAAGCCAATTTTTCATGAGTTCTAGAAGGAAAACTGACTTCTCAAACCCAAGGCGAGACAAGAACAGGGCCTCCTGGGCTGACATTCTTCTGTGCTGGAAAACACCAGCTTGCTAAATTTGGTTGCTGTTTCTTTTTTTAGCAGGGTAATACACAAGTCTGAATTTCCCATGGAGGGAGAGAGAGAGAGAGAGAGAGAGAGAGAGAGAGAGAGAGAGAGAGAGAGAGAGAGAGAGGAGAGAGAGAGAGCATTAACCAAAGGAGCTGTCTGCTTGGATTCCTTTCCCTGGTGTTCCAATCTCTGTTGCCACTTCCGATTTGATTTCTTGCTTATAAGGAACAATTGTGGGATTCAATGGATTATGCCTTTCCTTAACACACGGTAGACTTGAATCGTTGGGAGCAAGCATTCAGCCACTGCCCATGTTCATTTCTATCTTAAGAAGCTGATGAACAGAAATAGAAATGCATAGGTTTTAAGTAGGCAGCCTCTATTCAGAAGAGCTCCTGGTACAGCGGATAAAATAGAGCCCATATCTAACAGAGCTCCATAGCGAAGCCGCCGCCATCTGTCAGGGCTGCTCTCCTCCTGCTGGCTCTGGCTCCCAGGGGCCCAGCTGACAGACGGGCATCATTAGCTGGCCTGTGCACGAGGTCACCCCACTGAGACAGGTCACCTGGTATTGTTGGGGTGTTTTATTCTCTCTTGCTCCCAATACTAACCCTGAGAAAGGAAAATACAATTTTATTTTAAGATTAAATGAAGACAGCCTGCAATCTGTCCGCCCCTTGCTGGTAGCCAAGCAGGTTTGTTCAATAAAATTTTTAAAAGCGAGTGAAGGGAGTGGAATAGCACCCAGTCTCCTCTTCCTCAGTCCTCCAGGATCTGAAGCAGGGGAGCCCTGCCTGTGCAGCCTCCATTTAAATGCAAACGCCTCACACTGCTGTCTGGGCTTACAGAGATGGGAGGATTAATGAGTGGGCATGGGGACTTCATGTGTTTGGGTTAAGAGGCAGTGGGAAAAAGAAAAACGGGCACAAATGGAGAATCAAAAAGAATGAATCACTTTTAAGTACAGAGAAAAAATGAAATCCACGAGAAGATCCCCAGTCCTCCAAGTCCACGGGTTCAGCACCTGATTCCATTTCACAGCTTGCTAATTCCGTTTATTTCACAGGCTCTTCTGCCTGTAATATGCTCAGTATTGTGAGCCCTCCGTGGCTCCCCTTTCTCCAGAGATAGCTGTCAATCTCTCATCCACTCCTCAGACCCTGGCTTCTTGATTCCCAGCTAACCCGCTTTCCCCCCTTCACCTATTCATCTTGGTTCTGAGGGCAATCTCATGAGTGACAGGGACTTATGGGTGGACCTCACTTTAGCTAAATTTTCTGGCAAGAAATTTTTTGTTTGTTAAATCTCCATGTAATCAGTATTCTCGTCGGAGATAACTCAATTAAGTCTTTTAATAAAGGAATGAAGGTTTTGAACTAGGATCTAATTACTGGTTGAAAATCATTTTAATTGAGAAGTTTGACTGTTAGGGGCCCAGTGATTTCTCTTACCTAACAATGTTTGGGCCTTTCGCTGGGGAACTGCTCCAGCTTATCTACATAGCATATCACTTGGAAAAGATGCATCTTAGATTGTAGATCTTAAAGCCTTTGAAACAGCGACTCTATTTTAGAAACAACTCAAAAGACAATGAACACGTGGTCTCCTCAGCTGTCTCAAATAGGCTGCTAGGTGCTGCTGGAGGAAGTCGGACTTGTTTCCCTCCTTTTTAGAATTTAAGTTTGGTTCTGCATTTTGCTCCCATTCCAACAGAGATTTTCTATGGTGCCCCTGGTCAGATGGCTTGGTGGCGGTAGCCAGGCACCATCTAATTTGTCTAGTTTCAAGGCATGGGAGATTTTGGCTCATGTAGGCTATTAACTTTGTAGACTTGCATCTTCTCCAAGCTCGTTCTTTCTTTCTTTTATTATTAAATACTTGTATTGAGGGCTCTTACATCTCGTATCACAATCTATATATTCATCCATTGTGTCAAGCACATTTGTACATATGTTGCCATCACCATTTTCAATGCATGTTCTTTTAACTTGAGCCCTTGATATCAGCTCATTTTCCCCTCCCTCTCCCATCCTCTCTCCCTCATGAGGCCTTGATAAGTTAAAGATTATTATTTTCATATCTTACATCATTCTCTGTCACCCTTCACCTGCTTTTCTGTTGTTTGTTCCCCTGGGAGGGGGTTATAGATTGATCCCTGTAATCAATTCCTCCTTTCTCCCCCAACTTTCCCCTTATCCTCCTGGTATCTCTACTCTCCTTGTTGGCCCTGAGGGGTTTATCTATCCTAGATTCCCTGTGTTTGGGGCTCTTATCTGTAGCAGTGTGCATGATCTGGTCTAATCCAATTTGTAAGGTAGAATTGTGGTCATCGTAGTGCAGGGGAGGAAGCATTAAAGAACTAGAGGAAAATTGTGTATTTCAATGGGTGTTCTTCTTCACCCTGTCTGGCTCATCTCTTCCTTGTGATGGGCTTTGGGTCTCCACTCCACACACATACCCATTCACATTGGTATGATTTTGTTCTGGGTCTTAGATGCCTGATCCCTGATGCAATCGACACCTCATGATCACACAGGCTGGTGTGTTTCTTCCATGTGGGCTTTGTTGCTTCTCAGCAAGATGGCCGCTTGCTTATCTTCAAGTTTTTAAGATCACTGATGCTATATCTTTTGATACCAGACACCATCAGCTTTCTTCACCACATTTGCTTATGCACCCATTTTGACTTCAGCAATCGTGTTGGGAAGGCGAGCATCCCAAAATGCTGGATTATTAGAACAAAGTGTTTTTGCATAGAGGGGGTACTTGATTAAAGGCCCAATGTCCATCTACTACCTTAACATACAGCTCTAAGTATATAGATCTATTTCCCTATCATTATATATAAATCTATTTACATATGCACATGCCTTGTATTTAGGCCTCTATAAATTTCCTTTGCCTACTAGTTCTTTCCTCTATTTCCTTTTACTTTCCTCTTGTCTCACTATCATATTAGGCCTTCATTCGAGTTTCAGTAATTCCTTGCCATTCCATTGCCTTTGATTAAGTCCCAGTAGGTGTCTTACTCCATACGTCCTTCTCTCCATTGATTTTAGTTCATTTGGTTTTCCCTTGTCCCTGGGTTGGTTGACCACCGCCCTTCCTTTCTCCCACCTTCCCTTCTCCCATGTCCCCCAGAACCATGGGTCTCATTGTTTTTGTCTCTGAATTGTTATCCCACCTATCTTATCTAGAGACATATGCAGAGATATCAATAAGCACAAAAAAACAGGCAAAGCCAAACAAAACAACAAAGGAAGACAAAACCAACAAAACAACATAAAAACCAAAACAAAAAAATAACAACAAAAAGAAAGCCAATGACAGAAAAAGGAAAAGCCAATAAGTAGTTCCAGGTCTGTCTTTTGATCTTAGGAGTGTTTTCAAGTTGAATCTGATGGAGGGCCACACTCTGTCCCCAACGTCTATTTTTGGTATTCCCTGGGGATTTCATCACTTTACTCCCCTGTTGCATGCCCTTAGTGTTTTGCCCCAGTGTGATGGGGTCAGATCTGGCACAATTCCTGCACTGTGTCTCCAGCATTGTCCCTCATAGCGCTATGGTTTAATGAGAGACAGAGATGTCATGTCTCCTGGTGGGGCTGGCCCCATGGTCCTCTCTGTGCATTGTCTGCTCTGAGCAGGAATGTCATCCTCAGGGCTTGGTGAGCCAGGTTGTGTCCCCTCACTCTCCATACCTCTTTGTTTCTCCATGTGCTCTAATCAGACGTGTCCCTCTCCCCAAGCTGTAGCTTCAGTGCTGTCTTCTGAAATGCATTCTTTTGGGGGTGGTGTGTGTGTGTAAGATTTTTCTCTTTTCTAACATATCCCCCCCTAATGAATAGATACTAATTATTGTAACCAAAATGGCTATTACATGCTTTTAAGACTTCAGATGCTATTTAATTCACTGGACCTCAGAACATGCACAGGGGTGAATGATAAATATTGACACTTGAATAACTTTGGGGTTAGGGGATACCCCTGACCCCATACAGTGGAAAAACCAAAATATAACTTTTGACTCCTGAAAAACATAACTACTGTTGATACTATTAATAATATAACCAGTGTATTAAAACACATTTTGTATGTTAGATGTATTATATACTGCACCCACATTGCCATTTTTAGTAACAATTTTTAAATTGCAAATTAGGTATGTAGAGTGACATTTCACATCATTAACTTAGTATCCAAACATTTAAATTGCAAATCAAAGTCCTCAGTAGTTTACCTTTCACCTGCTCCTTGAATTCTCTTCTCCCTCTTGTGGACCACTATCTTCCATTTCCCCCAAGATACCACCCATCAAGTTACCACCCATCAACTCTTCCCCCTCCTTGTTCCTCCCCACATTGGCAAGCTCCAAAGTTTATTCCCTTTGGTATTAAAATCTTTATTTTGCTTTCCCCCCTTATAGCAGCAGTCTCATATAATATTTGTCCTTTGATTTAAAGGTACTTCATTTTAAAAATCCAAGGCCGTTGTACCTGCTGACATAGTTGCAGCAACAATTTACCAATTTCCTTTAATTTTTAATAATGGTCTATTGGCTGCATCCATTTATCTTGAAATGATGGGCAGCGTAGCTGCAGACTTCCATCTATGGCAATACAATTTGTTTCTTGTGATGTCATCTACTTCTTGGGAGCATTTCCATTGGAGTTTTACGGTATTATTCATGATTTATAGTATTCCACTAAACACAATTAAAATATACAAGAACCAGGAGGGATATAACTTTTTGCGTTGATACACAATTTACTGTTGGGATGAACCTCTCAAGTGGAGAAAGAGAAGCAGCACATGGTAGTTAAAAAAACAAAATCCTTGTATAAGTGTACCTATGTTTAATCATAGCTAAACCTATATTTATTCAAGCCCAACTGTAGTTTTATGTCTAGTATTTTGGTAACTCCTAAACTATATTTCATACTGGTTAGACCATTTTACAGTTCCACCAATAAAGGAAAATTTTCTAATCTCCCAACATCCTCACCAACATATAGGTATCAGTTTTTGTTTTTATCTTCATCAGTGCCATTTTAGTAGAGATGGCATCCCATTGTAATCTCCATTTGCATCTCTCTAATGGCTATTGTCAGAGCTGGAAAATTGAAGAATTCTACCAACTTCTTAAGTCAGAAATTGATCATATATCCAATAAAGATGCATTGATAATCAGTGGTGATTGGAATGTGAATGTTGGGAACAGTAAGGAAGGACTTGTTTGGGGAAATTATGGCTTTGATGATGAAATAATGCTGTAGCTAGGATAGAATTTTGCAAGACCAATAACCGTTTTATTGCAAATTCAGTTTTTCAACAACATAACGGACCACTTTATGCATGGACTCCACCACATAGAATATACAGGAATCAAAGTGAGAAGAAACAGTGGTTCTGTGTCATGAGTCAAAACAAGGCCAGGGACCAACTAAGGAAGAGACTATCAGATACTCATTTACAATTTCAAGTTCAATCTGAAAACAAGTACATGAGAGCCAACATATGACCTTAATACTATTTCATCTGAACTTAGAGAACGTCTCAACAACAGATTTGACACATTAAACACTAATGACTGAAGACAGGTTGTCGAGTAAATTTTCTTTTAAATAATCTTTTGCTTCCTTCATGAAGAAAGACATTATTTAAAAGAGAGGGCAGAAACTAAATACCAAAATGGATGTCAGAATAGATTCTGAAACTACTTGTTCAAAGTGGAAGAAATGATGAAAAAAGGTCAAGGGAAACTACAAAGGCAGTTCATGAAGACAAAATAAAATGACATGTGCAAATAAATAACATAACATGTGTAATAAAATAACATATTGTAATAAATAATAACATGTGCAAAGGCCTAGAGTTAGAAACTCAAAATGGGAAAACATAATCAATATACCTCAAGCTGAAAGAACGGTAGGAAAATATTTAAGCCATATGTGTAATATTGAAGGATTCTATGGACACAAATATATAATAATACTGGTAACATCAAAAGAATATGGAAGCAATACACAAGAGTCTTTGTGCCAAAAAGAATTGGTCCACATTCACCCACTTCAAGCGGTAGCACATGATCAAGACTGATGACATTGAACGAGGACCAAGCATGACACACACAAGAAGATTGAAGTTGTCAAGGATTTCATTTTAGTTTGATCCAAAATCAACACTCATGGAAGCAACAGTCAAGAAATAAAACAGCATATTGCATTGGGCGAATGTGTTTAAAATGTTAAAGAACAAAGATGTCATTCTGAAAACTAAGGTACACCTACCCCAAGCCCTAGCATTTTCAATCACCTTCTCATATTTATGTGAAAGCTGGACAATGACTAATGACTACTAGAGAAGAATTGATGCATTTGAAGTATGGTGTTGGTGAAAAATACTGAAAGTATCATGGATTACCGATACTGGTCACTCCTGACAATATGCCCAAAGTACGTGAGATACAGTTTTACCATCCTCATTTCTAAGGACAATTCTGGCTGTACTTCCAAGACAGATTTTCTATAAATTTTGGAGATTAGACATTTATTGTATATGTTGTTTCTGAAGATGTTTTTCCCCAGACTATAGTTGTCTTTTTACTCTTTGATATCATTCTGATTTTGATAAGTGTGTAAGGCTGGGTTGTCTAGAGAAATGGAACCAGGGAGACTCATATATGTATAAAAAAGGACATTAGATCAAGAAGTAATTTTATATTAAGCAGAAATATCAGTGCAGTGCAAATAAAGTAAGTCCATGGGTTTAATGCTAGTTGAAATGGGAATCTTTTGTAAATATAGGATAACAAACACCACATCAAATACACAAATAGAAGAAGACAAAATAGGTGAATGGAAGGAACATTATTGTAGCAGATTTTTTGTCAACGTGCGCCTGTGTGAATGTGTAAGGCTAGGTACTGAGTCATGTGGATCCAAGGTTTGATGGAAGTATGACAGGGTGCCAACTCCCAGGTTGGCTCCCAGGGTCAGTGGCCTCCATCGGGCTTCCATGGGAGGCAGACACAGAATCTCAGGAAGCAGCTAGAAGAAAAGTAAGTAGGTACTGAAGCATGCTCCGAGGGCCTCTGACATAGACTGATGACATGCATTTCAGTTGCCCACCATCACTTGGGTTTTTCCCCTAAGCTCTGCTCTGCCCACATTGCTGATTAGTTCACTTCTTGGCAATCATGCTTTGGTAAGATAGATGATGGGCTACCACTGCTTACTTTAAACCTGAAACCACCACAGTCCCAATAGAAGCCACATGACTTATAGCAGAGAGAGACAGACCAGACAGACAGACAGACAGAGAGACTGCCCATCTTTGTGAAATGAATGCAAACATGACCTATTATGTTATTGAAAGCCCCATTTCCATCATCTGGGAATTACTACCAAGTGTTTTCTCTCTCTCTCTCTCTCTCTCTTTTCTTTCTTTCTTTCTTTCTTTCTTTCTTTCTTTCTTTCTTTCTTTCTTTCTTTCTTTCTTTCTTTCTTTCTCTCTTGTCCAATTAAGAAATTCTCCACTGTAGCAAATGTACTTAACCATACATGGCATTTGAGGGCTCAGAGTTGGCTGTTTCTCAGCAAGGATTTGGTCCCCACATGACACTTACAAATGCTGATCCCTGACTGATGAGATGCTGTCCTTATACAGACATCCTGGCCATGGAAGCTACCAAGTTATTTTCTTTTTGTCTACCCCAGCGCTGAAATGATTCCAAGCATCGTCAGATGGATGGCGTTTTTGTCCCTGACTTATTCTAGTGGAAACAGCGGAGGCCTCCATCTGGTCAGGGGTGGGGCCAACAGGAGCAGGAAGCATAAGCTCTCTCAGCTGCTTTCAGACTCAACTGCAATTGGGGAAAGATGGTTGGGTGAGAATCCAGGTGTTTGTTCATGATCTTTGGTACTGGATACCTGCGAGAATCTCAAAACATGCCAGCCAGTTACTACAGGGGAAAATCCATGGTTTGGAACTTTTTCCACACAGCCATTCAACACACCTGAAAGAGCTTACTCAGAGCTTTGAGTAAGAAACTGGGCAGCAATGGAGAGTTACTTGGTTCTCAGGTTGTAAATATTACAGTAAAAAATTATCTCAAACCTGGTTAATATTTTATTCTTCTATAGATAGAACTAAATATCTAACAAGTAGTTTAGCTCATCAGGAATAAATATCCCTAAAAACTATGAGGTTAGGGAACTTTCAATTTAAGATTTTATCAGCATACATCAATGAACATATACTATTTAGAATTAAGAAAGGAATTCCTCTTTCAATTTTTTTAATATGTATGAGACCAAGCGTCCCTGGGCTGCTACAAGAGACCAGCAGACAGGTATAGATAAGAAACAACTCTACTTTGAGCAGGGGGAACAACAACATAGCACTAAACAGCTATATTGTCATCAAAATCCTGCTGCCCTTTCAATTTTAAAGAATTATGTACTTCTCTCCTTAACGAATGCCCACATCATCTCAAATTTGGTAAATGCATAATCTTATTAATTTTCTAAGTAAATTTGATTAATCTCTTTCCAAATGCCCACTATTATTCCATAGCCCATCAAAGCAAAGAGGCATTCAGTTTTGACACTGAGTTGCCGTCAAGGCAGTTTCCTGATGGAGACATTATTAATATTTGAGATAAACTGAATTCTTAGGCAGCTTTCCCAGCATGAGTGTTTAAAGCAATAACAAACGAAAGTGGGACTTTCCAAAAATGGGACTGTAGTCCTTCCAATTGCCCATCAACTGCCCTTCATTTTATGTGGGATCAAAGATAGCCATGAAATATGGGCTCTATTTTTGAAGTAGTTATCTAAACACCAGCTATTGCTAGAATAGAGAGGACCATATATCAGTAACCAATGAAGGCAGTCATCTGTGCTCAATGCCAGCTTACAACTTATGCGGCAATCAGATAGAGACCTGGGTTTTATTTGATGACCAAGAGTGGGGAAAGGTCCTGTTGTTTTATATTAATATATACCAATAACTGATTCCAATTAATACAATGAGTTTTCCTAGCAAGGACCCAGATAGAAAGCTACTAGATTTTCTTTCATGGAGCTATCTTTTAAAAATGCAGCTTGTCTATTCACATAATAAGGAGATTTTCTCCGTATTTTGGATTGCTACTATTGTTGTTGCGTACCATGCAGTTGGTCCTGACCCAATAGCAGCTCAATCTATGAACAGCAGAAGGAAACGCCGCCCTGCTCTGGCCCGTCCTCACAGTTGCTCTATGCTTGCATCCAGGGTTACAGCCAGTGTCAGTCTATCTCTGCGAGGGTTGTCCTCTTTGTCCCTGCCCCTCTACTTCACCAAGCACCATGTCCTTCACCAGGGACGGAACTCTCTGGACAAGATGTCTAAAGTATGTGAGACCAAGTCTTGCCAGAAAGAAGCATTCCAAAAAATAAAAAGAAAGAAAGAAAAAATTTTAAATCACCATTTTCTAGTTAGTAAGTGAATGAAAGCTTTTAAATGTTGCCCTACATTAATTTAATTTTTGTTTCCTTACTTTTTCATTGACTCGTTTTTGGCTACTTTTTTCCTCTTAGCCTCTCAATTTTTACTTACCCGCAATCAGATTTTTCTCCTCCCTTTTCTCAGTACAAAAAAAAAAAAAAACAGAAAAAAAGAAGACTTCTCTTCTCCTATTCAGGTACTCAGCCTTGTTTTGTCCGCTGTTCACTGGGTCATGACCAAAGAGTTTTCTCCGATGACAGTATGTACAAGCACTCAGTTAACAATCCCTATTCTCACCAATGCTGCTATCAGCTGCCATCCGCTCAACACCAGGCTTATGACTCATGTACAATGGGGAGCAAATGCTGCCGGTCCCGTTCCGTCTCTGTCCTCGGGTGCCATGGAGAGGACTGATGTGATCCACCGACTTCCCATCAGCTAAACTCAGAAGCATCACCAGGCCTTTCTTTCTAGTTCTTCACACCACTGAAGCCTGGTCAGCATCATAGCAACTCAAAGCACTCCACTGACACAGGGTTGGTGACTGTGCATGCGGCACGTTGGCTGAGAATCAAATGCTGAACTTCTGAGAATTCTACCCCTTCTTGCAGAGCGACTGTTGGTTTCGACTACAGAACTTGCAGATTGTGGCTGAATGTGCAATCACTTCACCACCAGGGATCCCTGCTCTCTCTTAAAGGAGAGACCAAGTCAGTGAATGAGGGACAAAGAAGAGACAGAGTTTCTCTTGCCACAGGGCATTGAAAACCAAGAGACCAAGTCGGTGAACGAGGGACAAAGAAGAGAAAGAGTTTCAATGCCACCGGGCATTGAAAACCAAGAAAACCAAACTCATTTCTATCAAGTCTATTCCAACTCATGGAAACCCTATAGGACAGAGTACAACTGCTCCTGTGGGTTTCCAAGAGTAATTCTTTACCAGAGTAGAAAGTCCCATCGTTCTCCCAGGGAGAGATAGGTAGGCTACCTTTCACCTCCCAGCGCAGCAGGTAAGTAGCATGCCACCATGACTCCTCTCCAGGCATTGACAGCCTACTCTCTAGATCAGGATCTGCATAGACATTGACTTACTTAATTCTCTCAAAAACCTGCAAAGGATGGTCACTCTTACTTCAGAGATAGAGCTTGTTGGCTTAGTGAGTCTATGTAACTTGTACGAGGATGGCCCACTAGTAGACTTCAGGGAGCCAGAAGTTGAAAAGGAGTCCATGTAAGCCCACCCACCTGACCCTACACAGAGTAGCCCATCTCTGGCACACCAGTATCTAATGATTGAGGTGGATTCTCCAACATTCTGTGTCCTCAGAAGGAAGCAAGTAGCCAGACATCCGTGAAAACATCTCATTCCTCAGGGGAGGCAAAGCAATTGGCCTTTCAAACAGGATGCTGTCCTCTGCTTGAGGAATTCACACTCAGGTGTAAGGATAACTTTGCTGGTTCACTACCAGGCAGACATTTTTAATGTTTTCTGGTCATTTTTCGTATAAAATGTGGTCAATACATCAGAGCTGCTCCAGTCACAGCTTTAAGTTTGTGTGTGTGTATATAAGCAGCCTCGGTGGTGCAGTGGTTATGTGTTGGGTTGCCAATTGCAAGGTCTGCAGTTCAAAATCACCAGCTGCTTTGAGAGAGAAAGAGGGGGAAGCGTTATAGGCTCAGAAACCAGTCACGATGAGTCAGCACCGACGACTTGGTGGTAGTGAGTTTTTTTGTTTTTGTTTTTTAATGTGTATATAATATGACTGATAATGATTAGAATGAATTTTTTTAATTACTCAAGCCAGAGACAAAAAGTAGAATCCAAGAACTCATACATCACTTCTCATTCATCCTAATAACTCTATGAAAGAGATATTGCGTCTCCATTTTTCAGATGGGAAAACTGAAATCCCAAGAGTTAGTAATTGTGCCAAATCAAACAGCAACAGTTGGGGAGACGTTGGAAGTCAGATCTATGTGTGCACCCCAGTGAAGCCCAGACTTGCCATGCCAGCTAGCCACTCCTGCCCTGTGGCTGCTAGTGATGAAGGAAGTCTGCCAATTTGCTTTCAGCATCCTTGCCTGCAAGCAGTCTAATTGCGATCCCCGATTAAATTGAAAAATTGAAAATCCTCCGTTTCAGTCTTACATTAGATTCGATTGCAAATTACTTTGCTTCCCTTGTATAATATTTATAAATGTTCAGAGGGTCCCCATCCCTCAGAAATTAGACATCTAAATGCTTTTGTTAAAAATGTAAAGGCCTTCATAATCAAACCTCATCTCACCTGCTAGTCTTACCCTCAACCCTCTTTGAAGGAACCTCCACTCCAGTGAGGAGCCTGGCGATGCAAAGGTTAAATTCTTGGTTGCTAACTGAAGGCTGGCACGTTGAACCATCCCCCGGCAGCTCAGGAGAAACCCCCCAGCAATCTGCTCTCATAAAGATTACAGCCTAGGAAATCCTGTGGCCCAGTTCTAGTCTGCCATGTGGGGGTCACCGTGAGTGGAAAATCCATGAGAGGGCACCAATCAGCAAGCTCTCTTTATGAAATGCCAGGTGCTCACCGCTGACCTGTCTGTGGCCCATTTCATGCCACCTGCCTTGAAAGCTGCTGCTCACCTTCCTGTTGCACCTTGCCCTAATTTCATTTCCTGCATCATCTGGAAATTCCAGATTGAAGTGCTTACTGTGGTACCTCTTCTATTAGTAATCATCATCTGTGCAGTTCATTTGCTAATTGATTGCCTATGACTTAGAGGCATGTATCCTGCGGTGCTAAGATATCCTATTTAAATTTTGTAATGTCAATTAACTCTTTTTTTCTTGATCCTAATTATCAAGTCATATCCTCCCATACCCCTTCATATCACCTGCTTCACACAAACGATTCACTGGTTGCCTTAAAGTTGACTCTTGTTCATGGCCACCCCAGGTGTGTCGGAATAGAACTGTGCTTCATCAAGTTTTCAATGGCGGCTTTGTCAGAAGTGGATAGGCAGGCCTTTCTTCCTACATGTCATTGATGAAATGGAATCTCCAAACTGTCGGTTAGCAGCTGAATTCAGCAACCAGGTGCAGCCCCCGCCCCCTGCCCCCAGAAGTCCTATACAAAATATATTGCTTGGCGTATGTCATTGTTGTTAGGTGCCATTGAGTCCATCCGGACACACAGCGACCCCCTGCACCACAGAAAGAAGCGCTGCCCAGTCCTGTGCCATCCACACAATTGTTGCTGAGCCCATTGTTGCAGCCACGGTGCCAGTCCATCTCGGTGAGGTCTTCCTCTCCTTCGCTGCCCCTAACATGATGTCTTATCCTTCCTAACATGATGTCCTATCCTTCCTAACATGATGTCCTATCCTTCCTAACATGATGTCCTATCCTTCCTAACATGATGTCCTTCTCCAGGGACTGGTCTCTCCTGACAACATGCCCAAGTATGGCACATAGAGGGTGCTTAATGCTTTCATGGAGCACTACTGGCTGCTAACAAAAGTTCAGAGGTTTGAACCCCCACCTGCTCCTGGAGAAAGATGAGGCAGTTTGTTCTATGTTTTCAATCTCAGAAACCATAGAGGGCAGATCTCTATCCAACAAGCTCACTCTGAGCCTGAGTCAGTTCTATGGTTGCGGGTTTTCTTGGTTCTAATGTCTTTTGGAATGATTTAATTACACTGTTTTCTACCACAAAATGACACAAGTGTGTCTCAATAATTGCACAAAGGCTTTTCTGAGATAAACTCTTGCTAACCATCTGACTTGGAAGACAGCCATAGCATTTCATTGATCCATTAAGCTTTCATTAAACATGGAAGGAGAGCCAAGCAGGATGAAAAGAAACAGCATGTAACCCTACAGAAAGAAAATGAAATTTGACTTGGAAATGAGTGATCCTTTCATGCATTTCATTTGCATCATGCTATTTTCCTATCAAAACTTGGGTACTTCTGATAAATTGTCATGCTAACAAAGGAGTGGAAAGGCAGCCACGGGGCACAGCAATAAGACTGTGACTATAAACCAGGATTAAGGCACCACCTTGCTGAAACAGTACAGTCAGAACAGACATGACTTTGTAAGATTGGGGTGCACTGGAACAATAACCAGGATGGGAGCCATCACAGGCCTCGTCCCTGGAATGGGAGTCAGATGGGGAGCAGTGGGGCTTTTCAGGAGCCTGCTGCAGGAGATTGGATCATCATTTTTGTAACTCTGACCATCAAGAGATTTGGCTCTTATGCAATGGGCATGCTGCTCTTGTTTTCTAAGGTGGGGGCTAAGTTTCTAGCAATGTGCTGACCTACCCATCATTTTAAAATTCTGCTTATCATGCTGGTAGATCCACATTTTCCTTTCTGGCTTCTCTTCATCGGCCATGACTGAGCCAGGAAGAACTGGTCCAAACCCTGCCTTAAACAAAGCAGGTGACCTTGACGCTTCCTGTAAGGCTTGTTTGTCATGTGTTGGGCATGGAAGAAGAGTTCCAGTCCTGGAGGGTGGCCACCTCATTTGCCTGGACCTGTCTTTAGTGTTGACTGTAGAAGGCTGAATTTTCTTTCATCTCGCACAATAATTGAGGTATGAAGAAGAGCACAGTCAAGAAAATGTCTTTCCTAAAGACTATTTTACACATCCTCTTCCTCAAAGTCCTTTCCTCTAGAAAGTGCAGGCTCAAGGGCCCCTTGGAGATGGCTAATTAGAATCACACCTAAAGGAACAAATCTCTCATGGCAGGAGTCACAGCTGTCAGAAATTCAGAATAAAATCTCCATGTTTCACTATGGGACAAATTGCCTTTCTGTTCCCTTTGACAGATGGCTTGGTGTGCATCTCACACTTGTTCTTCGAATGAACGTGTAATTATCTGGTCTTGTTTACAGCAACAAAGGTCAGGTTCCTTAGCGGCTATTAATAACCACAGTGATAAGAGAAGTCTTGCAGCTCACCCCACGAGCCCTGCCTTTCCCTGATTTCAACCTTGTGATCATTTTCATGGTGCCCAACTTGGGCCCTACCAAGTTTTTAATGACTGCGTATCCATGGTAATGGCCCCTCTCAGCCAATTCTCCTCTTACTAAACCAGACCATTATGCATTACAAAGGCGTCCCCTTGGCCTCTGAGGACTCAAACATGTTCTCTTAGAGTAAGGAAGGGAAATGCATCTCATGTCTTGACTCTGCTAGGGAGCCTCAAGGAACAGGACAAGGAAGTCCCGGTGACTCAAGGACACGCTCCATAGTGGCAGTCTCAAGTTTGAGGCCAGGTGTCAAGCTAACAATGCAGACAATTAACTTCATTCTGAGAAGAAAACATAGTAAGCTACTAGAATATGTTTCTCTCGGCTATTGGCTATTCTAGTTTCTGAGTGGCTGGGGACAGAAATTACTTCAATTTCATATTTCTCTCTAGACGTATGAACTTATCACATTAGCTTAGAATTACTACACCCTGTCCTAGATGTCACTCAAAGGGATGTTCCTTTAATATTTATAGCAATCTTAGAATATTGCTCCTACTCTTGTCCCCATTCTTAAGAAACCCAATACACAGAGTTAAGAAACTTGTCCGGAGTCACACAGTTAATAAATGACCAAAATGGCTGCTGCTGGCTCCCCAACCAACTCCATGATTGCTAGCCCATTTAAAGCCAGAGCAATCCAGAAATGAGGACCATCTGACCCCCTCTGTGGGGCTCTGTCTCCCAAAATAGGAGCACCATTTATGATCCATGCTGTATCAAGGGAAAGTATATACATTGTAATAAGTCTGAGGGGGTGATCTGATCCCACGTTTGAAAAGGTAAAGTTAACCCTTCCAAGAAAGGAAAATAAGTCATTGTTCATTTATCAATCACCTCCAATAAACATCTAATGTAAAATCTATTATAACTGGTTATCTTTTACAGATGAACACTCAGAATAGTTAGTCAAGTAACTAACAATCACATAGTCAAGATCACCTAAATAGTTAAGTGGGCATAACAACACTTACTTCAAGTTACCAACTGTGGTGGTTAGAATTTATGTTAACTTGTATTTGTGTCGGGGTAAAGTCTCACCTGTCAATCAGGAAACAGCCTGATGATGCCTCCTGGGAGGTGTGGCCTTTTAATATGAGAGAAACTTCTCTTTCCGCAAGTTTGCCTCCCTGCATGCTGAGACTCTGTACCTATCTCCAAGGGTAGCCCCATGTGGGCTGCCTGACCTGGGAGCTACTGGTGCCCTGTCGGGGTTCCACCGACCTGGATCCACATGTCTTTGCAACCAACAGCCTGTGATCTCCCTGCTTCTTGCTTCACCTTTCTTCAGCTACATGAGTGTAAGAGAAAGCTGGCTAGCGTTGGACCTGTTGACTTGAATTGGACAGGGCTGGGCTGCCTTCAAAATGAAACTGCTTCCTGATATGAAGTTCTCCCTTATACACAGGAGTGCCATTAGTTTTATCTAGACCATCCAGTCTAACACATCAACCTTTGTCCTTAGACAAAGTGCTTAAATTTTAATAAACATTACACAAAACCCAAAAAATAAAAGGGAAAAAAAAGAGAGGGAAGGAAGGAAGGAAAAAATAAAGGAGACATAAGGAAGTTTCTATGTTCAAGGGAATTGGGGAAATAGTTGATAACTCAGATTATATATATTGTTTAACCACAGAATTTCTCAGAGATGTTAACTCTGTACATTAATGTACATTATGAAGATGCAGTGTGAAAAATATTGTAAATTAATTTCACCATAAAATTATTTTCCCTCTGTGTTAGACAGGGTTCTCTAGAGAGACAAAACCAGATTGCTAATATATATATATATATTACAATAAATGAACAGTTAAATTATATACAGGTAGATAGATACATAATACATAAATGAACAGTTAAATTATAAAGCAGTACAAATGGCTCAGTGCAACTCACTCCCATGAGAGAGTTGTGAGACATTGGCAGTCCTTCAAGTGTCGAGAGCTGCCAGGTCGTCCTCTGTAGAGAGATCCAGGCTATCCCGGCACAGGCAGCAAACAGCAAGGCAGGTTACCAACTGTCAGCCAGGTCACCAACAGTCAGTCCCCAAATCAAGAGATGCAAATTCCAATTGTGTGGTGAAGCAGGTCTTAAAGGAACCTCAAATTACAGTGACACAGTCCATGGGTTAGATGTCCCACAGGTAGTGTGGCTTGCAAATTGAGACACAGAACAAGCAAGGCAGCCACACACTGGTCCATTGATCAAAGAGCGAGAGACAAGAAAGGCAAGGCATTTATCTCCCCGCCCTTCAATTAATCCCATATGTGTTTATCGTCCAGGCTGGCACAATAAACTAACTACCTCACACACATGCCCCAGATTTGGGGGGAATAATGTTATAGGAAGTACTGTTACGGAATGAATTGTGTTGTGAATACTGATCACCATACTTGTGAATAGAATTCCCTTTTGGGAATAGAGATTTCCTTGCTCTGTTACTAAAGCCAGAATGGGGTAGGGAGTGTTTTCAGTCAGTCATCTTTGAAATATAAACTAACCAGGGAGGCACAGCTCTCTTCAGGGTTAGCAAGTTCATATGTGACTGGTTGCCGTTCAGTATTGTTATTGTGAGGTGCGCTCTTGAGGAGCGTCTGCCTCACAGCAACCACATGCACCACAGAAGCACACACTGACACCATTCTTACAACGGCTGCTATGTTAGAGCCCATTGTTGCAGCCACTGTGCCAAGCCATCTCTTTGAGTGCCCGCCCTCTCTTCACTGTCCTCCATTCCTTTCCCAGGGACTGGCTTGGTCATAAGTGCAAAGAATGTGAGAAAAAGTCCAACTATCCTGGCTGCGCAGGAGCATTCGACTGTATCCCTTTTTAAAAAAATCAGTTTATTAGGGGCTCATGAAATTCTTATCACAAACCATACATACATCAATTTTGTAAAGCACATTTGTACATTCATTGCCCTCATCATTCTCAAAACATTTACTCTCCACCTAAGCCCCTGGCATCAGGTCCTCATTTTTCCACCTCCTCCCCACTACCCCTCCCTCATGAACCCTTGATAATTTATCAATTATTAGTTTGTCATATCTTGCCTGTCCAATGTCTCCCTTCACCCATTTTTCTGTTGTCCGTCCCCCAGGGAGGAGGTCACATGCAGATCCTTGTAATCGGTTCTCCCTTTCCAACCCACCCTCCTTCTACCCTCCCAGTATTGCCACTCACGCCACTGGTCCTGAAGGGATCATCCATCTAACTGTATCACTTTATAAGGTGATAGGCAAGCAATAACTCTTTTGAGTGGGAAAACCCTTTACAATCATGGATTAGGGAAGTTGGATGCTTATTTGTGCTCACACAACAAAGGATATGGAGATAACAGACAAGTGCTGTTGTAAGAAACAAAGGATTACATCAATGTATCTGGGTTTTTGTCTTGTTGGATGCACTAACCTTGGCAAATAAAAGTTTTCTTATCTTTCAAGATGACTGCTGCGTTCCAAGCCAAAAAAAAAAAGTGGGAAAAGCAAAGAGCAACAGCAAACGCTTTTTAAGTTTATAATTTTTTCTTGGGAAGTCATTATTTTACCATAGATTTTTTAACCTTTCATTCTATTAGTCTGAATTAGGTAATGTGGCCATCAATGTCTATCAAATAACCTTTAAAAGATTAAAAGATCCAAATTCTTTGTTCTTTAGCTGTGTATACTGCTCCCAGAAACAAAAAAAAGAAAAGAAAGAAAGAAAAGTAGTATGTTCTAAAAGTGGAAAGTAGATTTGGGGTCACCATAAGACAAAATCCACCTGATGACAACTCACAACATTAGATTTGGGAAAGAATCTGCCAATGTCAACTGCAGGCAACTAGTTTCTTCAAATTTGGTATGTACTTATAAAAAGTTGGCAAACTCGTGCTCATTTTGGCAGAACATATACTGAAATTGAAATGATACAGAGAAAATTAGCATGGCTCCTACACAAGGATGACATGCAAATTATTTTGCTGGCATTCCATGATGCTCACCTTCCTGACACAATCGCTGAAGACAAATGGGTACATAAGCAAATGTGGTGAAGAAAGTTGATGGTGCCTGGCTATCAAAAGATATAGTGTCTGGGGTCTTAAAGGCTTGAAGGCAAACTAGCGGCCATCTAGCTCAGAAGCAGCCAAGCTCACATTGAAGAAGCACACCAGGCTGTGTGATCAGAAGGTGTTGAAGGGATCAGGTATCAGGCATCAAGGAACAAAAAATCATATCATTGTGAATGAGGGGGAGTGCAGATTGGGCACCCAAAGCCTTTTCTGTGGGCAAATGGACATCCCCATACAGAAGGGTCACAGGGAAGAGATGAGCCAGTCTGGTTGCAGTATAGCAACCATGAAACATACAACTTTCCTCTAGTTCTTAAATGCTTCCTTCCCCCAGATATCATGATATCAATTCTACCTTACAAATCCAGCTAGACCAGAGGATGTACACTGGTACAGATAGGAACTGGAAACAAACGGAATCCAGGACAGATGATCCCTTCAGGACCAGAGGTGAGAGTGGTGATAGCAGGAGGATGGAGTGAAGGTGGGGTAGAAAGGGGAACCAATTACACGGATCTACATATAACCTCCTCTCTGGGGGCAGACAACAGAAAAGTGGATGAAGGGAGATGTCAGACAGTGTAAGATATGACAAAATAATAATAATTTATACATTATAAAGGGTTCATGAGGGAGCAGGAAGCGGGGAGGGAAGGGAAAATAATGATGGCAACAAATGTACAAATGTGCTTGACACAATGGATTGTGATTAGCATTGTATGAGTCCCCAATAAGATGATTTTAAAAAGTGTTGGCAAACTCATATAACTTTTAACATAGCTATTTATACATGGGTAGCTTGGGTAGTTATTATACCTAAGATAAAGAACATTTCAAAGTAGGATTTTGCTAGTCTGTAGTAAATGAAGATCCAGAGAATATATAAATATTATCTATCATTATTACATACTATATAATAATATATACTCAATAGGTGAGAGTCCCTAGGTATCGCAAAGTTAAATACCAGTCTACTAATTAATCCATTCAGTGGAGCTTCCAAATTGAGTCCTAGAGGTCTGGTTCTGAAAGATTTAAAAGGCCTTGAAAACTCCATGGAGCAGTCTACTCTGCATACTTGGGGTTGCCACAAGTTAGCATCGACTTAATGAGAACGACCACCATCCACTTTCATAATGTACATTATAGATGAGATCTAACTATAAAACTATCTCTTATAGTTGATTAATTCAACAAATACTTATTAGTGTGTTAAGTTTGCTTTCTAGAGAAACAAAACCAGTGATATTTGAATGTATATAATTATAGAAGGGAGGAGTCCTGGTGGCATAGTGGTTAAGAGTTGACCTGCAAACTGAAAGGTGAGCAGTTCAAATCCACCAGAGAGAAAGGCCAGACTTTCTACTCCTGTTTATAGTCTCAGAAACTCACAGAAGCAGTTCTACTCTTTCCTAGAGGGTTGCTATGAGTCAGCAACAACTCAATGACAGTGAAATACATACAGAAATTGATTTCTATCAAGAAATGGCTTACATAATTGTAGAAGTCAGTCCAGCTCAAGTCCATCAGTCAAATGGGAGTTGAAGACTTCTCTGACTTGGATAGCTGTGGAAGCTGATGAACAGGAAGCAGGATGATGAAGCAGGAGGGCCATTGGCTAGTTAATACAGAGGTAAATGATGCTAAAGTCAGCCAGAAGAATACAAGGTTGGCAGTCAGAGAATGGCTTCTGGGCTTGGCAGGTATCACAACAGGAATGAATCAGATACAGGATCCAGCTCCAGCAGAAGATGAAGGGGCATAGGAGAGTACAGCTTTGTTTAGGGCATCTCACTTCTACAGAAGGCCACACCCCTAAGGGGGTGTCATCAGACTTCGGCCTGATTGATAGGTTGGGCTTCATCCCTACCTTCACCCAGGAGGGTCTAGCAGACATAGAATCTAAACATCAGTCAGTTACTCTCTGAATGAGATCTGAGAAGATGGAAGAAAATGGCGAATAACAAATATGTCTAGATACAATGCTTTTCTTCAAAGAAACTTCCTAAATAGGTGAAGTTTCAGATCCACATCCAGGTAACATAAAAGAGTGAAAGACACCCAAGATAGGTGCTAAGGAAGGGCCAGCATGAACATGGATGGCCACAGGAAGGACCAGCATGAACACATTTATATTGGTTCACTGATGTGATGGGAGATGATGCGCATCAGTCTAACTAGTTTCAGAGTGGTCCAAATCCCATGCTTGTATCATGGAAGGCTGTGACTCTTCAGACTCTCTGTCAGTCTTTGCAGTAATTCCTACAGGTTCTTTAAACGCAAGAAGCAAAGTGTCTCCACTCACACCCTCTCGCCTGATCCTCATGAGATATTCTTGCATGTATATTTGGGTTGTCATTATTCAGGCCCTTTCTAATCACACGTGTTTCTAGAAAGTTAAAGCCCAGAACTTCCAGAGACACCGCTTCATTTTGTTTCTCTGATAACGCTAAAAGTAGATTCTCAGGGAGTGCTTCTCAAACCCAAATAATTAACTCGCCATCATTTGAAAGGTGCCTAGTTAATTGGTACTTTGCTAAGAACTAGACTGAGGTAAAAGAGGAATTAGATGTCATGCTCCGCCCACCATTGTTTTGTTCTCACCGCAGTACCCATGGATGTGGCTTGGTCCCTCTATTTCTGGTTCTTTGTCTGCTTCCTTAGGGACGATAACCCCAAGGCAAATGTCTGAGGTACAGAACGGGGAAGAATATGTGATCTGGAGGCTGCAACTCACTGCCAGGAGCCCCTGGCTAAAGAATTTCATCAAGGAATCAGGTTTCTTGTCCTTTACCAATATACTTGGCACCTCACCCTCCTAGCAGCAAGATCAGAAGTAGGCAGTGCCCCCGAAGTGAGCCAGGGAAACGTAGTCTCTGTGAAACCACTCTGTCTCCCAGCCTCCATGCTTCTAAGGCCTTTGTATCTCTGTATGCTGCTATGGCACCAGATGAGGACAGAGCTAATGAATGATGACTCTGATCTTCTTAGAGGAATTGGGTTTTCCTCCCCCCTTCCTTTGAAGTGCAGTCTAGGGGACACGGCTCGTGTCAGCTCTCTAGTTGAACCCAGGCAATGTTCATGTAAGATCTTGGTTTGCTCAGGGAGTTACATGGACCACAGGTACCTAATGTCAGAGGCAGTAACTAGGTAGCAGTGGGCATTATGTCATAATCAGATCTCATGTAAAGATGGTACATTTCCAAGTGAGCTGGTTGGAGTCTAAAAACCAAGAATAAATACATTTTTACAAGTATTTTATACCCTAGAAACTAGAGGACAAGAACGCGGAATATTTGTCTAATTTTAGGATGGAAACAGTCTCCCAAATATAAAAGCACTACAAGAGTAGGTGGGGGGGAGATATATTATCTGGAAATATAAAATTTCTGTGTCCATGTGAAGTGGTGTCAATGTAAAAATGAAATGCCAAACTGGAGAAAAGTATTTGAAACCTATATTTTAAATAGTATTTCGTTGCTCTTGCTCTCTGCGGGGCTACATGCAAACCAATAAGAAATAGCTGAACTTCCCAGGAAAATGAAATTAAATGAAATGTTAAGGAAATGTGACCTCCTCCCTGGGGGACGGACAACAGAGAAGGGGATAAAGGGAGACGCTGGATAGGGCAAGATATGACAAAATAATAATCTATAAATTATCAAGGGCTCATGAGGGAGGGGGGAGCAGGGAGGATGGGGAAAAAAGAGGACCTTATGCAAAGGGCTTAAGTGGAGAGCAAATGCTTTAAAAATGATGAGGGCAAGGAATGTGCGGATGTGCTTTATACAATTGATGGATGTATATGTATAGATTGTGATAAGAGTTGTATGAGCTCCTAATAAAATGTTTAAAAAATATTAAGGAAAACAAATTTAGCATCACTCATTGTCTAGAATATAGAAATTATGATTTATCACTCTCTTAAAATTGCTGTTATTACTATTGTTTTTAATCATAATAGCCATTTTTTGGTTTATATGCTGGAAATGTTACCACTTGGAGGAAATGAGTATTGGTTTTGCTTCTCTGAAAGGCCCAATGGGCAAGATGTTTTCAAATCTTAAAGAGAATGCCCATCATTTGTGAATCACTAAAACTACTGGTTGAGAGTGTGGTATATGGAATTACCCTGACAGGGTGGTGGCAGTATGAGCTGAGTCAACAAAGACTTCCACTGGTCATAGTTTCATAGATGCTTAGGAGTTAACCCAGACATCTGGTGTCTAGGATGGGAGTTGCTTGCTGCAAGTGTAATCAAAAAAATAAAAAAGTCTCTACAAGGATGGAGAAAGCATGTGCTCCAAGGCACAGATTTCAGAGTGTAAAATTGAGATCATTCATGAACTTGACACCCCAGTGTGGGAATTATTGAGAAGGAAGAACCCAGATGATCTGGAAAGTTCTTTCATGGGGAGCTGGCTTAGTCACCACCAATATAGCAAGGCAGGAATAAATTCGTGAATTATATAGGAAAAATGTGGATTTGCAAGCCATTTTTATTATAACCCCACTTATAAATAGGTGAAGTACAGTATATGGTAGCCCATCTCCCTTGTCCATCCTAACACAGTCTATTTCTTCAATCAAGACCTCTGGAGATTAGAGAGACTTCCACAGTCATATTTAAAAATAAATGAACACCAACACATTGTTGTTTTCAGCTGCCATGAAATCTACCCAACTTATGGTAACTGCACACATCACACAACGAAGCACAACCGGTTCTGCACAACCTTTTAATTCATTGGTTGTGGATGGGACTGTTGTGACCTATACGTTTTCATTGACCGACTTTCAGAACTAGATCAACAGGCCTTTCTTCATAGTCCATCTGAGTCTGGAAGCTCCGCTGCAGTCCGTTCAACAGCATAGCAACACCATTTGTGGATGGAAGCTGTTCATGTGGCACATGCAATTTGAAACTCTAATCCAAATTAGGAGCCCTAGTGGTTTAATGGCTTAGCACTACATTAAGCTACTAACCACAAGGTCAGCAGTTAGAGCCCAAGAACCACTCCTTGGGAGAAAGATGAGGCCGCCCAGTTCCATACCCCATCAAGACTGAACATCTCAGAAACAAAGGGCCCGTTCTCCTCTGTCCTCTAGGGTATCGATGAGTTGGAATCTACTCAATGGCAGTGAGCAAGCATGCAAATTATATCATGAAACCTCCAATGTTGGCACATTTTACATGCTAACATTGAACAAATGAACACTTCGAGCACACAAGTGTACACACACCTGCCACACATTTTACAATAACTATATGCATAACCCTTTTTAGAGAGAACATGGATAATCTAACCTCGATGTCATTCATGAGGTTGAGACTCCAGGAAAACATTCTCCTGTCTACCCCCAAATCCCTCCCACCACACCCTGATCACTGCTCCCAGTTTCCACTGTTGCAGATAGAACATTCATTTCCATTACATCAAATAATTTTTCCTGGACAGTAGACAATCTTAATGCAGAGAGAGAGAGATTCCACTGTCATGAGGCAGATAAAGAAATGTGCCTGATGTATGCTTTTCAAGGAATAAAATTTAGGCCAGATACCTGGGTGTTAGAATCCTATCTCTGTCATATCTTGTTCCCGCAATCTTTCAGGAGAGCACAATTCACATTCCTTGGAGATTTCAGGTAGATGTGCTTTCTTTAGGAGTTATTATTTTTTTACAATGTCCTTGTTGTTGCCATTGTTGAGAATACCTACAACAGAACATTCACCAACCCAACACGTTCCACATATACACTGAAAGACTTGGACAACATTGTTTACAACCTACAACCTGCATAACCATTTTCATCCTCTTTCCACAGATTGTTCTTTCTCCATTAACACACTCACTGCCCCGTAAGATTCCTGTTGAATTTTCTAGTTGCTCTTAAAGTTTGATCCCATATAAGTAAATCCTTAAAAAAGCACCATGTTCAAGGTAAATGTTCTTTGCTAATTCAGCTCAGCTGTTGTTTCGTATAGAGCAGGGGTCGGAAAACTTTTGAGATGGAGCAGCCAATCCTGTCCCTGACAACAACTTAAAAATTATTTGAGAGCCATAAATATATTTTACAAACAAGTTAAATCACTATTATCTCAATGATATCCCTTCACTTCTTTTCAGTGTTGCTTCAGATAACATGTATGACTAAAAGAGCTACGTATAGCTCTTGAGCCATGATTTGACAACCCCTACTATAGAGAGCATTCAGGAGATATTTTTTTTGTTTAAGGGTTAAAAATTATTTCAAGGCAATAGCTTCTGGAGATCCTCCAGTGTTCATGGCTCCAGAAATCCAGATTTCATGAACATTTAAAACTCTGTTTTTAATTTTTCTCTTTCCATCTGGATTCTTCCAGAGAATCGTTGATGACCACATTAAGTAACAGCAGTCATGCACCTTTCCTTTCTGGTCTCTTTGCAAAGAGGCAGCTAGTCACACGTTTCTTTTCTTCTTCGTCCCTACCTTTCTTCCTTCTGTTGAGTTAGGTTAATAGAAATCAATTGCTGTACCTTAAATGATCTCTACAAATTTTTATAACCCCAGGTGCTATCAAACAAGGAGGCAGAACAGAAGCATTAAAACACCATAAACAACAGCAACACACACACTCACAAATAACAAACAACTTAACTCACTACCATTGAGTTGTTTCAGATTCATAGCGACCCCCTAAGACAGTAAAACTTCCCCTTTGGGCAGCCTTTATATCTTTACGGGAACAGACAGCCTTTCTTCTGACTTTCTGCAAATGAAGAAGACTCAGACGTTTAGGAAGGCTTGAAGAAACGCCAATCCTCCGTCTTCTCTTGCAGCAGGACCACCAGTGCGAGTGATGTAATTTGTAATCACTTTAAGGAGAATAAATACAGCCTACAAAGAGTTTGCATTGTAAACACTCTTTTCATTATTCTAAAATTCATCCATTAATTCAGGAAATATTTATGGAACATTTACCTTATAGCAGATATCTTTATAGACACTCATAGTCCAGGGTGAACAGAGCAGGAAGACACACAATCCTGATGGTGTTTATGAACTAAGGAGGATGTTCTTCCAGAATTCATTACAAAAATAACTCACTAAATATGTATAATCTAAAACTAATATAATAATAACCACTTGTGATCCATAGCATTCTTAATGTTAAGCAATGGAAGCCTTTTTTTTTTCACCCCCAGTCTCATGGAGAAAAGAAACTTATTGAAATGGCAGGAGGAAAGATGGAAAAACAGATTTAGATTGAGCTGGAATGAAAAATGCCAGGCAGCAAGCAGGACCATATCCAAAATCACATCTCAAATTCAGGTCAGGAAAGACCAGCTGCTGCAGGTGTTAAATGATGAATTCCAAGGCTTGAACTGCTCTTACCAGAGGGATAACTTTGGGAGGTAGACATGGCAAAGCTGCCACTCAACCCTCTCTCCCAGAATTCTTGAGGTATTACAACCACTGCTATGTCCTACCAACACAGTCTTTCCACCCGGTGCTGGTGGGTAAGTGAATTGCTAGACGCAAGGTTGGCACCAGAGAAATATGAGGCTAACTTCTCCTTTGTGCCTTAAGTCCTGACTCAAAGTCTGTGAGAAGGTCTGCTCGACTCTACTTAAGTCACATGTTTGCTGCAGCTGCAAGGGAAACTGGGAAAAAGAGTATCTCACTTTTTCAAGCTCTATGGTAGCATCCTAAGGAGGCTTGGGGACAAAGCCTTGGTGACAAACCACAGAGCACTTAAATACTAACTGAAAATTCTGTGTCTTGAATTTCCACCAGCTCTCGACAAGAGAAAGCTTTGACTTCTATTAAGATGACATCCCCAAATAATAATGATTTATAAATTATCAAGGGTTCAGGAGGGACTGGGGAGTGAGTAGGGAGGGGAAAAATGAGGAGCCGATACCAAGGGCTCAAGTAGAAAACAGATGTTTTGAGAATGATGATGGCAACCTATGTACGAATGTGCTGGACACAATTGATGTACGTACGGATTGTGATAAGCGTGTGAGCCCCTAATAAATGATTTTTAAAAAGCACAAGACAAGAAAATATTTTAAAACTGATTGTGGTAATGATTGTACTACTCTTCTTGATATAATTGAACGATTGAATTGTGTGGTATGTGGATTATGTCCCAATTAAACTCTTTACTTCAATTATAAAAGGTCATGGGAAATGTAAAAAAAAAATTGATAAAAAAGATGTCACCCATAGGCATCTGGTGACTCTGTTCTATAGAATTGCTACATTGAAGTAGACAATAGCAATGGGTTTACAGCCACACAATGCCTCTTCATCCCAACAAGCCCCAAAAGATGGGGAATTGTCCAAACACAGTAAGGAAGTAAGTGTCAGGGATAGCTAAGTAGCAGTAGTCAATGTCGGATTCACTGCCACTGATTGAGAAGAGACTCTAGACAAGGCCTGGTGCTTAGTATTTGGATGAATCATTTTATGTAAATTTCACAGCAAACGTATCCCCTTTTCCAGATGGGAGCACTGATGCTTGGAAAGGCAAATAATTTCAGCATGATTTTCCAGGCAATATGTCCCAGAGCTGAGTTTTTTAAACCAGGTCAGCCTAACCAAAGAGCTTATGGTTACCCACTGTAGATTAATGCTTGACCCAATCCTGACAACCCTCCTATGGAAGGTGTAGATCTAAGGGCTTCCTTGCCCACTAGGGAGAAATCAGGGCCATCAGTAAAGTAAAACTCTCATCGTGTATGGTATTGGAAATAATCATTAAGATTCAGGAAGTCTCCTTCGAAACAATTCATCAACATAATCCACTAATGTGCTGATTTTTTATTAATGCAGATCAGTTTCTATATTTTACTGGCAACATAAATACTGTGCATATTACTTATTAACCATCTTTTAACATCTTGGCATGTTTAATGTCTGTTGGAAATGAATTTCCAGAAATGACACTTTAATCCAGGATCTCATGTTTCACTTTCAGCCAGGAGAACATATGATGGAGAAAGAAAGCCTAGCCTGGGACAGGATGCTTATATACAAAAGCACAAAGGTGACACTTACAGATGTATGCCAGTTCTTTTTCCCAGCTGGTCTTTCTTTGAGATAGCCACTTTCTAAGTTTAAGAATCAGGAGAATGATTTTCTACTGCCTACGTTGTCATTATATATCAACCCCATGGAATCCTAAAATTATAAAAGTGAAGTTGTCCCTTCAGCATCAAACGGGAGAATACAGCTAATTTTGAAATTTGATGTTGGTTCAGAAACAAAGGTAGCTAGGAGGAGGGAGGTGTCTCGGGTTGAAGAAGAACAGGGCAGGCTTTGTCATCCCACACCTGAGACTACAAGTGGATATCCTGACTTGGAAGGCATTTCCAATTATTTCTCAGGCATGTGGCTCTGTGACACAAAGAACTATGTGTCAGGGAGGTCAGATAAATAAACCCAGGCACAGCACATGGACATGACACATGACGAAGAAGAGGAAATGAAGAAGGGCCATGGAGAATGGCCAAGGGGATTGTGACCGGAGAAACAAGGAAGTTCTGGTCAACAAATTCCAACACTGAGAGCACGATGCTTCCAGATAAAACTGCCATGAGAACATCACGTGGCTTTATTTTATGCTCACTTCAGTGCAACTTAAAGGAGTCCTGCTGGTGCTGCCAGGTAAGTTCTGTTGCTAACCCCGAGGTCAGTGATCCAAACACGCCAGGTGCTCCAATGGAAAAAGATGAGGCTATGTGGTCCCATGAAGATTTATAGCCTTCCAAACTCTGTATAGGGTTACTATGAGTTAAAAGGTGAGGCTTTCTACTCCTGTCAAGAGTTACAGTCTTAGAAACGCATAGGGACAGTTCTACGCCGCCCTAGAAGGTCATTATGAGTTGGAATCGGTGGCAGGGAGTTTTGAGATGAGTTGGGATGGACTGGATGCCAGTGGGCTGAGCTCAGTTTAAAGTTGCCCTTGTGGTGCTGGGGGGTAAGTGTTGAAGTGCTGACTTCAAGGTTGGCACCAAAGAAAGGAGAAGTTAATTGCTCCTACCAAGATTTACAGCCTCAAACCCCCATGAGTTTCAGTCAACTCAATGGTAATGGGTTTGTTATGGATTTGGGCGTTAGTGCAATTTACTGTGAAGCTTTGAATATGACCATGCAACTAGAAATAAACTTATATTGCCAAGAGGCCTTTAGTTGTTTGGTTTTTTAATCACTTTATTGGGGGCTCATACAACTCTTAGCACAATCCATTCACACACCATGTGTGCATTTGTTGCCCTCATTATTCTCAAAACAGTTGCTTTCTACTTCAGCCGTTGGTGTCAGCTCCTCAGAGGCCTTTAGTTTTAATGTTGCTCCCTGGGACAGCATAGTGTCTTCCTAACACACATCCTAAGGAGACGCGGCATCTAATTTCCCTGAGAAGATGATTTGCCTTCTTTGCCAGTGTTTCTAGATCACTTCAGGCTTTGTTCTGGAGCACAGAAGAACTGGCAAGTGGAGCCAATGCCACATAACCCTGGGAGAAAAGGATGCCTTTGAGAATAAAATGAACCAGATAGTGATTTCTGCCCAAAGAAACCTCTTCGATTTAAATTGTGCAAGAACTTTCTGGACTCTGCTTCTGATGAAACGAGCCTAGTTTTTCATGGGGATTCACTGACAAGTGTTTAGGGACTAAATCTGGTGCCTGATTCACTGGGATAGAGCAGTCAGCACAATGCAGATGGACCCTCTGCCCACACCGCAGAGTGAATACTTCCCAAACACTTGGTACTTGGTGTGAAAAGAGGGCATCTATGCAACCGGAAGTCATGAGCCCTCAAACGGACCCATTTTCCCGATGACATTAACTTTTGAAAATCCCACCCTGTGTGACATTGTAACCATAATCATACTCCAACCAGGTGGAAAGTTCTGTCTTGGCTGGATTGATTAATCTTCCTTTTGTTCTTTGCTTCCCATAGCACAGAAAACCTTTGTGTTTTATATTTATTTATTTATCTTGTGACAATGGACTTTTGCAACCCAAATGTCCTCTGGTTTTACCAAATCTTGGACACCAATGAAATCATTTTAATGCTCATTAACTACATTTTCTGCTCTCTCCCACAGCTGCCCATACATGCAACTTAACCCTTTGTACTCCCATCTGCTTCCGTCACCCCAAGTTCTTTGAATCCCAAGGAGCTCATATGTACCTTGAACAACTTGGTCCCGCTGGTCTTTATATAACCAAAGGGTTGGGTGAGACCTTCTCATTTTCTGCCCAGCATGTCACTTAAGGTTTCCTTATTGCTGCCAAGGTGTATGATATAAAACTTGCGATGTCCAAGATAAAAACATGACTTCTTGCAGCTCCCCAAATTAGCAAAAGAACTGTTTCAGAGTTGTGTTTGTGCAAGCGCTGTGTTCTGATTGCCTGCAATTGCCAGGAGTGACTGAGTGAAGCCAACAGTGCATGTGTTCGACTGCTAACCAGAATGATGGAGGCCGGAGTCCACCCAGAGGTTGCTCACAGCACAGGCCTGGTGATGTACTTTTGAAAAATCAGCCATTGAAAACCTTATGGAACACAGTTCTACTCGGATGCAGCGGGGGTCTCTGTGAGTCAGAATCCACTCAACGACAGCTGGCTTTTCTGTGTTTCAAGGGCTGTGTAGGAATCATGGCACCGTCTCCATCTCAGTTCCTTATTTATTTGTTTGTTTAGTTGCCATTTAGACAACTAAAAAGGACTCCATGGACTGAGTGTTTTGGACAACTTTCTTAAAGATGAGCTTCTTTAAGGCCAGTTTATAATCCAATAAGCAGGGTCTCAACATCGCCTTAGAAGTAGAATAGTCCTGCCTTGCTACTTGCCTCACCTCTTCCTGCTCCAGCAGGAAATCTTCCCAAGAGACCAACAAGGACACAGCCTTCTTTCTCTTTCTTTTCCTAGAAAATACAAGTCAACACATCTTCATTCCTGCAAACTGGCTGCCAGGGTCTTCATGTGCCTTCCAGCTCCACCACTATCAGGGCTCTCAATGTGAATCATGATTTCACTGTGATATTCTGCAGAGACTGCAACAGAATTAAGTATGCTTCTTAACTTCCCTAGCACATTATCAATAGCTTGAGAACTTGTCAACTTTGTGCTCTGTTAACCCCCTGCGGTGACTAAAATGTCTTACCCACGGTCATGTAATTGGGTTGATGATAACTTTCCATGTGTGGTCCTAGAACATCTTAGGAGCTCCGCACAGCCCCCTCTCCTCACCGAGTTGCATTCAAAAGAGACACAAATCTGCCTGCCCAACTTGAAGAATTTGCATCTTAACTATTGGGACTGGAAATTTGTCTCATGCATTCACTGCCCAGAAGTTTCCCAGAAATTCTGCCTGGGTTATTATTCCTTTCAAGAAAGTTCTACTCTCCTAACAATTAAAACAAACAAACAAACAAGCAGGGAGACCGTTGCTCCTACTTTCTTTCTTTATTTTCGCTCCTATCCAACCCTTGGACACCACTCTCCCAAATTCTTCTCTGCCCAACACCTGCTCCCCTAATGTCTCTTCTCCCACTTTGTCACATTTTAAATGAGAATCAGTGTGAAGGATAAAAGATTAGCCCAAGTATTATCCCTGGAAGTTTATGATGCTTAAACAGTGAAGATTTGTCCGTTATTAAATATGTAATGCTTTTGTTTTTCTGGTTTGCTTTTTTAACTCAAAAGATAAGTTGCAATTGACATTTCTATTTTTAGATCTTGCTAACAATTTTATCTAAAAATGGGAAATTCTGACACAAGAGATGAGTTGCTGCAGAAGATGTTTTTTCTACAAATATGTCAATGAGCTAATTTTTGTGATGTATTTGTCCCTTTAAGCACTTATGAATTCAATCAGCATAGAATTGTCAAAGGAAATGTGAGAGCAAATTTTAACCACCTTTCATTTAGTGATTAGAAAAATAAAATGACATAAAGAACATTCCAACCACATACTGTTTCTGCACATTAATGCTTTACATTAATACACCGGTTTGGGTTATCTATTGCTACAATCTCCCTTTGGGCCCATTTTAAAGCTTTTTGACCGAGTTTTAGAAAGGGAGGGGGGAGTACATGTGGAATAAGCCCCTGGTGAATCGCTTTGACCCTGGAGCATGGATGTGAAAACGCTGCTATCGGGCAGAATGCATTGGAAAGTGGATTGTTGAAGATGCAGTTAGGTTAACATTTAGTACCCTATCATGTAATCTCATTTGTGATCCATTTAAATTTGGTCCAGCTTATAATAATTTCTTCTTCCTTATCGATTTAGGTGTTTATGACGTACACTGCTGCTGTTGTTGGGTGCTTTCCTTTGGCTGTTTTTCTGTATGTGAAATCCAGGATATATGAATCTATGGAGACAGTCACTGGATTAGTGGTTTCTTGAGGGTCTAGTCAAGGAGGTTGGGGGGAAATGCGCAGCTAATAATGACGAGTGCAAGAATGAAGAAAACGTTCTCAAACTGATTGTGGGGATGATTGTACAACTCTTCCTGATGTCATTGAACTATTGAATTGTATGCTATGTGAATTATATGCCAATAAAATTGTTGAAAAAGTAAATTAATTAAGTTAAATTATGTTTAAAAATAGTTTCCAAATATATGTTCCACCCAGTATTGGCTCTAAAAATTACAGATGGTATTATATGGACAAGAAGTTTGGAGTAAACTCTAGATTAAACGGAATTGATTTTGTTTAGTGTAAAATTTAATAAACCTTCAATATTCAAAATGGGATAAAACATTTATCGAGCAATTACTACATGCATGACAATGTACCAAGTGATTTACATATATGTTATAAACTACAGTGATACCTAGACTCCTTTAAGTACTTGGCATACATTATCCTAGTTATCTAAATAATCTCACAAAGTAATGATTATTTTCTCCACTCTACAGTTGAGGAAATTGAGTCATAAAAGACAGAGGATTCCACATAAGACACTTGTAGTATTCCATATTTGGTGAGTTCAACAGCAGCCTATATTGCCTTCTTTCATACATGTTCAGTCCAGTTCTCCGTTTCTAGCCGCAATGCTTCCATTTTTTGAGCTTCCAGCACAATACCTCTGATCAGAGCACATTTAATAACTCCAGAAGCAACCACTATTTATAAGGCAACTACATGGTGCTATGCCATAAAAATATGGTGACTTCATGCTTACAATAAATAAGCTTAGAAGAAGAGTATTGAATATTTTGTGAAGGGGAAAATTGCACTTATCTTTAGCTTTCATATGTAATGTTTTTGCAACAAGGATAAGAAGCTCATCAACCACTCTTGATGGTTTTCTAGGAATTCACTTCATTCTGCAGTGCATACTATCATCCCTCACAACGGGCCAAAGGGTTGCCTCTCAGAAGTACACAGAACATTTAAACTGATGCTAGCGTGAAATAAATCCTGTTCCAGCCTGCTAAATATCTAAGTTCAGTCCCAGTGAAAATCATATAGAATAATTTGCTTGGAATCTAGACTTATTATATTCTGCATCCGTGTGATAATTTATACTTTCATTAATTGCATATAAATAGAAAATAAATGGGTGGATATTAATAATGTAGCCTGAACCTATCCTTTTTTGCAAAATTAATTTCAACATCCTCCAAAAGACTAACTGTAACTCACTTACTTTATAAGTCATTCATAGATATACATATGTATCTAAAAAAGAGATTTATATACAAGAGCAACTGAACATTGAGAAAACATCCCAGCCCAGTCCAGATCAAGTCCATAAATCTGATATTAGCCCAAATATCCGATATCAATCTATAAAGTCCTCTTCAGACTCACAAAACACATGCAATTACGCTGAATGCAGAAGATCACAGGCCAGTGGGTAGAAAGTCTTTGGATCCAGTGTCACTGGAAACATCTTGGCGCCGACAGGGGCCTCTCTGTGACTTCTATGGCTTTGAGGTCTGGTTGCGTCCATGTGGCTTGTCTTCTGCAATGTCTCCCAGGGAGTGGCAGAGAGAGAAAGAAGTGTCTTCCACCTCCAAGGAAGAAGTATCACATTTCCCAGAATTCTCAGGAGAAGGCTATGACCATGATAGTCTCATTGGCTATCTCCAGATTGACAGCCTAGACTCCACCCCTACACTCTTAATCCTTAAATTGGCATCAGATTAGGTGACTCCCACACCTATCAATGAACTCCTCCCACCCGGCTTCATAGGCCTTCCATTCAGACTTCTCAGCAGAGGAGAGGAACCCCATATCAAGAATGAGACCTATTGGTGTAAGAGTAAAATATACTCAGCACGGCAACTCGTCTATATTTTGAAATATGAACAGAAAACAAAGGATCACTAAAGGCAGAATTTACCAGCACCTTTAGAGGAACTTCAAGATAAACAGAAAAACCAAAATGAGAGTCTGACCAAGCTCAAAGGATTTGGGGGTATTCAGTGAGCATGCTGAAACATTGCCGTGGAGTAGATTCCAACTCATAGCGCCCCTATAGGACGTGGTAAAACTGCCCCGTGTGGTTTTCTGAGACAGTAACTGTTTGCAGGTGAAGAAAGCCTTTTCTTTCTCCTGGGGGATGGGTAGGTGAGGGAGGGGCGGGGTGGCTGGTGGTTGAGAACATCAACGTGTGGATCATAGCCCAATGTGTAACCACTGTGCCACCAGTGAGCACAGAGAGCCTGAAAACAAAACAATTCGTATCTACAGAGGGACTTAGCTACTGCACCTATCAAAAGAAAGGGGAAATGTCCTGGGAAAAAAGAGAGAGAGACCTAGACCAACAACAACTAAAAAAAAACGGAAATAAAAACTCTTTGAGACTAAAAGCATGATCTCTGAAAATAAATAAAGAGCATTAGGTGTTAAAAGTAGAGAGCCTCTGGAACGTAGAACATACTGTAGTTGCTAGCTGCCACAAGTAGCCCCTTGACCCTTGATCCCTCTATACATGACGGAGTCGTGGCTTCACCCTACATCAAGCCCCATGATACATAGGGCATCTGTTTGCTGGTTTTTGGAAGTAGATTGCCAGACCTTCCATCCTATTCTGTCTGGACGCCCCCGGAAAACCTGTGTAACATCACAGAAATGCCCAAGTCTCCACAGACTGATGGATAGTGGCTGCGCATGGAGGTGTACAGATCGGTAATAGAGCTGTTGTCTCCCACGAAAGCCAAGAAGTCTATCACTGCGCCACCGTTCCACCATCATCTGAAGCCAAATGACCATGAGATGGAAAATGAGAGGATGGGAAAGACCTGAGAGAACTGATTCATGAAGGTTCCACATAATCTCATGGATTCTGAGAAAAAACAAAACAGAAAGAAAAGCTAAGATACTTTGATCCTCAGACGTATGTTGCCAGGGCTGGAGAAGGGTTAATGATTCGGATGAAAACGGTATCTGACTACCAACCAAAGAACATGAAGTGCACACTGCTCATGTCACTAGGGGGTTGCCAGACACTAAGAACCAAGAAAAGAACTGAAGTAAGAATCCTGTGAGAATAATTATGTTAAAAACAGAATAATGAGAAACAGATTGGAATTGACATCCCATAAACAGCACTTGCCAGGAGTTCGTGCAGGGATGCCCTCAGAGCACCATTGTGTCACCTGAGTTCTGACAGGTAAGGATCCTGGTGGGGTGCCCTAAGCCATGTTGACGCACCCAGAGGAATAAGATCATAAAGCAGAAGAATAAGACGAGCATGACAATGACAACAACATAAAATCATGCTTTGCCTGGTTTGACCCTTTTCAGTTAAAAACTCCAATACTCCTTCAAATGTCTTCCAAATATATTTTATTTCCCCAGTGTGGCCCGAAACGTAGCCTTCTTGACTTTAAGAGGTAGCCAATTTGCTTTAATCATCCTCCAGAAATGGCGTCCTCCACTGGCTTGATGGATGTTTGCTTTCTGGGGCCTTAAGAACAGCAACTTGTTATCGATCTTTATTTCCTAGTTATTCTTCTGTCTATGGCGCTGTCTGCCCACCGGATCCTTACCTCACACCCTTCTCCCCCCAAGTCCAACTAGGAGGATATAGAGATCCTGGGAGCGCTGGCGAGCAGCAATCTAGCTGAGGGGAAATACTGTGTGGCAGAAGTAGTGTTAGCATGATGGTGGGCAGAAGGAAGGTAACAGGAATGATCTAGGAAGCAAAGCTATGGATAGAGGCATAAGCATAGGTGTGTCCATATGGAAATACATTAATCCATAATAATAGAGGTATTGGCCTATGAACATATATTTATATGGCAATACACTGAGATAGTAGACGGAATTTGGGTCTCTGCTCATACCCTGCCTTGATACAAGAACACGTTGTTCTATCAAATTGGCAATCTGAGATGCTCTCTCTCCTGACACAATCGCTGAAGACAAAATGGGTGCATAAGTAAACATGGTGAAGAAGGCAGATGGTGCCCCACTATTAAAAGATATAGCATCTGGGGTCTTCAAGGCTTGAAGTAAAACAAGGGGCCATCTAGCAGAGAAGCAACAAGCTCACACGGAAGAAGCACACCAGCCTGCGTGATCATGAAATGTCATTGGGACCAGGTAGCAGGCATCAGAAGACCCTTAACAATCAAACAAACAAAACCATAAGGTTGAGAACGAGGTGTGTAAGAGCAGAAACCAAAGCTCATCTGTAGACAATGGAACATCCCCCACAGAGGGGTCACAGGGAAGGTAACTGTCTAGAAAAGAATGATGGCAACATATGTACAAATATGTCGGAGACAATTGATGTATGGATTGTTAAAAGCATTGTAAAAGCCCTCAATAAAATGATCCTCTACACCCCCCCGCCAAAGGAGAAAAAAAATAGCACCATGTCTTGTCACCAGTAATGACCTTGGAAAACTCTGGGTCGCTTCAGAGCTGTCCCTTCAAAGCACGGCATGTGTCCATCTGACACCCTTTCTCCTGATGAGTCAGAACCTGGGCATAAATTTTGTAGTGACCCTTGTCATTCCCAAATCTTCCATTAAAATTCGTTGAACTGAGCTCTAAGATATACGCCAGATACCTTCTCCATCTCTTCAATGGTCCATGATCATCTTCAAGCACAAGTGCACACATTTTGTTGACATTTCTGTTTGTTCAGGAAGTTGACAGACGTCCAGAATGAGGTTTGTCATCAATCAGCATTTCAACTTTTTTGAAATGAGAAAACCACTCGTACACTTGACTTTTTCCCATAGTGCTGTCCTTGTAAGCTGTGTTTAACACCACCACAGTTTCTGTGGCATTTTTCCCAACCAGGAAGCAAAATATCATAGCTGCACAGGGTTCCCTTAAATCAGCCTTCAAAAAATCCACTTTCAAGTGTAACTGCTTTTACACAAAAATTCCCTGTGACCAGAGAGAACCTTCTCAGGTGACGCCACTGGGTGCACTAACTCAGAATGAGTTGCTCGATGTTTGCCTAGCAGGACAAATGCCTACTATGAAAGCTCCGCCCAGGGGAGCTTTTTCCTGTTTGTGGTGGGTAGTCCCTCTGACACTCAGCAACTGCCACCAAATAATTGTTGTAAGTCACAGCTTCCATAAGCATTCCAGTACTGACCATGAAAATTTAAGAGAACTGGTCTTCATAGAATTGCTTCTCAAGATCACAGAAAAGAAAGTCCCAAGAGAGTCTTCTCTTAAATAAATAAATCCAGAAATTAGCAAAAAGATTATTTAAAGGTAAATGACTGAAATATCATTTGCTGCTTTTCTTGATGTTATATATATATATATATATATATCCTTTTGGTATAGTGGTTATGAATTGGGCTTCTATATGCAAAGGCAGCAGCTCTAAATTTCCATTTGCTCCACAGGCAGACAGTCTGGATTTGCACACCTGTCAAGATTTACAGTCTCAGAAATCCACTGGTGCAGCTCTGTCCTGTTCTATATGGTAACTGTGAGTTGTAACTGGCTCAATGACAGTGGGTTTCATTTGGTTTTAAAAAATGCATGCACAGGCCATTTTAAAGATAGTGCAATATTGTCCTCTCTAACCGTGTTGGAATTAGATAGCTAAATCAAAAATTATTTTTGTTTCTTTTCTTTTTTTCAAATTTTCTCATTGAAATACTCAGGGCTGATTTGGAGCTCCAGTGCTTTTTGCAATGATACCCAATAGAGTGTGTTCATTTGGTCAAATTTCCTTTGTGAATCTTTGGAAATTAAAAAATAAGCCATATTCGTTGGCTATGGATCACTTCACTGTTTCACATGGCTTTCACTGGGCATCGGCTCCACACACCCATGCCCTTTATAGCCCGATTAACAAGAAGTTGTCTACAAGCAGATGGACCATGTGCATTGCTGTCCCTTGGAATCAGTTGTCTAAATGCGTTTACTCTTTGCCTTTGGTTTTCTGTGGTTATTATGACTATTTCCATTTTAGTTTATACATTACAGCCATAGCATATGCCTCTGGGTACAAGAGGAAGGGAAATTCAATTTTAGTGGTTATCTTATTTGCACTTTACTTGAAGCAATTTGGTTTGCCACATGGAGGGAATAAAGCTGTCATGTTATTTTCTTTCCAAAAGGAACACAATAACTATAAAGGACCACACAATCATTACTGAGTAGATTAATTTTTCTTCCTTTGAAAGGCATAAAGAGGGGAAATTTTCAAATTGGATTGTGCCTGTGAGTCATGATGCCCATTTTCAAGCTAGGCATGTAACAGGTCCCAGCTTTGCTGTGAGTGTTTCCCAAACACATCGTCTTTTTGTGGGATATTACTCAGAAAGCAATAAAGTCATGTTTTCTGGATATCTGCACTATTCACTGCAAGCAAATGTAAATTAAAATACAACCTTTGACTCCCAGACAGTAGTCTCTATTTTAAATATTGCTTCTTTCTTTCTTAGGATCTAAATTTTATTTAATTTTCTCTTTATTCATGGTTTCCTTTGTATTCTTAGGTCACATCTGTTCTTTGTTGCTGTTGGGTCTAACTCACAAAGGCCTTATATGTATCAGCACTACACATTGTCTAGTCCTATGTCATCTTCTAACACTGTATCAGACAATAGTCTATTGTAATCAGTAAAGCTTACATTGGCTAAATTTTGGAAGTAGATCACCTGGCCTTTCTTTCTAGTCTGTCTTAGTTGGGAAGCTCCCCTGAAACATGCCCACCATGGTGACCAGGTAGGTATTTGAAATACTTGAGGTGTATCATCCAGTATCACAGGAACACACAGGGCACCACAGTTTGTTAAAGAGGAAGGTGGTAGATTTTACATCTAGCCATTATCAAATCCTTCCTTACATCTTATCTGTGCTCATACCAGGATTCAGCCCTGTCTGGATCTATGTGGAGGTTTATCCTGGTTCAATGTGTATGGAATATTCAAGATCTCATTAAAAAGAGAGAGTTTAAAAAGAGAACTAAACTATGTTTACTTCAAGACAATGGGGTGGGTTGGAAGACCGGGTCACTTGGGGAACACATGACCATTCCCTTCATTATTCATTGAGCCCCTTTAGGAATAAGGCCATGAATTAAAAATTTGAAAGCTGTTTTTTCAAAAGTATTGTAAGTCAGTGAGAGTACAAAGGAGTGTTATGGTAACCTCGGTAACTGGTGGCAGCAATAGTAATAGTTAATGTTTATTGAGCTCTTTCCAATCACTGAACATCTAACATACTGCTGGGTAGTGCAAAGCGTTAGTGTGCTGGGCTGTTAACGTAAAGTTTGAAATTGAGTTCACCCAGGGTGCCCTACGAAGAAAGCCCTGGCTGCAGCTTTGGGAAACCCTAGGAAGCACAGTTCTGCTCTGAGAAACGAGGAGTCATCCTAAGTCAGAATGACTCTAATCCAGTTGTCACAATGTGTTACTATCGTTATTTTCTCCATTTGATAGATAGGGAAACTGAAGGCTAGAGGTGATGTGTAACTTGCCTAGTCAGGAAGCCAGTATGCAACAGAACATGGATTCTAACCCATGTCATTCTGGCTGTCAAATCCGTGTTTGTTGCCACACTGCAGTACTGCCGCCCACCATAACACACAAGCACACTGCAGGCTCAGAGGCGATTCTTGTCTGGCCTGCCCCTGCAAGGGCAGAAGGAGGTGACATGGCCTGAGGCACACACGAGGGGCTGTGGGGGGGTTGCTCAGGGCCTTTTCCATATGTGAGGCCTCTACTGTCATCTTGGCATCCTCCCCGCTGCCTCTGCAGAGAGAGGGAGGGAGAGAGAAATGGCCCCTGACAGAGCAGCACTGTGAGGCGACAAGCACAGTGACTCCTGGGTGTTCCCAGAACAACCAAGACAGCTGCCAAGAAGTTCACACGGAAGAAACTGGGGGCCTAAAAAGCAGTGATGAAAGCATGAAGAACGTTGCTGCATGGGAAGAACTGGAGGAAATCATGATGAGTGAAGTAAGCCAAGCATAAAGGGCAAGTTCAACATGAGTCTGCTGAGGTAAGCTTAAAAAAATGCAAAAGGGGGATAGGGAAAAATCTACTGCATGCAAACATTCCTGGGGTGAGGTCTAGGTAGTATGGCTGGAGCCAGACCAAATCCAGGGATACATATGGTAGCCATCTAAAAAGGAGGGGGAGAAAAGGAAAATAAAAAGACATGGGCGGTGGGGGAGCAGGGCACTAACCCACCCAAAGAGAGGATATTGTTTATATCTCCACAGGGAAAGAGGGACCATACTTCAACCCAGTGCTCCAAGTTGTGAATGCAACGTACCAGCATGAAGCAGGGAACCAGTTAGAGAGGTCTGAGGGACTGGCCCCAGTCCCAACTACATAGACAGCTCCCTCCCCACAGAAGGATTTACTTCAGAGGACAGCCCTGAAGATACAGCTCAGGGAGAGGGATATGTCTGATCAGAGCACACAGGAGCAAATGAAGGGGGAGGAAGAGAGAATGGAGCACTTCCTGGCCCACCAACCCTTGAGGCCAATATCCCTGCTCAGAGCATTCAATGCACAGAGAGGACCATATGGCCAGCCCCACTATGAGACGCTGCATCCTTAGCTGACCCATAGCCCTACAGGGGACAACATGTAAACACAGTGTGGGAATTGCACTCCATCTGACCTCACCGAGGCCAAATACTAAGGGTATGCAACAGAACAGCAAGGGAAGCAGAGCAAGGAAGTCCTGAGGGAATACCAAAAATAAACTTTGGGGCCAGAATGAGACACACCATCATATTCGACCAGAAAACACTCCTAAAGGTCAACAAACAGACCTTGAATTACTTACATGCTTTTCTTTTTTGTTGTTGTCATTGGTCTTCTGTTGTTTTGTTTTCTTTCGTTGCTTTGTTTTGCTCTGTGTTGTTTTTTTGTGTGCATATTATTATCTCTGAAAGTCTATCTAGGTAAGATAGGAGGAATAAATAATCTGGAGCACAAAACAACAACAGGACTGATGGTTCTGGGGGGGGGGCGCATGGGAGAAGAGGAGGTGGGGGAAAGGAAGTGGGTGTTAACAAACCTAGGGACAAGAGAACAACAAGTGATCCAAAATCAGTGGCGAGTGGGGTGTAGGAGGCCTGATAGGGCTTGATCTAGGGCAATGTAACCGGGAGGAATTACTGAAACCCAAATGAAGGCTGAGCATGATAGTGGGATAAGAGGAAAGTAAAAGGAAATAGAGGAAAGAACTAGGAGACAGAGGGCATTTATACAGATCTAAATACAGACATGTACATATGTATATTATATTTATATATGACGATGGGAAAATGGACCTATGTGCATATATTTATAGGTTAAGTGTTAAGATACCACATGGGCATTTTGGGCCTCTACTCAAGTACTCCCTGAAATAGTTCAAGTTTATTTTGCCAACCTGGCTGATAAACACATGTGGGGTTAATTGAAGGGCAGAGAGATAAATGACTTGATGAGCCTCGCCTTTCTAATTCTTGAGTCTCTTGCTTTCTGATGGTTGGACCAGGGTGCAGCTTCCTTAGCCAGTTCCTTGCTTCAGCTGGCAAGGCTCACTTCCTGCAAGACATTCCTGAGGAGAAGCCACATGGACCTACCCTGATGCAGCCCTGGGTGCTGGAGCAGCCGTGTGGAGACCCCTGCCAATGCTGAGATACTTACACGCTCACTGGTTCAGCTTTCCTCCTGCAGTCGGCATCATAGTGTGTGTTTTGTGGGATGGAGGAGGACTTTGTGGATTGGTGTTGAACATATGGTGTTGAACTTGTGGGCTTGGGCAGCACTGGGTTGGGATGTTTTCTTGATGTGCACTTACCATTTATATAAAACTCTCCCTTATACATATGGATTTGTGGATTTGTTTCTCTAATGTACCCAGCCTAACACACTCCCTCAATGGAAGAACACATTGTTCTATTAAATTGGCATTCCATAATGCTCACCTTCCCAGCACAATCGCTGAAGACAAAGTGGGCACATAAGCAAATGTGCTGAAGAAAGCTGATGGCATCCAGGTGTCAAAGGATATTGCGTCTGGAGTCTTAAAAGCTTGGAGATAAACAAGCGACCATCTAGCTGAGAAGCAACAAAGCCCAAATGGAAGGAGCACAGCAACCTGTGTCAGGCATCAAAGAACAAAAAATAATATCATTGTGAATGAGGGAGAATGGGGAATGGAGGCCTAAAGCCCATCTGTAGATAACTGGACATCCCCTTACAGAAGGGTCGCAAGGAGGAGACGAGCCACTCAGGTTGCAGGATAGCTATGATGAAACATACAGCTTTCTTCCAGTTCTTTAATGCTTCATCCCCTCCACTGTCATGAGCCCAATTCTGCTCTGCAAATCCAGATAGACCCAGAGTATGTACACTGGTACAGGTAGGAACTGGAAACACAGGGAATCCAGGACAGATGAACCCTTCAGGACCAATAATGAGAGTAGTAATACCAGGAAGGTAAGGGCAAGGTAGGGTAGAAATAGGGAACCAATCACAAGGATCTACATAGAACCCCCTCCCTGGGGTATGGACAAGGGAAAAGTGGGTGACGGGAGAGGTCGGACAGTGTAAGACATGACAAAATAATAATTTATAAATTATCAAGGTTTTGTGAGGGATAGGGGTGGGGAGGGAGGAGGAAAATGAAGAGCTGATATCAAGGATGGGAGGGCAAAAAATGAGGAGCTGACACCAAGGGTTCAAGTAGAAAGAAGTGTTTTGAGAATGATGATGGCAACAAATGTACAAATGTGCTTGACACAATGGATGGATGGATTGTGATAAGAGTTGTATGAGCCCCCAATAAAATGATGAAGAAAGAAAGAAAGAGATAGAAGGAAGGAAGGAAGGAAGGAAGGAAGGAAGGAAGGAAGGAAGGAAGGAAGGAAGGAAGGACCACATTCAACAGATTCTGTTTTGTTACTGTTTTGGGTCTTTGTGTTGAACCTCAGGATGGTAGGTCTCAGGAAGCAGTCTATGCAGAGATGACTCAATTCAGGATTTGGTTTGCGGAGAAACAAGGAAAATGAACCTTTGCTTTTATCTTTCCGTACGTTTGTTTGCTTATTTCAGTGTGTGACTTCTGAGGGAATGAAAACAACTCTTGGTGGGTGTTTCTTTCTCTTTGAGCTGACTTGGAACTGGGAAACATCTCAGACACACACACCATACCCAGCCTTCATCGCTGAAGGAGCCCCAGTGAAGCAGTGGTTGAGCACGTAGCTCCTAACTGAAAGGTTAGCCATTAAAACCCACTCAGCATCTAAGAGCCCTGGTGGCATAGTGGTTAATGAAGTGGGCTGCTAACCGCAAGGTCAGCAGTTTAAAACTACCAACTGCTTCAGGGAGAAAAATGAAGCTCCTATAAAGAATTACAGTTCTACCCTACCCTATAGGCTTGCTGTGAGCCAGAATTGCCTCTGTGGCAGTGAATTTGGTTTGAGCAACTCCATGAGAGGAAGACAAGTCCATCTGCTTCTGTGTTGGAAATAAGTGGTTGGGCCTCCTCATTCTTGAGGGACAGGGAGGAAGATGAGGCTTTCTACTCCCATAAAGAGTTACAGTGTTTGAAACCCAATGGGGGGTGGCATTCTGCCCTATTCTATTGGTCACTATGAGTCAGAATTGGCTCAGTGATAGAGAGTGAGTTCTGTAATGACTAATGCTCACAATCAGAACACCTCTCCTGTCCAGGAGCATTAGGTTTAGGGGGGTTGGGAAGCGCCTGAGGGGGGTGCTGAGAAGGCTACTAAGACTGAAGGGGGTCACTGAGGAGCACTGATCATGGTGCTGAGCAGGACATTGAGATACTCTCTGAGGGGCACACTGGGTGTCTCACCGTTTCCCCCCAGCTTCACTCTGTGGGGAGATCTGAGGATTACGAACGGCACACAGGATCCAATACACTCCTTAGAGACACAGCTCGGCACGCCCACCACAGACAACTCCAGGCATCAAGTGCCCTCCTTACCCGGAACTGGGCTGTCCTGTTTAGGAATGCCATGTAAGTGCCTGTGGGGCGGTGTCCCACCATTGTTCCTGACCTGCCCACTCTCTCACCTTCCGGAGCCCCTCTACCGTCACTATTCTCCTCTTTCAAAGCCCTCCCCAGACACCTACAGAAACGACTGAACGCCTTCTCAGAACCGCCTTCAAACCAAGCTGCTAACGCCATGTTCGTGCCCATCATGACTCTTCTATGCCATTTGTCTTCTTCTCTGCTCAGAGACCAAAGCACATCTATATCTGGAATCACCCTGAAGCCACGCGGGGAAAGTGCATTTCAACCTGTTAATAGGACCGCAGACTCGGGGCAAAGCACTAAGAGCGAATTTGATGTACCAATTACCGCTTTAGACGTCAACTGTGCACTAGGGGGTTATTAACGAGCTCTGTGGAAGAGAGAGGCTTTGAGAGGTCTGGCCTTTCCACTTCCTTGATAGCCCAGCTATCTAATGTGCTGGAAGGAATACTTACTAAACGCAGAAGAAAGTGGCACAAAAAAGGAAAACCTGTGATAGTTGGCATGTGTTTGCCTCCGTCACTGCTCTATTTCCACCACTTAACACATTAAAAAGGATCAATAGTCCAATGTAAACCATTTGGTTACTCAGGGGCCTTGCCTTACACATAATTCATTATCAAATTGATTCTGATTCATGGGAATCCTGTAGGACAGGGTAAAACGGTAGGTAGAACAAAAAGCAGAACTGTCCCTGTGGGTTTCCAAGACTGTAACTCTTTACAGAGAGTAGAGAGCCTCATCTTTTTCCAGCAGAGCAGCTGGTGGTTTCAAACTGCTGACCGCAAGGTTAATTAATGTGTTAGTCCAGGTGGACTAGAGAAACAAATTCATAAACATGCATATGTTTATAGAAAGAGCTTTATATGCAAGAGCAATTGAATATTGAAAAAACGTCCCAGCCCAGATCAAGTCCATAAGTCTGATATTAGCCCATATGTCCAATACTAATCTATAGATTCCTCTTCATACTCAGAAAGCAATGATGCCAAATGCAGGAAGATCACAGGCCAGTGTTTGGAAAGTCTTGTAGATCCACTGACAGTAGAAACATCTCAGCACTGGGATGCGTCTCCACATGGCTCCTCCAGTTCTAGGCTCTGGCTGCATCAGTGTCGCTCCATCAGGCTCGCAGGAGTGGGCCTGTGTGTCTCTCCTCCAGCGAGCTATTTACCTCCTTAGCACCTCCAAATGAGGTCATCAAGCTGTGTCCTGATTGACAGGCTAAATGCCACCCCTTCACTCTTAAGTCTCAAAAATGACAACCAATTATGTAACTACCACAGTTAGCAACCCAACTTATGCCGCCAGTCCCCTTTGAAAGAGAGAGACTCGCACAGTGGACTTGACTTGTATGATACGAACTCCAGGGTCCCTACTCCTTGTTTAAGATCCAGGAAGATGGAGGGGAATTGAAATTTGAAAATCATATCAAACTTAAGTTCCATTGTTTCCTCGCCTGTCCTCTTAGTAAATAGAAATCTCTGAACAACCATGCTAAGTCAATCCTGGGATCCAGGAAGGGGGTAGAGAATCAAGGCACAGCAAAGAATTTCCCGAAGGCATTTATTTCATTTCTAGTTGGCAACTAAGTCATCCCCTGAGCGGATCCAGGATGATGTCATGGAAAGTGTGCAGGCTTTAGAGAGAAACCGAGCTGGGCTTGGATCCTTGTTTTGCCACTCATTGGCTATTTGACTGGCGATGATTTATTTACCATCTTTCAGCTTTTGTTTCCTCTTTTTGAAAAACACAGAGCATAAGAACACATAGCTTCAATATCTCAGAAAAGGGTACATTGGCACCTATGTAAGACAGTCTAAGAGTATACATATTAGCTTCATTTCTCCCCAGAAAGCTATAGGCTCTAAATTAAAAACAAAGTCCAACTTATAATGTATGTTTCCATTCCTACTGGGACATGAGCATTTCATAGGGATTGTCTGTCCTTGAAGTTTGACAAAACCGGTAATTCTATTGAAATGTAGGGCTGTGCAGCTTACTTTTAAAAGCAATTTTTACTAATTATTGTCTGAAATATTAGTTGAAAAATATCACTACTGCCAGATATACATTTGCATATAACCTTTCACAGATTTATAACTCATTGTCAAACCACTTTTGTACCTATTACACACCCAACCCTTATGTTACAGCACTCGTTAGGGGTTTCTAAAGAAAGTGACTCTTCACTGGCGTCTTGCTAGGACTTCAACCTGCCCAAAGACTGGACTATATTTTCACTCTGGCAAGACAGACCTTAAAATATTCATAGGAATTCCAATGATGGGAAGGGGCATTCAGAGTTATAAAAAGGGTGTTTTGAAAAGGCTAACCTTATCTTCTTCTACTAAATGAAGGTTAAATTCTCTCTGAAGACTTCTAGATTCAATACAGCTGTTAACACAGCTTGCAAGGTGACTGAAGACAGAGGTGTCTTGGGACTGAGGTCTTGGGAATAACTCCCCTAGTCTTAACTACAGATGACTCTCAGGGTCATGGGTGACATCCTGTAGTCACCAAAAACCCCTGTTAAACCAGATTAAAATAATAGTTGTCACCTCTAGAACAACCGTAAGACTTTACAGGGATATTGCTAAATGGGCAACCGGGGAATATAGATGTTAAAAACTAATAGCATTAATAATGTGACTACTAATTATGAAGTGACCTTGCCATTTATTTTAGAGGGCTGTTACCTTTATAGAGCAAATAGCACTTTATTTTTCTTTAAATGTTATAGAGTCACTGTGAGCTGGAATCTACATGATTGCAGTTGGTTTCATTTGGGGCTTGAAAATATATGTGAAATGTCACTAGTTTTGAGTCATCATCCACTAACTCTGTCCTGACTCCCCTACTAATCAAACATACTCTATAAACAGGTTTATGACGAATTGTTTCACTTTTGTAGAATAGACCCACTTCCGTACACTTCTGCTTTTAGTGGGCAGATTATTCAAAGGTATTTACTCCTGAGCTATCATATCCTTTGATGGCTGGCATTCATATATATACCTGTAGCAATGCACAAATTTCCAAAATACTTAAAAGGCAGATATTCAAGGTACAAAATTACTCAAATAACTAGAAGTCCTTTGCCCTCTCACTTTATTATAAATGCTAATAAATATCTTATGGGGTGTTCCATCTGCATAAAGCAGGTTGTTAACAAGCCTTCCTCCAATCCCGATGCTATGTTCTTCCTCATCTAACCCAGCTTCTCTGGTGCTTTGCTCAGCAGACAGCTTGAATAAGTGTGGTGAGAAGATAAAACCCTGACACACACGTGTCTTGATTTTAACCCATGAAATATTTCCCTATTCTGATTCACAGCTGGCTCTTGATTCGTGTAACAGTTCCACATGAACACAATAAGCGCTCTGAAATTCCCATTCTTCTCAAGATTCACCATAGTTTTATGGTTTCAAGGTAAACTATTAACCGTAGTCAAATGCCTTTGCATCGTGGGAAAAGCACAGGTAAACATCATTCTGGTGTTCTCTGCTTTGAGCCAAGATCCATCCAATATCAGCAATGCATTCCTTGGTTAATATCCTCTTCTGAATCTGGCCTGAACCTCAGGAACGTCTTTGTCAATGTACTGCTGCAACCACTGTTATATAATCCTCAGTAGAATTTTACTTGCATGTGATATTAATGATAGTATTTTATAATAGGGCCGTCTTTCTTTGGAACAGGTAAAAATATGGATGTCTTCCAGTTCATAGTTCTCCTCCAAATTTCCTAGGATGGATGAGTAAGTGCTTCCAGTGCTTCATCATCTTGTTGAAACAATTGTTCAATTGATATTCCTGGAGCCTTGATTTTGGCTAATGCTTTCAGTACAGCTAGGACATCTTTCTTCAGTACTGTTGACTCTTCCTCATATGCTACATCTTGAAAAGACTGAATGTCCACTAGTTCTGTTAGGCATAGCGAATGATGAAGGTAAAGGATTGCAGCCCGCAGTATGGATGACAACTCAAAGTAAAGAAAACCAAGAACTCATAACTGGGCCAATAGATAACATCATGGCATAAGAAGAAAAGTTTGAAGTTGTCGAGTATTTCATATTTATTGTATGTACAATCAATGCTCATGGAAGCAACAGTCAATAAATCAAATGATGCTTTGTTTGGGGTGAACCTACTGCACAAGACTTCTTTAAGGTATTGATGAGCACAGATATTACTTTGAGGATTAAGGTGTGCCTGACCCAAGCCGTGATATTTTCATTCACCATATGTGTGTGTAGGACATTGGATAAAGAAGATCAAAGAAGAATTGATACATTTGAATTATGGTGCTGGTGAAGAAGATTGAAAGCACCATCGACTGCCAAAAGAACCCACAAATCTGTGTTGGAAGAAGTATAGCCAGAATGCCATTTAGAAGCAACAATGGCAAGACTTCGTCTCACCTACTTTGGACATGTTGCCAAGAAAGTAGTCCCCAGAGAAGGACATGATGCATGGTAAAGTAGAGAGACAGCAAAAATGAGGAAGGTCTTCATATGATGGCTTGACACAGTGGCTGCAACAATGGGCCAAACATAAGAACAATCATCAGGGTGGCACAGGACTTGGTGGTGGTTCATTCTATTGTACATAGAGTCATTATGAGTCGTAACCAACTCAATGTCACCTGACAACAACAATATCTTATGAGGTTGTGGTGAGGAGTAAGGGGATCATGTGTGTGAATCACTCGGCATATTGCCGAGAATACAGATGATACCAAACTCAATGCCATCAAGTCAATTCTGACTCATAGCTGTCCTATGGGACATGAAAGAACTGTCCCTGTGAGTTTCTAAGAATGTAACTCTTTATGAGAGTAGAAAGTTCTGTTGATCTCCTTGGTGAGCTGCTGGTGGCTTCAAACTGCTAATCAGCAGCCTATCACATAGCCACAATGCCACCAGGGCTCCCCAGATGATAGCAAACACCAAATTAATTATTTTAGTGACTATAGAAGCAATCGTAGTAAAGGAAACAGATTCACCTATAAGGTAGGCCTGAGTTCAAATCCCAACTCTACCACTTTACAAATGAGTAGACATATGCAAATGTTTTCAATCCCTCTCTACCTCTTCTCTGTGTCTGTTGTAGGGACTTGAATGTTACTATGATGATGGAATTCATGTCACTGACTGATAGAGTAAAATATCAGCAGACCTTTGGTTGCAGGTTCTAGAGGAGCTTCTATACTCAAACAGACTAAGAAGAAAGGCCTGTCCATCTACTTCCAAAAATCAGCCAATGAAATTCTTATGGATCACGGTAGTGGGATTTTAAAAACTTTAAGTTATAAAACTGCAGACATTTTCTATATGTGAATACCAAGTCTTTAAATAATATTCAAAATATGTATAACTATGTTTTGAAACTTTCTAGTGTTATTTTGGTAGTGAGAACTATTTCACACAGAAGGCAATATCTCTGTAGATGTTTTCATACCAAGAGGGTATATTTATGAGAAATATAATTAATTCAAAGAATTTTATAGGGAAGGGAGCTCAAATTAATTATCAAGAGAAGAAATAAACTATCCAAAATGCATATTTGATTTCAGAAAGTCCCTGGACTCCTTTGAAAATGGAGCAAAATGATTCTGTAGAGCAATTCTGGGCTCACCTGTCACCTGGGTAATCTACAAACCTCAAAAATCTAATTCAATTCACCACATAGGATGGAACACTTTTAAATGCAGTTTTAAATCCTTGACAGAGTACAGGTTGAGATTAATGAAAGCAGAGACATGCAAACAGATTATAAGGGGAAAATGTTTTCCATTGTTTTATGACTATATCCAATAGAGAGGTGGGAGTGGGGATGGGGCCACTCTTTCCTCAAGAATCCAGAATCAGCTACCAATCCTAACCCTCCAACCAATTTAAGGGGCCCTGTTGGACACTACAAGCACACCTCTGTTTGTCTTTGTGTCCTTTATTATTATCATAAAGAAATATTTTAAAGTGCTAACTTCTGTCTCTCTATCAGACATGCCAATAAGGATAGATTTTGCTTATTGTCTTACTTTTTTTCGTGTTTAAAGGAGCTTTATATCAATGAATAATGGTATATTAAGAAAACAGTCCAGTCCAGATCAAGTCCATAAATCTGATATTATCCCATAAGCCCAATACTAGTCCAAAAATCTTTCTTCAGACTCATGCAGTCACATGCAGTGATGCGAAATACAGGAAGATCAAGGCTGGTTGCGGATGCAGTGGTGGTAGTGGAAGCATCTCAGCGCTGGCGCAGGTCTCCACGTAGCTCCTCCAGTTCATTAAGTTTGGCTCTTCGACAGGAAGGTGAAGCAGAGTGAGAGAGGAAGTTACCAGAATACTCATGAGAAGACCATGCCCACAAGACATCATTAGGTTGTGACCTGATTGACAGGCTAGACCCCACCCCTATACTTAATTATCAAGTTGACATGAAATTGTGCAATTACCACAGGTGCCATTAAGTTGGTTCCAACTCTTAACAGTGCTATGAACAATGGAACAAAACACAGTCTGATCCTGCAACATCCTCACAATCATTGCTCACAATCATCTGAGCCCTTTGTTGTAACCACTGTGTCAATCTTACCTTGTTGAGGGTCCTAACTTTTTGATGACCCTTTCCTTCACCAATGGTTTTTTTGTTTTGTTTTTAATAGTTTATTAGGGGCTCATACAACTCTTATCACCATCCATACATACATCAATTGTGTAAAGCACATCTGCACATTCATTGCCCTCGTCATTCTCAAAGCAATTGCTCTCTACTTAAGTCCTTTGCATGGAGTCCTCTTTTTCCCCTCCCTCCCTGCTCCCCACCCCCACAAGAGCCCTTGATAATTTATAAATTATTATTTTGTCATATCTTGCCCTGTCTGATGTCTGCCTTCACCCCCTTTTCTGTTGTCTGCCCCCCAGGGAGGTGATCACATGTAGATCCTTGTAATTGGTTCCCTCTTTCCAACCCACTCTCCCAGTATCGCCCCTCACACCCCTGGTCCTGAAGGTATCATCCACCCTGGATTCTCTGTGCCTCCAGCTCCTATCAGCACCAGTGCACATCCTCTGGTTTAGCCAGACTTGCAAGGTAGAATTCGGATCATGATAGTGTGATTGTGTGTGTGTGTGTGTGTGTGTGTGTGTGTGTGTGTTGGGGGTAGGGAACATTTAGGAACTAGAGGAAAGTTGCATTTTTCATCAGCGCTACATCGGACCTTGACTGGCTCATCTCTTCCTCTACACCCCCCTGCAAGGGGATCTCCAGTGGCCTACAAATGGGCTTTGGGTCTCCACTCAGCACTCCCCACCTCATTCACTATGGTAAGATTTTTTTTGTTCTGATGATGCCTGATACCTGATCCATTCGACACCTCGTGATCACACAGGCTGGTGTGTTGTTCCATGTGGGCTTTGTTGCTTCTGAGCTAGATGGCTGCTTGTTTGCCCTCAAGCTTTTAAGACCCCAGACACTATATCTTTTGATAGCCGGGCACCATCAGCTTTCTTCACCACATTTGCTTGTTTACCCGCTTTGTCTTCAGAGGTTGTGTCGGGAAGGTGAGCATCATAGAATGCCAATTTAATAGAAAAAGTATTCTTGCATTGAGGGAGTACTTGAGTGGAGGTCCAATGTCCTTCTGCTACCTTAATACTAAATCTATAAATATAGGCATATAGATCTATTTCCCCATCCTCACATATAAATATATTTGCATATGTACATGTCTTTATCTAGACCTCTATAAATGCCCTTTGCCTCCCAGCTCTTTCCTCTATTTCCCTTGTATTGTCTTATATTTTGATATCTACCATGAGCTCAAAAGATTCATATTCAATATGTGAACAAATACATTGGTCGTTTTACTCTCATTTTCACAGCTTTGAAATCAGTACATGGGTTTAGGTAAGGAATAAATTACACACTCTGAATCTCAGCCACATAAAAATGGTACACTGGATGTGGTTACACACTGAGCTGCTAGCTGCAAGGTTAGCAGTTCAAACACAAGCCACTCTATAGGAAAAAGATGGGGCTTTCTACCCATAAGGAGTTCCAGTTCCAGAAACTCACAGGGACATTTCTACCCTGTCCTAGGGATCACCATGAGTTGGCACTGACTTGATGACAGTGAGGGTGGCTTTTCCCCCCCAAAAGTGATGTTTTATCATTTATTTATTTTCATTTTATTGGGGGATCTTACAACTCTTGTTACAAACTATACATCAATTGTATCCGACATATTTTGTACATATATTCCATCATTCTTTTCTAGACATTTACTTTCCATTGAGCCCTTGGAATCAGCTCCTCCTTTTTGCCCTCCTTCCTCCCCCACCGTCTAACCCTTGTGGTCCCTTGATAGATTGTAGATTGTTAATTATTTTCAAACTTCACTCCAACCGCCTTATCCCTTCCCCTCTGGTTTCAGTTGTTCTTCCCCCTGGATGGGGGTATGTGGTTATGTGCCATTCATTGTGATCAGTCTCCCCCTCTCTCCCTGCTTCTCCCCTTCTTCCCCCTACCCTTTTGGTATCTCTATTCCCATTCCCGTTCCTGGGTTCCATGTGTTGTGATTTTTATATCTTGCCTATACCTATGTATATGCTCCTATCTAGTCTAGATTGGGAGGCAGCACTGAGGTTGTGATAGCAGAGGTTGGGAGGTGGGGTGGGGGTTATGAGGCCTCCAGGGAACAGAGGTATATTGTGTAACCCATTAGTGCTCTACTGCACCCTGATTGACTCACCCCCTCCCTGTGACCCCTCTGTGGGGGGATGCTCCATTGTCCATAGATGGGCTTTTGGTCTTTACTCCAACCCCCTTCCATTCTCACCAATGCATTTTTGTTTGTTTGTTTAATGTTCGTTATCAATCTTCTGACTTCCATTGTCCAGTCTCCACACATCATGATCGCACCAGCTGGTGTCCTTCTTCCATGTGGACTTGTTGCTTCACTGTTGGATGGCTGCTTATTTAACTCCAAACCTTTAAGACCACACACTATATCTTTTAATAGCCGGGCACCATATTCTGTCTTCACCACATCTGATTATGCACCCATTTTGTCTTCAGCGATCATATAGGGAGTGGGGGGTGTGAGCATCACAGAATGCCAATTTGCTAGAGCAATGTGTTCTCATGAGGATGGCACAGCATTAGGCAATGGTTCTTTTTGTTTGACACAGGGTCACTATAAATTGGAACTAACTCAACAGCACTAAACAACAATACTCCAAGAAATGTAATGCAAATTTTTTTGAAAAATGATCTTATTTATCTCAGCCTACTTTAGAACCATGCCTGAAATCCCTAAAGATGTTTATTTTCTGAAAATGCACACTATCCAAGCTTTTGCATAACTTATTATTTTTATTAAATAATTTTATTGGGGACTCTTACAGCTCTTATCACAATCCATACATATATCCATTTCATCAGACACATCTGTACATATGATGTCATCATCTTTTTCAAAACATTTTTTACATAACTTATTAAGAAAGGTTTTGTTCTTACACAGTGGTTTTTCCTGTGGTATGCTTCCAGTCGTATTTGTGCCAGAACATGAAAAACAACCAAATATCTTTGTGACTGTTCATGTTAATTTTTTTCACCAGTGCCCATAATGAGCCACAAATCATTGAAGCAGACAATTCTGTCCATCATTTCTCAATATCTAAGTTACCATTTAAGTATAATAATGTTCCAGGAACAAAAGAAAAGAGAATGGAATCCCACTGAAAGACATATTTACATTTTTTGAGGATTTGTAGCTATTTTGTGAGACCAGCTACAGTGAATAAATCAGAAAATTTGTCAAGTCATTCTTTCAGGAGAACCACATCAAAAACAGAAATGCATATTGAATGCTCAATTATCAAATATGGAACTATGAGTCTCAAAGGCACTGACATAATAGTGTACATTTCTAATAAATTGCTATAGGATCCTGGTGGTGCAGTGGGTTATGAGGTGAGATGTTAACCCTAAGGTCAGGAGTTTGAATCCATCGTCCCCTCTGAGGGAGAAAAATGAGGCTTTTGACTCCCATAAAGATTTACAGAATCTGAAACTCACAGTGACGGTTCTACTCTGTCCTGCATGGTTGATATGAATCAGAATTGATGCATTGGCAGTAAGTTTTGTTTGCGGAATATTTTACTGTATGAGAAAACAAGCAGCCACTGAGCTGACTCCAACTCATGACTAGTAATCTAGATTGGAGGAATAACACCTATGAATGAAAAGAACACAGTGTGTTCAATGAGTTGAAAGAAGATCTGCAAAGTGAATTGACAGAAGCCCAGGAGAGAACGAGGACTCTGCAGAGGTAAGCGGAGGTCAGAACAATAGGGTTTTGAAGACCAGGTAAGCACCTGGAAATTTAGAAACCACAACCCCTGGTAGTCCTTGGTGGGGCTTTGTAAAGGGGCCCATCACCATCATATTTGCTCATTACAAAGGGTTACCTTCGCCATGCTTTGAAGGATCAATGGAGAGGCATCAGCACACACCCAAGGAGACGTCTCCCCTGGGAGAGTGTTGCTGTGGTTGAGCCCACAGATGGTGGTGATGGGACCAACAGTGATGACAAAAGTTACTGGGAGAAGTCGAAGGATATGCAAAGTGTTTAGGAGGCAAAATTCAATGCCCCTGGAAGGATAAAGGGCGGTAGAATGAAGTGAAATGGCCCTCAGGTTTTCAGATGAGGGAGTGAATGGGGAGTGAATGGTGTTGACAGCCCTAGAGGCAAAAGTGGTTTTCGGAAACAAATTCAACTCAATCCTGGAAATGTTACTTATGACATATCTAGGTATATAAACATCTGGTGGATAAAAAGTTGAGTCTAGAACACAGGGGGGAAAGCTGAACTAGATAGATATATTTGAACATTTATTTAATAAGAATTTTCAAATGTTTACTATTCTCCAGTCAAATTATTTAATTCATTTTCCCTGCCTATGAGAAAGTTAGGTGGGACACAATCAAAAGGTCGAAAGCTTCAGTTGCCTGCAAGGCATCCAGAAATAAAGGCCTCATGATCTACGGCCAAGAAATTATCTGTCGAAAGTGCTGCAGAACATAGTTCTTCTCTGGAAAACACTGTTAGGCCAGGTCACCTTTAGAAACAACTGCAGTGACACTCATGCATGCATAAGAAGTAATTATAGTTCAGGAAAGCATCCCAGCCCAGTCCAACTCAAATCTGTAAGTGCACTTACTAACTAGCCCATGTGTTCCTCTTCAGACTCAGTCACAGGAATGATGCAGAATGCAGGAGGATCGCAGACCGCTAGGGGCAGTGTCGTGTGGATCCAAAGGTCAGTGGAAACCTGGCAGGGCTCCAGCAGCTCTGGGGTCAGCGGCAGAGAAATGAAAGGGGAGAACAAGGGAGGCTGTAGGCCACACCTCCAAGGAGAGAGCATCAGGCTGTGACCTGATTGACAGGTTTGACTCCACTCCTAGCGACCAGTGTCTAGCTTACATACAATCCTCCAACCACCTCACACCCTGAAACAACTCAAGGGCAACTGGTTGTGGTGGCGGAAGCACTCTTAAAGTCAGCCAGCTAAGAAAAGCAGACCCTGGATTCAAATCTAATCAGCTCGCCTCCCCCATCCACATTCTTAAACTCAAAACTGCATACATTGTACACAAGAATGTAATCAGAGTGGTGAGTTTGCCGGAAGAGAGATGATAAAATAATAAGCAATATGAAAAGAAGGGAGCCTGTGGGACCTGCAAACTAAAAGGTCATGAGAGGAGAAAGAAAAGGCAGAGGAGACATAACTTGTACACATCTGAATTTGTTCTAAAATACTTGTGTAGCAAGGCCGGACACCCGCAAGGCAACACAGCCCCGGGAGGAGCTGGATGACCATGTGGCTCCATTCCCCTCAACACCAGAAGATACAAAGTCTCAGGTTCATTTTGTTTTAAAAACCAGGAAGCTCTTCCACCTCCCTTTCCAGTTTCTGCACAATTGGTGGTTCTCCCAGGCTAACTCTTTTGCCAATAACTTGACTTGTCTTATTTTTAGTGGAATATCATGTAACAAGCTGCTCCTAAAAGTATTTCCAGGCTGGAGTGCTGGCAAGAAAAGGGTCAAAAAAGGGAGAGGGCTAAGGTGCAAGGAGGCTGTGGAAAATGGAAACGAGTGGAAGGAGGAAGACAAAAAATAATGGTGGAGAAAAGAATATGATCTTGTAAAGTAGGAAGGGTAGAAAATCCTCCACACCGTCCAGACAATAGCCCTTGTCCAGAAACTGCCTCCCACCTCTGCCCTCATCTTTCCCGATAAACAGCCACTCCGCTCATTTTCAGTGGTGATGTCAGTTCATGGCCACTCTCGAAGGAACCCCTGGCCCAGAAAGTAGTCTGGAGCACAGGCTCTGACGCCAGCGCCGTGTGTTCCAGTCCTGGCTCTCTCATGTTCACTGTGGGACTGTGGCCTTGTAGTCCCTCTCCTCCTCTCGTCTCTTCTTGCTTTATCTTCTCCCCTCTGGCAAACTCACACATTCCCATTCCAATTTTATATACAATTGTGCAGTTGTGCTTGTGGAGGGGGAGCCAGGCTGACTGGGTTGAATGGAGGCTCTGCTTTTCCTCATCTGTAAAATGGAAACAGTGATAAAACCTCCTGCCTTGACTTCTCAGGAAACATTTGAAGTGGGAGCTGAAACAGAACATAGGAAGCACTCAAGAAGGATGCGTTTATCTTATTAGTCTAATGGTTTTTAGAAGTGCTATGGCTCTGTAACTGCTTTTAGCTACACATTGCATTGGTATTTTCAAAATAACCAGGGAACCACATTAATAATAAGCCATGGTCATAGGCCATTTAGAAAGAGTTTTAAAAATGAATTCATGTATTGAAATGTTAATCACTCTGCAGTATGTCCTGTAAGACTGGAACCAGTCAGGGTTCAGTCAGAGAAGCAGATAAGTATGTGTATATGGGTGCATGTCTGTGTATGTGTGTGTACGTGTGTGTGTGTGTGTGTGTGTGTGTGTGTGAGAGAGAGAGAGAGAGAGAGAGACTGATTTGGCATAGGGACTTGACCCTGTACAATTATGGAATCTGTAGGTTTGCTGTCCTCTTGTCTGACACTAGAGATTGAAGACACTCACAGGTAGGAGCTAGAGCACACAGGACACACTAAAACCTGTGTCCATTCTTCTGACCTCTAACCTGAATGATCTGTCTGCCCTGCAGAATCAAGAGCCTTAGTCATGGAATTAAACGCGCACACACACACACACCGCCAGGAGTTAGACAAGTGAAGGAGGACAATGTCTTGAGCCTGAATAAGAGTTCCAAAGACCAGAGCTTAGGGATCAGTCAGTTCCTGCCTTGGGGTAGCAACCTTGCATTCTCTAAGCTTCTTACAGTGACTAGGACAGGTTCTTTCATGAGAATAACACACTTTATGAACCAGACAGTCTTCTAACCAATTTATTCTATGGGTCATTCACACATATCAATAGCAAGTCAAGGAAAACAGGCAAGACTTACCAGCAAGAGCGAGGGAGGGAGAGAGAGTTCTGCTCCAATGCAGTGGTCAGAAGCTCCCCCTCTGGGCTCTTGGCTGCATATTTATACAAAATTTTTGGAGGGAGTATTCAAAGGTGTGGGTGTGGGTGTTCAGTCTGATAAGGGACACAACCTTAAGTCCAATAGCCTAGGACTCTGTTTACTTCTTTATTCTTGGTGTCCCCTTGTCAGCCCTTTTGTTGTTCCTGGTTACTTCAGTGTGAATGCTCTATTCACCCAAGGAGATGGAACAAGTGTAGGTCTCTACTCTGTCTCATACTAAGGTGAGTCAGCATAGAAACAACAACGTGTGTGACTGACTAACTAATTGCTGCTTTATATTTGGTGGTAAATATCCTCCTATGATCTTAACTGAAAGTGGGTGAAAGGGGATTTCTAGAAAGCAAAATTCGTTGGTTTAATTGTTGACACATTACAAAGCCCACCAGTTACTATAATGCCTGGTATTTATTAATCTCTTATAGCGTAACCAACTGTGCTAGCTTATTACATCACACCCCACAAATCTATCACAGGTGATGAAACTGTTCAAAATAATTATATCCTGTGAAAATTGACCAAAGTGAGATTTATGGAATTCATCTATATATGATGAGATGAGTAGACAATTAAATTTTAGAGTTAGTATTTACATTAACCAGCTTCTCAATGTCCTTAGAATCCTTCTCCAGAGCAATTTACCTAATAACTAGAGCAGATAAACATCTTGTAGTTCCTATCTCTGCCTTAAAAAATTATACTCAGCATCTTGTGAAAGAGGAGTTATTTAAAGTCACCTCATATATATGTATAATATATAAATATATTGAAAATAAAATAGAAATCAAGAGCAAATGAAAATTATTCCCGAGGCTCAGTTTATTTCATTTTCAAAGCTATAAATTCATTTTCATTACATTCTAAAAGTAAAGCATAGCCCATATACCATGATCGTATATGTAGTTTTGGAGTTTGCATCCATTTGCCCTGAGGTTAGTAAGGCTTTAGATAGAAATACTCATTGTCCCTTGGAGTAATCAAGATCTATAAAACTGAGATCCATCCAGGACAATGCAGACCATCTCCACACGGACAACAGTCTAACTCACTAGTGGAAAGCTGGTTATAAAGAAAATATAGAGAAATGGCTAAGGATATCAATCCTCTTCTAGCTAATAACTAGACAAGCTGGAAGGAATATGAAAAAGCTGAAGTCACTAAAGAGAGGAGAAATGTTAGCAAAGACTTATGGGGAATTTGTGCGCATAGGGAAGGAGTTGGATAGTCTCATCTTTGTCCTTTTGGCCCGGGGCTGGATGCACTCAGTGAAATTTCAGCAACAGCAGGGTCCATGTGAAAAAGTTGCAGTCTCTTTGTTCTGGAAAAACTGACGATTGAATCTGAGGAAACTATAGTCACTTGTGAGAGAAGGGGAGCCCTAAGGGACAAGGGTCAGAAAGGGCATTTCCAAATTCAATCTGCTGTTCTTCTGGATAACTCTTGAATCCCACGTGTGTGGAATAGATGCAAAACAGCTCAGCTAAAGACAAAAGATAGGAATTGAGCTTGAAGGTGCTATGCTAGAAATCCAATTTTCAGCTTGACTACAAACCAAGAAAATGGGTTGATAAAACAAAGTGGGTAACACTCCTAAGAGAAATGCAGCAGAATCCAGAGTCTGCAAACCCAACACTTACAAGGTCCAAGGCAAGATCAATAGGATCCAACAAATGAAGGAGTAGGAAAATGAAGCATTTTATGAGAAAATGAAATCAACTAAAACTAACCCCAAATGATCCAACTATCGAACTTCGCACACAACGATTTTCAAGCCACTATATGACTCTGGAATAAAGTCAAAGGAAATATATTCACAATTAACCAAGGATAGAAACCTCTGGCCACAATTTAAATAAATAGACAAAGGCAATTATTGAACAAAAAATCAAATATCTAAACTTAATTATATATATGCATATTTATTAGATGATTGAGAGTTAAGTGATAATGACAGAGTGACAAGTACGTGAACTTGAAGATAGATCAACAGAAATTACCTCAAGTAAAAATTAGACAGGAACGAGACTGAAAAATTAATGGAACTCCAAAGAAAAAGAACAGACCTGATGGTCTGACGTGCATGCAACTGAAATTCCAGAAGGAAAGAACAAAGAGAATTGGGCAAGGAAAAAGTACTGTCATGATGATCAGGTTTTTCCCAAATTTGACAAAGCATAAATGCACAAATTCACGATGTCCATGAATATCAAGCAGGGGTTTTTATTTATATGCGATCAAATTGGCAGCTACAACTCGAAGGGGCAGAAAGCAGTTTCAGGGCAGTAAGTTTGTGTTAACAGTGGAGGAAAAATTATGAAGAGGGGCATGGGAAGGGTTGTCCAACTTCAAGGACGCAATCCCTCCCACCGAGTTGCACACGGAGAAGTGGTTGAGTCAGTGTGCTTCACTGTGCATGTTTTGTTGTTTTCGGAAATCCAGGTCTTTGCACATTTTTATACCATTTTACTTTGTCTTTTTGTGACACCCTGTAAAGCTTTCTGCTTAGCTCTTTTACTTCATTATTTCTTCTCTATGGTCTGTGGCATGTTTCACCACCACTTCTGGCTTCCATTTTGATCTTTCTTTTCTTTTCTTTTTAACGACCACTTACTTTTTGCACGTATGATGCTCTAGATTTCATGACACAGATTGTCTGGTCTTCAGACCTTTGTATTCAACATGTTGAGTCTAATCTGAAGATGGTCTCTAAACTCAGATGGAATATCAAGTCATAATTTTGGCTCTTGTGGACTTGTTTTTGATTTATTCAGCTTCAGTTTGAGCTAGCACGTGAGCATCTGATGGTCTTTTCCACAGTTGACCCCTGTTCTTGTTCTGACTGATAATATTGAGGTAGTTATGGTGGCTGGTTTTGGGGACTCAAAGCAAATAATCTTGATAGATTTTCTTGAGGACTCAGCATGGTCACAAGGTCTTATGACAAAGTTTTCAGAAAATTGACAACTGCATTGGTGAGATGTAGACCAGAAAATTTGCACTGAGGGAGTTCTGTGCTTCATGACAATGTATCTGATCACTGTTCAGAAGCAGCGAGAACCGTGCTATGAAAATTTTGTTAGGAATCTCACCCTACACACCCTACAAGAACTCTTAAGACCTAGTGGCTACTCACCAAAAGAGATCTAGTGCATTGTCTTTATGAACTATGTTATGCCTATTGATGTGAGTGTCCCCTGAAAGCTTGCCCCTTCTGTGCTCCACCATATTCACAAATAGGCTTTCTTTTATGTCTTTCCTTAGTATAATGGGGGCATTGAATAACTATAAGATGATTTTTTTGCTAAGCACAATGGTTCTCTAGTTTAGCTCATGTCTTTGGGTGTGTGAGAGGGTCATCAGCTTGCATGGATGCATAATATTCCCCTGTTTGAATGCACCACAGTTTGCTTATGCATTCCTCTCCAGTTGAGTGTTTTATTATTTCCATGCTTTTGCTATTATGGAAATGGCTGTAATAAACAGGTGCGCATATGCCTATTCTTGTTGTTTACTTATTTCTTTAGGGTATATACCCACTAGAGAGATCGTTGAATCATAAGATACTTGTATTTGCATTTGTAAAGGAAATGGCCTACTGATTCCCATGGCAATTGTACAGTCCTACAGTCCCACCGGCACAAGGTGAGCATTCCAATCTTTCAACGTCCTCTGCTGCATTTATTATTGTCTGTTTTCAACCTCCCTCCTATTGGATATTGCCTTTCTATTCGCCCAACTTGACATTCGCCGAGTCTCCAGACCATCATTTCTCCTTTCACCCCAAATAACCGGTAAAGAAGGTTTCTTTCAGCATGATTTTTTTTCACTTTTATAAAAACAGTAGTCTCATATGTTTGTCCTTTTGTGATTGATTAGTTTCACTCAGCATAATGTCCCCCAGGTTCATTCATATTTTGAAGTGTTTCACAGATCCATTTTATTCATTAATATTTCATAATATTCCATTGGTGGTATTTACCACACTGCATCTAGTCATTCTTCCACCGATGGACATGTATGCTGTTTATATCTTTTTGCTATTGTGAATTCTCCAGTACAGTAAAATGAGGCTTACATTTTTCTTTCGATCTTTCACTCTGATTGAAGACCAGTGCTTAGGAAATATAATCAACTGTAAACGTAAGTGAGGGAAATTTTTATATTGACTGCAAGTATCATTACCTCATTATGCACAATGGTCAAAACTCATAAAATTATACATTTTAAATGGGTGAGTTACTTAAAGTCAATAAATCAGAAAAAATAGTAAATAAAAATAGAAGATATGAGGTCAGATCTTGGCCTTACTTTATGAACTATATCTTTAAGGTGTGCTAGTGATGCTTGTGAAATAAGGTATCATGAAAAAGAATATAGGAATTGATTCAGGTAATTGGAGCCACGATTTTGGTATGCATATTCAAGTCTGCTTATAGAAATACCTTTTGTTAAGAGGCGATTTCTCTGGACCTCAGTTTCCTTATCACTGAAAGGAATGACATGCCCAGATTGCCTCTAATATTCTTTATAGACAAATAATTAGCCCATGTGTTTTCTTCCATTTCTCGCTGTGCCACACATCATTAGCTTATTAATGATCAAATAAACTGAAATCCCTGTGGATTCCAGAAGACTCCTTTCAACACAGCACTGTTGTCTAGGTTTGGTTCCCTTGAAAAGCACAGCCAGTGTGTTAGTCTGAGTAGATGAGAGAGACAAATCCACAGACACTCCAGTGTGTATAAGAGAGAGTTTTATACAAGGGGTAATTGTACATTAGGAAATCAACTCAACCCAGTCCAGTCCAAGCATAAGTCCAATATTAGCCCATATGCCCGATAACAATCTATAAAGTCCTCTTCAGACTCACAAAACACATGCAATGATGCTGAGTGTAGGACGATCAGAGGCCAGTGGGTAGAAAGCGTTGGGATCCAGTGGTGTTGTAAGCATCTCAGCGGTGGCAGGGGTCTCTACGTGGCTTCTCCAGCTTCAGAGGTCTGGTTGCATCAGGGTAGGTCCTTGGGCTTCTCCAACTCTGGGCACTAGCATAGTTCCATGTGTCTTGTTGGCTGCACTGTCTCCAGGGAGTGAGCAGAGAGAGAGAGAGAGGTGTCTCTCGCCTCTAAGGAGGAAATACTGGATTTCCTAGAATTCTAAGGAGAAGGCTATGTGTTCACAGAGGCCTCATTGGCTATGACCCAATTGACAGACTAGACTCCACCCCTTCACTCTTAATTCTCTCAAGTCCCAAACGGACACCAGATTATGTAAAAACCACAGCCAGTGATGTTTATATCCATAAATATGACATGTAACTGCAGGGGCTGACATATTCAAGGTGAGCATGTGACAAAAGGCTTCTGGCTACAGAGTCTACTAAATCTAAAGTTGTCCAGTAAGATGGCCAGCTGCTGACAACTCCCGGAGTCAGTGCAGGTCACTGGTTCAGATTCAAAGAACTGGAAGTTGACAAGACAGATACATGATCCAGACCCATTGAAAAATACAGCAACTTCTCCACAGTGTCCACTTATATTAGAAGCAGACCACACCCTTGAGGAGATCTCATCCTGGGGGAATTACTAGGTTTTAAGTGTCACCACGGAGGATCCTTGTGTACAGCCACTGGACCCAAAACCTTAATGATCACAACTACAAAGCAAGCAGTACCAATTGCTTAAGGTTCCAATGTGTAAAGCATTGTATTTGTTGTCTCTATTCTATGGAGCTCTGGTGGCATAGTGTGTTACGCATTAGACTGCTAAGCCAAGATCAGCATTTCAAAACCACTAGCCACTCCCCGGGAGAAAGATGAGACTTTCTTCTTCCACCAAGAGTTACAGTCTCCGAAACCAACAAAGGCAGTTCTGCTCTGTCCTACCTTCAGGGTCACCATGAAGCAGAATCAATTCAATTGCAAGGAGTCTGAGAATTCTTTAAGACAAGAGCTATCTCTAACAGGTTTCTTTGGGATCATATTTTAATTAATGCATATTTTTATCTACTTCCACTAGGCTAGCTCAAGTTGGAGCTTAGGTAGAAAGAAACCATTTTATGACTACCTAATGTTTGAAAAACTAGATAAAAAGAAAATGAACAAGACACTTTTTTCATTAAAACATTGTGTTACACTGAGTTGACTAGAAAAACAAATCCAGAGACTTTCTTTTGTGTGTAAAGGATAGCTTTATATCAAAGAGTAATTGTATATTAAGAAAACATCCCAGCTCCGTCCAGATCAAGTACACAAGTCTGTTATTAGACTATGACTATAAGTCCAATACTAGTCCATAAATCATTCTTCAGACTCATGCAGTCACATGCAATGATACAGAATGCAGGAAGATCACAGGTTGGTGGGTGTAAAGTCTTGTGGATCCAATGGTGGTAAACAAATCTCCAGAGCTCTGATTGCCATGTGGCTTGTCAATAGGAAGGTGAAAGCAGAAAGAGAGACCATCAGAGGTCTCAGTGTTGCTTCTGCAGATCTCCAAGTGACTCAACAGCAGGAAGGTGAAGCACAAAGAGAGGAAGTTCCCAGAATCCTCATGAGAAGGCCATGCCCACAAAGAAGCATCATCAGGCTGTGACCTGATTGACAGGTTAGACTCCACCCCTTCACTCTTAATATCCTCAAATTGACATGAGGTTATGTAACTACCACAGGTATACTTGGCATATTTGATCTAAATGTAGAACTCAAATAAACACTGCCGCCAACATCATATGGACTTGTCTATGCTTTTTTCCCCTGAGTATTGTAATAGGAGTTGTTTATCAGGTCTGAAATCCATGTAAATTTGATCAGGCTTGCAGCATGACTCTGATAGTCTTATAATTGTTTTTATATGAATGTCACACTCCACTTGGCTGGGTTCAGCAGGAAATCGTGCCATAATCCATTAGTGATTTCTGCCATAAGGTAGGATTACTGCACCACATCTCGGAGCACTATTGCATCGATTTAAAGCGATCTGATTAAGCCCTCATGACAACATCTGAAGCAGATAGTATTCTCTCTATTAAACAGGTGAAGACGCTGAATTACGAAAGGTTGCATAATGTGTTTGGAGTCTGGGCTTCAACGCCTGAACATACCCTGCTCCCTATGTTTGTCTTTATGTCACACTCCCATCACACCCGGTTTCTAGTAAATGCCTGGCACAAAATGGGTCCTTAATAAAGTTTTCACAGACTTATTTTATGAAATAAGAGCTGTGTCCGATTGGCAAAATAGGAACATTCTTTTTACACAGCCATCAAGGTCAGGTTGAGGCCACGTCTATAACAATGGCAGACTTTTAACAAATAGTGACCCTGCGTACAACAGAAGGAAGCCCTCCCTAGTCCTGCCCTCTACTCAAACTCTCTGCCTTGTCTGAGTCCACTGTGGCAATTAATCTCATTGAGGGTCTTTTTTTTTTTTTTTTAATGATACTCTACTTTGTCAAACTTGTGTCTTTCTCCAGAGACTGGCTCCTCCTGTCCTCCTGATAACACGTTCAAATTATGTGGGACAAAGTTTCTCCATCCAAACTTCTAAGGACTATTCCAGCTGTACTTCTACCAAGGGAAATGTATGCCTTCTTCTGATGGTCCGTGACACAGTCAGCACTCTCTACCAGCAACAGACTCCAAATGCATCAGTTCTTCTTTAGCCTGCCTTTTGCGTCCTCCAACTTGCACATACATTTGACACAATTGAAAAGACTATGGCTTGGGTCAGACATGCCTTGTTCTTCAGTGCGTCTTTGTTCGTTAACACTTTACAGAAATCTTATGTATCAGTCTCTCCTACCAACACATCATTTTATTTCTTGACTGCAGTTTCCATGCGCATTGATTGTGGGTACAAGTAAACTGAGACCTGGAAAACGTCAATATTTTCTCCATTTTATCATCATATTGCTTATTGGTCCCATTGTGAGGGTTTTTTATTTTCTTTATATATGTATATTTTTATTTCCTTTATATTCAGCATTCCTGCTGAAGGCTGTAGCCTTAATGATCTTCATCATTAAGTAATTCAAGAGTTCTTCACTTGCAGCAAGCATGGTTTTGTCTTCTGCATTTTGCAGGTTATTAATGAATCTTCCTCCAGTCCAAATATTGCATTCTTCCTCATTTCACCCTGCTTCTCAGGTTATATATTTTGCAAACAGATGAATAAATATATCGAATGGTAGACATGTTTAAGGTAAACAGAGTATTTATATATGTATAGTATAGATGAACATTTCCTAAAATGATTAACCACATCAGTTTTAGGATACACAAAACTACATTCTATAAAATTCATATGATAATGATAATGTATTGTTTCTTCATAGGGAAAATTGTCATAAAATTTGATGATACCATTTCTTTGTTTAAAATCCTTTATGAAGTTTTTATGTAATTTATGAGGTTCTAAGACTTTTGTTTATGAAAAGGGTAGGAGATTCTCCTTGACATATTGACCAAATGAATCTTCTCATTTTCCATCAAAAGTGCCTCTTCTCCCATCTTTTCTACTCCCAACAGCTGTTTCCCTCCCTGCCAGATGTTTCTGACACTAAAATCATATTCTGCCTATTGCTAGAGTAACACCCAAAGTTAACTCTAGATACACAGCTCTTGGTAAACAAGAGCAGAAAGAAAGCCAGTGACTGAAGTGAGGTTATGTTAGCAAAACAACCTAAGGTCAGTTGAGTTAGACATCATTGTTTAAGAGATCGTTTTCCCGTGATAATTTAGAGGGAATTTGATTCATCACTCTCATTGTATACACTCTTAAAATAGAATGACAAAACAAGACAAGGCAAAGCTGAATGGATATTGTAGGAAATTAGAAACTGCTCGGTATGATCAGACTCAAGGCTTAATACTGAATGATCCCCAAACATAGGCATCATGTGATTCTCAAGCATTAAGCCCTAAAGTGGTGGTTCTCAACCTTCCTAATACAGTTCCTCATATTATGGTGAACCCCAACCATAAAATTATTTTTGTTGCTACTTTATAACTGTAATTTTGCTATTGTTATGAATCATAATGTAGATATCTAATATGCAGGATGTATTTTCATTGTTACAAATTGAACATAATTAAGCATAATTAAAGCAGTGATTAATCACAAAAAATATGTAATTATATATTGTGAGACATGTATGTGTTTTCCAATGGTCTTAGGTGACCCCTGTAAAAGAGTCATTCGACCCCCCAAAGGGGTCGTGACCCACAGGTTGAGAACAGCTGCTCTAAAGGTTAGTGAAGAGGACCTTTCTTGAGGTGACTTCCCAGTTCCCTGTGATTATGTTTGGAGAACAGCTCTATGGAAGCCATAGAAGTGCACCACTGACATCTCCTGCTATTATGTGATTGCTTGTTTTTGTTTTGATACTGTGTTAGGAAGAGGAAAATAAGGTGAACACTTGCCCTCCAGAATCTGACAACCCTAATGGGGAGCAGGGGAGTTCTGATGGTGTAGTGGTTATGTACTGGGCTGCCAATCAAAAGGTCTACAGTTTGAAACCACCCGCTGCTCTGCAGGAGAAAATATGAGGCTTTATGCATTGGTAAATATTTACAGACTCCGAAACCCACAGGGACAATTCAACCCTGTCCTAGTGGGTCCCTGTGAGCCAGGGCTGCCTGTTGGCAGAGAGCATACTTTTCTGTGCTGAGATATTTTTGTGTATGGATTTTCTTTTCATTTTCTAAATTGCTGTTGATTATGTGATTACTGAGTCTGTATGGTTTTCTTCTGTTTCATTTTGGTGAGAAATTTAAAGCAGTCAATTGTATTTTGATATCTTAACTCCCTCTCTAGACGTTTGTAACTACCCAATTCTCCCTTTGTGGTCTGAAGTTGTCATCATGTGCAGATTAATGTTTGACAAATCATGTGCAGTCTTGAAGTTCTATTTTATTTTTGAAAATTCTCTATCTGGGTTGTCTTCTGGGTGGTGTTGGCATGGATTCTATAATCAGTTTTGTTGTCTGCTGTCGGTTCACTGTCCAAAGAACTTCTTGCAGAATTTCTCTTAAGTTTGATTTGAGTTTACCATTCTTCTTAATTTCTATCTATCTGGAAATCCTAATTTCCTATTTGAGTGGCACCTTTTCTGAATATTTAATTTTTGTTTGACAATTTTTTTAGGATTTTATGTCATCTCATTGCCTTCTTGTCTGTGCAGTTCGACTGGAAAATTAGAGGCTAGCCTTCTTAGCTGTCCATTGAAGTAAGAGCTCATGCTTCCCAAGCTGCTCTCAAGGTCAGTAACTTTGTTTTGAAAAGGTTGATTGTGGTATGTCTTGGTGATTTTCTTCTGATGTCTATTTCTCGGAAGGATCATTGAATGTCTAAGGTAAATATTTTCTCAACTTTTATATTGAAGAAAAACTGCAAAAATATGTGCCTTTTTCAAATTGTGTTATTCCAACTCTAATCACCTATACATTATTCCTTAATGGTGTTCTGTATAATTTTTAGGCTTTTTTTCACTTTCTTTCTGATAGTTGTGCTAATAGACTGGCGCCAAGAGATGTGTCCTTTATTGCTCTAATGCTAATTTCCATGTATTCAATTCTGTTGCTTTATCCTTCCAATGCATTATCTATTTCTGAATTTTTATTGTTAATGTTCTGGATTTCTAGTTGCCATTTTTGCATACTTTCTAATTGCTTATTTGTGCTGTCACTTTTCTCTTACTGTTTGCCTGAGTTCATCTAAAGCAGTGGTTCTCAACCTGTGGGTCACGACCCCGTTGGGGAGTTAAACAACCCTTTCACAGGGGTCACCTAATTCATAACACTAGCAAAATTACAGCTATGAAGTAGCAACGAAAATAATTTTGTGGTTGGGCATTACCACATCATGAGGAACTGTATGAAAGGGTCATGGAATTAGGAAGGTTGAGAACCACTGGTGTAAAGCTTTGTCTATGTTTTCCTTTCTCTTGTTTGTGTATTCCTTGCGTTCTTTTTGATCTCTTGGAGGCCCTTCTATACAAATCTTATGAGTTTCTTATCAAGTAGTTCCATCCTGATGTTATTTCCCAATTCTTTACTTTGGTCACTTGCTGGCATTACCTAGTTTTATCTGCTGTTTGTGAGGTGTTAAGATGTTCATATATAAATGTATTAATTGTATGTTTGTTTCTTGCATCCTGGTTTTGTACACTTTATTTCGATGCATCTACACAAGAAGGAAGGGTGATCTAATGTGGTCCCTGCTCTGCCCACCCCGCAATGCTCACCACCTGTCTCTGGTTGGCTGGGCGGCAGCTGGATGTGTGAGCGCAAGCCACTCTTTGCTGGTCTTTCGTGGCAGCTGGGCATGGCTAAATGGGCATTGACAAGTGTCTGTCCTCAGGAGAGTGGCACAGAGGCAGGTGGTTTGGTGTACTTTAAATCCTAAGCAGTCATTAAAAGATGTTCATTTATGGAAATGGAAAATGTTTATAATATATTGCTAAGTCAAAAAAAATCCACTGTTGATTAGTTATCCCAACTCATCGAGGTGAACTTCCACAGAGGGATTCCAAAGCTGTGGTCTTTGGAGAAGCAGATTGCCCCATCTTTCGTGGACGGAGCAGCTGGTGGGCATCACTGCAGATCTGTTGGTGAGCAATCCAATGATTACCCACTACGACTTCATGGCTTCTAAGTGAAAAACAACAGAGTATACAACGGGTTAATGATGGAGCTAAACCCAAAGAGTTAACAGGGTTTGTAGGAAGTAGGATTATTCATGTTTCATCATTTTCACTTGTCTGTAATTTCTAAGTTCTATATGTTGGTTCTACAATAAGAAAAAAGAAACAAGTTAAACGTAGCAGCAGGGGTGGTGGCTGTGGCTAGCCAGTGGGAGCACAGTCCCCAGCTCTCATTGGATGAAGTAGGTGAGGGGTGGGCAGGTGTGGGCACATTTTCAGTACTGCCATCGATCTCAGGTGAGCGGGAAGTACGGGGTCAGGTCAGCATGCACGTGGTTATAGGTGGGTGTGCAAAGGTGTCGCTGCTATTGCTTTTTGCTGAGTGGGAGGGGAGAGCATGGTTGGACTGAGAGAGGCAGGAGGAGTGAGGTGAATCGCCAGCAGCATTCACCTGGGCTGATAAGCAGGAGGACTGGGCGAGTACGCAGTGTCACGGGAAAACTGTGTACTGTCACTCAACTGGGTTGGTAACTGGGCGGGGCATAGTGGGTGGCTGGTATCATGTCGAAGTGGCCTGCCACTGCTTTGTGGAATCATCAGGCAGGGAGAGGGTTGACCATAAGTGGAGGAGGGTGGCAATCAGGTCTGGAAAGTGGAAATGGGGAAGGGGGTGTTGTGCATACCTCGGTCCTCAGAGATCTGGGCTCCCGAGATGGAAGGGGTACTTCTGCTAATCACTAGCAGGGTGAGAGGGCGGGAGGGACCACTGGTCACCAGAGAGAAGTGCGTGAGCTTGTCCTGTTGGTTACAGCCAGAAGTAGACGTGGTTTCACTCTGGGCATGTCTGCACAGTTACTCTATGTCCTGCTGGGAAGCCAGGGATGTTTCCTTCTAGGCTCCTCACCAGGAACTGCTGCTGTCTTTGTCTCAATATGGGCGTTCTCCTGACAAGGATCTTCAGTGCGCTCTCTTTGTTCAGTTTGTTCCTTCAGTCATTGTTCTAGCCAGTCCTCTAGCATCGTATTGATGCACTACATTCCATGAGTCATCTGCCTCTGTTTCACCTATTTTCTCAGCAACTCGCTACAGTGGAATGGCATGGTCAGTCTGACTAAGCTGCCACTTTGGCTGGGAGTCCTGTGCCCAGGAGTTTGGCCCTCTCTGTGTGGTAGTCTTTACTTCTAGCTGTGGGGGAAAAAAATCTTATTTTTCCAGGGTAGTGAACATAAATCTCAAACTCACAAAGTAAAGTTTTTGTAAAAATCTAAAAAGGAACATGACTCATCGAAAGAACATTTTAATAGTTATAAGTTATGGGAAATGGTTTGTCCAGCTTCGTTCCCTAGGTCTCACACATCAAAAGACACCATACAATGGAAGTCTTGTCCTACATGAGGAACTTGGTTAAGAAGATCAGGGGCAAGATCGCCTAAATTATGATGTTTCTGTCTGAGGCTAGAGAGGAGATTTTAACCTGGGGATGTTCAATTGCTAATAAAATAGAAAAAGATATTAGATGGTGGGGGAGGGAGAGGAAAAAATGAGGAGCTGATAACAAGTAGGAAAGAAATCGTTTTGAGAATGATGATGGGAACAAATGTACAAATGTGCTTGAAATAATGGATGGATGTATGGATTGTGATAAGAGTTGTATGAGCCCCCAATAAAATGATTTATTAAAAAAAAGAAAAGGTATTAGACAATGGATGTGGGAGTTGCCACACAGAGGCACCAGATGAAGCAAAAGCAGAATAAAATCGTTCACACATGGCCTTCTTTAGCAAAACGCTGTGCCTGAACCTAGTGCTGGCAGCATGTTTCTGGAGCAGTGTGCGGCAGAACAAGGTGCCACGCAGCTGAATGACTACTGTCGGACCTCAGGAAGGACTGGCTATGTCCGCGCTCCAGGCTGAGGACTGTGCTCATCGGAGTGCACGTGAAAAGAGCACCCAAACATACACGGGGTCCAAGGTCAAGGGGGGAAGCAGAAGCAGAGCTGAGTCTGGAGCACCAGCGTTCTAGAAATTACTTGGGAGTTCCTTGTGATCAAACAGCTGCAGATAGGGGAAAGATCTTATGAGAAAGGTTTTCATTTCTTCTTTTAGCTTTCTGAATAACTCAGAAAACAGATGGCTTTTAAAGCTTTCCCCCAACGTTTCAGAAATCCTTTGTTTTAGTCAAATACCACCTTATGGACTAAGGTTAATGAGGAAAAAATGTTATAAGCATTCTATACACTCCGAGACATGGAATTCTGTCAAAAACAGGATGTAGACTTGGTTTTTAATCAAAAGAGTTAGACTATAAACTGTGGGTCTATTTGGCCTCAATAATTCCCACAAAAGTCCACAAATATGTTTTTAAACACCAGACAAGCTCACCACCCCTACATCTTAGAAGCAAATTCCAGATGTACATATAGCCTTAAAAATCGACAAAGTCCCAAAGCTCTCGGGGAATTTCAAAAGCTTTTCATTTGGTTAGAAAGCAGAGATAAGGACAGGTGATTAGTCATCATCTGCTTAATCACCAGTGACGTGAATAAAGACCACAACTTTATTTCTGGCTTACTTCTATCTCTGTCTTCTTGGAAGCAGGAGGAGAGGACAATCACGCTGTAGAAATTCCTTCCTGTATAGTCAAAGTAGAAACCAAAGCATACCTTCCCTCCAGAGATGCACGGACACATTTACCTCCACACAGGGTCTGAAGCAAGGGGGGAGGGGGACACCACTGTCTACTTGGTGTGTGACCGGTATGTCTACCAGGCCTAGCATGACTCCTAAAATCCTATCATATTGTCAGAGAACTCCAAATCCCCAAAGCTCAGTTCTCTTTCTGCTTGAACTTTTTCTTGATCCTCTTTCCAAAACAAAATTCTGGCACTACCAAGGAATGCCTCTGTGTTCTACCAACCTGACCTGCTCTGCACTTGCCATCTCACTAACTCAAACCGCTGACATCTCTCCTTACAGGTTCCCACCCCCTTCCGCAGTGCATCTCTTCCTGCCCATTTGGCGTTTCTGGTCTCTCCTTCTAATATCCCACTGAAAACTGATGGAACAAATACGAAGAAGTCTTCCCAAGGAAAAGCAGTAAATTCTACTTTTTCTAAAAGAGCACCACTCCAACTGAACATGAAGAAGAAATATGTCCATACACAGTAATAAGTGAGCCCAAGCCCATGTATATTCAGCCCTTATGATATATTTAATTCTTACTACAACCCTGACTCATGTATACGCACGAACACAGAATTATAGATGAGCAAACTGAAGCACAGAGTGCTTAGAGAAATTATCAAATTCATGGCAGTTAGTAAGGGGTGGTGCTAGATTAAAGCTTAGGCTCTTCAGCACCATGATTTCTTTTCTTTCATTATTAGGTAAATATGATCTACAAAGGTATACCCTTGCGTGTGGTTAAAATGAGATCCTGCACTGCCTTTTCAAATTCTTTCCGCTCGCTGAAGCCAGACATCTCCAGTCCAGAAATGGATCTCTTCTTGGCATGTGTATCTAAAAAGAACACAGAGATAACGGGCTTTATTCTGCTCAGAATCCTGAAATGACCAAACTTGTTTTTGGATTCTCATTGTTCCTGTCTAGCTCTGTGCGTGTGTGTATACACTTGATACTTGTTTTATTCTGGTTCTCTTCTTTTCATCTTAAAAAAAAAGTGAATGGCTTGTCCCTATTACAAACGAGGACTATTGCTCCTTGGAGCGAGTCTCGTGCCTGAACCTTGGCTCAGGTTTTAATCCCATAGGGACCCCTCTCCCTTGACATCGATTGCTCAATGTCTCAGCACCAGTGGTAGACACACTTCCTTTACCTTGGGGGTCTCCTTGTTTCCGATTTGCCCGTCAACTCTTTAAACTGTTCTCGGTTTTCTCATTCTAGGACTCAGTTCTAGGTCTGCCTTCATCCTACTATCGCTCTGCCTAACTTTTCCAATAAAAACAATGTACAAATGTTTCCCAAGCCTAAAGCTCCCGTTTAAAGCTCATTCTTGATTTTCATTCCTGTTCACTTGTTGCACTGCAACCCTGTAGGACAGGTTACAACTCCAGTGGGTTACCTAAACTGCAATCTTTATTTATTTGTTTGTATATCTTTTTATTCTGAAATTATTTTATTGGGAGCTCTTACAGCTCTTATCGCAATCCATCCATCCATGCATTGTGTCAAGCGCATTTGTACATTTTTTGCCATCATCATTTTTGAAACATTTTCTTTCTACTTGAGCCTTTGGTATCAGATCCTCATTTTTTCCCTCCCTCCCTCATGAACCCTTGATGATTTATATAGATTTTTTCATGTCTTAGGCTGTAATCTTTATGGGAGCAGAGTATCCGGTCTTTTCTCTGTCAGAACCCTTGATGGATTCGAACTGCCAAAGCTTCAGCTAGCAGCTGAATGCTTAGTCATCGCATCACCTGAACGCCTTGCTGAGATGCTAAACTGGCTTTAAAAAGCAAAAGCAAACCATTTGACATGAAATCTATTCCAATTCATTGTAAGTGCGCATGCCCCAAAATGGCTGTGATGTTTCAGCAGTAGATGACCAGGCCTTTCTTCCTCGTTGCATCTGAGTGGATTCAAAGCAGTGACCTTTCTGTTAGTAGCCAAAGGCTTACGCATTTGAATCACTCAGGGACTTTAGGATATCTATTTTGAAGCCCCAAGGCCACCTCAAATACATCACATCCCAAGTAGTACCTCCTCCCTGCCCCGATTTTCATCCCCTAATATTACTGCCAGGGACCTAGTGGTACAATGGTTCAGCATTGGCTGCTAACAGAAACACTGGTGGTTTGAATGCACCCAGTGACTCCCCGAGAGAAGATGTGGCGATCTGCTGCTGTACGGAGTACAGGTGAGAAAACCCTGCTGGGGCGTGTCCACCTGTCTCATTGGTCCGTGAGGACTTGGACTTGACTACAAGGGCCCTAACAACAACATTACGACAACCAACAGCCGCAACCTCCTTCAATCTCCAGCTTTGTCATCAACAAATCCCCTGCCCCACCCCAATGGGTCCATGCAGAAATCTAGGAGTCATCTGTGATTCCTTGCTCGTTCCATCAAAATGTAGTCAGCCACTAAATCTTCCTGATCATCTCTGACTAAGACCAGGAAGTCATCCTCTTCTTGTCTTCTTCTCTGATCTCCAGTTTCCAAACACACACAGTTCTCCACATAGGAGCCAGAAGGATCTTCAAAAAACATGTCAGAAAAGTCACCTTTCTCTTCACAATGGCTCCCCATTTCACTCAGCGTAAACTCCAAATTCCAGGCAACTGTCTGGGGAGTCCGAATGTCCTCTCCATCTTCTTTCTCGGGGCCACTTCAACCCTCCTTGCTCCGTACCAGACTAAGCACTTGCACCTCAGGACCCTACGCTAGCTTTCTCTGAGCAGAAGACTTCCCCACCAGCAGCATGTTGCTGTTCCATCTTAGTCTCTCTGGGCACCCTTTAAAATAGCCACACTCCGCCCCTCACCCTCGGTCCATATCGCCTGCTGAATATAAGTTCTGTCAGAGCAAACATTTTTTATCTATTCCTTACAATATTATGTCCTCACTATTTTGAAACAGTGTGTGGAACACTGCAGGGACTTAGTACATGAATGTCTGAATGAATTGACTACTGAAGGAAGACATGAGTCAGTAATGAACAGCCTGTCTCCTTGCTCGGTCTCACTGCCACTCAGCCCACCAGCCATTCAGCATCTCATATGACTATCTAAAAGACATATCTGGAGATTTGGGTGATTATTTAAATACCTTCCTCAAATCCTCCCTGTACTTGTACATAGTCCTCGTGTATAAAGATGTTACAATCTAATCTTCACTAGCCTCACCAGTCTCATTTCTGGCTACTCCCCTGTAAGTACCATGTAGTCTAAATGTGCCAGAATTTCTCAGTTAGGTGAGCCACATACAGATAGTCCTGTAGACAGCGAAATTGGCACAACTCAACGTCTGTATCTCCATGTAAAAACAAACAGCCAGCACATTATTATAGTGAGGGAGTCAAACATAGCCAATCACGTTATGCTATGAGTTTGTTGGTTTGAGGTTGTAGCGTCGTGGTTTTAGAAACTGTGGTCTCTATGTGTCTGGAGGAAAATAGAACGAACAGGCCCTAATGATCAGATAAGACAGTGAGCTACAGAACGAAATGTCTCTCTGAACCACTTTCTCCTCTAACTGGGTATCAGAAGAGCTGCTTGGTGCCTGGCTACCACCGCACGTTCTCATCAGGGGCACAATAAATGGATCTTTACAAAAGGGAGGACTATGTGGAACAGAGCTTCAAAGTGTTAAAGAATCTACACGTACTAAACCTGGTTAGGCTAAAGGAGTTTGTGAGCCTATTGCCCAAGTTACTCTTCAAAGCTTAAAATGATACTCTCCTCTGAAGTAACCTTTAATCTAAGAAACAGCCTAATTCAAAAAGTAAATATTGTCACTTTGAGCATTGTGCTTTATTTTTTAATTTATTCATATAAAACAAAGTGGACAATAGCTATTTTAAAAGCAAACTTGAGAACATTGGTGAGCAGGGAATTAAAGTCAATAGGAATGGAATAAGTACAACAGACATGACAAGAATGTTGACTCAATAAGAATGTAACCAATATCATACCAATGTCAGTGACTATTATGTCCAGAAACTGTTGAGTGAGAGTAGATTATATATACATATATATATTTAATAAAGCATGCCAAATCCAATGGACATATTTAAAGAGAGACCTTGTTTCAGTTTATTTAGTCTGGGTTTCTCAAAATATTTTTTGACTATGGGCCCTTTTTCAAAAAAACAAAAAGATTATGCACAGTTTCCAATAGAACATAGTCTGAAAATAATGACTGAATGGACCGCTTCATTATGAATATGACCTTAATTTGAAATGGGCTTTTGCAGATGTAATTCATTAACATGAAGTTATACCCAGAGTCAGGTGGCTCTTAATCCAATATGACTGGCTTCCTTATAAAAAGAGAAGAAAAGAGACTGAGACAAGCAGATGGAGACGGAAGGTTGGCATGTGAAGACGGAGGCAGAGATTGAAGCTATAATCACAAACCAAGGAGTTCTTGCGGCTCCCAGGTTTGGAAGAGTCAAGAGGAACATGGTTCTACTGACATCCTGAATTTGAACTGCTGGCTTCAAGGACTGTGAAACAATAATATGTTGTGTGTTAACTCATTCAATTTGTAGAAAGAAGCACTGGTGACGTAGTGCATTGGGAGCTAACCACAAGTGGTTTGAAACCACTTTGGGAGAAAGATGAGGCTTTTTGCTCCTGTAAAGAGTTATCATCTTGGAAACCCACGGGGGCAGTTCTACCCGACCCTATGTGGTGGCTCCATTCTGGAATCGACTCAATGACAATGAGCTTGGTTTGCTTAGTGAACGGTAAGGTTTCTAGAAGCCCTGGGAAATGGATTCTGTTTCCTTACAGTCCCTTGGAAACCTAATGTTCTCTCATTCTTCTGACGGCCCTGTTATCTAGGAGGCTCACCCCTTTTGATGTCTGAAGCGTCTGGGTTGGTTTTACTATTAGGAGCCATCAAGTCTGTTCCAACTCTGTGCACAGTAGAAGGAAACACTGCCTAGTCCTGCACCATCCTCACAATTGTTCCTAAGCTTGAGCCCATTGTTGCAACCACTGTGTCAAGGCCGAGAGCCTTCCACTCTTTCACTGCCCTTCTGCTTGGCCAAACATGGTGTCCTTCTCCAGGGACAAGTCTCTCCTGATCACATGTCCAAAGTACCTGAAGAGAAATCTCTCCATCTCCATCCTTGCCTCTAAGGAGCACTCTGTATGCACTTGTCCAAGACAGGGTGGGCTGTCCCCTTAGCAGTCCATGGTACTTTGAATACTCTCTTCCAGCACCACAATCCAAATGCATCAATTCCACAGTATCCCTTATTAAATGTCCAACTTTCACATGCAAGTGAGGTGATTGACAATACCATGGGTGGAGTCAGGCATACTAGTCCTTGCAGTACCATCCTTGCTTTTTAATACTCTAAAGAGGTCTTGCACAGCAGATTTACCTAATGCACCACATTGTTTGATGTCTTGACTGCTGCTTCCATGAGCATTGATTGTGGATCCAAGCAAGACAAAACCCTGACAACTTCAACCTTTTCTGCATTTATCATAATGTTACCTATTGGTCCTGTGGTGAGGATTTGAGTTTTCTTTACGTTGAGCTCTAGTTTATACTGAGGGCTACAATTCTTGATCTTCATCAGCAAGTGCTTCAAGACCGCCTCACTTTCAACAAACAAGGTTGTGGCATTGGTATGTCGCAAGTTGTTAATAAGCCTTTCTTCAATCCCGATGCCGCATTCTTCTTCACGCTGTACAGCTTCTCTGATGACTTGCTCAGGATGCAGATTGAATAAGCGTGGATGCAACCTCATGGCACACTTTTTCTTTATGGCTTGGTGGAAGGTCGCTGCTATGAAGATTCCTCGTGGGGGAGATTATTCGCGATCTCTTTTGGTCCCCTTGAATCCTGTTCTCTACTGCAACACCGCAGTCACCTCATTTATTACTCCTACTTGCGTTTTGAGGGTCCACTGTACTATCCCAACCCACTGCCACAGAGTCAGTTCCAACATGTAACTACCCTGCATAGTGTTTCCAGGGCTACACATCTTTACAGGTGCAGGAAGCCTCATCCTTCTCTCTCAGGGTCTCGGCTGCTGGATTTGAACCACAGACCTAGCAGTCAGCAATCCAATGCTTACCTGGCAGGGCTACCAAGACTTCTTCCACTGGACCCCATGGAAGGGGCTCATTAAGGTTCCACGTATTCTCCATAATTTATTTCACTGCATGACACATTGCAACTACTTGAAAATGTGTGAAGAAGGATTCATTTATTGAAGGGACATGACAGGGAGATGTAGCAATAATTCTCATGGTATGAAAATTAAAAGTGTTCTATGAACTATCTAAAAGAAGCCGGCATTTAGAGATCAAAGTTTATTAGCAGTTCCAGATGGAAGGAAGAAAGGGAAGTCAATGCTTAGGACCCTGGGCTTCTGTTACGGATGCTCATTGGACAATATGATGAACATAACGCAATGACCTTGAGCTGGACGTGCCAAGCTTTTCTGAATGGCAAATTTTTTTTACCTACATATTTATAACAAATAATTTTAAATTAATTACTCTTTAAAGATGTAGAGATGGATGAAGACGTTGGGGAATGTACATAGAGATATTTATTTTGATTCAATTATAGGAAAAGTGCCTACCCCCTTTTTATAAGAACATATAAAAAAAGAAATGACACAGCCCCATTGCAGGTGATCTGGCCAGGGGCTACGCACGCTGACTAAGATGTACCCAACAGTCCGTAAGGGACTTAAGGAGAAGTCAATATTGCTAGAGTCCTTAATTTCCATTGTTGCCACTGCTTGCTTCTAGAAACAGAAAATAAACAGCCCATTTCCAGCCCACATAAAACCCAGATGCCTCCCAAACAGCAAGTTTGCCCTGGAAAATTGTCACACCCATGCCAACCGCCTGTGTTGTTACTTTCCACAGATCTAGCCACAGACGGAGCAACATTGTAAATCTTTATTAGAGAACAACATTGGCTGAGTAAGAAAGCAAGCACAAATATGCAACCCTTTCCCATTTGATTATGAGAAATGTAAGTATTTATATCAGAGTTCGTGTAAATGAAAAGCTCAGAGTTCATAGAAGATGGAAAGTTATTCAATCTCATATTCACCAGAATCTATTATAATGCATGCAACATAGCAAGGACTAAAAATGTGTGTGATGAATAGGTTTCTGAAGAAGGTGTCAGATTAAAATTTTCAAGAAGTATATCAGGAATATACACAGATTGTCTTGCAAAGTGATCTGAGAGCGAGAATTACCCCCTGGCTTTCAGACGACAGTGAAAGATCAGCTGAAATAGCTTTGAACTTCCCTAGTCTATTATTGGACCAGTGGGTCCAAGGAAGGGGAAAACTACATGGAGTTGGATGATTACTGCTAAGTAGTGTCTTGTTATTCAACTGACTAATAAGCCTTCTCATACTCCGAGTGTGAAAGTCAGGTATTTCCATGCAAAATCTTTGTCTCTGCCCCCTGCTTCTCCTAGCAATACTCATTCTCTAGTGCAGCGGGGTTCTCAACCTTTGGGTCATGACCCTTTTGGGGGGCTGAACGACCCTTTCACAGGGGCTGCCCAATTAATAAACATAGCAAAATTCCCCCCAGAAGAACTTACTTCAAAGGACAGCATTGAATCTGCAGCTCCAGGAGAGGGACATATCTGATCAGAGCACACGGGAGCAGATGAAGGGGGAGGAGAGAGTGGAGCACATCCTGGCCCAGCAGGCCTTGAGGACCATGTCACCATTAGAGAAGTCAGTCCACAGAGAGGACCACATGGCCGGCCCCACTAGGAGACATAATGCCCCTCACTGACCCATAGCCCTACAGGGGACAACACTGGAGACACAGTGTAGGAATTGCACCCCATCTGATCCCGCCACATCGAGGCAAAACACTAAGGGGGTGCAAGGGAACAGAGTGGTGAGGTCCCCAGGGAATTCCGAAGGTGGACTTTGGGGCCAGGGCTTCATGCCCCAACAGACTGGACTGGAAAACACTCCTAAAGACCAACAAGCAGTCCTTGAACTAACTACAAGCTTTTATTTCTTGTGTTGTCTTGTTTTTTTTTAATTGGCTTGTTGTTGTTTTGTTTCATATTGTTGCTTGGTTTTGCTCTGTATTGTTTTTGTGCCTCTTATTATCTCTGCAGGTCTGTCTAAATAAGATAGGCTGGATGAACCATCTGGAGGAGAAAACAACGGGACCTGCAGTTAAGGGGGACATGGGAGAGGGGGAGGTGGGGGAAAAGATAGTGGTGTTAACAAACCCAAGGAAAAGGGAAGAGCAAGTTCTGTGGTGAGAAGGGTCTGGGAAGCCTGGTAGGGCGTGATCAAGGGTAATGTAACCAAAAGGAATTACTGAAACCCAAATGAAGGCTGAGCATGATAGTGGGACAAGAATAAAGTCAAAGGAAATAGAGGAAAGAGCTAGGAGGCAAAGGGAATTTATAGGGGTCTAAATAAAGCCATGTACACATGTAAATATATTTATATATGAAGATGGGAAAATACATCTATTGCATATATTTATAGGTTTAGTATTAAGGTAGCAGAAGGACATTGGGCCTCCACTCAAGTACTCCCTCAATACAAGAATACATTCTTCTATTAAATTGGTATTCTATGATGCTCACCTTCCCGACACAACTGCTGAAGACAAAGTGGGTGAATAAGCAAATGTGGTGAAGAAAGTTGATAGTCCCCAGCTATCAAAAGATATAACATCTGGGGTCTTAAAGGCTTGAAGGTAAACAAGCAGCCATCTAGCTCAGAAACAACAAAGCCCACATGGAAGAAGCACACCAGCCTGTGCGATCACAAGTTGTCAAAGGGATAAGCTATCAGGCATCCTCAGAACAAAAAATCTTATCATAGTGAATGAGGTGGGGAGTGAGGAGTGGAGAGCCAAAGCCCATTTGTAGGCCACTGGACATTCCCTTACAGAAGGGTCTCGGGGAGGAGATGAGGCAGTCAGGGTGCAATGTAGCAATTATGAAACATACAACTTTCCTCTAATTCCTAAATGCTCCCCCACCTCCCCACTATCATGATCCCAATTCTACCTTACAAATCTGGCTAGACCAGAGGATGTGCACTGGTACAGATAGGAACTGGAAATCCAGGGACTCCAGGGCGGATGATCCCTTCAGGACCAGTGGTGTGAGTGACGAAACTGGGAGGGGAGAGGAAAGGTGAGTTGGAAAGGGGGAACCGATTACAAGGACATACATGTGACCTCCTCCCTGGGGGATGGACAACAGAAAAGTGGGGAAAGGGAGATGTCAGACCGGGCAAGATATGATTAAATAATAATTTATAAATTATTAAGAGTTCATGAAGGAGGGGGGAGTAGGAAGGGAGGGGTAAAAATGAGGAGCTGATGCCAGGGGTTTGGGTCGAGAGCGGATATTTTGAGAATGATGAAGGCAATGAATGTACAAATGTGCTTTACACAATTGATACATGTATGGATTGTGATAAGAGTTGTATGAGCTCCTAATAAAACGATTTTTTAAAGTACCAAAATTACAGTTATGAAGTATGAATGAAAATACTTTTATGGTTGGGGATTCACCACAACATGAAGGTCGCGACATTAGGAAAGTGGAGGACCACTGCTCTAGAAAAGTCAGCCACTTCTAAGTCTGCCAAGACAGTATAATAATTCTGTTGTCCAAGCAACTAAAGGATGAGTGTGGGGCATTGATTTCTCACTAATCACATTATTTAAATAAAAATAATTTAATGATGTAGGCTAATCCTAATTTAATTTTCCTATACTACCCAGAAAATAATTATGTCACATAAGAGCAACCAGGTCCATTTTCTGCCTTTCTCTGTTGGGTGCCTTCTGATGTCAATTTTGTTTAGTTAATGAGAAGCAACAATAGGGATGGGAGAGGAAAGAAATCCTGAGCCTTCTCTGCTAGCTCACTATTTGATCGCTACAAATTATAGCTGCTTCTATGGCGCTGGCTCCACCGTCTCTTCTACTTTGCCCCTTCTCGTCTATAGGTGGTAGTGGCATCCTGCTATTGGTTCTATTGACTACCTTATCATTCCTCTTTGATGCCCATAAGCCTTTTCCTATCAAAACAATACTCTCTTGAATAATTTTTTTAGTTAGCCCTTTTTCAATGTGTCATCCAACTTAAATACAAAGTGAAAGAATTTTATTTTAATTTTATGCAAAGCATAGTGAGAAGTCACTGAAATTATTTAAACATTGAGACATGAATGTGGGAGAGAGGAAATAAGATTTTGGTTTCAAAAATATAACTCATTACGGTTTGGAGAGTTGATTAGAAAAAGACAATAGTTGATGTTGGTAGATTAATTAGAAATTAGTACAGTGGTTCAGAGCAAATGATGGTGGTTTGTACTAAGCTGTTGATAAAAATGAAGATGGAGAGGGGCCTCCTGGAGGTGTAAGATCAGCAGGGCAGGTAACAGATTCCCTGAATGGAGAGAAAGCTCAAAAAGTGAACAATCAAAAGTACTGCCTTGTTTTCTGGCTTGCCTTGTGGATGGATGAGCACATTGGAAAATGCAGGATTAGGAGATCAGAGTTGTAGGATAATGATCATGATTTTTCCTTTAGACATATTGATTTTGACTGTTTTAAGTTATCCAAGCAGCACGTAAATGAGGGCACAATGGTTAAATGCTCAGCTGCTGACTGGAGGGTCCAACCTGGACCCCAGCTAGATACTCAATAGAAGAAGAGATCTGGTAATCTACTTCTGTGCGGTCCTTTGTACCCTACAGGATTATATGAGTGGGAATGGATCAAATGACACACGACAATAGAACAGAGTAGAAGTCTAGAGAGCAGATATGCCTTTGAGAGTTGTCTGTATATGGGTGTTAGTCAACTCTCTGAATCATGATCTCTGGGAATAAAAAATACTTAAATATCCCAGAAAGAAATCTTAGAAAACTTCTTAAAGACCCTGAAAATGAGGTAATTAACAATACATTAATTACTTTAACTGTTATTTTTTTATTTCCCAGATGTGATGCAAGCATTTAATACAAACATTAAATATGTACAAACATAGAAGTTGTCTTTGTCTAATAAGTTCAAAAATCAAAGTACTAAGATTTTTTCATTATCTATTTTAAAGCAAAATATTTCAATATCTTATAAAAGAAAAAAGTCAGCTAAATGAACAAAGTGACATATTTATATTCTTAATTTTTTTTCACCCTGAAGTACCAGGTTTTGAAACTAAGACTAGACTTTGCCCAAATTAAGTCGTCATGGTAACTAACTGCACAGGATTGCTATCATTATTTGTGCTATTCAGTGATTTAGCAGTTTGAGCCACGTTTCTATTTCTATCTATTGCTATCCATTATTTCTTCCTTATCCCATCAGAAAAACAACTCCTTGACACAGAATTTTCTATTCAGCAATTTCCAGAGAAACTTTCCAAGATTCATATTCCTATATCCTCTAAGAACATTTACTAGATATACTGTAGGATTTTATCTTTACCCATTTTGCAATTAAAGGGCTGTAACTAAATATTTAGAACCAAAATACATACTTTTGCACATGTAGTGAAAAAAACCTGTCCTTTAAAAAGTGGAGCATAGGGGAACAGCTATTATATACAAACATTCCTGGGGTGCGGTCCAGGCACTAAAGCAGGGGCCAAACCAAATCCAGGGATACATATGGCAGCCAATTAAATAGGAGGGAAAAGAAAGAAAAAGAAAAGACAAGAGTAGTGGAGGAGCAGAGCACTAACCCACCCAAGGGGGGGGGGGCGGGTATTGTTTATATCTCTACAGGAGAGGAAAAGACCAGGCCTCAATCCAGTGCACCAAGACATGAATACAACATACCGGCATGCAGAAGGGAACCCACAGAGATGTCTGCAGGGCCAACCTCAATCCCAACTATGTGGACCCCCACCCCCCAGGAGAATGCTCGTCAGAGGACAGCACTGAAGCTACAGCTTGGGGAGAGGGCACATCTGATTAGAGCACACAGGAGAAAGGAAGAGGGAGGGAGATCGAATGGAACACATCCTGGCCCACCAAGCCCCGAGGATGATATTCCTGCTCAGGGCAGACAGTGCACAGAGAGGACCATAGGGCTGGCCCCACCATGAGATACAACATCCCCCACTGAGCCATACTGCTAAAGGGAACAACACTGGAGACACAGTGCAGGAATTGTGCCATATCTGACCCATCACACTGTGGCGAAACACTATGGGCGTGCCAGAGAGCAGCAAGGGGAGCAAAGCAATGAAGTCCCTGGGAATACCAAAAATAGACTTTGAAGACAGAGGGTGGCACCCCATCAGGCTCGACTGGAAAGCACTCCTAAAGGTCAAAAAACAGACCCAGAACTATGTAAAGGCTCTGACTGTTTCATCATTGGCTTTCTTTTTGTTGTTGTTGGCTTTGTCTTTTTTGTTGTTTTGTTTGGCTTTGCCTTGTTTTGTGCTTACTAATGTCTCTGCATGTCTCTCTAAATAAACAATTCAGAGAAGAAAACAATGGGACCAATGGTTCTGGGGGGACACTGAAGAAGAGGAGGTGGGAGAAAGGAAGGGGGATTGTCAACCAACTCAGGGACAGGGAAAAACAAGTGAACTAAAATGGATGGAGAGAAGGGCATAGGATGCCAAATGGAGCTTAATCAAGGGCAATATAACAACAAGGAATTACTGAAACCCGAATGAAGGCCTAACATGATAGTGGACAAGAGTACAAAAAAAAGGAAATAGAGGAAAGAACTAGGAGGCAAAGGACATTTATAGAGGTCCAAATACAGACATGCACATATGCAAATATATTTATACATAATGATAGGGGAATAGATCTATGGTCTTACATTTATATATTAAGTATTAAGGTAACAGATGGACATTGGGCCTTGACTCAAGTACTCCTTCAACGCAAGAACACAAAATGTGGCATTCTGTGTTGCTTACCTTCCCGACACAATTACTGAAGACAAAATGGATACATAAGCAACTGTGGTGAAGAAAGCTGATGGTGCCCAACTATCAAATGATATAGCATATGGGGTCTTAAAGGCTTAAGATAAATAAGCGGCCATCTAGCTAAGAAGCAACAAATCCCACATGGAAGAAGCACACCTGACGGTGGGATCAGGAGGTATTGATGGGATCAGGTATCAGCCATCAAAGACCCAGAACAAAAACTATACCAATGTGAAGGTGGGGGCAGGGTGCAGAGTGGAGTGGAGACCCAAAGCCCATCTGTATACAATTGGACATCCCCTTCTAGAAGAGTCACAAGGAAGAGAGCCATTCGGGGCAAAGTATAGCACTGATGAAACACACAACTTTCATCTTGTGCTTTAATGCTTCCTCCTCTCCACCATCATAACCTCAATTCTACCTTACAAATCGGATTCGATCAGAACATGTACACTGGTACAGATAAGAGCCTGCAACACAAACACAGGGACTCCAGGACAGATAAACCCCTCAGGACCAATAATGAGAACAGAGATACCAGGAGAGGAAGGGGAAGGTGGCAGAGAAAGGGGGAATCAATCACAAGGATCAACATATAACCCTCGCCCAGGGGGATGAACAAAGGAAAGTGGGTGAAGAGAGACAGCAGGCAATGTAAGATATGAAAATAATAATTTATAACTTATCAAGTGTTCATGAGGGAGGGCGAGGGGGATGGAAGGAGGGAAAAATGAGGAGCTGATATCAAGGGCTCCAGTAGAAAGAAAATGCTTTGAAAATGATGGTGGCAATGATGATGCTTTACACAATGGATGCATGTATGGATTGTGATAAGAGTCCCCCAAAAAAGTATTTAATGAGAAAAAAGAAAAAAGCTGTCTTATCACACACCAAGAAACATTGTTTTGGTTTGGTTAAATATGTACATGCATAAGTGTGTATATAAACATATACATATATGTACATCTCATAAAGCAATGTTTACCCTTGCTGTTTGCAATGCACTTTGGAAATTTCTATTCTATTCCATTCTACTTCATTTTTCAAATTCTTATATACTTAGATTTCTATGATCCATTTTTGTCTCTGCTATTGCTTTTATTTATTTGTTTTTAACAATTTTTGGCACTTCATCCGTATGCCATATAATTATAATTAAATAATTTAATCATATCAAGAGTTGTACAATCATCACCACAATCAATTCTAGAACCTTTCCTTCTTCCTTGCACTCATTGTTACTCATGAAATTATTATTTTTAATTGTGGCAAAAATAGACTCTGTTGCTTTTAGTTTCCATCAAGCTGGCCCTCAAAACCGGGCAAGGCCAAGCACAGCAGAATGAAACACAGGTGTGCAATACCCGTGGTGGGCTGCAAGTCCTGTGCTGTGACCAAGAAGGTTTTCATCAGTGGGTTTCCAGAAGTAGACCACTCTGCCTTTGTTAAGTTTTTCTTAGTCTGAAGCTCTGCTAAAATCTCTTCAACAAGTCTCCACTGACCGACAGACAGGTGATGGCTATGCATGTGGTACATTGACTAGGAATCAAAACTACGTTTTCACAGGGAAAATAAGAATTCTACCACTGATTTTTACCAATGCCTTTTCATAACCCACTATTGAGTCGTAACTCCCAGACAGAAATATTCACTGAATTGCAGTTCTCCCATCAAATTCAGAGATCTCTTTACCACTACTGCCTCCCTGGACTCTCTGCATGACCTGGATATCAACAGTGGGATTTGCTTGCTTTTGATCAAGAAAAACGAAGCAAACAAGGGAAGAAGAATGGCTGGTGAAGAAAGCCGTTGTTCATATTTGCAGTCATGCGAGTGTGTACGAATGTGAGTGTTTGTGCTTGTACTTTTGTCTGTTCTAAGGAGGTTGATGATTTTGTTTGTTCTATGACACGGGCATGTTTAAGAGAAATTCACCCAGGTTTAATGCCAAAAGAAGTGTGGTAATTTGGTTTTCTATCAACTTGTTGGTAGCTGTGTGGAGACAAGGGTGCAGTCTAATCTTTAGTCAGATGGTAGACCGGTGTGTCTTCTTGAAGATATGGAATTTTTATAAGAGAGGTAGTAGGAACTTTGCTCTCTCTTGTCCTTCACCTTCCTCCTTGCTTGGATTCTGTGTCTAACTCCGTTTTCAGGCCTTTATGGGCCACTGATGCTGGGCATTGTCAGTACCCTGACATCTTCCCACCAACCTTGGATCCAGTACACTGCACCCACTGCTCTGCCATCTCCCTACTTCCCACTACTACTTCATCAGTCTGCAGCTACTCGACTTTGAAGAGGTCTCTGGGTAGCAATGGACCCTTGGGGGACTGGCCTGGGATGTCTTCTTGACATAAACTTATTTCTTGAGATAAAGTATACTTTCTAATATATAGATGAGAGTCACTGGTTTTGTTTCTCTACATAACATGGCCTAACACAAGGAGTTATATTTCTCTTGAGTGATGGGTATATTTTTAGGAATAAACAAAATTTTTGTAATATTTTAGTATAATTTTCTTGTTTTTATATATTTTATTAAATATATTTAATATAATAAATAATTGATGTTTTTAAATTATTAATAAATCAACATTTAAAATATGAGATCTGATATTTGATAAATAAACATTTAATATAATAATAAAATATTATAATTATTATACTTTAGCATATTTTTAGGAACAATGTAAATTTTTGAGGATAAGGTGATATCCTTTTCCTTGTTAGCTGCCAGAAACATCTGAGCATGCCCTTATTCCCAGGTCCATGTTCATTCTCATCTTCGTTTTCCTTTCATTTGTATGAATGCGTTATTTCTCAAGTTTTAGTTTTAGTTTTTGAAACATTGCAGAATATAAAGAAACAAACATTTATGTATACTTTTTTTTAAGAAGTGGGAATCACCAGAATCAGTTAGTTAGGAGTATGAGCTTTGGTTCCCTGAGTTTACTTTTGAACTCATTTATTCACTAGTTCACTCACTAGTGGTCAGAAAATGGGCTTAATATAGGCACTGAGCTGCTCCCTACAAAGTCAACAGTTTAAATTCACTGCTCTCTCTAAGGAGGAATTTGAGGCTGTCTGCTCCTGTGAAGATTTGTAGTCTTGGAAACTGCATATAGATTTACTATGAGTCAGAATTGACTCAATGGAAGTGGATTCATGGATTTAACCTCTTTAGACGTAGGCTTCAACTTCCGGTAAGATGGCAACGGAGTGACACATACCAGAAGAACTCCGTAGAATCCAGCCCAGGACAGTTGCTTAGAGGGAACTTTAACACAGCTGGAAGTCAAGAGGAGCATGATAAAATAGGCACAGACCCATGAGGTTTTGAGAGGTTGGGGGATTTTGGCTACCTCAGTGGAAGCCGGCTGGGGCTTGACCTTGGCCCCTCCACTGTCTCTGCCTGAGCCAGGACCATTTGGAGAGGACCACCTTTTTGTTCTCCTCTTCTGTGGTCTTATCCAACGTGTATAACAGGTTGATCTTGTATCCTGCCACACTGCCAGAGTCCTCTATTGTTTCCAGTACTCCCCTTGTGGTACCCTTCACAATAGTCAAAAACAAATTGAAACATCTAGGGATATACCTGACTTAAAGAACAAAAGATCTATATGGGGAAAACTACAGAACACTATTACAAGAAACCAAGAGTGACTTCAACAAATGAAAGAATATCCAATGCTCATGGATTAGAAGACTCAATATAGTCAAGATGTCAGTTCTGCCAAAAGCACTATGTAAGTTTAATGCAATCCCGATACAATTACCCTCATTTTTCTTCAAAGAAATGGAAAAACTGATTACCAACTTCATATGGAGAGGGAAGAATCCCAGAATTAGCAGAGAACTCCTCAAGAAGAAGGACACCGTGGGAGGGCTTGCTTTACCTGACTTTGGCACATATTACGCAGCCACAGTTGTCAAAACCGCATGGTATTGGTACAATGACAGATACTCAGACCAATGGAAAAGAACTGAAAACCCAGAAATAAAATCACCAGCATACAGACAACTGATAAGGCCCCAAAAATATCAAATGGGAATAAGATGCCCTCTTTAACAAGTGGTCCTGGAAAAAAAATGGATATTAACATGCAGAAAAATAAATCAAGACCCTTATCTCACTCCATGCACAAGAATAAACTCAAGGTGGATCACAGACCTGGAAGTTAAACCCCAAACTATTAGGGCCATCAATGAGGCAACTGGGACCAACTTGAGAACTTTGGCACAGGGAATACACAGGCTATCAGAAATAGGGAAGGACACAAATGCAGAGGAGGCACAAATTGACAAATTGGATATAATGAACATAAAACACCTGTGTACATCGAAAGAATTCATAAAGAGAGTAATAAGAGAGTCCATGGACTGGGAAAACATCTTTAGCAATGACACATCAGACAAAGGCCTTGTTACTAAAATCTACAATACTCTGCTAGCTTCCAAAAGGAGAGAAACTAATTGCTCGCCGAGAAGGTGAGCAAAGGTCTTGAACAGAAGTTTCACAAGGGCAGAAATCCGAATGGCCAACAAACATATGAGAAAATGTTCCCAATCATTAGCCATAAGAGAAATGCAAATGGGAACAACAATGAGGTACCACCTGACACCCTCAAAGTAGCCCAATTCAAAAAATCAGAAAGCAACAAGTGTTAAAGGGGCTGTGGGGAGACAGGAACTCTCATCCACTGTTGGTGGACCTGTAACTATGTACAGCCACTATGGAAATTGATCTGGCAATATCAAAAACAGATGGAAATCGAGTTACTATACAACCCAGAAATTCCCCTACTGAGCATATACCCAGAAAAGGCAAAACAAAAACCAAGGCCCGACATCTGTGCTCCAGTGTTCATTGCGGCACAGTTCATAATTTCAAGGAGTTGGAAACAACCCATATTTCCATCAACTGACAATTGGATTACAAAACTGTGGTATACACATACAATGGAGTACTATGCATCACTAAAAAGCAGTGATGAATGTATGAAGCACATCGTGGCATGGGAAGAACTGGAGGAAATCATGCTAAGCAAAGTAAGCCAACAACAACAAAAAGGACAAGTACAACATGAGTCCACTGAGGTAAGCTTTTAAAAAAAATACTAAAGGGGCATAGGGAAAAGCTGCTGGATACAAACGTTCCTGGGTGAGGTCCAGGTAGGATGGCAGGGACCAGGCCAAATACAGGGGTATATATGGTAGACAACTAAAAAGAAGGTGGGGAAAGGAAAAATAATAATAATAAAAAAGAAATGGGTAGTGAGAGCATAGGGCACTAACCCACCCAACGGGAGGGTATCGCTTATATCTCCACAGGGAAAGAGGGACCAGACCCAGTGCTCCAAGATGTGAATGCAACATGCCAGAGTGGAGTAGGGAACCAGTGGAGAGGTCTGAGGGGCCAGCCCCAATCCCAACTACTATGTGGACGCCTGCCCCTCCCCCTAGAAGAATTTGTTTCAAAGGACGGCATTGAATCTGCAGCTCTAGGAGAGGGACATGTCTGATCGGAGCACGCAGAACCACATGAAGGGGGAGTAGGCGAGAGTGGAGCACATCCTGGCCCACCAGGCCTTAAGGACGATGATCCCAATTAGAGCAGCCAGTCCACAGAGAGAACCACATGGCCAGCCCCAATATGAGACATGATACCCCTCACTGACCTATGGCCCGGCGGGAGACAGCACCTGAGACACAGTGTGGGAATTGTGCCCGATCTGATCCTGTCACTCCAAGGCAAAGCACTGGGGGAGTGCAGCGGAACAGCAAGGGAATGGAGCGGCAAGGTCCCCAGGGAATGCTGAAAGTGGACTTTGGGGCCAGGGCGTGGTGCCCCAACAGACTGGACTGGAAAACACTACTAAAGTCCAACAAACAATCCTTGAACTAACTGCAAGCTTTTCTTTCTTATTGTGTTTTGCTTTGTTCTTTGTCAGTGGTTTGTTGTTATTTTGTTGTATATTGTTGCTTGGTTTTGCTCTTTCTTGTTTTTGTGCCTGTTACTATCTCCGCAGGTCTGTCTAAATAAGATAGCTGGATGAACAATGTGGAGGAGAAAACAACGGGACCGACAGTTCCAGGGGGACATGGGAGAGGGGGAGGTGGGGGGAAAGGAAGTGGTGTTAACAAACCCAGGGACAAGGGAACAAGTGATCCAAATTGGTTGTGAGGAGGGTGTGGGAGGCCTGGTAGGGCATGATCAAGGGTAATGTAACCAAGAGGAATTGCTGAAACCCAGGTGAGGACTGAGCATGATTCTGGGACAGGAGGAAAGTAAAAGTAAATAGAGGAAAGCATTGGGAGGCAAAGGGCAGTTATAGAGGTCTAGATAAAGACATGTACATATGCAAATATATTTATATATGAGGATGGGGAAATAGATCTATGTGCCTATATTTATAGTTTCAATATTAAGATAGCAGAAGGACATTGGCCCTCCACTCAATTATTCCCTCAATGCAAGAATACTTTCTTCTATTTAATTGGCATTCTATGATGCTCACCTTCCTGACACAATCACTGAAGACAAAGCAGGTGAATAAGGAAATGTGGTGAAGAAAGCTGATGGTGCCCAGCTATCAAAAGATATAGCATCTGGGGTCTTAAAAGCTTGACAGTAAACAAGCGGCCATCTAGCTCAGAGGGAGGGGAAAAAAATGAGGACCCGATGCCAGCAGCTTAATTGGAGAGCAATGTTTCGAGAATGATGAGGACAATGAATGCACAGATGTGCTTTACACAATTGATGCATGTATGGATTGTGATAGCATTGTATGAGCCCCTTATAAAATGATTTTAAAAAGATGTTGGCTTCTTCTTTAAGTACATAAAGTAAAGAAGAGCATAGGTATTTGCTGAGACAATGCACATGAATTACTTAGAAGAGGGTGCAACCTGCAACACGATCCCTATTAATGCTTGCTGATTCGTTATAAGGAGCCTCTCTGGCACAGTAGTCAAGTATTGCCTTGTCAACTAAAAGGTCTGTCTTTTGAACCTACCAGCCTTTTCATGGGAGAAAGATGTGACATTCAGCTTCTATAAAGATTACAGTCTTGTAAACCAAATAAAGACATTCTGCTCTGTCCTATAGCATTGCTATGAGTTGAAATCAACTCCATGGCAATAGATTTCTATTGCTTTATAGGAATTCCCTCGGTGGTACCAACAGTTATTGCACTTTGCTGCTGACCAGAGGTTAGAGGTTCAAGTTCATCTAGAGCCACCTTGGAAAAATGACTTGATAGTCTCCTGGTAAAATAGACAATGAAAACCTTGTGGAGCACAGTTAAGGAGAGAGAAAAACAAAACAAAGAATGTGATTATTTTTCTGAGTGAAAGGGGCATAAAAAAATTCATCTGAGGGAGGCACTTGCCAATGAGAATGAAGCAGTTCAGAGGCAGGCAGGGCTGCTAGTGACACTGTTATAGAGGTTCTGCTGAAAACCCCCTGTGTAGCCAAGACTTGAGAGCCACTGTTTCAGATCATGTGAACTAAGCAGGGAATTTCATGAGAAGAGGCATTTTCCCATGATATTTATAACTGTTTCTGATCAGGTTAAAAATGCCTTGGGAATAATTTCTTAAAGGCGGTGGCTGGCTTAGGATCAGGAAAGTGTTTCCTACCACCTTGTCCTATTTCTTTAGCTACTCGTCATTAAGAAGGACATTGGGGTGGGGGGGTTCATTTGTAAAAGCCTCCAGATAATGTCTGTTAAAGGAAATTACTTTAGGAAAGAACTGATGATTCTATACCAGACACCTTGCAACTTTTACAGAACTAGGGAGGGGTGTGTGTGTGTGTGTGTGTGTGTGTGTGTGTGTGAACATTGTATATAAAAGTATAAGTAATGGATCTTGGAAATTCAGTCAAGTTTTATTACAGGAAACTGCTAAAATCACTCTTCTTAACTCAAGCAAACAAGTTTTATGAATTGAATTGTTTCCCCAAAACATATATGTCAACTTTGTTAGATATTATTTGCAGTCTCATATAACTATTCTCCATTTTTTTCAGCTGATATAATTATCCTATGTGCTATAAAGCCTACCCTCTGTGATGTTAATGAGGGAGGATCAGTGATAATTTGGCTAATGAGGCCAGATACAGCCTACAGAATTAAGCTATATCTTGAGTGACCAGGGCAAAAGGACCTGAGTATCATTGAAAAAGAACTGCCAGGAGTTAAGCACATCCTACGGACTCATGATTCCAGTGTAGGGAACCCTTATAGACCAAGGGGAGGATTGACGCCAAGACACATAGTCCCTCTGACGGGGTGACAAACCTAAGGACATTTATAGGAGACAAGTACCTTCTGCTAGAGCTAACTTAAGCACAATGAAATCCTTGATATCTTCATTCATTCTCGGTTTATGATAGTGCTACTGTAGTTAAAATTTTTGTTTTCTTTACATGCAGTTGTCATCTATACTGAAGGCTAGAATCCCTGATTTTCATCAACAAGTGCTTCAACTCTTCCTCACAGCAAGCAACATTGGTCATCAGCATATCCCAGGTTACTAAGCCTTCCCACAATACCGATACCACATTCTTCTTCCTGTAATCCAGCTTCTCGGATGATTTGCTGAGCATACAGATTGAATAAGTGTAATAGATATAGTGAGAAGATACTGCCTCGTGCATATTTTTTTCCTGATTTTAAACCATGCAGTATTCCCTGGTTTTGTTTGCCCAGCTGCCTCTTGATATATGTACAAGTTCTATATGAGCACATTCTTCTCAAAGGTATTCATAGTCAAATGAACTTGTGTCGTCAATGAAACACAAATAAACATCTTTCTGGTTTTCTCTGCTTTCATCCAAGGTCCCTCTGATGGCAGGATGATATCCCTTGTTCCATGTCCTCTTTTGAATCTGGCCGGAACCTCTGGCAGCAACCTGCCAATGTAACAATTGTTGGATGGTCTCCAAAACAATTTTATTTGTGTGTGATATTAATCATGGGTACAAACAAGAATCTCTTCCAGTTAGTTCCCTGAGTGACTCTCTTCTAAATTTGGGAAGATGCATGAATGAGCCCTTGCAGTGTTTCATCAGCATGTTCAAACATTTCAGTTGGCATTCATCAATTCCTGAAGCCTTCTTCTTGCCTAATTCATTCAACTTGAACTTCTTCCTTCAGTACCATTGGTTCTTGCTGATATACTACCTCCTGAAACAGTTGAAAGTTAACTTTTTGGTACAGTGACTCTGTGTATTCTTTCCATGTTCTTGTGATTTTTCCAGAGTCATTCAATATTTTGCCTACAGAATTCTTTATTGCAATTCAAGGCTTGAATGTTTTCTTGAGATCTTTCAGTTTAAGAGATTCTGAGTATGTTCTTCCTTTTGGGTCTCTAACTCTTGTTCTTGGTACATATCATTACTTTGTCTTCTCAAGCTGCCTTTTGAAATCTTCTGTTGAGCTGTTTTCCTTCATAATTTCTTCCATTGGCCTTAGCTATTCTATGATTGACAACAAGTTTCAGAGTCCCTCCTGATGTCCTTTTTGATTTTTTTCTTTCTCGTCTTTTAAAAAAATCATTTTATTGGGGGTCATACAGCTCATCAAAATCCACCCATCCATCCATTGTGTCAACCACATTTGTACATTTGTTGCCATCAACATTCTCAAAACATTTGCTTTCTACCTGAGCCTTTGGTATCAGCTCCTTATTTTTACCCCTCCCTCTCTGCTCTGTCCCCCTCATGAACCCTTGATAATTTATAAATTATTTTTATTTTGTCATATCTTACACTGTCCAGCATCTCTCTTCACCCACTTTTCTGTTGTCTATCCCCCAGGCAGGAGGTTTTATGCAGATCCTTGTGATTGATTCCTTCTTTCCACCCCTCCCTTCCTCTCTCCACCCTCCCAGTATCGCCACTCTCACCACTGGTCCTAAAGGGATCATTTGTCTTGGATTCCCTCTGTTTCCAGTTACTATCTGTATTGGTGTACATCCTCTGGTCTAGTTGGATTTGTAAGGTAGAATTGGGATCATGATAGTGGGGGGGAGGGGAAACATTTAGGAACTAGAGAAAAGTTGTATGTTTCATCATTGCTACACTGCACCCTGACTGACTCATCCCCAGCCCCCGACCCTCTGTCAGGGGATGTCCAGTTGCCTACAGATGGGTCTTGGGTCCCCAATCTGCACTCCCCCTCAACTTTTGCTTTCTTCATGTATGATGTTCTTGATAATATCCCACAGTTCATCAGGTTTCCTCTCATTAGTGTTTCATGAATCAAATCTGTTCTTAATATGTTCTCAAAATTAATATGTTCTCAAGGTCATATTTTGGCTCTTATGGACCTTTAATTTTCTTCAGCTTCAACCTGTATGAGCAATTGATGACCTGTTCCACAGTTGACCACTGACCTGGTGTTAGCTGCAGATATAGAGCTTCTCCATCATCTGTCCCCACAGATGTAGTCAATTTGTGTATCCCATTTGCAGTGAAGAAGATGTGTTCTTGCAAAATTCTGTGATGCAATCTCCAGCTTTGTTTCTATCACCAACACCACATTTTCCTTCCTCTTTGTTTCCAGTGTCTGCATTCCAATTGCTACTAATTACTAAAGTATCTTAATTACATGTTTGATCAATTTCAGACTGAAGACATTGGTAAAATTTTTCTTTAGTGAATCAGTGGTCTGTGCATCAATTTGAATGATAGTTGCATTGACCTGATTTCCTTCAACAGGAATTAGCCCTGCTATATATAGTTTTTATTCTTTGAGGCACAGCATGATTACAAGGCAATCCGAAATATTCCCCAACATTTTAACCAGTGAATACCTATATTTGACAGGTAAAATGCTCCCAGCTCAGCGGACGGTGCTATCAGACAACGTGGCAGGCCTCCAATCACAGATCCAGTCTGCTCAACGCAGGCTTTCCCTGTCGCAGTCACCATGTAGAAGAGCCACACTGAAAACTCAGCTGGGAAATATTGCAGGAAGAGGTGTGAAATCATTCCACCACCACCGCCACCACCATGCACACACACAGGTTCTGTGAAGTCGAATCTGCAGGCAGCAAGCTGCGAAGGGCAATCCATGCCTGCAACAATCCTATCACCCCAAACTCCATCCAGGAGCCAAACCATTTAACCTCTTGGCAGCAGGCAGTTGAGAAAATGCATGACATTTCGAAGGCCCAAGTAAGCGCTGAGGTTCTTCCCTTTGTGTTGGGGTCTAAAGAGCTCTTCGGGACCTCACACCACTAACCCAAGCACTGTAACTGACAAGCAGGAATAGCCACCATGAGCTCATTTTTTGGAAAGGAGTGCATTCTGCAGCTGCCACTCACTGGGCAGGAAAAGAGCCAGCGTGTAGCAATACTCATTTGGGGGTTGACTTCATGACTCACCCTGTTTGGTGCCTCATGATCATCAGAAAGGCCTATTTGGGGGTCTTTTTTTTTTTTAATTCAATTCATTTAAAATCTTGTTTTCAAAAAATTTGTTCCCAGCACAAGGTATTTTTAAAAAAAAAGAAAAGCAACCATGTGAAATCCACAAATGGGCTGCAGAATACAGAGCCAATGCTGTCCGGATTTAAACAGTCATGTCGACAGTTCTCTTTCATGGCCCGTAGCAACGCCTGGACTCCAAGCATTTGGCCCTGTGGCCTCAACACCAGGAAGCTGCAAACGTGGGAAGTGTCTGTTAACAGTTTCTAATGGCTTCTAAAAACTTCTGAGACAGAGTAAGTTCCCGAAGATAAGACTGCAGATGATAAGTAGTACAGCTGGTGTCTCTGATTTAAGATGGAATCATAGCATATCCACGTGGTAGATCTTTTTTAAACCCCACAGGGGTCTGAAGTTTTGATTAGCAGTTACTTAAATCTTTGATTAGGACAAAATGGTAAGCAAACATTGTTTTTGTCAAATGTAGTTTGGTAGATTGTATCTTCTCAAAACACAGGATCTAGAAGGAGTCAATAATAGAAGGAGTCCTTGAGGGTGAAAAGGTTGGAAAGTACTGAGAAATTATTCTAGGGATGTAATTAAGGAAAATATAGCCCTAAAAACATCAATCCCAGACCTGCTTGTGATAAAGGGACAATTTAAAGACATATCAAGGAAAGATTTGTTAATAAAATATAGTTTACCTTGGTTACTATAAGTCACAACTGACGCTATGGCAGTTGTTTGGGCTTTTTGATTTGTTTGTTTGTTTGTTTTCCTGGAGTGGTGTAACAAATACTAAGCAGTCATTGAAATAGGACATTAATGTGAATTAACTGAAATGGGAAAATGTTTGCAATGTATTGCTAAATGTAAATAAAACCAAAAAAAGCACTGTCCATGAATTCACTCTAACTCATAGTAACCCAATAGAACAAATAGAAGTGGGGTTTCCAAAGCTGTAATATTTTTTGTTTTGTTTTTTAAGGTTCTAAGGATAAAATCATATTAATTTAAAGACAAAAATACAAATAATGAGTAAGAGGGAGAAGACACTCCATCAACATTCAAAAAGGCAGGAAGTGATTTCTGTCATGGAACAACTAAGAGATACTTGTACCCAAAACAAAGGCTGGCTGAGGTCGACTGGCCAACTGTGGAGTTCTTTCAAGCATAATCAAGATTACAATGGTCTCTGCCTTGTAGTAAGGCTGTTCAGGACTCCTGCCTTTGGCTATAGCAGATCTGTCAGCCAGCGTCTCCATCTGACTAGACACTCAGTAGATGTGTTTGGGGTGTCCACTGCCCTCCATAGCCTTCTGTAAATTGGGTGTTCAGAATTTTAGCTCTGATACTTATCTCTTTACCATATTCAAATTTTGTAATTATCATCTTTGGATCACACAAGCTAGTGTGCTCCTTCTGTGTGGACTTCGTTTACTGCTTGCTTAGATGGCTGCTTGTGGAAATAAAAGCATGTAAGACCCCAGACACTATTCTGGTGGCTAGCCAGCCACCATCTACTTTCTTCGCCACACTGTGCTGTAGCACCCTTGTCTTCAGTGAGCGTTTTGATGGCGATGACCATGATGCGAGGACTACTTGTTCTTAAGTTGGAAGTAGGATTTACTGTGAGCCCAGAATCTGGACTGATACTTTTTTTCAAATTTGCTGTAACTTGGGAATTAATACCTATGTCATATCCTTCCATAATTCAATCATGCCAAACACAGTTATGTAATTGCTTCCATAATCAGTCTCCAAACATACCTTTCCTCCCTGGGCATCTTGACATCATTTCCTTCTCATCTCCCCCACTCCTCTATCTCGCCCCTCCCCACAAACCCTTGTTGTGTTTTCTTTCTGTAGGCTCAATGTCCCTTGATTTTGTTTACCGAAAAACAGAGAAACAAATGACATGTTGCTCCACCACTTCAAGGGACAAGGAACTGAGGTAGCATGGTGAGTTAAGCATTGCATTGCTAACAGCAAGGTCAGCGACTCAAAGCCACCAGCTGTTCCACAGGAGAAAGAGGATGCTGCTGTTCATGGAAGATTTACAGTCTTCCATACCAGTGTATAGGACCCCTGCAGTTGGAAAAGAGCCCTGGAAGTGTTGTGAGTTGGACTAGCCACAAGGTCAACAGTTTGTCACCCTAAGCTGCTCCATAGGAGAAAATGAGGCGCTCTGGTCCCTCTGGAAACACAGTGCAGAAATTCTAGCCTTCCCTATAAGGTCACTGAGTGTGGTGAATATATACAAAAGCAGTAGGGGTGGTTTTGTTGGTTGATGAGTCAGAATCCAGTTAATAGCCCTGGGACCCCGGGGCCATTTGGCATCTAGAGATGTTTTTGAATGTTATGACTGAGGTGGTCAGGATGCAGCCAGCATCTAGCTGACAAGGTTGATGCAAACCCTCTTCCACTGCAGAGGACAAACACAACCAACAATGAATTATCTGTTGTAAATTATCAAGGTTAAGAAGCTTCCCTATCACTTACATATCTTTCTTTTAAAAAACAAAATCAAATCAATTCTCATTCATAGGACCCCATATCGAGTCTGCAAGACTATAAATCTCTACAGGAACAAATAGCCTCATCTTGGGGATCCCCGGTCCTGTGCCTGGCAGATCCATGCTTTAAATCGCAGCACTAGCATTTCTACTCACACATCTATGGCTCGTCAGCATGACATGCTCATATCCTTTCGTCTTTTTACTGCTCCCAACATGCACGTACATAGCTTTTAGAGAAAAAAAAATCCTCCACATTCAAAATCTACAAGACTATTGAGGCCCAGTTTTGTCACTTATTTCTGATACAGTATGCCCCACCTGTTTTCAAGGTCATTGCCAGGGTAAAATAAGAGAATAGATTGTTCGATGCTTTTAGAAACAAATGGAAAATATGTATGAGTTTGGCCAAGATACATACTGAGGGGCAAATAGGTTATTTAGTAGAACATGAATCTCACTCCCTTATAAATAAACACATATACCTACTACTCTGAGACATCCCAAAAGCATTTATTAAGCATCGTGCATATAGAATTTTTATCTTTCTGATAGAAAGTTGTCAGACTATCATACAACAAGAAGGTAAAATTTCAGTAGTTTCTAGAGTGTAGGCAACCAGAAACACCTTTGTTCAACTGGAAGATGCTTTTCTTATTTGTCTAGGTGGGCATGAACCAGGCCTTGAATTAAACCCAGAACTTATTATCACATCCATGTCATCAGCCAAGTATCATTTTTGTTGAACAATTTTGTTAATATTTTTTATGAACTTTGCCTTCTTTGGATTGCGTGCCAGTGCCTCAATGTCTCAAATTCCCGATTTATAGATCACATATGCAGAGAGCTCAAACCAAGAAAATGACAAGGAAAACACCAAATATTTGAAGGAAGAAAGTTCTTAGAACCTAAAAGTTTAGATCTGAAGCAGAGCAGGATAATGTTGAAAGGCATGAGCAATCGTTTTAGGACAAACCAGGTACATTATTTCTTTTGTCAGGCTCTAAGGCTTTGATTGATTGTGTCAAGAAGGTCTAAAATATGCACACCCACATGCTGATAGGGATGCCTGCTGAAAGGTGTCTCTATGAGGCCCCAACCCATTGATCCTACTGTGGGACAGTGACTGATTGCATGGTTATGCTTAGGGCATTTTTGAATTCTCACATTGCCTTCTCCACTTTTCTGTTGTTGTTGCTACATTTATAGCCAAAGGGATTTTCAAACTGAGTCACAGTGAGACTAAAAGTCAGTGGAAGATCTCTGGAGGGAGAAGAATAAGCCAAAACATGAAACTCACTGTCATGAGTCAATTCCAACTCATAACAGCCCTGTGGGGCAGGGTACAACTGCCTGTGGGTAACTCTCTACAGGAGTCGAAAGCCACATCGGTCCTCATGGAGCACCTGGTTGTTTCTAACTACTGACCCAGTGGCGAGCAGCTTAGCTCTCATAACCCACCATGCCACCAGGGATCCTTTTGGGATAAGGTGACCAGACGTCCGCTTTTGGCGGGACAGTCCCGATTTTCAACAGTTTTTCCTGTGTCTCACGGTGTTTTTAAAAAGTCCCGATTTTTGAAAGAATGCATGACAAGCAAGGGCATACGGTTTTCGGCTGCCATGTGGCTATTTCACCAGGATATGAGTTTTATCAATAGTGTCCCGCTTTACCAATGTTAAAATCTGGAGGAAAAATACCAGCTTTTAAGTGTCTGTGAGAACACCAAATGCCAATTCAGAAGATTTTGAGTTAAAAGTTAAGCTGTGTGAATCGACAGTTTAGTCATCTGTTCAATTCAATGACTATTTAAAGAATGACTTTAATGTAAATATAGCAAGAGTACACTTCTGTGTTAGGAGCAAAGAGAGGACTTAGACGCTCTCTGAGAAGACCTATACATACTTAAAAATGTGTCATCAGAGAAAGGTCATCAGACATATGTGCTCAGGTAAGCAACAAAATCAGCTGCTTCTATGGGTGAGAAGAGTGATGTCATGAGATTTAGAGTGCTGGACAAGAAAGAAAGAATTCATGGGTGATAAAGGGCCTGGCCTGGGCCTTGAATGATGGATAGACTTTGGCCAGGTGAAATATGTGTGTGTGTGTGTGTGTGTGTGTGTGTGTGTGTGTGTGTGTGTGTGTGGTGGGGGTGAGCACTCAGGGAAGAAACAATGCAGAGGTGGAATTTTATTAATGCATTCAAAATAAGCATCACTAAAATAAATTATACCCAAGATGCCAGGCTAGATTCTATGGGTAGAAAAGTAATTAACTACATCCTCCACCTTTACCCAGGATACACCTGGTTAGAGGATGCAACTGCAAACACCAGTACCATAGTGCAGTGCGCACTATATTCATAGAGGGTGTGCAAGATGATTTCTGAGTACAGTAAAAAGAACGCCAGATTACCTCAGTTTACTTATTTTTACGTTTATCATTTTAAGTCTTTATGTGTTTACATGTGGACACACAAACTATGGTATTAAAGTAGTATAGTTACATGATTTGCAGATAATTATATATGGATCAGGGACGAACGCTCAAAAATAGACTGCTAGATCAAAATCACTGGGATGAATGGAGTGACGCAAGCGCCAACAGTGCCTCTGGGAACAGGTCTCAGGAGCATCCTGGCTGTCTGCCCCAGGCGCATAGCACATTTGGTCTTTAGGTAGCTCATGGTACTTTCAATATTCCTCTCCCCTAATTCAAACGCAGCCATTCTTCTTCAGTCTTCCTTAGTCTGTGTCCAAATTCACACGAATAAGAGGTGATTTAAAATACTATGGCTTGGCTCACATGCTTCTTAACCCTAAAAATAACGTTGTTGCTTTTCAACACTTGGAAGAGGTCTTATGCAGCAGATTTAGCCAGTACAATGCATCCTTGCATCTCTTGCCTGCTGCCTCTGTGAGCATTGATAGTGGAGCCCAGCCAGGGGAACTCCTTGACAGCTTCAACCTTTTCTCCACTTATCACGATGCTGCCTATCCATTTGGTTGTGAGCATTTGGATCTTCGTAAATTGAGCTGTAATTCACACAGAGGCTGTAATCCCTAGCCTAGAAAAAGGCCAAAAAACTCCATTTTGTTTTGATTTTCAAATTTGCTGAATCTCAACTAGGGATAAAGCTTCTCACCATATGCAGCAAATTAAACACTCATGGTCCCTACCCTTTTGATGTTGTAGTTGCAAATGGCAATGTTTTCTGTTCAAGAAAGAAGATGGCCTTTTAGAAACCATACAGAGCTCAGAGCCTCCAGCTTATGACTTCTCAATTGCTACACTTTGAAGCGAATACACTGCCAAGGTTACATCACTTTTGTGACCACCAATGTCCACATTACTTTCTAGAGCAAAAATTGTAGACACACTAATGCTGGTTTCTTATATTTAGTGTATGTATCATTGAGTGCATTGCGGAATCCCTCATTTTTCAAGTTTACCCCTAATGTATACATGAAATAATTAACAAAATACTACTTTCAAACTCTAAAGATATATACTGCTAAGCATCTTTACTTATGCTACCACAGGATACAGTAAGCGCTAGAAACAGACCTTGGAGACAGAAGAAAAGCATGTAGCTGTATGATGGGGGTGTCACACCTTCACAAGAAGCATGGGGTAGTATTAATTCTACTGGGTATTAGGATGCACAAAGAAACAAATGTCATTTGTGGCTGGTGTGTTGCATGGTTGTTAATGTGTTAAATCCACTACCAGTATATTAACTGCTCTTTAATTACAGCCAGAACCTACAACCCTCATAAGCTCAATTAGAATGCAGACTGTAACTAAATGAAACATTATTTCACCTGCTCCTATAAGGATCCCTGGTGGTACTGAGAGTTAAGTAAATGGGCTGCCAAGGACATGGTCAATGTTTCAAACCTGCTGGTTCCCCTGGGGGAGAAAGAAGGGGCCGCCTGCTCTCAGTAAGATTTACAATCTCAATAAAATTGTTAAAACAACAATGAAAAATATTCACAATCTCAGGAGACCTATGTAGTAGGGTCATCTACAAGATGGCAGTGGGGTTTTTGTGTGTTTGTTTTTATTGCCTTAGAGTCTTTTTTTATTATTTTAAATGAGATGGGGTGCACTGTTACATTTCAGATCACCACCTTTGTAATCAACAGTTTAAACCAATAAACCAACCACTAAAACCCCAATCGCTACCCCTCCCACCTCCTTGGTTGCTCATCTCTCCTTTGTGAACCACCATCCTCCACTTACCCAGTTAGCACCCAGCTTCCAGAAGATCACAAGAGAGTGCTGTGAATATTTCCTGACAAGATTAAATATCAGCAAACCCTCGGTCATCATTGTAACACAAGAAACCCCTTTGCACACAGTCCTAGGATCCTCTACAGTCCCGCCACCCCAGCGAAGAGCACTCTGAAAGGCACCAGGCGATCCAAGGACTGAGGCCAGTTTCCAGTGTCAGGGTAGAGTGGACTAGAAAGCTGCACTGGGGGAAGTGGCGAACTGCACACACCCGAGCTCAGAGCTGGAGTAAGGAGGCTTCACGGTGTCTGTGTCAAATGGGATTCCAAAGTTAAAACGGGAGAAAATGCAGTTAGAGAGGTTATTTAATCCAACATTGAACAAATGAACCAGCATATTTCAAGTGAGTTAATTAGAATTCTCTGGCTAGGAAAGGTATATTCTGGATTTTTTTCAATAAGAAAAAAAATCTAAATTCATCTGCTACAGTACCTCTAACGATGAGATTTGGTAAACAGCCATTAATACCTTCTCTCCATTCAAATATTAATTCCTCTTGCTTTCTTTATTTGCCTTACTGACATTTCTTGAATGCTTTTCTTTGAATTATAATGTGGAATCACAAAGCTAGCTGGACCAGCCTAACGATCTACTAGAAGACTTAGAAGTTGTATTTATTAAATGTATCCCTTTCTGGAAAAATAATTGAGCACAAATAAATAAGAGGCTAGCATTTGTCTCTTTCCTTTTAGAATTTTGATACTATCATAGTCTTAAAGGTTTTCCGGAAACGTCAGTATGCCAATTTAGGTTTGGGTCTACAACTACCTATGCTACTAGATGAATTACTAACAATCTGAGGCCACCTTCTTCAGGCAAACGAAGGTCTTCATTTGCATTTTCCAGATGAATGGCTAGATGAGAGTAGAGATGGATGAGTGAATCCTAGAAGCATAAAAACTTGTACATGTGCCAAAAAGCAAACACCCATTAGCTCACTGTGTACATACCAGTCATTATGGTCATTCATAATGTGCATTCAACATTAATCACCCAGCCTTTCCTTTCTCGTTAAAATAGTTTAAACCCCACTTTAAATGAAACATGTCTGTGCATCAAATTCTCCAAATATGTATCTCTAGACACTAGTCCTCACATGTATTTTACTGTTATACCCTTAGCGGATGAAAAATGTGATGCCTTAGTTTTTCTTTCTGATTCCATAGTTGAGAGGACTATAGAATCAGAAAGAAAGCATACAGAGTCTCAATGCTATCTATGAATGGTAGCTATGGATTGTACATAGAAGCTACAAGATGGAAATATCTTTGGAGATCGAGTCTGAAGTCCCACCCAGAGCAGGAATTCCTAATAAAACATCCTGGACAGATGGTTATCCTGTCTGTGTCTAACCCTAGCAGCCACCAGGAAATGTCTCAGAAAGCAGTCCATTCACTGTGCTACCGTCTCAACTTTTACAAACTTTTTTTTTTGGTGGGATCTGCATGCCTTGGTTATTTGCCAAGACAATAGATTTGTGAAAATGTTTTCGAAAGGACATGGGCTAATGAATATTTAATGCCATTTTCTTTCAAGAATTCCCTCCGACAAAATATTAGACAAGTTCAGGGAAAAAACAAACAAACAAACCTGGATATCCAAGTTATGATCAAAGAATATTTGAAAGTCTTATAAAGCATGTTGTTCCTGCCACCTTAATATTTATTAAATATAAATGCAAGTCTTTAATACAATCCATGAACCAATCACCTAAGAAATGACAGAGGAAAACTGAATTAGCAACCTGTATGAAAAATTGCTTGTCTTTCCATTCAGACTTCCAATACTGAGGCAGCCCTTCATTTAAAATAAGCCATGAAAAGCCAGTGTGATGTGGCTAGAAAGTGTGAGCAATCTTTGTATTCGTAGACACAGAATTTCTTACAAGAACAAGTCAATGTACCACTCTTTTTTATTGTTATTATGGTCCAGACACTTCGTTAGCTCTGTCTTAGCGATCCCTGAGCAAACGGGAATTGTTCAGAAGTTCAAAGTGGCGATGGCTCTGGAACCATATCAGACGTGAAGGAGCTCGTGGTTGTGTTAGGTCTCTCTCTCCGGCCTAAATCTCAGCTTCGGTCCTTGGCTCCACGCGAGAAAGATTTCACACCGAAGCCGGGCTCGTGATCCAAGTGAATTTAATGAAAGTTCAAAGAAGCATCAGGTTTTACGCGGCACCCATAGGATTCCTTTGACCATGCGGCCTGGCAGAGACTGCTCCGGGACACGCGAGGATCTCTCCCCTCCCACGAAGACGACCAGACCACCCAAGCGAGACAAGACCAAGAGACCCTCTCCCTTCAGGTCCCTGCCTTTTCAAGGGTTCCCGGGGGAGGTGTGGTGAACGACCCCAGGTCGATCCCATTGGCTGAATTGCAATTACCCGGCCCAGGTGGGCTGCTCCAGGTGTAACGCCCATCCAAGCCCACAGGCGGGAAAATCCAGCTTTGTCCTTTGCTGGCTCTCCTGGGCATGCGTAAATGGACTTCCCAATTCCCTAGGCTAAGCTACCTAACAGTTGTTCACGTGGTTAAGGCACCGTGGTGGTGGGGCAGCTTAGGAAGTTACGCACTTGGTGGTTAGCCAAACAATTCGGCAGTTGAATCACTCAGGGACTGTGTAGAACAAAACCTGCAATCTGGAGAAATTAAAGGGGTTGGGAGGGGTAGGGTAGCTGGGGGCAGGGGTGGGGATCAAGGTGACCACAACAACTCCCAAATTAGGTAGGAAACGGAAGGGGCAGTGAGATTCGGTGTGTGGGTGAAGAGCAGTCAGAAACAGGATGATTGTACAGCTCCAGGGGTGCAGCCACCGTGGGGAAGCACACGTGTGGGAGCGGGGAACTGATCTACGTTTTGCTGAGGATAGTCACCACCACCACAAATTAATCAGGCATCACAGGACAAGAACGGTAACTGTCTGTTAAGTGTCACTTTGCAGAACACTTTGCGAGGAAAACTTTAAAAAAAAAAATCTTGTCTTTCACACTCCATTTATTGAGAGCCTCTTACAAGTGGGCCAGTGAGGTTCTGGGAGGAGAATAATCTGACCCTATAGGAGCTCTCGTGGCCTCGTGGGTTATAGCTTGGGCTGCTACCCACAAAGCCAACAGTTCAAAGCCGCAAGCTGAGGGAAAGGAAAGACTTTCTCCTGCCATGAAGATTTCTAGTCTCAGAACCCATGGCGCAGTTCTACGCTAGCTGTCCTCTAGGATTGCTACAAGTCAGTCTACTCGATGGCAGTGAGTTTTGAGAAGAGAGCTCACACCATGTTACCCACCTTTGAAATTCTTTTTTTTTCCCCCTTTCTGGAACTTATACGGGTTCAGTGTCACACCACCAGTAAATAAGATGGCCAGAATAATTTATCTCCCATATGGGTACATTTCTTGGACGTTAAATGGGTGCTCTTAATAGCTACACCAAGACAACAGGTGTATGAAGGAATTGTCCAGACAAGCTGGCATCAGGTCACCTCCACAGCAGAGCTAAGCACATGCCCTCTGAGATGAAGTCCTGGAGGCGGAATGCAAACAGCAGCCATCAATTGCTCTGTCAGGCCCGCTTCTCTGCATCCATTCTGGCAATGGCATTCTTTGGCTCCCTGGCCGCACACACAGGTGGCCAGCAAACTCAGTGAGGGTCTGTCCGTGCGGCAGGTTTGGACTGGTTTTTCCCGATGTGGAGAACTATCGGGTATAAAGCATGGGATCCTGTCGTTGACGAAGTGAGCGTGTGAAGGAGTGACACTAAATCCAGCCCCCAGAAAAGAAACCGTTCGATCCTGGTCGTGCTTGAATCAGGCACACTGCTCTGGAAGGCATGCCAGGATCACTTTGTCTCTCCAAATGCGTCCTTCAGCGATGACACTCCAGCCACTTACCCGGCCCGTGTCTGCTACTACAGCACAAGTCAGGCTAGTAAGGAAGCAACTTGAAGTAACCACGGAAGTCTTGGCCTGGGTCCTGATCAGTGTCATGACCTTAGGTCTGTCTGGTTGCAGGCACCAGGGGTGGGGGGAGGGAGTGAGTTGAGGAGCGGGTAGCTGCGGAGGACTAGTCCAATTGCCATCAGGTCAATTCTGGCTGATAGCGACCCTCTAGGACAGAGGAGAATTGCCCCTTTGGGTTTCCCTTTATGGGACAGAAAGCACCATCCTTCTCCTGCCGAGAAGCTGATGGATTTGAACTACTGACCTTGTGGTTAGGAGCCCAATATGTAACCCCCTAAAGATCAAGGCTGCTATGTGTCCAAAAAAGCAGGGGTAGGGGTGGGGTGGGGTGGAATATTGTCATCTTCTTAAAAAAAAAACATTTGTGCAGGGTCTATGCCAGAAATGATCCAGACAGTATCTGGTCTAGTCTTTCCCATCAATCCAGTGAAATAAACATTATTGTTTCCACTTTGCAGGTGAAGAAGCTGGGGTTCAGGGAACTTTATAACTCTGCTCTAGGTTCCCTCAGCTGATAAGTGGCGGAACTCAGGTTCCATCCATCTTCTTTCTTCCAAGTCAGTGGACTTCCTACACGCCATACTTTTCTGGAAGATTCCCTTGCCCAGAGAAGATCTTGTCTCCTGAGAAGATTGATGCCTAAAACTTTGTAAGTTCAATCTTCTTTCTATGACTTCAATTAAAAAGGGAATTTGTCCTCGGATGAAATGCAAAATGCCTAAAAATAATACAGTGAATATAATCAATCAATAGTAGTTCAGGATGACTCTGTTTATTCAAGCACAGACTTGACTGGGGAGAGGGACCAGGGGAGGGGGAGGAAGGAAGGAAGCTCACACAGAAAGCCAGAGGGAGAGGGCGTCTCCCTAGGTGAGGTCAGAGGGAAATTGCAGAAGGGAAGGTCTGGACTCTTAAGACAAAGGATCTCCCAGGAGATGTGGGTGGGGTTGTGTCCTGGGGAAGATCAGAGGGTCTAGGACATCCTTTTGTAGAATAGTGACAGGAAACCAAGAACTTTTTCTTCTTTTACCTCTGAGGCAGACATACTTACTGTTAAAACAAGCATTAGAAAGACATAGCCCCAGGTCTTGTAAACTTAGTAGTCTTGTGGATGTTCACTGTAGCTAAGAAGGCACCGATTGCTGGCAACACCAGATGTTACAGAGTAGAGCTGCTTCTGAGATTTTCTCTTCTTGGCTGCAATCTTTAAGGAAGGTCAATAGTTCAAACTCACCAACTGCTCTGAAGGATACAGATGTGGCCCTCTGTTACCATAAAGATACACAGCCTCAGAACGGCTGGGAGTGGTTATATGCGATCTGACAGCGTAGCTCCAAGCTAGAATCAACTCAATGTCGGTAGGTTTGGCTTGGTTTTAGTTCAATCCTTAAGGAAGCTAACCACCAGGCCTTTACTTCTGTGGAGTTGCTGAGTTCAAAGTACCAACTTGTAGGATAATTAATGACTAGCTTAAAGCCTCTTACGCCTCCAGAGTCCTCATGAGTTTTGTAGGATTCTATTTTCAATTTTCATTTGCTAATTTCTTGGATTCTTTTTAATTATGCAAGAGAAAGATGAGGCTTTCTACTCCCATACAGAGTCTTGAAAACTCACAGAGGTAATATTACCCTGTCTTATAGGGTGGTATTGAGTCAGTACTGACACAATGGCAGTGAGTGAGTTTTAATAATACAAAAAAATAATTCTTTGCTATTATCAAATGATTTATGCCTGGAAAAGTTGTATTAGGATCAATTTCTATTTATTTCTCATTAGATCAATGTATTTTATTTTTTAATCATATTATTGGGGGATCGTACAATTCTTATCGCAATCCATACATGCATCAATTGTGTAAAGCACATTTGTGCACTCTTTGACCTAATCATTCTCAAGACATTTGCTCTCCACTTAAGTCCCTGGCACCAGCTCCTCATTTCCCCCCTCCCTCCCCGCTCCCACTAGATCAATGTATTTTAATGAAGGACAATTGACAACATTTTGGAAAGAAAAAGGTTCTGTTCTGCTTGGCTCATTTATCTATGTCTGAGTCAAAGAGTCACCAAAGACCAATCTTTTTTATTTCTCTGAGTCAGTTCTAGTAGCTTGGCTCAAACTGCCACTTCAATGCCATTGAAAAACCCAAACAAGTGTAGATTGCCAGTCTATAGTGTGTTCAGCATTATCTACCTGCATCCTTCTCCAGAAATCCAAATGCATGAGGGACAAGGACACAGGAGTTTGGGACATGAGACACCTGGTATCTGCTTTTCTGCTGAGACCTTGTAAGGCAAAATGAGTTGACTATCTTCTAAGTCAACATTTTCTTTCCCGGCATTATTCTGACTTGAAGTTTTACTTCTGCCAATTCTCATTCTGGGGCTAGCTCTGGAGTTGAATGAAGACGTGTGATCCATTTAAGAAGCATACATGCCTCAGAGAATTTCCACAATATATTTTAAATACTACACAAAGTATATCAAAGAACAAAGACTCCAGTGCTGAGTCATGCAGAGAGGGCTGGCCAACTACTTCTTTGCTGCCTCATACAGGGATGGGAGCCTGTGATGATGGGTTGTGAGAAGAGAGAATTCCATCTCACCCACATTGTTCTGCATTGTTCTCTAACTCCACAACGCAGGAAGCTTCTTTGTGGCAGGAATGTTGGCGAGCTGTGAGGTTAAGGAAGTAAGCAAGAAAAGCAGACACTTGCTCTGATCAGGCTTACATTTGGGTAAGGCTGTGGTTCTCAACCTTCCTAATGCCGCCACCCTTTCATACAGTTCCTCCTGTGGTGGTGACTCCCTATCTATAAAATTTCTTTCCTCGCTATTTCATCACTGTCATTTTGCTCCTGTTATGAATTGGGCGACCCCTGTGAAAGGGTTGTTTGACCCGCAAAGGAGTCTCGACCCACAGGTTGAGAACCGCTGGGGTAAGGGGCCATGCAATAAAATAAGGAACAAAGGAGTGACAATACCATTGTAGTTGTAACTGTCCTTAAAGAACACAGGAGGATTCGTAAGCTAGAAAGTGACTTGGCAATAATAGGTGTCTATTTGCTTTGTTTGTCTGGTTTGTTTGTTTGAGAGGAACTAGTTTTCACTAAAGACTCAAAGTCCATTACAATTTCACTTTTCTTTCTCTGATCCTTTTTTTTCCCTTTCTTTTTATAAAGCCAGTCAAATCACTACTTAGGTTTGAGGGATAAGGAATCTGAAGAGGTTTGTTTTGTTTTGTTTTTAAAGAAACATACTGCGTTAGGCCAAGTCAACTATAGAAACAAATCCATTGATACTCATACACATGTGTAAGAAAGAGCTTTATATCAAGGAGTAATCAGATATCAAGAAAACATCCTAGCCCTGCCCAAATCAAGTCCATAAGTCTAATACTAGTCCCTAAATTCCTCTTCAGACTCACAAAGCTACACGCAATGATGGAGAATGCAGGAAGATCACAGGCCGGTGGGTTCAGAGTCTTGTGGATACAATGGTGGTGGAAGCATCACAAGGCTCTGACAAGTCTCAGCCTTGGGGCTCACCAACAGGAAGATGAAACAAAAAGAGACAGGGAGGTTCTTATGAGAAGGCCACCCACAAAGAGGTACTATCAAGCTGTGACCTGATTGACAGGCTAGACTCCACCCCTATATTCCATATATCAAGTTGACATGAAATTATGTAACTACCATACATACTATAGATATTTACACAGCCATCTCCAGAAATGAAATCAACACCAATATCAGTCGCTGCCACCACCATCATCCTTGTCTTTATCCTCCTCAGCCTGTGAACTGTATTTATCACAATTAATCCATTCACCACACATGTTGTTCTGGTAGCCAAATGGTTTAGACACTCACTCAACTGCTAACCTAAAGGTCATTGGTTTGAACCCTCCATGAACTGGATGGGAGAAAATATGATTGCCTGCTCCCATCAAGATTACAGACTTGGATATCCTATGGAGCAGTTTTACACCATCTCAAAGGGTTACTATGAGTCAGAATTGACTCAGTGCCACATAATAACAGGTGTCCCAAGCAAGAGACAAAACTCCCAGGAAGCATTTGGGCCAGCAAGACAGGCAGGTCATAAGATAAATCACTATGGGAAAATGTTAATGTTAACGGGAAAATGAAAGGAGGGAAGGGAGAAAGAAAGAGTTTGGGAGTAGAAGAAACAAGATTGGACAGATTGATCAGTGAAGGTCTCAACAGAAAAGTTATATTCTGAAAAACCCTAAAGTGAAACATAAGCTTTGCGCATAGCTGAGGGAAAGTTTCCTAGACAGAAAGAAAGCTATTGAAATGACCCTGGGACAGCTGTGTGCTTGGCATGTGGAAGAATAGTGAAGAGCCCAGATTATGGAGGTAAGGAGATGGAGAGGGTCTAGACATTTAGGGTCTTGGAACATATGTGAACCTTGACTTTTCTTCTGGGCGAGATAGACAAACATCTGAGGGTTTGGAGAAGAGTGTTCACATGGTCAGATTTATATCTGTGACACACTGTGGCTGCTGGGATAATACCACAGGTAGCCCCGACTTACCACAGGGTTCCATCCCAGCGTCTCCATCCTGAATCGGTCAGTTCCGATGTTTATCAAATACTCTTTCCTTTTTGTTCAGTTGGTTTCATAGCCTTTTATTATCAGTATCTTCATAAATCCCATCTTTATTATTCTTTGAGAGTTGGAGCCATTACATAAAAACTTACAGATAAAATTAAATATATCCTAAGAACCACCACAGCCAAAACCTCCCTGGCATTGAGCCGATTCTGAGGTTTTGGGAGTAGAAAGCCCTAACTCTCTCCAGAAAGCCCTGTCTTTCTCAGCACACCTTTGGAACAGTTAAGCACAGTTAGCTGCCCAGTCTCAGACACTGTGCCACCAGGGCGCCCGTTTTATAGAAGCAATCGAAATGGACTCTGACAATGACGAGCTGAACGGTGTTGGCATTTGTCCGCTCTAGTAATAACTCTACTTTTGGAAGGTTCGGTGTCATCTGGATGATCCCGGGGATTGGAGAAGAGCATTTCCGGCCAGAAAATGAGTGAGCATTGTTTTTATGTCCCTATTTTTGGTAGATTTTTGTAATATTGTCTCACTGCTACCTGAGTCTGCCTATTGATTTAAGCAAAGTCATCAGGGTTTTGGTTCATACTTTCAAGCAAGTAGAGCACCTGATTTCATTTAGAAAATTAGCATTAGCTCATCTTTCACTGTAACTTTTTTCTTTTGACAGCTTCTCTCTTCCGCATTGGCTCTTTCTTCTGGAGCATTTCTTGCTCTTTGGAACCCAGTGCATCTTGATCAGTCATTTCCATTCCTGCTTGCTCCACATCTATCAGGGATATCAAGTTTGAAATGTGTCATTCTTGCCATAAGGGCGCCTTTTCCACTGAGGTCTTTCATCATATTGTCTTTAGCAAAGGTTGTTCACATAAGTCATCATTTCCCCCCAAATGTTCTGCTTGCCTGTCCACATCACTTCTTCTCAGGAAGTTAACCATGTTCATTGTTACCGAGCATCTATCTGTTACAGCTACTGCCTGAGCAGAGACCTTGGGTAGTAAGCCTTGAACGTAGCAATTGCACCTTGGCTCACAGACTCAATCACAGATATTGTACTACACTTGATCTTAGACAACACACAACAGTTCAGAACTTACTCTGGGGTATCAAAACAAAACAAAAAACCACCTCGAACTCACTGCCAACAGATCCATTCTAACTCATACCACCCGTAAAGCACAGGGTAGAACTGGCCTGGTGGGTTTCCAAGACTAACTGTTTATGAGGGCAGAAAGAGAAAGCCTCATTTTTCTCCCCTACAGTGGCTGGTGGTTTCAAACTGTTGACCTTGCAGTTAGCGGCCCAAATCTTAACCCACTATGCCTTTAGGGCTCTAATTCTGCCACATAGGACCTTATATAATCTGGTTTCATCCTATTTTTCCAGCTGGAATGGAGTTTCCATTTAATTGATTTCAGGAATATTGCAGACATGAAAAAGAGAATAAAATGCTTTCCATCTGCTTCATAGCCAAACTTGAGAAATGAATTTAATTTAATAAGTTAGAGATGCTTATTAACTCTCCCCATGGAGATGTTGGATAGATCTTTGGACACATAAATGAATGTAAAGTTTAGGAACAAGGAGCAGGATGTAAGATGAAATTGGAAGTAATCAGAGCATACTTATGGTATCTAAGACCATGAGGCAAGATAAAGCCACCCCAGGAGGAAGTATCAAAAGAAAAGGGGAAAGCTCCTGTCTTGTGCTGAAGCCCAGACCTCTGCACCGTCTACGCTCGGCGCAATGACAAGGACGCAGTAAAAGAGCCTGGCAGCAACTACCAGAGAAACTGGGTAGAGAAGTAGACAAGGGCGAGTTTCTGGTTGCCACCTGAAAGAAAAATTTCAAGGAGAGAATCTCGGTCCGATGCTGCAGAGAGGTCAAGTACAGTCAAGTAATATGAGAGGTGAGCTTTGACTTTCAGATTTGACAACGTAGAGGCCACTGGTAGAGCTCCTGGGAGAGTTTGTTTTCTTGGAGTGGTAATTGGGCTTATTACGAAAGGATGCTCAGTAGGATGACTGACTGCCACGTGCCCATTTGAGGTTTATTAACAGAATTGAAATGGAAAGAGTCACTCTGGTTCTGTGGTTTTCTCCAACAAATAGCAACCGAGAGGATAAAGAGTTGGGTCAAAGGGACCTACAAACCTCCAGGACTCACTCCATGAAAAATATCCAACCGCTGGAGCCGAAGGAGGACAATGGAAGGAGTGCTCCAGGGGGACACAGGATGTGTTGTTTTGACAGCTGATCTTCCTACATAAGTTTCTATTTTAAGAGTTAGATGTCAATAGTGGTTAATTTAATCAGCTTCTGGCCAGCTAAGAAGGAAATTGAAAATCCTAGCGATGGGAGGAACTCAGACCTAGCCTTTGGCTAGGAGTATTTCATAGCAGAGAAAGATGACTCATTTATTTATTCCAAAAGACAGTTAACCCTGAAGGACAATTTGTTTGGGACTATGACCCAGTTTACCTGAATCTTTTAAAATATTTGTTGGTTGCTTGTCTGGAATTTCCTTTTTACTCTAAATTATCTAGCATTTCTTACTCTGGTCTACAGAATCATCCCCATGGTCTCAAAGTTGAATCCTGACCTTGTTGGTAGATGGCAGGGAGTCTGTTTCAACTCATAGCATCCCTCAGTACCACAGAATGAAACAATGCCTGGTCCTGCACCATCCTCGGCATTGTTCTTATGCTTGAGTCCTGGCTTGCTGTTACTATGTCTAACCACCTTGTTGAGAGCTTCCGTAAAGGAAATGTAACCTCCTTACTCTGGGATCTAAGGACTTTTATAGTCTGGCTTCGACCTCCTTTCCCAGGTTCATTTACCACTGCTCCAACCACACCAGGCTGCTTGCAGGTGGATCCATAATGATTCTCACTTCCAGCAGTTCCCCCTGTCCACCCCGAATTTCTTTCACTGCTTTCACCATCTGGATGCTTTCTGTGTCCCTTGGGCTTCTAAAATGCCACCTTCCCAAGGCTCCAGGAGTTGTACCTTATGTATTTGTCTATCACAATTTTTCTTGAGGAATTGTGCCAAATTTATCTCTGCAGGCCCAGAACTTAATTCAATGGCTTCCAGACGATAAGCACTGGTGAATCATACTAACATCAGATCCGACTTTTGCAAGAAAAGGAATAATTCTGAAACTTAGCATCTATCTCTTTCTTAAGATCAAGACACAAACGTGTTTCAAGATCTGGAACATTATTGGAGTCGTTCCATTATTGTTGCTAGGTGCTATCAAGTCGGATCCAACCCAGAGTGACTCTGTACAAAACACTGCCCAGTTGTGCCCCATCCTCACAGTCGTTCCTCTGCCTGAGCCCATTGTTGCAGTCGTTGTGTCAAAATATCTCCTCGAGGGCCTTCCTCCACTTTGATACTCTTCTACTTTACCAAGCAGGATGTCCTCCTCCGGGGACTGGCCTCTCCTCACAACAAATCACCATCCTTGCCTTTAAGGAGCATTCTGACTGTACTTCATCCAAGTCAGATTCTTTTTGTTGTTGTTCTTTTAGCAGTCCATTGTACTTCCAATGTTCATCTCCAGCACCACAGTGCAAAAGCATGAATTCTTCGTTGGTGTTCCTTATTCAATGTCCAAATGCTATTGATATTGATAAGGAAGTTATCAAGGCCACCATGCATGAAGAAAGAAAAAAGACATTAAAATTTAAGACAGGAAATAAAGAAGAGATCAAAATGGGTATCAGAAAAGACTCTGAAACTTGCTCTATATCATAGAGTAGCTAAAACAAACGAGAGAAAGGATGAAATCAAGTGGCTGAATAGAAAATCTCAATAAGGAGCTCTAGAAGACAAAGCAAAATATTATAGCAAAATGTGCAAGGTCTTAGAATTAGAGAACCAAAAGGGAAGAACATATTCAGCATATCCGAAATTCAAAGAACTCAAGAAAAAAATTCAAGCCTTGAGTTGCAATATTGGAATGTTGAATTCCAAGCCTTGAGTTGCAATATTGCAAAATATTGAATGATGCAGAAAGCATCAAGAGAAGATGGAAAGAATACAGTCACTGTAACACTAGCCACCCTAAAAAAAAAACTAATTAATAGTGCATCATTTCATGAGGTAGAATATGAGTAAGAGTCAATGGTGCTGCAGAAAGTTAAGACTGAACTGAAAGCATTAGCCAAAAGCAAGGCTCCTGGAATTGACAGCATACCTATTGAAATGTTTCAGAATGCTGAATAAGCACTGGGTGCACTCACTCATCTAATCAGGAAAATTGGAAGACCTTGCCAACTGACTAGAAGAGATCCATATTAATTCCCATTCCAAAGAAAGATGACCCAACAGAATGCTTAAACTCTAGAACAATATCATTGATGTCATACACAAGTAAAATTTTGCTTAAAATCATCCAACAATGGTTGCAGCACTACATTGACAGGGAACTGCCAGGATTCATAAGAAGATGTGGAACAAGTGATATCATTGTTGATGTCATAGTTCTTGGCTGAGAGCAGAGAATACCAGAAAGATGTATTTTATTGTCTATGCAAAGGTTTGTGACTGTGTGGATAACCTTGAGAAGAATGGAAATTTTAGAACACGTCATTGTACTCATGAGGAACTCGTACATGAATCCAGAGGAAGTTGTACAACAGAACAAGGGCATATTGCATGGTTTAAAATAAGGAAATATGTGCCTCAGGGTGTACTCTCTCACCATACTTGTTTAACCTGTATGGTGAGCAAGTCATCAGAGATGCTGCTTTAGATGAGGAAGAGTGTGCCATCAGGATTGGAGGAAGGCTTATTAACACCCTGAAGTATGCAGATGACGCAACCTTGCTTGCTGCAAGTGAGGAGGTCTAAGAGTACTTACTGAAGAAGATCATACAACTGGACCAGTATGTTATACCATGATAAATGGAGAAAAGGTTGAAGTTATCAGGGAATATGTTTTACTTGGATCCCCAATCAATATTTGTGTTAGTCTAGGTACATTAGAGAAACAAATCCACAGAAATTCATATGGATAAGAGAGAGTTTTATATAAAGGTTAAGTGCGCATCAAGGAAACATCCCAACCCAGTGCCGCCCAAGACCACAAGTCCAACATTAACCCATATGTCCGACACCAATGCACAAAGTGCTCCTCCATCATACAAACCACATGCAAGAGTCAGGAGTAAAGCCGAATCAGTGAGTGTGTAAGCATCTCAGCATTGACAGGTGTCTCCACACGGATGCTGCAACACCCAGAGCTGCATCGAGGTAGGTCCATGTGGCTTCTCCTCAAGGATGTCTTGCAGGAAGTGAGCCTTGCCAGCTGAAGCAGGGAACTGGCTAAGGCAGCTGCACGCTAGTCAGATCATCAGAAAGAAATAGACCGGAGCCCTAGAAAGGCAAGGGTCACCAAGCCATTTATCTCTCCACCCTTCAGTTAACTCTATATGTGTTTATTGGTCAGGTCGGCACAATAAACTTTAAATATCTCAATGCTCATGGAAGCAGCAGTCAAGAGATCAAAAGACATATTGCATTAGGTAAATCTGCTGCACCAGACTTTATAATATTGGGGTTTAGCAAAGATGTTTCTTTGAGGACTAAGGTGTGCCTGACCAAAGCCATGGTAGTTCCCAGTGCCCTAAGATGCCTGTGAAAGTTGGATATTGAATAAGGAAGACCTTAAAAGAATTGATACATTGAATTGTGGTGCTGGAGAAGAATACTGAAAGTACCATGGACTGCTAACAGGACAAACCAATCTGTATTGGAAGAAAACCAGAATGCTTTTTAGAAACAAGGATGGCAAGACTTGGACTTACATACTTCTGACATATCCTCAGAAGAGACCAGTCCTTGGAGAAGGGCATCATATTTGGTAAAGTGCAGGGTTGGGAAAAAGGAAAAAAGGAAGACTCTCAAGGTTATTAGCACACACAGTACCTGCATCAGTGGGCCTGGGCAGAGGAGCAAGTGTGAGTGAGAATGGTGCAGGACAGGGCCATGTTCCGATCTGTTGTGCAGAGGGTGCCTGTGAGCCAGAGCCACCTCACTGGCACCTAAAAACAACAAGAAATCATTGGCTTATATTAAAGGAAGCTACATATAAATCTCAGTTCCACCACTCAGTATTACCCAAGCAGAGTGCCCTTATGCCACCGTTTCTTCATACACTCAGTGGTGAAAAACACTTGACTTCCTCTGGTTGGTAGAAGTTTTAAATAAGACAGTGCATGCAATATGTTAGCTCAGGGTTTTCCATGCATGGCACATAGTGGTTGATTAACGTTAGTTATTTTCATGACTTGGATTCCACTTGTTGGCAGTGAGTTTTGTGACATCTCTTCATTGTATTTATCTGGAAGCTGGATTCTTGATATGTTTAGGCCTGAATGCTCATCTAGAAGTCTTGAGTATTTCTTTCCGCAGCAAATTCATTTCTGCCTTGTGTTTGCCTTCTTCTCTCCTCCCAAAACATCACTCCCAGAGATCACGACAAGACCTGTGCTCCAGGTGCCTGACTCTCACCAATACCCCCTGCTTTCCAGACCCTCTAAACACTGACTTCCTGAGCCGCCTTGCTGCCCTGCTCTACCCTGTGCTGCCTCTGCACAGTGTCTCTGGAGGGGTCCCCAGCCTGACTCCAGCATCTTCTGAGCTCCCATCCTCAGCTATTTGTATTAAAAGCTTAGGCTTCTTGACTTCACTTCCTTCCCTTGTGGGTTAAATTTGCTTCCTTGCCTAGCATCTGCCCCACCCCAGATTTCTCAGCACCTCTGAGTCTGTTCTGAATGGCTAAGGTTCACCTCTCCTCTATCTGGCCATAATGCACATCAGCATGCCTTCCTGAGCACACTTTTGCTGAGTAGGAGCTCTCAGCCCCACAGCAGCACATGGACTGCATGTGCTGACCCAGTTAAACTCCTTTCCTTAAAGTACTCTTCCCCCATGGACCCCAGCCAGCTTTCTGCGTTATCTGAAAGGTCTTTGCCAGCCCCCAGGGTGTTTGCAGCTCTAACCGAAGCATCCAACACATTAGATAGTCCTTCCAATCTCGATCCAAGCCATCTCAATGGCTGAACCTCTGAAGCCATAGTGGACAGTGGTTACATGCACAAGGCCTTTGACTTTTTATTTAAATGAACTGTCCAACCAGAACTTTAGGCCTAAGCAATATTTTTTACCAGACTTCTCTCCCCGATGATCAAATAATTCAAGGAATTTAGAAGGGGTACTAACAAAAGTAGAAACAAAGAAAATTCCATATTTCAAATTCTTCCCAATCTCAGACTTTGAAATGATCTAGGTCAATTGAGTTAATATAAGTCTTAATTAATATGAACTGGTATTTTAGGTTAAGAAAGAGGGGATTGGAGAAAGAGAAGGAAAAGAGAGAGAGTAAATGCTGAATCTCGAATTGATCCTTTTTGGAAAAGTATATTATCTTTACAGTAATTCCATATATAAATTTACCAAAGCATTTTCATCTATATAATCTAATGCAATAATGATTTATCTATAAGACTGTTTTAGTTAATTTCTACTCTCATAGAACCCTATTATTTGGTGCAAAATTGTACAGGTTTAAAGGAAATCAACTCACACCTACTATGTTTTCATTTTACAACTGTATTTCCTAAAAGAAGACATAATTCTGGACACGAAGACCTCTATAACATGAAATTGAATTTCAATACCAAATATACATTTTGTGCATAAAAGGAGGGGAGGAAGAAGGGATGGAGATCGTTGATGTTATCTGATCCCCAAGGAGAGAAATCATGGGGCGATAAAATTATTCCACTCATAGTATTAACAATCCAGTTATGGTAGAGTAACTTAGTGTTTATTTAACCTGATATGGGAGGGGCAAGGGGTTTTTACAATAATTTGAGTTATATTTCATCCAATAATCATGTTTCCTTTCCTCCATTTAAAAAAAAGCGGGCAAGTGAAAGAGACAAATTATTCTTCCACTACTTGAGAAAGATGCTAATCAGACCATTTGGAGGGGGTGGGAGCAGGTCCCACTGGATCCCAGGGTCTCTGTGTACATCTTTCCTCAGTATTAGAGTAGATTAACTACACATCTGCATTGCAGCAACCAATTCCCACATTTAAACTACTATTCCCCAGTGTGTGTTACTAAATATAGTTCCTTCCTTTCAGACTGACAGGACGGCTCCTGCTGTGCACCCTGGGAGCTGAATCTTCACTTCACACATTCCTAATATGGTAAGCCCTACAGCCAATCATCCGCTGTGCAGAAAGCCTAGTGCTTTGCTCTACACTCTGCTGAAGGTTAACCCTTTCAGACAAAACCTAACACTGGGCTGGAAGACTTACTCAAAGCAGATGCTGTGGTTATAAACAATAGCATATAAAACAAACATGATGCAGAAACCAGGACCCAGCCCTTTTCCCAACAGCAGTGTTCTGAGAACAGTCAGCAGTAGACCAAGAAAGCAGGGTAAAACGAACTGCCTGAGCCACATGAATCATTGAAATGAAACAGCAAAAGAAAGAGAAAGGACAGGGGTGGGGGCAGAGATTCTCAGGGTAGTGGAAAGGCAATAAACAAGAGGACTGCCCTGGGGGGTGGACAACAGAAAAGTGGGTGAAGGGAGATGTCAGACAGTGTAAGATATGACAAAATAATAATTTACAAATTATCAAGGTTTCATGAGGAAGGAAGGGGAGGGGAGGGAGGGATGAGCGAATGAGGAGCTGATGCCAAGGGCTTAAATGGAGAGCAAATGTTTTGAGAATGATGAGGGCAATGAATGTACAAATGTGCTTTACACAATTGATGTATGTATGGATTGTGATAAGAGTTGTATGAGCCCCCAATAAACTGATTAAAAAAAACAAGAAGACTGGCTACTGCATCCCCTCCCCTCCCCACACAGTGTCCTCCCACACCCCCACCTCCACCACCACCCCACTCCCGTGTGGCACAGGCAGCAGTTACCTGAGAGGATGAGAAGCGGTTGTCTTGCTGACTTCCACTGCAATCTGCAGTAGCCACAAGAATAGGTCCTGGGGGGCGCTGGGTGCTCTTCCCAGCTAGCTGTTTCCCCACAGCACCAGGACTAGACCAGAATTTCTCAGAGTTCACCAAAGGCCAAAGGGCCATGTTTCTTGAAGGAATACAAGCCCCAGTCAGCCAGACGTTACACCAAGAATGCCCCCAATTACTTATTGATATGTCAGAGCCAAAGACTAAAAAGTGGTTCCTCCTTCTGGAATTCAAAGGAAAGCCACGGTAGGAAGGCCATTAAGACTGGTGAGTTCAGGGGCTTCCGGGAAGATGGCAACAGAGTGACACATACCAGAGGGACACCGCAGAATTCAGCCCAGGAGAGTTGCTTAGAGGGAAATTCAACACTGCTGGACCACAGGAGGAGCATCATAAAGATAAGTAGGCACAGACCCATGGAGTTCTGAGGAGTTGGGGCTTTTGGCTTACCTCAGTGGAGGCCGGCTGGGGCTTGACCTTGGCCCCGCTATTGTCTCTGCCAGAGCCAGAACCATTTGGAGCCCTTAGGGCAGCTTGGTCTTAACACAGCCACAGTTTGCCACCACCAGCCTCCAGGCAGGGACTTGACTCTTGCAGCTCCAAGGGCAGGGATCTGGGTTCAGCTACATTGTTGCTTTTGTTTCCATCTCTTCTCTCTGAACCCCCTCGGTCTTGGAGGGCTACGCAGGGGCTTTTTCTCAACACAGTCACAGCTTGCCACTGCCTGCCTCAGAGCAGGGACTAAACTCTTGCAGCTCCACTGACAGGGATCAGGACTCAGCAACATTGTTGTATTTGTTTCCATCTCTTCACTATATCCCTTTCCCTCCCCACCCCACCCCCCTGCCCCAAACAGGCTCAGCAGACTTGCTTTGAAAGTTTTTTTTTCTCTTCGTTGTCTCTTTCTTGGTCTCTCACACATTACTGCTAACCTCCAAACCACTCCCCTTAGCCTAGGGCATTTATGCCTGCACCACACCCAGCTAGGTGAGTTCCACCCTGTGTAGCTAGCAAGACTAGGATAGGCCCTGCCAACCTCCACCAGGGGATACTCTGCTCAACTTCTTACAGGGAAATTCCTGCCTGTGTGCCTGGGGTCCTAAAGTAGCTCGGCCAACACTTCTCAGTGTTCCAAGCTGCTGCAGGAACATCTACCCAACTTCTGCAACACCAAAGCAGGCAACCCACCAGCCTCTGGGTCACTCCCATGAGAGGTAAGTCACAGGAGCATAAAAAGGTTAATTCCATAGCGAAATAGGCTGTAGGTAGTTCAAAGAAGCATTCCTAAAAGTCTCCCAGAGAGAACCAGTGCTCTTCCACTCCCTGGAAAACTGCACCTGGCTCCTCTAAAAAGATGCAATGCAAGCAGCCATCAGCCCCAACGACCTCAATGAAAAAGCGGGAGAAACAAAAGGCAATGGCAAAAGATGTCCCAATCATAACAACATACATAGAAGAAGCACACATTGAGCTACCACAAAAAGAAACTTTCAGAATGCTGCTTGCAGTCATACAGGTTATGAGGGAAACAATTCAGAAAAAGGATGAGATGGTAGGGGAGATAAAAGCCATAAACCAAAGGGAAAACAGGAGCTTAGGGAGGAGATAACAAAAAAAAAGTAGCAGAAACACGGACCTGGAGAATCAACTGGAGGAAGCAGAGAACCACATCAGTGACAAGCAGACATTAACAAACGCGAACAAAAATCTAAGTTCATCAGAGAAGCTGAAGAAAACTTAAGAGCTATGTCTGATACTATGAAGCAAAACAATATTAGAATTATTGGCTTACCGGAGGAAGACACAACAAAGAAGTCATCTGCAACAATAGTGAGAGAATTCTTGGAGGAAAACTTCCGGATTAATTAATGAAAACCAAGTAACCATTTAAGAGGCTGAAAGAACACCAGCTTGACTGAATCCCAAGAAGTCACCAAAGCACATAGTAGTTAATGTATCCAACTTTGAGGAAAAGGAGAAAATCATGAGAGCAGCTAAGGAAAAGCAAGCAATCACATATAAAGGTTCCCAAATAAGAATATGCTCAGACTGATCAGCAGAAACTATGAAGACGAGGAGAGAGTGGAGTAACATATTCCAAAAAATTGAAGGAAAGCAATGCAAAACCCAAGTATTCTCTACCCAGCCAAATTATCGATCAAGATAGATGGAGAAGTAAGAGTCTTCCCAGACAAGGAAAAACTCAAAGAATACATCAGAAGAAACCCAGCCCTAGAAAAGATCTTTGCCAACCCACTATGGACAGAAGAACAACACTCACCAAGCACAAATAAGAGACCACCACATAGAACTTCACCCAGAGGCAAAAAAAGAAAAGAAAATAGACCTCAAGATAGCATTGACTTAAAGATGGAAAAAATGCAAAGGCTGCTGAGGTAAGCTTTAAAAAAAAAAGGCAAAAGGGGCATATGGAAAAAGATACAGTATACAAACATTCCTGGGGTGAGGACCAGGTAATATGGCAGGAATCAGACGAAATACAGGGATACACATGGTTAGACAACCAAAAAGGAAGTGGGGAAAGGAAAAAATAATAATAAAAAAGCAAAGGGTAGCAGGGACACAGGGCACTAACCCACTACAGGGACTTCAACCTGGTGCCCCAATATGTGAATGTGACATGCCACATGGAGTAGGGAACCAGTGGAGAGGTCTGGGAGGCCAGCCCAACCCCAACTACTACGTGGACACCTGCCCCTCCCCTCAGAAGAATTTGTTTCAAAGGACTGCACTGAATCTGCAGCTCCAGGAGAGGGACATATCTGATCAGAGCACATGGGAGCAGATGAAGGGGGAGGAGGAGAGAGTGGAGCACATCCTGGCCCACCAGGCCATGAGGACAATGTCCCAATTAGAGCAGCCAGTCAACCGAGAGGACAACATGGCTGGTCCCACTATGAGACATGAAGCTCCTCACTGACCCATAGCCCTATAGGGGACCACACCAGACACACAGTGTGGGAATTGCACCTGATCAAATCCCATCACAGCAAGGCAAAATATTAAGGGGGTGCACAGAACAGCAAGGGAATGGAGTGGTGAGGTCCCTAGAGAATGCTGAAGTTGGAATTTGGGGCCAGGGCATGGTGCCCCAACAGACTGGACGGGAAAACCCTCCTAAATGCCAACAAGCAATCTTTGAACTAACTACAAGCTTTTCTTTCTTGTTGTGTTTTGTTTTTTTTTTTCATCGGTTTGTTGTTGTTTTGTTGTGTTTTGTTGCTTGGTTTTGCTCTGTCTTGTTTTTGTGCATTTTATTATCTCCGCAGGTCTGTCTAAATAAGATAGGCTAGATGAACAATTGGAGGAGAAAACAGCAGGACAGACAGTTCCGCGAGGACATGGGATAGGGGGAAGTGGGGGGGAAAGTAGTGGTGTTAACAAACCCAGGCATAAAGGAACAACAAGTGATCCAAAACGGTGGTGAGGAGGGTGTGGGAGGCCTGGTTGGGCATGATCAAGGGTAATGTAACCAAGAGGAATTGCTGAAACACTGGTGGGGACTGAGCATGATAGTGGGACAGGAGGAAGTTAAAGTAAATAGAGGAAAGAGCTGGGAGGCAAAGGGCATTTATAGAGGTCTAGATAAAGACATGTACATATGCAAATATATTTATACATGAGAATGGGGAAATAGATTTATGTGCATATTATTTATAGGTTTAGTATTAAAGTAGCGGAAGGACATTGGGTCTCCACTCAAGTACTCCCTCAATGCAATTAGCATTCTATGATGCTCACCTTACCCACATAAACACTGAAGACAAAGGGGGTGAACAATCAAATGTGGTGAAGAAAGCTGGTGGTACCCAGCTATCAAAAGATAAAGCATCTTGCGTCTTAAATGCTTGAAGTTAGACAAGCGGCCATCTAGCACAGAAGCAATAAAGCCCACATGGGAGAAGCACACCAGCCTGTGTGATCATGAGGTGCCGAAGGGATCAGTTATCAGACATCAAAAACCAAAAATCATATCATTGTGTGCTTACCTCCATGATACGATTGCTGAGGACAAATGAGTGCATAAACAAATGTTGTGAGGAAAGCTAATGGTGCCCGGCTATCAAAAGATATACCATCTGGGGTGTTAAAGGCTTGAAGGTATAAAAGCAGCCATCTAGCTCAGAAGCAACAAAGTCCACATGGAAGCACACCATCCTGTGCAATCACAAGATGTTGAAGATGATCAGGTATCAGGCATCATCAGAACAAAAAATCTTACCATAGTGAATGAGGTGGGGAGTGCAGGGTGGAGACCCAAATCCCATTTGTAGGCGGTTGGACATCACCTTAAAGACGGGTCTCAGGGAGGAGATGAGCTAGTCAGAGTGCAATGTAGCAACAATGAAAAATACAACTATCTTCTAGTACCTAAATTCTTCCTCTCCCATCCCCTCTACCCCCTGCCCAATGTCATTATCCAAATCTTACCTTGCAATTCTGGCTAGACCAGAGGATGTATACTGGTACAGATGGGAACTGGAAACACGGGGAATCCAGGGCGGATGATCCCCTCAGGACCAGTGGTGTGAGTTGCGATACTAGGAGGATATAGGGAGGGTGGGTTGGAACGAGGGAACTGATTACAAATATCTACGTGTGACCTTCTCCCTGAGGGATGGAAAAAATAAAAGCAGGTGAAGGGAGACATCAGACAGGGTAAGATATGACAAAGTAATAATTTATAAATTGTCAAGGGTTCATGAGGGAGGGTGAGTGGGGAGGGAGGGGAAAAATAAGGTCCTGATACCAGGAACTTAAGTGGAGAGCAAATGTTTTGAGAATGATGAGGGCAATGAATGTACAGATGTGCTTTACAGAATTAATATATGTATGGATTGTGATAAGAGTTGTACAAGCCCCCAATAAAATAATTTTTTTTAAGGATTTTGTCTGCAGAAGAGGGGCAGGTTAAAGGCTATGTCAGCCACCTATGAATGAATTCCGTCAAGGGCGCCCATGTGGGAACCCTTGAAAGTCGACTGATCCACCCCTCAACAATACCATCAGTAGCTGGACCAGCAGCACTATCCTACATTCTTTTGAAGTGTACATTATGAAATCTGCAGTCTACATTTTGTTTTGTCAATGCCAGAGTCCCTGAGGGTACATTACGCAAGGTCTCTAAATGAGTAATGAGAGTGGTTGAGCTTTTTAATGACAAAAAACAAATAAACAAAAAAAACATGGCTCTAGGTGCTTCTAGGCATCATATGAGCTCTATACAAACATGCTTCAGATTACAGGGAGAATTTCCTCATTCTCCAGTTGCATCCAAGTATGTGTCTGTTCCACCTTGGCATTGCCTCTTGGAAACACCAAGCAGACCCCACACCCACCCCACCCACCCCACCTACAGTACGTTCAATGTTGCCTACAAGGGAAGTGGTCATATGAGAGCTTAACAGTCTCCATATCTGTCTGAGGGCTGGAGTCCAGGCAGCTGTGGAGCAAACAGGTGAGAACACCTGTGTGATGAATAGAACAAACTTTGGTTTGGCTTCCACGTTGTTTCCTGACACGGGCTGTCTTACACCTCCTCTGCACTCATCCTTTTTAGTGCAACCCCAGGTCTGTCCTTCAAGGCTACGTTCCCCACTCGACTCTCTCCATCCTCCAGGATATGGGGTGCCCCTTTCCTCCTCTTCTTTCCAATCATTGTTGAAAATGAGCCAATTAGTAAGCCAGTAACAAGTGCACACTTTCATTTATATTTGGGGTGCATTGTTCTTATTGGTGTTCAGTACCATCCAGTCATTTCTAACCCATAAGCCACCCTTTGTTCTCTCCACAGAGGGAGTTCTGCCTGGTCCCATCCCATTGACACAGTCATTGCTGTATGTGAGCCCATGAGTGCAGCCCCTCCATCCGTCCACCTTGTTAAGGGTCTTTCTTGTGTCTGACCCCTGGCTTTACCAAGCAGGATGCTCTTTTCTAAAGACAAAGTCAGTGAGACAAAAGTTTTCCAAATTCACTTCTCAGAGACATTCTGGCTGGACTTCTTCCAACGTAAATCTGTTCGCTTTTTGGTGAGTTCACAGTACAATCCACATGCCTTGTCACCCCTTCTTTTGATAGCCTTTTTCATTCATTGTTTAGTGCCTGAAACCATGGAAAATACCATGGCTTGGGTCAAGGACACCTTAGTCCTCAAGGTGACATTTTTACTTTTTAACACTCATCATTTGGAGCTGATGTGACAATCTCAAGACACCATTTTATTTCTTAACTGCCACTTCATAAGCATTGATGGCAGATCCAAGTAAACTAAAAATTTTGACAACTTTATTTTTTTCTTCATTTAGCATGATGCTGCTTATTGGTTCACTTGTAAAGATTTTTGTTTTCTTTATGTTGAGATGTAATCCATACCAAAGGTCATAGTCTTTGATTTTCATTAGTAAATGCTTTAAGACCTCTTCACTTTCAGCAAGCAATGTTGTCATCTGCATACCACACTTTGTTAATCAGTCTTAGTCCGATCCTGATTCCTTCCCTTATAGGTAGATAGTGCCTTGGAATATTTCCTGAGGAAACAACCTAAATAAGTATGGTATATTATGCATTCTGTTGAGAAGTAAACCAGTGATAGTTGTGTGAAGTTAACATAAAATCTAACCATCACAAGTCATGCTACCCTGCTATACACCTTCCATGATTCTAAACCACACAGAATTCCATTGTTCAGTCTGAACAACTGTTTCGTGGTCCCTGTGCAAGTTGCATGTGAGCACAACTAAGTGTTCTGGAATTTCCATTCTTCACAATGTGATCCACAACTTGTTAAGATCCACACAGTCAAATGCCTTTGCCTAATAGACAAAACACATCGAAACATCTCTGTGGCATTCTCTGCTTTCAGCCAAGATCCCTTTGACAGCAACCAGCAATGATTCTTTGTCCTCGTTTAAACCTAAACTGAATTTCTGGCCATTGCCTGCCAATGTGCTGCTGCAACTGCTTTTATTGAATTATCTTCAGCAACCCTTGACTTGAATGTGATATTAATGATATTATTTGATAATTTCTGCATTCTATTGAATCACCCTTCTTTGGAATCAGCATAAAGATGTATCTCTTCCCATCAGTTAGCAAAACAGTTGTCTTTAAAACAAATCTTACCATACAAGTAAGCGCTTCCGGAGTTGCATTATTTATTGAAACACTCAACTGGTATTACATGGATTTTTGAAATATCGGTTGAGAAGTGTCAATAATAGTGTTTTGCCAATGTCTTCAGTGCATCTTGGACTTCTTTCAATACCAATGATTCTTCATCATCAAACAGTTATTTTTGTTATACTAGCCCTGTGTATTTTTTCCATCTTTTTTCTGAGGCTTCCTACATCATTCAGTAGGTTGCCTATAGAATTCTTCAATTTTCCAACTCAAGGCGTGAAGATGCTGAAAGCTCAGTTCCCTCCACATCACCAGGTCAGCTCTCCATTGAGGAAAAAACTCTTCCCCAGGCCATCTGGGTGCCTTCCCAGATGAGGGGCTCATCTTCAGACACTGTATCCACAGTGTCCCTCTGGCATTCATAAGGTTTTCAGTGGCCTTGTTTTAGAAGATAATTGCCAGACTGCATCCCAGTCTGTCTTCATCTGGAAGATCTGTCAAAGCCTATATGCCATGTGACCTTGAAATACCAATGGCAAAGCTTCACTCCTTTTCCGTTCCCCTTCGTTTGCTCCTCTGTGCTCTGATCAGACACATCCCTCTCCTTGAGCTGTAGCTTCAGTGCTGTCCTCTGAAATGAATTCTTCTGTGGGGAATAGGGGTTGTCCAAGTAGTTGGTAATGGGGCTGGCCCTTCAGGCCTCTTTATTGGTTCTCTTGCTTCATGCCAGTGTGTTGTGCTCTTGCCTTGGAGTGAGAGTGGTTTCTATCAAAAAGCAATTGTATATTCAGAAAACATCCTGTCTATATTTAAATGTTGTTAAGTATTAAGATAGCAGATGGACATTGGACCTCTAGTCAAGTCCCCCCTCTATTAAAGGACACTTTGTTCTAATAACCTGGCATTCAGTGAGGCTCACCTTTCTGACATGATCACTGAAGTCAAAATGGGTGCTTAAGCAAATGTGGTGAAGAAAGCTGATGGTGCCCAGGTATGAGAAGGTATAGTGTCTTGGGTCTTAAAGGCTTAAAGTTAAATAAGTGGCCATCTAGCAGGGAAGCAACAAAACCCACTTGGGAGAAAAACATCAGCCTGTGTGATCACGAGGTGTTGACTGAATCAGGTATCAAGCATCAGAAGACTCCAAACAAACAAATGTCTCCATGTAAACGATGGAGGTAGGAGTAGAGACCCAAAGCTCATCTGTAGACAATTAGACATTCCTTCACATAAGGGTCATGAGATAGTTAAGGCTTTTTGTGCCAACCTGGCTGATAAACACACATAGGGGTAATTAAAGGGTGGAGAGATAAACGGCTCGGTGAGCCTCGCCTTTCTAGTTCTCGGGTCTCTTGCTTGGTGAGGGTCAGACCAGGGTGAACCTGCTTCAGCTGGCAAGACTCACTTCCTGAAAGACATCCCTGAGGAGAAGCCACATGGACCTATTCCGATGCAGCCGTGGGTATTGGAGCAGCCATGTGGAGACCCCCTGCCAGTGCTGAGATGCTTAAATACTCACTGATTCAGCTTTCCACCTGCAGTCGGAGTCATTGCATGTGTTTTGTGAGATGGAGGAAGACTTTGTAGGTTGGTGTCAGACATATGGGCTAATGTTGTACTTATGGGCTTGGGATGCTTTCTTATATTTATAGGTTTAGTATTAAGGTAGCAGATGGACATTGGGTCTCCACTCAAGTACTCCCTCAATGCAAGAACTCTTTGTTCTATTAAATAGACATTCCATGATGCTCACCTTCCTGACATGATTGCTGAAGACACAATGGGTGCATAACCAAATGTGGTGAAGAAAGTTGATGGTGCCCGGCTATCAAAAGATATAGCGTCTGGGGTCTTCAGGCTTAAAGATAAACAAGTGGCCATCTAGCTCAGAAGCAACAAAGTCCACATGGAAGAAGCACACCAGCTTGTGTGATAATGAGGTGTTGATAGGATCAGATATCAAGCATCAAAGAACAAAAAATCATATCATTGTGAACAAGGGGGTTAGGCATTTGCCTTCAATGATCGATGTACAACCACCCCCAACCCTCACGAAGGGCAATAAAAAACAGAAACGTGGGTGAAGGGAGAGAGTGGACACTGTAAGATCTGAAAATAATAATTGTTTGTAATTTATCCGGGGTTCACAAGCTCGGGTAAGTAGGAGAGGGAGGGAAAAAAAGAGGAGCTGATAGCAAGGGCTCCAGTAGAAAGAAAATGAAAATGGTGATGGAAACCTATACAAATGTGTGTGATATAATTGCTGTGTAGATTGTTATAAGATCTGTGAGGGCCCCCAATAAAATGATTTCTTTTTTTAAAAAGAAAGAAAAGAAACGTTAGTCCAGCCCAGTCCAGATCAGTCCAGCCCAGTCCAGATCAACTTCTTAAGTCCGATATTAGCCCATATGTCTGATACTAGTCTATAAAGTTCTCTTCAGACTCATGGAGCACATGCAATGATGCCTAATGCAGGACAACCACAGGCAAGTAGGTGAAAAATCTTGTGCATCTAGTGGCGGTGGAAGCAACTCCAGGGCTCTGGCTGCCATCAACATGGCTCCCTGTGACTTGTCAGCAAGAAGACCAACGCAAAGAGAGAATGTGTCCCACCTCCAGGGGGGAAAGAGGAAGTTCCCAGAATCCTCATGAAAAGGCCATGCCCACAAAGAGGCATCAGGCTGTGACCTTAATATCCTCAAATTGACACGAGATTATGTAACTACCACTCTAGCCAATGTTATTGTTAGGCGCTATCAAGTCAACACCAACTTGTAACAACGCTATGTATCCCATCATGACACTGCTGCCCTGTCCTGGTCCAGCCTCACAACAATAGCTATGCTCAAATCCCTCATTGTAGTCATTTTATTGAGGATCATTCTCTTTATCACTGACTCAACCCTTTGCTAAGCATGATGCTTTTCTCCAGGGGCTGGTCACTCCTGATAGCGTTTCAAAAACACATGAGACAAAATCTCCCCATCTTTGCATGTAAAGAGCATTCTGGGTAGAGTACTCCCAACAGAGCTTTGTTCATTCTTTGATCAGTTCAATGTTATAGTCTTTAGTCTTCACATCTTTAAAATCTTAAGAAGAAAAGATGTCATTTAGGTGATGAAGGTGCACTTGACCTAAGCAACCTTATTTTTTAAACACCTGATAGGCACGCAAAAGCTGGGAAATGGAGAAGGCAGGCCACGGAATAATTGATGCATTTGAATCGTGGGATTGGTGAAGAATACTAACAATGGGATTCGTTTACTTCATTCAATAACTCTGTTTTGAGTTTTGTAGGTACCCGGCTGTGTTATAGCTGATAAAGACACTGTAGTTTCTACTCTCTGGAACTGTTAGTGGAGAAAGAGAATGTGGATAGGGGGAGAAAACCCTGACTTTTACCATTGCCATAAAGGAAACAAAATAAAATAAAATAGAGTGATATGATAAGTAAGAGTGTTCCTGAGACAGGGCTACGCGGTTCCTGAAAACATGGCAAGAGAAAGGAGTATTTTAAGGCATGACATGCCTAGGATTGCAAAGGCCCTAAGCGAATAACCAGGTTAGGGTATTTGAGGAACCAAAGCAGAGCTGAAGTTTAGAACCTCAGGGTGGCAGGGGAGCTTGGAGAATAAGGAGGGACCCAATCTGATGCTCCTCAAAGCCATGACGGTGTTAGCATTTTAGCCTAATTTCAATGGGAGGACATTTTAACAGCGGAAGGATAAGACCTGATTTTTTTTTTTTAAGACCTGATTTTCAGGGAAAAGTCAACCACTTCTCAATAGTAATCTAACAGCTATTAACAACAGCTTTATCACAAAATGATAAAAATGCAGGTGTCCACATAACCTGCTGGGCATCTGCACATCATCTGAACAACTCAATTGGGTTATGCAATGTCAGCTTCTGGGAGTTTGAAATTTTTGCCCTGGTGGCATAGTGGTTGCTGCTAACGGGGCCACTAACAGAAAGGAAGATTGCGTTCATGGTCTTGGAAACCCAGAGGGGCAGTTCCAGTCTGCCCTGTGGAGTTCCTATGAGCCAGAAACAAGTTGCTATGAGCCAGAAACCCATGGATGACCATGGGTTTTTTAAACGTACCAGAATCATTTCAGAAGATAGCCCACATCCCATAATATGCACAATAGAAATGCCTTTCTTCTCTTAAATCAGGAACAAGCAATGATCTTTCTCTATGATTATATGCAAGAAGGTAAATAGCCCTTGTCATCAAAGACAGGGCTTTATGCACCTGGAGAGACTTACAGCCGCAGAAACTCACAGGGGCTGTCCTACCCTGTCCTACAGGGTCCCTCTGAGTCAGAATTGACTCAATGGCAGTGAGTACCGATCTAGATAAATGGACCCAGCTATAGATAAGGCTGACTACCTGACAGATGCAAGCTCTGGACCCAGCAAAAAGCAAGCAAGTTTTTCCACAGCATCCACTTACGTTAGAAACAAGCCACACCTCTGAGGAAACAGCCCTTCAATTCATTGACTGCTCATGGCAGATCTCATTGTGAAAATGATTACATTTGTGTTAGATGCCATCATGGAGAATTACTAGGTCTGAACTTCCAAGCCACTGAGAATCCAGGCCAGTCAAGTTGACACAAAACCTTAACCATCACGCACCTCATTCTAAGTTTGCTTAAAGAAAGTCAAACTTTGAAAAGCAAGACCATTTTCTATTTCAGCTATAAGGCCTGTAAGTGAACTGTTAACTAAAACAGACATAAGAGTCAGCGAACATGCTATGGATGATTTTTCTCCTCTGCTGTTGGCTAGCATCCACCATCCATAGGGTAGGGTCTACTCTAACTCCTAGCAACTGCACGTATGTCAGAAAAGACTTGCTTTCCGTCAGGTTTGCAATGGCTGAGATTTGGAAAGTCGATCACAAAGGCCATTATTCTGAGGTGTCTCTGGGTAGATTTTAACCTGCAACCTTTTGGTTAGTAGCCAAAAACAGTTAATCATTCGCACCACCCAGGAACAACCATACTGGCCGATATTTGATCTTCAGGCATCATAGTTTGGGGAGCTCTGATTGTATAATGGTTTAGACATTGTGTCGCTAACCTCAAGGCCAGCAGTTCAAAACTGCCAGCTGCTCTTCAGGAGAATGCTGAGGCATTCTGCTCCTGTAAATATTTACAATCTTGGAAACCCACAGGGGCTATTCTACCACAGGATCACTCTGGCTCAAGATTGACCCAAATGACAGTCACATCACAGGGCATCCATCAGAAGCTAGGTGAAAAGATCTATACTCAACTTGCTTTCTTACTTGCCAACATCTAAGTTAATGATATTCAAGGCGAACTGGGCAGAAGATATATTTTTTGTGGATGGAGATTCATCCTTTCAGGACTGACAACCTGAACTTTGAAGATCCCCATGGCATGATTCCTATCCCATAGGAACACCTCGGGGATCTCAACAGAGCATCTTTTAATATTGACAGCATTCCTGTCATGCACATCCTCCTTATCTTGTAGAGGGGGATATTGAGAGAGTTAGTTGGAAGCGCTTATGAAGCATTCTCCAGTGAACAGAAACATAAATCCCAAGTCTAATTAGCGATGCTGTTGCTAATGAAATGCTGTGACTAATGAAGTCAGCTTTAAGAGAAGCTGACATGCCCTTTGTGGGGCTTTGAGTCGGTGAAGGCTGCAGATCAATATCAGTTTAAAGGCTGTTTCTCTCACTTCACAGGTGGAAACCCACTAAAGGAGAAGGGCTTTCCGAGGAAGCTGGAGAGATAGCTATTGCTCAGGATGGACAAAGAAGTAGACTGGAGCCATTTTTCATAATAAACATTAGCTTTCCCTCATATTTCTTTGAATTGGATGGGTCTCTGTGAATGTATGCTTTTGGCAAAGTTTTCCAGGATTTTTCTCTTATGAAGGAAAAGAGAAAGAAAATGTCTGAGAAAGGTCAAAGCTTAGAAGGGAATCTCTAGGGCCTGTAATGTAACCCATGGAAAGACTGTCGTCAGAGCTGGAACCACAGCCATAGGAAAGGCAGCAGTTCAGCCAGGCTGCGTGACAAATTTCCACCCCACCAGATAGCTGTGCTCTCGTCTGTTTAGCCTCTACTACCGTACGGTGACCTTATGGTAGATTTTCCAGATCTAACTTTCTTTACAAACGGAAATGTGACAGAGGAAATAAATTGAATAAAAGGAAAATAGTCTTAGGGGTTTACCTAGAAAGAAAATGATTACATTCTTTTTGAAAGTATCTTTTACCTCTAAGTGCCAAAGAAGAACTTTGGGGAGGAAGAGTCCATGCCAGGACACACATGACCAGAAAAACTGTTCACAAGCTGATGGCTGAAAATAGGCTAAATGAAAAGCCGCTGGTTTAATTAGGTCATCTTCGTGCTCTGATCAAGGAGGCCATTTACCAAATGGGCCATTGCTCAATATTTGGCTCTTACAACTTGAGGAAGGAAAGCAGTACTGATTGCTGTGGGAGTGACTGAGGACACATGATATAGAAAAAGCAGTCAGTGAATGGGGATTGATAGTCGCCGTCATGCTGTTCCTGATTCCCTTTTGCTCCTGTGAATGCCCTCGTGCCCTTATCTGCCTTTCTTCTGCCCTGCTCTGTACCCAACAGCTGCCCTCTACAACCACGTTACTCCAGCTGCTGACTGGCTGACTTCTGGGTGAGTCTGAGATTGGAGAAGGTGTGTGTGTGTGTGTGTGTGTGTGTGTGTCCCATCTTCTCTGCTCCCTGAATGCTCCCAGCCCTTATCTCTGACAAGACAATTCAACAAGTGACCTCCTTCTTGCATACTCCTTGCCTCTTCTCCCCGCCCCCATCCTGGAAGTGGCTATAGCTTTCCGTCCTTGCTCATCTCTGAATGTGTCACCACCTCATGTTTGCTCCCTTGAGTTGAATATGAATATATATATCTGGATCCTGAGCCACACAGTCCTGAATATAACACACACACACACACACACACACACACACACACACACACACACACACAACAATCTTGACCTGAGACAAGCAATTGCATTGTATCCAAAGCAAAATTGCTGCCTTTCGGTTGTTGCCAAGTCAGTCACAACTCATGTGTTTCTCGGTAGACCTGTGGTCCGTGGATTTTTCAATGACGGTGACTTTTCAGAAGTATCTCTTCAGCTCTTTCTTTCAAAGCACCTCTAGGTGGATTTGAACTGCCAACCTTTTGGTTAGTGGCAGAGTGCTTAATTGTTTGTACTACCCAGGCACTTCTTACAGCATACCACAGGTCTCTTATCTAAATTCAATGCTCTAATAGGGAAAGCAATCTGACATTCATTCAGAATCCACAGTAGCAGGGCATTGCTTTCTGTCATTGTGTTTATCAGGAAGACCTTGGTTTTTATATACACCTTCCAGGAGGTCAGGCCAGGACCCCAGATGTCTATTAGCATGAGAGACCCAGCAAGAAGGTAAAGAACAGCAACGGGTAGTTATGGAATGTTTCCCTGTTGGTGAAAAAGTTTATGACTAGAATTATGTCCAATGATGCATTTAGAAAGAAGTAGGGACCATTTGTGTGGCCTCCTCCCTCCCTCCTGGGTCTATGATGATTGTTGTTATTGTTGGGTGCCGTCAAGTCAGTGGAGACTCATAGTGAGTCTGTGTACGACAGAACACAACACTAGCCAGGTTTGCACCATCCCCACAGTAATTCTCATATTTGAGACCATTTTTGCAGCCATGGTGTCAGACCACTGGGTCGAGGGGCTATGACTAGTAGCCAAGTTATTGATATTGATAGGGGAAAGAAAGAGGAGCAAAGAGAAGAGAAAGTGAGGACAGGGGAAGGGAAGGGAAGGGAAAGAAAAGAGAGAGGAAGAAGAGGAAAGATTAAGTTCCAGGCTGAGTTGCAGTTTGTATTGTTGTTGGTCTTCTCTTTTAGAAGATACATACCACGAGGTCAGCAGTGCTTCCTGCTTACTGACCAGGGCCAGGCAGAGGCATCAGAATCAACTTGAACAGCAAGAATAATGGGCCACTTTGGAAATATGCATATGGCTATTGCTCTCAAAAGGCCGGTGGATGAGTCGCATTGACCAAACAACGGCGATGACCTTGTGTCACTGGGAATCTGAATAAAGGATATTTGCTTATTCAAAAATGATGTTTTCCCCAGATTACTTGCGACATGCTATTAGACACAGAGAATTAAGTGTCTCTTTTCTCTTCCTGGGTGCTGGATTTTTTTTTCTATAAAAATAAAAAGGAAAGAGTCCAGATGGAGAATTGCACATTGTTGGCAGATTTAGACCCAAAAAATCCCCTTGAATTTGTATTGGTGATGCTGAGTTTGGTGCAGACTGACAAGTGAGTAATTTTTCATCTTATCTGTTTAATTTCAGGCTTCAGAGAAGCCCAGTTCTATTGTTCCAAGAGTTTTATTAAACAGTTGTGAGGAGGAAGATGAAATCTCCGTGGGCTGGCCTGGTTTCATTATCTCAGGCATAGCACCTGAATGGGGCAGGGCTGGGAGAAAGGCCAAAGTGGACATTCCTGGTGGGTGCTGGGCAGAAGCAAATGCCTTTGAGACCTCTGACACCTCCCAGATGGTCTGATCTCTTTGCAGCTCTCATGTACTCTTTGACCTGCCTATGCAACAAACACCCTTCTGTGAGCTTACTGTACTGTGGTGACTTATGTATTCCTATGGGGCTTGAAGTTTGGCCACCGTGTGTCAAATACCAGGAGGATCACCCACGGAAGACAGGTTTCAGAGGAGCTTCGAAATACAAACAGATCAGGAAGAAAGGCCAGGTCATCTATCTCTGAATATTAATCAATGAAAACCTTATAGATCATAGTAGAACACTGTCCAATTTACTTTCGTTGGGCACATCATCAGAAGGAATCAAGTGTTGGACAAAGTCATCGTGATAGGTCAAGAAGCAGGCTAACAAGGCTAACACAGTAACAGGAAATAGCCACCGTGATGGATTTGAACTTGGTGGTTATGAGCATGATGCAGAACCTGGCAACGTTTTGCTCTGTCATGCATGAGGTCATCCTGAGTCAACACTGACTTGACAGGCAACTACCTATCTAGCTAGCTAGCTAGTGACCTAGCTATCATATTTCTATCTTCCAGTTATTAAACCAACAAAATCCTATCCAGAAAACAATCACTGATCTTCAACCTTTAACTTGCCTTTCTTAGACAAGCCTCTACTGTTGCTTATCTCAGTGGAATTCACTAATCATTTTTCGGTGGCTCTAGATAGAGCACCGAGATGATAACAACTCTTTCACTTGTGTTGGTGCCTGTATTGGGACCAGCATTACATATAGAGGGAATGCTACCATCTGGATTGCAATTCAGGCAAGCTTTGGATTGTCTCAAGTGCAAGTTCAGGCATCTTCATAAGCAGGCGCCAGCTTGAGGGCACCAACTGAAGTGGGGGTTGTGGGGGAAACACACACAGGCTTGTTTATTCACAGGAAGGAGCTCTAGGCTGCACAAGAGAGTCAGCGCAGCCAAACCGTCTACTCTTCCCCGTACATGCATGGGAGCTTCAAAGAGTTGAATTCCGTAACTGCCCTCATCCTGTGGCGCAAGAATCAGCCATGTAGATCTAAGGGTAGTGTTTTCCCAGTGACAACGCTCCTGGGAAGGGAAACAGGAAGCACAAAAATGCAGAACAAGTGAAAGTTCGTTGCAATAATTGCAGTGGATGAGTTGAAACAAAATGTTTATGAGTTGGTGAATGCAAACTAATGCTCTGCTTTATGAGTTTTCACCGAATTCAACAAGAACGATGTGGCATATGTATTAACTCCCAAGTCATAGCAAATTAAGAGAAAAATAATATGTGTGTGTAGATCTAGAAACGAGCTTTAGGCTCACACTAAATCCTAGCTCCAACTTAAGAACAATTAGTTCTTACCTCATGGCCCTGCTCCATACCCTTCCTCAGGAAGGGCACACAGAAGATGCCATGCTATAGAAAAATGTGAAGAATTTAAAGGATGCCCGGCTGTCAGATAAAATAGCATCTGGGGTCTTAAAGGCTTGCCTCTAAACAAGCAGCCACCTAAATGAGATATCAACTAAGTCCACATGGTAGAAACACACCATTTTCAGTCACCAAAGAACTGGAAGGATTGGAATGCATATAATACGAAGCTGAAGGAGGCATTAACATTAGAACCTAAATAGTGAGACTCTGATGTGCTATGGATGACAGCGGGAGTCCAAGGTTCATTTGTGGAGCTCCATAGGAAATAAGCCTCCAGAGAACTTCCTTTATCCACAACTGAGCGATGGGAGGAAAGTGGCTACTAAACAGAGTGCCTTGGAGAAATGAGTTTAGAAGATCAAAGGCATCCATCTGATTCGACCAGTTAAAACTTGGTCAGTGGATCCCCCTATGATGCAGGCTGGACCTGATCTAGCTTCCAAAATGTTCCAGTTTGGGGTTCGGAATATTTTATTTGTACATATTAGGGTATATTTCAGAGGTTTTATGTCACTAGAGGTCACCCTTTAGAAGCTGTATTTATATGTTTTCCCATTTTCTGTATATGAAACCAAGATGGATGAACCTGTGGGTACAGCAAGTAGAATAGGAGTTTAGGGGGTACAGTGGTGATGGTGGTGGTGGGGATAATACAGAGAAGATATCAAGGAGTCCAGATAGAAAAAAAAAACATTTGGAAACCAATTATGGTAGCAATTATACAATTCTACTGGATGTGATTGAACTATGAAAAGACATATGTATTAAATCCCAATTAAAATAAATTAAACACTGCAAGAAATGAAAAAAAGTTTAAAAATAGAATAAAGCCCAAATCTTTGCAATAAAAGCTGAAACAGTGCATTGCACTGGGCAAATTTATTGTACAATACCTCTTTAAAATGTTAAACAGCAACGATGTCACTTCAGGTGCACTAAGGTGCACCTGAGCCAAGTTATGACATTCTCAATTGCGTCCTATGAATGTGAAAGTTGGACAATAAATAAGGAACACTAGAGAGGAATAGATATGTTTAAACTATGACATTGACAAAGAATATTGAAATGACCATGGACTGACATATCTGTCTTGGAGGAAGGACAGCCAGAATGCTCCTTAGAAGCAAGGATGACAAAAGTTAGTTTCACATGCTCTGGACATGCTACCAGAGGGACCAAAATCAAAACCCCTGCCCCCAGTTGACTCTGATTCACAGTGATGCTGAGGATAGAATGGCACTGTCCCTTGAGTTCTCCCAGACTTTCCTTCTTATGTTAGAATCACTGAGGACCTTTTAAAAAAAATGCCAGTGGTGAGTCAAAAACCCAGAACAGCTCAAAGCGAAGAGTTGGGATCTTTGCTCCCATCAAAAACTTCTAAGCAGAATGTGTGACATTAGACAGTTCAACATAAAAAGAATCAAAAAACACTTGGAATGTGGAGAATGAAGAGCCAATATAGAGGAGGCTTTTGTTTGGTTCCAACAGACCACACAGACTCAGAAGGGGTAGAGGGGCATTGGCAGGAGCAAGTGGTTAGTGGCCCCAGGGAAGGGATGGATGGTGAGCTACGACGTGGGGGTGGGGTGGGTCACATCTGCTATACTCTGACCTCCCTAGTCAGCAGCCGGATGTCCTTATTCTCTAGTCACCTTTTTGTCATTGGAAACTCCCAGACCAGTCCACAAGGTTATAGAAACCACTTCCCTCACCTAAATGACTGAGACAGAAACACCAAACCCAGGGCCACCTAGTCAGTCCAGACATGTAGCAACGTTTCCCGGGGGTCCTTAGACTGCACATCTTTCTGGGGCAGACCGCCTCATACAGGCGGATCCGTGGATCTACTGAGGGGGTTGAACCACTGACCCTGCAGTTAGCTACTGCTTAACACCTAACCCATCGCACCACCAGGGCTCCTTTAAAACACTGAAGCACCTACCATTCATCAAAAGATCACACCTACCACAATCAAAGATTTTTGTCCCTGTTTGATAGCTCTTTATCTTATAAGACTGAGATCTGATGAGATGCGCTTTGTCAATGGTACCGATTTATACTTGGAGAACCACTGGCCCACCCAGTGGGGTTGCACAGAGCAGTGCTTGTACGGCAGTGCTCATACAGGGACGCCCTCGTGCCAGTGATCCCGAGGGGTCTATAGACTGCACAAGGACACCACTGACACAAAAAATGCAAATGATGGAATCGATTGCAATGGCGTGAGAAGCTGGATTGACTAGAGAAACAAATCCAGTGACATATGTGTACGAAAGCGCTTTCAACCAAGAAGTATTTATATATCAGGAAAACATCCTTTCCCAGTCCTGTAAGTCTGAAACTAGCCCATAAGCCCCTCTTCAGACTCACGCAGCCACAAGCAGTGATGCAGAAAGCAGGAAGGTCACAGGCTGGTGGTGCACAGTCACATAGATCCAAGGTCAGTGGAAATATGGCAGGGCTCTGGAAGCTATCTGCATGGCCACCAAGCAGGAAGGGAAGACTAGGGAGAGGGGAAGAGTGCCAGGGCCCACCTTCTGAGAAGGCCACACCTCTAAAGAGGCATCATGGGGCAGTAGCCTGATTGACAGGTGAGGTACCACCCCCACACTTTTATATGTCTTCAATTTGACAAAGTTATCGATCACAAATGGCCACTCACACATACACACATGACCGCCCAAAAAGGCAATCATCTGGGAGCAAAATAAAGAAAGGAAGCTAGCAGCCGTATTAGTGACAACAAAACCAGGACAATGGTTCATTTTAAACTCAATAGACCTCAATTTAATCTCAAAAGACAGCATGTAAACTTTGGTTTTTGTTGCTTCTTCCCCAACCCTAGAAATCGTGGTCTTCTTTGAAGTGCTCATGTAGTATCGTGTAACACTCTAAATGATATTTCCTTTACTTGAATTCAGTGTTCTTGTTATCTGGAGGATGGTAAAAAAGAGACTAGATACAATAATCTAATTCTCATGTTACATAATTAACAATTATACAGAATTTAAACTTCCAACAACGTGGTGCAAGATAGCATCTCATAGGAGGCAAAGCTGAGATTGCCTGCATAGTGGGAATGTCTGTGCTAGGGAAACACTGCTCAGTCCTGTGCCACCTCCACAATTTTTCGTATGTCCAAGGTTGCAGCCACGGTGTCAGTCCATCTTGTCAAGGGCCTTCCTCTTTGTTGCCGCCCCTCCGCTGTACCAAACATGATGTCCTTCTCCAGGGCCTGGTCTCTCCTAACAGCATGTCCAAAGTACTTGAGATGAAGGATCACCATCCTTGACTCTAAGGTACCTTCTGATGAAGATCAATGACTGAAGCCGTCAGTATTAATTACAGTTCACTGTAAAGAAAAAAAACCCCAGCAGTCTAGAGATCAAACAGTGTTGCGTTGGACAAATCTGCTGACAAGCCCTCTTTAAGGTGTTAAAAAAGCCCAGAGGTTACTTTGAGGGATACAGTGCACCTGACCAAGCCATGGTACTTTCGGTCACCTTGTGTGCTAGTCTGGGTACTTTAGAGAACCAAATCCACAGAAACTTATGTATAGGAGAGAGTTTTATATAAAGGGTAAGTGTACATCAAGAAAACATCCCAACCCAGTGCTGCTCAAGCCCACGAGTCCAACATTAACCCATATGTCTGACACCAATCCACAAAAGCTTCCTCCATCTCACAAAACATACATTATGACACTGACTACAGGAGGAAAGCCAAATCAGTGAATGTGTAAGCATCTCAGCGCTGGCAGGGGTCTCCATGAGGCTGGTCCAGCACCCAGGGCTGCATCGGGGCAGGTTCATGCAGTTTCTCCTCAGGGATGTCTTGCAGGAAGTGAGCCTTGCCGGCTGAAGCAGGGAAGTGGCTAAGGCAGCTGCATCCTGGTCCAACCATCACAAAACAAGAGACCCAGAACTAGAAAGAGAGGCTCATGTATCCATGTATACATGTATCCCTCTGAACTTCAATTAACCCCACATGTGTTTATCGGCTAGGTTGGCACAATAACAAACTGCCTCAACTTGTATGCATGTGAATAAAGAAAGTCAAAGAAGAATCAATGCATTTGAATGATGGCACTGGTGAAGAATGTTGAAAATATAATGGATTGTCAAAAGAACTAACACTTTTGTCTAAGATGTACAGTCAGAATACTCCTTAGAGACAAGGTGGTGAGACTCTCATATACTTTTGACATGTTGTTAGCAGAAGCCAGTCACTGGAGGACATTATGTTTGGCAAAGTAGCAGGGCAGCAAAAATGAGGAAGACCTTTGACAAGATGGACTGACACAGTGGTGGCAGCAATGGGCTCCAACATAAGGACAATTGTGGGATGGCACAGGACCAAGCTCTGTTCTCTTCTGTTATACATAAAGTTGCTATGTGCTGGCTTGTCATCCTCCTTCTCTTCCAAGGTACCCTGGTTGGGTTCCAACCATCAGCCTTTTGACTAGTGTGTTAGTCTGGGTTGACTAGAGAAACAAATTCATAAACAATCATGTATATGTAAGAGAGAACTTTATATCAAAGAGCTATTGTACATTAAGAAAACATCCAAGCCCAGTCCAAGTTAAGTCCATAAATCCAATATTAGCCCACATGTCCATTACCAGTCTATGAATTCTTCTTCAGAATCACACAGCACATGCAATGATGTTGAATGCAGAAAGAAAGATCACAGGCTAGTGGGTGGGAAGTTTTGTGGATCTAGTGGTGGTGGAAGCATCTCAGCACTGGTGTGGGTCTCCTCGTGGCTCCTCCAGCTCCAAAGTTCTGGCTCTACCAGTGTAGCACATCTGGCTTGTCAGCAGGAAGACAAAGCAGAGAGAGTGTCTCCCGCCTCTAGGGAGGAATACAGGAGTTCCCAGAACCCTCAGGAGAAGGCCATGGCCACACGAAGGTCTCATTGGCTATGACCTGATTGACAGGCTAGACTCCACCTCTTCAAAAGTTGACAGGAGATTATGTAAATACAACAGATAGTAAAATAGCACTTACCCATTTGCACCACCCAAGGATAAACAAGCACAATAAAATTTCACTTGTGTGAAACTTGAACATGGATAAAGATGCAGTTGTGCGAACAGAAGAGGGATACTGCATGATTTAAAATGAAGACAGGTGTGTGACAGAGCTGTATCCTCCCACCGTACTTATTCCATTTGTATGCTGAGCAAATAATCAGAGAATTTGGCTTCTATGAAGAAGAATGTGACATCAGGATTCGAGGAAGTCTTATTAACAACTTTCAATATGCAGATGGCACGACCCTGCTTGCTGAAAGTGAGGAGAGCTTGAAGTTCTTGCTGACGAAGATCAACTATTGCAGCCTTCAGTGTGGATTACAACTCAGGGTAAAGAAGACCAAAATTCTAACAAGCGAACCAATAGGTAACATTTTGGTAGATAGAGAAAAGTTTTCTTGAAGTATTCAAGGAGTTTGTCTTACTTGGATCCACAATCTGTGCTCATGGATGCAGCAGTCAAGAGAGCCAAAGATGCATCCCATTAGGTAAATCTGCTGCACAAGAGCTCTTCTGTATACTTAAAAGCAAGGATGTTACTTTGAGGATTAAGGTATGCCTGACCCAAGCCATGGTATTTTCAGTCGCCTCATACGCATGTGAAAGTTGAACATTGAATAAAGAAAACCAAACAACAGAGGCATTTGAATTGTGGAGCTGGAGATGAAAACTGAAAGTACCATAGAGTGCTAAAGGGACAAACAACCCAGCCTCAAAAGAAATACAGCCAGAGTGCTCCTTAGAGGCAAGAACATGGAGATTTCGTCTTGTATACTTTGCAAATGTTGTCAGAAGAGACCAGTCTCTGAAGAAGGACATCATGTTTGTTAAAGTTGAGGAGCAGCCAAAGATGGGAGGGCCTTCAAGATGGATTGACCCAGTGGCTGCAACAATGGGCTCAGACATAGAAAAATTGTGGGGATGCCACAGGACGGCGCCATGGTTCATTCTGTTGTACACAGGGTCACTGTGGGTCGGAACCAGCTTGATGGCACCTAACAACAGCAACAAGGCTAGAAGACACTCAATCTGTGGTGACACTAAGCAGTCTCCTTCTTTCCTTTCAGTTCGTCAGCAGTAATTGTCATTCCTTTACAGCAAGTGCAGTGATTCTTGTTATGGGTCATGTAAGCACACAGTTGATTTTATATGGACATAACTTAGATCTCTAATCGTTCTCACCAACCACATCGACAGATTCACAGGACTGACTTGGGCAACTGCTGAGGTAAGGACCCTTTTGGTTTTGGTTTTGGTTTTTAACTAATATAGCCTAAAGAAAGAGAAATTCTCCCCTTTGGTGAAAAAGAAAATCCTCCATAGTCAGTGGTTAGCTTATTGCTATCTTCAGAGACGCACCCTTTCCTGTGAGAGACTTGAGTTCGTTTTCCACCAATGAATTGCAGCCACAGCCACCAACTGTCTGTCAGAGCGGGCTCCTAAAAATCCTCTGTCTTACAAGGGCTCTATGCCGAGGTCCATGGAATCACTGTGTCAGGGGTTCCCATGAAAGGTGGGGAGGGAATTCGAGGTCACAGAACAACACCACCACCACAAACAACAACATGTTTTCCTTAGGGAGGGTGCTGACCAGGGTGCTCCATCAGAGTGGTAGTATCACAGCGGTTGCCTCATGCACATAACACACACACACACACACACACTCACACACACACACTCACACATACTCACACATACTCACACACACACTCACACACTCACACACACTCACACACACTCACACATACTCACACACACACACTCACACACACACACACACACACACACACACACACACACTCACCCCACATTTGCTTTCAGTCTCTTCACTGCCAGGGAGAGCTGTTTCTTTAGGACACAGAGCACAGGGATGGCATCATCATTTACTGACATGACTCTTTTTCAGTTAGCAAAACCGTGTTGGCAACCGCAACCATAACAACCAGTCCACACCGAGGCCACTCCGTTCTGCGGAGGCTGAGAGAATCCTGGCCAATTAAAATACCTCAGAAATGCCCTTCAGAGTGACAAGCTCGGGCTGGTGCCCCTAAGTCTCCTGGCACGCCAATCCTCATCTTGGGGAGTAATTATTGAAAAGCCCTCCTGCGAGCAGGGAGACTGCGTTAGACTTCACTCAGAAGATCAAAGTTGTACAGATTTCTAGTTACCTCTCGGTCTGGCCTCTGAGGTTTCCGCTGCAACTGCCTAACACGGGCGCGGTGTAACGTGCTGTGGACTAGGCACAGCTGTAAGGGCAGCCTGGTACTGCACTGTGAATAACTGTAATGAACCTTCAACGCAAGTGAACGGCCTTCGAGATGTTTGCGCCCATTGTGTGGGAGGCACAGTTGGCACTCCTCAATGAGGAGTGGATGATGTAGCCTGACCTCGTGTTTAGAGATCAGGATTAATTGTCAGTGTTGAAGGAAAGGGTGATTCGCGCTCTTGCTGGGTGTCAGAGGGCACTGCACATCCCAGGACTCTCAAACGCTGTACTTTAGATAACCTATCTTCCAGATTTTTCAAAATCAATTTACCCTATATATTCCGATATAAGCCGACCCGAGTGTAAGCCGAGGTACCTAATTATTACCTAGGAAACCAGAAAAACTGATTGACTCGAGTATAAGTCATGGGTGGGAAATGCAGGATGTGAATTAACACAGAGACCAGAGCGGAGAGACTGAGTGCAGCCACAGACACATCCTTACCAGTTCAGCTGCTGGTGTAAGTGAATCACTACGGGTGCTTCTGCGAATTGAAGCCGTCCATGTCATAGGACGCCTCTGATTGGTTAGATGTGAGTAAACAAACATTCAAAGCCCTGCAGGGTCAGCGGGACTTTGAATGAAAAACGGAGGAATGGCAATCACCCATGAGATGTTACACCTCACTGGGGTACCACTGACCTACGTATAAGCCAAACCCCAGTTTTTCAGCACATTTTTGTGCTGAAACACTCGGCTTACACACGAGTATATATGGTAAGTGTCTACTAATTTCGCCTTGTTTTCATAAATGCCCACATATTAGTCATACAGAGCACTCCTCACCACCACCACCTACCTTCTCAGGCCGATAATCACCACATTAAACTTCACTGAAACTTTGTGCATATGCAGGTGTCTTAAGAGTTAACATGAAGCTCTACATCACAATTTTTGAGATACCATGTGTGTTTTTGTATACATACACACAAACACACACACACAAATTAGGATTGTGAAAGGTCTGGTACAATATTTTTATTTTTTTATTTTATTGGGCGTTCTTACACCTCTTATTACAATCTATACATGTATCCATTGTGTCAAAAACATCTGTACATATGTTGTCATCATCTTTTTCAAAACATTTTCTTTCTACTTGAGCCCCTGACATCAGCTCCTCGTTTTTCCCCCTACCTCCCCACTCACCCTTCCCCATGTCCCCTTGATAATTTATAAATCATTCTTTATTCCCCCCATGTCTTACACTGACTGCTGCCTTATTTCACCCACTTTTCTGCTATTCCTCCCCCTGGGAGGGGAGGCCATATATCGACCATTGTGATAGGGTTCTCCTTACTATTCCCCCCAACCCTTACTTACCCTCCTTGTATCACTGCTCCCCTTAGTGGTCCTGAGGGGGTTATCTGTTCTGGATTCCCTGTGTTGGGAGCTCTTATCTGTGCCAGTGTACATGCTCTGGTCCAGCCAGATTTGTAAGATAGAATAGGGGTCATGATAGTGGGGAGAGGGAGGAAGCATTAAAGAACTAGAGGAAGATTGTGTGTTTTGGCGGTGCTGTACTGCACCCAGACTGGTTCACCTCCTCCTTGAGGCCCTTCTGACAGGGGTGTCCAATTGACTACTGGTGGGCTTTGGGTCTCACTCTGCCCTCACCCTCATTTCCATAGATATGATTTTTGTTTGCTTGTTTTGTTTTGTCTTTGATGTCTGATAATTGACACTTCATGATCACACGGGCTGGTGTGCTTCTTCCATGTGAGGTTTGTTGCTTCTCACTTAGATAGCCACTTGTTTAGCGTCAAGCCTTTAAGACCCAGATGCTACATGGTTTAATAATGGGGCACCATCAGCTTTCTTCACCACATTTTCTTATGCATCCATTTTGTCTTCAGTGATTGTGTCAGGAAAGGTGAACATCACAGAGTGCCTTGAGTTGAATAAATTGTTCTTGCGTTGAGGGAGTACTTGAGTGGAGGTCCAATGTCCATCTGCTGTCGTAATACTTTATAAATAAATATATGTACATAGATCTCTTCTATAAATGTATCTAATCTATAAATGTATAATTTAAACATTGACATCATGTCATAGACTTGCATTATTCACAAACAATCCTTATCACTTTGGTGGGGGGGATGGATTATGTGGTTTGGGAATATGAATCCAGTTTAACGATACGTAAGTATCCTTGGAATCCCATGTCTTGCGCTATAAATTCATTTGGCGATGACATTCAGCCCTGACTGCTATGATAAAGCACCGCCCCCCAGTGACCGGCGCCTGAGCCCTGCGGAGAAAGCATGGTCACGGAAGAGGGCTGTGAGCTCCGTGGGGCTCACAGGCTGGGACCAGCAGGGAAAAGCTCACCGCCTGGAAACAATTTCACAGGCGGATACATTTTTAAACGAACTGCAGGGTTGTTAGCGCCTCCAACGTGGCTCTCTTTTCCACCGCAGCTTTCCAAGGAGCAGTAAATAAAGTTCAGAGAATCTGCTTTCAAAATCGCCCTGCTGCGCACGTGCTGCTGCGGTGAGCTTCGAGCGGCAAACGGGGAAGCGCACGCGTGCCGGCTGTGCAAGAGCAGCGAAAGGCTGCCCGACCCCACAGGTAGAAAACGGGTCCAAGGCGTGAAGAAGCCTTCCCATGGAGCCTGGAGCGGTTGGGCACGGGGCCCAGCTGGTGGCCAGAGGTTGGCGGTGAGTTTTAGAGTTTTAAAATGCTGGGATGGAAAGTTTTACTCCGAGATATAGATCAGCATTTGTAAAGTGTGTCCTCCCAGGCCCTATTCTTCTGGACATGGACACTGACTGCCCTTGAGGTGGAAAAGCAATGCGGCCTGCCAACTCATTACCAGTAAGACGAAGGAACCCAGGAGCATCCTTTCTCTTCCATAGCCGCTCCCTGTCAGTGGGGAGGGCCTTGATCTCCTTCATTTCCAGTCATATATTAAAGGACCCCTGTCAGCATTGTGGATGCCTCTTGGGGCTGCTAACCGCAAGGTCAGCAGTTCAAAACCACCAGCTGGCCTGTGTGAGAAAGGTGAGGCTTTCCAATCCCCTACAGAGCCGGCCTTTCAACCCCACAGGGGCAGGGCTACTCTTCTGCCCTAGAAGGGCAATAGGAGTCAGAACTGACTTGATGGCAGAAAGTGTGGCTTTTACCAGTTTGGATCTTTCCTCAAAAGTGAACGCAGCCCCATCCCCACAAACTGCCCTTATCAGTTAGCTCCCTGATGGCAGGACCCAGACAGCTGCCCAGAGCCAGGTCGCTTCCTTGTCCTTGACCTCATTAACCTTGCTAGGGATTGCAGAATGGAAGGGGTGGAAAGGGAGGGATAGTTCAGTTTAAATATTGTCTCAGATCCACGGTGCCCGATCCTGCTGAAAAACAGACGGTGTACTAGCCTCTCCGCCAGAGCCTGTGCGCTTTCACTCAGATGTCTGTTTAAGCATGGGGGGCGGGGGATATAAAATCACGAGGTGTTTTAAAATGATAACAGCTTGTATGGAGCTCGCGTTGCGCCTTTGGTGACAAGTCAATTCCCACATATGGGCGACCCCATATGTTCGGCACGGAATGGCTGCACCAAGGGCCCAAGGCTGTGAGCGTTCCTAAGCAGACTGCCAGCTCTCTCTTCGGAGGCACCTCTGTGTGGGTTGCAGTCACCAATCTTCAGCTAGCCAGCCAGGGACTCCCGACACCCCTGAGATGGTGGTATTATCCTCCCCAGGCCCCGCCCACTTTGACAGATGAACAAACAGGTCTGGGCAGGATAATGGCTTGTCCCAGTCTGCAGAGCCAGAGCTGGGGCACACGAGGGTTGTCTTGCTGACGTTCCCAGTCATTTCGTTATTACAACCAAAGAGGCCGTGCCCATTTTTATTTTAAGTTCTGTCCCTTCACTAAAATCACTGCACTCCTTGACTGGTTTTTCCTGCTGCTTTGTGTTTCTTCAAGTGCTGACAGCCATGTGCACAAAGCTGTCAGTTAAAATTTATTAATACATTTCAAAGCAGGGACATAAATAACTAATGGTCAAGTGAGGGGAAGAAAAGGTGAGGCTACAGAAATGAAAAAGAACGAGACCCCATTCTTTTTCCCATTGCTCAGGAGATATATATATATATATATATGCTGGTTTGTTTTTAATGTGACAAGCATAGTGCATTTAGAGTTCATTCCACCAGGTCAGACTGTTTGTTAATCAAGCTTTCTAATTAGAGGGTCTGAAAAGATAGCGTAAACCTGTGGGCGGCAGAAAAAGCCTGATTTGTGGCAGATGGGGGACTGGTTTTGCCACTATGACAATGCACCTGCTCACACAGCCATCTCAGTGCACCAGTTTTTGGCAAAACAAATCAACCCCACAAAACGGCATGCCGATCTTGCTCCATGCTCCTGAATCACCTGACCTTGCTCCATGGAACTTCTTTTTGTTTCTGAGAATGAAAAGGGACATTAAAGGACAGTGGTTTGATGACATAGAAGAGGTGAGGGGGAACAAATGAGGGAGGTGCTGTCAGCCATCCAAACAAATGAGTTTAAAAATATTTCCAAGAATGGAATCACACATTTGACAAATGTATTAAAAGTACTGGGGATTGTTTTGAAGGTGATAAGGTTGTTTTCTAGAAAAAAATCTAAATGCATAGCTTTGAAAAAGAAATTCTGTTTGGGGGCATACCCCCTCATGTGTGTGTATGTGTGTGTGTCATATATTAAAACACTTGCCATTTCAACAGTTTTCAGTCTTCAACAGTCTTAACAACCGTCTTCACCTGTACTGTCGAGTGGCATGAATTATGTGCATCACGTTGTTCAACCATCACCTTTCTCCTTTTCCCCTGAGCATGGAGTGCTTTCTCGCTCCCTCTGCCCCCACACATGCCATTTGTTTCCCTGCAAAGGATAGGTCTATCTCTAAGTCAGAAGAAGAGAACTATCACAGCCAGGTTAATTAGATTTCGGAAATAGCTACATTGCCAAACGCAGAGGTCAGCATTGTTTCTAACGGCATCCTGAATATATCAGTGGGAAATGATCCCAGCAAAGCACCAATGTAAATCAAACGTGGCCCCTGGAAGCCCCAGATACTTGCAACTTCAAAGGTTCAGAAGAAACTTCATCTTTTCACCCTCTCTTAACTGCTGCTAATTTCTGTTGTGGCTGAAGGGCAAAAGGAGTCACTGAAGCTAAATTTCCCCAGACATTACGCAGATGACAGGCTGTGCACAATGAGGAGAGGGCTGGCCAAGAAGCAACATCCTACTAGCAAAGACCAGGGGCAGAAGCCCCACGGCTCATGATACAGAAGGATTTAGAGGTTCCAGCCAGCTGTGTAAAAGGTCCATGTTCTTTGTCTCCCAAGTGGTGGTCCTACATAGTACTCCCCCCCTCCAGAAGTGTCCCAAATGTATACACATATGTATGCACACTTATACTAACTGTACATTATTCTGTCTTTCTTGATTTTATCAAACAGCACAGTTATGATTCTCCCAGACAGTGCTGGGCTCCCAGCCACCAGCTCCCATCCTAGAGGGAGCAACATGCAAGTCTGTGTGAAGTGAAGAAGACAGTACCAATATGTCAAGGTGGTAAATTCCCATCTCCTTTTGGGCCAGTAATAATATCATATCCATCACCTCCAACACCTGTTCGGTCAGTGTGGCGTACTGAGCTGGTTTACAAGTGGCTGTATGCTGAACGCTATGCCACGGGTAGCTCAAATATCAGCAGGCTTGCCTAGAGTGAGCAGATTTCAGTGGTATTTGCACAGTAAGAAAGATGAGGGGGGGAATTCCGGTATCTGCCTCTGAAAATTAGCCAATGTGGAACTTAGGGAACACAACAGAACACTGTCTGACTCATTCTCTTCACCTGCGCCATAAAGAGGGATCTGTGGCTGGAAGCTGTTGTTGTTAGGCACCATCGAGTTGCTTGGGACTGTGCTAGTCTGGGTAGACTAGAGAAACAAAATTCATAGGCACCCATATTGTATAAGAAAGAGGTTTGCTTATATATAAGAGCAATTAAATACTGAGAAAATCTCCCAGTCCGGTCCAGATCAAGTCCATAAGTCCGAATTAGCTCATATGTCCGATATCAATCTATAATTTCCTCTTCACACTCACGAAACACATGCCATGATGCAGAATGATAGTATTGTGGATCCAGTGGCATTGCAAGCATCTCAGCACAGGCATGAGTCTCCACGTGGCTCGTCCAAGTCCAGGGCTCTTGCTGCCATCAGCATAGCCCCATGTATCTTGTCAATAGAGAGTCACTTAGGGAGTGAGCCAAGAGAGCTAGTGTCTCCTGCCCCCAAGAAGGAATACAGGAGTTCCAAGAATCCTCAGGAGAAGGTCATGCCCACACGGAGACCTCATTGGCTTCACCTGATTGACATGCTAGACTCCACCCCTTCCACTCTTAACTCTGTCACATTGACAAATGGTTATATAATTACTACACTGACCCATAGCAACCCAAGGCACAACAGAATGAAATACCATGTGGTCCTGCATCCTCACAAAGGTTCCTGTGCCTGAGCCCATTGTGGCAGGCACTGTGTCCGTCCATCTCCTTTGTTGCCCCTCCACTTTACCACGCATGATGTCCTACTCCAGGGACTGCTCTCTCCTGACATGTCCAAAGTAGGTAAGACAAAGTCTTGCCATCCTTGCTGTACTTCTTCCAAGACAGATTTGTTTGCTCTTGTTGCAGCCCATGGTGTTTGCATGGTACTTGCTGGGAGAGGACCTCATAGTTGATGGAGTAGAGAGCAGGTGTGGGTGAAGGGCCGTCAGGGAGATGAATGGCACAATGCACTCCATGATGGACTTGAACAAGCATGAGTTTCTGATGATGACACAGGCCAGAAGAGACACTGAATGTTTTTTTCTGTTGCACATGAAACTGTAGAATCGACTCAACAGCAGGTACACAACACCATCTGACACATAATCCTCAGTCACCTACATTTGGTCCCTACCCATTTCTATGCACCAGCAGGATGTGTGTTCTATACATCTCTCTTTTCAACATCCATCAGCATCATTGTAGGCAATAATTTATGACCAAGGCACACTCACTGCCACCAAGTCAACTCCTATCATAGAACCCCTACAGGACAGGGTAGAAGTGCGCCTGTGGGTTTCCAAGACTGACTCCTCTCAGGAGAAGAGGTGTGTCTTTCTCCCTTGGAACAGCTGGTGGGTTCAAATGGCTGACCATGCAGTTACAGCCCAGTGTTTAATCCCTAGGGCACCAGGGCTCCTTCTGGCCTAGGGCAGGTTCAAGCTTGAGATACAGGCTCCTTCTCTGGACTGTGTCTCAGCTAGCCATAGCCACCAGGAGTGCCAAGCAGCGGTGCACATCTGTGCAACCTGGTGGGTGGGGGGTGCCCCCCGAATGCTCCCTTGTAGAGCCCACTGCAGCTCTCCTCCAGTGGCACCCAGACTGGCCTCAGAGCTCCAGTTTCTTCCACTGTAATGGGACACGCTGCCATTAGGGACTTGGTGTTGTGTTTGCTCTTTTGAACATGAAAATATGTGCTTCTATTTCCAGTGACCATCTGTTTGGAACCTTTGCTCCTGTCCGTATTCCAGCGTGAAAGCACCACTGCACCCTTCGTATCTCTGTTGATTTTCACGACAGATGGGGCGCCAGCTTTCTCTGGGAAGGATTGAACAGCCATTGTCATAAACTGCTCACAGCATACTGTTTTGAAAGAGTTGCAGGTTAGCATCTCCAGGCTTCCAGAGTGGGGACCCAAAAGGAGAAGGGAAACATCTGACAGGAAAAAGGTGAGAATTTAGCAAACTGCAGAGTTTATTAGACCTTTTAGAATATAGTTGGATAGACTGGGAGGAGGTGGTGAAGTGGGGGAAGGGCTCATGTTATTAAAGAAAGCAAAAAGGAAAAATAAAACAGATTTATTTATTTTTAATAACAATGCAGTACTAGAAGAGGAAGAACCCTATTCTGGAAAGATAAAAATCTGTGGGAATTTGACAACATCTCAAAATGTATCATATTAAATTATACTATTTTTAAAAAAAGAATGAGATGAGTAATTCGGTATTCTATATATATGTATGTAGTTTATGTGTAAACCATTTTATTGAGAGCTCTTCCAGATATCATACCATTCTATAGTTTAATCACATCAAGCAGTAGTGTTGCTTGATGTCCTAACACACAGTTGCCACCACAATCAGTTTCAAAACATTTGCCTCCTCCTTGAACTCCTTGACATCAGCTCCCTTATTTATACCCACCACCTTCAAATCACTCCCCTCAGAACCCCTCAATCCACTTGCTGTCTCTATAGGCTCATAAATCCTGGGTTTCACATACTGAAAAACAAAACTATATATAACAAAAATTAAGAGCATCACCCAAATGACAAAATATAACTGAGATAAACCCCAATATGAAAAATGACTAATACACAGAAAATATTGAAACACCTGATCAGGCCCAACATGCATCAGAAGGTGAATCAATTGCCACGGTTTTAACCATTCAAGTCAGGCTTATCATTTTGATCTCCTAGAATCATCTCTCCAATGCACTCTGTTTGGTAACCAGTTTCTTCCCAGCCCACCATTAGGGATTGAGGGAAATCACCGGAGGTTTCTATCCTGTGGAGATCTCACAAAGGTATCTTGGGCTTCCGCTGTCATCCTTGGCCTTCTGCAAACGATAGTCTCACAATTTGGGTTCTGGTACTGTTCCCGCCTTCAGTTTCACATTTATACCGTCTTCAGGAATTATAGTGATGAGGACATTAATAAAGCAGTCTAGCTTCAACGCAGGGGACACAGTTTGTTATGTGGTAGCTGCCCTCGGGTTGGGTGAGCTCCTTGCAGCCCTATTTACAGGAGATCAGAGCACTGCCCCCATCTGGCACCGTCCTCACAATTTTCCGCTTATGCCCCTTGTGCAGCCACTGAATCAGGCCATCTCATTAAGGTCTTTGATTTCCCTGGCCCTCTACCATGCCGAGAGTGACATCATCTTCCCGGGCCTGCTCTCTTCCTATAAACATCTAAAAGTACATGAGGCGTTATCCCATCCTTGCTCCTAGGTAGCATTCTGAGTATTCTTCCGCCAAGCAGATTTGTTCTCTCTTCTGGTAGTCCAGGGCACTTTCAATATACAATATTCAATATTCAAGGCATTGGTTCCTCACTGGCCTTCCTAATGCACTGGCCTGCTTTCGCATGCATATTAGGTGATTGAAAATACAACGACTTGAGTCAGGCACACCTTCGGTCCCAAAGTGTCATCTTTGATCGTAAGCACTTACAGCTCCTGGACAGCAGGCTTGTCCAATGTAATACATTGTTTGACTTGTTGTCCGCTGCTTCTATGAGCATTCATGCTGGATCCAAGTAGAAATGCTTGACAGCTTCCATCTGTTCTCCACTTGTGTTGTCTATTGGTCCACCTCTGAGGATTTCTGGTTTCTTCACATTGAGTTGTAATTTATACTGGAGACTGGAGTCCTTTATCTTCACCAGCAAGTGTCTCAAACCCACTTCCTTTTCAGCAAACAGGGTTGTGGAATCTGCATGTCTGCACACCAAAGGCTGTTAGAGAGCATGCCACCAATTGTGGTGCCTCATTATTCTTTACATAGTCTAGCTTCTCAGATTATTTGCCCATTCACCATATTGAATGAATATGGTGCAAGGATACAGTTTTGATTCACCTTTCTTGATTTTAAGTCCTGGAGTATACCCTAGTTCTGTTCCATGACTGCCCCTTGGTGACTCAGAAGCACAATAAAGTGTTTTGGGATTACCATTGTCCACAATGTTATCAATCGTTTGTTAGGATCTACACAGTCTGATGCCTTTGCATTGTCAGTGAAACATAAGTGATTATCTTTCTTGCATTTTCTCCTTTCAGCCAGGATCCATCTGAAGTCAGCAATGATAGCCCTCATTCCAGATTCTCTTCTGCATCAGGCTTGAATTCCTGGCAGCCCTCAGTTGATGTACTGCTTTAATCATTTTTAAAATCATCTTCAGCAACATTTTATTTGTAGGTTCTATTAGTGATATTGTTTGACAACTTCCAAATTCTGTTGAATCACCTTTCTTTGAAATGGTCATAAATATGGATCTCTTCCAGTTGGTTGGCCAGGTAGCTGTCCTCCAAATTCTGGGTATAAACCATTGAATACTTCCAACATTTCATCAGTATTCATCGTTGTTTTTTTTTAATGTTTCAACTAGTTTTCTGCCAATTCTAGTAGCCTTGTTCTTTGCTAATGACTTCAGTGCAGCTTGGATTTCCTACTTCAATACCAACAATCCTTGAACATATGCTACCTCTTGAAATGGTTGAGTGTTGACCAGTTCTTTTTGACATAGTGACTCTGTGTATTCCTCCGATCTTCTTTTTACATTTCCTCCATCATTCGTTACTCAACTCATGCCATTGAGTGGATTCTGACTCAGAGTAATCCTACAGGACACAGGGAGTTTCTGAGGCTGTAAATCTTCGATGGGAGCAGAAAATGGCATCTTTCTTTCTTCTCGGAAGAAGCTGGTGGTTTTGAACTGTTGACTTTGCCATTCACAGCTGTGTTAGGCTGGGTTCTGTAAAACATCAACATCAGTTATTATATATGTGCCAAAAGGAAGTTGTTGGTCTCCAAAATTTCTTTCGTGCGATCCCCAGCATTGTGTCTCTCACCGAGGCCATATTTCTAATTACTATTTCTTCCTCTTTGTTTCCAATTATTAATGCATCTTGATTGCATCTTTAATCAATTTCAGGCTGAAAAACTTGGTAGATTTTTTCAGATTTTTTTCATTAACAATCATGTGATTGTCCAATTTCAAATTGGCCAATATCCATCCATTTCAGCTCACTATTGCGTAGGATATTGGTTTCTATGTGTTCTGATTCTTTTCTTTTTTCTTCTTTTTTTTAAAACTTATAAATTTCCTATATTCATACTTCATACATTCCACATTCTGATTATTAATGGATGTTTTTAGTTGTTCCGTCTCATTTCAAGTCATGTTTCATCAACAAATGAAGATGCTGAGAGCTTTCCTTCATCCACATCACAAAGGATGTCTACTTTGATGAGGCAGCTCTTCCTCCGTCCTATGCTGAGTGCCTTCAAGCCTGAAGGGCTCATCGTATCAGACATGCCTGTGACTGTTAGGAAGGTTTTCAGTGGTTAGTCTCTCAAAAGTGGACTGCAGTTCCTTATCCCTAGTCCAGTCCTAGTAGGGAAGCTCTGCTAAAACTTGGTCACCATGTTGTGTCCTTACTGATATTTGAAAGAGGATAGTCCCTGGTACTCTGGCTTCTGGATGGTTGGCCAAAGAATGACTTTGGAGTCTACCAGATAATATGTGAAAAGGTACTACTGGTCATCATACCTGTCCAGACTGAGGCTGGCCCAGCCATCAGTGGAGGACACGTAGGCTCAAATGGATAGTTCTAGAAAAGATAACCGTGGTAAAAACAAAGCAAACGCACAACAACAATGGAAAGACATGGAAGGGTTAATGAATCCACAATGTCAGAAAAATGATTATGGAAGTAGTTATCTACTTGACTCTTGATTTACCTGGAACTCTTTCCAATGTTAAACATTCTATACATGCTTTTAATATCTATTTCTAGTGTGTTTTCATATACAACATAATAATTTTATAAAACTGGTTACTCAAAGGAGCCCTGGTGATGTAATTGTGACACGTTAGGCTGTTAACTGCAAAGTCACAAGTTCAAAACCACCAGTTACTCCAAGGAAGAAATTCACGGCTTTCAACTCCCATAAACAACTGCAATCGGGGAAACTTAGAGGGGGCAGTTCTACTCTGTCCTAGAGGGTCACTGTGAATTGGCATCCACTTGATGGCAATGAATTTTTTTTGTTTTAATTCTTCCCTAGTCTTGATAAAACAAGCTATACTTGCATCTCAAAACTCAAAATATTGTAGTACCTTGCTACCCTTCCCTAATCGCACTGTGTTCTACAGCTTCCATCCATGGCGGCTCCTGTGAAACATGAACTATTTCAGGGTATCATTCACCCAGTCCCTCTCCCACGGAGCCATGTACAACCTGCACAACCATGCCCAGTAACCCTGCCCAGTTCGGATTCTTCTTCCACTATTTATCTAAGACTTTCAAATGAATTGTGTTTGTGCAATTTTCACTAGGTTAGCATACATTTAGATAGTTTCCATAGCTTCTCAAGCAGCCACGTATAATAGGCAATGCCCTGGCTTTGATGTCCAACAGGACTGGAATTCCAGGTCTACCCCTCACTAGCTAGTTGGCCACGGCCACATTAGTCAAGGGAGTCACTATTTCACCATCAGTAAAGTGAAGATAGTCATAGTTATATTATAGTGTTATCAGGGGATTAAATAAAAGAAAACATACATTTCTGCCATTATTATCAGCAGCACTGCTCTCAAAGTCCCTAGGAGAGTCTCTGTGGGGAAGTCAATCCTTTAAGAATATTAATTCCTGTCTGGAATTTCAATATCAACCTTAGTTGGTCCTTTCTCCTTGAGGTGGATGATCTGGTCCAGCAAATGTCTGTATTTAAGTGGATGCCTTCCAATGAACGTTTTAGAAAAACTAGGATAACATTTTGCAATGTGCATGATCTCAAGAAGTTCTGAGGAGCGTTGGGAGATGGGGAGAAGTGCTTGGTCAAACACTTGAGAAAGTATTATATCCTCTTGCTGCTCTTGAAGATTGGCCTTAGAATATTAAAGGCTTTGAAAAACCTCTATTGAAAAAAGCTTCCTTTAAATGTTTTAACCAATACAGTTCTCAAGCAAATATGACCCTGGAGTCCTTCACAAATTAAAGTAACATCCCATTATTGTATCTGTGGCCAGCTTCTGGGAAATGTGGGTTTCGGGATAGAAGCTACGAAAGTTGAATAACATAAGGGAGATAGTTGGTGTGTCCTAATTGAAAGCCATGGTCGAGACAAAGGTTTTTTTTAAAAACATAGAACCCTAATATGGCCCTAGGATTGTGGCTAGTTGTATTGTTGTGTGCTGTCAAGTTCACTCTGACCCATCGCAACTCTGCAAGACCCAGTAGAAGTGCCCAGAGGCTTTCCTAAGCTGACATTTTTAAGGAGCCCTGTTGATGCTGTTGGATAAATGTCAGGCTACTGTGTCATTCTGGGTAGACTAGAGAAATGAGTTCCTAGACACTCGTAGGTGTATAAGAAAGAGGTTTATATACAAGAGCAATTGAATATTGAGAAAACATCCCAGCCCAGTCCAGATCAAGTGCATAAGTCTGGTATTAGTCTGATAACAATCTATAAATTCCTTTTCAGACACATGAAACACATGCAATGATGCCAAATGCAGGCTAGTAGGTGGAAAGTCTTGTGGATCCAGTGGTGGTGTAAGCATCTTGGCACTGGCAGGGGTCTGCACATGGCTTCTTCAGCTCCAGGACTCTAGTGTAGCTCCATGTTTCTTGTCAGCAAGCATGCCTTACGGGGAGTGAGCGTGTGCCCCACCTCTAGAGAGCTGTTTATCTCATTAGCCCCTCAAAATGAAGACATCAATCTGCCACCTGATTGACAGGCTAAACTCCACCCTTTCATTCTTACATCTCAAATTGACAGCAGATTATGTAACTACCACAGCTACTAGCCACAGATTCATTTGTTCATACCCCCTGGCCGCTATGGGAGAGAGATGAGGGTATCTGCTTTCTGCTAAGATTCATAGTCTCAGAACTGCTACGCGGGGTCACTATGAGCCAGAACCCACTGTGTGGCCGTGGTTACCTAAGGGGGCGGCTTGCCACATATTTTCTCCCGTAGTTTACTGTTGTGCCAGCAGGCTCCTTAGGGTTGTGATTCAGGAGCCACCTGGTATACCCGTGGAGGAAAAAGAGAGTGTGGGTATGGAGAGGGATGAAAGGGGGCAAACAGAAAAAGTAAAAACATTTATCATTATACTGACTTACTAAACTGCTCCCAGATATTTCCTGCACAGACTGTCCTTAAAGTGCTACAGAGCAAGAAGGTCCATTTGAGATGCTGGCATATGCCATCTCACATGCATGTGGAAGCTGGGCGGTGAAAAATGGAGACTTGAGAAGAACTGCTGCCTGTGAAGCACAGCACTGGCAGAGACCACTGCTGGTCCCAAGACCGCCAGAAGAACGAACAAATCGGTCCTGGGAAAAGTCCAGCCAGAATGTTCCTGAGAGACTAGCAAGACTTCACCTCTGTACTTTGGATAGATGGTGAGCAGGGACTGAACCCTGGAAAAGGACATCATGCTGGTAAAGGAAAAGGTGAGAGACAAAGAAGACCCTCCGGGAGATGATTGTCACCTCGGCTGCAGCCGTGAGTTCAAATATAACACCAGCTCTAAGAACGGTCCAGGACTGGGAGTCTTTCCTTCTGGTGTGCATAAGGTCACTATGCTCGACAGCACCCAGCAATAACCACAGCAGCCACACCAAGTGCAGGTCCAAATGCCGCTGACACGGACTCTGCATTACGGAGAAGCATATCAGGAAGCAGCAGTGAATCAATTAGCAAAGCACAAACTGTTTGTCTTTGAGGAAAACCTTTTCAAGATGCGCATGTGGAAAAGATTCCATTCAGTTCTGCTTCACACAGACGGACAGACGGACTGCCTGGGCAAACTCTCTTTAAGTATGCGGTAATAGGTCAGCAGCTGAACTGATATATATTTTCCCTTTAATTATTATATTTTAACAATTTCTGTCTGTTGCAAAATGAAGATTTCATATAAGGAAATAAATAAACAATAACTACATCAGAAAAATCACTTATTAAGAAGAGTTGCAAATTAGCTAAAGGAAATCTGCTTCCAGGGGAAAAGAAATTGGCCAGGGAAACCTCACAGATAGATAGATAATAGGCAAAAGACGGGGCAGCATTTTGTTCTACGATTCATAGGGTCACCAAGTTAGAGTGGGCCTGACAGCCCCTAACCACTACAATAATAAAATGTCCGTAGGTGGTGCAGACAGTTAATATACCTCCTTGGCTGCTAACGAAAAGGTGGGCAGTTTGATTCTTCCCACGGGGGCCCACAAGACTGGCCTGATGGGCCTCTGGAAGAAATCGGCCACTGACAATGCTGAGAAGCACAGTTCTACTCTGACCTCGATGAGTGAGTCAGAGTCAACGTGTGTGTGTGTGTGTGTGTGTGTGTATGTGTGTAAATAATGCAATGGCACCCAAGCCAACCAAGTCAGTTCCAACTCACTGCAATCTTATGGGGCATTAAACTGCCACCAGAGGATTTCCAAGTCTCTGGTCTCCATAAGCTGGCTGGGGTTTTAAAATGCCCACCACTCAGTTAGCAGGAGAGTGCTTAGCCACTGCTCCACCTGGGCTCTTGAACCCGCATCCAGATCAAAGAATGTGATAGCTCTATATCTCTAGAGCAAATCCAAAGTATGGGACACAAACATGATTCAAGAGCAGTGTGAAACCTGAGAGGAGACAGTTGTTGAGGTGTGCCTTTGGAATGCCCATCTCCTTCTGCCATCTCGTTGGCTCACACCTGTGAGCACAGTGAGAGCTGGAATACAGGAAAAATAAAGCCACGAGTTCCACTCAAAAGCAAGCTCAGCACCTGGGAAGCGAGCTTCAGATACAGGGATGGCAACGTTCTGGTTGGAATTTGGGGGCTTGTGAATGTCTACTGCCTGTCCTTTTTCCGTCCCCCTAGAAAGTCCCTTCAATTCATCTTCAGTTTTCATATCTTAGAAAATACAAATGCCGGGCATAGACTTGCACTCCCTAAAAACTACGCTTTCTTATGCTGATATGTGTATAGTTTAGTCACTCTATTTTTCATCCATTTAGTTATTCTTCAACACATATATCTTGAGTTCCTATTCTGCAACAGTTGTTGTTTGGTGCCTTCAACTCAGTTTCAACTCATAGGGATCCTCTGTACAACCGAACTAAACATGGCCTGCTCCGGGGTCATCTACGTCGGAACCCTATCCTGCACCTACCGTGTAATAAGTAATTGCTGGTATGTGGACATTCCCGAATCAGTTAACTTCCTCTCTTTATATTGAAGCGGGGTTTATCTCTTCTCAACAGTTGTATTTCAGATGGCTTCATTTTGCATCTTGAAAGAAAAATCTGTGTTTTTCCTACTTTAAAGAATAGACACACTGATGAATTGTGTTTTACAATGATTGTAGGTGGCTCCTTTCCCTCTCATGCTTCACAGCCATTTTTTTTAGTATATCTAAAAGCTATTTTCCATGTCAACAGTTTCTGTGTGTATGACTCGGCGGCATTAATGACGGGCCTTGTGCTCTGCAGTCACCTCCATGATCTGTTTCCGAATGTGCCGTCCCGTTTCTCACACGGATAATGCGTTTCCTGTCTGCGCTGCTGGCCTTGTCCTGGGTCCGCTGGAACCTGGAGTGGAGAGGGAGCAGATGCTCCGCTCTGTGCTTGTGATCTTCCCAGGGAGTGTGTGCTCAGAGGAGATGGTCCTCGACAGATGGACTGTCGAAGCCAGAAGACGAGGTGACGTGTAAAGGTTGGGCTTTAGTTTCTTTTCTCTATAAATGACCAGATACCAAATAGCCTTGGCTCTGTGGAGCAGACAGTCTCTCTTGCAGCTTCTCATCTATTCCACTACGGGAAAATGTTGCCATAGACAATACATACATGGGCGGGCATGACTACATTCCAATAAAAATTACATTTATGGACACTGAAAGGAAAATTTCACAGGCTTTTCCAAGCTCAAGACATTGGATTGTTCTTTGGATTATTTTTTCCGTCATTAAAAATATATAAAAATGATTCTTAATTTTGGGGCTATAGGAACATAGATGTTTGAGGTCATGTGGCAGAGAGTTGACTGGAGGACTAGAATTTGTCCACCAGTGGAGTAAAGGGAATATAATCATCTTTAATGTCACAAAGATCCATGTGTGAATTTTGTCTATGCCAGCTGCAGACCACGGGGACAAATTTAATTTCTTTGGGCCTCTGTTTTCTTATCTGAAGATGGACATAATTACTTTGACCTTACTTTTTTTCATATGGATTAAAATTAGAAAGGCAAGAAGAATAAGGCATTCAGTGTGGAGCCTGAAATATAGTACACACTCGCTACATGGCTACTACTAAGAGGACTGTCATCATCACTCAAAGAAGAGTAAAGTAGGGAGGTGTACAAAGTGTCCACGATAGAACAGCATGGTGGAAACAAGAGGAGCTAGTGATGGATATTAAGAAGTATCGAGAGAAAGAAATGAAGTAAACATCATCCCCAAATTCTTCTCCTTCCCTGGTCTCCCTGCTAAAACCCAGCCATGAGTCTTCCCATTCTCTCTTGGATAAACTCACTCAAGTGTTACACTGGTCTCTTAGGTTGAATGTGATCCAAGTGAGTTTCCCTTCCCCTAATCTTACCTCTGCTTTTTCCCCAACACTTTCTCAATTTCACACCCGTCAGCTCTCAATGTTTAAGTCATACTGACTCCTCTCCTCTTTACATATTTTCTTGTTGAGTTTAGCTTTGAAATCTTTCCAAGATGCAGATTCTGCTAGAACAACACCCACTGTGTACTAAACTACCTCTGTTCATACTAGGGCTTTGATTCGTACTTCAATAGCCTATTCCATCTCCAGTCTCTCCTCAGATTCATTTTACCTGCAGTCAATGCACGAAAGCCTGCCCAATCAGAATGAATGCATAATGATACGTCCCCAATGCCTGCAGGAAAAACAATTTCTCCTTAGTGAGAGGCTAGAAGCCCGCAGGAGCTGCCCTACTCTCCTGCTTAACGTGATTTCTTTTTGACACGTGCTGCGTGTTTTCCTCTGTGGTATCTGCTGTGCGCTTCCTCTGGACTGACATTCTCGTCTTCATCGCATTTCCAAATCATGGGACCCTTTCCCCATCCCCCCTAACTCCTGGTTTTAAAAAATGATTAATTTTAGATTTGTAGCTATGTTGGTGATCACTTACCTTCTTACTCCCTTAGCATAAATATCTGCGAGATGTGGGTGATTGGACTTTGATAAAGGAATATTCTGGGTCAATCTCAGCTCCTCCATCGATTCCCTCACCCTCAAGCCTCACTTCTCTCCGATCAAATTGTTTAACATCTATTCTGACATGTCACAGAATGTGAAAGGAGATTAAACAGCTGTTTCTAGTACAGGAGATCTTATTAAGGCAGAAAAGGTGATTCCATGATTCATAGAATTTAGAAAGCGTCTTCAATGCTACAGGGATTAAGAGAATACAATTTCTCAGCTGTCCCTTTATAAGCAGTGTGTTGTGAGGTATTATAAGTGTTCCAAGAAAATGGAAATCACAATAAGGATTTGCTACTGAACGGCCAATAGTTTATTCGGTATATTAAAAAAAATGCCAGAGGACAATACCTTGGTGACCTCAATCTCGAAGTATTAACGCATGCTCCTCGAGAATGAGACTTGTATTCCCGGGGTCGCTCGTGTCAGCTTTGCCTGTGATGGGGACCCACGGGAGGGAAGCAGCTACGAAGCAATGCTGCAAAGCTGCAGTGCATGTCAGGAGATAATGACTGGGGGAGAAGACAGTTGTATTTTTGCCCATCTGCAAAATAAACTTTACTGAATTTGGTTTTTATTTGCTTCTCCTAAATATATATTGTTGTCAACATTGAACAACATTTTTCATTTTGTATTATTTCAGATTTCCCCCCAAAAGTTGCCAGAAGCCCTGATAGTGTAATGGTTACATAATGATCTGTAATTCAAAGCCACCAGCCACTCTGTGGAGAAAATATGAGGTTTTCAACTTGCATAAAGAATATTCAATGACAGTGTAAAACATGAAAAAATAATCATAATCTATAAATTATCAAGGGCTCATGAGGGAGGAGGGAGCAAAGAGGGAGGGGGGAAATGAGGAGCTGATACCAAGGGCTTAAGTGGAGAGCAAGTATTGAGAATGATGAGGACAATGAATGTACAAATGTGCTCGACACAATTGATGTATGTATGGATTGTGATAAGAGTTGTATGAGCCCCATTAAAATGTTAAAAAAAGAAAGAAAGAAAGAAAATGATTAGGGCAAAGAATGTACAGATGTGCTTTATACAATTGATGTATGTATATGTATGGACTGTGATAAGAGTTGTATGAGCCCCTAATAAAATGTTTTTTAAAAAAAGACTTGTATGAGCCCCCAATAAAACAATAAAATAAAAGAATATTCAATGAGTGCATATTCTAGGTCGATCTGAGTTTGTTAGAGCCTTGGAAACCCAGAGGGGCAGCTCTCGCCTGTCCTACAGGGTGGCTGAGAGTCAGAATCGACTCTGTGACAGTGAGCTTTTTCAGTTTGGCTAAGGTTGCCCATAGTGTATGCATAAGGTGCATTTCATCAGCATTACTGAACCATTGGCAACAACGTGCATGAGCTATTTGATCTGATGTATTTAATTCTCTACACAATACTATGAGATAACGATTGCCATCAGGTTGACTGAAACGCACAGAAACCCTAGAGGGTAAAGTAGAGCTGCCTCACAGGGTTTCCAAAGATGCACATCTTTTCAGAATCTGACTGCAAAACCTTCCTGCCATGGATGTGCAGGTGGGCTCAAACCAGTAACGTTGGCAGCCTTGTGCTTAATCTCTGTGCTGCGGAGCTTCTCACCCAGAGAGGGTGCCGTAATGACTCTTGCTTTATAGATGTAGAAACTGTGACTCGGACAAGTCAGGAGGCTTTCTCCAGGTCACTTCCGTAGTGTCAGCAACAGACAGCAAGCGTCAGCATCACGGAGACAGTTAAGCCTGGATGCGTGTAGTTCCAGAGCCCCTAGTCTGCTGGAGTATATGGGTCCTCAGAGCGGACATTGCATAAAAACCAGGCTCCCTGAAAGGTCATCTCAGCTCTAACGTAAGATCCAATAAAGACCAAAGGAACAAGTATTTGGATGAGTTGCGTTTACAGGAGATTAGTTATATACTTCTTCTATATCTGTGTGTAGTTACATACACATATTTTAAATATGTTCTTGTTAGGTGCCAATGTGAACCGGTTCTGACTCATAGTGACCTAATGTACAACAGAATGAAACACCGGCTCGCCTGCACCTTCCTCACAATTGCTGTCAGCGCTTCAATCGCTGCATCCGTCTCTTTAAGGAAGTTCCTCTTTCTTTCCATCACAATAACGCATCTGCGCCTTTGTCAAGAGGAACAAGGGCTGTCCTATAAGAACGTCATTAGAAATCCTTATCCTATCCCTGCTACAGAGCTGATCGCGCCCTTTCAGGTTTCTTCCCCCCCCCCCGAAACTAAGATAGATAGGTAGATAGATAGATAGATAGATAGATAGATAGATAGATAGATAGATAGATAGATAACATGATTTGGAACCCAGGAGGTTCCAAACCTGCCATTTTGATATGGTGTTAATCAAAAAGAGCAGAATTCTCAGGGGAAGGGCTAGAAAGCTAAACATACCATTTCTGAAGTTTATAGATCTGCATGGAAAACATGTCAAGAAACATTCATCTACATTATTTAATGAAGGCTTCTATGGTATTGAAGCAATAGTTTTTCACGTGTGTGTGTGTGCGTGTATGTGTGTGCAGTCTGTCTTGGCCACCAGAATGTCAACACACCGTGAGGTCTGGTACCTCAGACCCTCGTTCTGTGCCTGGCACCTCCAAGTGCTCAATACATGCCTGTTGAGTAAATGGATCCATGGGAGCTGATAAGCCACGGTCATTGCTACTGTGTTCCAACAAGTCTGTTCCAACATAAAGCGACCCTACGTGGCAGAGCAGAATAGACCTACTGCCCTTCTTCCTAGAGTAATGGAGACAGCTGCATCTTTCTCCCACGGAGCCCCTGGTGGGTCCACACTGCCGATTTTTCTGTTAGTGGACCTCCTTAGTGAGACCAGAAGAAAGGAAGTGGCGCCCCGACCCTCGTTCAAGTATAGCCTTCTCTCTGCTTTCATTCATAATGATGTGCTGTTTATTTGTCTTCTCAGTCGTGGACCCCATACGTCTGAATTGTTCATAATGGAGCACTCTGAGATGCACATTAGAAGGAGTCATACCCTCAGGATCATGGCATTTAACAGTTATTTTTCTATTTGATTTTGTCTACTTCTTACTTGCTGTTGCTGAATCTCTTATGCAGGGTGAGAGATGAGCTGCCTTCAGAAGCGTGTGCTGCCTGCCTGTGGATGGATGCTCTCATCTCTGCACTGCTGGGTATGCTCCAGGATTAAGCCAAATGTTACTAAGGCTCTACAACATCTCTCTCTCTCTAGAGAAAATAAATATGACAATAACCAAGGAGGAGACACAAATCTGTACTGCACGACAAAGCATTACTTCAGGGACACCCTGAACCACAGAAGAAAATGCATCAACTTTCTTTAGAATCCCATTGTCTTCTCTTGTTTGTTTTTTAACTCCAACTATTGTAATGCAAGTTTAACACTCACCTTATGAATCTGATTTTTTTCAATGACTTTCGACTCTTTGAAATTCAGATTAGTCTTCAGTGGAAGGAAATCTACCACTGCTAACAATATTCCAAGAATGTGCTAGAAGCGCTCAAATTAATTCCAAAGAGATTGTTCTAAATAAATAGTTTTCCTATGTGACTGTTCAAATGAATGCACAGATGTTACTAAGATTCGTCAATTCAGCTGTAATCACTGTAGACCTATTTATTTTATAGCATATTCCTCTTTTCTGTTTGCATCGCATTTAATCAGAAGTAGTTTGTAACCATGTTTTCATATGTTTGAAATGAACTTGCATGTCACTGAAGACTCCGCATCCAACTCAGTTCTACTGCCCCTCGTTTCCCAGCCACTGAGAACATTACGCAGAGCTGTGGGACAGGGAATCTGCAGGGTCTTTAGGCAGTGAGACTTCACCCTCATTTGGGGGTTTATTGTTTTTTATTTTTAAGGAAGCATATCCCATGTACTTACACAGACATTCTCAGCAAATGAATCAGTAATAACATCCCGTTAAACCTCTCAACAACGCCTTGCTCGATTCCCTCCCCCTTTCCATCTTTTCTCCAGCCCTCTCTAATTTCCTATCCCTCCTCCTTTCCTCACATTACCCCATCACTGGCCTCCTTGTAGCCTGCAAAGTCTTATCCTTGGGGGTGAAAACCACAGTTCTTTTTGTGTTGTTGTTCTTTTTCCTATAATAATGGTATCATCAAATATTTACCTTTACAAGATAGACTCATTTGCTATGCATATTGTTCTCTGGTATTGTCCATGTCTTTTGTTGTTTAAGAGAGTTGTCATTATCTTTTGTTAATGCATAATATTCCCTTGTGTGAGCGTACCAGAGTTTGTTTATCCATTTCGCTATAATCTGAGTTTCTGGTTGTTTCCATGGTGTTGCTTTTATGGAAATTACTGCAATAAACATAGGTGTGTATATGCCTGTTCATGCTGTGTTCTTTGTTCCGTTAGGTACATATCCAGTAGAGGGATTGCAGGATCGTAGGTAATTGTATTTGTTTAAGGAAACGTCATACTGACTTCCAAAGAGATTGTACAATTCTGTACTCCCACGAGCAATTTATGAGAATTCCAAGCTTATTACAGTTTTACTAAACAATTTATGTAAGAACTATATATCTTCCACGAAACAAAATTATTACCTAATTTGGAAATGCACAGCCCTGGTCAAAATTTTCAAACTATATAAATAATATTAAAAATTAAATTAACCTTAACTTAAACCCACTGGCATCAAATTGATTCTGAATCATAATGACCCTATTCAGAGTTTCTGATGCATCATACATCTTTTAGGAACAGACAACCTCCTCTTTCTCCCACACAGTGGCTAGTGGGTTTGAACCCAAGATATTATGATTGGTTAGCAGTGCAATGCTTAGCAAAAATGCCAGCAGGGTTCCTTTAATTTTATTTAATCCATTCAATCCCTTGAGGCTTTATTTCAAGAAGAATATTTCCTTTAAATGGTATTGATTCAAAAGGCATTACTGATTATATGCCATAATAAGTGCTAAAACTGCTAATGATAATGATAAAGTAAAGGGAAGAGGAAGAGGAAGAAGAGAAGGAAGGGAAGGAGAGCCCAGGAAGGGGAAGAGAAGAAACAAGGAGAATAAGAAAGAGGGAAAGGGACCGAAGGAAACATGAAACATTCTATCTTAAAGATGTCAAAGTAGTTCAAACAGTACTCACTACAAAAATTTTAGTACATCGAAAAGATGTATTAGCCCCTTAGGGTTCTATTAACAAAACAGATGGATGGTGAATTTTCATGTGTATCTCTCTGTAGATACCATGATGTTTGTAATTTAGATTTCATGACCCATTCATAAAGGCTATCCAAATCCTTCAAGTAAACAGTAATATTTTTCTCTCTCTCTTGTGGCCCCCATAGGAAACCTTAAATAGCTGACCAGCTAATTTAGTTCAAAGAGCCAAGTCAGAAACATGTGTAGACACAAGCTCATTCATTGTAATTCCAGAACAAATCACAATGGTATAACATGGTGCGCGTGCGCACACACACACACACACACACACACACACACACACACACACACATTAGCAGCCAGGGAGCCTGATAGAGAAAGGCAGGCTTTGGGAATTCTCTGCATTACAGAAGGAGCTCCTTCATTCCTTTGCTGAAGCTTCTCTGGTCTCCATTCAATGCAACAAAGATTTCTCAGATGGACTGGGAACGATGTGGGGGCAAATGCCAAGAACTAGAGGACAGTGGCTAAGAGCATGTTGAGGTCAAAAGCACGTTTGCAAGGGACAGCTAACACAAGGGCTTCTACTTTCCAGGGGACCAATCAAGGAAGCTCAATTCCTGCTGCGGCAAAACAGAGGAAGTTCCTCATTCCAAATCGTTTCTAAGGCATGAATTGTTCTAGAAACCTAGAGCTAGTTAGTTACAGAGCACAGGTCTTGGAAGGAAGCTTCCCCTGGGGAGAATGGAAACAGAAATGCTGAAATGTATTCCTTCCAAGTCCTCCAGGGTTTTTCTTTCTCTCCAGGGCATTTCTGGTGGAAACAGCCTAAGAGACAAGACTGTTGTTTTGAAAATTGCCCTTGTCTTTTTGGAACACTGAGAAAAGCCCACAAGTACCTATTTTATTTCATCCACTCCTGCCAGTTTTGCGGTATTAAAAGCTATGGTTAAAATATTTCATTTATCTCTCAATTAATTAAAGGATTTCATTTTACTAATCTTATTAAAGTTAGTTAAATTGTTGAGTCATACATTTTAATACATGAGCATCAAGTTGATATCTATATCTATATCCATATCCATCTATATCTATGTCATTTGTCCAATATAAACAGAATGCAGAAGTGCACAAGACTGACAAGCTCCTTCCTCTTATTAGGAAACTTACTTTGAAGTGAAGTAGGGGGGTGGAGTTACAAAATGAACAACTCTACAAGAAAAATATCAGATGATGCTGATGCTAAAGAGAATTGAAATAGGGCCGTGTAATGCAGAGGAGACAGGTGGCTGTTTCAGATGGCCTACTCAGGGAAGTCCTCTTGGAGGAGGCAACAGCGAAGCTGAGGACTGAATGATATGGAGCAGACAGACATACCAAGATTGGGAGGGAAAAGCATTTCAAACAGAAGGAATGGTCAGTGCAAAGGCTCCAGGGAAGAATATGTGTGGTATGTTCTAGACCAGGAAGAAGGCCAAGAGAGGGAAATGGGATGGAATGAAATCAAGATTGAAACCAAAATACCAAACCCACTGCCATCCAGTCTATTCCAACTGCTAACAGCCTAAGAACTACGTTTGAGTTTCCCAGGCTGTGAGTCCTTTCAGGAGCCGACTGAAAGGAACATCTTTCTCCCACAGAGAGGCTGGTGGATTTGAACTGCCAAGCTTGCACTTAACAGCCCAGAGTGTAACCCACTATGCCACCAGGTCTCCTTTTCAGAGGATTAGGCTGCAATTCATTCCAATGTAAAAATGATCAACTATGGGTGATTGGCTTGAAAATAATGAAGGGAGCAAAAATTGATCTGACTTCTACGACCTTCCAGTTAGTTGTTTTCCCTCTACCCTATCTCTTTCCACTATATCTTGCATTTCAATTTAGAAAGTTTGTTAGTCTGGGTGCATTAGAGAAACAAATCCACAGAAATTCATATGGATAAGAGAGAGTTTTATATAAAGGTTAAGTGCGCATCAAGGAAACATCCCAACCCAGTGCCGCCCAAGATCACAAGTCCAACATTAACCCATATGTCCGACACCAATGCGCAAAGTGCTCCTCCATCTCACAAAACACATGCAATGATGCCGACTGCATGAAGGAAGCTGAATCAGTGAATGTGTAAGCATCTCAGCGCTGGCAGGGGTCTCCACACAGCTGCTCCAGCACCCAGGGCTGCATGGGGGTAGGTCCATGTGGCTTCTTCTCAGAGAATATCTTGCAGGAACTGAGCCTCGCCAGCTGAAGCAGGGAACTGGCTAAGGCAGCTGCACCCTTGTCAGACCATCAGAAAGCAAGAGACCCGAGAACTAGAAAGGCGAGGCTCACCAAGCCATTTATCTCTCTGCCCTTCAATTAACCCCACATGTGTTTATTGGCCAGGTTGGCACAATAAACTTTAACTATCTCAGAAAGTTAATTAACTTTCTGAAAATGACCCTAATTGATCCAACTTTCTTCTTCAAAAACCATCTTATCTTCAAAGAATAAGTTCAAACTATTAGCTTGACATTTTGAGAAGTCACCACCACCAACATGTCTATGTCTACGATCCTCTGCTCCTTTCGCGATTCCGCTAGACACACCCTCCCTCTAGCACACCTTCTATTTTATTTACTTCCTGCGGTTTTCCCCCCATGTCATTTTCTATTATTCAGCCTGACCATCCTCCTCCTCCTCTTCAACAAATTTAAATAAATTCCTATCAAAAGTATTTGAGTAGGTAGTGAAGGGGGAAACATGATATATACTATATATAAAACATGGCTCAAATAAAAGGAGTCATGGATGGGGGAGGGGCAAGTCAATGAAAAAGTCCAAAGTAACAAGTTCAGGAATCGTTTGATCTAGAAGTTTGTGGCATATGAGGCAATTTACTTTGAGATTGTTTGGACTCTATCTGATTCCATGTGCTGACTTTATTCTCAAGCCAGTTCGCTTAAACACAGCAAAGAATGACTGCAGCAGGCTTAGCACCCATTTGCTTGCCCACCAGCCAAGGGAGGAATGAACGATGGTTCTGTTAGCTCTTGTTGGAAAGAGATTTCTTTCGAGAAGTTATGGCAATTCTTTCTCAGTTGCTGATGCCCAAACTCCCTCTGAGTTTGGTGGGGCAACCCTCCCACTGAAAGGAATGTCTTTCTCACTGAAGCCACACGGAGACGATGTTGGAGAGGGTCTCCTCCAACGAAAAGCAAGAGGTATTGTCAGGAAAAGAGGCAAGCCAGGGCCTGGCGCCCCAACAGACTGGACTGGAAAACACTCCTAAACACGGACAAAAAGTCCTTGAATTAACTGCAAGCTTTTCTTTCTTGTTGTGTTTTGTTGTCATTGGTTTGTTGTTGTTGTTTTGTTGTATATTGTTGCTTGGTTTTGCTCTGTCTTATTTGTGTGCATGCTATTATCTCTGCAGGTCTGTCTAAATAAGATAGGCTGGATGAACAATCTAGAGGAGAAAACAACGGGACTGACAGACCCGGGGGGACAGGGGAGAGGGCAAAGAACTAGGAGGTAAAGGGCATTTATAGAGGTCTATATAAAGGCATGTACACATGTAAATATATTTATATATGAAAATAGGGAAATACATCTATGTGTATATATTTATAGGTTTAGTATTAAAGTAGCAGGACATTGGGCCTCCACTCAAGTACTCCCTCAATGCAAGAATATTTTCTTATATTAAATTGGCTTCTATGATGCTCACCTTCCTGACACAACCACTGAAGACAAAGTGGGTGAACAAGCAAATGTGGTGAAGAAAGCTGATGGTTCCCGGCTATCAGAAGATATAGCGTCTGGGATCTTAAAGGCTTGAAGGTAAACAAGTGGCCATCTAGCTCAGAAGCAACAAAGCCCACATGGGAGAAGCGCAACAGCCTGTGTGATCACGATGTGTCGAAGGGATCAGTTATCAGGTATCAAAGAACAAAAAAATAATATCATTGTGTGCTCACTCCCTGATATGACTGCTAAAGACACATGGGTGCATAAGAAAATGTGGCGAAGAAAGCTGATGGTGCCCGGCTATCAACAGGTATAGCATCTGGGATCTTAAAGGAAAACAAGCAGCCATCTAGCTCAGAAGCAACAAAGCCCACATGGAAGAAGCACACCAGCCTGTGAGATCACAAGGTGTCAAAGGGATCATGTATCAAGCATCATCAGAACAAAAAATCTTATCCTAGTGAATGAGGGGCGGGAGTGCGGAGTGGAGACCCAAAGCCCATTTATAGGCCACTGGATATCCCCTTAAAGAAGGGTCTCAGGGAGGAGACGAGCCAGTCAGAGTGCAATGTAGCAATGATGAAACATTCAACTTTCCTCTAGTTCCTAAATGCTTTCTCCTCTCCCACTACCATGATCCCAATTCTATCTTACAAATCTGGCTAGACCAGAGGATTTACACAGGTACAGATAGGAACTGGAAACACAGGAAATCCAGAGTGGATGATCACTTCAGGACCAGTGGTGTGAGTGGCGATACTAAGAAGGTGGAAGGAGGGTGGGTTGGAAAGGGGAACCGATTGCAAGGATCTACATGTGACCTCCTCCCTGGGGGACGAACAACAGAAAAGTGGGTAAGGGAGATGTCGGACAGGATAAGATATGACAAAATAATAATTTTTAAATTATTGAGGAATCATGAGGGAGCGGGGAGTGGGGAGGGAAGAGAAAAATAAGGAGCTGATGCCAGGGGCTTAGGTGGAGAGCAAATGTTTTGAGAACAATGAGGGTAATGAATGTACAGATGTGCTTTATACAACTGATGTATGTATGGATTGTGATAAGAGTTATATGAGCCCCCAATAAAACGATTTTAAAGAAAGAGGGCAAAGATGTGAGGATGAAAACCAACATGCAGTCACTCTGCTACTTCGAGCAGCTAGGATAATGTAAGCTGTAAACCACAGAAAACCAGACTTAGCTTTAAAATAGGGGAAATTCATGGCTTCACCTGAAAGAAAAACAGAGGCAGAGCAAGCTCTGGGCACGATGCAAACAGGGCATCAACTCTGACCTGGCATCTTCGTTGACCTGGCCTTCCCTCCAGGGGTCAGTTTTGTCTTCATTCCAGAAGCAACTAGGGCAGCTTTGCAAAAGAATCAAACTCACTGTCATGGAGATGATTCCAACTAGGAGCAATTTAGTCCAATCAATTGGACCCCTTCAGGTCATGTGCCTATCCCTAAACCAATAACTGTGACTGAAGAAAAGCCATTGAAGGAACCAATCAGAGCAGGGGAGAAAGGCTAGATGACAGTGTTTGGCCCTCCATTAAACTAGTTAGGATTCCCCCTTGAAGCTGAAGATAAGAGTTTGCATCCCTGAGACTTGGGAACTACTTGGGGGAGGTATTCTGTGCAGAGCTGTTAGGAAGAGTGAATGAATGTTAAGAAGGGTGAAAGGATGTGAGCAAATCAATGGGTTTTACCACATCATCTGAAAAAATACAAATTGGGTCCCATTTCCTCCTTGAAATGTCTCCATATTATTCTAACCAGAAACAAACATTTACTCCCTGAAATCCTTCAGCATTTATTGCTTACGCTGACATTTGACACTCATTTTGTTCTCTTAGCAATATTTATGTGCATATATCAACTTCCTAATCTCAGGCATAATGTTAAAAGCAAAGTAAGTGTTCTTCCTTTCTTTATGTTGCAATATCCCGAGTGCAGAGCATTATGTGTTCAATAAAAACCTCTCTCTCAACTGAAAAAGTTCTAATACACTTCTAATATGCAAAGGAAGAACCAGGCAGCCTTTCAGGTAGCAGTGGTGACACGGATGCAGTTCACTAATCCAAATCCACCCCCTTCTTTCTAAGGGAAATCTTCCCTGATTCATCACCTCCCAGAAGCTGTTATTGGTGGTTTTCAGCCTTTGACTTTATCTGTACTTAACCCAACGGCTGAATTTTGAGCTTCATTGAGGAATGAGAAGCCCTGGTAAGACATGAAATGAATTTTGAGTAAGAATGTGGAAAAGATACAAAAAATAATGCTTGACGTTTCAATAAAATATTTCACAAGTATGCCCAATCAAAGTGTAGCTACATTTTTTTCAACACCCCGGATGCAATCCAGCAGGCACACATGAATGTCCTAGATGTCCCGTTGCTCACTACTTGAGTCAGTAAATATATATCATCATTGTAAGACATGATTATGGCATGTACAAGAGAAAAATGACAGTATTTGCTCCTGTAAAGATTGACAGGCCTGATCCACAAAGCCCCGAGGACTATAATCCTGCTCAGAGCAGCCAATGCACAGAGAGGACCAGAGTGCTGGCCACACCATAAGACCCGATGTCCTTCACTGACCCACAGCACCACAAGGGACAACACTGGAAGCACAGTGTGAATTGTGCCCAATCTGACCCCACCACAATGGGGCAAAATGCTAAGGGCATGCAACAGAGCAACAAGGAGAGCAAAGCAACAAAGTCCCAGGGAATACCAAAAATGAACGGTGGGGCCAAGATGAGGCACCCCATGAGACTCGACCAGAAAACACTCCTAAAGATCAAGAAACAGACCTTCAGGTATTCATGGGCTTTTCTCTTTGTTTGTTATTGTTTATTTTGTTATTGTTCTTTTTTGTTTGTCTGTTTCCTTTTGTTTTGCTATCTTGTTTTTGTGCTTATTATTGGCTCTGCATGTCTATCCTGATGAGATAGGCAGGATAAACAATCCTGAGGAGAAAACAATAGGACTGATGGTTCTGGGGGGTATGCAGGAAAGGGGGAGGCAGGGGAAAAAGAAGTGGGTGTTAACAAACCCAGGGACAAGGGAACAACAAGTGATGTAAAATCGATAGCGAGGAGGGCGTAGGAGGCCTGGAATGGCTTGGTCAAGGTGTCATGAGTGGTGATCAGTAATTACTTAATGCTCATTGACATTTTCAAATGCTAGGTTTATTTACTGCAAACACACGTCAAACTATTTAACAATCTTAAAACTAATTTTAATTATTACTGTAAGAGTAGCACACAATTAATTCAGCATCATAGTCCCGTTAAGCATTGCTTTCATCTGTGTACTCATTCTGGGTAGAGTTGGAGAGAGCAGGAGTTGATGTCTCCTTGGTTCCCATCTCTCTGAGTTCTCAGACTCTCTATCCCAGGTTTATGTAGCCTATTCAGCTGGCCATTTGACATCCTTCTGGGTCTTATCAGGGTCCCACAGACTGTCTGGGGTAACTCCTAGTCCACTTGTTTATTCCTTTGCTATGACTCAAGATATCTGCTGAGCCTTGTAGGACTTTCATTTTCTTTCAAGATGGAGTTGCTTAAGTTCATCATTCATCGTCTTGCAAGGAAGTTCTTTATTGCTGTCATCACAAGGGCAATGTAACTGAGTGGAATTACTGAAGCCCGTATGAAGGCCAAACATGATCGTGAAGCATGTTTGTGTCCTAACCAGCTCTAAGAATTGTGTGTGAATGAGAAGGAGGGGCGGGGGTGGGGTGGGGGGGGGTGGGGAGAGAAAAACAAAAGACCAATGACGAGAGGACATTTCAAAGACAATAGCACAAAAATAGCCTTGAACTGGTTTCATAGAAAGTATTTCCAAGGCGCAAAATACAAAAGACTCCCAATATCCCAACAAGAAAGCAATCATTTGGAACCCAGGATGACTCCTTCTAGTTATGCGTTACATCCAGTAAGGCCCTCCTCACCTAGCAGGCATCTGCAAGCAATAGAATGTAGAGGCCAAGGGAACCGTCTGCCTGTGTGTCCAAACACTAGCTCCACTCCTACCGTGTGACCTTGAGAAGTTACTGAACTTTCCCAAGTTTCCATTTTCATCTCTGGGAAAAGGTGATGATGACAGTACTTACTCTGCAGGTTAACAGCAAGGATTCAATGATATAGGCAGCTAGCAAAGAGCCAGGGACCTATAAAGACTTTCTCTGGACTCTCTCTCCATCGCCTGGCCCAGAGGTGCCAGCCCACCATACAATTATCCACAGCCTCTCTCTCTCCTCACCTCGGTGCTATCGTGCTGCTGCTGGAATGGCTGCTGTCAAAAGAGAGGAAAATAATAATGTATCTATTTACATACATGATCCCTGTTTTCTCTCTTCCTTCGGAAATGCTCTGGTATTATCCAATTAGTCGCATTTTGAAGCTGGCATCCTTGAAACCTAATCAAAAAGAATCCTTCTTGTTCCTTCACATTACCCTGGATTCTGATCCATTAGCATAGCAGCTGCGCTCTTTTAAGGGAGGTTGGGTGCATTCTGGTGACAGACTTCCAGCACTTGGTGCCTGTAATCATGCCTGTTGACTGAATCCTAATGTTGTGTGCGTGATGCGGTTTAGCTTTAGAATGCCATCCCTCACTCGTTGCAGAGAATGGTAAATCTGCAGGGAGATGAACCGTCCGGTGCAATCCAGCATCTACTTCTCTCTTGTAGATTCCGGTTGTCAGCTGGGTCTTAAGGCACCTAATTTATGGACCCCAAATTTTGAATGCGTCCACGGAAAGCCAAGCGTTGAAACTTGATAATCAAAAGGGTTTTTGAACTTTACATGCTGTTCTGTGGGGTGCTGCTTCCTTGTTGTCGCCACGTCTGAAACACACACACCTGATACGTCCTGTGCGTAAAATTGTCCCTTTGTTTTGGTGGCATGCAAAATAAAGTTGAAAAGACAGATGTAGAACCAAATGTCCCCGTTCGCTCATCTCCTCCCCCTCCTCATCTCTCCTGGGCAGCATCTAGATAATGCACACGAGTCTGCCGGATGCATGAAACGTCCTCATTTACATACCTTACGCCTGTGATAGAAAACAGCGAACCCTTCGGGTCATTCACGCAAAAGTTTGAGAGGTTTGTGCTACATTGTGTCTTCAGAGGTTGCTGTGTACTTCGTTTAGAAATCCTCGTTATACATCCTACCTCCCAAAACAGGGATCCCTGGTGGCACAGATGATGTGCTGGCCTGATTATAAGGTTAATAGTTCCAAACCACTGGCCCCTCCACGGAAGAAAGCGGAGATTGCATAATTCAGTAACGAGTCACAGTCTCAGAAACCCACAGTGGCATTTCTCCTCTGCACTAAAGGGTTGGAATTGACTTGGTGGCGGTGAGATTTTTGGTTTGTTTGATTTTTGAACCTTTAAAAAAATGTATTCTACACAAGACCACCAAATTGTGAGTCCCTTTAAAAAAAAGTATTATATTCTACTGAGAAAAAAATAGTTTTCAAGTTTTTTAATCCAACCTTGGAAGACTACTGCTAATGTCTGTGGTAAGTGTGAGGACTCTGTTGCTCTTTGGTTGTTGTTTTTTTTAATGGTTTTCTTGGCATATAATTTGCATATCATACAATTCAAATTTCCGTCATGTTTTAAAAATGTAGACACTCACCTCCACAAACAATTTTAGAAAATTTTCTTCTTCCGTGTTCTCATTAGGGGCTCCCCATTTCCCCCCAACCTCCCATGCATTGTGTAATTGCTTTATTTTGACAAGTCTAAATATGATATATTTGTTAGAAAAGTTCAAACAGTGGAGTAAAGCACAAGCAAGGAGGTAGAAATAACGTGAAACTCTACTCTCTTAAGATAAACTCCATTTAGTTTGCTTAATACCCACAGGGATATTTCTCTAGGAGTATCTAGACAGAGGCATCCTTCCACATAGTGTCCAGTGAGCGATATGTTCAGGCTTTCTCCTATATCAGTAAATAAAACATTGTATCAGGGATTCACATTCCCCAGTGAGAGAATGAAAAATAAGTGACATGATGTAGAAAAAAGTAAAAATATTAAGATGCCCTGATGGGCATCCTCATATTTCACAACAGAATAATACTCACTACAATGATATACCATAAATTTTATCTAATCCCTATGGTTGATAATGTTTTTTAAATTTTCAGCATTGTAAATATTTTGAGTCCTTCCTTGCCCCTAGCTCCTTTATTCATTTTTAACCAATTCTTGAAAACCACTTTATCTTAGACTTACTTGACTTTTATCTATGGTCTGTCTGAAATATCTTACAGTTGAGAAATCACATACTGGCATTGTTGATTCGTTTCAATTCTTTGATATCTTTATAAGAAAGGTGAGTTTTCTATTTCTTAATAACAGGTAAAGCTACTTATATGAAAATACAATTATTAGTCGTGCATAAAGTAATTACCTTTACTTATTTACCTTCTTAGCAAACAATTGAAGGTTTGATTGCTAATAGAAAACTATAGGTTTGTGTGCTACATTTTTGGAATTTTTTGTTTTGTTCCCTTTTGTTGTAAGTCTAACAAATTTACACATGGGCATGATTTCTCAAAAATTCTCATCCCCCCCCCCCTGAAATTATAGACAGTCCAAATTATAACAGGGCTTTGAGTCATCTACCATTATATTAAATTCAAAAGTTCACTGTCATCAAGGCAATTCCAACTCACAGCTACACCTTTAAGAAAGACTAGAGCTGATCCTGTGAATTGCCAGGGCTATAAGTCTCTATGGATGTGGTGGTAGTTGCATAATCTGGTGTCAACTTGAGACTATTGAGAGTGAAAGGGCGGAGTTTAGCCTGTCGGTCAGGTTGATGACCTCATTTGGAGGTGCTACAGAGATAAAAGCTCAGTGGAGGCCAGATCCGCACTCACTGCTACACCTTCTTATTGACAAGCCATGAGGGGCTACACTGATGGAGCCAGAACCGTGGAGCAGGAGGAGTCACATGGAGACCCACGCCAGCACTGAGATGCTTCCACCACCACTTGATCCACAAGACTTTCCACTCACTGGCCTGTGATCTTCCTGCACTCGGCGTCATTGCATGCATGGTGCATGAATCTGAAGAGGAATTTATAGACTGGTATTGGACATGTGGGCTAATATTGGACTTATGGACTTGATTTGGACTGGGTTGGGATGCTTTCTTAATATACAATTGCTCCTTTATATAAAGCTCTTTCTTAAACACTCATAAGTGTCTCAGAATTGGTTTCTCTAGTCTACCCAGACTAACACAGATGTAGAGCCTCACCCTTCTCCCATGGGGTGGCTCATGATTTTGAACAGCTTTCTTGTGGTTAGATGCCTAGTGTATGAGCCACCACCCTAATTGGGTTCCTACCATGATATATATATATCACCCCCCATTATATTATAGTTCCCAAAAGTGAAAACTTGCAAGTTCAGTTGAGAAGTTTACCCATTATAGGGCCAACATGACTCACTAGGGCAAAATCAACTTACAAAACAGAAAGGAAAGAGACTAGTTCAGAAATAAGATTTAGTATTAAGGTTTTACCTCTGTTTTTCTAGTTTAAATATAAACTTTTTCAGTTATTGCATTTAGGAAAACTCATTGTCTTGGAAAACATTTTTATTAAGTAGTATTCTTAGCTCTTCCTAAGAGCAAGGCAGGCACATTGGATCTACTGCACGCTCGTTCACGCACATTTGTCATTGGGCCTTTGCTGACATCTGGACCTGTAGTCAAGGGAGTCGATTTCCTTTTCACAGTGAAGCTGCCTCTGGATGAGTGTCCAAAGTGGGACCTCTCCTCCTAGCTGACTGGTAGTAAAAAAGCCTGAGTCTGATCCTGTGTGACCTAGAAGAATTCACACATCAGCTCAGGGTCACCATATTCTTGTTCCAATAAGGAGGGTTATCACACCAATCTCCTAGAATTTTGGTGAACTTCGCATGTGAGAGATTTCAGTGAACGGTAGGTAGTTTAACAAAATAATTCTGTGGGTTACAGTCATGACGGAAAAAATGTTCCTCTGATTGCACCCCTTTATGGCTCAAACCAAGAAGGGAAAATCAAAAGCAGTAAAGTAAATACATGCACATCTGTAAAACTCTCAAAAAAATAAAGATTTTTTCTTAAAAGCCAGCTCCCTTTTTATTTTCTATAACATATGAAAAATCAAACAGAAAAGCTTAGCACACTTACTTAGATGCTCTCATGGAGGTTGGAAGATGGTGACTACTATCTGGTTCCAGATTCCTATCTGCGTCCAAGTTTCTGAATTCTGTTTCATAGACCAGTGTTGTGATTGCTGTTTTCGTGTTCAACAGGTGGTTCTTAAAGATCAAAGTTCACACTAGACCAGATCAGCTCCTATCCATGGAGTGCCCTGGCTACTATCTTCACTGAGAACTGGAATATCATTTCACCTTATGACGAGTTGTTGTGACGACGTAATGCAGAATGAAGTTCTTTACCAAACAGGAAATCAAGCTTCTGAGAACAGTAAGGAATTAGCTAATGACCGTGTCAAGTGATCTCCCTCATGTCAAGGCCACCAAACTGGAGAAGCAGCTGCATTTATTTGGACTTGGGAGGGGAAAGCGGGAGCTAATAACAAGGAAAGAGGGAGAAACTTTTCTGATGTCGACCGTAGTCATGATTGCACAACTCTTCTTGATATGACTGAACTACTGAATTACATGATATGCGGATTATGTGCCAATAAAATCATTGTTTGATTGCTTTTTAAGCAGAATGGTATTGCATTTGGGGGGAATGCACACCAGGCTACTAAGCAAAATGTGTGTACACTGTTTAATTTCATTCTGTAATATTTCACCCAAACCATAATAAATTAAAAAATGCTTAAATATCAACAAAACAAACAAAAAGATTGGTGATTCAAACTCACCCAGTGACTTGGAGAGAGAAAAGCCTGGCTGTCAGCTCCTGTAGAAATGATTTCCAAGAGGAAGCGCTGTGGAACTGATCACATCGGGTCCCATGTGGAGCTGAGAGCAGCTCAATTCCACCCAACAGCCACATGATTTCCATCCTTCACTGCACAGAGAAGGGAGAGTCTTTGAAGTAACAGAAGAATAGGAGTATATCGCAGCATTTTGACAACAAGCCTTTTTGTGCAATATATTTCCCTCACGGGATGTTAAACTGCATTTTATTTGAATGCCCGTGTATTATTTCTATTAGAGTGCTGTATGTTTAAGAAAGACATTATAGTAAAATCCTGGTTTTCATTAAAATTATCATTTATCTTTCCTTGTATGTGTTTTTTTTCTGCTGTTATCATAGCAAAACAAATCCATTTTCTGGAGATAAATGTCATGTTTTAATGAAAACCAGCTCATGGTTTGGCTGGGGATAGTGATCTTAAAGGGGGATGAGCCGACATGCACTGTGACATTCTCGCTCTTCTTAGCCAGAGCGTCAGATTGCCCTTGTTTTCTAATATTGCTGAGATTGCCCTGTCCATCTCACAGTGAGATGAGCTAAATACCTGGGGACTTCATTGGCCCACACAAACCAAAGCTGGGAAAACCTTCTTGACATAAGACAAGGTTGAATGGAAAATGACATGAAGCTAATGAAATTGGAATGTGTCAATGTGGGGATTCCAAATAAGAAAAGGGCCATGTGATCAGAGGTCATAACCTGGGCGGACCATTTCATCAAAGGGGAGAAATTCTCCAAATGATGAGAGTGAACGGTGAGCCCATGGTTTCAAAGCACACACTGACTAGGCTCCCAGGGCTCTTATCTCTGTGAAGGTCAAAGTTGGGTCACGGAATGAATGCGGACTTTTTAACATGCAAACATGCACAGCTCATATATTTTCCCTTTTGCTGGATGAGGTGGGGAAAAGCAGAGGTGGGGGGTACGGGGGACTTGCCCATCATCTGAATCTTATTCGGAGGTTTGGAGAAGGTTTTCTGTGAAACATGATGGGAAGCAGGGCCTGCTTTTCACTATAGCCACTGAGGAATACATTGGCTTTCCCTCCTTCCCAAGGAGGAAAGTGCAGGTATGTTGTACCAAGCAGGTGCCCCACAGAGACCTCAGAGATATGAACAATGAACACAAAGAGGAATCCATTCTAACTGTGGGATTCAACATTGAGTGTATGGCAGAAACATGGTGCAAGTGGTATGTGGTAGTTACATAATCTACTGTCAGTTTGAAAGGATTGAGAGTGAGTGGGGTAGACTTTAGCCTGTCAACCAGGTTGCAGCTTAATGACCTCATTTGGAGGCACCATGGAGATAAATAGCTTGCTGGAGGTGACACTCGCTGACTCCCCAGGAGGCATTGCAGCTGACAAGACACATGGGGCTATGTTAGAGCCCTGAGCTGGAGGAGGCATGTGGAGACCCCTACCAGCGCTGAGATGTTTACAACACCTCTGGATCCACAAGACTTCACACCCACTGGCCTGTGATCATCCTGCATTCAGTATTATTGCATGTGTTTCCTGAGTCTGAAGAAGAAATTATAGATTGGTATCAGACGTATGGGCTAATATCAAACTTATGGACTTGATCTGGACTGGGCTGAGATGTTTTCTAAATATTCAATTGCTTTTGTATATAAAGCTCATTCTTATACACATTTGAGTGTCTACAGATTTGTTTCTCTAGTCTACCCACACTAACACATGGTATTACTAGAGATATCATCCAGTGATTGGAAGAAGTATCTTCCCCAAACTTCTGCTGTGGTGGTATCTGGGCTGAGAGTCTTGGTGTCTCATCTGTCCTAGTGTCATCTGTCCGAAATGCTGCCTAATTCCCAGAAAGTTTGCTCTGGGAGCCAACACTGTCAACCCCATCTGAGTGCATGTTAGAAATGGAGATTCCAGACCTACCAAGTCAGTGTATTAAAGTACAGTACAATGTTTTACAATAGGAGTCCTGGTGGGCTCCTAACTGCAAGATCAACAAAGATGAAGTTTTCTACTCCCATAAAGAGGTACAATCTCTGATAGTCACAGACTATCTTGGATCACCAAGAATTGGAATTGACTCAAGAGAGTGATTTTTTGTTTGTTTTTATAGTGCCTTAAAAGGCACCCTGATGGTGAATAGTTAAATGCTAAACTGCTAACTGAGAAGTCAACCATTGGAACAAAGTCCACCAGTCACACTGTGGGAGAAAGATGGTAATTTGTTTCCATAAAGATTACAGCTATGGAAAGAAACTCTGGATAGTCCTACTTTGACCTATAAGAATGCTATGGGTTAAGTAGACTAGACAGCTGTAGGTATCATGGCTTACACATAGATACCAAGAACCAAACCAGTTGCCATTGAATCAATTCCAACCTAAGGGCACCCAGATGCACAGAGCAGAACTGCTCCCTTGGGTTTTCTGGGCTGTGACTGAAAGCAGACCCCCTGGTTTTTCTTTTAAGGCACTACTGGGTGGATTTGAATCACCACCTTTTTGCTTAATAGGCTAGCACTCAATTATTTGTGCTACCCAAGACCTAGATAAATATTTCTAGAAGGTACAGATGCATAAAACTTTTCTGAAGTCTAACTGGTCTTGGTGAAGTCATCTGAATTCTCTTTATTCAAAACATATGTATATTAACATCTCATCACAACTGTTTTGTTCTTGAAAATACCCTTATTAAATGGTGTTGTGTGTAATGAATTATATTATAAGACATTTCACTAATATTTAAAGCACTTTCATAATGGTTCCACCTACCAACTCATTGTGCTTTTCGAAGTGCATAGCCTCCCTTCATTTATCTGGATTGCTAATGTGTATTCCATAATGCAGGCACATGTGTATCAACATATAGCTAAGCAACCAAAGTGGATACAAAAAACAATTCTCTTTACAAGGTCAGCCAGGTGCTGCAATTCCAAAGCATGGCACTGTATTTGGCTACCTGCAATTACTGGACATGAAGGTCTGCTGGCTTTCCACTTGACCTCATGCCAGACTCAAGAGCTTTCAGCAGTCATTGTAAGCCAAAGTTCTAGTGTGCCAATAATATAGCACCTAAGAGAAACACACCACCAACTAAACAAGCTCTCTCCTTCTCACCAAAAGAGAATAACTTTTGAAAAGCAAAGCTATTTGTGGGAAAGCTCTGTAGAGGAAAACTGGAGATCAGATGGCTGAAGGGAGGAGGAAGAGGAGCTGTCACAACTTCTCGATCAGACAACGTCATTTTCTAGTTTGTGTTTTTCCAAGAAGTTTCTTAACCCTCTAAGTCTTCAGTGACCTTCACAACATGAAGCTAATAAGATTGGTCACTTAGTAGGGTGTTCAAGCAGGAACGGTAAGAATGGACATAAAGAAGCGTGCCAGTATCTATTCCACTCCTAGGTGTTCACCAAACGGATTTACCTGCAATGTGTATTGCAGCACTGTTCACAATAACCAACAGGTGGAAAAAACCTAAATGCCGCTCAGTGGATGACTGGATAAATAAAACATGGTATATAAACACAATGGGATATTACTAACCCATATGGAGAAATTAAGTCCTTATAGGCACCATGCCATGAATGAACCTCAAAAACAAGTATTATATGAAAAGCATATTTGATGATATCCATCGTCTGCCTATCAATTTTTCATATTGTGGAAGCTTGTCTGTTGCTGTGATGTTGGAAGTTATGCCACCAAGTTTTCAAATGAATACAAGTGACAATGACAAGTTTCAGCAGAACTTTCACACTGAGAGCAAACTAGGATGATGGAATAGGTGACCCACTTCTGAGGGATTCAACACTAATACAATGCCAGAAATGAAGAACCTTTATTTGGAAGGCACTCAAAATATGACTGGGAAAGAACCACCTCTTTAAAGTAGAGTCATCCTTGACCTTGTGGAAGGAGCAAAGCTTTGAGGACATTCATATGCTAATGTGGTATGACACAGTGAGAAGAGACAGCTTTTAGCATCCATGAATAACCAGAATGGGAAATCTACACAGTATGAATCTAGGAAAATTGGAAGTTGTCAAAAATTAAATGGAATGTACAAAGCTCTAAATCGTAGGCATTAGTGAGCAGAAATGGACTGATAGTTGGTCATTTTGAATTGGACAATCAAATGATTTATTGTGCCAGTAATAAAATTCAAAAAGGATGGCTTCACATCCATCATCAAAAAGAATATTTTAAAAAAAGAATATTTCAAAATGTATCTAGTACAATGCTGTCTGTGATAGGTAATATCTATATCCCTATCTGGAAGACCAGTCAATACAATTGTTATTCCAATGTATACACAAACTATTAAAACTAGTGATGAAGAAATTGAAGAACTGGATCAACTTCAGTCTGAAAGTGTTCAAACATGTAATCAAGATGCAGTCTGATTATTGCAGATTGGAATGTGAAAGTTGGAAACAAAAAGTATCAGTAGTTGGAAAACAGCCTAGTGATAGAAATGAAGCTGGGAATAGCGTGAATTTTGCAAGCCCAATGACCTCTTCATTTGCAAAGATATTTTTCAGCAATGTGAATGATGACGATACAGATAGTTCTCATAAGACAGAATACATAGGAGTCAAGTTTATCTCATCTATGGGAAGAGACTAGGAAAAAGGATGTGATCAGAAGTCAAACAAAGGCTAAGGCATCCAAGCGAGGCAATCCACAAAGTTCACACAAAAGAAATGCACCAGCCTGTGTGATCCAAGGATTGCAAATAGTAAAACCCCGATGTAAAAGAAGGAATGGTATAGAACTTAAATTGTGGACACCTGGTTTGCAAAAGGCTATAGATGATAGTGGAAGCCCAAAATCTAATCCTAGAGTTCCCACATGGATTCAATTTCTGGTGAATCCCTTTGACCCTAGTCAAGAGACATGATTCGTCTTGTTATCAGACAGAGAGCATTGTGAATTCAATCATGGCAGCTGTAATTAGATTAAAATGTAATATCCTATTATTTGATCTCCTTTTGGACCTATTTTAAAGTTGCTGTAGTTTTTAAGAAAAAGAAAATAACGGATTAACAAGTAAATGTGGCAAAGAAAGCTGATGGTGCCCGGCTATCGAAAGAGATAGTGACTGGGGTCTTAAAGGCTTGAAGGTGAACAAGCGGCCATCTAGCTCAAAAGCAATAAAGCCCACATGGAAGAAGCACACCAGCCTGTGCGATCATGAGGTGCCAAAGGGACCAGGTATAAGGCATCATGCAAAAAAAAAAAAAAAGAATATATGTATGTATGTACGTATATATATGTGTGTGTGTGTGTATATATCATAGTGAATGAAGGGGGGAGTGCAGAGTGGAGACCCAAGGCCCATTTGTCGGCCACTGGAGATCCCCTCATAGAGGGGTTTAGGAGAGGAGATGGGTCAGTCAGGATGCGATGTAGTACCGATGAAGAACACAGCTTTCCCCCAGATCCTGGATGCTTTCTCCCCCCAACTACCATGATCCGAATTTTAACTTGTAGGACTAGATAGGACAGAGGCTGTACACTGGTGCATATGGGAGCTGGAGGCACAGGGAATCCAGGGTGGATGATACCTTCAGGACCAGGGGTGTGAGGGGCAATGCTGGGAGCGTGGAGGGTGAGTGGGTTGGAAAGGGGGAACTGATTACAAGGATCCACATGTGACCTTCTCCCTGGGAGATGGACTGCAGAGAAGGTGGGGAAGGGAGACTCCGGATAGGGCAAGATATGACAAAATAACAATCTATAAATTATCAAGGGCTCATAAGGGAGTGGGGAGCGGGGAGGGAGGGGAAAATAAAAAAGAGGACCTGATGCAAAGGGCTTAAGTGGAGAGCAAATGCTTTGAAAATGATTAGGGCAAAGAATGTACGGATGTGCTTTACACAATTGATGTATGTATATGTATGGATTGTGATAAGAGTTGTATGAGCCCCTAATAAAATGTTTTTAAAAAAAGAAAAGAAAAGGCCAGACGTCAACTATGAAATAGATTATTAATAGCTCATATGCATGTTCAGATTGAAGGTGAAGAAAATTAAAACAAGTTGATGAGAGCCAAAATACAGACTGAATTAAGAGTTATCTCAAGAATAGATTGACATGCTGAAAAACTAACCGCAGAGCACACGACGAGCTGCGTGATGACCTCGGAGCATGTACACGAAGTAAACAGAACTGCCCGTAAAACACAGGAAACACAGAAAATAACAACGTTGCTGTCAGAAGAGACTCTCAAACTTGCTCCTGAATGTGTAGTAGCTAAATCGAATAGAAGAAATGCTGAGGTACAAGAACGGAACTGGACCTTTCAAAGGGTAACTCCAGAAAACAAAGTATTATAATGAAATGTGCAAATATCTGGAGCTCAAACGCCAAAGGGAAGAATACATTCAACATTTCTTATGTTGAAGGAATTGAAGAAAATAATTCAATCATGAATTGAACTGTTGAAGGTTTTTATGGCAATATATTGAATGATGGAGGAAGCATCAAAATCCCAATAAAATGGTTTTGGGGGTGAAAAAAAGTTGGTAGGAATACACAGAGTCACCAAACTGAAAAGAATTGGTGAACACTCAACCATCTGAAAAATTAGAACGTAATCAAGAACCATTTTTCAAGTCCAAGCTTCACTGAATGTGTTAGAAAAATTAAAGCTTCAGGAATGTACTAAATACCAATTGAAATAGTTCATAAACTAATGCACTGACTCACTAATCTATGCAGAAAAATTTGGAAGACTAATTGACTTGAAAAGAACCACATCGGTGTCTACTCCAAAAAATGGCCTGACAGAATATAGAATATATAGAACAGTATCATTTATATCTAAAACAAAATTTTCAAAACAAAATTCAAAAACAGTTACAGTAGCACCTCAAGAGAGAGCTGGAAACAAAAGACACCAAAAAAAATCTGGAAACAAAAACTCCAACTCACTGCCTTGGCGTCAATTCTGACTCAGGAACACTTGAAAGACAAGGCAGGACTGCCGCTGTGGGTTTCCAAGAGGGTAGCTCTTTACAGGAGTAAAAAGCCTTGTCTTTCTCCTGAGGAGCAGCAGGCGGTTTTGAACTGCTAATCTTAGGGTTAGCAGTGCAGTGTGTAAGCACTATCAGAAATTCACGCTGAATTCAGAATAGGACTTGAAACCAGAGAACTCACTGCTGACATCAGATGGACCTTAGCTGAAAACAGAGAATGCTTGAAAGATGTTCACTTGTGTCTTGACTATACAAAGGCATTCAATTGTGGGGATCACATTGAGAAGAATGGGAATTCTAGAATACTTAATGGTGTTCATGTGGAACCTATATATAGACCAAGAGGCAGTTGTTTGCACAAAGCAAAGAATACTACAATGTTTAAAACCAGGAAATCAGAGTTGTATCTTTTTACTTATTTAACCTGTATGCTGAGCAAATAATCTGAGAAGCTGATCTATGTGGAGAAGAATGGTGTCGAGATTGAAGGAAGACTCACTAAAATTTTTCCATATGCAGATGACATAACCTAGCTTTCTGAACAGGAGGATTTCTTGAGGGACTTACTAATAAAGATCAAAGACTGTCATCTTCAGTATGGATTACAACCTAATCTAAGGAAAACTAATACCCTCACAAGTGGACCAATAAATATAATCACAATAAATGGAGAAAATATTGTGACTATCAAGGATTTCATTTTACTTAGATCCACAATCAAGACTCATGGAAACAGCATTAAAAATAGCAAACGATGCTGTGGTAGTTACATAATTTCATGTCAATTTGTATAAAGAATTATAGGGGTGGAGTCTACACTGTCAATCAGATGACAGCCTGATGGTACCTCCTTGTGGATGTGGCCTTCTCATAAGACGAGTCCTGGAAACCTCCTCGCTTCCCTGGGCTTTTACCTCTGGTCGGTGAGCCACACTGAGACCTGCAAGAGCCTGTGTACAACACTGCACCCATCAGCCTGTGCTCTTCCTGCATTCTGTATCATTGCATATGGCTGCATGAGTCTGAGGAGGGACTATGGACTAGTGTTTCACTTGGATGTTTTATTGATGCACAATTACTTCTTGATATAAAGGGCTTTCATATACATACACTAGTGTCTCGGATTTATTTTGTTTTGTTTGGCGGGGGGAGAAGGTATTGTATTTTTAGTCCACCCGGTCTAACACAGATGCATTGCATTGGGTACATCTGGCATCCCAAACCCATTTATAGTGCTAAAGAGCAAAGACGTCAGTTGGAGGACTAAAGTGGACTTGACCCAAGTCATGGTCTTTTCAATCACCTTGTATGCATGTGAAAGCTGGACGGTGACTGAAAAGGCCAGCGGAGGATTGATTCATCTGCATTATGGAGTTGGTGAAGAATATGAGCAACACTGTGGTGGGGGGGGGGGGCGGCAGGGCTGCAGAAGAACGAAAAAGTCTGTGTTGGAGGAAGTACAGCCAGACGTGTCTGGAAAACAGAGGACGGGGACTTTCTCTCCCATACTTGTGCACATTATCAGGAGATACCAGAGCCCACGAAAGTAGAGAGTCAGCAAAAAAGAGAAAGATGAGATGGATCCACCCAACATGGCAACGATGATCGCAGATACACAGCGATGATGAGGATGGCTCAGGACTAGGCAATGTTCTCTTCTGTTTTACACATTCACGATACATTGGCCTCAAAGGCACCTCACGGCAGCGCATTATATGGGGGGCATTATGCCACTTATATGACATAAAAAGAAGAGGCAAATATATAGAGACCAAATAGAGCTATTTAAAATCATTTTATTGGGGGCTTGTACAACTCTTATCACAATCTATACATGCATCCATTGTGTCAAGCACATTTGTACATTTGTTGCCATCATCATTCTCAAAACATTTGCTTTCTACTTGAGCCTTTGGGATCAGCTCCTCATTTTTCCCTCCTTCCCTGCCCCGATGAACCCTTGATAATTTATAAATTATCATTATTTTGTCATGTCTTATACTGTCCGACGCCTCCCTTCACCCACTTTTCTGTTGTCCTTCCCCCAGAGAGGAGGTATTCCTGTGATCGGCTCCCCCTTTCTAACCCACCTTCCCTTTCCCCTCCTGGTATTGCTACTCTCATTATTGGTCCTGAGGGGTTTATCTGTCCTGGATTTCTTGTGTTTCCAGTTCTTATCTGTACCAGTGTGCATCCTCTGGTCTAGCCAGATTTGTAAGGTAGAATTGGGATCATGATAGTTCTAGGGGGGAAATCATTAAAGAACTAGAGGAAAGCTATACTGTACCGACTGGCTCGTCTTCCTGTAACCCTTCTGTAAGGGGATGTCCAGTTGTCTACAGATGGGTTTGGGGTCTCCACTCCGCCCTCCCCCTCATTCACAATGATATGATGTTTTGTTCTTTGATACCTGATCCCTTCAACACCTCGTGGTCACACAGGCTGGTGTGCTTCTTCAATGTGGGCTTTGTTGCTTCTGAGCTAGATGGCCGCTTATTTACCTTCCAGCCTTTAAAACCCCAGACGCTATATCTTTTGATAGCCGTGCACCATCAGCTTTCTTCACCACGTTTGCTTATGCACCTGCTTTGTCTTCAGCGATCATGTCGGAAAGGTGAGCATCATGGAATGCCAGTTTAATAGAACAAAGAGTTCTTTCATTGAGGGAGTACTTGAGTGGAGGCCCAATGTCCATCTGCTACCTTAATACTAAACTTATAAATATATGCACTTAGATCTATTTCCCCATTGTTATATATAAATATATTTACATATGCATATGCCTATACTTAGACTTCTATAAATACCCTTTTGCCTCCTAGTTCTTTCCTCTATTTTCTTTTACTTTCCTCTTGTCCCACTATCATGCTCAGCATTCATTTTGTGTTTCAGTAATTCCTCTCAGTTACATTGCCCTTTATCAAGCCCTACCAGGCCTCCTACAGCCTCCTCACCATTGATTTTAGGACCAAAAGTTATCAATATTCACAAGAAACAAGAATCCAACCCAAACCAAACTTGCTGCCACTGAGTCTTTTCCAACTTGAAGCTATATTCTGTGAGGCTTGAAAACTTTTATACACGTTTACCACAGCAGAAAGGCTGGTGGGGTTGAACAGCAGGCCTTGTGATCAGCAGTCCAACACTTACCTGGTGCCATCAGGTGTCTTTACCGGGGAAGTGCAAGAGGGAGGCGGAAACTCTGTGTAGGGTTCACTCAAAATGACCTGGTATTGTAGTGGTTACACTTTGGGCTGTGATCCACATGGAGAAAGACAGGGCTTTCTATTACGAACAACAGTTAGTCTTGGCAACCCACAGGGTTGTCAGTATGAGTCAGCATTGACTTGATGGCAGTGAGTCTGGTATACAGAGTTTGGAAGGTTTTTCAAGGGACGTAGGGGGGTGGGGTGTAGGGGCCTCTGTGTGTGTGTGTGTGTGTGTGTGTGTAAAGTAGTGTTTTTATTTCTCCTCTGAGATAAAAATTGGGGCAATAAATATTGGTCATGATGACATCACATGATTGATATAAAGGATTTCACTGTTATAATGATAAAGAAAAACAGATATTATGCTAGAGACAAACGTTTCAGGAACATCAAAAAGAAAAAAAAACCATGAAATGTCAGTTTAATAGAACAAAGTATTCTTGCACTGAGGGAGTACTTGATGGAGGTCCAATGTCCATCTGCTGCCTTAATACTAAACCTATAAATATATGCACTTAGATCTATTTTCCCCACCATCCTATATGAATATATTTACATATCTACATGCCAGTATTTAGACCTCTATAAATGCCCTTTGCCTCCTAGCTCTTTCCTCTATTACCTTTTACTTTCCTCTTGTCCCACTATCGTGCTCAGCCTTCATTTGGGTTTCAGTAATTGCTCTCGGTTGCATCATCCTTGACCCATCCCTACCAGGTTTCACACACCCTCCTTGCCACTGATTTTGGATCATTTGTTGCTCCCTCATCTCTGGGTTGGTCAGCACCACCTCCTTTCCCCCACCCCCTCCTCTCCCATGGTCCCCCAGAACTGTCAGTCCCATAGTTTTCTCCTCCAGAGTGTTCAATCAGCCTATCTTATCTAGATAGATCTGCAGAGATATTAATATGCACCAAAAAACGAGGCATAGCAAGAAAAAGCAACAAAAGAGAACAAAATGATGGCAACAACAAAGAAAACCAATGACCAAGAAAAGAATAGATTAATTTTTTAAATAATCAATAAAAAGAAAAGAAAAACCTATAAATAGATCAAGGTCTGATTTTTTACCTCTTGGCGTGTCCTCCAGTTGAGTCTGATGGGGTGCCATGCTCTGGCTCCACAGTCTATTGTTTGCATTCCCTCAGAACTTCCTGCTCTGCTCCCACAGCTGCTCTGCGCATGCCCTTAGTATTTTACCTCGGTGTCATGGAGTCAGTCCGGGCCAATCCCGACACTGAGTCTCCAGTGTTGTCACCCCTAGGGTCATGAGTCAGTGAGGGATGCTGTGTCTCATAGTGGGATCAGCCACATGGTCCACTCTGTGCATTGGCTGTTCAGAGCAGGGATATTGTCCTCCAGGTCTAGTAGGTCAGGATGTGCTCAAATCTCTCTTCCTCCCCATTCATTTGCTCCTGTGTGCTCTGCTCAGACATGTCCCTCTCCCCTAGCTGCAGCTTCAGATCTGTCCTCTAAAGAAAATTCTTCTGGGGCGGGGGGAGGGGAAGTTGTCCATAGCTGGGATTGGGGATGAGCTCTCAGCCCCCTCTACTGGATCCCCTTTCCATACCAACACACTGTCTTTCCATCCCAGAACACTGGATTTAAGTCTGATCCCTCTTTCCCTATGGAGACACAAGCAATATCCTCCCCTTGGGTGAGTCAGTGCCCTATCCCCCCACCACACATCTCTATCTACTTTTTTTAACTTTCCTCCTCCCCCTCCTTTTTAGTTGGCTACCAGATGTACCCCTGGATTTGGTCTGGTCCCTGTCATACTACTTGGACCTTACCCCTGGAATGTTTGTATACAGTAGCTTTTTCCCGGTGCCCCTTTTGCATTTTTCTTTGCTTTTTTATAAATTTAACTTAACAGGCTAATGTTGTACTTGTCCTTTTGTACTTGGCTTAGCATAATTGTGCTTCCCTTAGAATAATTTCCTCCAGCTCTTCCCATGTGGCAATATGCTTCATGCATTAATTACTGCTTTTTAGTGATGCATAGTACTCCATTGTATGTATGTACCACATTTTTTCATCCATTTATCTGTTGATGGAAATTTGGGTTGTTTCAATCTCCTTGAAATTGTGAACTGTGTGTATAAGCAAATTTGGTGAAGAAAGGCAGATGGTGCCCAGCTATCAAAAGATATAGCATCTGGGGTCTTAAAGGCTTGAAGGTAAACAAGCGGCAATCTAGCTCAGAAGCAACAAAGCCCACATGGAAGAAGCACACCAGCCTGTGTGACCACGAGGTGTCGAAGGGATCAGGTATCAGGAATCAAAGAACAAAATATCACATCAGTGTGTGCCCACCTTCCCAATATGATCACTGAAGACAAAGGTGTACATAAGCAAATGTGGTGAAGAAAGCTGATGGTGCTCGGCTATCAAAAGAAATAGTATCTGGGGTCTTAAAGGCTTGAAGATAAACAAATGGCCATCTAGCTCAGAAGCAACAAAGCCCACATGGGAGAAGCACACCAGCTTGTGTGACCACGAGGTGTCAAAGTAATCAGGTATCGGGCATCAAAGAACAAAAAATCATATCATTGTGAATGAGGGGTTGTGCAGAGTGGAGACCCAAAGCCCATCTGTAGGCAACTGGGCATCCCTTGAAGAAGGGTCCCAGGGAGGAAACAAGCCAGTCAGGGTTCAGGGTAGCACCAATGAAACGTACAACTTTCCTCCAATTCTTAAATGCTTCCTTCCACACCCTCCTCCCACTATCATGATCACAATTCTACCTTATAAATATGGCTAGACCAGAGGATGTACACTGGTACAGATAGGGACTGGAAACACAGGGAATCCATGACAGATGATCCTTTCAGGACCATTGGTGAAAGTTGCAATACCGGGAGGGTGAAGGGAAGATGGAGTAGAAAGGGGGAATCGATTACAAGGATCTACATATAACATCATCCCTAAGGGATGGACAACAGAAAAACGGGTGAAGGGAGACGTTGGACAGTGTAAGATATGACAAAATAATAATAATTTATAAATTATCAAGGGTTCATGAGGGAAGGGGTAGTGGGAAGGGAGGGGGAAAATGAGGAGCTGATATCAAGGGCTCAAGTAGAAAGCAAAGGTTTTGAGAATGATGATGGCAACAAATGTGCAAATATGCTTGACACAATGGATGGATGTATAGATTGTTATAAGAGTTGTACAAGCCAGCAATAAAATGATATTTTTAAAGAGCAAAATCTCAAAATTAACTGCTATCAATCCAATTCTAATTCAAATAAACCCTATAGGACAAAGAGAGCTGCCTCTGTGGTTTTAAAAGTCTGTGAACCTTTATGGCAACAGACAGCCTCGCCATCTCACAGAGAGCAGCTGGTGGGCTTGAACTCCCAACATTCTGGTTAGCAACCCAATGTATAAACCACTATGCCACAAGAGCTCACTTATTCATATTGCTGTTGTTAGCTGTCATTGAGTTGGTTCCAACTCATAGCAACCCTAGGTACAACAGAATGAAACACTGCCCAGTCCTATGCCTTCCGCACAAACACTGTTGTGTTTGAATCTTTCGTTATAATCACCACGTGTCAGTCTATCCTGTCTTCCTCTTTTTCATTGCTCCTCCACTTTACCAAGTGAGGCATCTTTCCCAGAGACTGGTCTCTCTTGACAACATGTCCAGGTCTCTCCATCCTTCCTCCTAGGGAACTGTGGTTGTACTTCTTTTAAAACATCTCTGTCCTTTTGTATGTCCACAGCATTTTCAGTATTGTTTGCACTATAATTCAAACACATCTTCTTAAGTCTTCTTATTCAATGTCCAACTTTCATATGTACACAAGGAGGTTGCAACTACCATGTATGCGGGGTCAGCTGTGCCTTAGTCCTCAAAGCAACACCCTTTGTTTTTCAATACTTTAAAGAGGTCTTTTCAATACTTTAAAGAGCAGATTTACCCAATGCAATGGGTCCTTTGATCTCCTGATAGCTGCTTCTATGAGCATTGATTGTGGATCTAAGAAAGGCAAAATCCTTGACAACTTCAATATTTTTTCCATTTATCATGATGTTAGCTCTTGGTCCAGTTGTGAGGATTTGAGTCTTCCTTACATTGAAGAAGACCAAAACCATATTGATGACTGCAACACATCTTCTTCATTTTCAGAAAACAAGGTCATGTCATCTGCCTATCACAGGTTTTTTTTATAAGCCTTCCTCCAATCCTGATGCTGCCTTCTTCTTCATATAGTCTAGCTTCTCTGATGATTTTCTCATCATCCCACCAACACTGATGTACACCTTTTCTGATTTTCAACAAATGTAGTATTTCTTGTTCTGTTCATTTAACTGCCTCTTGGTCCAGGCACAGGTTCCACATGAGCACAGTGAAGTGTTCCAACACTCCCATTCTTCTTAAGCTTAGCCATGGTTGGCTATGATCCACACATTATTCATATCCTGCTCAATAATTAGCGATTGTGATTATTTTGAGAAGATTTCAATGGCTGATCAAAAGGTAGACAGTTTGAGTCTCCCTCTATTCCCCCCCCCCCCAATAGCCCTACAGGAAAAAAGACCTGCCAACCTGCTTTAATAAATGTGGCTGCCCAAGAAACCCTGTGGGGGACATTCTACTCTGTCCTACAGGGTCACTGTGAATCAGCAGCGACTTGTCAACCCACAGCCACATGATCAACTTATCTCTACTTTAAGAGGTCAGCTCGTCAACAACTCACAGAATGATCTATGACTTGGCATAGTAACACATATGTCATAGATAACTTGATGATTTTCAATTGCAAAGAATTTGGTCTCCACCCCAAATATCATGACCTATAGGGATCTCGGGGAGGAGGTGAGCCAGTCAGGGTACAATGTAGCAACGATGAAAAATACAACTTTCCTCGTCTAGTTCCTAAATGCTGCGTCTCCCCTCCCCCGCATTATCATGATTCGAATTTTCCCTTGCAAGTCTGGCTAAACCAGTGGCTGTACACTGGTACAGATAGGAACTGGAAACACAGGGAATCCAGGGTGGATGATCCCTTCAGGACCAGTGGTGTGAGTGGCAATACTGGGAGCATAGAGGGAGGGTGGGTTGGAAAAGGGGAACTGATCACAAGGCTCTACATGTGACCTCCTCCCTGGGGAATGGACAACAGAAAAGTGGGTGAAGGGAGATGTCAGACAGGGCAAGATATGACAAAATAATAATTTATAAATTATCAAGGGTTCATGAGGGAGGGGGGAGGGGGAGGGGGGAAATGAGGGCCTGATGCCAGGGGCTTAAGTGGAGAGCAAATGTTTTGAGAATGATGAGATCAATGAATTTAGAGATGTGTTTCACACAATTGATGTATGTATGGATTGTGATAAGAGTTGTATGAGCCCCTAGTCTAGTAAAACGATTTTAAAAGTACAAGAAAAGAAAAAAAAAACCCAAAAAAGAAATGCAGTTGTATGGAAGTCGTTCTCTTTTGCCCTACCTAAACATGGCCAGGTTTGATGTACTTATTAGCACTCTTCCTCCCCACATCCCATAGGCTCCAGGGGAAGGTATGACTGGATGAACGAATATATGGGTTTATGAGAAATTCATTCCTCTTGGTAGTGATTGGTTCAAGAATCGAGGCCTAACCCTTCAGAGCAATTCATTCCCTGGACACAAGGCTTGATTTAACATGGAGGCAATGATATGTGAGTAAACTACCATGAGAATGCAGAAGCATAATTGAGGGGGGAAAAAACAAAAACAGCCCCATGTGTTGCACTTTTAAATCATCTCCAAGTTTGTGGTTGCTAGTGGAAACTAAAATGCCCTGGTGGCTTAGTGGGCTATGCATTGAGCTCCTAATCACAAGGTGAGTGGTTCAAACCCACCAGATGCCTGATGGGAGAAAGACGAGGCTGTTTGTTCCCATAAAGATTTAAAAGGGACAGTTCTTCCTGTGCTATGAATCAAAATCGATTCAATGGCAGTAGTAAGGGACAAAGACTGATTCCCTGGAGACACTGAACTCCTTTGTCAGCTCACTTTGGCAGAAAGCTTCCCCCAAGGTTAGTTTATTCTGCACAGTAGTCTAAGGTGCTTCCTCTGACCTTTCCGCTCCTCTTCACTCCTCATGGGCTTCCATGTCGCCCCCTGCTCTTCAGGTCCCATATCCTTGTCTCCTCATAAAATCTTGGCACATACATACATATAATCTCATCTCCACACCTACACCTTAAAGACCTTGATTGAATAAGATGGGAAGTTTGCTAGAAATAACTCTCTTTGCCTTAAGGGTAATTGCTGATAAATTGACTCATGGTGCCGCCATGTACAAGAGAATAAAGCACTGCCTGGTCCTGTGCCACCTTTACATCACGAGTCTGCTTGAGTTCATTGTTGCGGCCACTCTGTCTTTTGAGTGCTTTTCCAGCTGGAGGCCACCTGCCACCACTCCATCAGACAATACTTTGTTATATTCCCTATGGTTTTTATTGACTAGTTTTGGGATGTAAATCACCACAACCTTCTACTGTGTCTTTCTTCATCTGGGAGCTCTGCTGAAACTTGTTCCCCAGCATCAGAGCAACGCAAGCCACTGTTGTTCAGCATAGTGGCAGACTGGTATTAAGGGCTTTCTTTTTCCCTCTGAATTTCACAGATGCCATGTCAAGTGAGAATCACTTCAGGAAGTCGGCTTGAATTGACAAACCAAATCAAATGAAATCAGGGCTGTTGGATTAACCCGGTCCTAAAGCCTGTTCCGCAGCTGGACATCATTGTGTAAGCCAATTGATATCTTATTATACAAGGCGTTTTGAATGGAGGTCTTTAGATCTTGTTGCTCAACCTAACCTACCTAATCCCCCTCAGCCTTGCCACTCATGAGCTCGGGGAGCTTGAGGAAGTGACAGCGCCTCTTTTAGTTCTTAGCTGCAGGTTGGGAAACATTCGAGACTGAATACATAAAGCACTTGCACCATTGTCTACTTTGGCGCTCCATGCGTGCTCTTGCTTGTTGCTATTGAATCAGCTCCAACTCATGGTGACTTTATGAATTGCAGAAGGAAGCATTGCCTAACCCCACACCCTCTTCATGATAATTGGAATGTTTGAGTCCAGCATGTCTTCCTTACTATCTTATCTACTTGATAAGAACTCATTCAGCATGTCTTAAATGGAAAGAACTCAAGAAAAAAACGTCAAGCCTCAAGTTGCAATAATGAAAAAAATCTTTTGGCAGGAAACATCCAAAGAAGATGGAAAGAATGCACAGTGTCACTGTACCAAAAATAGCCCACATTAAACCAGTTCAAGAGATATCATATAAGCAAAAACCAATGGTACTGAAGGAAGAAGCTTAAGCTTCACTAAAAGCATTAGTGCTTTAGGAATTAATGGAATATCAATTTAAATGTTTCAATCAGCGGTTGGGGCACTGGAAACATTTACTCCTTGGTTCCAGGAACTTTGAAAGAAATATACTTGGCCAACTGACTGGAAGATATCCATATTTGTGCCTATTCTGAAGAAAAATGGCCAAACTGAATGCTGAAATTATAGAAAAATACCATTAATATAACATACAAGTAAAATTTTGCTGAAGATCACTCAAGAACAGTTGTAGCAATACATTAACAGGGAGCTGCCAGAGGCTCAGGCCAGATTCAGAAGAAGATGTGGAATAAGAGATATCATTGTTGATGCCAGATGGCTCTTGGCTCAAAGTAGAGAATATCAGAAAGATGTTTACTTGCATTTTGTCAACTATACAAAGCACGTGACTGTGTGGATCATAACAAACTATGTATAGGTTGGAAAAAATGGGAATTCCAGAGCATTACATTGTGCTCAGTGGAAGCTGTACGTGGATCAAAAGAAAGTTGAACAAACAGAACAAAGGCACATGGCACGGTTTAAAATCAGGGAAGATGTGGCACAGGGCTGTATCCTCTCACCACACATATTCAATCTGTATGGGAAAAATAAACAAAAAAAGCTGGGTTATATGACGAAGAATGCAGCATGAGGATTGGAGGAAGGCTTATTAACAACCTGCACCATGCAGATGACACAACTTTGCAGAAAATGAAGAGGGCTTGAAGCACTTGCTAATGAAGATCAAGGGTTTTAGTCTTCAGTATGGATCATAACTCAAAGTAAAGAAAACTCAAATCCTTGCAACTTGACTGATAGGTAACATCATAATACATGGAGAACATGTTGAAGTTGTCATGGCTTTTGTCTTGCTTGGATACATAATCAATGCTCATGGACATAGCAATCAAGAGCTCAAAGAACCCAGTGCATTGCATAAATTTCTTTCATAAGAACTCTTTAAAGTATTGAAAACAAGGATGTTAATTTAAGGACTAAGGCTCACTTGACCCCAAATACATGGTATTTCCAATTGCCTCATGTGGATATGAAAGTTGGACATATAATCAGGAAGACCGTGTATTTGAATTGCCTTGCTGCAAAAGAATACTGACTCTTCTGTGGTCTGCCAAAAGAACAAACACATCTGTCTTGAAAGAAGTACAGCCAGAATGCTCTTTAGAAGCAAGGATGGCAAGACCTCATCTCACATACTTTGGCTATGATGCCAAAGAGACCAATCCCTGGAGAAGGATACTGTGCTTGGTAAAAGATGAAGGCCCTGCACAGTGGCTGCCAGCATGGACTCCAACATAGGAACCATTGCGAGGACGGTGTCCGGCAGGGAGGTGTCCACTCTGTGCACATAGGCTTGCTCAGTCAGAACTGACTTGATGGCACCTCGCAGCAATTTCACCACATGTGTTTGTTGCTGGCTCATCTAGTTCTCATAGATGCTATTTATTCCCAGCTGTTCTGTCTCACATCCTTCTGTTTGTCTCACTCATAATGTTCAACGACATTTTGCTTTCTTATTAGCTAACATGTTTCTTGTCGTGTCTGACTGATTTCCTTGCCTCGGTTGTCAGCTCCATGATAACAGAGACCTTGTCTTCCTTCACGTCAAGTCATCATTGCCTTATAGAGAGGAGGCAACTGAATGTTCAGCCTGATCTTTCCCTTTAGCTGTCGTTGTAAGCCCCTGTTGAGTGAACCACCAGATTTGCTGCAAGACACCACAGTGGGGAGAGAAACGAAGTTCTAGTCCTCTGACCAGTGAGGAGAAAGGATGATAAACCTTGGAGTCAGCTCCCTGGCCAAAGGAAAAATGTCGTGGGCTTTTACGCAGTTTCCAAGGAAATACAGATGCTGTTTGCCCACGTGCATTGCAGTTCAGTTCCAAAGCAATTGCATAACTATGCTTTGGGCTGCTAAGAGTAAATTCAGCAATTCTGAACCACCAGTCACTTCCTAGGAAAAAGATGGGGCTTTCTATTCCTTTAAAGAGTTACGCGCTTGGAAACTCATAGGGGTAAGGTATACCCTCTCCTATAAGGTGGTCATGAGTCAGAATAGACTCAATGACAGTTCCTAGTGGGCCTGTACAGCATCTCTGTGACTTCAAATTTTATAGATGTAGACACTCTCATCGCTCTCCCTAGAGGCAACTGATGGGTTTTGAGCCATCCACTTTAACCCACAGTTAAGCATCCCAATGCTTAATCCACAGTATCACCAGGGTCCTTGGCTTTGACAGGCAGGTGCAGAAAACGTCAATTCAACTAAACCTGACTATAGGGGCTTGCATGAGGACTGGGTTGAAAGACTGACTTTTCAAGCCAGTCTAGAACAGAGCTAGTCTTTGGAGCCCAGCAATGGGTCCACAGTTTGAGAACACTTTTCCCTCTTTCCTGTCCTTTCTCAAGGACAAACCATCAGCCGTGCTAATTAGAAGCACGCAGCATTACCCAGGGTGCCCCTCAATCCAAGGTGTAAGTCACATTTTCTAAAGCTCAGAGTGCTCTTCTGCTCTGCCACCTCGCTGACCTCACTCTCGCTTATTACATCCAGCAGAAATTCTTGCTGTGGCATTGACGTTTTCTGCAGAACTAACCATAGCGTGTGTGAATCAAGACAGTTTTAGTTCTTCTTTACACGCTTTAAAACGTTTCTTTCCTTACGACACTGGCTATGGCCTTAAATAAAATGTTGAACACAAGAGGTGAGAGAGGTTGTCCTGACTTGGTCCCAATTTTAAAGATAAAGCATGGAGTCCTTCACCACCAAGGATGATAGCAGCCGGAGGTGTTTCATGAACGTTCTTTATCAGGTGGAGGAAATGCCTCCCTCACACTTTTTTTCCTGATATTTTAATTTTCAATTTTCAGTGGATACCACAATTTTATAAATATTTAACCTAAGATCTGTATTTATGTTTGTTAATTTTCATTGAGTATGTCCATGTAGTTGAAAATGTTACACATGGTTATATTTCCTTACTAACATTTTTGCATCACATGCATATCTAAAAACTCTTACGTTTCAATGACTAGGTTGCTGTTACGTGCTATCAAGTCAGTGCTGGCCCATAACAACCCTGTGCACAACAGAAACAAACGTGGCTGGGTCCTGCACCATCCTCACAATCGTCTTCATGTTTGAGTCCACTGTTGTAGTCCAGGTGTCCATCCATCTCATCAAGTACCTTCCTCTTTTGGCCTGAACCTTCACTTTATCATCTCAATAATGAGACCACCAAAAAAATGGAAATAAGAGAAAGGGTTTTTTTTTTCATTTCACAAAAGAATATATACGAATAGCAAATAAGTGTTTTTAAAAGATGCTTAGCATCATTGGTCTTTCATTGTTTGAGGTGCCGTGAAGACTATTTTGAGTTACGGTGACCCAGGGGACAAAGTAAAACTGTCCCACAGGTGTCTGTGTCAGTCTGGGTGACTAGAGAAATAAATCCAGGGAGACTCGCATGTGTGTAAGAAAGAACTTTACATCAAAGAGCAATTGTACATTAAGAAAACATCCCAGCCCAGTCCAAATCAAGTCCCTAAATCCTATATTAGCCCATATGTCTGATACCAATCTATAAATTCCTCTTGAGACTCATGAAACACCTGCAATGAGACTGAATGCAGGAAGATCACAGGCAGTGGGTGGAAAGTCTTGTGGATCCAGTGGTGGTGGAAGCATCTCAGTGCTGGCGTGGATCTCCACATGGCTCCTCCAGCCCCAGGGCTGGAGCTCTATGTATCTTGTCATTCAGGAAGATGAAGCAGAGAGTGTGTATGTATCTGACCTCCAGTGAGCTAATTATCTCCATGGACTCTCCACATGAGATCATCAAGCTGCAACCTGATTGACAGGTTAAAGTCCACCCCTTTACAAGTTGACAGAAGATTATATAACTGCCACAGTTTCCTAAGTCATAAAGTCTATGGGAACAGGTGGCCAGGTTTTCCCTTCCACAAAGTGGGCTGGTGAGTCTAAACCACCAACCGTTTGGTTCACAGCCCAGCATTTTAACCATGGTGCCACCAGGGCTCTTTCTTGGCATTATTGTCCGCAGCAGTGCTGTTGTTAGTCATGAAGGAAACGCAAATTCCAGTCACCATGAGATACCAGTGCACTAGCATTGCTGGAATTTAAAAGACTAACAATGGCAAATATTGATGAGGATGTGGAGGAACTAGAATGCTCAGAGAGTGCTGCTAGGTACATAAAATGCAACCGTCGCTCCAGATAGACAGTTGGGTGGTTTCTTTTAAAGCTAAGCACACCCTTAGACACACATAGACACATAGACACACATAGACACAGCACACTCCCTGGCGTTCACTCCCCAAAGATAAATGCAGGTATTTGCCCAACCCTGATGTTCACAGCTGTCTCCTTCATAATATCCACACCTGAACACAGTCCAGATGTCTATTGATTCATGAATTAATGACATGTGGCACATTGATACAACAGAACTGGACATATCCATAAATAGGAGTAGACAGAATCAAACTTCTGCTCCTGGGAAGAAGTTGATATGTTTTCCCGCATTCTTCCTGTTAGGTAGAGCTAAAAACCCTGGATGTTATCAACACACCACATGTAAGAATGTGTTAGGAAAGTAGACAGAAGAAGGTAGAGCAGCTAAGCACCTAGGTGAAATTGCTGGGTGTCCTCTATGTCTCATGTAGTTCAGACTTGGACCTGAAAAAGCAACCAACCCAGAACTACTAATAGGTTCACACCAAAAAGCCCCCCAACAAAAGCCTGCTCTCTCTAGCGAAAGGCCCAGGAGAAAGGACAGCTTCATGAAGCAGAAAGCTTTTCAACAATAACATCTCAGCTGCAGCCAAGCACCACAGGGGAAGACAGACAACACCAAAGATTGCAGCCCCACCCATCTATGGCAGCAAAGATCATGCAGGGAGCCAAGACCTCCAGGCCTCATCAAGCTGTGAGGAAATAGTCCAAGCATTCCCCGATGGCACCAGAGAGACCAGCAGGGAGGCGGGGTTCTCAGCCACATTGGGTGCCCCCACCCCCACTCTCCACGCTGCAGTATCACTTAGGGAGCCTGGGCATCCAGCCCACTCAGAGCAATGAGAGGTCCCTTCCCCTTCCCACCAAAGGTTCATGCATTTTCTCCACATACATGCAGGACCACGTTTGCGCTAGCCATCAAATCTAAGGCATGTGGTGCAAGGGTGGCATGCTCACCTGCTGACCCGAAGGGTGGCAGTTTTAATCCAGTCAAAGGATCCAGGGGAGAAAGACTTGGCAATCCGCATCTATAAAGATTACAGCCAAGAACACTGGATTCGTGGGGGTGTGGCAGTTCTCTCTCATAGTATTATGGTAAACATGTGGAAAAGGGAGATGTAATGAAATCCTTGTCCAGAGTGAAAGGGAAATCAATACATTCTTTGATAACAGAAAACAAAAAGTCTTGTCTTCAGATGCACTCTCAAAGAAAACAGCAGAAGTAAAGTCCCTAAACAGAAAAAGAACAGTGTTTGTCTTATAGGTTGCCATCATCCTTTTTCAAACATTTTCTTTCTACTTGAGCCCTTGTTATCAGCTCCTCATTTTTTCCAAGCTCCCACCCTCATGAGCCCTTGATAAATCATAAATTATTATTATAATTTATTATTATTTCATATCTTACACCGTTCGCTGTACCCATGTTTCTTTTGCTCATCACCCTGGGGGAAGCGGGGTGAGGAGGGGTGCTTATGCATCGATCATTTGCCGCAGGGAACAATGTTTGTAAAGGAACCCAGAAAGGAGGAAAGAAAACAGTAAATAAAAAGATGGGTGACTAAGTCACCATCCTCAGGACTCTTCTACACTATTGTTTGACAGCGGAAGCAAAATTCATAACTTTGTCCTAGTTGGCGCTAAATGCACAAGTGAGGAAATATTTGAGACAAGACCATTCTAAATGGGGGGGGGGGCAATAGGGACCTGAAGCAAAGAGGTGAGATTTCTAGACTTCATTCTAATTGAAAAACGAGGGCATCAGACTCTTCAAAGGGATGTATGGACAGAGAACACAGAGCTACATCCAAATGCACTGTAAACCAGACCAGTTGTCCACCAGTCCGGGCCGCCTCCCATGTGGTTCGGAGAGACACTGCACTCTGTAGGGTTTTCCCAACGATTAGGACTTTCCTGAGAGGTGCATGTGGCTCCACCCAGGAGTATCTTGGAAGAAAAACCTATAAATCTACTTCCAAAAATCAGCCATTAACCCTACAGGGTTGTGTTCAACTTACGACACACATGTGGTTACCATGAAGCAGAGTTGATGGTTTGTTTCTTTTTATCTTTTGGGTCTTGATTGCTAAGCCTTTCCCACAAAGGCTCCAACTCCAAAAGTCCTATTAACCAACCTCCCCCCACAAGCTGCTCTCCCCAGCCCCCCATTAAGTCAAATCGGGCTCAAAGCAACACTGTGGTGTTTCAGAAACTGTAAATATTCACAGAAGCAGACAGTGCGGTCTCTCAGCCATGGAGGGGCTGGTCCATTGAATGGCTGGCCATGTGGTTGTCAGCTCCCCAATGTCTCACCCACAGTGCTACCAGGGCGTCTCAAACATACCACAAAGGCAGCTCTTTCTCATGCCCTTCGCCTCTTTGTGCCCGTAATAGTGTGGCATTTCAGAAAGAATTGTTCTGCCTTCCTGTTCCTTCTGAGATATTTACCTTTGGGGATTGACTTAGGTCAGCGCGAAGTGGGGTTTGTATGAACCACCTTTGGTTAACCATTCATCTAGGCCAGGATATCAGGGCTATTTCCAGGGTTGGGTTCTCATGAAAAGCGCTGTATCAACATGCATACTGGAGTTTTGTGTGAACATAATTCTTCATTCCATGGGATAAAGGTCCAGGGGTCTGGACTTGCTGCCTCGCAAGACTGTTGCCTATTTCATTTATCCGAAAACTGCCCAGCATTTTCCTGAGTAGTGGGATCATTTTACACTGCCACCAGCAGTGTATGAATGATCCAGTTTGGCCACATCATTGTCAGCATTTGGTATGGTCATGCCAGTATTTTTTAATTATTATTTTAGCTCTTTTGATTTTTTTTTTTTTGCTCTTTTGATTTATCTATAGGATTATGTCCACACAAAAATCCAAACCTGACTCTTTCTACAGTTTTTTGGTTTTGGTTTTTTTAAATACTGAAACTCCAGAAGCAAACATAGATATCCTTTGATGGGTTTATGATTAACAAACTCTGATTCATACAAACCATGGAACACCACTTAGCAATTAGCTAAGCCAGTCCCCAAAGGTAAATAGCTCAGAAGAAATATGGAGACCAAACACTTCTCTCTGAAATGCTCCACTATTATGGGCACAAACAATATTGAGGGCATGACAAGGAGAAATGAACCAGGCACTTATAATTGCAGCCGTCTTCTGCTCAGAAACAACCACTTCAGTTTATGTCCTCAGAAGAGTCTATCTCTTCCCATCTCCCACATTATTCTCCCCTCTTAAGGGACTCTCGATCTCTTGCTTGAATTCTCTGATCCCTTTGAGAGATTACCGTTTGAAATATCTGTTTAATTCCCAACACACTCCCTTCTCCTCTTAGAACACCTATTTCACAGAGCAGAACCCATTATGAATTCTATCCAATTCTTCCTAACTGACTTTATATAGCTATACAGACATATAGAGACACAGTTCTATAGACTTATAGGTGTGTGTATGCACATTTGTAACTATGTGGGTATATGTAAGAGTACCCCAAAAACAGAATTTATTTTTCAAAAGCTAGGTATTTAAATTAGTTTTACAAAACAAACTTATCACCTTCAAAGTACTCTCCATTACACATTTATCAAATCTGCAATTCCATTCTTGGAAGCATTTTTCAAACTCATCTTTTTGGATGCTGACAGCACCTCCCTTTTTTTTTCCCTTACCTCTTCTACATCATCAAACTGATGTTCTTTCATGTACCTCTTCATTCATAGAAATAAAAAGAAGTTGCATGGAGTGAGATCAGGTGAGTCAGGTGCATGGGACAAGAGAGGTATGCTGGGGGGTTTTGCCAAAATTTGGCTCACTGAGATGGCTGCTTGAGCAGGTGCATTGCTGCAGTGCCAAAATCAGTCCTCCATCTGCCAAAATCAGGCCTTTTTTGTCACATACTCTTATGAAATCTTTTCAGAACCTCTAAATAGAAAGCTTGATTAACAGTCTGACCTGGTGGACTGAACTCCAAATGCACTATTCCCCCTCCCCACATCAAAAAAACAAATGAGCGTCATCTTAAAAAAAGATTATCATCTTGATCTTTGATTTCACTTGAGCCTTTGGGGGGCTAGGTGATGATGGTGTCTTCCACTGGCTTGATTGATGTTTGCTTTCAGGAGCTGATCACCAGTAATGACCTTGGGAGAAAAGACTGGGTCACTTCAGAGCTGTTCTTTCCAACGCAGCATGTTTCCACTTGCTGCTCTTTTTCCTGGCCAGTCAGAACCCGAGGCACAAATTTCGCAGTGACCCTTCTCATCCCCAAATCTTCAGTTCCAAGTCACTCTAAGATAGTCTAGATAGCTCCCCCATCTCTTCAGTGGTCCGGCATCAGTCTTTGAGCACAAGTGCACACATTTAAAAAAAATAATTTTATTAGGGTATCATACAACTTATCACAGTCCATATATACATCAATTTTGTAAAGCACATTTTTTACATTCATTGCCTTCATCATTCTCAAAACATTTGATTTCCACTTAAGCCCCTGGCAACAGCTCCTCATTTTTTCCCGCTCCCTCCAAGTTCTCCCCTCCCCCATGAACACTTGATAATTTATAATTCATTATTTTGTCATATCTTACACTGTCCAACATCTCTCTTTACCCACTTTTCTGTTGTCCATCCCCCAGGGAGGAGGTCACATGTAGATCCTTGTAATTGGTTCCCCCTTTCCAACCCACCCTCCCTCCACTCTCCCGGTATCGCCACTCTCACCACTCACTGGTCCTGAAGGGATCATCCGCCATGGGTTCCCTGTGTTTCCAGTTCCTATTGGTACCAGTGTACATCCTCTGGTTTAGCCAGATTTTTAAGGCTAGATTTGGGATCATCATAGAGGAGGGAGGAGGAAGCATTTAGGAACTGGAGGAAAGTTGCATTTTTCATTGTTGCTACACCGCACCCTGTTCAATTGTCTAACAATGGGCTTTGGGTCACCACTCTGCACTCCCCCTCATTCACAATGATAAGATTTTTTGTTATGATGATGCCTGAAACCTGATCCCTTTGACACCTCATGATCCCACAGGCTGGTGTGCTTCTTCCATATGGGCTTTGTTGCTTCAGAGCTAGATGGCTGCTTGTTTACCTTTAAGCCTTTAAGACCCCAGATGCTATATCTTTTGATAGCCGGGCACCATCAGGTTTCTTCGTCACATTTACTTATTTGCTCGGTCTTGCCTTTGTGCATGTTATTATCTCCACAGATCTGGCTAAATAAGATAGGCTGGATGAACAATCTGGGGGAGAAAAGAACGGGACCGACAGTTCTGGAGAGACATAGGAGAGTAGGAAGTGGGGGAAAGGTAGTGATGTTAACAAATCCAGGGACAAGGGAACAACAAGTGATCTAAATCGGTGGTGAGGCGGGTGTAGGAGGCCTGGTAGGTCATGATAATGGGTAATGTAACCAAGAGGTATTGCTGAAACCCAAATAAAGGTTGAGCATGATAGTGGGACAAAAGGAAAGTAAAAGGAAATAGAGGAGAGTTATGAGGCAAATGGCATCTATAGAGGTCTAAATAAAGGCATGTGCATATGTAAATATATTTATATATGAGGATGGGTAAATAGATCTGTGTGCATATATTTATAAGTTTAGCATTAACGTAACAGATGGACATTGGGCCTCCACTCAAGTACTCCCTCAATACAAGAATATTCTATTAAACTGTCATTCTATGATGCTCACCTTCCTGACACAATTGCTGAAGACAAAGCTAGTGAATAAGCAAATGAGGCAAAGACCTTGACCTTGACCGTGCTGAGAGGCAAAGAAGATTTCTGGATGACCTGATGGTGGATCCCAGTGAATAAAGCATGAGCAAATCCATTGATGACCTAGTCTTTCGTTCTTTTGTTTTGTTGCTTTTATTGTTTGTTTAAACACTGTATGTAGACCCAGATAATGTAACTGTTTCTCTGCTGCTGGAACAGAAATGCCACATGCAGGTGGCTTTAATAACAGAGGTTTCTGTTCTCATCGGTCAGAAGTCACATTCGGAGGGCTCGCTTGCGGGGAAGTCTCTCCCTGACCACTGGACGGGAAGGTCCTGGTCTCCTTTTGGCCTCTGCTCCCAGGTTCATTGGGGATCTTCAAAGGCGTGGGACAGCATGGATCACGCCTCATCTGCATTTACTGTGCCAGATTTACATCTCAAACACGATTCACTGAAGGCTTGCACACTTGTCGCAGATATGAAGGGACAGGTTATCCAACAAAGTGAGCCCAAGTGTCTTTGTTATCACTTCCTAATCATTAGAGAACAGTCGCCGGTGGTTTTCCCCACAGCATGTTGTGAAGCCCACATGAAATTGTTCACTCCATATTTGCAAGCAAGCACAAATAGTCTGTCCCTATCTTGCTTATTCAGTAATCTTACACTGCCAATGTGGCTTCATTAACCCAACAGAGAAAACCCGTTCCCAAATGGGATTATAGCCACAGGTATGCAACCTGATCCACTGCCACAGAATCACTTCTCATTCATAGGCACCCTGTAGGACAGAGTGGAACTGCTCCCTGTGGGCTTCAGAAGCTGTGACTCTGTACAGGAGCAGAAAGCTTCATCTTTCTCCCAGGAAGCTGTGGGTGGGTTTGTATTGCTGATCTTGTGGGCAGCAGCCGAGATCTTCATCCAGGACACAAGTAGGTCTCCTCAAACAGGTATGGGGGTTAGGACACATGGGCGGGGGTGGTGCGGGGGTAGGAGGGAAGGGACAAGATAATCCATAAGAGCAATCTACAAATAAATGGTCCAGCCTAGACAAGATCAGGAATGCCACATGCAAATGAACAGAGAATCAAGTGCACACTTCCACATGAGGTTGATTGTCGCTTGTCATAGTGCTGAATATGATTTATAGAAACATTATGTAAAACAGAACAAAACATTGCTCAGTGCTGTGCTATATATGAGGTTACCACTGGACTTTCTCTTGGCAGTGTTTTGATATAAAAGATCTGCAAAATGGTAGTATAAGGAAAGTTCGAGATTGGAGGAATTGGGGGCATTAGATTTGCCTACATAGATTGGGGCATTATCTTTGCCTACATAATCAGACACCACATCATTGACTAAAAAGGTGAAAATACCTGATTGGGGTAGCTCACCTTAAAAAATAAGTGCTTTCCAACAAAGTCCACATGGAAGAACACACCAGCCTGTGTGATCGAGTGGTCCCAAAGGGATCAGTTATCAGGCATCAAAGAACAAAAAATCATATCATTGACTGCACACCTCCATGATAGGATCGCTGAAGACAAATGGGTGCATAAGCAAATGTGGTGAAGAAAGCTGATGGTGCCCGGCTATCAAAAGAGATAGTGTCTGGGGTCTTAAAGGCTTGAAGGTGAACAAGCGGCCATCTAGCTCAGAAGCAAATAAGCCCACATGGAAGAAGCACACCGGCCAGTGCGATCACGAGGTGCCCAAGGGACCAGGTATAAGGCATCATGCAACAACAAAAAAAAGATATAAGTGTGTGTATGTATGTGTATACATATATATGTATATGTATATATATATCATATTAAATGAAGGGGGAAGTGCAGAGTGGAGACCCAAGGCCCAAGTGTTGGCCAATGGAGATCCCCTCATAGAGGGGTTTAGGAGAGGAGATGGGTTAATTAGGGTGTGAGGTAGTATCGATGAAGAACACAGCTTTCCCCCAGATCCTGGATGCTTCCTCCCCCCAACTACCATGATCCGAATTCTACCTTGCAGGGCCGAATAGGACAGAGGCTGTACACTGGTACATTTGAGGGCTGGAGGTACAGGGAATCCAGGGTGGATGATACCTTCAGGACCAAGGGTGTGAGGGACGATGCTGGGAGAGTGGAGGGTGAGTGGGTTGGAAAGGGGGAACTGATTACAAGGATCCACATGTGACCTCTTCCCTGGGAGAGGGACAGCAGAGAAGGGGGGAAGGGAGACTCCGGATAGGGCAAGATATGACAAAATAACGATGTATAAATTACCAAGGGCACATGAGGGAGGGGGGAATGGGGAGGGAGGGGGAAAAAAAAAAGAGGACCTGATGCAAGGGGCTTAAGTGGAGAGCAAATGCCTTGAGAATGATTGGGGCAGGGAATGTATGAATGTGCTTTATACAATTGATGTATGTATATGTATGGATTGTGCTAAGAGTTGTATGAGTCCCTAATAAAATGTAAAAGAAGAAAAGAGAAAAAAATGATTAGGGCAAAGACTGTATAGATGTGCTTTATACAATTGATGTATGTATATGTATGAACTGTGAAAAGAATTGTACAAGCCCCCAATAAAATGATTTAAAAAATTGAAGTCCCCTTATGTGTGTGGAAAAACCTGGTGGTGTAGTGGTTGCAGGTTGGGCTGCTAATTGCAAGGTCAATGGATCGAAACCACCAGCCCCTCCATGAGAGACAGACAGGTTTTCTACACCTGTAAAAAGTTATAGTCTTGGCACTCTCAGGGTTAGTTCTACCCTGTCTTATAGGGTCGTTATGAGTCAGCATACACTCGATGGCAGTGAGTTTATGACTTAGAAGACTTAAAAGAATGAAAGGCATGATGAAAATAGAACTTGTAGGAAGGGGGGAACGCGGAGGGAGGGGATAAATAAGGAGCTGATTTCAGGGGTATGGAGAGCAAATGTTTTGAGAGTGATGAGGGTAACGAATGTACAAATGTGCTTTATAGAACTGACATATGTATGGACTGTGATAAGAGTTGTATAAGCCCCCAATAAAATGATTAAAAAAATAATAATAAGTGCTTTCTTATAAAAGAAAATATTCTTTTATACTCAATGTTTATGTCTAATACATAAATATCTGAGCCCATTTTCTGTAACGTAATATCCAAACACCAAAACTCACTGCTATAGAGTCAATTCCGATACATGGGAAGCATATCGGGCAAGTAGAACAAGCCCTGTGTGTTTCCAAGACCCTAACACTTTTCTTCCATTCTTTTACTGGGAGCTCCTATATCTATATCATAACATTCCATCGTTCCATCGCTTCAAGCAATATTGCAATTGCTACCCCAATCAGTTTCAAATCATTTTCTTTTTTCTTGAACTCCTTGATATCAACTCTCCTTTAAAATCTCTCATCACCTCCCCCACGCTACTCCCCCCCCCAGGAACCCCTTTCTTGCCATATATCACACATTCGTTATACCCTTCACATACCATTCTGTTGCTTGATCCCATAGAGTGGGGTTATGACATCATCAACACTATCAGCTCCCTATTTCTGCCCCACTCCCACGCCCTCAGGGAACCATTACTCCTGTGACTGTTTCTGAAGGGTTCTCTATCTTGACTATCATGTATTGAATGATCTTAAATATACAAATAAACCTACGCAAATATAACTTGATTAATAAGGTAAAACAAATAAAAACTACAATAGTGAGGGAAGGAACTATTAAAGAACTAGAAAATAGTTATATGGTTCATGGGTGCTATACCGCACCCTGGATTTGTCCCTTCCATGTGGCCCTTCTGAGAGGGACAGTCCAATTATCTTACAGATGGGTTTGGGGTCACCACTACATCTACTCCCTTTCACGCTGATTTGGTTGCTTGTTTTTGGATTTCTGATATGTTTTACCGTTGACACTTCATGATCACAGAGGTTGGCGTACTTCTTCCAAGTGGGCATTGTTGCTTCCCTGCTAGATGGCCACTTGTTTAATTAAAAGCCTTTAAGATCCCAGATGTTCTATCTTCTAATAGCTGGGCACCATCAGTTTTTTTCACCACATTTGCTTATGCATCCTTTTTGTCTTCAGCAATCGTGTCAGAAAAGTGAGTTTCATACAATACCACATTATTAGAACCAACAATTCTTATATTGAGGTCAGATTTAAGTAGAGGCCCAAAGTCCATCTGCTTCCTTGTTGCATTTGCATATATATACCTACATAAACAGACATATATTTACATACACACCTATATATACATTTTTTTCTTATCTCTTTTTCTTTTTTATCTCCCTCCTGCCCCTATAACTCTTTAGGAGAGTAAACAGCCTCCTCTTTCTCCAGAGAAGCAGCTGGTGATTCCAAACCACTGACCTTGAGGTTAGCAGCCCAAAGTGTAACCCCTACACCACCAGAGTTCCTCTAATGTAATATACAGTGTTTATTGGTAAGTGCTAAGCCTACATAATAAATGTGTTGCCACCACATTAATTACAGCTCAGAGACACCCTGTAGGAAAAAGTAGAACTACCCATAAGTTTCCAAAGCTGGAATCTTAGTGAGAGCAGACAGGCACATCTTCCAGGAGCTCCTGAAGCTGACATTATTGCACAAACTATGTATCTTTTGCTGTATTTGTACAAATAAACATATTCAAAATGCATAGACATAATTACAAAGTGGATTTGAAACTAATTTTCAACTCTCCTTTAAAGGGAAGCTGGTAGATCTTTATCAAAGTTTTGCTGTAGTAATATTAAAGACAAAGGTATGTTTTGCACCTCAGTGGGGAACTCTAAAATAAATTTATTCGATGTGGGACCAGAATTCACACTCATTTTCAAAGAGTCTTACTTTGAACATGAACATGGAAAACAAGAAGTATAATTGAAAATAAGAAAGGCATATTTCAGAACACCCGTGAGTAAAATTACTTGATTTAAAATCCATTCTAAAAAAATTTTTAAGCTATTCTATTCTACATATATGCATAAAGCCAAACATGTCACGATTCCTTTTGGTTGAATAAATACAGATGCGTGCACACACACACACACACACACACAATGCCCCCCTGTCCCTTCTCCAGAAGCAAATATAAAGCTCTCAGGTTACACTTTTCAAGCTCTCCCAAACTCCAATCTCTTCAACTTTCTCCTAAGGATTGAGTCTCTCTTCTTCCCTCCTGCTGCTCTCCTCTAAGGACACTCTTGGTTTATCTTTGACAACTTGGCTCACCAATGAGAATTGTAGGGATGCTGATGAATAACAGCACGAGGAGACTTTAATTAATTCATTTGTTCCCACCAGGCACTAGACACACGCAGGCACTGCTACAGCTAAATTCTGAATAAGCAGAGCATGTCAGGAGGGAGACAGAGCATCATCCACATTCCCAGGACGGCATGGTCTGCAGGAGAAGGCATGTGGCTGGATTAGAACACACTGGACCCTTATAGATAATGAACGTGCACCGTATCTTCACAAAGTGCATGCAAGCCATTCTAAGTATATTTGACCTTCTACCCAAGCTTTCATCTGCCCCCTGTCCTGCCCCATTCTGTCCCTCATTTTCGTTATTCCTGCTTTCCTCCCTTGGGTGTGTGCTCTCAGCAAAAAACAACAGTGCTTTCGATCATGCTTGTTTCTCTCTGTGTTTTTCCCACCTGATCAATCCATGGTATTTTCTTAATCCCAAACTGTTTCTTTACTTCCAAGACCACCCCCCCCCCACCCTGTGCAATGTGACTCTGTCATTTCTCCCACCATTTGGGGCTCTCCATGAGTCTGGCTTGGGTGTTCTGCCAGCATCGTAGGTTATGAGTGGAGCTGCTAACCATAAAAGAGGTGACTCAAACCCTCAGTCAGTGGATCCACAGGAGAAAAATCAAGTTTCCTGCCCCTGTAAGAAGTTGCAGCCTTGGAAAGTCCCACAGGCAATTTTCCCTTGTCCTATTGGGTCAGAATGAACTCAATGACAATGAGTTTCATTTTTGGTTTGGGAGGAGTCAGAACAATATACCATCAACCAACCAGCCAAAGCATCCAGGACTCTGAGTGACACAACCCATTTGGCTCATCTATTAACCTAATAGTTGGTAGTTCGAGTCCATCCCGTGGCACTAAAGCAAACAAGGCTGGTGATCAGGTTCCCTAAGAGAATGTTGTTTTTAGATATTGTTTAGTTGATTTTTGACTGTGGTTGAGAGAGGACTCTTCCATGGGGTTCTCTGGGATGTAATCTTCATGGATGCAGATAGTCAAGTGTTTCTCCGAAAGGGCTACTAAATGGGTTCAAACCACCAACCACCTCTCAATTAACAGCTAAGGGAATAATTGTCACACCTCCAGGGCTCTTTTCTATGCAGATTTCAATAGAGAACATTCTACGGAGCACAGTTCTAATCTGTAAGCCCTGGGGTCTCCGTGAGTCAGAATTAACTTGCCAGCAAAGGGTTTGGTTTTATATCTACAAATGCAGAGAAATATGCCTTTTCCCCATGCTGAATATTATTGGAGTGATAAACTTGATATGGAAAAAATCCAATTCATATCAATAACAACAATTTTATACAGCATACATTGGCTCATTCTGAGTCAGAATGGTAACTACGTGCTCTCACAATGACATGTCAGGCTACCTGTTCTGGGATGGATCACTCTTACACGGCCCTTCTCACCATTGGCTTGTTACTCCCATCCAACAGTTGGGTGAGATGCTACAAATAATGTGCTTCAGGTCCACCAAGGAAATTGAATCACATATTGCTAAGTGGTGGTGGGCCATTCAAATAAGGTGTATGGAACTTTAAGGAGGGGATCAGTCAGCTCTTCCATCCTGCTGGTCTTAAAACGAGCCATCCCAGAGGCAGGAAGAGGGGAGCCTCGCCACCACCAAGAAGAATAAAAGGGTTGCTCTCTGCGCTAGTGGGACTCCTTCCCCTCTACTTCCCTGAGTAGATTCTAAGGCACAGGAACCTTGCAGGGCAGAGGAGAACAGCTCCTGGGGTTTCAGCGAATGTAAATATTTACAGACACCTATAGCTTTGTCCACAGAGCAGTTGGTAGGTTTGAACTTCCAGCCTTGTGATTAGCAGCCCAATGCTTAACTTACTATACAACCAGAGAGTGGACCCTTTGGGCTCAGGGTTCCTGCACAGAGAACCTTCTAGACCCAGGAGATATAGAGAGGATTGTAGCACCAAAGAGGGAATAAGGTGGAAAGACTTGGTAGCAAGCAGCACAATAGCAAACAGGAGATGAGCACAAGATTCTGCTGTGGGCTCCCACGCAGAGTGGGCTAGCCCTCCATGCTCATGGTGGAGCTCTGGGACTTTGTAACAGTTGCTTGAGCAGGAACAAGCCAGGCCGATGGGCTGAAGATAAGAGAAAGCCTGTTTGCGGGCATGGCTAAGAAGAGGTTGTCTGGATCAAAGAACTGTATCCTGAGTTGTTCCATATCCTACATTGTACATGACCTGTTACTGTCCTACAATGCTCCCTAATTGTGAGTGTGGTCTGTGAGTCCGCTGTGCTGTTGCAGTGAATGCCCTAGTTCAACAGAGAAGTAGAGTGCTGTGGGAGAGCGAGCTAGAGGCAAAATTAGTGAAAAGGTTGACGAGTTAGAGTTATGTCTGACCACCTCATAGAAATCAGTCTTGCGTTTTTGATGCTGGTAATGATTCTTCTTTCCTCGTGTGGCATTGGCCAAGGAGATCTCATGATGCTGCTGTCAGGCTGCTTCAGCTCTAACCCAAAAATCATCAAATGGCAAAGGATGTGGCAGTCATCTTCCCTCACGGCCTTCAGGCCTGGGCACAGTGGGGCAGTTCTATGGTCCTACAAGGTCTGTATGAGTCAGTACTTTGTACTTTACAAAGAACTCGCTCCAAAAGCATGATCTCATTTAATCAAAGGGATGATTCTGTGAGCTACTGGAGGCAAGAGGGATCCCTGAAAGACCAAGTGGCTCATTGAAGGCCACTCATGCTCTAAAAGCAGGTGATCTCTTCTCAAATCTAATTTTCCTTTGCAGAAATCAACCCAGCCGGGTGCTTGGAAATGTGGGTTACAAAGAAGCACAAAATATACTTGCAGTCTGAAGGTCATGAGTGAGTGATGGGAGGCGATGGGTGGGGCATGGAGAGATTGCATTTATCAGTTGGTTTCACATCGATAGGTCTAATAAAATTTTCAAGAACCACACCGAATTCTATTTTCCTAGAAGTGTCATTAACATACTTGGCTGCTATCCAAAAAAACCACAGGATCAAGTTCACCCAGAGATGCCTTAGAAATACCCAACGTTAAAATAAAAAAAAGAAATACCCAATGTTCTGACAAGCTACCTCTCAAAAGTCAGCTACTGAAAGCCTTATGGAGCAGAGTTCTATTCTGACATACTCAGGAGGTGGCCATGAGTGGGAGTTCCACCCACAATGGTGGCTATGTTAGGCTGTGTTGACTAGAGAAACAAATCCAGTGACACTCATAGAAGTATAAGGAAGTTTTATATCAAGGTATCATAACCCAGTCCAACTCAAGTCCGTAATTCTCATGATAGGTGAGGTCCTCTTCAGACTCACATAGCTGCAGGCCTATGACGCAGAAAGGATGCAGCAAGACCAAGGCCTGGGGATGCAGTCTCATGGATCCAAAGTTGATGGAAATATGACTGGCTGCCAACAGCTCTCAGGGTCAGAGGGCCCACGTGGGACTGCCCCTGGAGGTAGGCAGATCCCAGCAAGCCAAAAAGAGAATTGGCAGAGAGAGAGTGAGGTTTCCAATTTCTCCCTTATCAGAAGGCCACACCTTCCAGGAGGCATTGTCAGGCTGTGACCTGATTGACAAGTTGCACTCCACCCTTACCCTTCAAGTTGACATAAAGTCATTCAACTACCACAGTGATGATGTCAGGTAAGGATTGGACTACTAACCTCAAGGTTAGTAGTTCAAATCCACCATCATTCCAAAAGAGAAAGATGAAGCTCTTGGGTCCCTTAAAGATTTAAAGCCTTGGAAACCTCATCACTAATGGTTAGAACTGACTTGATGTCAGTAGGTTTGGTTTAGTTTGGTTTGGTTTGGAATCAGCCCTACCCAACTTCCTCCCTCTGATACCACCTAGGGATCACAATTATCCATCATTATCTGAAATGAACAAGCAAAATGCCAGTCAGGTGAAAAACCTATTTCTGAGATTCATCTTATTATAAGATCCAGGATTTTGAAGCCAGTTTTCTGTTCAATTACTGGACAAAATCTTTTTTAACCTAAAGCATGAGCTTTTCCTTAATGCTCTTAAAATGCTCTTGAGAAATTACAGGTGTCATCTTAACTGATCTCTCATCTCTTCTGAACAGGTAGAAGACGGCTAGAATGAGTTCCCCCAGGGTAACGTCTCCATTGAATAAATCACATTTAGCCGTCTTTTCCCTCCACTCTTGTACTAAAAGCATGAGAAAATCCTACTAATATTTTATGACAAATTTAAATAATGGGAGATCAAAAAGGACATTACTTAAATACAAACCACATTGTTCCTCCCGAGGTCAACTCTTGAATGTCATTTTTATGACATTTTAGCTTTTATTAATAAACATGTACACTTGATTAAAAGACTTCGGAAACTTTGAGAACATTTTGTCTGCTAGTTCATAATGTATCCCAGTGCAGGGACTCCACTGACACAACGCAGCTTTATTTCTTTCTGAATTACTGTAAGTCACTGGTGAAAGCTCTTCAGTTCTCTTTATTTCCATTGTCTCAGCTATGAAGTCACTGGTGCATAGGGCTTTACCTGGCTTGCAAGGGTGCTTGGGGCAAGTTACCTTAAAAGTAATGATTGCAATGCACTTGACATTTTATTGTCCTACAATATGGGACATGTGTATTTTTAAATGATGGCAGCTCAGAATTTGTGCAGGCTCTGGAATCTGAAACAGGCATGCAAATATGTAGCTGTAGTTAGAGAGCCTTAAAAAATCCTGTGTACTTTTAAGTGTCAAGAGACCATTTGTGTCCCACTCTCAAGATGGATAGATACTTACACACAAATGATAAACATCTAGAATCGTTGTTGTTGTGTGCCCCTGAGTCCGTTCCAGCTCACACGGGCCCTACGTACAATGAATGAAGCACTGCTGGTCCCCCGCCATCCTCACAATTGTAGTATCCCTCACTATATGATAAAACAAAAACAAAGCTCACTGTCATCGAGCCCATGCTGACTGCCAGCAGATAGAACTGCCCCTGTGAGTTTCTGAGACGATAACTCTTTACAGGAGTAGAAAACCTGGTCCTTTTCCTGAGGAGGAGCTGGTGGTTTCCAACTGCTGATCTTGCAATTGGCAGCCTGACAGTTAACCCCTATGCCAGTGGGGTCCTCATATTATATGATCAAATACATTGATTAATAATATCTGAAGAGCCAGCATCAATGGAAGTGAGTTTAGAAGGGGGTTTTGGAATATATAATAATGCATCCTACTATAAATTATTATACAAAGGGGCTTCAAAAAGTTCATGGAAATTTTTCATTATATTCTCATTTCCAATTTCTCGTGGACTTTTGTATGTCCCTTCATATGACACATATATAATGGATATAATAGAATAAACTACACTTATATATGAAATACATAACTTTATACATTATCATAACGTGTGTATTTATTTCCACAGGCTCATTCCTTATGTCCATTCTTTGAAGAAGCCCTGGTGCTTTAGTAGGCTACCCTTTGGGCCGCTAATCATAAGGACCAAAGTTTGAACCCCACCAGTAGCTCTGAGGCAGGAAGATGAGGCTCTCTGCCCCAGGAAAGATGCACGGCCCTGGAACGCTGTCGGATGGCGATGGTTGAATACAGTCAACAGCAGTGAGTTTGGGTTTTCTGGAGGTGAGTTGGAATGGACTCGTTGGCGTGAGTTTGAGTTTTTGACTAGTTTTTCTTCACAGAGAACCCAGTGGCTCGTTAAGTGTTAGCTTATTAAGCGGGGGTGCTTTGGGTGAAGGCTGCGGTTCTCTGCTCCCTTACAGACTCCCAGCTGGGGGAGCCCTCAGTGGGGTCACTTTGACATGGAATCAATTCAGTGGCAGTGTCCTCTGTTCTAATCTTGGTTTCAGCTTTATTTGCGTGTTCTGTTTGTTTGCTTGTTGTTGTTTGGATTCCTTGTGGCAATGGAATGATAAGCCTAAAATATCAGATGTGACAAGATGGGGACGTTACCTGAAAAAGCAAACGAACAGGAAGGAGTGGAGTCGTTGAGAGGAGAAGCAAGATTGAAAAGGGAGAGAAAGAAGGGGAGCCAGCTCGTTTAAGAGATTTAAAGGTGGGTATGTGTCCGCTCCTGCTTGGGGCTCCTCACTCTTCTCTGTGACTGCTTCTAAGATGGATATTACCTAATGTTAAATGAAGGACCTCTAGCTCTATGCCTTGAAAATTAGATGTTTTTCTAGTGTACACATGGATGCTCCACTCCCAGCCCCGCCATCATGCAATGTTTGCTTTTTTCTAATCTCCAACCCCCTCCACACACACACACACACACACACACACTTTCCCCTAGTTTGTCCCCAAGTGGTCTTTCCCTCCCCACTTACCCCGTGTTTCATCCTCTCCCTCCTTCCCTTCATTTGTTGTCCTTAGCCCACATCCGCTCTAATTTGTTTACCTTGTGAGCCATCACATCCTCCACTGGCTGAGGTTATCGCTGAGTGTTGACACCAAACATGCAGCATTCGTTTTCTTCTGGCCTTATTCCAAGAGGAAGTTTCAATTCATTATTTATGCAAGTCTCTTCCCCAAAGGGCCGATCACTCACATTTTCTATCATCCCTGTCTGTCCAGGACTATTATGAGTTATTCCACCTGGAGTCGGACAGCTTTACCCAGGGAGTGCCCGTCCCTGGCCGAGCCTGCCATGCCTCCCTCCACGAGCACTCTTCCCTGGGCTCTGTTTGCAGTCAGCATCTTCCTTGGTGACCTGGCACTGCCAGTTGAAATTCCAGCACGGCCAACAAGAATGTAACTATGAAGTCCAGTCTTTCTTAGGACACTAACAGAGTGTATATGATTATACACTGACATACATAGTAGTTAACTATATACACCCAAAATGTATACATAGTATATAGTTAAAATTGGCTTTAAGCCTTTGCTGGCGTTAACTGGTGGCTATTAATTTCAATTCAGACAAGTGGCTTCTTATGGAAACCTTTGTTCATATCCAAGTGACTATGGTGACTGTAGAAGCCACCATTGGAGAAATTGCATGAAGGCAAAGAAAAAGTTATATTTTCTCTAGGGATGGCGTCTCCTTAGCGCCTAACTTTATGGGGATTTCTTCTGTTTCCTCCCTCCTTATTTAAACACTGCATCCTTGATTTCCAAACAAGCACACACCATTGGAAATGGGTTATGAGGATTTCGAAGGCACCTCTTTGCAGTTGGGCCGAGTCAAGCCACTGTCAGGGGCTGGTTTTTGTACCAAGGGTTTAACACACTTAAAGGAAAAGACCTTGCTCTCGAGTTGTAAAAAAAAAATGCCAGGAACAAGGTAACTGGGTCCAAGAGAAGCCACAAGCCTCATTCCAAACTGAAGGTGAATTGGCACAATGGGATAAGATAGCAAACTGCTGAATTCTTTGGTGAGCACGCTGTCTAGGTGGTCAAGGTGCTGATGGTCATTTGCAGGTGACAGTGGACTTCTATCTATATGAAGCATTTCAGCAGTCAGCGACCTGACCAACACTGCAGCACAATACACATTGGATGCGGAGGGCTCACAAAGTCTGTGGACATTTTCCAGGATTTTTTTTTCCTGGTACTTGTTTAAGAAGATTTTTGCACTTGCTCTGAAACAGGGGCTGCTCACGTTGCTGACAACAAAGAGTTCACAGTTGGTTTTAAGACGAGCACTCTTAACTAGAAAGAATCGATCTGTTTCTCCTGCCAGCTGATGCCTCTTTTCCACAGCAAAGAACATCAGCAGAACATTGGGGGAGCATGCATGAAACAAGACAACCCCGAGCAGTGTCAACAGATTGAGGCTGGCAGTGTAGCATTCCTAAGCTAAGGCCCCCTCCAGAGGCATCACAACACTGAGCCTGGAGCTTGAATTTATCTGCTGTGTTGATTTCTCTTATTACAAACTCAGAATTCCTCATCATCTCACACATTTTTTAAACACCAGAGATGCGCCCCACTTTCTGAGCGGCGGCTCCAGTGCTGTCCTCTGAAGTGCATTCCTCTGGGGTGGGGGCTAGGGGTACCCACGTAGTTGGGATTGGGGGCTGTCAGGGTGCAGTACAGCACCGATGAAACCTTCCTTTAGTTTTTAATGCTTCCTCCTTCCCCACTACCATGACCCCAATTCTGCCTTACAAATCTGGCTAGACCAGACCAGATACACTGGTACAGATGAAAGCCCACAACACAAGAAATCTGGAGCAAATAACCCCCCAGGACCAATAAAGGGAGTAGCAATACTAGGAGAGTGAGGGTAGTGGGGGTGGGAGTAAGGGAGAAACCTGTCACAATGATCAATGTATGGCCTCCCTCCCAAGGGGATGGACAGCAGAAAAGTGGGTGAAATGCGACAGCGGTCGGTGTAAGACATGAAAAAATAATAATCATTTATAAATTATCAAAGGGACATGAGGAAAAGAGGATGGGGAGGGAGGGAAAAAATGAGGAGCTGATGCCAGGGGCTCAAGTAGAAAGAAAGTGTTTTTGAAAATGACAATGGATGTACAGTTGTGCATGGCATAACAGGTATATGTGTGGATGGGTTGTGATAAGAGCTGTAAGAGCCCCCAGTAAGATATATAAGATAAAATAAACACCAAAGACATCTTTAAATACCTTCTCGGGCTGATTTCTAAGCTCATGGTGTGGGAGCAGACGATGTCTTTTTATTGTAAAAGTATTTGGAAAGATGGACAGCTTTGAGCGTCTTAGGCGCACTTGACACCTATACATCTTCATGTCATCCACTTGCAATTGCTAGAGCCCTTCAAAGCCTATGGTGGGATCATGCACCAGTCAGGAAAGCAGATTTTTTTTCTCCATTCAAAGGCAAGTCAAGTACTGCATCTGCCCTACATTAAAGGACTGAATAGGGTGTGGGATAAGGGGAATGGAAAATAAAATGCAGTGAGAGAACTGGAATTCAATCTCCCTGAGGGCAAGCACATTTGAGTATCTTTTGTCCAATGAGCAGGACACTGTTCAAATCACTATGCATGTATATATAAACCATTTAATCCTCACTATAACCTATGAACTATAATCTCAGTTTAAGCAGATGGAAAAACTGAAGCTAAGAGAGATTCTAACAGAAGTACGACAGAGCACTCTCAGGATCCCAGCTTTGACTCTGTGCTAAAGCACCTGGTTTCAACTCACTCTCATGGTCACCAAATCCAGTCCGACTCGGGAAGGCCAGGCTCTAGGACAGGCTAGAACTGGCCTTGTGAGTTTCCAAAACTTTAACTATTTCTGGGTAAAGAAAGCATCAACTTTCTCCCGAGGAGTGCCTGGTGGTGTGAAATTCCTGGTCTTGTGGTTAGCAGCCCTACAACTACATAATCCACAACACCACACCCATGATCCCCACTGCCACTGAGTTGATCCTGCCTGACATCCTTATCTATGGAAGAGGAGAGAACATGATGAACTCTCTCCAGGAGCTGTCTTCCTTCCTTCCCAAGTAATCAGACTTACAGCCTACCAGCAGGGCTGCAATGAGAGGGGGAGAGTAGAAAGGCCATTCAATTCAGCCTTTCTTAGAAAAGGCCTCAGATGCCATGCATTTGATGATAAGCATTTGATATCTTACCCAGATGAGGTCAGACAGGCAATAAACATCCATTGGGTCCCACTGCCTATAAAGTACCATCTATGTTGCTGTTGTATAGCATGGAGTGGATGCCTGCTCCTTGTTGTTGAGTGTCCTGGTGTTGGTCTGACTCATAGAGACCCTCTGTACAACAGAACAGAACATAGCACTGCCCGGCTCTCTTCTGTATGAGCTCCTCACAATTGCTCTTGTGTATCAGCTCATTGTTGCAGTCACTGGGTCAATCAATTGTGTCAAGGGCCTTCCTCTTTTTTATTGGCCCTCTCCTTCTCCAGAGACTGGTCTCTCCTAGCATCTCCAAATGAAGTCTTGCCATCCTTGCCTCCAAGGAGCATTCTGGTTTGTTAGTTTGTTTCATCAATTTATGTGGAGCTCTTTTTTTTTAATTTGGAGCTCTTACAGATACTATAACAATCCATAATTCAGTTACATCAAGCATAATTGTACAATTGCTGCCAACATCCATCTCAAAATATTTTCTTCTTTTTTTATATAAATCATTTTATTGGGGGCTCTTACAGCGCTTATGATAATCCATACATCAATTGTATCAAGCATGTTTATACATATGTTGCCATCATCATTTTCAAAATATTTTCTTTCTACTTGAACCCTAAGTATCAGCTCCTCTTTTTCCCCTCCCTCTGCAGTTCTCCCACCCACATGACGCCTTGATAAATTATAAATTATTATTATTTCATATCTAACAATGTATGCTGTCTCCCTTCACCTACATTTCTGTTATTTGTCCCCAGGGGCGGGGGGAGGTATATGTCTAGCATTGCGATTGGTTCCCTTTTTCCCCCTTCTCCCCTCACCTTCCCCCTACTCATGGTATTACTACTCCATTTACTGTTTATGAGGGGTTTATCTGTCTTGGATTCCATGGGTTGAGAGCTCTTATCTGTACAAGTGTATATGCTCCAGTCTAGCCAGATTTGTAAGATAGAACTAGGGTCTTATGGAGGGTGGGGGGAGCATTAAAGAACTAGAGGAATGTTGTGTGTTTTATTGGTAGTACACTGAACCCTGGTTGACTCATCCCTTCCTTGTGACCCTTCTGTGAGGGGATATCCCATTGTCTACAGATGGACTATGGGTCTCCACTCCAACCCCACTCAGTCACATCAATATGATTATTTGTTTTGGATCTTATGATACCTGATACCTAATCTTGTCAGTGCCTCATGATTGCACAGGCTAGTGTGCTTCTTCCATGTCGGCTGTTGCGCCCCTGCTAGATGGCTGCTTGTTTCACTTCAAGTCTTTAAGAGCCCAGACTATATCTGTTGGTAGCTGGGCACTATCAGCTTTCTTCACTTCATTAGCTTGTGCACCCATTGTGACTTCAACGATGCTGTCAGGAAGATGAGTATCACAGAAGGCCAAGTTATTAGAACAAAGTGTTCTTGTCTTGAGGAAGGACTTGATTAGAAGCCCAGTGTCCATCCAGTACCTTTATACTTAGCATATAAATATATGTACATAGACCTATATCCCTATCATTATATATAAATATATTTACATATGTACATGCCTATATTTATGCCTCTATAAATGTCTTTTGCCTCCTAGTTCTTTCTTCTATTTCCTTTTATTTTCCTCCTGCCCCACTAATATGTTCGACCTTCATTTAGCTCTCAGTAATTCCTCTCATACATTGCGCTTGATCAAACCCCACCAGGCATTCAATACCCTCCTTGACATTGATTTTAGATCTCTTATTGTTCCCTTGTCCCTGGGTTTGTTGGCTCCCCACTCCCTCTTCTCTGCATCCTTCTCTCTGTTACCCTGGAACCTTCAGTCCCATTGGTTTCTCCTTGGAATTGTTTATCTTGCCTATCTTATATAGATAGACATAGGGGGGAGGGGAAGCCTATAAATGGTTCCAGGTCTGTCTGCTGACCCTTATGTATGTTTTCTGATCAAGTTTGATGAGGTGCCAAGTCCTGCCCTCCAAGACTGAAGCCTATTTTTGAGATTCCTTTGGGATTTTGTTGCTTTTGCTCCTCTTGCTGCTCTGTTGCACATCCTTCATGTTTTGCCCCTGGGTGGAGGGAGGGGTCAGACTGGACACAATTCCCACACTGTGTCTTTAGTACTGTCCCCTGCACTGATATGGGTCAGTGGGGGAATGTCGTCTCTCTCTGTGCCTGCCTTGGCTGTTCTGAGCAGCAGTGTCATCCTTGGGACTTGGTGGGGCAGGATGCAGATTCTCTCTCTCTCTCTCTCTCTCTCTCTCTCTCTCTCTCTCTCTCTCTCTCTCTCTCTCTCTCTCTCTCCCCTTCTCCTTCCCCCCTCTTAGTTTGTTCCTGTGTGGTCTGGACAGACCGGCCACTCTCCCGGAACAGTATATTCAGTACTGTCCTCTGTAGTACAATCTTCTGGGGAGAGGGTAGTACCCTCCCTGTGGGTGGGTTGGTGCCTTATGCCCCAGTATCCACATCGAAGGATCAGTCTTGATGTTCTTCCTCCAAGATAGATTTATTTGTTCTTTTGGTAGTCCGAGATACTTTCAATGCTCTTCAACAACATCATAATTCAAAGGCATCAATTCTTCTTAGGTCTCCTGTCTTCAATATCCACCTTTCACATGCATAGGAGGCCACTGAAAACACCATGGATTGACTCAGGTGCACCTAGTCCTGAAAGTAGCATCCTTGCTTCTCAACACTTTAAAGAAGTCATGTGCAGTGGATTTTCCCAGTGCAGTGTTTAGTTTAATATCTTGCCTGTTGCTTCCATGAGCATTGATTGTCAGATCCAAGCAAGACAAAATCTTGAAAATTTCAATCTTTTCTCCATTTCTCATGAGGTTACCTGTTGGTCCTTTTTTGGGTTTTGTTTTCCTTACATTGAGTCGTAATCCATACTGAGGGCTGAAGAACTTGATCTTCATCAGCACGTGCCTCAAGTCCTCCTTACTTGGAGCAAGCAAGGCTGTGTCATCTGCATATGGTGGGCTGTTCATAAGCCTTCCTCTGATCTTGATGTCGCACTCTTCTTCATGTAATCCAGCTTCTCTGATGATGTGCTCAGCACATCGATTGAATAAGAACGGTCAGAGGACACAAGCCTGACACACAACTTTCCTGATTTTAAATTATGCAGTATGCCCATGTTCTGTTTGCACAATTGCCTCTAAATCCATGTACAGGTTCCTCATGAGCACAATGAAGTGTTCTGGAATTCCCATTCTCTTAACGTTACCCATAGTTTGTTATGATCCACACCCTCAAATACCTTTGCATAGAATACACAGAAGTGACCCCTGTAGAGCGGAGAAGAGCTGCCCCAGATTTCCCAGGCTGTGAACTTTAGGAGAGCGGTCCGTGGGCTTGAACTGGCCACCTTTGTCCTTAGAGGCTTTGTGCTCAATCCCAGCACCACTTGGTCTCCTTGGACCCCCAATGCTGCCTATAGAAATAATATTTCCACTAAACAAAAAGATCATTATATTGTGCTTATTTAAATGCTTGTGGTGAAACGTCCAATTTCTTAAACATAATATTTAGAAACACACCACAATGTATTCATCACCCTGTTTTTGCCATTTCCCCCTTTCCTTTATTTTTAAAGGCACAACAGAAATGTTTTCCAAAAGTAAAAATATGAAAGTGGCCGCGGCTGCACATTGACCCTGAGAACCACACAAGCGCGTCTGTGTGCCAGGCGGCATTTGATCTGGTGCCAACCGGGTGTCAGCGCTGCTGGGTGAGGAGAGACAAAAGCACAGCTCTTGGACTAATCATCGGAATCACTGAAACCCTCAGAAAATGGAAAGCCTCCTTTGCTTCTATGTTTTATCCAGCAAAGCTTGTTCCCAAGACGGCCTTTAAACAGCACCAGACATACTGGCTTCCCAGCGCTGGCCTCTGAGGAGATTGCAATGAAAGGCAGGCAATAGCAACATCTTCCCCTCCCGTGGCCTGCACAGTGTGCAGAATCCTGCCCTCCAGCTCTCTGGGCTCTCAGCAGAGGCCCTTGTGAAGCATTTCTTCTTCTAGTTAGACAGCCCCTGGGAGGATTCCCTACAAGCTGGAGGGAGTGCCTCAGGTCACAGCAGGCATCACGTTGTCTTTGTGACCACCCCCCACCCCCACCCCCACTGCCCCCAACTCCAACCCCCTCCCTACTTGTAGTTCCAGGACTGAGAACTGCTGTCTCTCTCATTGGGTGCCTTTCTCATCAATTGTACCCCAAACCATGCAACTTAAGTTTGCCAATTTTACCATCACTGTCCACTGGAAAACATCAAGTGGTGTCTACATCTTCTGAAGAACAGGCATCATCAGAACCGTGGAACTGTTGCTGTGAACCAGGTTATAATATATATATATATATATTATATATATATAATATATGTATATTAATTTTTGCCGAAACCACGATGGGGAAAGACATTTAAAAGAGGGTGAAGCCATATTATTTCAGAAGGGGAGTGGGGGTCACGAGGAATGAAAAGGGAAAACATTTCAGATGTTCGAGTAAAAATATTTTCCACTAGAAAAGGTTCCTCATGCTCTCATTTTTGGGTCAGCTTTGACTACCCTTGGCTTTCCAAGCAGTCTGGCTCTTAGCACCACAGCTGTGACATAGATGTGCTTAAGGGATGCCGGCAGCTTTCGCCCATCCCCCAGTGGACTAGCTTCTCTCGTTCACTGGGTTTCACTGGGTGCAAGGTCTTGTCATTGTTTCTCAGACAGTCTAAGCTGTCCCCTAATTCCATTTCACAGAAGGACATTTGGGTCTAATAAAGGCTAACACAATGACAAAAAGAGTAGCCATCAACATATGCAGTCAGAAAACCTTGTCAACCCAGTGGATGACCAAATGTTGTAGACAATAACCCCCGAACCACACTCACAACTGATGATTCCGCTGGACTCATTTGAGCAGAGTAGAAACATTAGGTGTCTGACGCTGACATCTTGATGAAAGCAGATTGCCAGTGTTCTCCCTCGGAGCCGCCAACCTTTCCACTAGTGGCCAAGCGCTTCACCAGGGTGTCATCAACCTTAGCCAACCTTTCCACTAGTGGTCAAGCGCTTCACCAGGGTGTCACTGGGCTCCGCCACAGACAGCAGATGATATGTAAATAAATGCATGTGGCTGCATTTCCATAAAACTTTATTTACCAAAAGCAGATGGTGGTGGGATTTTTGTTCTTGAGTTGTCTGTAGTTTGCTGACGGAGGATTTAGGAGATGTTTGCACTGATCATTCAAAGACTGATTATCCTAGACTTAAATCCTAAACGTATGTTTGTCAGCTTACCCGAAAAGCTGTGATATTAAAAGAAAAAAAGTCTCAATTGAAATGAGTGTTCTCATGAAAAGATACTTGAGTAGGGAGTTTCGGAATGTGTTGAAGGACATTGTCAGTGTTTTTACACATCACAGTAAAATGAACCTAAATTAAGAGTTTATTGGAAAGAAGTCAACACATTATTTCCAAAAGTGTTTACTCGTTGAATAAGCTGTGAGCATCACTGGCCCTGATCCGGCAGCTCCCTAACAGGAATTCCAGCATCCCCACATTGGCGTCCCTGCATCCTACTGTGCCATTCTCCATTAGGAAGGTCAAATAGAGAGCCTAGAAGGACATTGTTAAATCCCATGTTGACATCTACGCAAATGGATCTTTCCTGCTCTTTTATTTGGAGGTGTGCCTGGAATTTTAACAGGCATTTTCCAGTCAGGGTTCTATTTAAGTTTTCAACAAACAAACAAATAAGTTGAAAAGCCCCGCCGTGTGCCAGGAGGCATGTTGTTGAACATAAGGGGAGAGCAGTCCCTTCAATACTGAACCCTGCTCCTGAATAGTCTGAGGCCCCAAATGTTAGCTGGCCATTTAAAAGACTCTATTCCAAAATTAGTGCTTGCCTACTAATAGCATTTCCTTTGAAATATGTGCAGAAACGACATGTAAATTTTGATATGGTATAGGACTTGCAGTGGTGTGGTGCAGTCTGCATTTGGGCGGTCAACCACACAGCAGCCGCTCCCAACCACCAGCCTCTCCGCAGGAAATCGAAGGCTCTCCTCTCAAAGAGTACAAGCCTTGGAAACCCGCAGTTCTACTCTCTCCTACAGACTCGTTATGAGTCAGCATTGACGCGATGACAGTTGAATTGGGTTGGGTTTGTCTATTACTTGGAGGAAGTCCTGGAGGTGCAATGGTTACGCATTGAGCCGCTCACTGAAAAGTTGGCAGTTCAAGCCGGCCAGCCGCTCTGCAGCAGAGAAGACCTGGCAAGTCCCTTCGTGGAAACTCTACGGCCTTCTTTCCCACAGAGGTCAGAACCATCTCAATGGCACACAAAGCCAGAGTCCCCAATAGTCTTTGGTCCCTAACTACCTGGTAGGCTTCTCCGCTTTGTCCCACCTGCAACAGGAGCATAGCCTCCCGACACAGGAGGTTCTGTCTGAGGGTGGAGAATAAGGACAATGTGTTCTGTCTCTGAAATTGCTTGTCTATCTTTCTCTTTTATCCACTAAGCCTGACATTGACTTCTCTGTACACTGGGGAGTCTCTGTAGACTGATATTAATGTTCATATTAAAATTTGGGCTTCTATTGTCCTTCGCCGTCCCCCATCCCCCAAGGCATTCAAACAAAGACTGGCTAGGGTGCTTATTCATTTATGATTAACCTCTCATAAACAAGTGAATGAATGAAGATTGCCACGTATTCATTCGCCCATTCTGAGAATATTTAGTGTGATTGCATGCTAGTCTCTGCTCCGAGGATGGGACAAGTACTCGACCACTCAGACCCAAAGGCCTGCCCTCGAGGAGCTGACATTTAAGCGAGGGAGTCAAAAAATTAATAGTAATAATAATACTGATCTAACAGGCAGTGAGTTCTATGGAGAAAATAAAGGAAAAGGGGAAAGTCGGGGACAGAGAGTGTCCCTCTAAGGCAGAAAATGCCTCCCTAAGGAGACGTTTCAGTAAATTTGAAGTAGGTTTCTGAGGGCAGAAGGGGAGGAGAATTTCAGGCAGAAGAAAAAGCCAAGGCAGAGGCCACACATTTGTGAGAGGGCTAGTCAGGTACTCTGGGGCTAGAGCAGATAGTGAAGAGGAGAGCAGCAAGGGGTGAGGTACGGGGAGAGGGATGGCCCGTGGAAAGGGGTGTGGCATGTACATGAAAGCAGCCAGATTAATTATCTTCTTTTCTGAACTTTCCAAAGTCTGATCTGACAACGGGACTTCGAGAAATTTACTCACTTCTTTCCCATAAAGAGAGGTGACATCAAGATGTCTGCTATTCCTTAGATTCCATGTCCAATCCCCTCAGACTTGAAATGGCAACAATACTGTCTTTTCCTATGGCGATCACGTGGCCATCACTATGGCACCATGGGTTCAGACTGGTGAATACATTGAAGGCACGTCGCTTAATCATCATCTGACGAGTGAATGTCCATTCTGGGCAGAGAGCTGGAAGCCAGGTAGAGAAAGCGGGAGCGTCTGGGGAAGTGGAGCAGGCCGAAGACAAGCAAAACCCTTCAGACTGGAGAGGGTGAGTTAAAGAGGAGGAGCAGGTCTGGTCACGCATCTTAGAGAGTCCACTACTGGGTGTTTGACCATGAGCCAGGCGCCATTTAGAGCCCCTTTCCCTCTTTGTTGATGGAGATTTAGTATCTGCCTCACAGTACACTGGTCAGGATGAAGAGAGATACTACACATAAATATTTAGCACAATGCCAGCAACAATTTAGTGAATGAATCGTCATCATTTTATCATTATAATAAATAGCAAATGGCTTAAATGTTGTTCATGCTAACAGCTCGATCATTACAACCACTGACCCAGGAGAAGAGGACTCTCAAAGAAGCCCTGGCAAGGGAAGATCAAAGTAAGAAAGACCCTGTGGAAGGAAGCCCATCAGGAGGCGTCATTTTTAAAGATCACATAGTGGAACTAAACTCACTACACAAATTTGGATGTGCTTAAAGAAACTTCTTTTCAGTAATTTAAATCCCCAGGAATTTGGCTCATCTGGGAAACGAGATTTACCCTGGAGAAAATGTATCTATACAAAAGAGGCTAGAATCCTGGAAAAACTTGGTAATGATTCCACATTAAAAACAAATAGAGGAGCTCTTGTGGGATTTAGATGAAAACTGTAATATATTAACAGTGCCAGGAAGAGTGGAAAGCAGATCTGGAACTGGGCAACACGCAGAAAGTGAAATAGTGCTAAGGAAGCAAAGGACCCAATGAGCTGCCAAGTGCCTTTCCGTTTGAGATAGACACGACTTGGAGCTTAGCAGTGGGAACAGCCAAAAACATGATATGCATGAGTCTTATGAAATTATCTCACTACATTTTTCTATACCATAGTGGGTGCCTGGTGCTTTTTTGGTTTGCAGGGCACCCCTTACTTCAGAAAACTATCACTACTCAACTTGGTGTGATTCTCTTGAGTGTATTAATCAGAGAATCCTCCTGCCTCTCTCACCAGGGGTTAAACTTGCGATCCAGGGCATTTAATCAAAATATCCATTTCTCGTGATGGGTCTAGGGAACCATGCATGGCCAACACCTGGTGTATCAGGGTTCACTGAGGTGGTAAGTGGGGGAGAGATGTGAAAGATAAAGCTCTCCCTTAGAGACTGCTAGTACAGGAGTTGTGGTGGCATAGTGGTTACTCAGCTGCTAACAACAAGGTCAGCAGTTCAAAACCAGCAGCTGCTCCACGGGAGAAAGATGAGGCTTTCTATAACTGCAAAGGGTTACAGTCTCACAAACCCACAGAAGCAGTTCTACTCTGTCTTTTGAGGTTGGCATTGACTCGATGGCTGCGGGTTTGGGTTTGGATTTGTTTGTTTGTTTGTTGAGTGTTAGTACAAGGGTCCCTGGTAGAATACTGTGGATTACTAGTTTAAATCCTTAAACTTAAAAGGTCAGTAGTTTGAACCCACCAGCTGCTCCTAGGGAGAAAGATGAGACTATCTTCTCTAACAGAGATTCACAGTCTGAATCTCACAAGGGCAGTTCCGCTGTGTCCTCTGGGGTTGCTGCACGTCAAAATTGACTTGATGGCAGCGGCCACGGCAATAGCTATCTGATCGGAGCCGTCTGAGACTCTATGCGCATACTGGATATGAGCACACAAGCCGAGAGTGGAGCTCAAATGTCAACAAGAAAAATCAAAATATGGGACAGGAAGGGAGAAATAACGAGGGGAAGGAGATGTCCTGGCAGCTACGTGGGTCAGGAAATGCCTCCAGCTGAACATCTGATCCGTGGCCATGAACCAGGCTGGACTTAACCACTTCCACAATTGTCTCAGTCACTTTCTCGATACACATTTTTTTCCCTTATATGTACAAATAAGTGCCACTAGATTTACTAACCTAGAGAACAATACCTAACACACCTTCACATTAGAGAAGCTGATAAACTTAGCCTCACAACTTCAATATGACATTTAAAGTGGATTTTATTCTCATTAACTTAACTTGAATGGTGTCTGATAATATAATAATATTTACAATTAGTATTTGGATGTTTCACTTCATTACAGTTTTAGGGTAGATTTTTAGATTTCTAAGTATTTAGGTTTTGCTTGCTGACATTTAAATCAGGTTTTATTTATTTAAGATTTCTGCACTGTTTGAAACATAAAATTATAAATGCTTATAAAACTTTAAGGGTAAGTGCCAACAGGATCAGCTATCAGGCATCAGAAGACCCAAAACAATCAACTCTGCAAATGAGTGGGGTCAGAGTGGAGACCCAAAGTCCATCTGTAGAAAATTGAACATCCCTCACAGAAGGGTCACAAAGATCCAGCCAAGGTACAATAGGGCACAGACATGCAGCATTTCTCTAGTTCTTTAATGCTTCCTCCACCCACTATCATGGTCTCAGTTCTACTTCACAAATTCTGAAAGACCAGAGTATGTGCATCGGTAGAGACACAAGCTTTTGACACATGGGAACCGGGACAGATAAACCCCTCAGGAACAATAATGGGAGTAGTGATACCATGAGAGAAGGAGGGTGGGGGAGAGAGGGGGAACCAAAAGCTATGATGAATGTAAAACACACAGATACACACACACTGTGAGAGTGGGACAAACAACAGCAATGTGGGTGAAGGGATATATAGCAGATGATGTAGGATATTTATATATATATATATTATATATATATGGGGTCACGAGGGTGGGAGGGTAGGTGGGTGGGGAAGGGAGGGAAAAAAGAGGAGCTGATAATAAGGGCTCAAGTAGAAAGATGCTGTTTTGAAAATGATGATGCCAACATATGTACAAGTTTGCTTGATATAATTGATTGATGCATCGTTATAATATCTAAGAAGATGCTTTGCTAGAAGGACTAAGTTGCCTTGTCTCAGCTTCCTTTACATTGCATGCAGTTAGCAGGCATGGAAAATAACGGAAGAGATCAACTCAAGCCATCCAAGAAGAAAAAGGAAAACAGAATAAAATGAAGAGGGGGGAAAAGGAAATGAGACTACAGCACTCAGTAATCATAAGACTCCAAATACAAAAGAAGAAGCTCTTGCCGAAGACAGTAATGAAGCCAGACACAAGAAAAACAGGTAGACAGCAGACTCAACAGAGAAAGGAGATGGGAGTATGTTCAGACAAAATCTCGCAGGACTAATTCAAATGACACAAACATGGGTAAAGTACAGCCTAAAGCAGAGACATGTGTACAAAGAACACAGAGAATAAAGAGAAAGAAAACCTGAAGAGGTGAGTCTGGGAATTGGAAAAAAAATAAATCCAGATATGAGCTGAAGAACAAGAAACAAAACTGAACACCAGAACATCTTGTTCACAGTGGATGGGTTGGCTTTCATTGATCTGGAAAGGAATGAGCCCCCGCTCAAGAAAAGAGGAACATGATCAGACTCTGGAAAAGGTGAGTGAGTATAACCCAGGCACTTTGCTCCCTGCTTCACACAAGTCTTTGAAAACCTCACAAACTATAATGGGATCATGGTTTTCAGTGAGTCGTGAGAGAAATGACAGAAAGAAAAATGGTGTGAGTAGTGCCAATGGTGTATATGTGTGTGTGTGTGATTTATTTCTGATTGTTTAAAAATGTTCTCAGACAATAAAAATAATCATAGAAAAGACATATAACCCAAACAAATATAAGAATAGAAAATAGGAATGTTTTTAAGGGAAAAGAAGCACTGATATTTCTAACTAGTCTCTGAAAGTATGTTTTTACAGGAATTGTCAGCTCATTCTTGCTGTGTTAGTCCAGGTGGACTCGAGAAACAAATCCAGGAGAATCATATATTTATAAGAAAGAGTTTATATACAAGAGCAATTGAATATTGAGAAAACATCCCAGCCCAGTCCAGAGCAAGTCCCTAAGTCTGATGTTAGCCCATATGTCCGATACCAATTGCTATAGTTTATTGTGCCAGCCTGGCTGATAAACACAAGTAGGATTAACTGAAGGGCAGAGGGATAAATGGCTCAGTGAGCCACACCTTGGTTGTTCTGTGCCTCAGTTTAAAGGGGTACACTACCTGTGGGATGCCTAGCCTGTGGACTGTGTCGCTGTAAGGTGAGGTCCCTTTAATCCCACACGATTGGAATGTTCATCTCTGGAGCTGGGGACCGACAGTTGATGACAGTTGGGGACCTGCCTTGCTGTTTGCTGGCTGGATATATATAGCCCAGCTCTCTCTACAGAAGGGGACTGGCAACTGACAGCTCTCAAGCCTTAAAGGACTGCTAGTGTCTCACTGCTTTATAATTTAACTGTTAATTTCTTGTATTATTTATCTGTATATAATTTAATGGTTCATTTCTTGAATTATATATCGATCTTTATAAATATATTTATATATAATTACTAGCAACCTGGTTTGTCTCACTAGAGAACCCTGTCCAACACACCAATCTATAAAGTCCTCTTCAGACTCGTGAAACACATGCAATGAAAGCGAATACAGTAAGATCACAGGCCAGTAGGTGTAACTTCTTGTGGATCTACTGTCAATGGAAGCATCTCCGTACTGGCAGGGGTCTCCATGTGGTTCCTTCTGTTCCAGGGCTCTAGGTAGCTCCATGTGCCCTCTCAACAGGAATATCTCCCAGAGAATGAATGTGTGTCCCTCATCCAACGAGCTATTTATCTCCTTAGCGCCTCCAAATGAGATCATCAAGCTGTGACCTGATTGACAGGCTTCATTCTTAAGTCTCAAATTGACAACAGATTATGTAACTACCACAGACCACACTTTGTCAATTTGACACTTTCACACAACTCTTTAGCCACATATAATTTCCATATAAACAATAATAAAACTATATCTGTACCTAACAGGATAAAACTAAAATGCATACAATTCAATATGTGCCACCATTATTTAAACATAACATTCTATAAGTGAACAAAAAACATATACTTATGTGAACACCTACATTATAATTCTATGAGCATATTCCTGTGAATATAATCCCCCACCTATGAAACTTTGTAAGCCAACCATTTCATGCCTTTATCTGCCCAATTTTGGGTATCCAATTTCTGTACTGCCCACTTACATCAACCCAGGGCTCTCAGGAGAAAATCATATTCTTTGACATGAATAATCTTAATTCCAGTTGGAACCTTGTGAATCTGCATCCATAAGCAAAGTCAAATCAGGACAGGCCATCCATAAAGTCAGCAGCAGTATGCACCAGTTCACAGGCTCTCTTCATTTGGTTGGGTTCTGGTCAACTCAGTGTGGACTACCTCACTTAGCCTGACCAGGGTACCCATTGGCTGACTTAAATTCTCAGCATCTCTAGCCCCTTTGGGTTAGGTCATTAACTTCAGACCAGTCAACCTGCTCTCATCTTCTCTTCTAATTCCCGTAAACCAGGTCCATGGGTGTCAATGGCCAGACTCAGCCATCTTTTTATTGCTACATTTCTCTCAATTCCACTCAACAAGTGGATCCAGGTGGTCACCTAGCAAGCATTTCCCACAGGCTCCCTTTAACAGTTCAGTACTGAGGCAGAGTTTCTTCAGGGCTCCAAATTTTTTTCAGCTCCTGACAAAAACCACTAGTTCAAGATTCAAAAAGACAAAGAGCTCCCTTTTCTTCAATCTGTCAACAGCTCCCTAGGCAATTCTCTTGGAATGCAAATGTCTGGAATACTCCAAAGTACTGGGTGGGGCTTATCTTTTCAGAGCCTTCATTGCAGGCATTTTCTAACCCATTTAAAAATTCAAATTTTAATGGCTGAAGGCAAGGTTTACAAACTCTTAGTTCCAAACTCCCCAATAATCATTTCTATCAATCAATATTTATAATAATAAGCAGAAGAAATTAGTATAAACAAAGTAGAATCAGATATTAATTTCAATTTTTAAAACAGTCAAGTTCAAACCTTATTTAAATTATCTTAAGCCTTATCTAAACTATTCTATTGATACAAAATATGGGATTAGGCCTCTGGCAACATCCAACCAGAGGCAGGCTTTCTTTTTTCTAAAAACATTTTCTTAGGGGCTCATACAACTCTTATCACAACCCATGCATATACATACATCAATTGTATAAAGCACATCCGTACATTCTTTGCCCTAATCACTCTCAAAGCATTTGCTCTCCACTTAAGCCCTCTGCATCAGGTCCTCCCAGAGGCAGGCTTTCTGTCAGCCATTCTGACCTTCTGTCAGCCATTTTGACTAAGCAGCTCTGAGAAATTCATGGGGCAATTTTGTCTCCTGAGTTCAAAATATACATATACAACATTCATTTTCATCATTTCACACAGGAATAACCAAAGACAACAACCAAACAAAATAATAAAAATATTAACTTCCCATATTCTTTCCAAAAAACAATCTAGTAAATTGCATGGCCATATCTGATTTCTGGCTAGCCAAAATAGAAACACTACCACAAAGCAGAGATTAAACAAGCATCCACCCTTCCATCTCCATGGTTTGTTTCTCTAGTACCCCACTCCCAAGGTACCATGTGTGGACTAGAAAAACAAATCTAGGGAGAATCATATATTTATAAGAAAGAGTTTTATATACAAGAGCAATTCAATATTGAGAAAACATCCCAGCCCAGTCCAGAGCAAGTCCATAAGTCTGATATTAACTCATATGCTCAATACCAACTATAAAGTCCCCTTCAGACTCATGAAACACATGCAATGAAAACTAATACAGAAAGATCACAAGCCAGTAGGTGTAAAGTCTTGTGGATTCTGTGGCAATGGAAGCATCTCAGTACTGGCTGGGGTCTCCACATGGCTCCTTCAGTTTCAGGGCTCTAGGTAGCTCCATGTGTCTCCTCAACAGGAATATCCCCCAGGGAATGAGTGTGTGTCCCGCCTCCAGCAAGCTATTTATCTCCTTAGTGCCTCCAAATGCAGTCATCAAGCTTGACCTGATTGACAGGCTAAACTCCATCCCTTCACTCTTACCTAGAATTGACATTAGATTATGTAACTACCACATTTGCCCATCATGAAAATTAGCAGCGATATTCCATGTCCAGGAGAGGTGGTAAACAGGTTTTGCAAATCCCAGTCAAGAGAAAGCTTTTAATTAATTAATTCAAGATACTCCCTTCAAGTACTTGCCACCAAAGTGGTTTTGATCTATAGTGACTATATGCAAAACAGAATGAAAAACTGGCCAGTACTATGCTATCAGCACAATTGTTCCTATGTTTGAGCCCATACATAGTTGTAGCCACTGTATCAATCCATCTCCTTGAAGGACTTCCTCTTTTCCACGAACCTCTCCCTTCCCAGCACAATGTCTTTCTCCAGGGACTGGTCTCTCCTAACAATACACCCGAAGTATGGAAGAGAAAGTGTCCCTATCCTTCCTCTAAGAAGCACTCTGGCCATACTTCTTTTAGGATAGATTTGTTTGTTCTTTTGGTAGCCCATGGCATTTCAAAATTCTTCCCCAGCACCAGAATTCAAATGTATCACTTCTTCTTTGATCTTCCTCATTCAATGTCCAACTTTCACACTCACGTACATATAAAATGCCATGGCTTGTGTCAGGCACACCTTAGTCCTCAAAGTAACACCCTTGCTTTGCAGCACTCTAAAGAGATCTTGTGCTGCATATTTACCCAAAGCAACACAGGTTTTGATCTTTGGACTGCTGCTTTCATGAATATTGGGGTGTACTGGTTAAACATTGGGCTGTCATCCCCGTGATTGGCAGTTCGAAACCACCAGAAACTCTGCAGAAGACAGACTGGACTTTCTACTCCTATACAGTTCCAGTATACCTCACAGGAGGTCGCTATGAGTCAGCATTGACTCATGGCAGTGAGTATTATATATATATATATATATATATATATATATATATATATATACACACACACAAATATTTATGTGTTTATTAACTATGTAAGCATTTGGTCAACAGTAGACTATTAGTGGTTAAGATTTTATGGAGGCAAAAGTTATATACACAAAAGAAGTTAGCCAAAAACAAAAGGTCAAGTACAACATGAGTCCACTGAGGTAAGTTCAAACAGCAGAACGGGCATAAGGGAAAACGCACACAACACACAATTGCTGGGCTGAGGACCAGATATTCTGGCAAGAGCCAGACAAGAGCCAATGACTCACACATCATCAACACCAGACCAGACGCAGCTAGCATTTGTGCTCAAAGGCATTCTCCCCAGTCTCATATGCATTCAAGTCCCACAGAGGTATGGGGAAAGAAACAATGGCAGTGGGGGTGGGGGTGGGGGAGGGGGGTGTCAGGGCACTAACTCGTCCATGGAGAGGGTCTTGTTTGTATTTCCACAGGAAATGTAACACAGGGAAAGCGAGAGTAGACCTCATTCTGGGGTGTCAATTTCACAAGCCCTCTTGGAGCAGCTCATTCCCAGAGATGACTGCAGGACTGGCCTCAGCTCAGACATGTCTTCTCCCTAGATGACAGTGCTGTGGGGGACAGCCCTGAAGATACGGTTCCAGGAGAGCAGTTGGTCTGACCCACCCACCTGGGGTCAAACCAAGATGGGAGAGCAACAGATCAGTGATGTACACTAAACCACGAAGTCTCCAAAGCATCCCGAATGTAGACGTCTGACTTTGGGGGGCAGCAGTCGGCACTCCATCTGACCTGATTATGGATTACTCACAAGGGGGCCACGCTGAAAGACTAAAGGAGAAACGGGACTGGGGGGAATAGCAATGTGGACTTATAGGATGCTCACTTTTCAGACACCATTACTGAAGACGAAAAGGGTGAGTGTATTGTTAGGTAAGCAGAACCTGGAATAGAGAACTCTGAAAGAAATGGGGACTAGACTGATGGTTTGAACATGTCCTTCTCTCTCTTTAACATAGAGGTATTCAGCTGCTCTATGTGGTGATTCCTGTGAGACCTGTGGGACCCTGTATGTGTTTGGTGTTTATCTATACAAGATATTCAGGATAGGAAACCTTCCAGAGACAGCGACTATACCAATGGTTCCTGGGCAGCATGGGAAAGGAGTGGGAAGTCAATAATGACAGGTGCGAGAGCATAATAAGTGTTCCAAAATTAATGGCGAGGAGGGTGTCATTTTTCCTGTCATGTTTGAACAACTGAATTGTATCTGAGAGGAATTATTGAAAGGTGAATGATGGGTAAACATAACAGCGGGGTCGGAGGGGGAAATATACATATGTATATTTGTTTATACATACACAGATATATAAAACAATGAAGCAAATGGATTTTGAACCTCTACTTATATCTTGCCTCCGTACAATAACAGTTTGTTATACGTGGCATTGCATAGTACTCACCTTCCTGACAAGATTGCCGAAGACAAAATGGGTGCATAAGCAAATGTGGTGAAGAAGGCCGATGGTGCCTCGCTATCAAAAGATATAGTGTGCGGGGTCTTAAAGACATGTAATGAAGTGGCCATCTAGCAGGGAAGCAACAAACCTGATATGGAAGAAGCACACCAGCCTGTGAGATGATGAGGTGCTGATAGGAAGAGGTATCAGAAGTTAAAAAACCATGCAACCAATTCAATGTGAAGGGGTGCGGATGCAATGGAGACCCGAAATCTGCCTGCAGGATGACTGGACAATCCCTCTCTGAAGGGCCGCATAAAACGGATGATAAAGCCATGGTGCGGTACAGCACTGATGACCACACAACTGTCCTCTAGCACTTTAACATGTCTTCCGCTTACTAGTAAGATTTTTATGTGTATTACCTCAGTAATCACGTTAGCGTTACATATGTTCATTTGTGTATTTAAGATCGCTCGGTGCATGAAATCCAGCTAGATAACCTCTCAGAGACAGTGATGGCAGTAATGTCTCTCTGAGGGTATGGAAAGAGAGGGAGGGGTGGCGGGGAAGGCAGGGTAAGAGGAGCTGACAGCATTGATGATTATATAACCCTACCCAATGGGAATGAACAACAGAATTGTATGTGAATGGATATCTTGCAATATGTAAGATAAGTTGATAAAACTATTTTTAAAACATTTTATTAGGGGCTCATACAACTCTTACCACAATCCATACATATACATACATCATTTGTATACAGCACATCTGTACATTCCTTGCCCTAATCATTTTCAAAGCATTTGCTCTCCATTTAAGCCCTTTGCATCAGGTCCTCTTTTTTTTCAACCTCCCTCCCCACTCCCGCCTCCCTCATGAGCCCTTGATAATTTATAGATTATTATTTTTTAATATCTTGCCCTATTCGGCGTCTCCCTTCACCCCCTTCTCTGTTGTCCGTCCCCCAGGGAGGAGGTCACATGTAGATCCTTGTAATCGGCTCCCCCTTTCCAAACCCCTCACCCTCTACTCTCCCAGTATCTCCCCTCACCCCCGGTTCCTGAAGGTATCATCCACCCTGGATTCCCTGTGCCTCCAGCTCCTATATGCACCAGTGTACAACCTCTGCTCTATCCAGTCTTGCAAGGTAGAATTCGGATCATGGTAGTTGGGGGGAGGAAGCATCCAGGATCTGGGGGAAAGTTGTTTTCTTCATCGATGCTACATCGCACCCTGACTGACTCATCTCCTCCCCTAGACTCCTCTGTGAGGGGGTGATAAAACTATTTTTTTAATTTATATAACACATTTCAACTGCATGGGTGATGGTTTCCCCTAATATCCATCCCATACTTCAAGGGTCAGCAGTATATCATTCACTCATTTAATAAATAATGTTAGCAATGTTCAAGGAAGTGAGAAAAGCGAACAGGGTGATACTCATTAAAATATATGGTAGGCGTAAAGGCCAAAGTCCATGGAAAATAAAATAGCAACAGTATTTGCAGTGTTCTTAAGTGTTTGTTTGAGTTACACGCATAGGATTCTAGTTCCTGGTAGCTGGGGTTGGTGGTGGAGGATGCCTTCCTCACCTCTTTCCCCCACCATTCTCCCTCTAAATCCTGCTTCCGACATCTTTGCCAAATGGTTTTGGAGTCTAGGCTTGACCATTTCCAACATCTCCTACAGGTCACTATCTCCTTAAGCAACCCACCCTATCTCCTCACTTTAAAATAAAGCGTTCGCTTTCATCCTGGATTAGTAACAGAGACCAATAGCTGCCCCGCTGCCAGAAGCAAGGAAAAATCTGAGCAAACTACATAAGACAGCAATCGTTCAAGATACTGGACACCCGGCCAAGAAGGACGTGAGCATGAGAGATGATAAATAATCCAGGTAAGCTCTCTGATGACCCCTTACTGCTATCCAAGGGTATTTAGGCTGCAGACAAGGGAGAGGAGATGCAGATGGTGCGAAGTGCACATCTGGTAGGCGAAGATGGAGTTAAGAAGCTATGGAAAACAAGGTCACTGTAGTTCACAAGGAAAAGTCCTGGAGTGAGCTTCACAGAGAGCCCTCCGAGGCCCCGCTCAAGTGTTCATCAGAGCACTGGACAACACTTGGCATCTAAGGGAATCTTCCCAAGCCAGGAAAAGAGCCATCCTAAACTACTGAGTGGTGGACGCTCCATCCTGACAAGAAGGCCTACTCCCAAGCAGCAAACTGGAAAATGCCATCATTCGTGGAGCATAGGATATAGAGGTCTTGCTGCAGAGTGTGGAGAACTCAGCCCTACACTAATACTGCACTGGTGCCCCTCATTAGTATGCAAAGACCTAAGCCCAGAAAAGCAAATCAAACTGTTTCCACGTAATTTAATGACACCCTAGAATAAACCTCAACAATATTTGTATGAATAGAAAATGTACTCAGCATCTAACAAGGAAAAATATGCAATGCCTGGCAGCCAATAGAAACATTAGTAGGAAGGCAAAGAAGCGGGGACATATGACTCATAACAAGGAAGGAAAATTAAAAGAAACAAAACCAGAACTGAGGTAGATGATAAAATTAATAGGCGGGGACATGAGAACAATTATTATGTGAATATTATAGGTTTAAAAAGCTTAGCAGAGAAGTGGGGGAAGGGAGACTCCGGATAGGGCAAGATATGACAAAATAACAATCTGTGGATTATCAAGGGCTCATGAGGGAGGAGGGAGCGGGGAGGGGGGGAGAAGAGGATCTGATGCGGAGGGCTTAAGTGGAGAGCAAATGCTTTGAGAGTGATTAGGGCAAAGAATGTACGGATGTGCTTTATACAACTGATGTATGTATATGTGTGGATTGTGATAAGAGTTGTATGAGCCCCTAAGAAAATGTAAAAAAAGAAAAGAAAAAAAATGATTAGGGAAAAGAATGTACAGATGTGCTTTATACAATTGATGTATGTATATGTATGGATTGTGATAAGAGTTGTATGAGCCCCTAATAAAATGTTTTTTTTAAAAAAAGCTTAGTAGAAACATAAAAAATATAAAAAGTTCCAAGTTAAACTTCCAGATCTCAATAGTACAATTTAACATAAAGGTCTCAGTAGATGACATTAATAGCAGATTAGATACTGCAGAAGAAAGCTTAGTGACCTTGATGACTTTAAAATAGAAACTGTCCAAAATTAAATAATAAAAAATAATTAGGTTGGCACAGCACCAGTAGGCTATGTTACAATTTCAAGTAGCCTAATGTACACATATAACCACTCATCACTTATAGATATGGTTAGGGTCCAAAGTCCAGGTTGCTATGGGAATCAGCAGTATGTGCGCTAGTTGGGAGAGGCACATTGCCCTCTGTGCTGACGACCCCTACACTTAACAGCCATTGGGTGTCCTTCATTGCATCTGTGTATGTACATGGTATATATAGCAGGCCTCCTTCCACAGTACACCTTACACCTCAGAGCTCACAGGGGTTGGAGGTAGTAATGGTGGTAGGTGTTATTCACTGCCTGGTTCCAGCCTACCCTTTCCCCTAGATGAGAACCCACTCATTCTCCATCAGCCTTGTCCCCATAACCTTGAATGCCCCCCCTGTCCTTCCCTCTTCACACTATTAGCCAACCTGCACCTTCTGGCTCTCACTCAGCCTTTCCCTGCCTACAGTTACCCCACATTGACCTGCTATTGGTCTGAGCCAACCATGGATAGACTGAGAAGGCTCAATAGAACAGAAGATGTTATCTTTCGGCCAATCATTCACCACCCACTATGTGGCCCAGTTGTCTCTGGTTCCCCAAGTATACCATCCAGGGTGCCCTAGGCTCCTCAAAGGCAAGTGAGAGAACAGGTCATCTCATGTACTTTGGACATGATGTCAGGAGACACTGGTCCCTGGAGAAGCACATCATGCCTGGTACAGTCAAGAAGAGGAAACTTTTGTGAAGATGGATAACACAGTGGCTGCATCGAGGGCCTCAAAGGTGAGAACAACTGTGAAGCTGGCACAGGACTGAGGAGTGGTCTCTTCTGTTGCACATTGGGTTTCTATGACTTAGAACCAAGCCAACAGCACCGAAAAGCAGATGAAAAGTGGAACATATCACCTCAAGGGATATTGTGATAGGCTAAAAATGTACACTATGAACTCTAAAGTAACCAGTATCTCACAAAACTCAGAGTTGTAGCTAATAAGCCAATAAAAAAGATAAAAAGAAATAATAGAAATTACTCCTTAAATCTAAAAGGTTGAAAGAGGGGGATAAATAATAGATGAGATAAGTAAAAACATAGCAAGATGATAAGTTTAAACTGTTTCATATTGATATTCACATAAAATGTTGATAATTTAGGTATCTCAGTTGAGACTGCCAATCTGGATAAAATAGCATACTCCAACTATATTCCTTCTTCAAGAAATGCACTTTTATATAAAGAACAGTAATCATTTAAAACAATGAAAATAATATATCATGCAGAGACTAAAAAGAAGGAAACAAATGTATCTGTATTAATGTTAGAAAAAGTAGACCCAGAGTCAAAAATACTGTCAGAGGCAAAGAAGTCAATTCATAATGATTAATAGGTCCATTAATCAATAATCGTAAATGCTCATTCAGCATTAAAAATATAGCATTATATTTAATAACAGCATTAAAAATATAGGAAGTAAAAATCAATAGAGTTGCAAGTAACAATAGGGAATTCTACAACTACAATCAGAAATTTCAATACTCAATAATCAATAGTACAAGTGGAAAAATAATCAATAATGACATAGAACACTTGAAAAAAATCAGCTAACAACTTGACCTAATTGATAGTTATAGAACACCGTACCCACCAACAGCCATTGATCCTGTGCCTGAGCCCATTGTGGCAGTCACTGTGTCGATCCACCTCTGAAGGCCTTCGTCTCTACCAAGCTTGATGTCCTTCTCCAGGGATGCTCTGTCCTGACAGCACATCCAAAGCAGGTAAGAGGATGTCCGGCCATCTTACCTGTAAGGAGCACTCTGGCCATTGTTCTTCCAAGACAAATTCGTTTGCAGTCCATGGTACTTTTAATCTTCTTTGCCAACACCACAATTCAAATATATCAGATCTTCTTCAGTCTTCATTATTCAGAGTCCAATTGTCACATGCATGTGAGGTAATTGAAAGTACCCTGACTTGGGTCAGAAGCACCTTAGTCCTCAAAGAAACATCCTTGCTTTTCTTTCTTAGTTTTCCCCCAAAGCATTTTATTAGGAGCTAATCCAGACATCATACCATTCCATAGTCGAAGCACATCGAGAAGTGATGTAAAATTGCTATGACAGTCAGTTCAAAACTCTTTCTTCCCTGGAACTCATTGATACCAGCTCTGCTTTACCTTCTCCCCTTGCCCCCATCTGCCACCTCCCCCACCATGCCCTCCAAGAACTCTTATTCTAATTGTTGTGTCTATAGATTTCTCAATCCTGGGTTTCATATACTGAAAACACATAACAAAGATTCAAGACAGCTGCCCACAGTGACAAAACACATCAGAAATAAACCCCAATATGAAGAAAAACACAGAAAATTTTGAAAACCAGATTAAGCCCAAAATATATCAGAGGGGAGATCGGGTCACAAGGTTTTAACCGTTCAAGCCAGGTTTATCATTCTAATCTACTGCAGTGCTCTTCCCAATTCTCTTTGTTTGGTAATCAGTTTATTCCCATCTCTCAATTATCGAGAGAGGGGAATCATCAGAGGTTTATTTTCTGTGTAGATCTCACAATGTGGCTTGGGGCTTCCACTGTCATCCATAGACTTCTGTAAATCAGAACCCACAATTTAGACTCTGGTATTATTCCCTCCTTTGGTTTTGGATTATATAATGTACAGTCCTTGGGTCATGGATGTTGGTGTGCTTCTTCCATGTGGACTTAGTTGACATCTCACTTAGATGGCTGTTGCTATGCAACGTTATGACAAATTCCCCCCAGACTGGCAGACATTACTAACAGAGGGATGAGGGATACTGATGGCAAATGCTTTTCAATACGCTAGGGAGTTCTTGTGCAGCAGATATACCCAGTACAAGACATCGTTTGGCCTCTGGTCTGCTGCGTCCACGAGCCTTGATTGTGAATCTAAGCAAGACAAAGCACTTGACAACTTCAAACTTTTCTCTACTTATCAGGATGACACTGGTCCAGTTGTGAGGATTTGGGTCTTTTGTACATCGAGTTATAATCCATACTGAAGGCTGCACTGTTTGATCTTCATCATCAAGTGCTTCAATTTGTCCTTTCTTTCAGCAAGCATGTCATTTGCATATCTCAGTTTCTTAATATGTCTTCCTCCCATCTGATGCTGTATTCTTCCTCATATAATCCAGCTACGCTGCTTATTTGGCTTAGCATTCAAAAATGTAATTGACATGATTCCCCATATTTTGTTGCTAATAGTTGCTGTCAAGTCAGTTCTGACTCACGGTGACCCTCGGTGCCGAGGACAGCTGCTCCTGGAGGGCATTCAAGGGTGTGGCCTTTCAGAAGCAGATGGCCACTCTTGTTTCCTAAGGCACCTCTGTGTGGGCCTTAAACTGCCCCCTTTTCAGCAGCAGTGGAAAACTTGGTTATTTACCCCACACACATACGCACCACACTCACTGCCATTGAACTGGTTCTGATTTATAGAGACCCTTCTATATAAGATAGAGTAGAACTGCCCCTGTGGGTTTCTGAGAATGCAGCTCTTTTCTCCTCCTCCTCCTCCTCCTCCTCCTCCTCATTTTTGAGACTGCAACTCTTGCTGGGAATAGAAAGCCTTATCTTTCTCCAATGGAACAGCTGGTGGTTTTGAACTGCTAACCTTGCAGTTAGCTGCCCAATAGTAATCCACTATACAACGAGGGCGCCTTACACAGAGACTCCATATTAACAGGTTTAAGAGGAAAAATCATATGATTATAGAAAAAATTTCAGAAAAAGCATTTGACAAAATCTAATGGCCATCCCTGACAAAGACTAGCAAACTAGGGATAGGTGAGAACATTCTCAATCGGTAAAGGGCATTTGCAAACCTCCCAACCCCTGCAGTTAAGACTCTAATACAAGATTTAATGCTTTCCTTCTAAGGCCAGCCAGACGGCAGGATCTCACACCCACACCACTTATATTCAGTGCTATGCAAAGGTTCTCACCGAAGAAATCAGACAAGAAAAAAATAGAAAAGTATGTCCATTTGCAGAAGAGGAAGTAAACCTGTCTATACACTAACAACATGAATGGCTATGTACAAAACTTATAGACTCTAAAAAATAACTCATCAAAATGAAGTCTAACAAGTTGCAGAATACATAATCAACATTCAAATATCAATTGTATTTCTTTTGTACTAGCAACAAATATTTGGAAATCTAAACTTAAGTATTAACACTTATAGCAGCATTGAACAACAGCTTACTTAGAGATAAAAATAATAAGCATGTATAAGATGTATACATTGAAAATTGTACAAATGCGGAAAAATATTAAAGGAAACCTAAATAAATATAATAGGCTTTTTCATGAGTCGGAAGATTCCATACTACTATGATGTCAAATTTTTCTTGCTTAATCTACAGATTAAATGTAATTCCATTAAAAATCCCCATGTACTTACTTTTGGTAGAAATTAGCAGACTGATTATAAGTTCACATAGAAATGCAAATGCTTATAATAGCTGAGAGAACTTAGAAAAAGAAGAATCTACTTAGAGGACACATTACATGCTTTCAACACATTTTATAAGTCTAGAATATTCAAGAAAGTGTAGCATTAAAATTGAGATACATAAATGGACCAGAACAGTGACTCAAAAAATAAACTCATACATATGTAGAGAACTTATTTCTCACAAAGGTGCAATGGCAATGGAGTGATAAAAGATGATCTTTAAAAAATGGTATTGGCCTAATTGAATGTCTGTTTTTTAAAAATGTTCTCTTACATCTTATATACATGGTGTGGTAGTTACATACTCTGTTCTCAATCTGAGACTTAAGAGTGAAGGGGTGGAGTTCGGCCTGTCAATCAGGTGGCAGCTTGATGACCTCATTTAGAAGCATTAAGAAGAGAAATAGCTCATTGGAAGCGGGACACACGCACACTCCCTGGGAGACACTGCAGCTGACAAGACACATGGAGCTACACTAGTGCCTTGAGGTAGAGGAGAAAAGTAGAAACCCCTGCCAGCACTGAGAAGCTTCCACCACCCCTGTATCCAAAAGACTTTCCACCACTGGCCTGTGATCTTCCTGCCTTTAGTGTCATTACATGCGTTGTGTGAGTTTGAAGAGGAATTTATAGATTGGTATTGGACATGTTGGCTACTATCAGACTTATGGACTTGATCTGGACTGGGCTGAGAAGTTTTTTCAATATTCAACTGCTCTTGTATATACAGCTCTTTCTTATACACATACCAGTGTCTCTGTGAATTCATTTCTGTAGTGTACCCAAACTAACATACAAGGATTGGCAAAAAATCAACAATAGACCTGAATTCAGAGCTTGAAACTAAAATTTCTAGAGGAAAATCTGTACCACCACATGTTAATCAAATATTTTATAAACATACCACTAAAATCATGACCCATAAAAAATATTCTAAATAGTGTACTTCCTAAAAATTCATGAGGAGTTTTCAGAAGACAGAATTATAGAAGAAGACTACAGATTGGCAGAAGGTATTTGAAATCTATAACCTGTTAAATAATTCCAGAATATGTAGAGAATGTTTAAATTCAAAAATAAGAAAACAACAACTCAATTTTTTTAAATTACCAAAACATTTAAATAGATCCTTTTCAAAAAGTAAACATGAATGGTGATCGTCAGGCTTGGTGTCAACCTGGCTAGGCCAGACATCCCCATAGCTTGGCAGTAAGGCCTCCCTGCTAAGGCATAAACCACAGTCTGATGATGTCTTGTTGGGGGTGTAGCCTAGCTTGTATGTATAACAGATGCTGTGGAGAACTAGCTCCCTCTCTCTTTTTCTTCCCACTGGCCTGGATCATGTATCTGGCTTCTTGGGGCCTGGGCCAGTTGGGCACATGGTGGGCATCACCAACAGCCTGCCATATTGCTACCGACAATGGGAGCCATCAGAGGTTAACATTTGACATATTGATCTGATTTAGCCTCCACTGGCCTGCCTTCTGGTCTGTGTTCCTGCTTCCTGATTCATCGACCAGCAATTCCATCAATCAGGGAGGGTCTCCTGCTTAGCATCTGACCCCAGACTTGAGTTGGACTGGCCTTGCCAACTGTGTGGCTCTGTGAGTCAGTTTCTTGATATAAATTTCTTTTTTATACGTGCATGAGGGTTCACTGGTTTTGTTTCTCTAGAAAACCCAGCCCAACATGAATGGCAAATTCAAATGTGAGAAGATGCTCAACATCATTAGTTGATAAAGAAATGCAAATTAAATTGCAATGCAACACTGATACATATCTATTAGATTGGCTATGGTGAAGATATGGAAGAATTGAAATACACACCACTGGCGGAATATAAAATGGTAGCTTGGAAAAGAGTTTGACAGTTTCTTCAAAAGTTAAAACATATGCCTCTCTTATGACCCAGTCATCCCATATCTAAATATTTAACCCAGAGAAATAAAGCCCTATGTCCATCAAAGGCTCATACATGAACATTTATAGCAGCTCTGTTTGCAAGAGTCAAAAGCTGGAACCGACCCAGTTGTCCAACAATGTGTTAACTATGGTCCAGTCATGGAAAGAATGAACTGTTGATGCACAGTGGATGAATCTCACAATAATGATGCTGACAGAAACCAGAAAAAAAGAGTATATGCGCTATGGTTCCATGTATATAACATTCTAGAGAGTAGAAAGCAAAAATGTGGTTGCCTGGAAACCAGAGAGCCAGGGAAGGACAAGAGAAAGAAATTACAAAGGACATTAGGAAACATTTGGAAAAGATGTATGACAATTATCTTGAAGGTAGTGCTAGTGTCAGGGGGGTGTGCAATGTCAAAGCTTATCATATGCTACACTTTTAATCTGTGCCACTCATGCTATGTCAATTATACTGCAATAAGGTCAGGGAAGTCCCCTGCACAGTGGTGAAGCATCAGGTGCTCTCTGAATGGCCTTCCGCTCAAACCCACCAGGTTCCATAGACAAATAAAAGCAATGTACTCAGATGAGAAAACACACTCAAAGTGTACCACACAGGAAAAGCAAAAGGCTTCCCTCCCCGTGGCTAGAGTCTTGCTGCACCTTACTTTACCTCCATCTTTTTAAGATGTCTTCTGAGAGTGCTTCCATGATTCTGACTGCGGGCTCGCCTCTGTTTCCCAGCGTACACAGCATCTATGGGCTTTAAAAGGTGGGGAGTGTAGGGGGGTGGGGTGGGTTACTTTCTCAAACTACTAGCCTATGCTCCTACCATCTGACCACTGGAATTGGATTTTCTTTTCCTTCACCTTTAATCATCAATCATCGAAAACATTCACTTTCTATGTGCTGTTCAGTGTTCATATATCTGTAAAAGAGATCTTTTAAAAGGTCCTGGCAAATGTAATTAAAAGGTAATGGATTTTTCCACAAAATTTGTGTGTGTGTGTATATATATACATATATATATATGGGGGTACCCAAAAACAATCAGATTTTTTTCAAAGCTATGTATTTAAAAAAATTTTACAAAACAAACTTATCACCTTAAAAGTACTCTCCATTACCCTTAACACATTTGTCAAATCTGTGATTCCATTCTTGGAAACATTTTTCAAACTCAACTATTTGGATGACTGACAGCACCTCCCAACAAGGTTTTTTTTTTTTTTTTTTTTTTTCACATTTTCTATGTTGTCACATCACTGTCCTTTTGTGTCCCTCTTCATACACAGAAACAAAAGGAAGTCACAAGGAGCAAGGTCAAGTGAGTAAGGTGGGTGGGGCAAGAGAGGCATACTATTTTTTGCCAAAAACTGGCACACTGAGATGGCTGCATGAGCAGGTGCATTGTCATGATGGCAAAACCAGTCCCCTGTCCACCACAAATCAGGCCTTTTTCATTGTACACTGTTATGCAATCTTTTCAGAATCTCTAATTCAGTGGTTCTCAGCCTTCCTAATGCCGTGACCCTTTAATATAGTTCCTTGTGTTGTAGTGACCCCTCAACCATAAAATTTTTTTCATTAATACTTCATAATTTTCATTAATACTTCATAATTGCTACTGTTATAAATCGGGCCACCTCTGTGAAAGGGTCGTTTGACCCCCAAAGGGGTCATGACCCACAGGTTGAGAACCGTTGCTCTAAACAGAAAGTCTGACCCAGTGGAACAAACTGCAAATGCACTACAAGCAAACATTTTCACCCGTTAGGGAAGTGGATGGATGTCCAGAATGGTGTTTGTCATCAATAGCCATCTCTCCTTGTTTGAAAGAAGAAAACCACTCACACACTTGAGTTTTTCCCATCGTGCTGTCCGTGTAAGCTGTGTTCAATAGCACAACGGTTTCTGCGGTATTTTGCCTGAGCAGGAAACAAAATTCCACAGCCACATGCTCTTCTCTTAAATCTGCCACTACAATAAAACCAAGGTTCTAGCAATACTGCTTTTTCAAAAATATCCACTGTGATGAGAGAACCTTCCCAGGTGACTCCACTGGATGCACTATGTCAAGCAAGTTGTTCCATACTCACCAAGTAGGGGAAATGCCGACTACAAAAGCTCCGTTCTGCCCAGCGCAGTTCCATTCGGGGGGCTTGTCCCCCCTCATCTTTGCAGTGCTATGGGTTAGGTGTTGGGCTACTCACTGCTGCCAGATCTATGGTTCAAATCTCCATGGCAGTGAGATAAGGCTGAGGCTCTGTGGAGAGATTTGCAGTAGCAGAAACCCTATTTGGGTCTCTATGAGTTGGAATAGACTAACGGCTGTGGATTTGGATATATATACATATTTATTGAAATAATTGTTTGCTCATGTATATATACCAAAATCAAATGAACTGCCATCAAGTTGATTACAACTCATAGTGACCCCGTCAGACAGACTACAACTGCTCCCATGGGTTTCCAAGATTGTAATCTTTACAAGCGTAGAAAGTCTCATCTTTCTCCAGCAGAGTGATTGGTAGTTTTGAACAACTGACCTTACACACACACACACGATTCCTTTTTATATTTACATATATATTCACTGTTAGAACAACTTGTAAGATAGAATTTATTTTTATTCCACTTTTAGTATGAGAAAGGCAAAGCATAGATAGGTAATGTGTCCCCACTTGAAGTGTGGAAGAAGGATCAATGCTTTAACAATGCTATACTGCCTCAGTAAGCTATCATTACAATTAACATATAAATAATATGCTGAAAGTCCTATTTTTGACCAGCCCCCCCCCCACCGGGATTTTCATAAAATTTCACTTCACTCACTGCATGTTTGATAATGGGATCATTATATTTTATTTTTTTATTTTTAAAAATCATTTTATTGGGGGTTCATACAACTCTTATCACACTCCATACATAGATCAGTTGTGTAAAAAGCACATTTGTATATTCGTTGCCCTCATCATTCTCAAAACATTTGATCTCCACTTAAGCCCCTAGCATCAGCTCCTCATTTGTCTCCCTCCCTCCCCACTCCCTACTCCCTCATGAACCCTTGATAATTGATAAATTATTATTTTGTCATATCTTACACTGTCTGATGTCTCTCTTCACTCACTTTTCTGTTGTCCATGCCCCAGGGAGGAGATTATATGTAAATCCCTGTAATTGGTTCCCCCTTTCCACACCACCCTCCTGGTATTGCCACTCTCACCACTGGTCCTGAAGGGTTCATCCATTCTGGATTCCCTATGTTTCCAGTTCCTATCTGTTCCAGTGTACATCCTCTGGCCTAACCAGATTTGTAAGGTAGAATTGGGATCATGATAGTGGGTGGAGGAAGCATTTAGGAACTAGAGGAAAGTTGTATGTTTCATCATTGCTACACTGCACCCTGACTGACTTATCTCCTCCCTGCGACCCTTCCATAAGGGGATGTCCAGTTGCCTACATATGGATTTTGGATCCCCACTCCGCACTCTTCCTCATTCACAATGATATGATTTTTTGTTCTTTGATGCCTGATACCTGATCCCTTCACCTCGTGATCGCACAGGCTGGTGTGCTTCTTCCATGTGGGCTTTGTTGCTTCTGAGCTAGATGGCTGCTTGTTCACCTTGGGATCGCTGCATTTTATTTCACCTCTCTTCCTCTCTCTACAAAACCTCCAATCCAGCACTTATTGTATTACTTTTATATTCATCCTGTAAGTACAATTAATTTTTTGGTGCTTGCCTAAATTGATTTTTTAAATTGAAATCTAAAGCATAGTGTTCTCAATAATATTTGCATGGAAACATCACTCACTGCAGGACCAAGTAGTGTCAGGTACCATTGGCTCTGTCTATGAGAGAACATCCCTGGTCCTAGACTACTGAAAGTAGAAAAAACTTGGAAGTTTGGGGAAGCCTAGGATGGAACCATGCCATTCTAGTGTAATATGCTCTTGCCTTGTCCCCAGGACTACTCGGTTTCCCAATCTGCTCAACAGAATAAAGTCATGTTCGACTGATAGAGCCTCTGACTTGTGGTTCTAATTTGGACTGATGGCTTTCTAGGTCAGCTTCCAAGCTGTCACCCTGGCATCTTCTCACTACAACCCTGGAATAGATCCACTGTTTATTAGAGCCAGTGGTTTCCGGTGTTTTGAATTCTATTCTGTTTTGCTTGAGTAATTCCTTTAGAAATAGTCTGTGGGTGACACACAGTGTGAATTGTGACAGTTAATTAAATTATAAAGCAGTACAAATGGCTCAGTGCAACTCACTCCTGTGAGACAGTTGTGAGACACTGTCAGTCCTTCAAGTCTTAAGGGCCCCAGGTAGTCCTCTGTAGAGCAATTCAGGCTATCCAGGTACAGGCAGCAAACAGCAAGGCAGGTCACCAACAATTATCCAGATGACAGGGTCCGACAGGCCTCAGCTAAAGAGATGTAAATTCCAATGGTGTGGTGAAGCAGGTCTTGAAGGAACCTCAAATTACTGCAACACAGTCCACGAGTTAGGTGTTCCACAGGTAGTGTAGCTTACAAATTGAGGCAAAGAACCAAGCAAGGCAGCCGCACACTGGTCCAATGATCAAAGAGCAAGAGACAAGAAAGGTGAGGCTAGATGAGCCATTTATCTCTCCGCCCTTCAATTATTTCCACATGTGTTTATTGGCCTGGTTGGCAAAATAAACTAACTGCCTCAGTGCTTCATCCCTAATCTCCCACTTCCAGTCAAAATGAGAACTTTACCCTGAAGGACATTACCCCTACCAGGATCCCTTCTCATGCAAACTACAGTAGTTCAGACTGCTCAACTAATAGACAACTTATACTTAAGAATGGATTACCACAATGCCTTTTGTATTAGAATTCTGAGTTCAATGCAATGGCTCATAGTACTGAGTACACAGCCTACCCTGACGTGGTCCTGGGAACTGCAGCTTCAGCGGCTCTTCCATTCAATGAAGGAGAATTGTACATCAACGCACCTATGAACACACACCGCTTCTCTGTCTTCATTGCAGTAACATATGTACTCACTATTACTAACATATTATCATTATTATGATGAACTGTTCTTATATGCTATTTTATTAGTGTATTTTGGAAGTGTGAATTATTGCGTCTTATATGCGTAAACTAAACCCACTGCCACCGAGTTAATTCCAGCTCATATTGGCCCAAGAGAGGGTTTCCGAGACTTTGTAAGTCTTTCCAGAAGCTAGTAGCTTCATCTTTCCCCAGTGGTGCAGGTAGTAGATTTGAACCTTCAGCCTTCTGATCAGCAGCTGAATGTCTAAGGTGCGTCGCCACCAGGGTGCCTTATTTTGTAAGCTGAAAAAAGTAACAAATATATTATCAGCAGTCCCTGTGTGAATTCAACTTACATACAACCCATAGCTCTCCACCAACTCCTGGTAAGCCTCTTCAACTAAAAATGTCAATAATATACAATGGTACATAGTAAAAAATGGGAATTCTTATATTATTACCATATTATTATATTGAAAGTGTTTCTACCAAGAATTTGCTTATGCATAGAAAGGTGCACTATAGAAATTCTAAGCCAAGCATTTGACTCACTGAGGTTAGATAGGAACCAGACTTAACCGTTCCAATTTACATACACATTTGATTCAAAGAGAGATTTAAGAATGAAATGTGTTTGCAAGCTGGGCACTACCTGTATCCATGTACTTTAAAGTTCAGTCCTCTAGTGTTAGGCTGAGCATGCCTAACACAGAGAAGAATGCCGGCGATGAGTCACACGGTGATTCCACATTTGAGTTCTTTCCAACTTCTTTCTCAGACTCCAAGTTTAAGTCTCTCTGCGTCTGCTGCCAGCAAAAATAGCTCCTGCCCCCACTTCGACTGTGAATAGGATCCAATCTGTTAACAGAATTCCAGCTATTTTCCATTTCAAGACATCTGTTTATACTTCTAGTTCTCTGATACACCTTTTCCCTGTATCTAGGAAACTTTTCTTTACGTTTTGATCTCCTTTAGCAACGTACCTATGGGATTTGGGAGGGACCATAAAGACATGGACTCTGTCTTCCATCCTGAGCAAGCATTCCCATTGCATCCTTGCATATCTGTATCGTTTCTGTCCTATTTTTGAGGCAAGAGCTCTGTATAGGGGCACAGGACCATAATTAATTTCTCTTTTACATTCCAACTCATCAAACGCTTGAGACCAGAGTGTCCGGTCCACTTTCCTCTCTACGTTAAATGTTTCTAGTCCCACTCACCGGGGCTTGTTGAATTTTCAGTCCTCTTATCACTCTGTTCACTTTATTCAGAGCTTCTTCCACACCCTCTGAGAGAACTCAGTGCATTGTCCACAGTGCTAATGGCTGAAGCTAGTTTAGAGTCACCTAAAGTCCTCCCATCGCACATCCTTATCGGCCCGTGCACACGCCCTGCCCTGCCCTACACCCATCAAATGCATGTCAGACCACCACCAATGTTGGTGGTGAGTCTACACAGTGTCAGCATATTTAAAAGCATGAAATGAAGACAAAATAGAAACAGGAATTTTCGCCCAAGGAGTCCAAGTTATTTAGCACCGCTTCTCCCTTGTACTCAAAATTATTCAATAACTTCGTAAGGCTCTATGAAATATAAATCAAACCCACCAAGAAACCTCTTGGTTTTCATCAGTTTGTAAAGAGGGGTGCTTAGTATGAGCATGTCACTTGGGCTAACTTGTTCCTGAAGAGGTGGAAGCCTGCAGCTAAACTCACTCTATATTTTCTGGGACATCGGAAAGCTCACTTCAAAGACCAGCGCACTTTCCAGTTCTCCCTAACAAAAGTGAGTGCTTTCCCGGGACCTTTGCTGCTGCGGGTAGGTGCCGCTGAATCCGTACTGACCCCTAGGGGCCCCGCGCACCACCCAAGGAAAGACCAGTTGCTGTAAAGCCGTTACTAATAAAACATGCAAGACATTTAAAATCAGAAAAAGGAGGCAGGCATCATGACCATTTCACAGCTTATCAGTAGTTTCTTAAATAGCAGACAAGGTTTAAAATTTTTAAGATTAAAAAATTTAAATCAAACACTGTCGGACAAAACTGGCTGTGCATAGTTCTCAGTTACTGCAAGGATTTTCCTAAACCATGTGCCCTCTTTGATATATTTCCTGCTCCTGTTATCTTGGAGGGCAAATTTGTAAACTATAAAAGAACAACACTTTCTGAGTGTATTCAAATAGAGCACAAGATCCACCTCACATGTATAAAAGGACTAAGGCATTTCAGAGGACCTGAAAAATAAGGATTCAAAATCTACTTATTTTTTTGCTTTATGTGTTTTGTTTTTTAAGAAATTACTATTCCTTAAAACAGTTTGCTCCAAATCAAACCAAACTCAATACTCTCACGTGGTTCTGACTCATAGCAACCACGCCCCCGTGGGTCTCTGCGACTGTAACTCTTGATTAGAATAGAAAGCCTCCCCTTGTTCCAGTGGCGTAGCTGGTGGTTTTGAACTGCTGGCTTTGCTAGCAGCCCAACGCAGAACCAACCACTCCACCACGAGAACTCCTGGTACTCTGTGGGAGGCACTAGAACATCCATCCTGCCCCGCAACAACCAGCCGTCTATATCCAAGTGCATTCACACCTGAATAAATACTAGACATTTCAAACCAATTGACTAATTGACTCAAACTTGTCCGGCACCCTTTTATATCCCTTTAGCTAAGAGAGATTGGGAAGGACCCCAAACGATGCCACCAGCCTGCAGTAAGCAAGAGGCCTTGCATTTTTTCTATTCCTGGCCAACTGGGTTCTTTGTGGAATGTTGACAAGGAGGACTGAGTTTGGAAGATTTAGATGTCTCACCTTAACTTCTTCTTCTGATGGGAAGTCGAGGATACGGTGGTCCTGTGCTTTCAGTTACGGACCAGCACCTGGCATCCAGAGAGCGGGTGGTCCCTGGGAATCCCCTACCTTTATGATGGCTCCATCTCCTACCAGCCTCATAAATCGCAGGCTCTCCTCTCCTCTGGGGCAGCTATTTTCAGTGTCAAGGCACATGGTGACTTTTCAGGATTTCTTTTCTTTGCCTGTAATGGCCCCACGCTCCTGCTCACCTGGCATCCTCCTACTCAGGTTTCAAGGCTCAGCTCTAGGACCTGCACTGACACCCACACCCCCACCCCATCCCACACCCCCAGGATGATTAGTCAGCTCACTAGAGCTGTAGACACAACTGTGAGAAAAGACAGACACGGAAATGGGTCTCCGCTCTGGCTTTTACCAGATGTGTCCTTAGGTAAACGTCTGGCCCTGAGTTTTCCCCTAACACGGGGATAGGGGCGCTGCAGGGCTGCTTTGAGAATTCAGTGCAATGGCAGCAATAGAGACCCTTCAGAGAGCCGGGCTCAGAGAAAGCAGCCCCTTTAGAAAGCATCCACTACACAGGCCATGAACTAAAAAAAAGGGGAAAGCCACGCTTAGGCCAACCCTGGCCCCTATGATGAAAATCATTTGGGTCATAATAATATAGCACTTTTCCAAATACAGAGCAGTAAAACAGATCAGAAGCTTATTTAATTTTTTCTGGCTACTTACAAAGAACCCTCGTGGAGAGTAAGCTGATAAAATAATTAGAATGATCTTTTGCTTGAAGGATATGCATGTGATAGTTTCAAAGATCCTGATCAAAAGGGCCGGTGCTGTGTGTTCCAGGCCTATAAATTTTACATAGAGGTCAATGCTATATTCTTAGTAATCAGATCTGCTCTTGTGCCTACTTTAAAAATTCAGAGCTGGGCTCAGGATAACACAGCTCATTCATTGATGGTGGACATTTCCAAGGGACAGAGACAGTATAAATACAAGAATGGTTACATTGATGAAGAAGGAGCAATTCTGCCGTTCACCCATGCTTTCATGACTTCTGAGTGCCCCATGAGACCTCATAGTACCCTCGGTGGCAGGGTGACAGCGCTGGGGTGACGGCGCTGGGATGACGGGGCTGGGGTGACACAGTGGAATCAATTCCCAGTGGTGGATACAGGATTCCATTGGCCCAAGTGATGCTGTGTGTGGTGATTGTTTGTTTGTTTGTTTGTTTAAAGGAAGAACAGGTGAGGACGACTACAAAGTGCTCCTAAAGAAGGCCAACATGCCCATGCTCTTTCCAAGTAATAGTTGTTTGGGGGTAAGTGTTTTGGACTAAGTGTTTGTTCTGTTTTGAGAAATATGGGAGTCATCAGGCACTCACTCACCCAAGCGCACATTCTCACCAAGTATAATAAAATGTATCGACATAGTAGTTACAGCAGCATCTGGAATGAGAAGTCAGGGTTCAAATTCCAGCCCTCCCACTGACTTCCTAGCTGTGGGGCCTTGCGCCACTTCCTTTCCCTGTCTAAGATTAAGCTTCTTCCTCTGTAAAATGGAATCACAACAGCACTGACAGAGCAGCATGGGAGAGGGCAGCTCGGTTGCACATAATTAGAGTTGCTAATTGCTAGGAGTAATTGGTGGTCACTGGTATTCCTATAGTTGGCACCATGATGCGTTGTGAACAAAAGCAGTCCATACATACTTAGCGGGTGAATAATGCCCAACCCTAAGAGTGGAGCCATAAACGGAGCTTCCGAGTTCCCAGGTGGTTTTCATGAATGGCTGCTGTCAGAGAACAACAATTTAAACATCTACATGATTAAATCCGAAATCATGAACTTGGCCTGCCTGGAGTCACTCAGGGCAAACCAACAGGATTTGAGCCAAGTAGCTCTGAACACAAATGTTCATCGTGGGCTGGAGGATAGTTCTTGGTGTGGCTTTTACTTAAAATTCTAAACATTTACTCACTAGCCAAATGTACTAACTGTTCGATGAGGTCATGTTCGGAAATACATGTGTCAGCATTTATATGACTCAAGAAAATCTGACATGTTTCCGTCATACGCTGCCTCAAAAAGGAACTCAGTGTGACATGTAACTGAGCAGTATAACATGTAACTTGGGCTGAATGGAACCCTTTGCTTGACGTTACCCTTTACTGATAGTATCTATAGAATAAAGGAACTTTGGGGGTTCCATCGTCATTTGAAGTACAGAGCAGCCCTAACCACGACTGTTGGTTCTAATGCTACTAAAAACACTCAAGAGACCACAACTACAATATTTATGCCTTCCTACAAGAACATAATCATCCTAAGTCTCAATTGTAAAGACTGATGTTTTTCTTTGAAAGTCCCTCAAGACATATTCTGTGGAAAGGATAATTTCAAGAACATTAATAACTGAAGCTATGAGGAAGCTAGAGTGCTTAAGGAGGGTATTTAAAGAGTAAATGCAAGTAATTGATACAAGTCAAAAGTAGCACTGAAGAGCAGGCTGGAAGTGTGCAGAAAATCCTTTCCTTGCGATTGAGAAGGCAGGTCCATATGACTGATTTCCATGGAGATGCTGACATACAAGAGTAGGCCAAAAAGTATTGTTTCTAATGTTCTAGTTCTAATGCATGAGTTTCTTCCAAACAAAGCGTGTTTAAACATGTCTCAGGGTACAGTGGATGACGGCAGAAAATTTCTCTCGAGTACACTTCTCTTAATCTCCTTAGAGTGCTGTGGTAGTTATGTGATCTCGTGTCAATTTGAGGATATTAAGAGCAAAGGGGTAGAGTCTAGCCTGATGATGTGGGCATGGCCTTCTCATGAGGATTCTGGAAACTTCCCCTCTCTCTGCTTCCCATTCCAGTTGACAAGCCACATGAAGCCATGCTGATGGCAGCCAGAGCCCTGGAGATTTGGCCACTGCCAATGGACCCATGAGACTTTTCACCCACCAGCCTGTGATCTTCCTGGATGCTGCATCATTGCATGTGACTGGCAATTGTTTTTATAGGATACCCAAGGGATAATCTTGATGAATGTTCTTGAAGGACACAGGACAGTCACAGGGGCTCAATAGGAAGAAGTTTTAAGTTAATTGTAAGCAACTTTGATGAGAAAAAGAAGTCCAAGAAAGTTATGCTGAACAAATGTTTTGCTCTTACAGCAATGTACCTGCTCATTCTGGTAGCAAGGACTATTTTACCAGAATTTCCTTGGGAAACCACATTCATGTACCCTTTTATGGGGATATAGCTCCTTCAGACATCATGTGTTACCCCAAATCAAATAATGTTCAAAAGGAACACAAATGGAGTCTCTCGAGGATGAGAAAACTGTCCTTTGGGGATGGGAGAAGGATGACAGAGAGAGAGACATCACCCTCCAAAGCATATGGACCTAGATGGAGAACATGTTGAAAAACATAGCTTTATCTTGTTGGTACTTTGTTGGTTAAGATTTCTATAACCTTGTAGTGGTGCTACTTGACATACACTCAGATTGGGAGCCATGGGCACTCACTCAAAAAATAGTTAGGTACTCAGGAAAGTTGGGTCAGTGTTCGACCGCTAATGGAAAGGGCAGCAGTGCAAACCCACCAGCAACTCCATTGGAGAGAGAGGAAGCGGCCTGCTCCCATAGAGATTTAGAGCCTCTGAAACCCGAGATAAGGTTGATAGGAGTTGGAATTCACTCAATGTCACGAGGCTTTCTAAGAAAAGCCTTTTCTGAATCAGGATAGATAATGTTCTCCTCACTGAGAAGCAAAGGAAGATTTGAGTGCCCCCCCCCCAGAGTTAATGAAAATAGACTAGTGACAGGCACTACTGACAAGAGTGAAGAGAGATGCCAGAGAGAACTGTGGGCCCATTCTTCAAAGTGCGGTCATGGAAAGCTGACTTGGGTAGCTGGCACTCCTGATTCCTGAACAAGCCAAACATACATGCATACACACACACACACACAGTCACACATACCCTCTCAAAAGTAATTATTGGCCAAGGGGAGCATCGGACTCATGTTTCTTTAGATCTTGTTCTGTTCAAATTGTTGATAGGTGCCATTGAGTCCTTTTGGACCCCCAGCAACCTATGCCCAGCAGAAGGCACCCTCCTCACAGTCGTTCCTGGACTTGAGCCCACTGTTGCAGCCACTGGGTCGACTCATCTCATCTCATCAAGGGCCCCCTCTCTTCTGCGGCCCCGCTACTTTGTTCTCCAGGGAGTGGTCTCCCCTGACAACATGTCCAAAAATATGTCAGGTGAAGTCTTGCCACCCTTGTCTCTAAGGAGCATTCTGACCGTCATTCTTCCAGGACAGAATTGTTGGTTCTTCTAGCAGTCCGAGGTACTTCCATATTCTTTCCCCACATCGCAGTTCCAATGCGTCCATCCTTCTTGGGTCTTCCTTATGCAACGTGTAATTTTCACATGCATAGAAGGTCATTGAAAATATTCTGATTTGAGTCAGGCGCACCTGAGTCCTCAAAGTTGCATCCTTGCTTTTCAACATACTAAAGAAGTCTTGTACAGCAGGTTTACCCAGTACAATACGTTTGTTTGTTTTTTGATTTCTTGACTGCTGCTTCCATGGGCAATGATAACAGGTTCAAGCAAGACAAAGTCATAGACAACTGCAACCTTTTATCCATTTAACATGATGTCAAGATTTTGATCTTCGTTACAGTGAGTTGTGATCCATACCGAAGGCAGCAATCCTTGAACTTCATCAGCAAATGTTTCAAAACCTCTTGACTTTCAGCAAGCAGAGTTGTGTCATCTTCCTATCACAGGTTGTTAATAAGCCTTTGTCCAATCCTGATGCCACGTTCTTCATATAACCCAGCTTCTCTGATGATTTGCTCAGCAGACAGCTTGAGTAAGCACAGTGAGAGAACAGAACCCCGATGCACACCTTTCCTGATGTGGAGCCATGAAATATTCCCTTGTTCTATTAACACAACTGACTCTTGGTCCACGTGCAAGTTCCTCCTGAGCACAATGAAGTGTTCTGGAGTTCCCATTCTTGTAAATAGTGGCTTAAAGTACAGAGTTTCTACTATGCATGCTGATTGTGAATTTCGTAGCCTTGATAAAAGAAGTAAATAAAGGGAAAATATGATGTACTCCACTTTGGTTCCTTCTTCCCAGCGTTCTCTAAGCAGCAGCCCAAGTGGGTTCTAGGTGGACAACATTTTGCCCTCTACATGGGTCATCGATTTTTCTTCTAGGAGAAAATAAACACCAAATATGTATTCACATGTCATATATGTTTAGGATGGGAGAAAGGCATGCTTCCTTCCCATGCTCGCATCCATTTTGTATTGCTGTTGTAACAAATTCATGCAAACGACTCAGTGCCTTAAAACAACACAAATGTTATCATACAGTTCTTTGTGCTAGACACTCAACAAGTTCTCACTCACTTTGGGGTGCTGACAAAGCTGGGTTCTTTCAGAAGCCTCTAGAGGAGATAGTTTTCCTTGTGAGTGTCCAGAGGCTGCCCACATTCCCGCCCTCCCTCTCTCTTTGAAGCCAGTAGCACTGCACCTCTGACCATTCTTCCAGAGCTGCACCTCCCTCTGCCTCCCTCTTTCACTTTTAAGGCCTTTTTTTTTTTATTGCGCTGGGTCAACCTATGTGATTCACAGTAATCCCTCTATGAGAAGGTTATCTGCTTAGTAATTTTATTTCCATCTGCAACTTTAATTCCCCTTTGCCATGGAACTAATATATTCATGAGTTCCAAGGATTGGGATATACGTTGAATTGCAAACCCATAATCCAAATATGCTCTCAAGGTCAAATGAGGGAACAGTGGTGCATCTGATCATAGAAGGAGCCTGAAGGAAGAAGGGACAAATTTGCGTAGGACAGTTTGCTCTTTGGACCTTTCTCCCAAAGTGGTTGTAATAGATGCTTGGGCCACTTCCAAAGAGATGACCGGCCTTCCTCCCTGGCACTGGTTCAGGGGAGATCAATAGGAGCACTCACTCAGAGTAGATGGTAGACATGGCAGGGGTGTCAGGTCCCTCTGAAGCTTGGAGCAATGACAGCTGCAGTACTGTGGCTGCTGCAGATACTCAGAGGTTAATGTGAACACAATTAAATGACGTGGGCCGGGCAGGTCCTGGTCAGGGGCCTCAGGGTCATGGTCTCTGTACTGCATATTAAGTTTTGCATTTCAAGATACAGCAACACATGAAAGAGCTGAGAAGCAAGTACACTGCACTGTTTATTATAAAGGAATATGTCTCTGAACCACCTAGAAAGAAGCTGATTCCCACAGCCAGGGAAAATCGCATATCTTTATATTTCCTTTTCATCATTCATGAAGGCCAGTGGGTTAATCAGCCCCATTATTCATCATTTGTGTGTCAAGACACACAGGAATGTAGCCATCTTGATAAAAGGCCTTACTGTCCTCAAGAGGAAATAATTAGCCCAGGGAGCAAGAGACTTGCAGATTCCAAGCCTGAAAGAAGACAGCAAGTATCTGGGGAATAAAAACAACTCTGCAGCTCACGTGCAGCTCCCTCCTAGCTTGTCATTGCAACTAAGCCACCTCTTAATGCTGCCAAGAAACTGGTTAGAGGGTTTTTACCCAGAACTAGCAATTCTCTTGTAACCAGTCATCATTAAAGAATCAAAGTGTTAAAGAGTTCAAGAAGACAAAGAAATACTCTTCTGTCATTCCATTCCAGGCAAAACACATTCGCAGGAGTGACCCCTCTCCTGCACCCCCAAAAAACCTGGAATTTTTTTTCCCTCAAAGCTATGTCTTTACATTTTTTTTGACAAAACAACCTAATCATCTTCAAAGTAATCTCCATCACACGTAATACATTTATCTAATCTGCTATTCCATTCTTGCTCACCTAGAGGGAAAAATATATACTACCAAAGCTCCACCCAGCTGAGCTCTGTTCCTGCCCACTCACATATACACATCTACATCAGGTCATACTAAAGAAGCCACCTGGGGGTTGCAATACAAAAAGCAACTCTGTGGAGGACAGAAAGAGTTTGCTGAGCAAATAGGTTAGTCTCAAAAGGAGAAATATTGTACAATCTCACATGAAATAAACAAACACATGGAAACTAAAGATGACTGGTTATCAGGGGTGAAGGGTATCTATTGTATTTTCACTAGAGTAGAAAAGGCCCAAACAAACCCTCCAAACAGTGATACACTGATCAACCCCCTGAAAAACAATGTGCAAGTGTCGAATCAGGAATTGAAGCAATGCGCACGGAAGTCTATTCAGCCATGAAACCTCACCTTCCTGCCCAGACTAGAAATGGCTAATTTCCACACTCCAGCCTTACCCATAGTAACATCCCCACTGAATCCTGGGACAACATCACCATTCCAGACCAAGGAGTCCTACCACCCATTCAAGGCTGGCATTAGCAATGACACCTATTTACCTGCCTGGCATGTCTCATTTGTAATTTCTCTACCTCCACTAGTTTCCTCCTCGCTTCCTGTAAATATACCTTATCCTCAGCAGCAAATATTTGTGGTGCACCTACCACGTGCCAAGTTCTATTTGGAGACTGTGGTAGTTCAACTTGGTGTCAATTTGATGGTACTATGTGGAGGTGGGGAAGGGAAGCGTCCAAGCTGTTAATCAGATGGTCGCCTGGTGATGCCTCCTTGGGGGTGTGGCCTCTTTGTAAAAGAGACCTTGGGAACTTCTCTCTTGCAGCTTGGATTCTGTGTCCGCCTCCAGCCGGGGCCCCTTGGGTTAGGGCTGCTGATGTGGGGGGCTGGCAGTGGCGTGCATTCTTTCCTCAACCTTGGATCCATGCAACTGTGCAGCCACCCATCTGTGAGCTCCCTCCCTGCTCCCTGCTTCACCTTTCTGTCTCATTGGCCAGCAGCACCAGTAGTCTGAAGGGGGCTCTGGATAGTTTTGGACCCATGCACTTGAGTTGGACGAGGCTGGATGTCTTCTTGATATAAAACTACTTCTTGCTGTCAAGTTGTTTTCCATCCACGCGTGCATGAATGCCACTGGTTTTGTTTCTCTAAACAGCCTGGCCTAAGGAGAGGCTGCAGAAACAACAGGTTAAAAAGAGTACTCCGATTACTACCCTAAGGTAAGTTATACCTAACTAGGCAGAGAGATGATTACAGTTATTATACAAAAAATTCCAGCTATTGGTAAAAGCTTCAACTAAGAGTAATGTGATGGAGAATGGCTTGGGGTGGAAGAAATAGGCAGTGATAGAGTGGGCAGGGAAGTTTTGCCCAAGTAGAGAGCATTAGGTGGAAGCGAGAGATGATAAGATGTCAACCGTGCAAAAAGCAAGGGGAGAAGTGTTTCATTGAGCTAGCAGGAAGTGCCAAGGTCCGGAGGCAGGAATAAGATTGGCACATTAAGTTAAGCAAGAGAAGACAGAAGAAACTCGGTGAGGCTGGGCTATCAAGCAGGAGCCAGACCCACACAGGGCACTGAAGGAGATGCCAAGGGAATGGGCCATTTTTATCCTTCCTGTGACAAGAAATCACTGGAGAGTTTAAGTAGACAGAGGTACCATCATGTGATTTACTTTGGCCTTTCTAGGAAAAATTGTCACTTGATCTACCTTTGCTGTTCATCTTTCTTCCCATCTATTCACATTCACTATAGGCATTTGTAGGAGTCCTAGTAGTGCAGTAGTTAGTGCAGTGGTTGTGCACTGGGCTGCTAACCACAAGACCAGCAGTTCAAAACATGCAGCTGCTCCTTGAGAGACAGAGCAGGCTTTCTATTCTCGTAATGAATTACCTGTCTCAGAAGTCAACAGGGGCAATTCTACCCTGTCCTCATAGGGTCACGAAGAGTCAGCATCGACTCAGTGGCAGAGAGTTTGGTTTTTATTAGTCTCTGCAGCAGCGCTGGTGGAGTAGTTACATGCTGGGCTGCTACCCACAAGGTCAGCAGTTTGAAACTCCATGCAGCTCTTGTGGTTGCTGTGGGCTGGCATTGACTCAATGGTTCTGGTGCATTGGCCCGTGAGAGGAGGCTGCCCTCTCCACATTGTCAGGTACATTCCGTTTTTTCCCCACTGCTCTGCTGATAACCTCTTTCTGACAGGGCACTATCTGTCTGTTCTTCGATCCTTCCCCAACACTTGGCTCTCTGCTGTTCCCTGTAGTGTATCTTCTGGGGAGGAAAACACAGACTTCTAAGAAGATCTCCTGGCTCAATTAAATTGAATGTACACAGGTCAGCTTAGAGGTTATGGGGACTAGCTTTTGGGACTCCTAAAGGGCAATCCTAAGGGGTAGACTTTCTTCAAGAGCACAGGATCTTTGGGGTTGGTTACAAAGCAGCTTAAAGAACATTGGACTCTGCGTTAGAAAATGCCTGGCGCGGTGCAGCGACTAATTTTTCCAGGAATGCACCTGCTCATTCTTCTGGGCTACAAACGACTGCACTATGAGGCTTTTGTTGGGAAATCTCACCCCATCTGCTCTACTGGGATTGCCTGGTCACACTTCATTATGGATGTGGTATAATGGGAGATGGAAGCGTTCTGTGGGGAAGGGCAAAAGATGGAGTATCCCCTTCCAAAGTACAGATGTAGATGGAGGCTCTGTCAAGAAATGATTGTCTGACATCTTGACATTTCTGTGCAATAAAGGTTTCTCTGATTTTAAAGCAATTCCTTTTGACTTATCCTTGGGCATAGGTGCTCAATATAAAATGGATATATAGATGAAGGATACATCAACCCCCCCAAACCAAACCCATTGCTGTGGAGTTAATTCTAACTCCTAGTGACACTATAGGACAGAGTAAAACTGCCCCACGGGGCTTCCACAGCTGTATGTAATCTTTCTACAGGCACACTGACACAGCTTTCTCCCCAGAGGCCCTGGGGGGTTCAAACCAGGAACCCATTAGTTAACAACTGAGCACTTAACCCTTGAACCACCAGGGCCCCTAGGTGAACAGCACACAATATGCCTCAATTAAGCAATCCTCTTCAAGCATGTCTTGCTCTCCCTCACTGTGAATTCCACTGGGGCCTCTCAGGAGATCCGCCTCCCTGAAGCTTTCTTTATGCAGCACAAATGATCCTTATTGACTCTGAGCCCTGTCTTTGATTGTACTTGAAGTGTTGAATGTTTTCTGTATACATCTTGTCATCCCAATTAAGTACAAAGTCCTCAAAAGCAGGACTGCCTTGACTTTCTCTGGCATGCTCCTTCTTCTGCCCACCCTTGCCCTAGACCTCTTCTCCTGCCCACCCCTGCCCTGGGCCCCTTCTCTTGCCCTCCTCTGCCCTGGGCCCCTTCTCCTGCCCACCCCTGCCCTGGGCCCCTTCTCCTGCCCACCCCTGCCCTGGGCCCCCTCTCCTCCCCACTCCTGCCCTGGGCCCCTTCTCCTGCCCACCCCTGCCCTGGGCCCCTTCTCCTGCCCACCCCTGCCCTGGGCCCCCTCTCCTGCCCACCCCTGCCCTGGGCCCCTTGTCCTGCCCACCCCTGCCCTAGGCCCCTTCTCCTGCCTACCCAGGGATCTCCTCCTCCTCCTCTTCCTGCTGCTGCCAATCTTTTTGTTTTTTCTTCCTTGATTTGTTTACATATGCTCCCTATCCAGTAAATGCATGTCTCCCTAGAGTAAATGCATACCTCCCTGTGGAGGGAGAGGGCAGGAGGGATGGCAACTGGGAGCAAGGTCTTCCAGCAAAGAGGAATGCTCTCCTTGGGGGAGGTTTGGGATTAGATGATCTTGAACAAGGGTCCTCAAACTAAGTCCAGTGGGCGTGGGCCACATGCAGCCCACCAAGGACATTTATCCGGTCCACCAGGTATTTTTGCCCCGTTTGTTTTTCTACTTCAAAATAAGATGTGTAGTGTGCATAGGAATTTGTTCATACTTTTAATTTTTTTTAACTAGAGTCCAGCCCTCCAATGGGTCTGAGGGACAGTGAACTGGCCCCCTACTTAAAAAGTTTGAGGACCCCTAATCTTAAAATTGCTCCCCACTTTTCTTATGATCCCTTTGAAATAAAATTTTTCCTGAAAGAAAATATGAAGGAATCACTAAATTAGCCATCTATTCATCACAGAGGCTTCACATTTTCCAGACAAACTAGCTAGTATCCTTCAACTCAGAGACCAGGCATTCATTTCCATGCCCCTTTCCCTTCAGCAACTCAGATACTGTGATCCCCTTTGATGCAATGTAGCAAAAGAGACACTCTGACTAAGTTACACCACTGTGATTTCGAGCTTAAGATTTCTGCATCCTAAAGACTTCCAGAGTCTCCATGGCCTAGTGGTTACATGTAGAGCTGCTAACCACAAGGGCAACAGTTCAAACTCACCGGCTGCAGCATGGGAGAAACAGAAGGCTTTCTGCGCCCATAATTAACCACCCAGAGGGCCAGAATTGCCTGGAACCACCTGTACCTTTGTTCAACTGCTCATACCTGTCTTGCTTCCTCTAGTTCCAAGGTGTTTGCTTTTACTTCCTCAGTTCAAAATCCATTTCCTCAGGAAAGCTGCCCATAGCTCCTGTGAGAACCCACCTCTCCTTGCTGCTTACTCCCACTCAGTGTCTGCTACCGTTCCTACCGTCCTCACTATGGTCACAAGTACTGTGTGCCGGCGTCGCCTTCGCAGCCTAAAAACTCCCTGGACGCCGGGACTCTTCTGTCCTCTGTGCCTGCAATCACACCTGATCTCATAAGCAGTTGAAGGATAGTAGACAAAGGGATGGCATCTGCGATACATGCTGATGGCATTCTCAACTACACATTGAGACGTCTTTATTCCATGTCTATTTAAATCTATAACCAAGCCAAAGATGGAATACATTCGAGGTCAAGGCATTATTCAATTGGATAGTCCTCTGTAGATAAAAAGGATGATGTTACCGCCCAAATTTACCCAGGCACTGAATACTGTAACTCCAGTTAAATAAGTTTTTAAAATAATTTAAGCCTGCTAATGGCTTTTGTCAAGTAACATTAATTTTTGCAAACGAAGAAATAGACTAGTTAAGTAAAACCCTTCAGACTTGAGGAGGAAGAGGAGGGTAATTTGAGATGAAGAGGAAGGAAAAACACAGTAATTTAATTTATAAATTTGATTTATTTACAATTTAGCATGTATAAATTGTATCTGAAATGTGTAGGTATTTCCCTGGCAAGTGTATTCCATATATAGAGATATATATATGGTGTATATATATATATATTACATATAAATATATATTTATTTAATATGGAGGCAAAAGATAGGAAACCCGAGTAAATCTGAATGAATGAGATTTATCACCTACCATCAATCAAACATAACTTTTACTCCCTGAGAAGTAGTAAGAAGAGTTAAAAACAGTATTTCATGCATCCAATCAAACATAACTTTTATTCCCTGAGAAGTAGTAAGAAGGGTTAAAAAGAGTATCTCGTGCATGATTTTAAGAATAGAGAATTAAAGAAAAAACCTCCCACATAGGGCAATATGAGTAGTCCTGTTTCACAAATTCACTATGAAGTCGGTCTGCACTTTAAAGTCGGTCCAAACTCTGTCAGGGAATCATGGCTGACTCACAGCTACCCCCTGTTGGGTTTCCTAGACTCTAACTGTTAATGAGATCTCTAAGTCATTCTCCCATTGAGCTGCTGGTGGTTTCAAACTGCCAACTGTGCAGGTCTCAGCCCAACGCGTAACCACTACACCATGGCTCCTTAATGTCCCTGGGTACACCTAAACCGAGTCAGATCCCCGGTTTCTGTTTTTTTGCTTCTTCCAAGTATCTTGCTTTTTGAGAACATTCCTGGAACTGGATACATAATCCATTCAAATGATAGAAATGCCAGTGCTGGTGAAATCCTTCCCGGTTCTTTGTATGTGGGTGAGGTCTAGTTGCAGACTTTCCAGGGTTGTCTGAAACCAAAATTCTCTAATTGCAACCTGAGCCCCAAAGTCACATGCAATAAGCCTGGCACATCAAATGAGGGGATGCATAAACCAGGCTGATGTCCATGACAGTGGGATCTGGGAGGAGCTTGCTGTCTCGGTTGGCATCATCCCCAAAGCACAGGCTGCATTTATAGCATGCCCTGCTGGTGCTCCCACTAGCCAAGTCCACTCACACCCAGCCCATTTCAACTCAGGGAGGCCCCAGAGGGCAGAACCGAACCACACCGGAGGGTTTCCGAAGCTGTAAAGCTCGACAGAGCAGACAGCCTCATCTTTCTCTGGAGAAGCTGCCGTTGGGTTTGAACTGCTGCGTTTGCGGTACACGGCCCAATGCTAGCCCACCTATGCCACCACGGTTCCATCTGTTCGCCTAGTACAGGCGACCAGTTAATACCCTCAAAAAACATTAGCTTTCTTTGGAGAAGTAAATAGTGAGCCATTAACGTGTACACTAAACAACCTTGACATGAATGCAAGTGAATGACAATTATACCTCCTTTCTCCCCACACGCCCAACTCGATTTGCCTTATCTGAATTGCTGCACAGCTAATGAACAAAGACCACAGAAAATCAAAGGTAACCAAATAGAAAGCAAACGGTCCCAAGATTACATTAACACGCACCTTTCTGGCGTGTCAACTTTGTGCATGTGCCCATTCCTTATCTATCATCTAACCCATCCGAACAGCAGTAAGATGACGAAGGGAGACGACAGCGAAGGGAAGGCAGATCCACCGCGTGCAGTTAAATGCCAGCCTGGTATTGGCAACAGAGTAGCTGTCACTTTCTAAACTGAACATGTTAGATATCACCAAAGACTGAATGGCCCAAAGGGAAATGCCCTGCCGCCACTCTGCTAAAGCAAGGAAAAACACCACACACGCTTTGCACACCTGTCTTAGGGGCTTTCTTTCCCAAACAGAAAGCACTCAAAACCAAATTCCCCCTCTCACAAACACACCCCCTTTACCCTGACCCCACCCCACCCCCCAAAAACAGAACGAGAAACCAGTACCAGGATTAGCTAGGGACATTCCTCAGTGATGGCTTGAATATAACTTCGAAGTTCAAAGAATATTTATTTGCATAGTTGATCATGCCAGGAGGGAAAAGATTATTTGAAATCTGAATGGATGATGGCATTATCAGATTTAATAAAGAGCTAGTCAAAAGAGAGTTGACAGAAAGGAAGTAAATGAACGGGAAGCACGACCTGCTTGGACTAAATCAAATTGGGACAGTTCATTTTAAACTGCTGCTTTAGCCCCTGCTTTCAGTTTTGTGCATGGTGTACATCTCTTCAAGGCACATTTTCTAAAGATATGGGGTTTTCTGGTTGGTTCCCCCCTAGTTAAAAGCTTTGAAAGGCAACGTGATCATGCAGTAGAGGTATTTGGTGACAGATAGACTGTAAGACAGATTGGCCCTCAGAACTCTTTGACCAACTCGTTGCCAATCACATTTCTGCCTCAGGGAGCCACACTGATCAGTCATTCCTTGGCTGTGAGTGGTAGGTGGGCTGTACATAAAAATGCAAGGTGGCTGCTTCCACAGGGAGATGAGTTGTCTGCATTATATGCCTGGCATGCCTGACAAATTCCGGTAACATCTGCTTGGTGTCATCTGCACGTGAACTCTCGTTTGACAAATCGAGAGCTAGATGCAGTTCACAGACTTCATTTGTGGACCCAACTTGATTTAAGGGGAAACACTAAAGCCCTAAAAATGCGAACCAGAGCCCAAGAAGTACCCCAACTGCATAAGCATTTAAAAGCACGTGGTAGAATCAATGAGAGTAGAAGTTGGGCTGAGAACCATAAGGTCTACTGTTCAAATCCACCAGCCCCTCAAAGGGAGGGAAATAAGGCTGCCTGGTCCCATGAAGAAGAGGAACCCTCTTGGAAACCCTCTTTCGGTCATGTAGAGTGGAAAGCAACACAATAGTAGAGGGTTTACACAGAGAAAAAAAATAGAAAGCTTGATGAGCTATCACCTTGGAAGTTAAAAAAACAGACAAACAAAAGAGGCATATTAACATTAGAATATTAAAGGAAGAGGTTATCCTGAGACATATAAAACTGCCGCTAAAACTTTAGTCTTTCTTACCTGGGATTTTGTGTATTTATACGGAACCAATAAAACTCAACCACTGCCCATGATCGAACTAGCAGAATGAATTGTTTCAACCTCACCACAGAGTTCGGGTCAAGAGCTGCCACTTTGGCATTCACACCACTCTCCAAGCTCAACAGACCATCAATACCGGGAAGAGATCCCGAGTGAAATCGTTAGAAAAGGGGAGAAAAGTAAGGTAAGACATTAAAATTTTATTCTGAAATTATCTCTGGCCACAACAATAAAATTTAACAAATATTCACCAAACAGTCTTACTCCTGTCATCAGCTGTACAATACATACAGTATCATAGAACTGGCCACTCGGGTTAAAATCCACTAGAACATATTTAATGTTAAGTGGTGACAGCAGCATCTCACAGAAATTTTTACATACATATATACACAGTCCACATTCAACCATTTTCACATATTTTCAGTACACAGTTGCAGCATATTACAGTCACGTGTCTAAGTTGTTGCTTGATAAGAACCCAAGCCACTACATAGACATCACTGTAGCAGTTGAGCTGAGTATAATTACAATGAATTATATATATATATATATATGTTCATAGCAGAGAGATGTACAAGCCCCAAAGGAACAAAGGGTTCACAAATACTTTTTGTGTTTTTTTTTTCATGTGACCACAGCATTATATTGGGCAATATTAAAACTTTACCAACTCTATCATGTGTGTTTTGGTTTTGTTTGTTTTGTCTTCTGCTTACCAGAAATAGTCTTGATGAAAAAGATTACAAAAATGTTCTTTGAAAGAACCCAGCGTTGAAGATTTCAATATGGCCCAATGCTGCTGATGCTTCCAGGGCTCCCTCACACTGCGGGAGCCGGCGAGCATGACTCCCAATCACCCAGCGGGTTTGAAAGTGGCAGAAGTGCCTTGCACCCAAATTGTAAAACTCCCTGGCAGTCCATACTAGAGCCAGGCACATAGAAAAGAAATGCACTTTGGTTCAGACCAAATGCCCTGGGATTAATCACACTATAAAATCAAATGGTTTGAGGTAAATTTTTACAAATACAGTTGATTTCTGTCTAGTGTTAGCCTAACAAAATAGTACTGAAAACCAGTCTGATGTAAAGATACAACAAAGACCACCTTTTTAACCCCTTAAACGTAGGACTTCCAGGTGTAACTAACCAAGGGTTACCTCTCTCAGTGGCGGATGATGATGCGCGCCTTATGATCTCTATTAAGGCCTGGGAGTAACTAGGTATTTAAGACAGATGTATCTTTGCAGAGGTGGGTTCCATCCTTACTGCCTAGTAATCAAAGGGTTAAAGGGGCCCCCAAATGCATGCCCTGCAACATGGCATTCAGAACAAAAGGCACATTGTTAACACTAAGGGCATAATTTCTCCTCTATTGTTCATCTACACTGCCTCGCATCACGACCCACTGTTTCAGCAATTCCCGGTGGTACAAGAAACGGAGCCAGGTGAGACTGCAACCAAAATCAAGACAACACGGTGCTCTTCCTAAATCTGAACACAGCCCAGACATCCCGGGACAACGGTTACTAACCCGTGAGGCCAACAGCCGTCTCCAGTCAATGAACTCCGCGTAGCCTACATCGGAGCCCTTCATTTGTTGGGTTTCCATTCACAGATAACGCAACCATCTTGTTGAACATTTTAATGAAGCTGGTTTTTATACATTAAAAAAAAAAAAACTAAAGCAGCTCTATCTCTCGATGCTGAAACGTGGTGGCTGCCCTGAAGAAGAAAGGAAAGTTCACGGTATTGGGACAAGAGAAATCCGGAGAGCTGCACATTCTAGTTGGGCCTGAAAGGTTCCGCTTGCACGTATGAGAGAAGACGGCCACACATCTTAAGATCTGGTTTTGTGTGGCAGGGGAAAAGAGACAAGAAGTAGGAGTCCGTATATAAATTCCCACACATCCAGTCATCTAGGGCCAAGAATAAAAGCGGTAGGCTTCAGTTCATAGTGAAAGCTGGATGGGAAAAAAAATCAGAGTGCTGAAATGAAAGAGAAAGGTTGGAGGGGAAATTCGCCTTTCGATGTGGGTCATCTTTCCTTCAGTGGTCTGATGCCGGTGGTTTTTAGATAGCCACCACACCGTGTTACACTCCTTATGCCTTTGAGCCAAAAACTGAATAAATACAGATATTTATAAATCCTTTTAAAGCTGCTGATTGGGGTGATGATCAGGTGAGCATCCTTGAGAATTCAACCACCAGGTTATTGCACTTCCACGAGTCACCTATGTGTACAATGTGCTAAAGAATTCATATCACCTGGGGGAAGAATCTATACGTTGTCAGATACAGAAGCACAAATTGTCAGTGACATCCTTAAATTAGGAAAGCAAATATCAACATCACTACCTTATTAATAAGCTAATCTTATTACTGTTTTTTGGCAAATATCTGTAATATTTCCTGAGCGTTTTTCTCCACTGTCCACCGCCAAAGCCTCACAGTAAGTAAAAGGTTTTGTTCAAAACCACTTAAAAAGAAAAAAATAAGGAAAAACATGGAACTGATAATAAAAGAATGTAACCGGAAACTTTTCTTGGCCTCAGTGGGGACCATGCTTTAAGTAGTAGCAAATCAATTTACAGGCAATACTATAATATCTGTGTATATAAAAGGTTATTTATCCTAATTTACACTACCCCAAACCTAATGTCCAAACAGGCAGAACCCTTCTATGTTAAATTGCACATACTCTTAAGAAAATGTCCACGTGCCTTGAAGTTGACGCACATCATTGCTCATTCATTAGTGATAAAATACTGCAATCTTCACTGTGAAAATAGGATTTCTTTTTTTTTTTTTCAGAGAAGAAAATATTCTTTTCCCTAACTCTCAAAAGTTAACTGTCCTAGGTCAAGTATGCTCCCCATGAAAAGAATCCGTGCAAAAGGAAAACAAAGGCAAGGCAGACAGCTCGGGGCTCAGTCCAACCCCTGAACTTGAGATTGAGCTGCTGCTAGGGCAGCCACCGCCATAGTGACGTCACGTCTGCTAATGAAGAGGATTTGCAATCCTCTTAGAGATAGCTGCTATATTCCCAGGCTCTACGAACCTTCCAGTGGCGCCTTGGCAGCGTGAACTCACTCTAATCTGCTAATCCTCCTTGGGAACTATGGAAATGCCCACTTCTAAGTCGTCGACTGTCAGGCAGTGTCGCAGGGTGGGCTAGAGAACAGGACGGTTAGATCGTTTGCCCCCAACCAGAAGGTGGCTTTTCTGTATTAAGTGTGGGCTGTGTATTCTCAAGAAGACAAATGAAATGTAAGCAACAGGTGCGAGCTCAAAGAAGGGCGAGAGGAAAAGCAAAGAATAAGGAGGAGAACCCGTCTGTGGGCTAGACTTCTACGGGAAGTTACAACAAGAAATCCTGTCCTAGGTTTCTTTGCAAAGCAGTTCACCGATCAGGTCAGGAAAGCTGGAGGGACACATAGATCCCCAGTCCCAGGCATCACGCAGGCAGCTATTTTAGAATACCAGACCGTGCATTGGGCAGTTTAAACCTTGGGGACTGTGGTTTGCATTCGAGTGTTCACTTGGGGGAGGAAGGTGGGGGGTGTAATCTCTGAGGGGCAGGTTTTCTTAGAGGATGACTTTCTTCATGACCCTTCCTTCTCCTCCCCCCACCCCACCCCCACCCCCCAGCTAACGTGGGGGCCATGAAGGCAGGCCGAACTCCATCTGTACTGCACCTGGAGGACGGCCGGGGGCAGCCACCTCAGGGAGAGGAAGAACCAGGAGACCTTAGCGAAGGTCTGGGGCACCCATCTGTGAAGGCGCGGCAGTCATGACGTAATCAATGGCCTGCCACTGGCGTTTCTCACGCTGCCACACTCAAATACAGTAAGGCTCACCGTACTTCTTTCTGGAACACGCGCGCTCACACACGCACAAAAAAGAGTTTTGGAAAGTATCAAAACTTAAAGCATTGTCCCCATGTATTTTATAAAAACAAAATGAACAACGTTCATACATTAAAGTAAGTGCTGAAAGGATACAAATGAGTAAAATCATTGAGCAAATAGAAACAGGGCTGAGCGTTCGTCCGCCTCTCACAACCCAGGAAGGCTCAGCAAGGTCGTATCTCTCAGATGACCGGTGTCAGGGGGGTGAGCTCAGCTAACAAGTTTTGGCAACACTGTCCTCTGCTGAATATTCCCATTGGCGTCTGTCATATGTGCCAGATTAGTCCTCAGCTTGGACGCCGAGCTGGAAGGTGGAGGTAACTTGGAAATCGACGTGATAGCACCAGTGCTCTCAGTCAGCCGCTTCGCCGCCGCCGTTTTCTCCCCGGTCGGAGGCTTTGGCAGCCGCCTCCGCAACCAGGGATGCCGTAAAGCCTGGCCGGGAGTCATGCGAACCATCGGATCCCACTCCAAACACTGTTTCAAGAAGTCAAGGAAAAGGGGGTCATCGCACCCCTTCAGTGCATTCCCCCACTCTCTGCTCTCAGGCGGACCCCTCAGTTTCCCTCTCCGGGACCTGCCTCCGTTGAGAACCACCGAGCCGTCCGACAGGGTGGTGACCGAGCAGTACCGGGGATAACCCTTGGAACTCACAAAATTTTTGGCTCGTTTGGATGTATCCAGCAGTTTCTGGGAGGGCATGCCCAAGAGCTCAATCATACAGGCCAGCTGGTCCCCTTCGTCCTCCCCCGGCAGGAGCGGGTATCCTGTCAGGAGCTCCGCCAAAATGCATCCCAGGCTCCACATATCAATGGGCATCCCGTACCTGGCCCCCAGGATCACTTCCGGGGCCCGGTAAAACCGCGACTGGATGTACGTGTAGACCCGCTGATGCTCGTAACAGCTGGAGCCAAAGTCGATCACTTTAATGCCACTTCTGCCCTGCTGCTTCAGCAAGATGTTCTCGGGCTTGAGGTCACAGTGAATGATGCGGCTCTTGTGCAGGGCGTCCAGGCACTGCAGGATGGAGTGGGCGAACTTGCGGACCAGCGGCAGGCTGAAGCCCTGGAACTTGTTCTTCTTGATGAGTTCGTACAGGTTCATGCTCAGCAGCTCGAACGTCATGCAGATGTGGTTGCGGAAGGTGAAGTTCTCCAGCATGTGGATGACGTTCATGGCGTTGTCCTTGTCCTGCTTCCGCAGGTGTTCCAGGATCCGGATCTCCTCGGCTGCCTGCCGGTGGAAACGCTTCTCGTTGCGCACCATCTTCAGGGCCACGTGCTGGTGGACCTTGTGGTCGTAGGCCTTGACCACCTGCCCGAAGCTTCCCTTCCCGATGACCTTCAGGACCTCGTACCTGTAGGCCACGTGATCGTGGGGCACCTGCACATAGGATCCCTGGTCGTCATCATAGCCGCCGTTGTTCGGTCCACCCGTCATGCCTTGGCGTTTCTTTGCATTTGGACCCAAGAAATAAATTTCAGGGTAGCTGAAAATCTCGTGGTGTTCAAAGGTGGTGAGTTTTTGCATGTATTGCTTCATTGCTTGCTCCGGGGACATGGGGCTGGCTTTCACCTTCCCGAGGCCTTCCATTGATTTCAGGGAGGTGGAGCTGCCCTGCCGCCTGTGGACGCTGTCCAGCTGCCGCTCGGGCACCCCCGGCAGTCCCGCTTTACCCACTGTGGTGAGCCCATTGGGTTGGGTCGTGAGCACTGTCCGTTTGTTACTGTTATCCTCAAACAGCTGCTGAACCTGGATCTGTCCGTGGCTGTGGCTGCCCACGTGCAGGTGGTCATTCATGGTGTGCTTACTGCCGCCAATCTGGAAGTCAGAAAGGAAACGTAAGAACGGGAGAAGCCTGGTCAGGTCGGAGGGGAGCGTTGGTAACTCAACCCCACCCTCCCTCCTTCAGGAAACTCCACCGGGTTTGGGTTTTCATAAAGCTGAAGCATGGGCTTTGGAGACCAGGAGAGGCAGTGTGGAGGGAGGGGGACAGCCTGGGCCTGCATTTCTATGGGCGTCCAGGAGACACAGCTTTCCAACAAGAGAAGAAAACCCCGTCAGTAGCGGGCTAGCTGCGGCTGCGGAACATGGAAAGCTCAACAAAGGGGACCCCCTAAGTGCTGCACCTAGCACCTAAAGGCATTGGTTGTATATACTCGGGGTTGAGACGACACTCTGCGTGGAGGCAGAAACCGTATCATCAATGTTCATCTTTGTCTACCAGCATGGTGCACATAGCCCTGAACACATGCCAGATGTTCCGCTCAGCCCACACTTGACAGATGATTGAAGAAAAGCGTACACCAAAGGACATGAGCTCATCCCTCTCCAGGTGGGCTAACCCGCCCTCACCTCGAGCTGTCTCTCACACTGCCTCTTTGCTCTCAAAGGGCAAGGACCGCCCCTCTCTAGTTCGCTGCCTTCTCCTGTGTCTAGCGCTACTCCAGCTGCTAGTTAGCTTCGTCTCCACTCTTCACCAGGACTTAGAAATCCAACTGCTTCTGCCAACGAATATACATGCTTCAGTGACCCAAAAAAACCCTCCAGACTTAAAAAGATTCCCATGTAACTGTCTACTATGGTATCCTGTAAAGCCATCAACCTATTTTTAAAAGTCTCTGAGCTTCGCTGACTGCGATGACCATTTAAGGCCATCCAGCCCAGCAAACCAACCAACCAACCACCACCTTCTTTTGGCCTTTCCTATGGTCAGAAGCTCGGCTCTTTTGAGAAACGCATTGCTCTGGGCTTCTGGGATACGCAGCTTTCCAACAAGGCACGCAGAGCAGTGATTTCTATTTTAGGCACACAAGCCATCCCTGAACATTCCTGTCTAAACAAGACAGATGATGTAAGCCAAGGGGCCCCCAGACCTCTACTGGGAACCTAAGTGCCATCTCTTCAAGTACTACAACTGCAAAGCGGTGAGGGTGAGAGAGGATTAGTTGGTGGCATCTCCTGGCAGTGAGGAATTCCTGCCAGCGTCAGATGGAAAGGACTCCCTGGCTGTGGGTTTGGCTAGGGACAGACAAGTCTCTCCTGCTTGGCAATGTTATCAGGGCTTATTGACGATCAATTGGTCATTCACTTCACCCAACGAGCCTACTCTGTCCATTGAGCCAATGCTAGCTGAGGGCTGCTGGTGGTATTAGTGGGTGTCTTGGGCTGGTCAAGATTGATGATTCAAACTTGATCAGCCACTATGTGAGAAAAGGATGAGCTGTCGTCTCTGAGCAGGACTCGATGTCTTGGAAACCCTACAGAGCAGTTTTCCTCCTCCGTCCAAAAGAGAGCTGACTTGGTGGCAGTGAGAAAGACAGGAGCCATGTAAGTGGCAAAGTCGGCCCTCTGGGAGATTACAATCAATTATGTGAAATCCTTTGCCGTTAGTCATTTTCCCATGTTCTTGTTCTAAATCCACTAGTAGATCAAGATGCACACTTTTCTCAGACAGGGCATGCACACTGACTATCTGACGAGGAAGCTTTTCCTAGAACAACTTCTAAATGCAAAGTAGAATGCAGTACCTGCACTTGTCTGCAAGGTGATTTCCTAAGCCCAGGGATTGTATTGCCCAAGGTATGACTGCAAGTCAAACCCTGTTATATTAAGCTCATCCTATCCCATGTTAGGTGATCTAGTTTTTTGGAAGGGTAGCCAGCCAGACAAGCTTTTTTAATCTTCATCTCATGCCCCAAGCAAGGGATGTCATAAAAATGAACTAGGAAAGATCGGAGCATACGTGAAAGCAGTAGAGGCTTGTCCTTAGCTTTACTTTCCAAGCCTCTCATTCTCTGTACAGCCTCCTACCCCCCCACTACGGTCTTCCAAGAAGGATGGAGATATTTTAGAAGAAACACCTGCACTGCCATCAAGAAACATGAGGCTTCCTTACCGGCAAAATTTATGCTGGGGCTTAGGGATTCCTTAGATGACTGGAAGGAGCACCTTCTCAAGGTTCAAAAATTCACCTTCAGTTTCATTACAGCATTCTTGAGCTGTGTAATTTAAAGCAGGTTCACAAAAGTTTTAGTGACTGGTACTAAAACCAACTGGACCGCCTTCTGTCTCTTCAACTGCTTTCTCTTGGTCCCCTCTTCAGTATCAGTGATTTGTCAACCTGCTCTTAGAATATAAGATTCTGAAGGTCCAAGCCTCGGTTCTCTCAGCATCAACTCCCCAGAGGTCTTACTGACTGATCCGGAACACGGCCAGAGCTTAAGCGAACATCCAAGCACCAAAGTCAACCATGTCCCCTACCTCATGCCCAGACCTGCCAAAATCTACAAGGGGGCATCAAATAGTTGTTGTTTGGGGGGAGGGGGGCATGGAGCAGGGATTAAAAGAATAGAATTTTCCATGAGCTTTTTGAAGCCCCTGACATGTCTCCACAAGCTCAAGAGTCACATGTAAAACCCCTGGTCAGCTTCTTCGCCAGTAAGCAAATCAAACACACTCATGATCTCCACTCCCCAAAACAGTTTCTCCCCATAGCACCCCAAATTTTTTAACAAAAGGCTTCGCTGCCACAGGACTTATCAAGCTGTAGAGCATCCTCAACCGTACCTACTTGGAAATCCTTCCCAATCATTGCACCCTTTTCATTCTGTCTCACTCTCTCTCCCTCCCCGTGCACTGCCTCATCTCACACTCCTGCTCCCTGCCTTTCACTAGGACAACTGAAAAGGCCTCCTAACGTGGGTCCCTGATACTTGGGTCCCTGATACGTGGGTCCCTTGACTTACAGCAACCCCATGCACAATGGAATGTGACACTGACTGGTCCTGAGCATCCTCATGATTGGTTACAGACCAGACTTGTGATGTATGGGATTTTCATGGGCTGGTTTTCAGAAGTAGACTGCCAGGCCTTTCTTCCTAGTCTGCTTGTTAGTCTGGAAGGTCCACTGCAACTTGTTCAGCATCATTGCAAGACACAAGGCACCAGTGACCGACAGGTGGTATCTGTGTTTGAGGTGCACTGGCCAGCAATCAAACCCAGGTCCTCTGCCTGCTGGGAAGCGAGAATTCTACCATTGGGCTACCACTATATCCATGCTGCCAAGTCCCATTTACTCAAAACCGAACTCGCTGCCATCAAGTTGATTCCGACTCACAGCAGCTCTGTAACACAGAGCAGAACTGCCCCCCTTTGAGTTTCACTGCGGGTTTGAACGCTGATCAATGGGTAACTCGTGGTCAAGGCTTCTTCCTTCTAAATCTACCATTTCCTCAAGTCTCACCATGGCACCCCATCTCCACAGATAAAATACCAGAATTTACTTCAAAACTTTAAGCATCAAAGCGACCTGATTCCTTCCAGTTCATCTACCAGTGTTACTCTTCTCCCCGAGTACAAAAGCTAGGTTCCCCAAGGGCCCATGTACTCCTGCATCCCTCTGTTTTTAGAAAGGCTGGCTTTGACTACAGTTAGTAGTCAAGGAAGGAGCCCAGGGATCTTCAGCTAGACATGCTGCACTGAGTCCGTTGAAGAATCCCATTACCTTTTAACTTCATCTCCTCCCATGGACTTTTGAAGCCCCCATGCATTGTGGACTGAGTCCTAGTTCCCTGACATGTGACTGGGCAATTTCCTTCATCCCTCTGCACCAGAATGTCATTATCTATGACAAAGGAGGCAGCAATGTGGCCTCACTGGGAAGACTAAATAAGGTAATATGTGTAGTATTTCGAGTGGTACTTGGTTCAGTGGGAGCACTGGCTGTTACTGTCTCATTGCAGGCGCTGTTTGGATTCTCCTCTGTTTCCCACATCTGGATGGTAAACACCAACTCATCCTTCAGTGTTTGGCTCAACTCTCCCCACCTCTGTGCAAGCTCCCTTGACTTGAACAGTTTGGGGACAAGGTGATATTATAACCCATAGTTCACTTCATTTGGCTATCTGATAGATCCAACTTAGGGTTACCTCTTATCTTTGTTTGATCCCCCCTTAACAGAAGTCCAGGCTTTCAGGAACCGCTTAATATATATCCCTTGTATACCCGAATCCATTTCAACAGAGCCCTGTTAACACTTGTCTCTCTTGAGTTACTCTTGAGAGCAGGGCATTTTGTTCCTTCGTAAGAAAACATGAAGTCAATACCCAGGGAGTTGGGAAATGTCCCTGGTGATCTGAGTCACAAGACTTTCAGCTTACAGAGTGCATCAGCAGGGACTTTGGGGCAAAAGATCGCTTATTAACACACCAATAGCAGATATTCCACTGAAACATCTAGAAGCGATGTACGGAAGTTGAAATAAGCTTTCCAGATATTAAGAAGACTCTTGTCGCTAACAATGCTGATCTCTAAAATCACAACCAAACTTAGAAGCCCAACAATTCCATCAACAAAAAGGGGGAGGTGGGGGTGGGGAGACACACAAAGAAATAAAACCACCTTGAGAAGTTGGAATGTCTCCAGACTGTACGTCTAAGAAAGGATATGGACAACGTCCAGCCTCTTGAGGCTGACGTGGTTAGTGTCTTTTCCTATTGGCCAATGACTAGACACAGCACCTGTCACAGTTAAAAATAAATAGCGAGTGCACACAGTTGTTAACATGCCCACACCTTCAGGGAAAGACCTACACAAAACTTTGGCTGTCCGTAAGATATTTTAGTATTGCAGATTAGGTGGGACCAATCATGTGACCAGTCTGGTAGCTTTCACCTCTTCCAAGAATGGAGCAGCAAGCAAGCAGATCTTTCACTGGGCCAACATTTCTGGGCTTTCCCAAACTTCTCCGAAGTTATCTGAGAAATGCTGCCTCACATTACGGGGCTGGCTCTGAGTGTAAGAAGACCAGAATTTTAGCTCCTCTTTGAAGAACTGGCAGTCTGCAGGGCCTATTTCTTCCAGTCTTCAAAACACGACCAGTTGTGCTGTAGGGAGATAAATTCTTCTTTGCCTCCAATTGTTTAATAAAAACAAAACTGGTAGCCCTTCAAAGGTCTGAATATGATCCATCCCAGGATTGGGGCTTTTCAACAGAAACAGTTAAAAGTTCAATATGTTATGTTGAAAAAGCAAAAGCACTCGCATAGGAGTGAAGATCACATCGCATACATCTGAGAACAAACAGAAATGACACACAATGGGCAGTGTAAGATGCCCACCGAGAGAGAGAACAAAAGGGACTGGGAAAATCCAATTCATCTATCCTCCTATTTCTTTTTTTTTTTTTTAATCCTCCTATTTCTGAGGGGAAATACGCAGACAGCTCTGATGACAAGATCATTTTCTTCTCTTCAATTTCCATCCCCTTCATTTTAACCTAGTTCTTCCCAAGTGTCACTGCACCCGAATTAAAACCTAACATTTACAGAAACTGGACAGGCATAGGGGAAGGCGGGTCTGCAAAAGTCTGGGGATTTCTAATGCAGTCACCGTACTTTCCTACACTTGGCAGGGGCAAGACGTATGTTAAGAAGGTTCGCTTCAACCTTGCTATGAACCTAGCAGGGAATCTTGACCATGCTGGCCCTGTTTCCTGGCCTGCAAAGTGAAAGGGTGGGCCTGGGAACTCCTGTGATCTCTCCGGAACTTGCCTGGTCTAGGAAATGTGTGATGTGAAATCAGTCAATACTGAACAGCAATCACAACCCAATTTTCACTCTCCAGATCAAGTATCGAACAAGACTACAACAACCCAAACCAGATAAACCCGGCAGGTGCCACCAACAAAGGAGAGGGCTCCATCAGTAGGGGTTGTGAGCGGCACCTTTTTAGTTTGGGAACACCACAGGTGATTCTCTGGTTGTAGCCCTTCCATTTTCTCTAAATTCAATGGGCAGTTTCACTGCAGAGTCTTGGATCAAGCAGAGACCAACTTCATCAAACTAGATCCCAGATGCAAAGCGAACATTCCCCCCCGCCAGTTTACACCAAGTGCTGGGATTACTTGAACCACGTGGAAAAGGCTGGCTCTGATACTTGCCTTCATTTGCAGATGATTTGAGTACAAACAACAAAATAATTAACCCCATAAAGCCAATGCAGTTTTTTCCACAGAAACATCACAGTGATAAGAACATGCAGCCATCACGTGCCGAACCACTTCTGGGACCCAAAGACTCCCTACTGTCAACATCCAAGAGAGATTAGTTAAGCACTGTGTCATGAATTCCTGGCTCCTGGGACTACATGCATCAGGGGAATAACAACCAAAAAATGGAAACCAACAAAACATGTTCCTGTGCCACTTGTACATACAGGCCTAGCTCCCCTCGGGCCTCCTCCCAGATTCTCCTCTGACACATTAACGCAGGACCCTGAGAGAGGCGCCCTTGTGGGCTAAAATTGGTCTTCTCTTCCAGAACTCCGGTTTGACTAGGCAAACCAGCCCGTAAGGCAACCAAGCACAACCACCATAGGAAGATCCCACTGAGGGGAGGGCGGGGGACCCTTTCAACCATCACCTCCTCCAAATAAATGCACACACCTGCTGTGAGCTGGCAGTCACCATTCAAGGGCAGCCCCTGGCAGCCAAGAAAAGGTGCACTAAACTCCAGTTTGCCACCCTCTGCAGTCATGGGCCCCACCCTAGAGGGGCCAAGGCACCTATCAGGTGCCCTTCCTTTCTCACCGGGTGGCCCTTCCCTTTGGAAGACTGTGCAACAGCAGGATCCTATCCGGTGATTTGCTTTGTTTTGACGGCTGCTGCTGCTGCTATTTTGTTACTGTTAATTACAATTTCTGCTGTGTTCAAACCTGTAGCACTCATAAAACATGCTTACACACGCGGGCGACCAGGCTGGAGCCAGGCCTGGGAGGCTCTTCGGGTGATCGATTTTCCGGGCTGGACAGGCCGCCTGTCCCCTAGCAGACATCTGTTTCTATAAATACTCACTTCCCACCAAGTGGGGGAGGGGGGACTGTTTACCGGATCCGAGAAGGAAGCTCTGGGAAGCAAGTTGGAAAAAGAACGAGAAGAGCAAAGAGCTGCAAGGAGGAAGTTCGAGGAAGAGGAGGGCAGCTGGGGGCAGGCTCGGAGGGGAAGTGGGGGGTCCACGGCACGAATCGTCCTTTGTGGCTGCAGCTTTGGGCTCGCCCAAGTTACAGAGGGCGGCGGCGCGGACAGGCTACAGGCCATGGACGTGGGGCTTCTCGGCACCTCAGCCTCTCATCTCCCAGCCTCAGAACCCCACCGACCCGCGAGTGTTTTGCCCCAGATCCCCTCCGGGCACCCCCGCCGGTCGCCCGAGGGCTGGGTCTCACCGTGTGCGCTGCGGCGGCAGCGTTGCTGGCCCGGAGAGGCGGCAGGGCGATGGGGGAGGGCGGGCCGGTCCCCACTCCGCTCCGCGGGGCCCCAGCCCCGAGCCCCGGAGAAGCCTGGAGCTGACGAATGGTGCTGTCCCCTCCTCGGCCTGGGACCACGCGCGATAGGAGACAAAAGAGGGTCAGGAGGGAGAAAGTCACCCGCACCCAGTCGCCCCGCCCCACTTTTCGGGATAGCAACCCCCGGCCCCCCCCCCACTCCGCCCCCGGGGGAGAGACGGGGACAGTCGAGAGGGGCGGGCGTGGGGGGAAGATGGAGATCGGGACGCCGATCTTCCCGGTGCAGCCACGGGGGGCGCCCAGGCGGCTAGCTGCAAAGTTAAGTCGGGTCCTGGCGCGCTAGTGGGCCACCCGAGGGAAGGGCGAGCTAGGCCAGGCCCTGGCGGCCCACGTTGCACGCGGCGGCGGCCGAGCGGAAGGCGAGCGCCACCGCGCAGGGCGCAACAGCCTCTCCGGGCTCCGAGCCGTCCCCTCCGGCCGGCTCCCGGCGCGGGGATGCCCGCGACCCGCCCAGCCCCAGCCCGGGTCGGGCCGGGCAGGGGCGCTAGCGCTCGGAGCCAGCGCGGGCCCCGCGGGCAACAATGAGCAGGGCGGCGGGCAGGGCGCGCGGTCCGCCCGGGAACTCCCCGGGCCTCCCGGCCGCCGCGCCGACTTTGTGCCAGGTCCCGCGGGCGGCGCCGCCGCGCCACGAGGGCTCGGCCCGGGCCAGCCGGGCGCCGGTGGGGGCGGGTGGGGGGGGTGCCGGGGCGAGCTCCGGCCAGGCCCTCCTTACCCGTCGGGTAGGCGGCGGGCGCGGCGGCCGAAGCTTTCCTGGTTAACATGGCCGCTGGAAGGAAAGATGCATTTCAGGGTGGTTGCCGCCGCCGCCGCCTGGTCGTCCCGCAAGCTGGTCTCCGGTGCCTCCTGGCCGCCCCGCGTCAGCTACAGCCAGACACACACAGTCCGCTGCATCCCCTCGGCGCGGGCCCGCTGCCGCCAGCGCCCCGCTCTCCTCCTCGCCGCCGCCGCCGTCCTCCTCTTCCTCGGGCGGCCGCAGCACCCTCCGGCCCGTGCTCATGCCTCGCCCTCGCCGGCGCGCCGCTCGCCTCCCCGATTCCCTCACATAGGGGCGCCGGGGAGCGGCCTGGGCCGCCAAGACCGACTCGCTCCGGAGCTTCCTCCTGCGCTCGCCCGCGCGCGCGCGCGCGCGCGCCTCTGCACACTCACTCACACACACACACACACACACACACACACACACACTCGCACTCGGGCGCCCGCGCGGGGCGCACACCCGGAGGCCAGCCCCGCCCCTGCTCCCCGCCACCGCCGCTGCAAACCCCGCCCCCGACTCCCCCCACTCCCCAGCCACACGCTCTCTGGTACACCCCACCCCCACCCAACCACCTACCGGAGTCCCTCCCCCTCCCCACCCAATCATCTGCATAACCCCCACCTTTTCCCTCCCCGGAAAACTGCAGCCTCCGAGCGCCCTTCACCTCCCCCTCCGGCCATCTGCACTTCTCTGCTTGGATACCCTACCCACCCCACCCACCCCATCCCCTGCTAAGTCCCAGCTCGTCCTTTCGCGCGACCTACCCCTGCTCCCCTCTGACTGAAATCGCTGCAGAGAGCCCTCTCCTTCAGAGCGCGCCCCTAAACACAAATGCATCTTCAGATTTCGAACCTAATGGCTGCTCACAAACAATACACCCCCTTTCGGGTCGCAGTGACTTAGTAACCCCCCCCCAAAAAAAACACACACACCACACCAATAATTTTTCATGTAGATAACTTAGTTTGGGCAAGTCACCTCTAAGAGTGCAGCCCCCTGGAGCACTGCAGCTTAGCCGGGTGACCCTGAACATGGGCGAAGGAGGGGGCGCCCTCCCACCTCCAACACACACCCTCCCGTATTTACTGACACCAAGTGACCGCTCTCCAGTCGCTATGACCAGGGGAGGAAGAGTGGCGCGTGTGGAAGGCAGCTGGGGAAGCTGTTGGCTGCGGGTTGCTAGGCAAAAATAAACATCAGAGACACCTCCCATTTCCTTACAACTCCGAGCCTTTCCCTTGTGCGGCCACTGGGAGAGACACACCTTCCTGTAAGCTCTTGGGCTTAAGGGAGAGAGCCTACTGCTGGAAATCCTGGAGGACAGAGTGGAACTACCCAGGAGGCTGCCGAGGCTTTTCAAGGGCACATTTTTCCCCCCTAGCTGCACATTGCCCACCTTCCGGTAGCTTCCATCTGAATCCTCTCATCCCCAGATAGGAGTCTCTTAGTTCCTCCTTGGACACAGTCAGAATTTCCCTGGTCTCTTGGTTTTCCATCTACCACCCTCTGCCCCTTGAAAATGGGAAAGCCCTCACTCGTGTCACACCTGCATGCCCACCGTGCTAGGCACACACCTTTGTCCAAAGGTCTCTTTCAATTGTGAGAGAGAGGTTAGAGTCCCGGATGACCAGGCAGAATATTATGCCATGCACATTTCCTCTCTGAGAGGTGCCAGTTTCTGAAATTCTTCTGGGATCAAGCCTCCATTCTGATCAGTCCCTTTTTGCATCTGTGGACCTGTTCAGGAGCCAAGTATACAGACCCCCATGGGGAGTGCAGCCTCAAATCAAATCGGAAGAGAGCCACCTCTTGCTGGAATCCCATCCGTCCTGCTGTTTGCAAATTGTCATAGCAACCTCCTGAAAAGATCACCCCACTTGTTTGGAGAGTCCAAGCTACATCTTATGTCTCCATCTTTCTGTTTCATACTATAGTCAAACACTGAGCATTTCAAGGTTGAGCGTGGCTCTCTCTTGGGCTCCTCAGGGCCAGATGGAGAGGGGATATTGCTAGAGATAGCCTATAGAAAAGAGAAGAATTGTACCTAGTCACATATCTGAAAAGGAACATGGGGCGGGGGTGGGGGGGATCTGTAGGTGACTTCCAATAAAACAAAGGTGTCCTGGCACTATGGTTAAGTACAATGGCTAAGCTGCTAACCAAAAGATGGTTGGGAGAGCCCACTAGCCTGTGTTGCGGGAGAAAAGACCAGGCACGGGCACCCATGAAGATCACAGCCTAAAGGAAACCGTATGAGGCAGTCCTGTTCTGTCTTGTGGCATCACTGTGCGTCCCAGTCACGAGAAGAGCAAACACCAACAATGAAACGGTATTACCACAGTACAACAATCAGTCCAGCAACATGCCAGTGGAAGAATCAAGGCCTGATTCTGCTAACCTTGCCTTTCCCAAGACTACCACAATGAAATCCACTTGGGACACTATATTTTGGGTTCAGAAGAATAAACTGAAATTTAAAAAACACCTTAGTAACTAGAGACCAAGTTTCCTGAGTCCTAGTCCAATTTCAGAGGGTCGAACAATTGTGAGGATGACACAGGAACCAGCAGTGTTTTGTTTGGGGAACTGATTCCTTAACACCTAACAATACCAGACTAATTTCACACTTCTTCCTGGAGGTATAGGGATTATGCCTTGGGCTGCCAGCTACAAGGTGGTCAGTTAGAAACCACCCCCCTCCCCTCTGCAGGAAGAAGACTGGGCCTTTTCCTCTCTCAGAAACTCATGGAGGCTGTTCTACCCTGTACTCTAGGGGCATTGTGCTTTGGCATTCACTCAATGGCAGTGGGTTGTTTGTTTGTTGGGCTGGTTTTTCAATTACTCCACCATGGGTGGTTAGTTCAGACGCTTTCCCCTCTTTTAACGTGTGATTATTTCCATATCTTTTTGCTTTTTAAAAACGTGTACCACATTGAATGAAGGGGGAAGTGCAGAGTGGAGACCCAAGGCCCAAGTGTCAGCCAATGGAGATCCCCTCATAGAGGGGTTTAGGAGAGGAGATGGGTCAGTCAGGGTGCAAGGTAGTACCGACGAAAAGCACAGCTTTCCCCCAGATCCTGGATGCTTCCTCCCCCCAACTACCATGATCCGAATTCTACCTTGCAGGGCTGGATAGGGCAGAGGCTGTACACTGGTGCATATGAGGGCTGGAGGCACAGGGAATCCAGGGTGGATGATACCTTCAGGACCAAGGGTGTGAGGGGCGATGCTGGGAGAGTGGAGGGTGAGTGGGTTGGAAAGGGGGAACTGATTACAGGGATCCACATGTGACCGCCTCCCTGGGAGAGGGACGGCAGAGAAGGGGGGGAAGGGAGACTCTGGACAGAGCAAGATATGACAAAATAACGATGTATAAATTACAAAGGGCACATAAGGGAGGGGGGAGCGGGGAGGGAGGGGGAAAAAAAGAGGACCTGATGCAAGGGGCTTAAGTGGAGAGCAAATGCTTTGAGAATGATTGGGGCGGGGAATGTATGGATGTGCTTTATACAATTGATGTATGTATATGTATGGATTGTGATAAGAGTTGTATGAGTCCCTAATAAAATGTTTTAAAAAAAAACGTGTACTTCATAACACTTGCGTTCAAAAAGAATGTGAAGCAATAAACAAGACAATTTTAATACAATCTTGCACCTCTTTTCACTTAAAATATTTATAATATGTGAGTAAGAACTAAACACGATGCTTTTCATGATTAAGAAAAATTCTAAATAGTGAACTCATAGTTCATGATTGATAAATGGTTAACATCAGTTTACACCTTAAATATATGACAAGGACCACTAAACTTTTTTTCAACAAAGAGAAACAGAGAATAATTCATTTTAAGCTATAAAAGTAAAAACACATGGCTCAGGAACATCTGTTAGTATATTATTTGATACAACAATTACCTATGAAAAGATGATTGCTTCAATTTTGTAATTTTTACTTAAAGAAAATTTGCAGTTTATCCAATCTCTAACTAATTCAATTTCAAATGAAAATTTAGGTAACACTATATTAATTCTTGTAAACCTTCAAAATGCTATTTACAATTATGTGGAAGTCTCTGATTCTGTTAAATATTGGTAATCTTATGCCTGACAGAAGGTCAAACAGAAAGATTCACAATTCATTCTTTTGGCTTTTAGGAAGAAGAAAATTCCAAAAAAACAAACTCACTGCCATCAAGTCAATTCTGATTCACGGGGACAGGGTAAAGCAATAGGATAAGGTGTGAGAAACCATAGTGTATTCTGACAAGTGTAAGCAATTCCAAAGAGAGGTGCTTTAGGATGTCAGGGATGTTCCTGTCGGTTCTGAGTCATAGCAACCTTATATCCGTGGGAGTGCCCCCTCCCCCCAAAATAAATAAATAAAACCAGATGGGATGTGAGGGAGATAGTGCATTTGGAGTTCATTCCATCAGGGCACACTGTTAATCAAGCTTTCTATTTAGAGGTTCTGAAAAGATTGCCTAACAGTGTGTGACCAAAAAGGCTGGATTTGTGCCACCATGACAATGCACGCGCTCACACAGCCATCTCAGCGTGCCAGCTTTTGGCAAAACCAAACAAAACAAAAAACCCAGCATGTCTCTCTTCCTCCACACACTTTACTCACCTGACTTCACTCCGCGCAACTTCTTTATGTTTCCACGAAGAAAGAGGGAAATGAAAGAGCAGTCATTTGATGACAGAGAAGAGGTGAAGTTAAAAAGGAGGGAGGTGCTGTCAGCTATCCAAACAGATGAGTTGGAAAATGGTTTCCAAGAATGGAATCACAGGTTCAACAAGTGTATTAAGTGTAATGGAGAGTGCATTGAAGGTGATAAGGTGTATTGTGAAAAAAAATTTAAATACATAGCTTTGGGAATCCATGGTGTGTGTGTGGGGGGGGGGGGAGGGAATTCCCCTTTGTACAGCAGAACAAAATGCTGCCCAGTCCTGTGCCATGCTCACAATTGTCCTTTTGTTTGAGCCCACTGTTGCAGCCTCTGTGTCCATCCATCTCACCCAGGGCCTTCCTCTGTCTCACTGCCCCTCCACTTCAGCAAGCATGACATCCTTCTTTACGGACTGGTCTCTCCTGAGAACATGTGCAAAGTACATGAGATGACGTCTTGCCATCCTTGCCGTTAAGGAGATTCTGGCTGTACTTGTCCCAAGCCAGATCCGTTTGTTCTTTTGGCAGTCTGTAGTACTTTCCATTTTCTTTGCCAGTACCATAATTCACATGTATTGATTATCTTTGGCCTTCTTTATTCAATGCCCAATTTTTTCATGCATATGAAGCAGTGGAAAATACCATAGCTTGGGTCAGGTGCACCATAGACCTTGCTCATCAAGACTCTAAAGAGGTCTTGTGTAGCAGAGTTTCCTCACACAAGTCATCTTTGGATCTCTTGACTTCTGTAAGCATTGATTGCAGATCCAAGTAAGAAAATCCATGACAGTTTTAGTCTTATCTCCATTTACTATGATGTGAAAATGGGTCCAGTTGTGAGGATTGGGGTTTTCTTTCCATTGAGGGTGACATGACTCTAAAGGCTATGAATAGCGAGAGTCAGGTTAAGAAATACTCGAGATTTCTCCTGCTTTGAAAACCAGGTCCTCTGAAAGAACTAGGTGGATGACTGTAAAGCCGACATGTTTGGGGCAACATAGACTAGTGGGTAATGCGGGCTCAACGCTCTGTAGGAGAACGCCAAGAATTGATTGGTCATTTTCTGAGTCCCTTCCAGGAGTTCGTCACCCAGTCCTATTACCATCGAAGACTGCGAAGCTGTTAAGCTCTGAAATCAATGAAGCTGACTTCCTCAGGTGTCGCAGACACAGTCACCATAACTCAATGACCGTAAGGTAATCTGCATTTGACCCTGGAAGATGGGTCTGTGGCAACTGCAGGTGTGGAAACCAAGAAACTGATCATCTAAGCCAACTGGATGGGTTTTGGCCAGGGTACTTGTAGAGGCAGTTTCATTGTGCAGAAGTGGGGTAGAGGACATTTCTCCCAGAGGAACTGGGTGTATCTGAGCACCCTGAGGATGTAGTCCAACATTTCTCAGGAACAATTTATCTGTCTTTTCCAACTACACCTTAAGGACAAAGTTAATGCTAAAAAAGAGAGAGTGGGAGAAAAGAAAGCTCTATCCTAGAAGTAGGAAGGGGTTTAATAAAGAGCGATCGAGAGAGCCCACTGGAAGCTCTGCCCTAGTACACCTTTGGCACTCCCACAGAAAAAACCTTCAAAGCAGCGCCCAGGGTGCCCAGGAACTTCTGAGGGTAAGAGTGCCATGACCAGAGAGGGCCCTCTGCAGCTAGTCCGCAGATCATACCTTCATGGGAGTGGCCGTGATACTGGAAGATCTCGTGGAGATGAGGCCAGTGGAAAGTGCTTCCAGGAGGCAGACACGTCAGGCTGCAAGAGAGCAAGGCAGGAGAGGGGACATGATATCCTGCTGGGCACTTTTGCGAACAAAAAGGTTGTAGAAACTGACAAAGAAGTTGCTGTGAAGGAAACAATGTGTGATTGAGCAATTCACAGAAGAGTAGAAGAAAGGACCCACTGGTGATCCAGATCTTGGGAGCTAACCAAAAGTAACTCCAGACGGTGGCTAGAAAGGACCAAACGGTGGCTAGAAAGGACCAAACGAGCGGGAGAAGTCTGCTCCCAGAGCATTGTGGGGCTATGTGGTTCTGCTGCTGGTTTGCTTTGACACAGACTGGAACTGAGTTTATTTTAGCAGAGGATGGGCTAAAGTCAAACACATCTACGAGGGAAAGTCAAAGAGCAGTGCTGAAAAATCATAGAAACCTTTATTAAGCAAGCATACCAAAACCTAAAGTTATTACTTCTTGACAGATCCTCCATCTGGGCCTATACACTTCTGAAGGTGATGTTTCCATGTCTCGAGCCCTTCCAAGAGGAGTCCTGTGCTCCCCTCCTCACACCACTGGGCATCTTTGAGGGATGCGAATTGTGTGCTTTTGAAGTGTTCTTTGAGTTTACGGAGCACAGGGAAGTTTGAATGGGCAGGATCAGGGCTGTAGCCTAGATGGGGAAAGAGTTCCCAATGACATTCTCATCGTCCGCCCGCCCTCGCTGCCCTCAAGGAATGAGCGGGTGCCTGGGAATGACTGACGGAAAAGGAAATTTTCCTTCATGCAACTTACTTGGTCTTTTCCTCACCAGTTCAATTTTCAGTTTTCTTAAAACTCCTTCATCATAAGCATGGCTACCCCATGGCCACCCTGTGACCACTGAGAGACTCTTTTGAGATCACTTTTTGGGGATGTCCCCAAAACAGTCATCAAAGTATTCTGAACTGACCTCTCCTTAAGTTTAACTAGCCCAGTGCACACACACTCTCAGGAGCTCGTGTTTTGATTGGACCTTTTAAAAAAGACACTGAAATGCTCACAGATAGATAGATAGATAGATAGATAGATAGATAGATAGATAGATAGATAGATACTTTGTTTGAAATAAATTCTGGTAAGCATGAACTGGAAAACTAGTAATTTTTTACTTAGCCCCATGTGTACACATACACTGTTTCTGACTTAGAATGTATGTATTTAATTAAAATGAAGTGCATTTGGGGCTGCCTTTTCTGTTTGAGAACATTTTATGGTCAGTAATGCATTTCATGTACAATGGTACAGCACAGGATTTGCTGATGTTATTATTCGATAGACAGATGTTTGCTTGCAGCTGTTCATGTCATGATTTGCTGTTCAAAACAGGAGAGGATTCAAGACCACTGTGAGTCATGATGGAAGAGATCAGCGACACACCTTCCACACGGCGAGAGCACTGCTTGCAGATCGCCAGGAAGGGGAATTGACAGACCAGTGCTTCATGGATTTTGAGGAAGCAAGAAATGCTGAAAAAGAAAATAAAACTGAGGAAACAGGAAGAGATAAGTTGTCAACCTGTTTCACAGTGGGAGGATTAACTGAAGCTTGTTCTAAGCTAAATCCAGACCTTCAGTTGCTTGAAACGAAGTCATTGGGTCACTGTCTGTACACGCTAGTGGCACAACCGTTGAGGGCCCGGCTGCTAACCCTAAGCTGACAGTTGAAATCCACCCAGAGACTGCTGAAGAGATCGATGGCTCCTTCCCGCCAGCTGGGGAGACCCTAGGGCAGGGCTACTCTGCACACGGGCTGCAATCAGATGAAAGCAGACACATGGTACATACGTTATAATGACGCCGTAGCATATTGATGTACCTGCTAATGTCTACATATGCATATATTAATGTACATATAAGCATATATTGTATAGGTCATATGTATACTATGAGTCAGACACAAGTCAATAGCAGTGAGTTTGGTTTTTTGAGGATATATATTTATGATAAATACAAGTAAGTCACCGGGTGGTGCCAACAGTTTGCTCCCTTGGTTATTACGCAAACAGTAAGCGATTCAAACCCACCCAGCTGCTCCATGGAAGAGAGGCCTGATAATCTACGACCACCAGGTTCTACTCCAACATAGCTGGTGCTGCCATTGCAGCCGGTAGGAATAGACAGCAACAGGTTTGATAGGCAGGCTGAATACTCTGTTGTCTTTCAATTTTCTATTTCCATGACTTTTTCTGAAGCCTTTCAGTGTATTACCAAGCTTCTACTGTGTGCCAGCTGCTGATCTCATGACTTGGGTACTTAGAAGCAAGGAGGCAAAGTCCAGAGGTAACATGGTATATAAGGTGTTTCTGAGCAATGCACTGACCTGAGCAAAGTGCTAGTACAGGAATGTGGATCAATTTGGCTGCCAAGTGTCAGAGTCTGAAGTGATCGTCCCTAAGTGGGTGTTTCCAGAAGCAGCTGAGGGTGATGTTCCCTCTCGGGCCCAGGGACACCAGGAGTAACAGAAGGACCAGAGTCCTCAATGCCACCTTGGAGTCAGGAACATTCGCAGTTCTCAAAGCTGCTCATCAAGGCACTCTGCAATCAGCCTCATTAAGATGAGGAGTTGACATCATAACAAAGGACAGGCCGGAAAAACTTGCAATTCAAAAACCGTCCACGTCATGCCATTGTCCTTTATCAATCACTCAAGAAGAAAATGGCTGCTTCCAAGTGGGGAAGAATGCATTCTGAAGCCCAGTCTTCTTAAATGATGTCCCATTGATGGAGGGGACTTAGGCACTGGCTCCTGACTGAGGTTGTGTCCAGAATGTTTAAACTCAAATCGAAGGCTACATGTCATCCAAAGAAAATTCAAAACTCTTAAAAGTGCCCACCGCTGCTTTGTGATCTTGCTTTCAAAGAAGCTTTGAGAAGAGACTACGACATTGAGGGGGATGGGGCGGGGGTAGGGGCACACGCCTTGGGAGTAAGCCATCCCTACATCTTTGTACTCTTTAACTCCAGACCTCTACGCAACACAACACACTCTCCCTTGGTTATAAGTCTGATACAGTTAAGTTCAAAAGAGGCTAGTTAAACACAGCCCAGGGAAACTGGATGATTCTATATAGGCTGTGGTTTTGAGGGCTTATTGGGCCCCAAAATAAGTAACAGAATGTAGCAGTGGTGTAAGTCTAAGGGAACCTTCCAAATAGTAATGGTGACTTGGTACGACCTCCACTTGGCAAATACTCTGAATATAATGCTAACACTTACATAAAACAGGTATTATGCCTCTGTGAAACTCACCTTCCCGACACAATCGCTGAAGACAATGCTGGTGCATAAGCAAATGTGCTGAAGAAAGCTAATGATGCCTGGCTATCAAAAGATTTAGTGTCTGGGATCTTAAAGGCTTGAAGGTAAACAAGCAGTCATGTAGCTCAGAAGCAACAAATCCCACATGGAAGAAGCACACCAGCCTGTGTGATCATGAGATGTCGATGGGATCAGGTATCAGGAATCTAAGACCCAGAATAAAACCATACTCAAGGTGAATGAAGAAGGGGGCATGGAGTGGAGACCCAATGCCCATCTGTAGACAATTGGACATCCCCTCACAGAGGGGTCACAGGGAAGAGATGAGCCAGTCAGGGTGCAGTATATCACCCATGAAACACACACCTTTCTTCTAGCTCTTCGGTGCTTCCTTCACCCCACTATCATGATCTCAATTCTACCTTCCAAATCAGATTAGACCAGAGCATGCATACTGCTACAGGTAAGATCCCACAACACAGGGAATCCAGGATATAACCCATCAGGGCTAACAAGGAGAGTAGAGATGCCAGGAGGATTAGGGGAGGGTGGAGGGAGAAAGGGGGAATCAATTCCAAGAATCAACTTAGAACCCCCTCCTATAGGGACGAATAACAGAAAAGTGGGTGAAGGGCAATGGAGGATGATATAAGATATGGGAAAAATAATCTATAACTTATCAAGGGCTTGTGAGGGAGGGAAGGTGGGGAAAGGAGGGGGAAGAAATGGGGAGCTGATATCAGGGGCTCAAGTGGGAAGAGAATGCTTTGAAAATGATGATGGCAGCACATGGGCAAATTTGCTTGACACATTGGAGGGGTGTGTGGATTGTGATGAGATGTAAGAGCCCCCAATGAAAACAGTTTTTTAAAAACAGGTATTATGTCAAGCTGTGTTCTAAAAACTTGACCCTGTGGAGTAGTTTGGTATTCACAACCATCCTGTGTGATAGATATTACTAGTGCTCCCGTTTTAGAGAGGAGGAAACTGAAACACAAAGACGTTAACCATGATCACACAACAAATGAATGACAAGAAAATAATCTCTGTGGTTGTGACTGGCAACAACAGGTGCAGATTTGACCAGATCACCACCTTGATTGCCCAAATGTTGTCATCACCATCAACACCATTTCACAGCACACAATTAACTGCTCAGGGAAGATCGTCCATGCATACAGGCATCAGCTTTCTGGTTAGCCCTCAGTACCTGTTAGGCAGGGAAAGTGGACTTCATAGATGAGAGCCATGTACTGCAGAGAGAAAAGTGAAGCACCCAGGAAACGGTAAAAGAAGCCTGAGCATCAGAACCCCAGACAATAGACTACTAACCATTTTCTCTATTTTTTTTCCCAAACCAAATTATTATCAAACTCCCTCAGTTTCAGAGACAAAGAGCTTGTGCTCCTAAGAGCTTGTGGTCACATATGGGAAAGGTTTGATGTGCTGGGGCTTTGGAAACCAATTCTTATCAAGGCTTCACCCAGGATGACCTGAGTCTAGTCTGAAAGAATGACTTTTGTCATTTCCTAACAGCTAATCAAGATACAACAACTGGCATCTATTTGTCTGGAACAGAAGAGGAAGAAGGAGAACCAGGAACTAGAGAAAGAACAGAATTATGAGTCTAGTTGCCTTCATGAACTACTGCTTTTTTTTGCTCTGAGAACTGGATGGGGTCATTTTTGAACATAAAATCAAGGCATAATAGATGAGTCCTGATCAAAAGGGGAGAGATGTGGACTAGAATGTTAGAGGTCATATAGAATCCAGACGTACATGACAAATAGAAGCTGGAAGAACTCCCAAACATGTTCAGAAAAAATATTGAACCTTGAGCCAAAATATTACCTGGTTGTGTTAGACTGGTTGACTAGAGAAATAAATTCATTGATACTCATGTGTGTGTAAGAGAGAATTTTATATCAAAGAGTAATTGCATATTAATAAATCATCCCAAACCAGTCCAGATCAACTCCATAAATCTGATATTAGCCCATATGTCGAATAGCAGTCTATAAATTCCTCTTTAGACTCACTCAACATATGACAAATGCTGGAAGATCACAGGCCAGTGGGTGGAAAGTCTTGTGGATCCAGTGATGGTGGAAGCATCTCAACACTGGTATGGGTGTCCATGTGGCTTCTCCAGGGCTCTGACTGCCATCAGCATAACTCCATGTGGCTTATTAACAGGAATGTGAAGCAGAGAGAGTGTGTGTCCTGCCTCCAGGAGTTCCCAGAATCCTCAGAAGCCCATGCCCACACAGAGGAGTTATTGGCTATGTAGGTCCTGACTGACAGTCTAAGCTCCACCCCGCCGCTCAAGTTGACCAGTTTAACCACCACACTGGTCATTGTAAACTCAGATTTTGCAGAATTAGTAGAGTGTGGGCCTTGAGTGTTTCTCTTTCGAAGAATTCTCTAAGTCAGATAAAACTGATCCGAGTAATGGTAAAACATAGATGACTAGTTTATGGGGCAGTAAGTCGTCTAAGTCAACGGCAAGCAAACAACACGGGGAAGGAGAATGAGAATGGGGACATGAGGTGAAGAAAGTAACTGCAGTCACTGAGTTCTACTTACAGAAATTGTTGGATAGGAGTGTGATCTGCTGTGTCTATTCCCGCCAAAACTTTACGTTTTAAAAAAGAGTCATCTCACAAGAAGTTCAAACACAAATTAATTATCTCTTCTTTATTCATATGGAATTAATCTACCTCCCCGCCTCAAACGAACGCCATGGTGATGGAGTCCACAGAAGTAGAAAAAAGTTCCAATCACTCTGGCACTGTGGACACTTCCTAGCAGGACTCAGACCACTGTGGCTCCTTGTAGAGTTGTTGTTGCTGGTAGGTGCTGTCTCATCGGTCCCAAATCACAGCTGCCCTATGTACAACACAACAAAACACGGCCTGGTCCTGCTTCATCCTCACAATCGTCTGTATGTTGGAGCCCACTGTTGCACCAGGTTGTCCACCCATCTTGTCAAGGTCTTTCGTCTTACCTCGGGGGTCGTCTTCTGGCACCACCTCGGACAATATCCTGTTGCTATCTACAAGCTTTTCAGTGGCTAATTCCTTCCAAGTGGATAGCCTATTCATTCTTCCTAGTCTGTTCCTAGTCTGGAAGCCCAGCTGAAACCTGCACACTTTGCTTGAACCTGCTGGTTATTTGTTGTGAGATCCTAGACAAGCTAATCACCATTAAACCATCCATTTATGCATACGTTTCTCTTATTTAAGAGTAAGTCTGGGTTAGAAAGGTATTGCCTCATTTCGATACCCTAAATTATCAGTGGATAACCTAAGTCAAACAAAACAAAACACTCCTTTGTTTTTAATTAGTTGAACGAGAAAAAGAGAAATAATTTTCTTGATGATTAAGTAATCTGGGTAATGGTGAAACAGCCCTTTATGATTGATAATAGCTTTATTTTCCAAAACACCTTTGTTTGATGAGAAACCACTTCAAACATCATTATAGATATGACATTGGGCTTGGTAGTTATTTCACACAAAATGATACCGAGTAGATAACACAGCAGCGTTCTCAGAGTAATGTTCTCCAATAAAGGGTTTGGAATATGGGAAAAACCTGAAGGCCTGCAAGCAAACATTTGTATTTAACATGCGTGCCAGGGAATGACCCTCAATCAACATCTGCAACAGGTACAAATAATCAAAATAAAGCAAGAAATATTCACTACCAGTGGGCGGATAACAATGGAAATAAAGAGGCGATCAAGAAGGAGTTTGTTAAATGGTCACCAAAAAGAGGATTGCATTTTGGAGACAAGAAGAGACAGTTTTCTTAGAACCTGGAAAGGCCAGAGAGGGGGGAGGGGGGGAGAGTCACTGGCAGATTGAAGAAAATATTGCTTACAGAGTACAGTTAGCAAGGGAGAAATTAATCATCCTGGAAACCTTGGTGAAGAGTCATAAAATGGGGGTGGGGAGCTAGCAAGAATAAGAAAGGAGGAGATGGGGGAAATGCGAAGGAAATTTTCTTGGGAAGGAAGTATTAAAATATATATAGGAGGTGAAGCTAAACATGAGACAAAGGTGTGGAAACAATGCCCAGAAAGAAGTCTCACAAATATTCTGGGATCGCGTATGATACCCATTGTGATGCCTTCGGCTTATGTGAGTGCTCCTTTTGCCTCTTTGTCTGCCTCTTCCCGTGTGGCATTATTCATGCTCTCTCTCTCCAGCATGTGCCCTGATGGTCCTCTGTTTACCTTTCTCTTTCCACTCATGGCTTTGCTCTATTATCCTTTCCCCTTTGCCTAACCCACAGCAAGCACAGAGCCTGCCAACATGTCATTTCACATCTGCTTGAGCTCCATGTCCAGCTCTGTGTATCTTGTTGAATCCTTAGAACAACCCAATGAGTAAAATAATATCTCATCCTGATCTTAGAGAAGAAATGGAAGCTTTGGATGGATTGGGATTCAGGGAAACTTGCTTCCAAATCTCATCCTTACCTACACAGATGAATTGCATATGTCCTACCTGCCACTCTGCCCAGAGGTTCGTCTGAGGGTGGCACCTTCATGTTCTGTTGTAGTAACTTCTACACGTTCTCGCCATGATTGGGGAGTGGAAGGGGGTAGGAATCCACAGCAGTGGAAGACCTGCCATCAGCATGCCCGACTTACAGGCGAATCCAAAGTCTCTTTCTCTTCCGCTGAAGCGCAGCTCCTGCAGTGCTGTCTCCCAGCTCAGTCCTTAGTTTGTCTTTCATTCCATGCTTATCTGTGCTGCTAGGAACCGCTTCCTGAGCAATTAGTAAGACAGCAGCTGAGGGAAGAAGAATGAAGTGAGACCGAGAGAAATGATGCAAAGAAACGCTCCATCCAGTGCAAGAGCTGCACTTGAATTTGACGTTTCTGATGAGATTCAGCCAACCACGGTCCCCTTTGCAAATGGCGTCAATGATTTGAAATGTACCACACTTCTGCGGTATTGGACAATACATCATTTTGGAGTTGGATCAATATCATCGAGGGAAGGGAGTTGCTACGTGTTTTCTGAAGAGCTGAAAGTTCTGAATAAGCTTCTGACGAATCAGCAAAACACACCCAGGGTCATTGAGTCAGTCAAGACTCCTCAGGACACAGCAGGGCAGGACAGGGCAGACAGGACTGCTCCACGGGGTTTCCAAGTCTGTGAAGATGACCGTGTCACTCTTCAAGCACCCATTTCCTTAACATTGCTGTAAGACCCACAATGCATGACCAAGAATAAGATACTAAGATGACCCTTGTGTGTGGGGGTGGGGGGAAGGGGATCTCTAATCTGATAAGGTAATGAAGAAATGATCTCTCTCTCTCTCTCTCACTCGCTCGCTTGCTTAGTAAAAGGAGTTTTCCACAAAGTTGACCAGAAAAGGTGCCAAGAGCGACCACATAAAAAGAATACACCAGTGAAAACTTTTGCATCCAGAAATCCTGTGACGTCTTCCAAAGTGTCACAGAAAGAAGTAAGTGGCTCCTTCTCACAGAGCCCACACCGACACGCGCAAGGAGCACGTTCACATGGGAAGCCCTATTCCAAACGCCGTCTCATCTCTCTCCTGAAGAGCAGCTGGTGGCTGTGAACTGCCGACCTTGCCAGAAAGCCTGAAGAAGAGCCATGTTGTTACCAGGAGGCGTTGTGAAACTTCAAGCTTCGCCTTTCTAACCCTATGTCAGCAAATCTAGACGACTGCCATCCTCGCCCCAACATTCCCCAGGGAGGCCTGAGACACTTCACAGGAAATCGCCAAGCTGCATGCTCCAGTTCTCCCCTTGAGCCAAGCTCTTTAAATCGCCCCCCCCCCTCCCACACACACATAACTTAGCATATATCCTCTCCATCCTGAATAGTTTGACTGGAAGGATTTGGGGACTAGCTTTAAAATAGGGGAGGGAGAGAATTTAGCTTAGTGCCCTGTCTGTCATCTCTCTATCCAATGTCTGTGGAGTCGAATCTGACTCACGTCACCGCCCTCTGCGTCAGACTTCTCAGTGGCTGCAGGATTCTCAATGTTCCAGAAGCAGTTCAGCGGACCTGTCACGCCAGGTGCCTCTGGTTGGATTTGAACCTTCAGCAGTTGAAAGCGTGAATCCCTCGCACCACCTGGACTATTTTCATCTCAAGCAATGGGAGAGTTGCATTTGAAAGGTAGAGTACACATTCTGATTCTGCTGTGTCGCTTTTGGGACCAGGTGAGCACAAGGACCACACGTGTTCCCTTTCCAGAGCCAGTCTTGAGAGAAGAATGCCGCAAAAGGCAGGTGTTTTTAAATGCCCTGGTCGGTGATGCTGTTGTTAGCTATTGCCCAGCAGAGTCGGGCCCTTGGGGACTGCTCCCCCAGCCCCACCATCCCTTGGTGAGGGTGCAGCTGCTCCCCAGCACTGTCCAGGCTGGTACCGCTTGGAAGTAGATTTCCAGGATGGTCTTCCAAGGTACGTCTCGAAGGTGAGTTCAAACCACATGCTTGACCATTGGAGCTAGCTACAGACCCCATTAAAATACCACCATTCTGACTTTATCAGGGGCCATTCCAGTGACAATACTAACTGTCCACACCACAGCCGAGTGCCAGATGGAAGTCTCTAAAAGGCAACCAGAGAAACTCAATTGGGGTCACAAAAATCTGTACACTTTCATCCAAGCACTTTATTAATAAGATAACCACTCATTCTTCTGCTCAAAAAGAATCCATAGCATAGTGTACAGGACTCAGGTGGCCCAGGTATTAATTTTATGACATGGGGTAAGCTCTTTAGCCTCCCTGCATCTCAGTGTCTCCTTTGTAAACTAGCACCTCTATGATATCATTCATAAAAGGATTAAGTCATACCTCATATTTTGAATGTGCAAATGCATCTAGTGCATGGGAAGAGCATAATCAATATGAGCTGTTCTTTGCATTGGGTATAATCCCAGAAAATTTGGAAGTATGGTTTCCCAGGCCATCGCACATAAGAATTAACAAATCAAAGATGGCTGGGTGGGTGCGGAGTAACAGGTCTATGGGGAATTTAGAGTTAAGAAAGAACAGAGAAATTATAAGCAAACAAAGGATCTACAAGGCATGTGGATTCAAACCACAACACATGAAAGCAAGAAGCCCTTGTTGTTTGGGGCTGATTTGGAGTCAATTCTGACTCATAGTAGCCTGATGTACAACAGAAAACACTGCTGCCCAGGCCTTTGCCTTCCTCATAACCACCGGCAGCTCTGAGTTCATTGTGGCAGCCACTCTATCAAGCCTTCTTGCTGAGGGGAGTCCCTCTTGTTGGCTGACCCTCTAAGGTGCTCATCAATATGTCCTCCTCCAGAGACTAGGTCCTTAGATAACAGGTCCAAAGTAAGTGAAGCAAAGGCTTGCCATCCTCATTCCTAAGGAGCTTTCTAGCTGTGCTTCTGCCAAGACAGATTTGTCCGTCCTTCGGGCAGTCAGTGGGACATTCATTAGTCTTCGCCAAGACCAGGCTTCAAAGGCATCAGCTACCCTTCCATTTTCCTTCTTCATTATTCGGTTTTCCCACGCAAACAAGGCCATGGAAAACATCAGGGCTGGGGTCAGAAGTACTCTAATCCTCAAGTGACATCCTAGTTTTTTTTGCCACTTGAAAAAAATCATTTTACTGGGGACTCATACAACTCTTATCACAATCCATACATACATCCCTTGTGTCAAGCACATTTGTACATTTGTTGCCATCATCATTCTCAAAACATTTGCTTTCTGCTTGAGCCTTTGGTATCAGCTCCTCATTATCTATCTATCTATCTATCTATCTATCTATCTATCTATCTATCTATCTACCTACCTACCTATCTATCTATCTATCTATCTATCTATCTATCTATCTATTTATGGCACTTTAAAGAGGTCTTTTGCCCAGTGCAAAAAGTCATTTGATTTCTTGCCTGCCGCTTCCGGAGTGTGGTTTGGGGGTCCAAGTAAAATGACCTCTTTGAGAACTTCTGTGCATTCTGATGCTATCTGCGGCCCAGCTGAGAACTTCAGTTTCATGTACATTCGGTTGTCTACATACAGCAGGCTGTAATCTTCTATCAGCATCAGTACATGGTCTCCATTTGCTTTCAGCAAGGAAGTGGTGTCTTCTGCAGATTGCAGATTGCAATGAGACAATCAATCCTAATGCTGCATTCTTTCTATAGCCCAGCTTCGCAGATTATCTACTCTAGACTCTTCAAGGACCTCAAGGCGTCTAACACAACGGATGTAGCCAATGATCTCCTGTCGGGATTTTGAAAGAGTTAAATTTACTTTTCATACTGACTCTGGTTTATAAAGCAAGAACGAGTGCCATGACTTCAAAAAATCGTTTACTAGAACGTTTTAAAATGTGAATGTTTGCTGCTTATAAGGAGAGCACTTCAGTTATAGTGGAAAAATCATCTAGAAAGAGTACCTTGTCCAGCACTTAACTCGCACTATAGGGTGTTTGGCCTGGGAAACTGTGCAGACACCCAGAAACCTGTTGGATAACTTTAGCAGTGCATGCAGGTGTGAGCCTCCCCCTTTGGAGAATAGGAATGATTTTTGAACTGTGAATTGAAAATACATACAAAATCTCCACTAGTATCTACAATTGGGGGGCACTGAAGCCACGTGCCTACCTGAACACTTCGCACTTGTTTAAATGAGCATTTATTGTTCCCTTAACCCTGTGCCCAGCTTTGGGCAGACGCATAGAAGACATCTAAAATGTTCTCCCTGTCCTCAAGAACCTATAAACCCATTTGTACAATGAGCACCAAACCTCATAATTCGGTGCCCTCCCTAGTTGCCTCTTGCATTCATCCCACGTGATTTAAAGACTCTCTCTCTCTCTCTCTGAACTCTTTCCTGGGAGGCGGATCCAGAGGTAGGCACAATAGAATGGTGTTCAGAAACGTCTGCCATGGCTTCATGGTTTTGCTGTCTCTACTCCCTGCCCCTGCTGGGGATGGAACACTAAGAAGGTGTTATCCCATTCTGAGAGTATCTGGACTCTCCATTAATTTGGAAACATTTTCATAAAACAAGAAGATCCCAATCTCTCTCCGCAGAAAAGCTGTCTATGAAACACAAATGAGGCCACCACAGTACAAGGGACTCTTAGGAAAGCTCCCTGTAATCCAGAACACGTCCGTCCCAGAACCTCTCAAATCACAGCACAGGAGCAAGCATGCCGTTTCAAAGTTATTACAGGATCAGAAGCCATTGCACTTATGCGTTCCCCCAAAGATCCAATCAGCATTCCGTATTCTTGCATTTAAGTAAAAATACGGCTTTCCACTGCTGTTAAGAGTCACAGTCTGGGAATCCCAAGGCGAGAGTCCCGCCCTGTCCTCTCGGCTCACTCTGAGTCAGAATTGACTCAATCGCAGTGCGTTGAGTTTGGTCATGTGGAAAACCTCTCCTTCCACTTCCTAAGCCAGCCAGGCCTTTCATCAACCCAGGTGATTTCTAAAATTGAACATCCATCTGAAAATATATTACGGGAGAGTCTTATAAAATGTCAACCGAATAAACCATTTTGGATGTAGTGGGGAATGGATGATTCTTATTCTGTGTAACACTGAGCTCAAGACGGACGGATTTGGTTATAGACCACTGCAATGAAGCTAGGAGCACACAAATACGAAGCTCACACATTTTCGTGGCTCCCAGTGCACATCAAAGTGGTGGTCTGGTAACTGTGTAAAAGCATTATAAAAAAGCCGAAACATGAGGAAGATCACCAAAATGCGACACCGAGACACCGAGAAGCACAGGAGGCTGGAAACATGACACCTGAAGGCTTGCTCAACGCAGCGTTGCCACAAGCTTCACATTTGAATAACTTGCAATCTCCATGAAGCTTAATATAGCAAAGCGCAATAACAGGAGGTGTGCCTGCATAGATGCAGCTTTCATCTGGGATTCTTGGAAAAATAATAACACAAGTCAATTACTTTCATTTTCAAGCATCTTTGAGAGGGGTTGTCCTTTAGTTGCATTGGTATACGGTTTTTGTCTTTTGTCTTCAAATCCTAGGGCTTTCTATCAAAACCAAAATTCCCAGGGAGGAAGGAAAAACAAAAAACCAGAATGTGTGTATTAGAAGAGAAACAGTTGTATTAACTGTGTGGCAGTTTAGTGACTCCTTTCTGTCAGGAGTTAAAACAGTTAGTTTGTAAATAGCAAAGTTAGATGCTGGGAGCAGGGACTGACGGACCAGAGCAGCCTGCAGATGCTTCAGTTGGCTTACAGATGCTTCTTGAAAATACACGCCAAATGCCAACATGGAAAAATCAGAAGATTCCGCGTACATATGCAGATTTCTGGTTTTTCTGAAAATAATTCAAGTTCTGGCTGCCCTGTGTTCTTAGCCTGACCAGGCAACAGAGGAGCCCTGGCCTGTGCGGTTCAGGGGGCTCCTGTGCCCTGCAGGTCTGTCACCATAGTCCTTCTAGCTCTGGTGAAGTCCACTTGACCTATTGCCAGCACCTGGCTTTCTCCTGCCGGTCTGTGTTTTTCACATCTGCTTGTGAGTCTTTTCTTTTCTGAATTGTTCTCACTTCAAACGTATCTGTACATTTCTTCCTTCTCATTTTACCTGCTCCATTTCTTCAGACTAACACCGTAGCTAGTGCTTGTGCGTTGCGCTGGGAACCACGAGGGCAGCGGTGGGAAACGCCAGCCAAGGGCATTTCGACACTGCCCTCGAGGGTCGCTGTCAGTCAGAATGGACTCCGTGGCAGCGAGTTTGGATTTCTTTGTTTTTGTGGTTTGTTTGTTTAATACCATAGCTAATGGAGGTCAACGACCAATCTGGGTATTTAGTCAAAAGCCCAGCACAAGAAACATTGTTTCTATTTGTATTTGAGAATCAACCAGAGTGTGGAGATGCTACATAGTCACTGCCGGTTGAAGACCTAACTCTGCTGTTTGCCCTGAGGTGACCTGTTGCAGCTGCTCTAGACATTGAGGTCTATTTTGGGACGCTCCACACAGCATGAGGCCACAAGCGGCATTCAGGCGGTTACTAGCTTGCTCTTTCTGCAAGCACTGTTGAGGCGCTAAACTTCTTAGAGCAAAGTCATAACAGGAATCCCTTTCATGGCTACAGAAACACTGCTAAAAGGAGGACATTCTGGGTAGAGAGAAACTGCTTACTAAATATGGTTACTTGTATCTAACCAGCAGTTAATCTCGAAGTTAACATGGTCAGACATGCATGCCGATTTACTCTGCAGAGGTATTCTTCCTCATGGGCTCCTTCGCGGCACCTGGCAGCTTTAGCCTTTGATTGCTCTGTTCGCAGTTAGTCATGCTTTCTTCTCTTGTTCTTGCGTCGCATATTGAATCCACTTATAAATCCTATTGGTCCTACATTAAGAAATACCCCGAGTGGCCCACTTTTGGCTGACACCACTAGTATCACCTCCTCTGTGCTGCCCTTCTCTTCCATCGGGACTATGGAAACAAGCTCCTACTTGGTCTTGATCTCTCTGGCCCCCTTCAGTCGATTCTCTTCTGCACAGCAGCTCTTGTCTCGTGAAGGCACGCGTGAGACCATGGCACGCTTCTCCAAACCCTCCAACAGTTTCTTACCTCTCAGAGTGAAAGCCAAGTCCTTAGAAGAGCCCGTGCGCCTATCTGATTCCCCACTGGCCATTACCCTTCTGCGCATTCGTCGGTGCTGTCCCCCAGACTTGCTCACTCTTTCCCAGGTGCGCTCATCCCATTGCTGTTCCTCACACACATCACACCTGCTGCCCCTTCAAAGCTTCTCCTGCTGGTGGTCCCTTTCCCTGAACACTCCTTCCTGTCTCTGCTAAGAGTTTTCTTCTTGCTGAGGCTGCCTTGGGCAGTGCTCCCTCTCAGACAGGGACTTGTATCCCCTCCATTCTTCTCCTGAGTTGACAAACCATGTGGGTTATTTGCTTTCTCTTTGTCTTCCTCCCCAGGGGCGACTGGAATAAAAGTGGTAAGGATGGTGGTTGGCATAAGGATGGTAACTTGAGTCACACATCGTAAAGTAGTGTCTTAAGATATTTCCCACCATACCCCTGCCTTATTAGGTAATGAAAAACTCACCCCTAAATGGGGCTATAATAACAGCCACAGGGATTAGGATTTATGATGCATCACTGAATGGGGAGAATGAAGTCAGATCACAAAAAGTAAGACAGCCACAAAAGACTAGGAATCATTGTCAAGCCAAGTTGACACATGGTTCCAATCATCTCAGGATCCATCTTTTGTTTTTGTTTTAATCATCCTACCTAATCATTGTGGGGGAATCACAAAGACTAGAGTTAGAATGGCCATATTCAGCAATTCACTTTAGCACAAGAGATAAGAGTTTTCTTCATTTACTGAAGGATCAGTATTGAGGCCAGAGTGCTTGGAGTGGGGCTTTTCACTAACAGCAGAGCAGAGAAGAAGGAAGAGAGGAAATAGCTGGGATGGCTTTTGTTACGGGAAGGTCATCGAGGGCCACCCTTCTACTTGAAGTAGAATGCAGAGGCAGGCGAGATCTTGAGCAGAGGAGTCATATGATTTGCCTTAGAGTTGAACTAAATAGGCCTGGCATGAACAAGCTCAAGTTTAGTAAACAAGGGAATGACGTTCCTTCATCGACAGTTTCCTCTTTCATATCCCTTGAATATTTTCCTTTGACATCAATAATGTACCAAAGGGGAGGGGTGACTCTCACCCTATGTGTCTGAATGTTACCCAATATTTCTCAGCCAAATTACCTTGGCACACAGAAGAAGATTTAACCCCCGGAGATTTGTCCAAAATATACAGCCAAATGGAAGTTTAGGATAATGTCCTAAGATGAAATAAAGGAAAAACCTAGTTTTAAGTTTAATTCTTTTTTTCAAATGCTATTTGAAAATGAATAATGATGAGTCTTCATTGCAAGGGGTTTGAGATTTAGGATGCTGCACAAAACGTAATCACAATTACAAGATTGTTCTGCAGACTGGTAATGACCCTTGGAATAAAAAAAATCAGAATGGACTTTAAGAAGAACACCAGCATTCAAGGAATCATCGTCTCTGAATTTTTGTCAATTTTCACCATATCAAGAAAGACAGTGTAACCTCTGTGACTAAATGTATTGGAACCGATTCTAAAATGTTTGACACCAGCCACAAGGAAAGACATAAAGACTCTTCAAGAGAGAATATTTTACATAAGAAGATCGTGAATGCCTAATCAGTTTGATAAAAATAATTAGCTGTTGTTGGTAAGTGCCGTGACGTTCATTTTGACTCATGACAACTCCATGAGATGAGGCAGAAAGCCCCCGGGGGCCTTCCTCGCCTATGGTTTCTAGAGCAGCAGTTAGCTAGGCCTCTCTCTCTCTCTCTCTCTCTCTCTCCCTCTCTCTCTCCTGTAACCAACTAAATGCAAATTAAAGCAGTAAGCAAATTAAAGGAGTAAGGAAAGAGAGAAAATAGCAAAATATTTGAGGAGGGTATAGGAATTTAGTGAGAAGCTCTCTTACTTGGACATGGGAACAGGGGAAGATTGTAGGATGCTGGTCCTTTTAGGGGGGGGGGGCACAACCCAGTGTGATTGTGTGGATTAAAAACCTTACAGACAATCCTATTCTTTTCATAGGGCCTGTTCTTTCACTCCTAGAAAAACACTTTATAAAATGATGAAAAGATTAATGCAAAAACAACAACAAACCCCAAACAATCGCAGCATTATTTTAAAAAGAAAAAAAATTCATATGCTTTTCAACAGAAAAAAACATATGCTTTCAACAGAAGGATGGTTAAATAAATAAAGCATTTAAAATTCATATTAAGAATTGTTCCCCAGACTAGAGCATGTACATGGGCACAGGTAAGAGATGGAAACACAGGGAATCCAGGACAGATACACCCCTCCGGACCAATAATGAAAGTAGTAATACCAGGAGGGTAAGGGGAAGGTGGGGGAAAAGGGGGAAACAATGATCTATATGTAACCCCCCCTCCCAGAAAGATGGATAACAGAAAAGAGGGTGGAGGGAGACATCAGTCAGTGTAAGACATGAAAAAATAATAATAATGTATAGATTATCAAGAGTTCTCGGTAGAGGGAAGGTGGAGGAGGGAGGGGGAAAATGCGGAGCTGTTACCTAGGGCTCATGTAGAAAGAAAATGTTTTGAAAACAATGATGCCAACAAATGTATACATGTGCTTGACACAATGGATAGATGTATGGATTGTGATAAGAGTTGTATGAGCCCCCCAATAAAATGATTAAAAAAGAATTGTTCCCCCAAACTCCAAACTCACTGTCATCCTGTTGGTTCAGACTCACAGTGACCTTACAGGACAGGGTAGAGTTATCCCTGTGGAGAGCTGAGACTGGAACTCTTTAATGAAATCGAAAGCCTCATCTTTCTCCCACACAGTGGCTGGTGGATTCAATCTGCTGACTTTTTGGTTAGTAGCTTACACAACTTTAAATATTTTATAGAGAAAGGAACTAATGATAAGGGTAAATAGTTGTGATATAATGTTTAGTTAGCAACAAGGTCTCAATCATATACAAATATTATATACAGTAAGTTTCTGGTCTATGAATCAGACTCACTTGCACTTTACTATTATGTAAATTTGCCTCATTTTGAACTAATTAGGAGCCCTGGTGGCATAGTGGGTAATGTGCTGCGCCACTAACCAAAAGGTCAGCTCTTTGAAACTACCAGAAAGATGAGGCTTTACACTCTCCTCAAGAGTTCCAGTCTTGGAAATCCGCAGGGGTGGTTTTACCCTGTCTCATGGTGTCACTGTGAACCAGGATCAACTCTCTGGCAATGCGTTTGGTTTTGAGAGTTGAACAGATAGAACCAAAGCCGACTTGCAACAAATTCTTCATCCCAATCATATTCAGGGCCTCTGCACGCAGCTTTTAAACCCTTAGAAAGGGCTCCAAGCTTTTTCTTGCACTAAAAACCAAAAACCCAACACCACTGAGTGAGTTTATTCCAACTCACAGCAATGCCATAGAACAGAAGAGAACTGCACCCGAGTGTTCCTGAGGCCACGCTCACTTATAGATGAAGCCGACTACCTCATCGTCTCCCCATGCAACCAGTGAGCCCCACCCTCAGAGTCCTTCCCTATGGAGCCCCGCCTGCCCCACCCCCCTGCAGCTCCAGATCCCCTGCAGCAAGGCTCCAGAAGAGGCACCGCTTCTGACTTACCTGCACATCCTACTTAAAGGCTCATTCAGGAATGAGGCTCATTCACCACCTTCAGACTGCCTGTTGATATAAAAACTGGTAGACATGTGAGTTAGATGGCCGTGGCAATCTTTGGATGATGAGATTCTATTTTCACTTCTTTTTTGTAACGTTTGTAACATTTTTTTGGTAATGTTTTTTACTCACTGTCATTGAGTCAATTCTGACTCATCAGCTATTGGACAGAGAACTGTCCCTGTGGGTTTCCCAGACTGCATATTTTTACAGGAGTCGAAAGCCTCCTTCTCCAGGGGAGGCCCTGGTGGTTTCCATGAGGCCAGCAGTCTGAGGTGTCATCACGCGTCACTAGGGCTCCTGATTGCAGTGATAGGGTGTAACATACATACTATGTCTAGGAGTCCTGAGGGCCCAGCAGTTAAGTGTTCTGTGGCTAACCGAAGGGTGCAGTTGGAGCGAACCAGTAGCTCCTAGAGAGGAGAGACCTGGTATTGTGCTCCCGTTAAGATTACAATTTACAAGGTGGTTCCATGCCATCACGGAGAGTCCTGAAGTCAGATTCAACTTAGTGGCATAGAAGAATAGCATCAAATATAGTATTTTAAATGCTTTTCTTTTTTTATATTTCCCACACAAATGATAGATTTTAATCTATTGGACACTTTTTTATTGGCATATAATTCACATACACAGTTAAAAAAACAACAAAACAAAGCCATCACCATCAAGTAGATTCTGACTCACAGTTATCTTATAGGGCAGTGTAGAACAGTCCCCATGGGTAACCAAGACTAACTCTTCATGGGATTAGAAAGGGTCGCCTTTTTCCCACACAGCACCTGGCAGTTAGCAGCCCAACCTGCAACCCACTATGCCACATTTTAAAATAACGCAAAGTTATATTCAGAAGAACATAAGTGGAAGCTTCTGTTCTAGTCAATGGTGTGAAGATGTAGGAAGACAGCATAGACCAGAACAGGTTCATTGAAGACAATGATCAACTCTTTAAAAGCGACACCAATGTCATGAACTTGTTGTTGTCTTGGGTGAGATCAGCTGACCACAGACGATCTCCTGCTAACTGGCATTGGCTCCAGGAGCCGTGCCGGTGTGGTGGTTGCAAGCTGGGCAGCCTAATGCAGGGCCAGCAGTTTGAAATCACCAGCTACTTGGCAGGGGAGAACCGGGGCTTCCTCCTCCCCTTGAGTCTCGAAAGTCACAGGAGCAATTCTATTCAGTTCTAAACGGTCACTGCAATTCTGACAGGAACTCATTATCCTATGACCCTCTTCCTTAGAACCGTACTTTTAAGATTCACGTTGCCCGTGGCTTTCTATAAGAGCCCAGATAGCATAGTGGTTAAGAACTCAGCTGCTAACCGAAAGGTCAACAGTTCAAATCTACCTGTTGCTCCATGGGAGAAAGGCGGGACAGTTAGTGCATCCTTCGACATGTCTGTCCTGTAGGCTCAGAACCGACTCAGCGATAATGGGCTTTGCTTTAAGGATCTCTATAAAGCCATTCCCTTTAAGAATTTGGCAAATTCTAGAGCATCATACAAACACCCCCCCCCCCAAATAAAAAGAAAAATCCCAACGTCCTGCCATCAAGTCACAGACAACCCTGTAGGACAGGGTAGAACTGCTCCTGTGAGTTCCTGAGACTCTTAATGGGAGTAGGAAGTCCGTCTTCCTCCCGCACAGTCGCTGGTGATTTCAGAGTGCCGACCACGAGTTAACAGCCCAAAGTGTGACCTAGAGCATCATGCAGTTAGGAACACATCGTCTGTGACTAGCTGATCTGACCCAAGACAAGCGCGGGTTCATGACATCGTGGAAACCCACAGATGGCCCAACAGAATGAAGCAAGCTCCAATGCAGCGATTCAAATCACCATCCAGAGAGAGTCATGTTCCCTCCAGGTGCAGGTTCAATGCTGGGAATGCTGGAGTGTCTCTTGAATAAAGCTACATAAATACTTCTGGACCTCTGGCCTGGTTCTCTGAAAATGGCTTGTCCTAGAAGGACCCAGGTGAGCAGCTCATTTCCTCTGAGATTTCTTCTCATCCTGCTTCATGCTTGTACTTGTTCAAGCCCCCTTCCCCAGGAGTCAGAGCACTCCACACAAATTGGCTTTTGCTCTGCCACAGTGTCTGGCTTTGCTGGCCCTGCTTTGCTTAGCAGCTATTACACTGACACTGGAGGTCAACAAAGGCCAGAGTGCAAACCGCATGTCTTCGCCAGTATGACATTACACATGTGAGGGAATCCCTTAGTAACAAGAAAAAGACACAACCTGCTCACCAAAACAGCACTCAAAAGAGGGGTGGGACTGATCTTTGTTTTCTTTTCAGTTAAATTCCCTACTTAATCTGGAAAGGGCTTACTTTCTTATAAGAGCTTCAGAATGTCCCACATTACATAGAAAAAGGTTGTTGGCATAGGTGACAGCTGATGTGAGAGTTTGAAAGGAGCCCCCACTGACATTGTGACTTCCAGATACTTAGTACCAGCAAAGTAACTTGCCTTGAGAATTGCCAAGCATGGACTTGAGGGGCAATTGCCTGTCACTACAGCCACCTGTACCTCCTACAGAGATCGTTTGCTATGGAATCACAGTTACAAAGTATCCCAGAAAAGCAGACCTCTCCACTTAGCAACAGGGTAGCCCTAGACATTTCCACTACTGTAGCATTCAGACTGAAGCACGGGGGCTGGCACTGGAAGGAGCCTCAACAGTGCTTCTAAGTCTCATCAGCTTGATCCAGGAGATGCTCTTCTTGGTTGACCTTGGTTGTAGCAGTCTTTGTTGATTCCCTCTCTGTCTGTCCCACTCAGTTGGTGAAGAACTGAGATACTCAGACTAATTGAATTATAGAATGATGCTTTTTAATTTTTATTAACAGGCATTTTTGTGTCGGGTTTACTTGATATTCTCACCAGCTAATAGACGGATACTGAATATTAATATAAACATATTGTTTATATTAAGTGGCATCCAAACCTCAGAAATCTGAATAGTAAGAATGTTGACTTCCTCTCCCCCACTATCATGACCTCAGTTCTACCTTACAAAGCTGACTAGATCAGAACATGTCGACAGCTACAAAGAAGAGCCCGCAACACAGGGAATCCAGGGCAGATAAATCTGAGGAACAATGCTGAGAATAGATACCAGGAGGGTTAAGGGGAAGGTGAAGGGAGAAAGAGGGAATCGATCACAAGGATTAATGTACAACCCCTTCCCAGGGGATGATGAATAACAGAAAAGTGGGTGAAGGGAGACAGTGGATGATGTAAGATATGAAGATAATAATTTATCAAAAGTTCATGAGAGAGGGAGGGAAAATGAGGAGCTTATTCAAGGGTTCAAATAGAAAGAAAACACTTTGAAAATGATGATGGCAACATATGTACAAATGTGCTTGACACAATGGATGAATGTATGGATTGTGATAAGAGATGTAAGAGCCCCAATAAAAGTATTTATAATGATACAACAACAATAATAATAAAAAGAATGCTGGATTACAAAAAAAAAAGTCTTGTAACCTAGTGCAGGCAGTTTTATAAAAATCGGGCCATTAGAGCTCAATAAGGAACCAGAATGGTGAGTGTGAGTTGAAGGCATTGGCTGCTCTTGTGCAGACGAATGAACTAGGCCAAGGGTTTCTTCTGTACCTTAACTTCTGTGTTTTGTGACCTAGTTTCCTCTCCCCAAACCTCTTCTAGAATCCTCTGTGGCGTCACAGGTTACACTTTGGGCTGTTAACCACAAGAGCAGCAGTTCATAGCCACCAGGCACTCCACAAGAGGAAGATGAGACTTTCTACTCTGGTAGAGAGTTACACTCTCAGAAACCCACAGGGGAAGTTCTACCCTGCCCTGATCTGGCTCCTGTGAGAGGGACTCAGCCCAGTGTAATAAGAGGCCTCTTCGCCTATAAGTCCTTACCCCAAAGACACTCCCTAACTGATGTTTCTGAAAACTCTTGAAACTGTCTAGGGCCACCCTGTGGCTAGCTGGAGAGGCCAGCTCTTTCTGGGATGCTTCCCTAATGTATTCCATAGCAACCTTTCTCTGCAGGAGGTGGGCGTGGCTGTGGTTGGAGGGAAATAGGTGAGGCAAGTTATCAATATCCGTTTTTTATAGATCAGAACACAGAAGCACAAGTAAATTAAGAGGCCTCGCTCAAAGGATTAGTAAGTGGTAAATACAGGATTTAAAAACAGACTTTAGGTGTGAGGTGGAGAGAGGGAAGGGGGAAATGACCTTACACCAAGGGTTCAAGTAGAAAGAAATATTTTTTGAAAATGATGATGGCAACATATGTACAAATGTACTTGACACAATGGATGGGTGTATGGGTTGTGATAAGAGCTGTAAGAGCCCCCAATAAAATGATTGAAAAGCAAACAGACAAACAGACTTGAGACTTAAAATAAAGTCCTTTTTCAAATGCCATTGACACTTGGGCTAACACTGGTTTGGTTCTTGCCTGCAAAATGATAGATGCTTGAGTAATAATTGACTTTTGCCTCTTTCAAAAGGTATCAAAGATGTTTATGGATGCAGTGACTAATAGCTGTACATGCAGAGCTGTTTCCCTTGCGTTGATTACAATCCACAGAAATGCCATGTGTGCCAGTGAGTTCTGCACCATACCAATTCCAGTGGCTGCTTTTTAAAAAAAATCATTTTATTAGGGGCTCATACAACTCTTATCGCAATCCATCCATGCATCAATTGTGTAAAGCACATCTGTACATTCGTTACCCAGATCATTCTTAAAACATTTGCTCTCCACGTAAGCCCCTGGCATCAGCTCCTCATTTTTTCTTCCTCCCTCCTCGCTCCCCACTCCCTCACGAACCCTTGGAAATTTGTAAATTATTATTTTGTCATATCTTACACTGTCTGACGTCTCCCTTCACCCATTTTTCTGTTGTCAGTCCCCCCAAGGAGAAGGTTATATGTAGATACTGATAATTGGTTCCTCCTTCCTACCACACCCTCCCTCTACCCTCCCGGTATCACCACTCAGACCACTGGTCCAGAAGGGATCATCCTGGATTCCCTGTGTTTCCAGTTCCTATCTGTGCCAGTGTACATCCTCTGGTCCAGCCAGATGTGTAAGGTAGAATTGGGATCATGATAGTGGGGGTGGGGTGGGGGTGGGAGGAAACATTTAGGAACTAGAGGAAAGTGGTATGTTTCATCATGCGACATTGCACCCTGACTGGCTTGTCTCCTCCCCACAGACCCTTCCCTACGAGGATGTCCAGTTGCCTACAGATGGGCATTGGATTTCTACTCCACACTCCCACTCAATCACAATGATATGATTTTTTGTTCTTTGATACCTGATACTTGATCCCTTTGATACCTCATGATCACACAGGCTGGTGTGTTTCTTCCATGTGGGCTTTGTTGCTTCTGAGCTAGACGGCTGCTTGTTTACCTTCAAGTCTTTAAGGTCCTAAGCGCTGTATCTTTTGATAACCAGGCACCATCAGTTTTCTTCACCACATTTGCATATGCACCCGCTTTGTCTTCAGTGATCATCTTGGGAAGGTGGGCATCATAGAATGCCAGTTTAATAGGACTAAGTATTCTTGCATTGAGGGAGTACTTGAGTGGAGGCCCAATGTCCATCTGCTACCTTAATACTAAACCTATAAATATATGCACATAAATCTATCCCCCCATCCTCATATATAAAAATATATTTACATATGTACATGCATTTATTTAGACCTCTATAAATGCCCTTTGCCTCCTAGTTCTTTCCTTTATTTCCTTTTACTCTCCTCTTTCCCAGTATCATGCTCAGCCTTCATCTGGGTTACAGTAATTCCTCTTGGCTAGATTACCCTTGATCACACCCTACCAAGCCTCCTACACCCTTCTCACCACCAATTTGGATCACTTTTTGTTCCCTTGTCCCTGGGTTTGTTAACTCTACTACCTTTCCCCCACCTCCCCATTTCCCATGTCCCCCTGGAACCATCTGTCCCATTGTTTTCTCCTCCAGATTGTTCATCCAGCCTATCTTATTTAGACAGACCTGCAGAGATAATAACATGCACAAAAACAAGACAGAGCAAAACCAAGCAAGAAAAGAAAACAACAACAAAAAGCCAATGACAAAGAAAACAAAAAATACAACACAACAACAACAACAAAAGAAAAGGTTGTAGTTATTTCAAGGACTGTTTGTTGGCCTTTAGGAGTGTTTTCCGGTCCAGTCTGATGAGGTGCCAAGACCTGGCCCCAAAGTCTATTTCTGGTATTCTCCGGGGCTGCTTTTTCTAGAGTGCCTGACTTTTCTCCGGGGAATATTTTGTTGAAGGTTCTAATAACCTACCTTTGGGGGGTCACTCTAATGAGAGTGGGCTGAGATTGTACGATGTCCAGCCTGGTATCAGGAGCATGGAGCATAGTCATGGCATATGTCATCCTTCATGTGTCTAGCATACCTGCAGCAGCTGGGTAGCTGGGAACTGCACAATTTTCATGGCAAAATTTCATTACATTTTTATTTCAGTGTAATGCTTGACACAAGAGCTAAGGTTTTTCTTGTTTTTCTAAAAGTGGGTAGGCTTTGGCGAGAGGACACATAATTTCTACTTTAATATCAAAGCTAGTTTACTAACCTCTTCTTGTTGACTAATTTTTCAGGTCTTCTCTCACCATGGCCTCAGCCATCCACAGGCTCAGCTTGGGACCCCACCCAACAGACTTTTCCTTTTCTACTGTGGGCATTCCTTAGCCCCTTCGGGAAAGGCGGGGGGGGGGGGGGGGGGGGGAGTGGGATATGTGATTGACCTCTGAAGCAGGGATCTGAATAATGGCTCTGCCCTCCCTTCCTTGACTATGCATCCCTTTGAAGAAGAGGGACCAAGAAAAAGCAATTGTTACCCAAAGAATGGAATATCTCCTGGTGAAATCTCCATGACTCTCCGAGTATAGCACTTTCCTAGATTTTGAAAGGGGGATGCTTTAGGCCAAAAGAGTGTGTCCCTTAGCTTGCCACAAGAGGAAAGCACATCTTTGCTTTTGAACCAACGCTTTGCAGAACCTCAGAGAATGGGATGAGAAGGCCATCTTTTCTCCCTTGCTTGAATTTTGCCCCAGATAGAGAAAGATAAGCTAAAACATTGATAGTCACATGAGGTGAAGCCAGGACTTTGAAGTCCCACTAATCTGAGTTCAACTTCTTGAGCCTATCCTAAGTAGCTTGTTACCAAGCACACCAAGCCTCTGTTTCTTCCTCTGAAAATAAAGGTGATAACAGCCCCCGGGCAGAGTGGTGGTAGGATTACATGAGACTCTCCATGTAAAGTGTCAACCTCTGCAGTTGACAACCAAGAAATAATGGCTACCATGTCCTTGTTTAAAGTGTGCTCAGCTCTGGTCCTTACTTTTCTCCTCTCCAGATCGAAGCTGGGATTGTTAGATTTGTTTCTTAAAGCCGAGGAAATTTCCAGGAATTGGCAGCAGTTTGGGACACAGGGCAGGATTTTGAAATCTCTCCTGAGAAGTCATCGAAAGCTATTCCGAATTAAAGACATCCTCTTGATGCTTTCTCAAAGCTTTATTTACCATCCAAAGGACTCCATGAGTTAAAAGAGAGAGAAAGATGAATTAGATTCAAATCCCTGGTGCCCATTTCCAAGTTCTAAATTAAAAATCATCACAAGATACCTGCATACTGAACACACTGCCAAAAATTGGAAATTTACAACCCCCTTGACTTTGTGTTTCAGGAAATTTGATTTTGAGATCTAATTTAAAACTAACAACTAGCCCTGCCTAGAGCCCCACGTGTTCCCGGTTCCCAAGGAGTTGTAATTTCAGAGCTTCTCTCTGAAAATAAATATCCAATCTTCTGCTACAATTTTTCCCCTGATACAGTATCAACATCAGAATCTTATGCAAATCAGTTTTTTTTGTTTTTTAATTCTCCAAAGAGACAAAAATCGATGAGATAAGCCTATTTTTGTAGCCAAAATAAGTGTGCTCAGCATGCATGCACCTAGATAGGTGCAATTTGCATTTTAAATTGGGCCAAAATAAAGCTGTTCTCCTTATCTGAACTCTTCACTGAGTTGCACAGGCCTGAAGACTGATCGGCCATCAGGGATCATTCCGTTGACAACTCCATGAGGGTGCTGGGCTCTACTCAAGAGTCCCACACAGGTCAGCCCTCAGTGGACACTTCTGCGTTTACCATTTTTGGGTCTTAATTTAAACTCAAGAATAAGATCTTACAGTTCGATTCCAACTTCACGGGGAGAGTTTGCATCCCCGTCCATCAGAATGTGATGACCTACACTTCGAACTTTGTCAGCAACTTCTCCTCGTTACGCCCGACCTCCAGCCACTTAGAACTTCGCAGCTTTGTTGATAGAGCTTTCCTTCGCTTTGCTCTTGACTGCTCATCGAATTGACAGGCTATGCCGTGGACTTTACATCCTCTGTTACATTGCCTTTTGGTGTTACTCGTTTCACAAATAGACCTTTTGCCTTGGCAAGATTTAAGCTTTGTGTTGAAGGTAGCCCCCCAAGTCTGAATGTGAACACTTTGCTATGTACACTGTATATTTGATGGCTGAGAGACTATCAATAAATATTAGAAGAATTCACGTGAATAGGCAATATTTTTACAGCTATTATGAAGTATTTTTTTTCTGTACATGTATTGAGTAACGTGCTCTGCTGGTAAGTGAAAGACTGAAGATTTGGGTCCACTCAGAGGAAGTTGGGAAGAAGTCCTGGGGATCTACAGAAAAGGGTTCCTTGGGTTTCCAGGAGCTGGAATCAATTTCCCAGTAACTGGTTAGACACACACAGCCACACACTCGAATACAAGCAGACAATGAAGGCCACATAAGGATCACCAGCTTCAATAGTTACCAATTCACGAGAAAACTTGCTTCAGACAAAAAGTTTGCAATACTCAGCAAATAGCTAGAACTAACGCCTAATGAGCTCAGAATTGTATTAATAGCATTGAAGGTGTTTCTATTAATTTCAATTCACATTTTAAGTCCATTGTAATCGTTCCAATTGGGATGTGCTTTAGCCCGCATAATAATTTCCTTTAGGCATTGTTGTCCCTATTTCCTAAAGAAAGATATGAAAGATCAGGAGGGATAATAATGGGCCCCAAATCAAATAGCTAGCAAGGAGCAGCAAGGATTCCTACCTAGAATAGGTGGGATTCATGTATGTTGTAAGCTGTTTGACTCATGCTAAAAAATCAAACCACTCTTCCACGCGTGGACTACCTAAGCACGGAGTTGGAAGTAGAGCAAGGCAGCACAACTCTTCTCAGGATCAAGGCTTTCAGCCTTCAGAAGAGAAGCAGCGGCATGCAATGGCCACGGGTGGGTGGGTGGGTGCTCAATACCCCAGCCACCCTTCCCGTAAGATACGTGTCGTGTGTGAGGGTGAACCACTGCAGGGCTCCATTCCGTTCACGGAAAGGCAGGTTTCAATGCGGCTGTGGAGCTGGGGGTCGGGAGTGGCTTTACCAGGCTCTTTCCCTACGGCGCAGAGGAAAACACGAGAGACAAGGAGCAGTGGGAGCTAGCATAGGGGCAGCCGGAGTGCTTTTATCACTGTCAGAGAAGCTTGTATCTCAGCTAGTAATTACAGCCAAAAGGAATGCAAGGTATGACTGAGAGGAAGCAAGGTGCAACCTGGCTGCAAAGATTTCGACGGGCCTCCCCCTGCAAGTCTTTGGTAGGTGCTGGAGTCGGCAAATCCAACCTTGAGTCCCGAGAATCTTAAGCCAGTGACCAGCTCCCTAGTCACGTCACCAGAGAGACCCTCTGATGCCAGCAGCTTGGATGATGGCATTGAGCGAAGGAAGGCCTGCCAGGCGCTAGTGGGTGCTAGCCTGGTTCCTGGTGCTAAGCATGGACCGAATGGGTACCCTCGTATGGGGAGCCCTAGAATGTTTGCCTTTCAGCTTCATTGTAATAGGGCAATTATTGACCAGATGACGCAAGAACAGGGCAAGGATCCTCAAAACAGCATGAGGTGCTTGCCCCTTCCGAGTAGTGTATCGGGTGAATTCTAGGAAAAGTTGTGTGGTAAGAGAAGGGCACTTTTGCATTTCCACATGAACCTTTTTTTGTCTCCTCAACATTAACGGCCTCTTCCCTGCTCTCCCAATAACTCATCATCCTCACTGCCACAAGAAGGTATCTGCTTTATCTCTAAGTCTATGCAATAGATTTTATTATTTTAATGATCCTGAGTACTCAGGTTGTAAATCTACTCCAAGGACTCTTATTCTGACTAAATGGCCTCATAATACTTGCACAAAGTAGTCATATGCATGGACAGACTCAAGGACAGAAAGCTCACTACTTTAAAATATAACCTGGCAAAGAACATTGAAAGTACCATGAACTTCCAAAAGAACAAATAAATCTGTCTTGGAAGAAGTACAGCCAGAATACTCCTTGGAGGCATGGATGCCCAGATTTTGTCTCATGGACTTTGGACATGTTTCCAAAAGAGACCAGTCCCTGGAGAGGGAGATGCTTGGTACAGGAGTGGGGTGGGGACAAAGAGGAAGACCTCTGACAGATGGATTAGCACCATAGCTGCATCTACGGGCTCAAACATGATGATTGTGAGGGTGGGGCAGGGCTGGGCTGTGTCTCATTCTGCTGTACATAGTGTCGCACTTAACAACAGTATTGGATAGATCCGAGTGATAGGAAGTCGTCTTTGTGGGGTTGCCTTTACATCTGTCAGGCTTGCTGTTAGTTGCTCTCCAGCAGTTTCCAGCTCATGGAAACCGTGTGTCCAGAGGGGGTTTTTCCAGGCTGTGCCCCTTCAGAAGCATCACTAAGCTCAAACTTCCTTGTTTTCTCTGGGTGAATTCAAACCACCAGTCTTTCAGCTACTACTTAAGTACTTATCTATGTTCGCCATGAAGGGACTTCTCACGGCCATGCAGATCAAGGACAAACCCTCTTCCACAGGCCATTCTCCTGGTCAGTCTAACAGGTACAGCCGCCAAGTCCTCTGTCCTCAGACTCTGAATGCCAGGCTGCAAGGGTGAGCTCACAGTTTTCAGATAAGCAATCTGCTGCTTAGCTTTTCCCCTCTTTTAATCATATTGTTTGTTTACTCTACACTTGCCTAACTTCGTGTTTATTGTGAGGATTAGTTTAATTTAATTTATTAATCCTCCCTACGGCAGGAGTGATGGATTATTTTAGTTTTAGAATGAATAAACAATGGCTTAGAGCAAAATGTGATTTGGTTTCAGGTCATGCTGCTTTTAAGGGGCAGAGAGAACTGCTGCCCAGGTCTTCTGACTTCAAGTCTAGTTCTCTTCCCACCTGGAATTGCAGAAAGACCCTCGCTAGACAAAGACCCATCCAACGCAATAACTACATGTTGAAAGCCCAGACAGAATTGTCAGTCTGGAGATGAAGGGGAAATTGGGAGTCTTTTGCTATTTTTTAACCTTCCAGGGAAAACACACACACGCATGGACACACACACACACACATATACTCTCAAGGCAAATATTAATGTGACAGGGTGACGTTTTAATTATGTAAGCAACACTAGCTGTTGGCATCCCTGGAAACTCAGTCATGTAACATTTGAATTTGCAGTCGCTGATTTGTCATAAAGCCTTTTAATGGGATTTCGCTGTAGGCCCTTCTAGGCAAGACTGATATCATCTGTTACTACTTGGCAGGAAACACGCAAAATTATTTCCCTATATGTAGATAAAGTGTGGCCCTTGGCGGTCAGGTGTATCTTAGTCCTCACAGTGATGTCTGCTGTTTAACCAGTTGAAGAGGTCTTTTTATTCGCAAATATACCAGACGCAACACTTGGCATGTTTTTTTTCTTGTTTTACTGCTGATTCCATGGTCATTGATTGTTGACTCGTGCAACTTCAGATCCTCACATTCCAATGATTTGGGTGTGTTGCAGCCTTTTGGTCTCATTTTGAGTTGGGCCACTTCCACATCAGCTAAGGCCTTACTTCAGGCACATTATTCAGCGGTCCACTCCACTTTGGAGAGGCAGCTTGTGTCCAGGCACATTTGGGGGCTTCGCAGCGTAAGGGGCCCCTCTTCCAACACTCGCTGATCAGAAAATGTTCCACTGCCAGTTGTGAGGTTTTCATGGGCTCCCCTTTGTGAGGAGTAGATTTCAGGTCCTTTCCCTAGTCTGTCCTACCTCGGAAGACAGAACAGGAAACACGACCACCGTGGGTCATCTGTGGGTATTTGGAAGACCAGTGGCATAACTTCCAGCATCACAGCAACATGCAAGCCCCCATGACACCACAAACTGACAGAGTGGCAGATGGTTAAGGCTATGACTTAATTCAGTTAAAACACTTCACACCTCGTCTCACAGCAAGTCAGTCTCCAGTGAACAGTTAAAGTAAAGAAAACGTGTGCCTACAATAACAGCGTTGTGCTAATAAGTAGGACAAAAAAAACACGTCCTGAGCTCAAAGCCTCATGACCCAGGGGTAGAGACAGACAAGGAAGCAGTCAGTACCAATATACTTAATTCATTTTATGCAGGACATATGTGAAATTAAACATATAGCAGTAAATTTCTAACCATTCTCAGGCAAATATACTATTAGAATATTAGAAATTTCTAATACGTAGAGGGAAGAGTAAGATACCCCATTATTTATGAACAGTGATCCATTACTTTTAGCATAGAAAATATTTTGAAATCAATGGATACATTTGAAAATGATGTTTTAAATGTTCCACATGAAGAATTTGTCTCTGTTGGATGAAGGAGACGTTTTCCAGGGACTTTTTCCAGTTAGAAATTAGACTAATGTAAACAGTCCAACAATTAACCACATACAGCTGACCTTTCTGAGCTAAGTGCAATGAGAGTGCAATCTATAAATGCAAACCAGTCGCCAGCAGTGCAAACAAAGCTGATTCATTTTAAGAAAACAGAAGGAAAGAGTAGGCAGTTTCATCTCTGGGGTTTCCGTTGCTTCCATTGTGTTATGTCAGCTACATTTTAGCAGCAAGTCTCATAGCTACTCCTCTTTCTTAGTCAACCACATTAATAAACTGGGGTTTTAATAAATAGCTCTGAGGTTTTTTACTAAGAATAGACATTGTGTTAGGCTGGCTTCTCTCTATAAATGATAGATAGATAGATAGATAGATAGATAGATAGATAGATAGATAGATAGATAGATATGTGTGTGTATGTTTTTTCAAGTGATAGAGTCTGCTTTCACATCTGTGAGCCAGTTGCCAAGCTGAAGGCTTCTCCTGGCTCGTGTAGTTTTGGGTATGGATGAGCTCAGGAGTGGCCAAAGCACAAAAGGCTGCAGAGGTAGATGAATACCAGGTCAGCAGGTCCAGCTGGTGACTGGAGAGGGCAATGAACCCAAGGTTGACAGGTCAGATGGTAGGTCAGAAGGCTCCTGGAGTCAGCAGACAATGTGGCAAGCCATTGGATCAAGTCTGAAGAACTGGAAGTGGATGAGTCATGCACAGGATCCAACACCGCCACCCCCAAATAAAAAACAAGCATAATTTCCACAACATTTATTTATATAGGAAGTAGGCCACACCCTGAGGAAACCTCCTTTCAGTTGCATCAGGCCTGTAACTTGAGTAAGTGGGTCGCACTTCACTCATATGTGCAAAGAAATTTGCAAGACAGCTACCTGGCCAACTGACTGTAAGAGACCTATATTGCATCCATTTCAATGAGAGGTGACCCAAGAGAATATACAAATTGTACACCAAAAGCATTAATATCTCGGGTAGGCAACATTCTGCTGAAGATCATCCAACAACAATTGAAGGAGTACACTGACAGGGAGCTGGCAGAGGCTCCGGCTGGGTTTTAAAGAAGAGGTAGAACAAAAGATGTCATTGCTGATGCCCGATGGGTCCTGGCAGAAAGCAGGGAACACCAGAAAGATGCTTACTTTTGTCTTGCCGACTGTGCAAAGGCATTCAACTGTGTGGATCATCACAAACTACGGATAACCTTGAGAAGAGTGGGACCAATAGATAGCATCATGATACATGGAGACAAGGTGAAGCTTGTCAAGGTTCTCATATTACTGGATGCATCATCGATGCTCATGGAAGCAGCAATCAAGAGATCAAACAATGAATTGCATTGGGTAAATCTTTTGCACAAGACCTCTGTAAAGTGTTGAAAAGCAATGTTACTTTGAAGACTAAGGTGTACCTGAACCAAGCCAGGGTATTTTCAGTAGCCTCATATGCATGTGAAAGTTGAACGCTGAATAAGGAAGACTGAAGAAGAACGGATGCACGTGAATTAGAATATTGAAAGAACTACGGACAGCCCAAACAAACAAATCTGTCTCGGAAGAAACTATAGCCTGAGTGCTCTTTAGAATTGTGGATAGTGAGACCTCATCTGATGTATTTTGAGAGCCCACACTCTATGGTGAGCCCAGGACCCCTGTGTAAAAACGAACAAGGTAACCCTTGAGTGCTGCACCGGGCTCCCAGTGGTTATGTTTGAGCCCAGGGTTGCAGCCACTGCTAACCCATCTTGTTGAGGATTTCCTCTCTTTGCTGCTCTTCTCTTTTACCAAATCTAGTTTTGGTATTCCCTGGGGACTTTGTTGTTCTGCTCCCCTTGCTGTTCTGTTGCACACCCTTAGTGTTTTGCCTCGGTGTGGCGGGGTCAGAACGGACACAATCCCCGCATTGAGTCTCCAGTGTTGTTCCCTGTAGGGATATGGGTCAGTGAGGGATCTCATGTCTCCTAGTAGGGCTGGCCATGTGGTCCTCTCTGTGCATGGGCTGCTCTGAGCAGGGACATCATCCTCAGGGCTTGGTGGAGCAGGATGTGCTCCACTCTCTCTCCCTCCTCCTTCATTTGCTCCCATGTGCTCTGATCAGACGTGTCCCTCTCCCTGAGCTGTAGCTTCAGTGCTGTCCTCTGAAGTGAATTCTTCTGTGTGGATGTCCATATAGTTAGGATTGGGGCCATCCCCTCAGACCTCTCTATTGATTCCCTGCTTCATGCCGGTATGTTGTATATATGTCTTAGAGCCCTGGGTCAAAGTCTGGTCCCTCTTTCCCTGTGGAGATATAAACAACACCCTCCCCTTGGGTAGGTTAGTGCTCAGTTCCCCTGCTACCCATGTTCTGCCCCCCTCCTTTTAGGGTTTCCATATTTTTCTGTATTTTTGGCTTGTATTGTATTGGGGTTTTTTGCTAGTTTGTTCATATTCGTGTTTCTCAGAGGTGTCATGTCAATGGAGGTCACCTTCTTGAAGCATTGCTCTATGTTTTTCTGTCTTTCAATATTTGAAACCCAGGATCAATGAACCTATAGAGACAGAAAGTCTATTAAGGGATTCAGGAGGAGGGGGATACAGTGGGGGATGGGTAAAAGGGAGGCAATGGCAAGGAGTCCATGTAGAAAGAGATTGTGGTAACAATTGTATAATTCTACTTGATGTGATTGACATATGGAATGGTTTGATATTAATTAAAAAATTAAAAAACTCTAATGATATTATAATTAAATTTAAGAAAAATAATGAAGAGTATGTTGTTGATTTTTATTATTAATTATTATTTTCTTGGTTTAAAACCCAAGGAAAAGAGATTAGTTTTAAAGGCATAAGAAATGTGTATCTGAATCTTTTGAGCCTTCATTTTATGGTGATTCAAGTTTATACAGCCTTCTTTATTCAGATCTTTAAGAACATGATCAGAATGAGGACAAATTCAAATGAAATTTTACTTATAAGTGGTTGGAATTGGAGTGGCAGTTAAGTGTAGATAAGAGGGAATATAAAATTCTAGAAGCCAAGATAAAGAGTTTAAGAGGAGCTGATACTCAGCCCTGATTTCTTTTTCATTAGCAAACAATACAGAATAAAGAAATGTGTTCATGAAGATGAGAAAAATCTATTTCTAGTTGAAGTCATTTCACACTAAAAAATACCATTGATTTCCAGTTTAGAAAACGTTATTAGGTGCGTTTATATGGTCCATTAGTATCCACATTTTACACCTGATTGTTCATCAGGGTAACAACCTCACTTTATTTGCGCTCACTAGCTATTTCATTTTCACAGAGATTCAAAAATGAAGAATAAGATCTTAACTCTTACAGAGTTAGATATTACAGGTTTTTCTCCTTCAAGTTACCTGTAAAGGTAGCTTGAGAGAAGAATGAAAAGACGCCCCAAGCCCACTGCCCCGGAGTCAATTATGACCCTTGGTGAGCCACAGGGTTCCCAGGGCCATGCACCTTTATGGAAAGAGATAGCCTCCTCTTTCTCCTGAGGAGCAGGTGGTGGGTTTGAACTGCTAACCTTGGGCTTACCAGTTCAATGTTGACCCAACAGTGCCACCGGGGCTCCTTGAACACCCATCCTTTATGGCAAATTCCTCCTAACCCACAGAGAGACCTTCCCAGCCATCCCCACGATGCCTTTTGCACACAGCTAAAAATACCTAATGCAGAAATGAGCGTCATTTTCAGACTCGTTCAGTTTTGTATGACACAGCGTATTAAGCATTTGAAATGGATACTCATACCATGATCCTTTTCTTGGCCTCAGACTTAGCCAAAGAGCACCTTTCTGCTGTGCGTGGTTGCTAATCAGACTTGTCCACTTGCTGGGACATATGCATTTCTACTTCCCAAATTAAATAAAAAGTCAGCTGGCATGCCCACATACAGCATAGCAGAAGCCTCGTTTAGAAGATACCCTTCCCTTTCCATAGAAAGCAAGTCCAAAGACAGAAAAAAGTCTAAGACAAAGAGTCCCTGACGTATTATAGTGTTCTATTCCCTTGACATCATTTTGACTTTCATCGATTCTGATGTAAGTCAAATTCCTCTTTTTTTACTGAAGTTTTCATGATTATTGTCTTATATTATCCAGTTCTTTAAAAAGCTGATCTTTGAGCATCTGAGAATAACATCAGAAAATTATGCACTGTAAGACTAAAGATAAGACATATAACAAAGAAAGAAACCGGAGGACCGTAGGTGCATATGTCCCATGGGGACAGCTTTAATGATCTGTGTACTGGTTTCCACACCCAAGCAGGAGTTAGTTGTTTACTGCTGCGGGTGTTTACCAACACACTGGGGGAAAGTTTTCCATATGCTCTAAAGGCCAGTGTGGAATATTTTGAGTCCAGTTCCTAGGGAATGGAATGGAAGTTGGTCTTACTATTTTGTATATTTGAACAAAAAAAATTCCTACAGACCCAAGATTAGGCAAGGAACCCCTCACTTGAATTTTCAACCTCACGGATTCGTCTTTAACAAGGTTCCAGCTCACGCAAGAGTACCGTGTTAGAAATGAATCAATACCCCACACTAGTGCAGTGAATTACTTAATAAGGTTCTAGCTGGAGACTGAGTTACTGTCACCAAATGGCCTTTTCCTGATGGGTCTGATTAAGAGACGGTTGGATGAGAGACTGGTAGAATCCAGTTGGAGGTTCAGGGAGATTTCACTGCAAGCAACAGATAAAGAGCCTGGAGTGGCACGTGGCCTTTGTGTCCCCAGTCCCTGTGCATTGGGTCCCCTGGGTGCAGGAGGCAGCTTTGACACCAGAAGAGTAGCAGGACCACGAGCCAGAACACAAGGCAGGACTACACACTTTCCAGCCCACGGAGCAAGTACAACTGAGTGCCTTTGGGCAGTGGGGAGGCTGGTGTAGGATGCCTCCAGGCACTTAATTGGGGGAGCTAGGTGTGGTGACCCCCAGAACTGGAGCTAAGTGCCTTCAGGTTGAGGTTTATGGTGGAATGCTGTTTCCTTTGGTCATTTACTGTCAGTCCTAAACATGCTTTGTAACATTGTACAAGCAGGACAAAGGCCAGTGGGCTGTATGGCTGAGAAACCTGCCTGCAGGTATGCTGAGCAGAGACTGTGCTGTCTGAATAACCGCATTTGTAACCTGCGACTTTCCTTAATAAATTCACCCATGAGTTCTGTATCACGGATGCAATCAACTATCGAACCCAGCTGAAAAGCAGAGAGGGTTGTGGGAAGGACAGTGGATACCAGAATTGGTAGGAAGATTGAAGAGTGGGCACCTCTGACCTCAGCCTCAAAAAAAATCAGCCTTGGGTGATGCTGATGGGGAGTTTAATGTCCCTTCCTCCTTTGAAGCTGGAGGAAGTCAGACATCATCCCACGCCATTTCTCTTTACACCCACTGTATTAGGATCCCCAACCAGCATCCCTTTCATCTTCCGAGGATTTACATCACAGGAGTGAGGTTCAGCTCACTTGCCATCAAGTTTGTTCTGAATTATAGCTACCTTATGGGGCAGAGTAAAACTTCCCCACTGGGTTTCTGAGACTATAGATATTTATAGGAATAGACAGCCTCATCTTTCTCCCAAGGAGAAACTGGCAGTTTGAAACTGCCAACCTTGTGGGTTAGCAACCCAGCACGTACCGTGTTATGCTGAGAGGGCTCCTTGGAGTGACACTAGAAGGCGTCTCCACCTTCAGGCCTTCCTCTGCAATGGGGGCTTATTGAGTCTCTTCCGGGACAAAGCTTCACAGCAGTTCATGTCTCCTTACCTCCCCTGCCGTGCCTGATGTTAGACCTCCATTACTTTCAGAAAGTCTAAAGCCTCTACTGCCTTTAGAGGGATGAAACTATGCCCCTTCCCATGGTGATTCACCCTCACAAGGATAACTCAAAAGCAAAAATACCCCCCACCCAATTAAAAGGCTAATCCAGGAAAGTACAAATTAAATTTTCATGGGGGACTTGTTACATTTGGGCCCAATTATACGTGACCATTCCTTCTTATCTATCACACACAAACTTAATTGCTCTTTTTGGATAGTTAAGCCACATCTGAGTTGGAAATCTGGCTCACATTTAGGAGGTGTTCCTTGTCTGAGATGCCTTTTAGCCCAGAGATGCATCGTCTTAACCACACTGAAAATGTACCAACAAGGAGATCTCTCTTGACATGGCTCATTAGTCTTTCAAAAAGCCAAGTAGAAAGTCATCCATATTTTAGCTGAATCAGCTCAATTTTGGTTTTCATAAATTTTCTAATTTACTGTTTATTGTCAACTTTACATTTTATAAAAAGCCAGAAAATTCTCCCAACACAGAATACTATATAAGTATACACACCTATGTATACTCTCTATCTTAGTGAAATGGGAATAGACAGGAAAGTATTGAAAATTAAGAGATTCTCACCCACCTCCAATTCATTTGTATAGCCACAGAAGCACCCAGGTCACACTCAGGTTAAGCACTCCCGTGCTATCAAAAGTTCAGCAGCTTAAACCCAACAACTGCTCTGTGGGAGAAAGATGTGTGAGGCTGTGTCTGTAACGACTGGAAACTCACATGGGGCAGCTCTATTCTGCCCTGGAGGGTGGCCATGAGTCGAGAACTATTTGACAGCAATGGTTGTTTTTTTTTATATAACCCATACATCTCAGCATTTTTTATATCTAGCATTTTGTTGTTTCCTTCTTCCTGAACAAAGGCACTTGAACCTACATTTCTGTGGTGCATTCTTCAGAGAGCACAGCAACACACCCATCTCTAACATTTAAAAACTCAGGAGTACAATTGAACAATTGCCATTAAATAAATATTAAAACCAAATCATTAGTACATGGAGGATGATAGGAAAGTACTCAAGGCGACAAAAGCCAACTTTCATCTCATCTACATTGATTCCATTTCCTAATAAAGTGAAGCTCTATGTGGTCAGTTACTTTCGTCAATGAGGAGTGGCACAAGGTCCTTCACTTGAAGCCAACAGGGGCTCCTTAGGAGAAAGGGGAGGCTTTCTATTCCTGTAGCGTCACCATCTTTGAGAAGCACACGGGCAGTTCTGCCCCATCGTTTAGAGTTGTTGGGAATCGACTTGCTGGCAGTGAGTTTCGGTACGCAATGAGCACATTCCAAAGTTAAATAAGTTATTCGTGGCTCTAAGGAAACTATTTGTTCCATTATCAGAAATGCTCATTGTTTCTACCAGAGATAAAATATCTGGACTTTAGAAGTGAGGGGGTGAAAATGGCTGAAGGAAGAACATGGAAGGTTTTTGCTTGTATCTCTCTAAGCACACTCATGTCGGCAGAGCCATTGAAACTCTTGCAGCATCCCTGTGAGTGAGGACATTCCTCAAGTATGGAATGAGTGGGCACTGATGAGTGTGAAGGACCAGGAAGCCTGAACCGCCCACCCATCTCCTTAAATGTGGCACAGTGATTCCAAACCAATCTGTCTTGGAAGAAGCATGGCCACAGTGCTTCTTAGAGGCTAGGATGGCAAGACTTTGGATACACTGTCAGGATAGGCCAGTCCCTGGAGAAGGACATCATGTTTGGTAAAGAGGAGGGCACCTAAGGAGATGGATTGACAACAGTGGCCACATCAATGGTCTCCAACATAGGAACAATTGTGAGAAGGGCCAGAAGCCTGCAGCGTTTCATTCTGTTGTGCACAGGGATGCTGTCAGTGTGCATTCCAAATTGTTCCCAAAGAGCGGAAGTATTACATTTTGTAAAACCCACCATGTGGCTTAATCAGGGTTAGGAGAAGTGGCACTGAAGAGTGTAAACAGCTGGCCATCTATCATATCACGGCTTTTAGTTGAAGTATCCCGACTTGGAGAGACTATGATTTCAAACTTCTTTGACACTGTGTTCCTGCCTCTTCAAAACTCACTGCCATCGAGTCTATGTTGACTCATAGTGAGCTCCCTGTGGTTTCTGTTCACTTAAAAGAGGAGAAAACCATGCCCTTCTCCCGGAAAGCAGCTGGTGGTTCCGAGCTACCGACCATGCAGATCACAGCCAGTGTGTAAGCGCTGCACCACTGCCTCCAGAGGTGGGCAAAGAGGAGCAGAGAGCAGGGTGCAGTGGTACAGCAAGAGGAAAGAGATGGAGAATGGCGTTGACGAGACACGTCACCCCAGCCTCTAGGCCCGCCACCATGAGTGTGTGATTTCGTTTAAGAAACTCAGCAAATCTGTGTAGTATATTATTTTCCTCATTGTACAGATGCAAATAATGAAAAAGGAGACAACCCCCAACATCACACGGGGTCCAATTGGTATTGAACTTCAATCTAATTACAAAGCTCATACTTTTTTCTCTGTGCCACGTATACAAGTTTACCCTATGGCTTCCACTCTCTCTTGGAGGCTTTATTTCACCAACATTAGTCGCTGCATTTACACACAGGCTGTGGTTCTATTATCTTGTAGAAAACCATTTCACCAGCTAGCTGGGAAGTTTGGCAGATGGAACCACTGGGTCGAGTGCAGCTTGAGTGGATCTGAATTGGACTGAGTGATAGGAGATTTAGGACCTTTCCCCCATGCATGGTGGCATTTTTGTGACTGTCATGGAACAATGTAGACAAAAATCATGGGTTTCGGTTTGGTTCTACCTTGCTGAATTTGGAGAAGGGCTTCCCTTCACTTGGTATCAAGATGTGAGTGTCAACAACTGCAATTTAAAGACTGTTCCTGATCTTTGAACAAACATTTTCAGTTTTAGCATATGGCTGTTTGATGGGGCATCAGAACTGCTGAGACCTGCTCCTCCTCTCACACTCCTGGGCAATTCACTCGGGGCCTCGCACCTGGCACTAACTGCAGACAGCACCAGTGTCCTTTGTCACTGATTAGCTACGTGTCATGGAGCAAATCACTAATATTTGTGGCTGCATTTTTATCAGCACGAAAAGACAGTAAGAACTCCACTGCCTTGCTTAATTTGCTAGGGGTGAAAAGGCTATCAGGCTTGTCAAAGGGCATTGCAAAATACAGAAAAATTTAACTTCTCTGACGATACAGATGTCAACCTTCAAGAGAATTCATTGCTTTTCTTCTGCCTTTGGCTCCCAATCAGAGACTGCAATAAAATAAGGTGTCCAACCCATCCCGTTGGTCAGAAACTTCCCTGTTTTTAACACACAAAGTCCTGTGCCTCAGGAAACCCTTCAGTCCCGAACAACCCCGCGTGGTTAGCTGCCCAGGTGCAAAGAGTTTAACTGAAGAACATCTTGAAAACACCGCGCATCTTGTCAGGTACCGAGACCTCCATTGGAATAGCTTTCTCCTCAGCTAAATGAAGGAGGACAGCCTAGTAAAGCAATCATTGCCACCACTACTGAGACAGCAAAGAGAAGCGAAGGCGGTGGCAGCCACAGGGATGAGGAAGGAGCCCACAAACCAGTTGTTTTTGAGTTGATTGTGACGCGTGGAGACCCAGGTGTTTCCGAGCCGAACTCTGCTGGAGAGGTGTTGCAATGGCCCATTTTCTCAGAAGGCACTTTCTTCCAAAGGGCCTTGGGTGGCTTTGAGCCACGTGTTTTCCTTAATAGCCCAATGGGTTAACCGTTTGCACTACACTCCATAATGAAGCTAATAAGCAAAAAGGCTGGTTGGTGCTAAGAAGATCTCCTCTTATCTTCTCCCCAGGACAGAGGCTGGCATGGTATTTCCATTGGCTTGAACTATGCCCACACAAACACTTCTGAAGCTGAGAGGGTAGAAATGTGGTCACTGAAGGGGAGGGGATGGAGAGTGAGTAAATACTTGGATTTAAGGAAATGAAAGTTATCCCAGGAGGGGGACTACCAGCATGAGTCTGCAGGAGGGTTAGTGGTGGAGGGGGAGGAGGCCAGGCACTACCGTTTCTAGAGCAGCTGCAAGGGTTTCCAAGGGTGAGTGAGTGGGGTGTGTGTGTGTGTGTGTGTGTGTGTGTGTGTGTAATGCTCCTTGAAGGACAGAGTGCCCTGTGGCCAGAAGGAGAGGTGGCCATTAGTGAAATGACCTCACCGTGACGCCTCAGCTCCTGCCCTACTCTGGGACGACATATGCTTAAGATTCTCTGTGTTAGTCCAGGTTGACTGGAGAAACAAATCCAGGGAGACTCTCATATGTGTATAAGAAGGAGCTTTATATAAAGAGTAATTATATATTAAGAAAATATCCCAGCCTAATCCAGCTGAAGTCCATAAGTCCAGTATTAGCCCATATGTCCGATACCAAATGATAAAGTCCTCTAAGACTCATGAAACACATGCAATGATGCTGAATGCAGGAAGATCACAGGCCAGTGGGGGTGAGCCTGCTGCCCTGCTCTCTGCTCTTCCTCCTCCCTCTCCGCTGCTCACATCCAGGGGCCTGTCAGATGGAACACATCGCAACTATTCTTCTCTGAGCTCCAGGCCTCTGCACTCCAGTGCACAGCCCACCAACCACAGGAGAGCGTAAAAAGACGGTGTGGTCAGACACTTGCTCGGCCAGTGCAGACTCCTGCACCTCTGCAGACTGAGCTTGATCTGACAGGCAGGCGTCTGGGGTTTCTGAAGAACAATCATGGATGGATTCAAAGGACAGAGAGAAAAAGAGAAAGGCAGAGCCTGCCCTATCACCTTGGCTGGAGCATAGCACTTATGGAAAGATAAGACATACTCAAAAATGTGTACCAAGTGGTAGCAGTAGGACAAACACCTTCCTTTGAATCTCCAGGAAGAAGTGAAGCTCCGGGGTGAACCTCAGTAGCTCCAAAGGATTAATGACTGTCAAAAAAAAAACAATCCCCAAACTGGTCAAACTGGCTGGAATGCTTTCCCACGAATCATCAGACATACAACAGGTTTGTAATGGGCTGGCGTCCACATGCCCTGGGTCCCTCTCACCTGTGGGAAACAGGCTATTAAAATGGAGAGTTGCCACCTTCACCACCAGTCATCGGGTTACTGTTCTTCACAAGGATTGGGGACAAGAGTCAGCGGGGGTGTGTGTATGCATATGCTATTTATTTTTTAATCCCATTGAAAATATAATGACGTGCTTAATAGCCCATATCTTGAAGTGCTGATCATATTGGAAACGAAAGGGCAGTGGCTTTTAGAGCTTTGTAGACATTAATGGATTTTAGAACTTAGGGGAGGGAGGAGGAGGCATGGACCCAGTATGGTGTCTCTGGAAGGAGCTAAATTGTGGGTGTTTTCAACAACCAGCCCTTTCACTTGTGATTAGTGGTGTGCTGACAGATGTTTAACATCAGGCACACTGAGCAACAACAACCAAGACCTGGTTGGTGGTGCTTGCTGATCCCCACAGCGTAAATAGTAGCCCCCATGACCAAGGGAGTCTCTGTCCAGCTCACAGCCCAGAGAGCACAGCTTTCCTTTGCCAAGAGCCATCTTCCCTCGTTGTTGAGAAATGTAAGCAGTAAGCATTGAAGTTCCCCAAAATACCTGAAATTAGAAAGCGCTATCAAAAATTTCACTTACCTGTCTTACCTACTCTTTAGTAATCTGGTAACACATTCATATTTTCACCACTCTACCCTGCTCAGTTTTCCTTTGAAGTCTTTTTCTTTTTATCTAGCTCAGATTCCCTTTTAATGTTGAGACCTAATTTTTATTGCCCCCGCAACCCCCCGTTTGACCTTTTGGTCTTGCCCATTCCACTCCCTACACCCACATTAATTATCCAAAAAGTTAGCATTTCCCCCAGTAGTAAAGCATCAATGAGTTCCACGTGACTTTTAGCAGAAAGTTCAAGTGCTAGGGCCTCTGTGGTATGTCTGTGGCTTAACCTGTCTGTCATTTAAGGTTCTGCCGGTGTCCCTTTAGGAAACTTTCTCTCTGGCCATTGCAATGTTCTTGCAGCTCCCTGAATGCATGTGCTGCCTCATATCTCCACGTCATCCCACATGTGGTCTGCTCTACAGGAATGCCCCCCAATGCACATCAACTCCTTCACCCTGGGGTTTCCAGTGGGGTGCAATGGCTAATGGGCACAACATCAAAGGTTGAAGACTCAAGGCCACTGAAAGCCAGTCTGGAAGAAAGCTAGGCACCTTTTCCTCAAAAGTTAGCCACTGACGTCCCTCAGGAACACAGTTCCACTCTGACACACCTGGAGCACCCTCCGTTGGATTCACGTGGTTTGCCTGCAGCATCCTTGACTTCTCCCTCCCTTCCCCCCTCTCTCTCTTAGCAGCAATGTTGACTTACCGGACCGTCATCTCCCTCCATTAAGGTGTGAGTCATGGGATCAGGAACAAAGTTATGCGACTTGATTTTTTGAAGTCAAACAAAAATGCCTAGCTGCTCATAATTGCTTCTTAGGTTATGGATTCCATTCAATTTATTAATAATAATTGAGAGGATCTTTTTTTGATCCATATATTAATTCTAAAGTGTTAAAAGCCCTTTAATCGTTCATTGAAAATAATGTCCAACAATATATTTGCATACACAACAAATCAGTTCTCTGAAACGGGCACATCCAGAGAGTAGAATTAAAGTGTTGACAAAGAACACCGCGAGGGTGGAAAATGCACACGCAGTTAAGAACGGTGGGCGGCGCGATCGACTTCATGTACGTAGATTTAAGATGACACACACGCACACCACACAGAGATGGTCTGCAGATTTTCACTCTCCACCTTATCCTTTCCATTTTTCTTAGCATGTCTTATTATTACTTGTATAAAACAAAATCATTTTTGTCCAGTACCTCATGTCATAGACAAAATTGGAGGACATGATGTTCAGCAATATTAGTCAAGGTCAGAATGATGATTGTTGCCTGGCACCATTATTATAAAGGGACAAAAATGTTTTGTTTGTTTGTTTGTTTGTTTGCCAAAGGAAACGACTTGGAAGATTATGCTGAGGAAGTGAGGGGTGGGGGAGAGGGGGAGAGGAAGGACAGGGCGGTAAGGAAGGAGAGTGGGTGAAATACGAAAAAGAAAAGAAATAATTTGGGGAGAAAAATATTAATGGAGATTATGTGATGATAGCATCATGCGCCATTTCCCTTGATGCTTTTGTACCTTGAGCAAACAAACAACACCCAACAGCCATCGAAGGCAAATGCAGCAGCCATGCTCCTCACACCGTCCACTTTTTCCACACAGCCTATGAACGCACCGCCAGGAAGGGGGTTACCCTCTAATAACCCCCTGTAAGTCTAATTTATAGCTTCAGCAAAGCCTGCTTCCTGGCAAGCGCTGCCAGTGCACACTTCCATCACTTGGGCTCTCCATCACTCTTGCTCTAAAAGCCTAAGGGCAAGAAGGATACAGACAGACTAGCAAGAAGTCACATTAGCATCGTTTCATGTGTGCTGAAACAAAGGAGCTCACGCGTCCTCCACTGGGCACAGGTATGCCTCGCCTGCCTCCGGGCTCCCTCAGAGAGGAGCTGTCTCCCTTTAAGCCTTCCAGAAAATGCCCCGAAGCACAATCAATGAAAAATAGTCACTACTTCTCCCTTTGATGGTGGCCTGTACCCGCCCTCCACACTCACTCTACATAGTCTCTTCGCATATGACTACAAACTTAAAAATGGAAAACAAAAAGGAAAGAAGTTGGGAAATGGTGAAGAAACGTCTTTTAAAATCAGCATCTCTAATTATGCACATGCAACATGCAGATGAGAAAGGGAGCACTAGAGCCTGCAGAGGCCCGCCACGCCCAGAGGCAGGAGGCAAACACCGCCTCGGATCCAGAGGGCAACCTGGAGACCTCAAGTGAAATGGGTGGCAACCACGGCTGATGGCAGCCTTACATGGACTGACCTTGATCCAATCTCCTCCCCCTCCACATACATATATATCCTCTCTCCCACCCCCAAGAGACCCTGGTATCCTCATGAACACCCACAGAGGAGAGTTTAGAGACTGGAAGTGCAGCAAAAAATTAAGAAAGGGAACAGTTTCTTACCCTGGGGCTGATTTGGGTAAGTGTCTGTTCTGTGCGTCACTCAGCCTTCGCCCTGTCCCACACAGCTGCAGCTACCACACGACTGGGCATCGTGCCGTTGTGAGATGTGTGACAGAAGGTAGTGGTGTGGTTAGAAAAGGTGGCGAGGTGATCTGAGTTCATGGGGACCTAACAGCAATGAATGCCAGTCCTGCATCGTCCTGGTGAGTGCTGGCGTGCCCAAGTCCATCCCTGATGCTGGTGTGCCAACCCATCTCACTGAGGGTCTCACTTCCCATCGCCGGCCCTCATCTGAGCTGTCTTCCGCCTGCAATCGATGCCTCCTCACGACACTTCTCCTAAGGAAAGGGAGTGGAGGATGTTTCGTTGCGAGTTGTAAGGTGTTTCATGGAGTAATTTTTGGAAATAGATTGCCAAGTCTTTCTTCACAGTCTGTCTTAGTTTGGAAGGTCCACTGACACTTGGCCACTGTGAGTGACCCTGCTGCCATTTGAAGGCCGGGTGCTATAGCTTCCAGCATCACAGAAAGGAACTGAATGAAGCGTGAGCAACTGAGCGCAGTGGGCAGTGGGTAAGACAGTAGCAGAGAAGAGAATTATAAACGGACAGGGGTTTGCATCGTTTGAATACTGGAGGGACTTCGGATTGAGATACCTGTTGAGCAGGATGGGACCTTTGTGATTCCAAGATAGGTATCATTCAGGAAATATTTGACATGCTGGGTTGTTTGAGACCCAAATTCTCCCCAGATCAGGCTGCTATTTCCTTCTTTGGGAAAAACCTTGATTCAGACACGTTTGGGAGATAACAATCAATTCTCAAGCCCAGACAATGGCTAACTTATTAGTCATGACCTTTGGCTTAAAAGAAAAGTCGTTTGAGTGGAATAGCTTGATTGTTTGGATACCCAAGTTCCGACATCTGGTACATGGGATTGACAAATAGAATGCAGGAGACCAAGGAAATCCAGAATTGAAGCCCCAGGACCCTGATGGATCCGGTGGAGCTATCTGAAGTTCCCTACTGGGTAAACTCTCGTGTAAAGCTTGCTACCGCTCTGGGTATCTGTCTCCACTGTGCTTCCCGGCTCATGTTAAAATTCACCTCTGTAATTTTCTGTACAAGTCATCTAGGATGTATGAACTGAAGGTTCATCTGAGTCCTGTGACTTTGGTACATTATTATATGCTTTCTCTGGGCTTTTGTTCCTTTGTCAATAAAATGCAGTTAGAATAAGAGAAAGAACAGCCTTCTTATCCATTATAATGCCACAAGGAATAGAATACGCAACTCTAATTGCCTTAACTATACTTAATAGACACATATTATGCATATTATTGTACAAAATGGGATACATTATTAAGTATAAAGTACTTAATATGTACACTTAAATACATTATATCATAAGCACACATAGTTGATTTTGAAAAGTTTATTTTAAAAGAAGCCCAGAGGTAGGACTGGCTTCTGAACTTGCTGATTCAGCAATTCAGTAATTGCATCGAGGAAAGGACCTGGGCGATTTTGCCCCTTTATTCTGCCATCAGTCTTTTTGAAGACTAGTTCCTTTAGGGTGTAGGATAGCTGCCAGGATCCAGGGCTACCTCCAAAAGCAAAATGGTTGCCTTGGGTCTCTCTGAAGTGTGTCAAAGGGCCTGTCCAGAAGCCTTTAGCAACTCTTTCTTCGTGTCGGATTGACCACAGTTGGATCCCATGCCACCTGAACTGTTGTCCTGGGTAGGTGCCATCAAGCACTGCCGGTGCTGCTCCATCATCAGAGTCGTTCCTGTACTTCAGTCCATTGTGCAGCCACTGTGCCGTCCATCTGGTTGAGAGTCTTCCTTTTTTATGCTGCTTCCGTGAGCATTGATTGTGCATCCAGGAAAGTGAAAACTTTCTAAACTAAGCTTCAAGGGAATGGCACCTTTTTTTTTCTTTCCTTTTACCAATAACAATATTCCTAGGGCTAGTGTTCATGGAATGTTGGTCTGTTCCGAGGAAAAACTGTGGGAATGGACACTGGGGAACCGTCCAAGTACTTCTAGGCTTCACTTGGGATAAAGAATCCATTCTTCTCCCAGACACTGCTTTCTGTACAGGGGCAGCATTCTTATGGGCTGTGCATTGAGATTGTTTGTACTAAGTCATAGTTAAGATTCCAACTGTGATAAGAGTAGGAAAGCAGATTTGTTTTGTTGTTGCTTTATAGTTTCATAGGATTCTGCTTATCCTATTTATTTTTTCTTTTTAAGTCATTTTATTGGTTTGTTTGTTTGTTTGTTTGTATTTACATTCACTATGTAATGGCTGACCCAGCATAGGGGATATCACTTCTCTATGTTTTTTTTAAACACTCTGAATTTAGGAAAACAATGTAAGATTTAACTGCTCTCGATCTTTATTTCTATAAAGATTTAGGAATAATAATAACACCCTGCCGCAAGGACAATGTAAGTCAAGGAGGGAAGGAGAGAAGAGTTCAAGAGAGTTTAGCTGCTAGCCAGCCTCGGCTTATTCTTCCAAACAAGAACCAAGACAGACACTTCCTCTGAAGCTGTGAGCTCTGTGAGATGGGAAAGGCGGCATCTCCACCACACAGACGTGCATGCTACCAAGCACTTCCTGGACTCGTTCCTCTGGGCTTGCTCCCTTGCCTTCTTTTCCTTCCTCCCAGCCTCTAAGCAGCGCTTTCTGGGATTCTGGACCTCAGAGGTTCTTCCTGGAAAGAAAGTGCAGGCAGAGGCATCCGGAAGTTCAGTTCTCTTCCTGTTGTTTGTCCAAACATGAGTTTGTTGAAAAGACGATGCAATTGTGTCTTGGTGAAGTCCTAGAGAAGGGGATGTTGTTGTTTTCCGGGCAAGGAGAGTGGACACTGGGGATGGGGAAGAGACCTGTTGGTCCCATGTGCTGGCTGTTCAGTTCTGACATACAGAAACCCTAGACCCAGCAGAGGAACTGCCCAGGCCAGGCCATCGCACCATTCTTACGTTGGGCTCATGGTTGCAGACGCTTCAGCTCATTGAGTGTCTTCCCTCCTTTTTTCCCACTGAACCTCTACTTCACTAAGCATGGTGTGCCTTTCTGGAGACTCACCTGTTGGACTGCACCCTCCAGGCCTGCAGCGCAGAACCACCAGCCCTTCCATGGGAGAAAGGCCAGGCTTTCTCCTGCTAAGTTACCATCTTGGAAACCACAGGAGCTGGCTTGGGTGAACTGGAATTGCGCTATAGGGCTGCTATGAATTGGAATCAATTTGATGGCAGTGCATTTGTGCTTTTTGTTTTTCTGAATCTCTCCTAATGATAGGTACAAAGGACGGGAGGTGAAGTCTGGCCAGCCTCACTTCTAAGGAGCAATCTGGCCGTCCTTATTTCCAAACATTTTTCCCTTCCGGCAATCTGTGGGTACCTTCAGTATTCTTCCCCAATGATATCATTCAAATGCATCAATTCTTCTGTGTTGTTCTTTATTCATTGTCCAACTTTCATAGACAACTGCTCCCATAACCTAAGATTTGAAACTATTCTTTGACCAAGACTCAAGAAAATAACAACCCTGCCAAGGGATAGACGCATGGTATACATAATCCTAACACAAAAAGAGAGTCGGCAGATCTTCCAGGACTATTGCAGGATTGAGTAAGGTCGAGGGCAGTAATGTCCCAGATTGCCTGTAATGTTCCCTGGAAGCAAGACTTTCAGTGTTACAATTTTTTTAAAGACCAACACAACTGAAAGAAAAAAAAACTGAGATAATTTGGCCAGCATTAGTGGAAAATTGTGGAGAACTGGAAATTAGAAACTCTTTTGATGAGGAGGTGCCATCTCTGTCTGCTCTGATTGGGGATTGCCTACAGAGCAGACGGGCCTTGGCAGTACAAACAGTCAGACCACGTGGCTGCTCGTGGAAAGACTGGAAGTTACGGTGACGAGCGGTATGAAGAAGAAGGGCGTTCTAACCACGAGTGAGTGCTGTGGCGGCTTCAGATGTTATTTTAAGTTATCTTAAAGGAAAGAAAGTAATATTGTTCATATACCATTACTTGGACACTGAGATTCAGCCTAAATCATAAGTTAATGCAAGTCCATAATCCCTTAACAAAACTTTTAGGGACAAATGTATTTCAGGATTCAGAATTTATTAGATTTCAGAAAGATATTACAATCTGTGTTCTTTATATAACCTAATACAGTACCCTGGAATCAAACACATTAATATTCCTATAGAAACACTTGTAAGTATTTACAAGTACAGAAGTATTTATAAATATATACACCAAAGGAGTTCAAGAATCCATATTGCCTCATGTCAGTTCCAGTCAAGTGGCACTGCCACGAGTTCAGATGAGTTTAGATTTTACCCCTAAATTAGTTATCAAACAAACAAACAAAAAATTAGTTATAGTTTTCAGAAATGTTAACATCTTGGAATAAAAGATAATGAATTGTTATATTTCTAACTCCTCAATTTACCATAGTACTGGGTCAAGAGAAAAAAACTACCCTTTTCTATTGTTGATTTAAGAGTCTAGAGAATTAATGAGCCTGTGATGCCTAGCACACTCATAATTTATTAGAGTTGTTATATTAGAATCAATAGTGCATTTAAAGTATAATATAAAGTGATATATGCAACATTGCATTTTCTACTTATACATATAGAATTTTAAAAATCTAGATTACCAAGATGTAATCATCACAATTTAAAATAGCTTTTTATAAAGGTTAACTGAAATTTACTTGACCTGAGAATGAAGAAGTAAGACTTAAAACGTACATCAATGTGACTGAAGTGAAGGTTTACAGAGCGGATCGTCTGCTTTTCACTGAGTTCCATCACCTCAGATGTATGTGCATGTTGGACAGTGAGGACCATAGGCCCATGGTGTAACCACGGGGCTATACACCGAATAAAGAATCAGTGCATTGAAGTTGTGGTGCTGGCAAAGAATATCGAAAGAACCATGGACTGCCAAAAGGGCAAACAAATATGTTTTGGAAGATGTGGTCGTTACATACTTTTATGTCAACTGGGAAACATATAAAAGTGTAGGGATGGTATCCAACCTGTCAAGTAGGTCACAGCCTGAGGGTGCCTCCTTCGGGGCATGACCTTCTCAGAAGTAGAGCCCTGGGAACCTCCCCTTCTCTGTCTGCCTTCACTCTCCTGCTTGCTGGGCAAGCCCTGAGCTGCCCGAGTCTTGCTGTGTTTCCATTGACCTTAGAGCCACATGACTTGCAGTCATCGGCCTGGGATAGCCCTGCATTCTGCATCATTCATTGCATGTGACTGTGTGAGTCTACTTATCATCTCATATTGGACTTATGGCTTGAGTTGCCCGGGGCTGGGGTGTTCTCTTGACATACAATTACTTCTTGATATAAGGCTCTTTTATGCACACATGAGTGTCTCTGGATTTGTTTCTCTAGTCAACCTGGCCTAACACAGAAGAAATACAACCAGAACGCTCCTTAGAGGCAAGGACGGTGAGACTCCGTGTCATGTACTTGGAGGTGTTATCAGGAGAGATCAGTCCCTGGAGCAGGACGTCATGCTTGGTAAAGTAAAGGGGCAGCAAAAGAGACGAAGGCTCTCCACCAGATGGATTGGCACGGTGGCTGCAATAAGGGGCTCAGAGACAAGAACAGGGATGAGGATGACGCAGGACTGGGAGGTATTTCACTCTGTTGCACTCAGGGTCCCGAGGAGTCTCAAACAACTCGAGGGCACCCAGCGGCAACATCCATTGCTAACCCTCCACGGGCCATCGCTTATTGCAGTTCCTCCCTGCGTTTCTGTTTCCCTTCTTCATTTCTTTCCATCCCTCTGAACTGTGCTGCTGGGCAAACGCTGCTCTTTGCCAGGTAGTTTTCTCCAAACCACATTTATCTATCCATTTTTGTTTGAGGTGAAAATCGTAGGGTGTTTGGCTAAGAAAGCTGTGGTTTATGGCTATGTGGAAGCCAAGCCAAGAACATTGGTCGACAAGCTGCGTTTTGGGGCTGGAGTTGTCCACGTAAGTCTTCACCATCATCATCCACTTGTTTGTAAACCATATGCTGGTGCTGTCGCGAACACAGTTACATGGAGGTGTCGTCGTTCTCAGGCCTTACTCCATCCAAGTCATGACAACCCCAGTCCTTCAGGGACTGAAAAACTGGACGAAGTAAGGTGACAATGATAAAACTTCAGCAGTTTCTGTATAAATCTTCACTAGAAAGATAGCCCAGATCTAATGCATTCAGACCTTTGAAGATAAGATTCAGTGTCTCGAATCAAATTCAGTTGCACATTAGCAATGAGTAGGAGCAGGCAAGACTCCTTCGTTGGAATTCTGAGAGTTCTCCTTTCCAGGGGGAGGAAAAGGGAAGGGGTCTTTGGCATTTTTCTCTAATGAAACCATAAGACACATGTGAACCCTGTGTCCAGGTTTGCACAATCTAATTTTGCCACCTCACATGCAATTTCTCTCTCTAATCACATATGATGGTTTGTAAAATATGATGTTTTCGATGGGCTTTCCCCCCCCCCCTTCTCTTTCATTCCATGTGGTTTTCAAAAGGCTTCAAAATCAATCTTCTTGTCAGAATCATTTACATCGTCTTTTGAGGTCTCACTGGTGTCAGGATTTTCAGTGCCACCATTTGATCCCAATCGTGACATTCTGACAAACTCATTACACGGGCTGAAATTTAAAATATTTATGTATAGACTAGGCTGTGCCTCTAATTATTGCAAATGTAGCTGTTTGTCTCTTCCACAGCATCTCCGCAGAGAGGAAAGGCGAAGAGTTGTGGTTTTCCTCTCTCTCCCTTTTTTACCAGCGCTTTACAAACCTCCATTGAAGCTCTCTTCCCACCATAACTGCCAAAGGCGACTGCATTCAACATTCCCTGTTGCCTTTGCTCCCTGCATTTGCCTGATGCCACTGTTGACCACATGCCTGTGAGCTGTGGGGGGCCACAACGACACTTGGCACACTACAGGAAAGACAACAAGGACTGCGCTTCCCCATCAGTGGTGGCCACTTTGGATTTGCCGTGTTCTTTATGCTTCTAAGCTCAGCGGGCTAAGAGAACCCAGGGGCTTTTAATTTCAAAATTGTTTGCCTCGCCAAATTTCTCCAAAGATTCATCACTAGCCCGAAACAAAATAAGGACGCAGATGAAAACATATCCTACATTTTCAGGCTCACTATTAAATATTTTTATAGAGCCCTGGTGCTTTACTCATTAGGCTGATAACCACAAGGTCAAATGTTCAAATCCACCAACTCCTCTGTAAGAAAAAGATGAGGTTTATTGCTCCCATGAAGATATACAGCCCCAGAAACTCCAGGAGGCAATTCTACCCTGTTCTACGGGGTCACTATGAGTAGGAAGTGAGTCAGTGGCAGTGAGTTTGGGTTGGGGATTAAATGTAGTGACTAATTTCTTCTAAGCCTTGAGCATGGGATTACGTATTTCTTTTCTTGTCAGTTGATAAATAATCACTCTCTGTGGAATAATAAATCATAGAGAAATAGAAATTCACGGAAGTGATCTTGAAATTAAGACTCAGTTATATAGACTTCATTATTTCCTAGTGTTAGCTTTCAGATGGTGCACACTGCAGTTCACACTTAGACCTCAGGGTCAGATTACTGTTGTTCATACAAGTCCTGCTATAAGAAGTCCCTGAAGAAGGAAATCACACTCTATCAAGCAAAAAGCCAATGAACAGGAGGAAGAGCTGCAACAAGATGGACAGACACCGTGCTGCAGCAATAGTCTCAAACACACAATTGTTGCGAGGGCCTGGGACTGGGCAGTGCTTCCTTCTGCTGCACTTCGGGGCACTATGAGACAGCACCACCCTGGTGGCACCCATCGGCTACAACATAAGGAGAACCTTAGATTTCGTTAAGTCACGCATTCACCGAAGCATCCCATTCACTCCTGTACTAACTCATGTCATCACTAACCAGTAGTGGAAGATGATTTATTTCCTAAATCTGATCAATACACTCAACCCTGAAACAAGCCCTGAAGAAATGAATACTGTGGACGTCGGTGTCTGTGGACCATGGGAAGTTCTGGGCCACGGTGAAGGCTTGGAGTAAGACCTCCTCACTTGTTGGCATCCCACCTGATTGGCTTCTATACATCATTCTGAAATGAAGAGACAGCTCTGTCACCAGAATATCATCTGTCTTCCTTTCTGCCCGAATATGGAGCCAGCCATGTCCACTAGAGCATTAGACTGGAGTCTAAACTAATAGGAAAATAACTGTAAAATCTTCTGGGTAGTTGCCAATTTTAAAAGAACCACAATTATCTGAGTGGGGGGGGGGCAGCCAGTTTAATGGACCACAACTAATGTGAAATTATTAGTCTTCAGTTCAAGAGTCCTCTTTGCATCGCCTACGTGTGACACATTCATAAACGGTATTATTTGCATTAGTAATGCTTTGAGCGTGTCCTGTAAATACAGGATATTTGGGATTTTGCTTTTCTTTCTCCCATGCAGAAAATTGGGAAGCTTCCACGTGCTATCTAAAAATAAAGTCAGGTCATCCATTTTCTCATAAATCCATACATGGAATATGGATTTCTATTCTAAGGGAAAATATTTATGTCACAATAGTCGCATTGATACTAAACATGCACATTTAGCATGAAGCTCCTAGAGAAACAAAGGCCCTGCAAAAAAAGCCCCCAACAAACCCTTCAGGACAGTAGTTTGGTTCCGGAAGGTGACCTTTAAATCAGCAGAAAACTGCTGTTAACTCTCTCCTCAAGTACAACCTGGAATGTTTCCTGCTGAGCAGTCCCCTGAAGCTCTGAGCGCCACTTAACCTCAAGCCAATGGGAAATGACCAAAGAGAGGGGAAATGCCTGTGAAAAATGCTACATCTTCAGATTCAGATTTATTGGCAGGTAGATTAGCTAGGACATTTTGCCTGTTTTGTTTGCTAATGTAGCCCAAGCTCCTGGAACAATATTTTGGTCTTTGATATCATGATGCTCAAGAAATGAATGGATGATGACCTATGGAATAGGTAGGTTACCAGGAAAGGATTGTCAAGGTCATAGAAGACCAACACTGTGAATGAGAAATTTTTTGGACCCTGACCTACCATCTCTAGCTTCCTGGGGTTATTTTTAGTCTATCTCTCTCCCAAGAAGACTTGTTTCTTGTGTACAGGAGTATAGCTAGAATTACCTATTCACGGGAAGGGGCCTGCTAGGCAGACTGTAATCATTGGCTCGTCTGTCTCTCCCAGGTCAAATAGATTCATTAGGCAAAGTAGACACAGAATGAAAAAGAGATAACCAACTGATGTTGAAGATAATGCTTCAACATGTAACATTCATATATTCATTGTAATACCCATGCAGTGGTAAGGCATTATTTTAAATAATTTTAATGGAGGAAAGGCCCGTTAAGCTAAAAGCGTTTAGGTACCACAAACGTCATGATCAATGTAATCGCCATCTTTCTTGTTTTGTAAGCTCTCAGCCTCGCACCAGGTCCGGGAAACATGTGGTGTTTAATAGATATTTTAAGCATGATTGAAATGAAATTTATTAGTATATACCCCTAAGGAAAGTCTGCGGGGGGAACCAACCCTGAGGAACAATATTATTCAAATGCAGTAAGACGAATTGAAAAGGAGAGGGATGCTGCTGCTCAGGGCTGAGTTGGCTCTGACTACAACAGAGCAGGCAGTGCCTGGTCCGGTGCCGTCCTCGCAACTGTTTCTTTGTCCCTTCAAGGAACTCTTCCCAAACACATGTGAGCACAGTAATTGGAGTGTTTCCTAGGTAGGTGCTGATGACAGTGGGCGAGTAAAAGATTGGCATCGGGGAGAAACGGAGGGCTACCGCAGGAGCTCCATAATATGTGGGGAGTTGAAAACATAGTTGGCAGGAATTGATGTAAGTTTTGCCAGCTTGATGAATAATGGTAATTTGAGAATGAGAAGTATTTTTAAGAGCTCTTTAGTCCAACTCCTCACTTTATAGGAGAAGAATGAAGCCCATTAAATTATTGGAAGGATGTAACATGATTGGAATGCCCTTCTCTCGGTGCCACTGGTGAACTGCAATATGTCCACAAGTTAGGGTTCGATAAACAGCAAATTATTCATGTACTTAGTACACAGGTGTGAAAAATTCTAACTTCAGTATAGTATGCCGGTCATTTTCAGCAACCCTAATAGATTTACAAGCTTAGTTTTACATTATAAAAAGGAAACGGTCCATTTTTATTTCTTATTCCTAGCATTTATATACACTGTAACCTTGACTAAGAATGTCCAGCATTTGCCTATGTACCCATCAATTTAGAAATGTGCCCCATTGGCATTACATAAATTAGTCAGACACCTGAAAGGATAGGTGGCTAATTTGTGCTCAGTGAAATAGAATCCAGAAGTAGCTCTGATTAGCTGTCAACAGAAGAGGCACCGCAGACAACCTTCGTACACTCTCCCCTAGTAACAAGTAATGAGGGCAATCCAGAGGTCTTGAAAAAGGTGTTCTCATTACTGTAGGGGGACTGATTCCACTCTAGACCCCAAAGTTCTGATGCTAGATGGTTCCCATGAAACTTTCTATTTTCATTTCTATATGAAACGCAGAAAACTGTATTCAAACAACTGAATCATTTAGCAAATATACTGAGAACCTATTTTGCACAAATTTCAGACTAGGAAGTGCTAATGCAAAGATGAAATTACATCTGAAGCTTGCCTTCAAGGAGCTTACAGTCTAGATAAAGGTCCACCCAAGGGAGAGGAGAGGAGATCCATTGGATAGTGGGAGCCACGCTGTAGCATCAGGAATCATTTGCCTCCAGTCTGCGTCTAGGACAGTCCATGTGTGAAAGAATATTTGGGAGGTCCTAGAAAGAAATGCGCTCCTCACATGTGAGTCAAACCGGAGGCAGCTGGAGAACAGAAAGAAAGTCACGATGGGTAGTCAGGGAAGGATAGTGGAATCTAAGAGGTCCTGAAGGGATTCTGGTTCAGTAGAAACCATGGGAGGAAAGAAAGTGTATGCTCCAAAATCTGAGATAATCTGCATTGTGCAATTAGCCAAATGAGAAGGTTGTCTGGTTGGTGCATTTAGCATCTTCACCGAATCAATCTGCTAATGAGTTACGCAACCTGATAGGAGTAGAAGGGAGATTCCCCTTCCATGGTCTCCGGAGAGACTCTATATCATTGTTGCTATTCTCAGGATATTGTCACTCTTTGATAAGCCAGCTTCTACTCTCGGTTCTCCCCTCTCCATCGCATTCACCCGTGGAAGAAAAATGGCTTAATCTTCTTAAATTTCAGTTTCAACATATCATTCCCATGCTCTAAGACTTTCAATGGCTCTCCATGTCCAACAGGAAAAGAGCAAATTCTTCAGAGACGTAGAGAGCCAGCCTACCATTCCCAATTTGTGCCCCATGGCACCACAATGAAGGCATGGTATCAGAACTCCCATGGTAAAGACCCTCACAGCGCACCTCCGTATCTTGGCTTATACTGCTTAGATGCCTTTCCACATAACGGAATAGCTCTAGGGGAAACTACAGGTGAGAAAACAAACATGGTCCCCATTTCAGACATATGTTCAGAAAATTTATGTAATTATTAAGGAGCCCAAGTGGCATAGTGGGCTGTAGATTGGGCTGCTAACCACAAGGTCAGTAATTTGAAGCCGCCAGCCATCCTAAGGGGAAGAGACGAGGCTGCTGCTGGCATAAAGATTTACAGCATTGGAAACTCAGAGGGGTGGATCTGCTCTGTCCTTAGCATGGCTGTGCCTCAGAACTGACTTGCTAGCAGTGAGTTTACAATTTTAAACAGTGAGAAGAGGGGAAAACTGAATAGATAATTGTAGTAAGTAATTCGACCTTAACCCAAGGCTCAACCTGTCCTGTTGGAAAGCTGCTACGGGGCCACAGATTCTCAGCTCTATTACTTTGTCGCAAAAGGCAGTGCGCCTTCATTGTGGCTCCTGCTATTTAAAGCACTTCTCTTTTGTACATTTCACCAAATTGCCTTTAGAAAAATAAGCCTCTCTTCCTTCAATAGATCTTTGGGGAAGAAAGAGCATGGATGACTGAAGAGAAAGGTGAGGGCAGCCCACTAAGGAGAAGCCCCAAGCCCGAAGCCCGAGGCTGCCTTTTATCCACTGCTCTAAAGGGTCATGCAAATGCTGGGTTCAGGAGAGCCCGCCTTCTTGTAACGGATAGGGTTTCCTGCGTGGCTCAAGAAAACATCATGTGTCTAGGTTCTGAGTCGAAACCCTCAAAGAAAGAACCAAATTGAAAAGATAGATTTAAATTCAGCTGTTCCTTCTTTGTTTAATTCTATCACTTTCCCAGTTAATGTATTTTTTCTTTCTTTCACACATAATAAGCCTTGGTTAGGAGGAATGGAGACTGGCTAGGGAGACAACCGAGCCATTCAGAGTTTCTAGTGGTCTCATCAGATAATCACACAGTATTGGTGCCATTGAGAGAACGGCAGTGTGTAGGGGCCGGGAACAAGGCGTGGTGACATGGCCGCAGACTTGGCCTCAGCAGCTGGGCCTCTGCTGAGAATCAGCCGCAACCTTTTTAACCCATTCACTTGAACGAGTGTTTTCTTCTTCCCTGAATGGACCAATTACTGGGCTGAATTAATGAACAAGTGGTTGCTTTGACTTTCAGCTCTACTTCAAGGCTGAAGGGAAGTTTGCTTTTTACCAGCACTCAGCTCAATTCCCATCCAAACTGAGATTCAGTTTGAAATACAAAACAGCCACAGATTGTGTTCTAAAGTCACTAAAGCATTGCCAGATTATTGTGTGGCCTTACACATGTGCCAAGGATGTAGACAATTGTGTAAACAGGATACCTTTCTCTGAAAACTCTAAGCACCTAGGGACGCATGCTATTTCCGTCCCTTGTTTGTTTCTTTCATCATTGAAAACATGGTAATGATATGTTGCTACCCATGGAGGAGTTGGTTCTGCCCAATTGTTTCTGTTCATAGTCATCGGGTGTGTTTTCCAGGGTCCCTATTGGCCTGTGTCACCTTGGTGCTCCACGCCGGACGAATGCACCTCTTTACCTTCCCCAACCTGGTCTTTACACTTGCCCAAAGTATACAGTATTTAATGATACTGGGCCCAGGCAAATGAGTAGCAAGTCTTTTCCTGGGAGACCTGTGCGTGTACCCCAAGTATCAAACCATATTTATTGCCCTCGCGTGGATGCCGACTCATCGTGACCCTACAGGACAGGGTAGACCTGTCTCGTTAGTTTCTGAGACTGGAATTCTTTACAGCAGTACAAAGCCCCATCATCTCTTTCCCTCTCAGAGTGGATGGTGGTTTTAAACTGCTGACCTCGTGGTTAGCAGTCTAATGCACAACCATTACACCACAGGGCTCCTGAGTATGCACTCAGAGTTGTGTGTCCCCTTCCTTTTTCTATGGCAATAGAAATAACAAGTGTACAAAATTACCCAAATACCTGCGAGAATGCTGGAAAAGAGGTGTCATTTGTCAATCCAATTTGTCGTGTTGGTTGATTGACAAAGGTGGCTCCCAGTGCTTTGAGGAGGATTCTGAAATTGGTCGCGACTTAGTGGGAAAAGCCCATGTTTAACATACACCATTAGACACGAGTGATGTGTGTGCTGTGAACGGGCCCCACAAGTTCTAAGGCAACACTCGGTTGAATAGAATGCAATCAGCAAGAGGATTAACAAGCTCTGTGGCATTCGGCCTCTCGCGAAACTCTTCCTTTTCCCACCACAAGTCCACGCAAGCAGAGCCGCAGGCAAAGCCAATTCCACATAATTCGTATCTAGGACCCGGTGCAAACATGGCAAGACTTTGTCTTACAAACTTTGGACATATTGTCTGGTGAGCCTGGAGAAGGACATCGTGCTTGGTAATGTGGAAGGGCAGTGAAAAGGGGGAGACCCTCCAGGAGATGGACCGATACCACGGCCGCAACACTGAGCTCCCGCAGATGGACAGTTGTGAGGACGACCCAGGGCCGTGCAGCGTTTATGTCTACAGTGCACAGGGCTGCTCTGCGGCAGAGCTGACTCGATGGCACCTAACAACAATAACAACAGCAGCAGGATCCTCTGCACAGACAGGCCATAAAAAGGACCCCAAGCAAAGCCCTTCTAAGAAGAACAGCTCTATCGTGAAGAGGGAGGAACAGAAAGGCCACTTACACATTTAGCTCCCTGCTTCTCCCACTAGCAATCCCCGTGTTGCAGTAAATGCGTAGGAGGCCATGCAGCGAGGGAGCTTCCTCGGCGATGCAGAGTGGAACCTGCCAATCCTGGCAATTCCAACTACCACCTTGCTTGGGTCTGCAGTAGACTGTAGAGATACTGTTCACCCTTTTAGACAGTGTGTATCGGTGGTGCTATGTGGTAGAAGTTCAGCTGCTAATTGCAAGGTTGACAGTTCAAACCTACTAGTTGCTCATCCAGAGAAAGAGGAGGTGGTCTATTCTGATAAAGATTTAAGTTTTTGAAACCCTCTACAGCAGTGGTTCTCAACCTTCTAATGCCACGACCCTTTCATACAGTCCCTCATGCGGTGGTGACCCCAACCATAACATTATTTTCGTTGCTACTTTATCACTGTAATTTTACTACCGTTATGAATCGGGTGACTCCTGTGAAAGCATCGCTCGACCCCCAAGGGGATCTTCACCCACAGGTTAAGAACCACTGCGCTACAGGGTCTCTGAGTCAAAATGGACTTAGAGGCAATGTGTTGGTTGGTTGGTTGGTTGGTTGGTTGGTTGGTTGGTTGGTTGGTTGGTTGGAACCTTCCAAGACTGAAGTTCTATGAGCTCATCCCTCCCGAAACTTCAAGATTTTTTGGTTTCATGTGCGTGTTGTAATTGTTGTTATCTTAATAGCAGTTTTTTGCTTATACTCCATTAAGGTTAGACTAATCTAGCATAAGCAAAGAGGTTTCATTTCTTTGGCTCCTCTCCCTTTTTATTTTCTCCCTGGGAAAATATTCTGATTATTTTTATTGCAAAAATTTCCCCCCTCTCTGACCGTTCTCTGTCTCCCTCTATGGAAAATCATTTATCCCTTGTCTCCTCTCTTTTTCTTCCTTTATTGACCCTTGTTTCTCTCACCCTTCTCCTAATTTCTCCCTCTCTTTCTTTCTTCCTTTGGTACCCCACATTCAAAAGCATCTTTTATTCTAACCACCTCTCCTAGTAGCATAGCAGCAAACACACATGAACTCATAGGTGGCTGACATATTAACTTTTGTCGAATGTGTGATAAGCTAAGGACTTTTTCCTCCTATCGTAGAGTGAACTAAAACCAGACTCATGGTCCTCCAGTCAATGTTGACTCACAGCGACCCTCCTGTGAGTTTCCGAGACTGTGACTGTTGATGGGGGTAGTGAGCCTCGTGTTTCTCCTGTGGAGCTGCTGATAATTTTGAACTGCAAACCATGTGGATCAACATGTAACCATTACAGCTGGTATGGTGGAAAGAATGCATCCAGGAGGCCTAGATTTTACCATAAGGAGTTATGTGATCAGGCAAGACAATCATCTCTGATTCTTCATCTATAAAAATATAAGTAATTTTTCTTGCCCTTCCTACTTCACAAATTTATTATAAGGCTCAAATAAAAAATGTCCATTAAATATCTTTGCAATGTACAAATTACCATGTAAATATTGTTTTCTTATTGCCTTCCTTTTGGGGTTCTGGTCCTCCAACTTTGAGATGCTAATTATATTGCTGGAATATCTGATTGTCCCCGAGGCACCTGATCGAAGAATGGCAGCTTGTAGATAATGACTATTTCATGTAATTTGTATTTATCCTGGGGTCCCTTCATCATTCTGCATATTGTTGTTTCTGTTGTTAGGTACCATTGAGTTGGTTTCAACACATAGTAACACTATACACAACGGAACACTGAACACAACAGAACACGACCCAGTCTTGTGCCATTCTCACAACTGTTTCTATGCTTGAGTTCATTGTAACTACTATGTCATTCAAGCTTGTTGAGGGTGCTCCTATTTTTCTCGGTCCCTTTACTTTCCCAAGCATGCTGTCCTTCTCCAAGGACATCACACTGCCTGATACTCTGACATTTACCATAACAGCCAAATTCAAGAAAAAACTACTGGGGCCACCTTCCATGGTGCCACCAAATCAGGCCATAGCAACTCCATGCACAGCAGAACAAACTGTTGGGCAGTCCTGTGCCCACCCATCATCAGCTATAGACTGAAACTTTGTGATTCATCGGGTTCTCAGTGGCTGATTTTCAGAAGTAAGCCTCCACTCAAGACAAGTGGTGGCTGCACACGAGGTGCATCAGCCAGGAATCAAACTCCGATCTTCTGCATGGAAGGGGAGAAGCCAGCCACAGCGCCACCACGGACCCTCCTCTCACATTACTCAGACTGTTGTGTCCTTGAGACCAAGGACACAGATCGTAAATCTCCAGCTGTTTCCAGACCCACATAGATAAAAATGCAGCCAATATTTACTTCTACATCAGAAGAGGGCTTGATGCTTTGACAACCTCTGTCTGGAGCTCAACTGCTGTCCTGTTGGATACTAAAGACAATGAATGTGCTTGCCGACCAAAATGACACCTTGCATCTAATAGCTGTTATACTGCTTGAGAGCATTTCTCTCAAAATATGCTCCATATTTCTATTTTTAAAGTGCTTCTTATTGAAAGGGCAATGAATATTCACATGAAATTTCAGGAAATGCCACCTAACTAAAAGCTCAAAGGTAGCAGTGCATGTTTTCAATACAGGAGTTGCTTACCAACTGTGAGAATCTAGTTTCTGAAAAATCTCTCTGATAGAAGGATTCATAGTTAAGAAATAAAATGTCATACGTGAAAAACAGGATTCCTAGAGTTAGGGTTCATAGTGAGCTTTGAAAACCCTTTAAAAACTCATTTCTATCTATTTCAGAAAAAAAATAAAGACATCATACTCAATATAGCCTTAACCAGCTGATGTGTTTTTTATTAGAAGTTTTATTGGCATCTAATTCACATATCATACAAGGTGATAGCTCAATAAAATCAACACTCCATTTGTGAACACTCTTTTGTTCTTGTACCCATCTTTATTAGCTCCCCAATATCCCAGCCTCCCTTGCCATACCCCCATGGAACCACTAATCCAGTTACTGTTCATTTAGATTTACCTCTCTGTGGCAGTTACATAATCTCCTGTCAACTTGTGAGGGGGTGGAGTCTAGCCTGTCAATCAGGTCGAAACTTGATTACCTCATTTAGAGGCATGAAGGAGAGGAATAGCTCTCTGGAGGCCAGATACACTATGCTACACATTCCTGTTGACAAGCCACACAGAGCTACACTGATGGAACCAGAGCTCTGAAGCTGGAAGAGCCCTGTGGAGATCCATGCCAGCACTGAGATGCCTCCACTGCCACTGGACCCACTGGCTTGTGACTTTCCTGCATTTGACATTATTGCATGTGTTGTGTGAGTCTGAAGAGAAATTTATAGATTGGTATTGGACATATAGGCTAATATTGGACTGATGGACTTGATCTGGACTAGGTTGGGGTGTTTTCTTAATATGCAATTACTCTGTGATATAAAGTTCTCCATTACACATATAGGAGTGTCTCTGGATTTATTCCTCTAGTCAATCTGGACTAACACACGATCCTGTATTTCAAATACAGAAAATCATTTTAAAAAACTAACAACAATAACAAAGTGAAACATAAAACTCAATAAAAGAGAAAACAGAAAATATTAAAAACTAAAGCAAATTCAAAATGGCTCCAAAGGAGATCAAATGATAAGGTGCCAAATTTCAACCCAATTGTACCTAAAACAACCCCCCTACCCCCACCCCAGGTTATTCTGCATGCCAGCAAGACCATTCACCTCTTGAACTATGATGACAGAGAGGATTCACCAGAGGCTTAATCTACATGTATTCCCTTTCAATTTAAAACAAACAAACAAAAACCCCTGAAACTACTTTAAAATGGGTCAAAAGGAAGATAAAATGATAAGATACTACATTCCAACCTAAATATGTCTGTCACAATCAACTCCAGAATGCTGTCTGACAACAAGGCCATTCACATGCTTCAATATGATCAGAGGGGATTCACCAGAGGCCTAATTCATGTGTAGATTCTGCACATGGATCTTGGACTTTCACTGTGATCCTTAGCCTTCTGCAAACCATATGTTCACAATTTAACCTCTGATACCACTTCTGCTTCTGCTTTTGGATTTTATTACTTACAATCCTTGAATCACACTGAGGCTGGTGTGCTTCTTCCATGTGGACCTAGTTGATGCCTCACTAAGATGTCTGCTTGTTTGAAGATAAGCCTGTAAGATCTCAGACACTATTCCTTCTGGTAGCAGGGCACCATCTAGTTTCTTCACCACACCTTGCTATAGCACTCATATTTTCAGTGATCTCTTCATGAGGTGAACATCAAGCAGGGTCATGCGATGACATTATTAGCATTTTAAATTTGCGATGGCATGCAGAGTATTTGCTTGATGTCTCTCTTCAAAAGGTAGAAACAAAGTGCTACGGATGCGAGTCAACCCTTCTGATAAGCATGGCTATAAGAGGTGGATGATAGAGTGCAAAGTAGATAGGTTGCTTTTGGCTTCCTCCTAAGGGATAGTGGTGATTTACTGGTAGAATTTTTGCCTTCTGTGCAGGAGATCCAAGTTTTTTTCCACAGCCAATGTATGTCATGATCACCTACTCTCAGTGGAGACTTGCATGTTTCTATGAAAGCAAACAGTTTCAGCAAAGCTTCCAGAATATGATGTACTAGAAAGAAAGGTCTTGCCTGGACTTATGAAAACTCAGCCAATGACAATCTATGGATCACAACTCTGATCTTCAATCCATTATGAGGATGACACAGTTTTATGATCTAGGGATAGTGGAGTTCTATGTCATATGTCATGGGTAACACAGACAGATTATTAAAGTTGAGACTTAAAAGTCCAACAAAGAGCTGAGGTGAAGAAAAAGAAGCAATGCAAGAAATCCACTGGAGGTTCTGTTTTTCAAGTCACAGATGAGAAACTATGTCCTCCAGCAATTTTTGTACAGCCCAGCCGCATTAATGTATAGGCAAGCAAGACCAATGGAGAGGAAAGAATGGGGACAAATGCACTGTAGCCATGCAATTGCTCCCGGTAAGCACAATGCACCGTCTGGGCACATAGGAAGCACCATTCTTTAGTCAACAACAAAAAGCGGTGTTTTTTTTTTTTCAAAAAGCGTTTTATAATTTTGTATAAAAATTTGAGATTAGGCAGTTCTGGTTTCCTAGGTAGAATTCCCTCAAACTTCATTTTGGATGTCTTACAATCTGGTTTAAAAAAAAATATTCAGAGGTTTAATTCATTCAGAAGAAATGTAAATTTAAAGAATTAATATTAAAGCTGCCATGAAGATCTACATTTGAAGAAAAAGACATCTCCACCAATCATTATGACTTTTATTTCAATCATTCTATGAATAATCAAAATTTCTTCTGATTTGAATATTAGTATTTACAGAAACCCAGCTTCTTGCATTGCATTTCTGAGTGTCGTTGACTAGAACCCAAAGAGGAATTTGGCCAGTCATGTTCTAGAATTGCTAATTGTTCAAGCCATTTATCTAGGACACATACCTTTGTAGTGGAAGATAAAGTGAGTATGTTAGTTTCCTATGATTGCTGTAACAATCAGAGGGGGTTAGGGGTTACACGTTGGGCTGCTATCTTTCCGATCAGCAGTTCAAAACCACCAGCAGCTCCTTGCGAGAAAAACTGGGTTTTCGACTCCTGTAAACAGCTACACTCCTAGAAACCCACGGGGGCGGGGGGTGGGTAGCTGTGAGTCAGCAATGACTCGATGGCAGTAGGGAGTGATAATCCAGGACAATCTTTCTATTCTAAAATTGGTAGATTAGTGAACTTAATTCCCCTTTGACACGTAACATACCATATTGACAGAGATTCAGATGTGAACATCTTTGTGGAGTCACAAATCTGCCTACTACAGCAGATTTGGGGGGAAAGTTGGAGAGAGAGTTGTCACTAGAATTTGCTTCCATGTGCATACTTCAATAAATGTAATAATAATAGAAATGAATTGAAATTAAATCCATTGATAACTAAAGGAAGTATAAAAATTAATCTTCATGACATAAAACTAAATTGAATATAAAGAAAGACAAGAGATGCTTATGATTTATCAAGGTAGGGTCATTACTTTGATTCTCAAAAAAACCTGAACAGCTCACAGCCATCAAATTGATTCCACTGACTCATAGCGACTTCACGGGGCATGGTAGAATTGCCCTGTGGTTTCATAAGAGTGTAACTCTTCATTGGAATAGAAAGCCTCATCTTTCTCCCACAGAGCAACTGGTGTTTTCAACTGCTGGCCTTTAGGTTAGTAGTTCAATGCATAAGCACTATGCCACCAAGGATCCTTGACTTACTTTGATTGCCCATGTGCTTAAGTGATATTTAGGTTATCCATGGATTTCCTGCAAAGGTATAAAATCTAATGTAAATAGTTATGACTTGGGTTGATCCTGGGCACAGAGTCAAAAAAGCTTATGTCCATGAGGGCAGGCATGACTCTTGAGGAGGAGGGATAGCCAACAGGAGCAGTGAATTTCAGACAATGAACCAAATTATTCCTCCAACTGTTCCATCCTTTAACCAACCGCTGCTTTGTAGGTAGCATCAAATCTTTCATTGATTCTGCATTGCTCATCACCTTGTGAACACAACCAAAGTTCCCTTCAGTTACTTATTTTAATTCCTTCCCAGAAATGTCTTCATTCTCACTTATCCTGCTGCTATCTTACATGGCATTTCTTTAGACTACTGCCCAGATGCTTTCAATGACTTAGCTGGTGTTGATACAACTACATTTACATGCGCTACTTCATGACCAACCTTCTTGCTAGGCTCATTTTGTTCTTGTCTCAAGTTTTTACTGACATTCCTTCCATTATGGTAATTATCGGGATGTTGACTTTATGTTTTCAACACTCCTAGCTGGAGAATGTAGTTGTAAAAAGCAACTTCTGAGATCTGCTAGATCAACTGTTTTCCAATTCAGGAGAAAGGTGAACTCTTAATGAGCCTTCTCAAAGATTTCTACCATCACTTCTTAGACTATTTCAGGTGAAGCCTGAGTGACAAATTCAAGAGGATGACCTCACATTTACTGCCAGGAAGAATCTTGCAAGATTTACCCTGCAGCACAGTGCTATTGGTGATGGGATAATATCCTTTCATCTACAAGGAAGACCAGTCAATATGACTATTATTCAAAATTCCACACCAACCCTTAACACCAAGGACAAATAAGGTGAAGATTTTTTCCAGCTTCAGCAGACCAGAAATTTATCAAACAGCCAATTGCGATGCATTGATAATTATAGGGAACCGAAATGTGAAAGTTGGAAACAAAGAAGAAAGTTTAGGAGTTGAAAAATACTTCCTTGGTGATATTAACAACCCAGACACTCACATGACAGAATCTCTCGAGAGCAATGACTTATTTATTGGCAATGCCTTTTCAACAACAAAAAATGGCAATTATCCACTGGATGGAATACACAGGAATCAAATTAACTACATCCGTGGAAAGAGATGATGGAAAAGTTCACTATCACCAGGCCTCAACACTGATTTATAAAAAATGAAGAGAAGGTAGGTGTAAATTTATCATAAAGGAAGCCTGTTTTTGAGAGGTAAAACCCTTTCCCATGCACATATAGCACTTCATGAGAGGCAAGAACATTTCTGAGACTTTGACATTATACTTTTATTTTCAGTTTCAAAGAAAGTGCAAAGGATAGCAGGAAGGTAATAAATACTTAAGCTGTAAACTTACAGCTATAAACAGAGATTTATCAGCATGGGACACCAAAAGTAAGATAAAACATTCTAAGGAATAAGCAACAGGGCCTTACCAACCGAAGGCTATCCTTCTTCAAGTCATCGCAATTGGAAATGTATGTTTTTCTAACTTGTGGTTTTCCTTATATCTTCCCCTGAGTCAATGGAGATGGGGCAGAATGGAGTGGAGAAACAATGGTGAAATCAGAGAATGAACATCTAAGATCGGTTTTCTCTGTTATAAGTATAGGTTTAAGACAGAAGTTCTCAATCTGTGAGTTGCGACCCCTTTGGGTGTCAAACGACTCTTTCACAGGGGTGTATCTGCATGTGGGCGGACCCACCTGGAGATGGATAGAGGAATGGCATGTCAGTTCCCAAGACCATCGAAAATACATGTTTTCTGATGGTTTTAGTCTACCCCTGTGAATAACATATTGTTTTGTGATTAATCACTGTTTTAATTACATTCCATTTGCAACAATGAAAATACATCCTGCATATCAGATATTTATATTATGATTCATAACAGCAGCAAAATTACAGTTATGAAGTAGCAACAAAACAATTTTATGGTTGGGGGGGTTACCACAATGGGAGGAGGAACTGGATGAAAGGGTCACAGCATTAGGAAGGTTGAGAACCACTGCTCAAAGGCGTTGCCTTGAATTGGGAGAGATCTGAAGTCTGATCAATGCCTACAAGCATAGGCTAGAGTGCATAGAGGTAGAAAGAGCCCAAACTAAACAAAATTACAGAAAGATGCAAAATCAGGGGCCACCAAACATAATTGCTGAGTTCTATGTCTCCTGGTCTTAAGATGTATGAATACACACACACACACACACACAATATGTTCCATCCTCCGAAATAGCATAAGGACACAATGACACAGACATGCTGCTCTCAAGGAAAATGGAATGGAGGACAGGAGACTATGGCAACCATGTGTCAAATATTACAGTTTTGTAAAAGGAAAGAATATATATAGTAGAAAAAGAATCCATTTTCTGAGAAAATAAAGCTAAATAGAACAAAAGAAAATTTGCTATTATAAATGCTCTGTCTATAAAAACTGTAATAGAAATAGAAATGCAATGAAAAGACAACAAACTAAAAATGATAAAACAATATAAGATGAAAAATGTAATTGGAAAGCTAAGTAAACAAATTAAAGCTAAAAACAACTCAGTTATAGAAATAATAAGAGAGGTGAATACATTACAATAGTAGTTATAAGGCTGAACACTTTCAGAGGTTCTCCTACGGAGTCCTGGTGGCACTGTGGACTAGACACTGGGCGACTAACCACAAGATCAATAGCTCAAGTCCACCAGTCACTCCTTGGGAGAAAGATGATGCTCTAAAGATTTACAGACTCACAAACCCTACATATGGTCACTCTAAGTGAAAATTCAACTCAATGGCAGTGGGCTTGGTTTTATGGTTTGAATGTCAGGTATCGTTTGAAGTATTTTACCCATATTAATGCTGATAATTCTAAAAAGGAAAAAAAAACCTCCGTGAGGTAGATATTATTACTTCTCATTTTACAGATGAGGAAGCAAATATGTTGGCAAAGACAACAGAGATATGAAGTGGCAAAACCAGATCTGAACCTGGAACTCTGATTTTATAGCCCAGACTCTTCAACGATATTACACTATCTGTCAACTGGACTTGGATCACACATTGAAACCACATTAACATTAGACCAAGTGAACTCTCTTTTAAAGAACTGTGAATCACTAGAAATGATTTCATCATCAGTTCAAGAAGCCAAATGACCTTTGCACCGTTGCCTATTACGGCATTGGCCGCTAGAGGACAAGCCATTCTTTGACCAAGCACACATCATACATATCTCTTACTTAGAAACGTAGATAAAGATGCAAGACAAGACAAGTTTTAATGATAGAAACATCTTCACAGAGAAGTGACTTAATTTGCTTCGCTTTGGTCGCACAGTTCTCAAGCTAAGATCGAAGCAAATGCAGTGTTGGTGCACCAAGGGTACTCTCAACGTTGAGGCTTAGGATGTATATGGCTATCACTGTTGCTGTTATGAGTTGCTATAGAGCTGGCTCTGACTCATGTATATTTGCCGTGAGTCGAAATCAGCTCGATGGCAACAAGTAACAACAGCAGCATATATTGCCTAGTCTTTCTGCCTCATAGATATCTGGCTAAAACAATGAGTGACCTATTTAAAAACTTATTTGCCGCCTATTAAAAGGACAATAAGTGTAGGGGAAAGGCAAAATTGTAACATAAATGAAAAGGCAATAAAATGGAAAAAGAACGGCAGGCCAACAGAAGGATCATTGGAGTCTGTGAGGCCAATGAATCAGTTAAGGGGACAATAAAAAATGAAGTCCAAGAACAGAAGAGAATGAATACTTTCCAAAACGAAGACAGCCGATAATAGGTGTTTTTGTTTGGGGAAATGCTAATGCAGAATATTTGACATGAAATATCTACCGGAAACTCAAGAATGAAAATGTCAGAAATTGAGGCATGAACAGGAGTCACTAGTGAACGGAGAACACGTCTTTGAGATGACTCCTGGATCAGCCCCACGGCAACTGTCGGCGCCTGAAAGTTACGCCACTGTGTCCAAAAGGTTGGATGGAATAAACCTATGAACTCATTTTTTAAATGCTAAGAGTACAAAAATACATATACTAAAAACATATCTTTTCTTCCCATATTTCAATCTCCTCTCAGAAGAAGTAAATGCTGGTCATCGGTTACTTGAGGTGTCTTACAGAAATATTTTATCCCAAACAACCGTAATGTTTTAGGCTGGCTTCCTTTGAAGGCACGCCTGAGAGAAAGGCTGTTGGTACACAGCATTTTTAGGATGCATCCCAGGGAGGGAGAGAGGGAGTGAAATGGGAAAGGAAGAGAAAGCCAAGACAGGAATGCAGAACTGATTGTCCATCACGGTCAGAGCCTCCTCAAATGTGTCTGAACTGTCCTCCTGAGGACACACGGAAAGCACGTATCCATGGGCTCCTGTTCCCCACTGGCCTTCCCATGACGCCCCTCCAGTTCCAGGCTGCGCTGAATGAGGTCCTGGGAATGTGTCACTCCGCAGCCTGAGAATCCACCAGGCAGGAAGCAGATGATAACAGAGCATGGGCCTGAGGGCAGGAACTGTCAGCTGGCACCAGTGTGAAACTGCCTGAGACCTGCAAAGAACAGGTCACTGCAGCAGGGGTGTTTTAGGATGCCATTGCAGGGAGGGAGTGCGGCACATGGAAGTGAAATGGAAAAGGAAGAGAAAAGGTGTGTGTGTGTGTGTGTGTGTGCGCGCACGCCCGTCGAGAGGGTACTCATTGCATTGAATAATGACAAGACACATCTGATCTGTGTGTGTATAAATTCACTGCAGACAGTGGAATTCGAGTCATTCTGTTCTGCACCTTGGTTCCACTGCTTAGCCACTTGGCGACTGTGTCACCAGCATAAACCATGTTGCTGTTCATTGTAGTTGCGTTGATTTTGGCTGCTCTCAGCTCCAACTGATCATCAGACCTGTCTTCCAAGTTGCCTCGGGGTGAGTTCAAAGCATCAATCTTTTGGCTGGTAGTTAGAGATTACCTATTTGTGTGAGTTGACTAGTTTCTAATCTATGGATATTGAAACGGTTCTCAATATTTTGTGGATACAGTGTTTTAAAACACAATCTTTCTGCATATGTATTTTATATCTCTAGGAAAACTTCCTAGAATTGGAATTGTTGGATCAATGTCTATGGACTTTTAACACTTTGATGACTATTGATATGCTGTGCTTGAAAGGTTAAATCCAACTTACATCCTGCCAAGAATGCACAGATGCATATGGTCCTGTATCCTCAAGAGTGTATTTTCACTTTTTTTTTTTTTTTTGGTATTTGCCATTGACTTGATAAAAAAAGGAATTCCTGTTTTAATTTGCATTTAAAAATGATGGCTGAAGTTTGTTTCTATATTTTTGTTTGCTTAAAAGTCTTTCAAACGGCATATTCTTATGATTACATTTCATACACATTGCCAGGTTTTCTATTGTATTTAGAGCATTTTCCTATGAAGGAAGTTAGCTTTTTTCTCCCAACAGTTTTATTGACACATTGTTTACATATCATACAATTCAATGGTTCAATCATTCAATCATATTAAGGAGAATTGTACAATCATTGCCACATCAATTTTAGAACATTCCGCCCCCCTAATGTGTTGTATTTTTATTTGCATTCAATTCAATTTACTTTTCAAACTTTTATTGAGATTTCCAGTCTGACCCATGAATTATTTTGAGGTTGCTCTTCAGTTTCCAAGGGTTTGAAGGTTTTCTGTTATCTTTCTTTTTGTTGTTGTTGCTTAATTTTTTAAAATTGTTTTATTGGGGGCTCATACAACTCTTATCACAATCCATACATACATCAATTGTGTAAAGCACATTTGCACACTCATTGTCCTCATCATTCTGAAAACATTTGCACTCTACTTAAGCCCCCGGCATCAGGTTCTCATTTTTCCCCTCCCTCCCTGAACCCACTTCCCTCATGAACCCTTGATAATTTATAAATTATTATTTTGTAATATCTTGTCCTGTCTGACATCTCCCTTCGCCAACTTTTCTGTTGTCCGTCCCCTAGGGAGGAGGTCACATGTAGATCCCTGTGATTGGTTCCCCCTTTCCAACCCACCCTCTCTCTATGCTCCCAGTGTCACCACTCACGCCACTGGTCTGGAAGGGACCATCCGCCCTGGATTCCCTGTGTTTCCAGTTCCTACCTGCACCAGTGTACATCCTCTGGTCTAGCGTGTGGGGTGGGGAGAGGAAGCATTTAGGAACTAGAGGAAAGTTGTATTTTTCATCATTGCTACATCGCACCCTGACTGGCTCATCTCCTCCCTGAGACCCCTCTGCAAGGGCATGAATGGTCTACAAATGGGCTTTGGGTCTCCACTCCGCACTCCCCACTTCATTCACTATGGCAACATTTTTTGTTCTGATGATGCCTGATACCTCATCCCTTCGACACCTTGTGATTGCACTGGCTGGTGTGCTTCTTCCATGTGGGCTTTGTTGCTTCTGAGCTAGATGGCTGCTTATTTACCTTCAAGCTTTTAAGACCTCAGATGCTATATCTTTTGATAGCAGGGCACCATCAGCTTTCTTCACCACATTTGCTTATTCACTCGCTTTGTCTTCAGTGGTTGTGTTGGGAAGGTGAGCATCATAGAATGCCAATTTAATAGAAGAATGTATTCTTGTATTGAGGGAGTACTTGAGTGGAGGCCCAATGACCTTCTGCTACCTTAATACTAAACCTATAAATATATGCACATAGATCTATTTCCCCATCCTTATATATAAATATATTTGCATGTGTACATGTCTTTATCTAGACCTCTATAAATGCCCTTTGCCTCCCAGCTCTTTCCTCTATTTCCCTTGACTTTCCTCCTGTCCCACTATCATGCTCAGTCCCCACCAGGGTTTTCAGCAATTGCTCTTTGTTACATTACCCTTGATCATGCCCTACCAGGCCTCCCACACCCTCCTCACCACCAATTTGGATCACTTGTTGTTGAAGTTAGCTTTTTGTCACATTGGTTACACAATGCTCTCCCTCTTTGCTGGTTGTCCTTTGTGGGTTCTTTTGTTGGTGGTTAGTTGGCTTTTACTCGGATTGAAATTCAAAGTGTCAAAAGTGAAAAGATCACTTACTACCGAAGCACCCACCTCACTTCCACCAAATTTCAAAATTTTGAAATAACAAGCAAATCCACAACCCTTTAAGGTCGTTCATTTAGCACAATAATGTTCCAGAGCCCAGTCCTTACGACATCTTTACATCTGCCACCATGATCTAGCAAAACCCCAGAGACCCGGCAGTGGTTGGCAGTGACTCTGTGGCAGCTGCTACTCTCTCGCAGTGGGATACCTGGGGCCATGAAACATGCTCCCACGTTTGTTTCTATTGGAAAACCCCTCAACACATTCCTGGATGGAGGTACCTGGGAGACTTTCTAAAACCTGTGCTCCCAGAACTTCCATGAAGGCCAGTAGCCTTGCTCCTCAAGACTCTAGCTTTCACTCTGCATGGTTCGGGCTTCGCGCTATCTGCATTCTGCGATAGCTTCACCTGTAGTGAGCATTCTTCATCCCTGCAGGGATAACCCTGGTCCTTTAAGAGGGATCATCTGAAGTTTGTTTCTATCATTCAAATGTATTGTGAGTTGGGTGGGGGTTTATATTTCAGATCATCATGTTTGTGTTTAACAGCTTTTCCGTTTGCCATCCGCCTCACCTCCACCGCCAGTCGTCATCCCTAAACCTCCTTTCCTGATTGCGCTTCTCCGTCTTATGGACCGACATCTTCCCTTTCACCCAGTGAGCACTTCTAGTTCACCCATCTAGTCCATTTCTTTATCTCCCCTCCCTTACTCTCCCCTACTTGCTGACCTCCCTAGTGTGATTATTGAGCCTCTTCTGTAAGTGGCTTCTTTCCCATCAACTTGATAGCAGTGGGTTAGAACACCGTTTAAGGATCATTGGTGTTGCGATGAGATTACACCTCTGGCTCCCAGAGGGAATGTCAACAGTTTAAATGTCACCAGGTGCCTGTGGGAATGATGAGGCAGTCTGTTTTCTTAAAGATTTGCAGTCTCAGAAACTCAAGAAGCAGCCCTGCTTGTGCTATATGGTTGCGATGCGTCACAATTGAATGGCCGCCAGTGGAAGCAAAGTTTGCTCAGCCTACGGGCTCCCTTTGTTTTATTTTAGTACCCAGCCATTGATGCTCTCTAATTATTCATCTGGATTCCTCTACACCTCAGTAACTATTTGTTCAAATAAAAACTAGAATATGTTTTCTTTTGTGAACCTCTAGTGAAAAGCAATTGGATCTGAAAGTTTATTTCCTGTTTTTCCTTGTTATTGCCAGGTGTCATTGATTCACCTCAAAGCAACTCCATGTGACGGAGTTGACCGGTCCCAGAGGGAGGTTTCGGTTGTGCTCTTTACAAGAGCAGGTCACCAGGCCTTTCCCCGGCAGAGCAAACCTTTCCGTTTGCAGCCATGCACTTAGCAATGGTGTCACCAGGAAAGACGATCATCTATCTATCTGTCTACCTATCTGTCTATCTATCTATGTGTCCAAGGAGCCCTAATGGCCAGTAGTGAAGTCACGTGGCCACAGTTCTACAGCAGCAAAGACCCCATGATCGGCTACTGCAGAATGTGCAGCCTAGGAAACCGTAAGAAGGAGTTCTACTCTGTCCTAAAGGATTGCTATGAGTAAAAATGGGCCCAATGGCACACAAAATCACAGCCTCTATTTCCAGCCAAAGAAATCTCTTTTTCTACACCTTCATCATTCAGTCTGGCTTTTCTTTTTTTTGGGGGGGGATGCACAGTATCTGTTCTAATAATTGGGGATTGGGGGGGTGTTAGTCTGGGTAGATTAGAGAAACAAAATTCATAGACACTCATATATTATAAGACAGAGTTTTATATACAGGGTAAGTGTACCTTAAGAAGGCATCCAAATTCAGTCCAAGTCTATAAGTTCAACAATAGCCCCTATACCCGACACTGATCTACAAAGTCCCCCTCAAACTCACAAAACACACACAATGACGCCAAATGCAGGAGGAAAGCCAAATCAGTGTGTAAGCATCTCAGTGCTGGCAGGGGTCTCCACTTGACTTCTCCAGCACCCAGGGCTGCATATGGGCAGGTCCATGTGGCTTCTCTTCAGGGAAATCTCGCAGGAAGTGAGCCTTGCCAGCTGAGGCAGAGAACTAGCTAAGGCATTCCCACACTGGACCACATCAGAGAGCGAGAGACAAGAAAGGTGAGGCTCACTGAGCCAATTATCTCTTCGCCCTTCAATTAATTCCACATGTGCTTATTGGCCAGGTTGGCACAATAAACCTAACTATCACAGGGGGTTAAGGGAGAATATTTTTAAAATACCAATTCAGTTCCTCCTAGATTTCCCAAGTAAACAGAGTTTAGAGGCATTTTGTGAGCTCAAGCTTAGCCTCTGGATATACACTAATATCTTTGGCTAATTCTTCACAAGCTTGTATATCCGCACCACAATAAGGGCTCCAGCTAATTTTCCCCAATAAGTAAAGTCCAATACCTATCAGTGGATAGAGACGCAGCCACAGTGACTGAAATCTGCAGCCAGGTCGGAGACTGTGCAATGAATGTGTACAAAGGCCATGTGAGTGCTATGCTAAGCCTGTGGACCAGTCACCATGAATCCCAAAATGGTCCTCCCTCTTTGGTTACCTGTGTTATGTTGGATGCTGTTCGAAACAAAATAACAAGAACTACAATTTGAGATGTGATCTCGTACTGTTGACTAACAATTCTTAACATCTCACCAGTATGGGTCTCAGAACAGTAGCAACAGCACCTGGAACATGCTAGAAATGCAGAATTACAGGTCCCACCCCAGTACTACTGACAACATTTGCATGCTAACAAAATCCCTGGGAGATTCATTTGAACATTAAAATTAGAATGTTTACCTATAATTAGCTCTCTACTGGCATAGCTGAGCAAAAGGAAATTATGAGAAGAAAAATGCATTGCATCCACAACACATACAAAATCTGCACACTAAAGCTTGACCCGCTTTCTTGTCGTTGTCGTTGTTGTTGTTGTTAGGTGCCATCAAGTCAGTTCAGACCCACACCAACCCTATGCACCACAGGATGAACCACTGCCCAGTCCTGGGCTGTCCCCACCTCGGTTCCTACGCCTGAGCCCATTGCAGCAACACTGTGACCATCTCACTTGTGGAGGACCTTTCTCTTTTTCTCCAGTACTGGTCTCTCCTGACAACATGTAAACAGAATGTGAGATGACACCTCCCCACACTTGCCTCTAAGGACACTTTGGCAGGACTTCTTCCCAAACAGACTTGCTTATTCTTGGGAGTCCGCAGTACTTTCAGGATCCTTCTCCGGCACCACAGTTCAAATGCATCCATTCTTCTTTTGTCTTCCTATGCGGTGTCCAACTATCAAATGCGTATGAGACAAGTGAAAGGACCATGTTTGTGTCAGGAGCACCTTAGTCCTCAGAAAACCCCTCCACTTACCAACACCCTAAAGAGGTCTTTTGCAGCAGATTTACCCAATTCAATGCTTCATTCGAGCTCGACTGCTGCTTCCATGAGCATTGATTGCGAATCCAAGCAAGACAAAATCCTTAACAATTTCCACCTTTTGTCCATTTGTCATGATGTGACCTATTGGTCCAGCTGTGATTATTTTGGCCTTCTTTACGTTGAGCTACAATCCATACTCAAGGCTCTGGTCCTTGATCTTCATCAGAAAGTGCTTAATTTCTCTTCACGTTCAGTCAGCAAGGTTGTGTCATCTGCACACTGCAGGTTGTTAATAAGCCTTTCTCCAATTCTGATGCCCCAATTCTTCTTTGTATAATCAAGGTTTAACTATGGCTAAGTATTCAGGCCTGACTTCAGCTTTTTGCTTAGGTCAAAGCAAAAGGACAGCACCTGGTGTGGATGAGTTACAGAGCCACCTTTCTGGCACAGCACACACTAGAGGCCTGCCACTAGGTAGAGATATGTGGTCATCATCAATTATCTGTCAAAAGCCCGACTGACCTAACTGCTAAAAGGACAAGGCCAAAATGATCTGTCCTGGGTCCAATGGAAGATTCCATTTCAGTGTATACACTTGTCCCCTAGTCCCGGTCCTTATTTACCTCTTAATTGCTTCACGTGTCCGTATGTGAGGCTTAGAAATGGTGATCAAACAATCCCACTCTTGAGCCTCCAAAGTGAGGAAACAATTGAGGAACAAGACAAAGGCACTAAACCAACAGCCATCAAAATATCCATTCTGTTGCTGTGGAGCAGACTGGTCTTCCTAGCAATCCACTGAACCTGGATTAAAATGACCAATGCAGAGCTTCCTAACCACAACCTACTCAGGCCACAAGGCCAGACGGCAATGTCTCCCCGGAGGAGAGACTATACTTGCAAGACTATACTTGCACGTCTATACTTGCTCAGCTCTTGTGCCCTATTTCACAAGCCGCTCTTACTCCCAACTCATTGCTTTCAGTCTTCTGACTCATAGAAACCCTATAGGACAGAGTAGGACTGCCCCTGTGAGTCTCTGAGAATGGAACTCATTTTACTGGGGCCTCATACAGCTCTTATCACAATCCATACATACATCCATTGTGTCAAGCACATTTGTACATTTGTTACCATCATCATTCTCAAAATATTTTCTTTCTACTTGAGCCCTTGGTATCAGCTCTTCATTTTCCCCACCTCTCTCCCCAACCTTTCCTCCTTCATGAACCCTTGATAATTTATAAATTATTATTACTTTTTCATGTCTTACACTGACTGGTGTCTCCCTTCACCTATTTTTTCTGTTGTCCATCCCCCTGGGAGGGGGTTATAGGCAGATCATTGTGATCGATTCTCCCTTTCTCTCCCCACCTTCCCCTTACCCTCCTGGTATCACTACTCTCATTATTGGTCCGGAGGGGTATATCTGTCCTGGATTCCCTGTGTTTCCAGCTCTTATCTGTACCCGTGTCCATGCTCTGGGCTAGCCAGATTTGTAAGGTAGAATTGGGGTCATTATAGTCGGGGGGAGGAAGCATTAAAGGACTAGAGGAAAGTTGTATGTTTCATCGATGCTATACAGCACCCTGACTGGCTCATCTCTTCCTTGTGACCCTTCTGTGAGGGAATGTCCAATTGTCTACAGATGGGCTTTGGATCTCCACTCTGCACTCCTCCTCATTCACATTGACACAATGTTTTGTTCTGGGTCTTTGATCCCTAACACCTGATTCCATTGACACCTCATGATCACACAGGCTGGTATGCTTCTTCCATGTGAACTTTGTTGCTTCTAGGTTAGATGGCTGCTTGTTTATCTTCAAGCCTTTAAGACCCCAAACACGATATCTTTAGATAGCCGAGTAGCATCAGCTTTCATCACATTTGCTTATGCACCCATTTTGTCTTCAGCGATTGTGTAGAGAAGGTGAACATCATGGAATTTGCCAGGTTATTAGAACAAAGTGTTCTTGCATTGAGGGAGTACTTGAATAGAGGCTCAATGTCTGACACTGTAACTCTTTATGAGAGTAAAAAGCCCCGTCTTTCTCCTGAGGAGTGACTGGTGGTTTTGAATTGCTAATCTTGTGATTAGCAGTCCAACACATAACCCACTATGCCACCAGGCCTCCTAACCAAAAATAGGAGCTCCATGAAACAACTTGTCCCAAAACTGAAATATTTGAAAGTTCAAATGTAGAATTTCTCATTGGCTATTTGAATTTTAATAATAAATATGTTCACCTCCCCCTTCCTTTTTATAGGGGCAGAATTATTGCCTCTGTTTGTAAACTTGGTTTCAGTATTATTGGTAAATGCAATCAAATAAAAAGAATCAAACATCTTGTTCATAGGCAGAAAAATCTTTGCTATTGTAATATTGTTGCCTGTCAGTTCAATGTGATGATTATACTATCCAAAGACCTTACTCCACAAGAATAAAAATTAAGAACAGTCATGACATGCAACTTTGAGACTTCCTACCTCTGCAAACAGCTGCAGTCTTGGAAACATACAGGGGCAGATCCTCTCTGTCCTGAGCAGTCTCTATGAGTCAGTATCGACTGGATGGCAGTGACTGAGTGAGACATTGAATAGTGTGATGTCATTGACCCCATATAAAGAAAACTAAAGGCAAAGTTGCAGAACATAAGAAAAAAATCTCAAAAAAAAATACAAAACCCAGTCATTGAGTTGATTCCAACTCTTAGCAATCCTATAGGACAAAGTAAAACTGCCCTTGTGAGTTTCAGAAATTATAGAAGCAACCTCTTATGGAACAGAAAACCTCATATTTCTCTTGCATAGAAGCTGGTGGCTTTGAACTGCTGACCTTGTGGTTAGCAGCCCAATTCATAGTCCACTATGCCACCAGTGCATCTTAAAAGAAATTAGTAGATCTGTAGGCAATTGGATATCCCCTTACAGAAGGCACGTAGGGAGGAGATGAGCCAGTCAGGGTGCAGTGTAGCAATGATGAAACATACAACTTTCCTCTAGTTCTTTAATGCTTTTTCTCTTGCCCCTCCCCCCCACCCACTATCATGATCCCAGTTCTACCTTAAAAATCCATAAAAATCCAGCTAGACCAGAGGATGTACACTGGTACAGATAGGAATGGAAAATACAGAGAATCCAGGACAGATGAACCCCTCAGGACCAGTGATGAGAGTAGCGATACCGGGAAAGTGGAGGGAGGGTGAGGGAGATAGGGGGATCTGATTACAAGGATCTACATATAACCTCCTCACTGGGGCACAGAAAAGTGGGTGAAGGGGGATGTTGAACAGTGTAAGATATGACAAAATAAGAATAATGTATAAATTATCAAGGGTTTGTAAGGGAGGGGTGCAGGGAGGGAGAGGAAAATGAGGAGCTGATACCAAGAGCTCAAGTAGAAAGCAAATGTTTTGAGAATGCTGAGGGCAACAAATGTACAAATGTGCCTGACACAATAGCTCTATGTATGGATTGCAATGAGTTGTACGAGCCCCCAATAAAATGATTTTTTAAACAAAAGAAAAGAAAGAAATTAGTAGAAGACAGAGATGATGCTTCAGATTAGTTTCCCTTAAAGATGGATTCTTTTGTTAAGGATATATAGATAGCTTGTCTGCAAGGCTGGCAGTTGAAACCCACTAGTCGCTCCTTAGAGAAAAGACCTGGTGATCATTTCCCATAAGGACCACAGCCTCAGAAACCATCGACTCTGGTCCTATAGGCCCCCTGAGTCAGAAATGATCGATGACAAGCAACAACACACAGATTGGCAGGCAGAAAAATACAGAGAGAGATAGATATTGATGTATACAAAATAACTAAAATAAAGACCAAATGGTATTTGTAAGTGGAACGGAGGGTGCACATTACCCCCTGCAGTTTAGGAGGAGGCAAACTATGCTAATGCCTGCCAGTGGTACAGACTCATCATTTTGCACTAGAACAAAGCATCTGCCCTATTCTGTAGCATTTCCTGTCAGTCCTCGCCCACCCGCCTCATTGGTTGTGTTCAATGTGGTTACCATGCTCTGTGGGTGTGTGACATTAGCATCCGCCTTCCAAGTAGCACACAGCTTCCTGCCTGGGGAAGGATGGACTGGCTGCGAGGAAGGTAGGCCTCTCCTCGTAGTCCCCCTCCACCCCTCACCCTGAGTATCGGTCCCCCTAACATGTCACCTGACTAGAGGCTTCTCATCTTTCAGACTTTAGTTCAAATGCCACCCTGACAGGCTTCCTTTACCACCTTATCAGAAGTGATGTTAACACACCTTCCACATTATCTGAAGAAACCCAAACCCACTGCCACCACGTTGATTCTGACCTGTAACAACCCTATTACAGGTTTCCCACAGCTGTAAATCTTTACTGTGGGACCAGATGGTCTCACCTTTCTCCTTCGAAGAGACTGGTGGACTTGAACCCCTATCTCTGCAGCTTACCCAAAGCACTGCCATCCCCTGCAGCCCAAAGCCAACCCAATCCACTGCCATTCAGCCGGTGCCAACTCACGGCAACCCTAGAGGACACAGTAGAACCGCCCTGGGGTTTCTGAGGCTGTAATCATTTTAATCGTTTTATTAGCACTTCATCTACGTGTCGTCCACTTCAGGAGTTCAATCATGTCCAGAAGAGTGGTACACTTAGCGTCATATTCAATTCTAGAAACTTTCTTCTTCCTTGTAGTCACGGTTATTCACATAATTATTATTATTTTATAATTTTGACTAAAATATACACAACAGAACATTCTCCAGTCCCACAACTTCTGCTTCTATCTTTCAGTGCCATTGATTATCCTTCTCGTGGGCTGCAGCCACTATGGATCTCCTTTTCCAAATTATCCCACCACCATCGACCTAAACGCAGCGCCCCCTTCAACGACTCTTTCCCCTTCGCCTCTGTAACCATTGGCCACATTGGTTTCTTTCCCCCTGGGTTTTTGTGTTGTTTTGCTATAGTAGTCACATTTCATATACTTCAATGAGCAGTGTAATCACAATCAGTTCTAGTGCTACCTAAACCCCCTCCCACATTCATTATTTGCTCCTTTAATCCCCCCACCCTCCCTATCGCCCACGCTCCACCCTCGCATCCGTTATTATCGCTGTCCATCTACTCCTTCTGTGCTTCACATACTGGGAAACTTGACAGAAGCAAACAAAAACAAAATAAAGTGGTAAGGATATAATAATAATAATACAAAAATACAAACAATGAGTAAGAAAGAAAAGAGCAGCATGGATATTTTAAAAGCCAAGGAAGAAATTTTTGTCATGGAACAACCAAGAATACTTGTGAAAAAAAGAAAGAAAGAAAGAAGAAAGGAAGGAAATTCTTGTGCCTAAAGCAAATTCAATTTGGGCCAAGAGGGAGGTCAACTGATCATATATCAAGTTCAATCCAGTATATTCACGATTACAATGATCTCTTGTCTGATAGTAATGCTGTTCAAGATCCTTGCCTGTGGCTAAAGGGGATCTGCCAGTGGCTTAATCTGATGAAATACTCTACAGACGGATTTTGGGGTCCCATTGTCCTCCATAACCTTCTACAAATTGGGTGCTCACAATTTAAGCTCTGATACTTTCCCCTTAACCTTATTTGGATTTTGTTATTGTCCTCTTTGGAGCAAACAATCTGGCGTGCTGGCTGCTTCTTTGAATACAAGCCTTTAAGACCTCAGACTCTATTCTCATTGATAGCAGAGCACCATCTACTTCCTTATCTTCAGTGGTCATTTCTTGAAGGTGAGTATCAAGCAGGACCATGTTATCAGAACTAAGTTGTCAGAACTAGCTTAGGGCTAAAGTTAAGTGGGAACCCAGAATCCTTCTGCGTGTCCAGTGTATGCATGACTCAGGTTCACTTAGCCTGTCAAAAAATCAAAACCCCAGAACAACTATACCACCACCAACAACAACCCAACCAGCAATGGGCAAACAAATCATAACAAAACAAAAACAAACAAACGTCAGGAAAACAAAAACCTACAGAAACAAAAAAGCAAAACATTGTCAATCATCCTCCTGGGTTATAAGGAGATTGCCCTGATAACACCAACAGCTTTTCCAATGACACAGCCTTCCTCCTGATGGACACTGTCAGTATGAGGGGTCTACGCAAGCACAGTTCCACTGTAAACCACAGACCATGAGTTGTTGTCCTACACAGTTTGATCTCCCATTCAATTGAGTTCATGGGGATTGCTACCAGGAGGAAACTTCCGGGATCAATTCTTTTTTTAATCATTGTATTGGGAACTCGTGCAACTCTTATCACAATCCATCCATCCATCCATCCATTGTGGCAAGCACTTTTGCACATTTGTTGCCCTCATCCTTCTCTAAACATGTTCGTTCTACTTGAGACCTTCATATCAACCCCTCATTTTCCCTTCCCTTCCCCACCCTCCCTCCATCCCTCCCTCTCGAACCCTTGATAATTTACAATTTTTTCCATGTCTTACACTGACCGATCTCTCCCTTCACCCACTTTTCTGCTGTCAGTCCCTTTGGGAGGGGGTTATATGTAGATCATTGTGATCGGTTCCCCCTTTCTCCCCACCTTCTTTTTACCCTCCTGGTATTGCTACTCTCATTATTGTTCCTGAGGGGTTTATCTGTCCTAGAGTTCCTGCGTTTACAGCTCTTATCTGTACCAGTGTACATCCTCTGGTCTAGCTGGGTTTATTTATAAAGTAGAATTGGGATTATGATAGTGGGGGGGCATTTAAGAACTAGAGGAAGGTTGTACGTTTCACCGGTGCTATACTGCATCCTGACTGGCTCTTCTCCTTCCTGCAACCCTTCTGTAAAGAGATGCCCAGTTTCCTACAGATGGGCTTTGGGTCTCCACTCTGCACTCCCCCTCATTCACAATGATATGATTGTTTTCTTCTTTGATGCCTGATACCTGATTCTGGATCAATTTTTACAAGTGCAGATACCTGTCCAACGTAGCAAAACCTGTCTGTGTTAGGCAGGGTTCTCTAGAAAAACAAAACCAGGACACTTATGATTATATATATAATTTATATAGATTTATATAGTGTGCAGGAATATAATAGCTAATTAGTACACAGCAGTACAGAGGGCTCAGTTGAACTCAATTTTGTAGAACAGTTAATATGCTGACAGTCCTTCAGCTCACATGGGTTGTTCAATCCAAGGACAAGGAAACAGACAGCAGAGTCTTCCCTCAGGCAAAGTAGGCAGAGTCTGTCTGCAGGTGGCAGTGGCAGACAGCAGGGTGCATCAGCAATAGTCAATAGCTCGGGAGCTTAATAAAGAAATCCCTGATGGCATCTTGAACTCAAGCACAGGGACAGGATTCACCAGCCTCAAACTCAAGCAATGTATGCACCAGCAGCATGGTGAAGCAGGTCTTGAAGGAGCCTCAAGCTCTAACTACATGGTCCACGGGTTGGCTAGGCCCACAGGTAGTGTAGCACACAGGTTGAGGCAGAGAACTAGCTAAAGCAGCAAGATCTGATCTTGCTGCTGATCTGATCAACAGAGAGCAAGAGAGAGATGGGGTGCCAGCTGTCTTTATTCATTTTAGTCATCCTCCAATCAAGCTGCGACCTGGTTAAATTCCGCCCACATGTTCCTATTGTCCTAATTGGAACAAACTTACTCTCACACTGTCATGTCACTGCAAGGGGGGCATTGAGGTACTAAATATATGGGGATTCCGGGTCCCTTTCCATTGGACACCCACCAAGCAATGGCTTCCTCCCAGAGTCCAGTGACCACCACTTCCACAGCCTCAGGGCAGCCACTCTGTGCTTCCTATCCCATCAGAGTAGTCCAGTCCTCAGTCCAAGGGCGCAGACAGCTTTGAGGCAGGGCTCAGTTCATTCAGCAGAGCCTCTATGTTAAGTGCTTATGGTGTCGCCCCTGCATTATGCCATGCTGCCTGCCTGTTTAGCATTCAAGCTCATCATGGTGCCTAGTCCATGGCGTCATGGTTCACCAAGGGTTGGGTAGAAACATATTCATAGTGTCTATGCAGGTACATGAAATCTGGTCCATTGTCCCCTTAGGTTCCCTACAATCTTTGTTTAGCATCCCTTCCCGATCTGAGGTTACTTCTCTCTGCTCCCCTGCTAGATTCACCAACAGAACAATCAGTGTCTCTTCCCAAATGTAGACACTCCCCTCCCCTGGTCTGAACTTGATTTTCTGGCAATGTTCTCCTTCCGATCCTATGTCCCAGTCCTCTCTTGACGTTGTATAGCCCCTAGGGGATGGTCCTCTCCCTTTTCCTCTCACTTGAAGGAGTGACCCCAAACAATGTGAAGTCTCCTCCTTCAAGGTGATTCTTGTAAAGTGCACATAAGGGAGGTGATGTATGGTTCATGGCTGGTAGATATTCTCCTCCCCCCCTTTTTTTCTTTCCAGAAATGGGTGTTTCTCCTGATAGTAGTGGACTCACACGGTATTTGTCCTTTTGTGATTGACTTACTTTACTTAGCATAAGGGTTTCCAGGTCTTTCCATGTCCTGCAGCGTTCATGCTGTCATTCCCGTCTTTTAGGGATGCATACTATTCCATGGTAGGTATGCACCATAATTTCTTTAGCTATTCTTCCACTGTTGGGAATTTGGACTTCTTCCAGTTTCTTGCTATTGTGAACTGTGTTGCTATGTACCTGGAAGAACATATATCTACTCCTGTTGTGTCTTTAGTTTCTTTAGGGTATATGCCTAATAGTGGTATTGCTGGATCAGATGGGATTTCAATTCTCAGTCACTTTAAGTATCGCCATGCCATTTTCCCCAGTGGATGTATGTATTTACAAGTCCACCACCAGCGTATATGAGTTCCAATCTCTCCACATCACCCCCAGCATTTGTTGTTTTCTGTGTTGCTGTTGTTTGGGGTGTTTTTTTCTGGTGGGGGGCACTAGCATTGTAGGTGTAATGTGGTTTTAATTTGCATCTCCCTGATGGCTAGAGATCATAATCATTTTTTTCATGTGTTTGTTAGCCATTTGTACTCATTTTTTGTGAACTGTTTGTTCATATCTTCTCCCCATTTCTTAATTGGGTCGTTTGTCATTTTCTCATTGTACTGTTGTAGAGTTATGTATATTTTGGGAATTATCCCTTTGTCCACTATGTCATTGGTTACATTGTTTCCCAATCTGTGGGCTCTCCAGATGAAGTCCTTCGATGTGCCCAAGTGATGTCATTTCAGCATGTCCCAATCATCTACCTTGTCTGCTGCATGTGTCTCCTCCATTATACTTGGTAGTCTATGGCTGCCCTGGAATAGGGCCCTTCAGTGTGTTCCAGAGGCTGTAACTCTCTTTTGGAGTTGAAAACCTCCTCTTTCTCCTGAAGAACAGGAGAAACTTGGTTGCAAACTGCCAACGTGTAGCTAGCATCTCCATGCGTAACCCCCTCTGCCACCAGGACGCCCCTTCCCAGCACCATCACAGTCATTTCAGTTACTTATTCTTTCTCTAGGGGAATGTAAGTTTTCTCACTTTTCCCTAAACTTCCTAGCCTCTCCTCATCACCCATTGCCAGCGGACACCCCCTTCCCCTGCCCCCGCCCTGTAGAACGACATATATGTGCTTTTCTTGGCCCAGGTCCTACCCTTGGAATAAGTTTAAGAAATACATCTTTAGCCCCTGCCTCCTCTGTGTCCTTTCTCACCCTGGAAACAGTCTGCATACCCCGACACTGGCTGACATTCTATGTTGCTCCAGTCCCTGTCTGTCTGTTATCCCTCCAACCAGGCCTCTTGAAAAAGACCTTTTTGCTCTTCCATCATCCTGCCCCTTCCATCAGTGCTGCTGGCCTCAACTGAGCCTTAAGAGAAAGAAATCTATCCTAATGAGTGACTCTGAGGCGAGAACATGGCTAGCTCTTTAAAGCGTCATCGGAGTGACGTTTCCAGAAGATCGAGAGTGTGAGAACACTTTCAGCAGTGTGGGCAGAAGGGTGTGAGGGTGTGTTCCAGCGAACTCGCCACCTCTCTTGTCCCAGAAACAATTGTCCTAAGCTGCCCTCGGTTCTCACTGCTTCCTCTTCCTTAACCTCGGACTTGGCAGATGCCTCTCAGCAGCCAGAGCTGCCACTGTCCTTTCCATGTCATCGGTCATAGGCTTCCTGAGGTGAGGTCAGGCTGACAGGAGGCCAGCTGTTTGCACATGGGGGCATGTTGAAATCTGGGCTCTGTGATTTGGGATTTGCCTAAGAGCTAGTATTGATAAATAGATGCTTGTGTAAATTTCTCCTGAACCCTACCTCTAAAATGTTGCCAGATTATTAGATTACTTCACACTGGACATATTATTGCAGAACTAAAATGAAGGGAGGGAGGTAAGGAAAGAGAGAGAAAGAGAGCGAGACTACTATTTAAAATCCCTCGAAAAAGAAATACCTTATAAAGTATGTTTAAAAATATATCATAACTGAATTTGCCTAGAATAAGGAACTCCCAGGTCCCGGGGGATCACTAGCCTCTCTGTCAGGTTGAAAGTCCCACCAGGTTCCGCTAGAATGTGAAGTTCAGGGCAGACGGGCCCTGCCTGAGGTATAATTTCCTGGGACTGCCAGCACAAACTGCCACAAACAGGGCATCTCCTAAGAATAGCCACGGATTGTCTCACAGTTCAGGAGCCTAAAAGAGGAGCTTCAGAGTGGCCACAGCACTATGTCCCCTCTGCAGACAGGAGGGGCAAAGCCTTACAGACTCTAGCAGCTTCTGGGAGCCGCCTGCCTTGCAATGGCAGCAGATTTCTGTCCTCACAGGACCCTCTCTCCCGTGTCTGTCCCTCTGAGCCTCTGCTCCTCTTTCAGAAGAGCGCCACTCAGGTGGGATTAGGCCCACTCGACTCTGCTGGGATTATTCTGTGGTTAGCCGCCCTTGCATCAGCCTCCAGGTCACGACAGCCCCCAGCACAGGATCATGTACAGCTAGCTGCCTGTTCCCATATCAGTCCCATACGGAGTTGGGGGATGAACCGCAGTGGTCCGTGACGCTTTTATTGGCTGATCCTTGGAAGGCGATCACCTGGTCTTCCTTCCTGGTCCACCTTCATCTGGAAGCCCTGCTGGACACTGTCCAGCATCTCCACAATGGCGGCCATGGGACCTGTGCATAAGGAGCACTGCTTGGACTCAAAGCCTGGCCCCTCGCATGGAAGGTGAGACATTTACAATATTAATTGTCCTCAAAACTTTATCCCAAACATGGACATCTCTCTTGAGCAATTCATATATGTATATATACCATATTGAATGAAGGGGGAAGTGCAGAGTGGAGACCAAAGGTCCAAGTGTCGGTCAATGGAGATCCCCTCACAGAAGGGTTCAGGAGAGGAGATGGGTCAATGAGGGTGCGAGGTAGTACTGATGATGAACACAGCTTTCCCCCAGGTCCTGGATGCTTCCTCCCCCCAACTACCATCATCTGAATTCTACCTTGCAGGGCTGGGTAGGGCAGAGGTTGTACACTGGTGCATATGGGGGCTGGAGGCACAGGGAATCCAGGGTGGATGATACCTTCAGGACCAGGGGTGTGAGGGGCGATGCTGGGAGAGCGGAGGGCGAGTGGGTTGGAAAGGGGGAACTGATTACAGGGGTCCACGTGTGACCTCCTCACTGGGAGAGGGACGGCAGAGAAGGTGGGGGAGGGAGACTCCGGATAGGGCAAGATATGACAAAATAACGATGTATAAATTACCAAGGGCACATTGGAAGTGGGGAGCAGGGAGGGAGGGGAAAAAAAGAGGACCTGATGCAAAGGGCTTAAGTGGAGAGCAAATACTTTGAGAATGATTGGGGCGGGGAATATATGGATGTGCTTTATACAATTGATGTATGTATATGTATGGATTGTGATAGGAGTTGTGTGAGTCCCTAATAAAATGTAAAAGAAGAAAAGAGAAAAAAATGATTAGGGCAAAGACTGTACAGATGTGCTTTATACAATTGATGTATGTATATGTATGAACTGTGAAAAGAATTGTATGAGCCCCAATAAATTGTTAAAATAAAAAAAAAGATACAGATAATAAAAGGCAATAATAATGAAAACATTTTTTTAAAAAGAGCAGCAAGAGCCCCTAATAAAATGACCTTTTAATTAAAATAAATAAATAAATAAATAAATAAATAAAATGTAAAAAAATAAAAAAAATAAAGTTATATTCCTTAAAAAAAAAAAAAAGAAAGAGCTTCAGGTCAAGGATATTATATGAAGAAATTGGCCCAGCTCAGGACAACTCAAGTGCATGGGTCAAATACCAGAGGGAGCCTCTCAGTTTCATGTAGGTGCCAGTGGATGAAGCAGGAAGGGGAAGGGGGAGCTGGGAGGTCACATGCCTGCAGAGACAGAGTCCCTTGCATCCAAGACCCACAAGAACAAGACAGAATGCTGACTTAGCAGGTGCCATGGACTGCCAGTCCTGACCTGTGACATAAGACAGTCCAGCAGGAAGGCAAACGGCAAGAGAGAGAGAGAAGTTCTCAAAGATAGATGTAATAACCAACCCCGAATATCAATGGAATGAACTCAGGCCTCAATGTCTCTCTTATAAAAAGGCCACACCCCCAAGAAGGGATCATCAGATTGTGACCTGACTGACAGGTTGGACTCCACCCCTTCCGTTACCCACGTACATCAAGTTGACATAAAATCTAACAATCACGCCATCCTTTTAGTTGCCCAGGTCAAACCTGTTTTGAATTATCCTTGACTTGCCCCTTTTCTCAATCTCTAATATCCAACCTATTAACAAATCCTATTGGATTGTAAATCTCACCATTGCACATCACCTCCTTGGTCACTACCCCGAGTCGGAGAAGAGTCTCTATGTTGGCTTGTTATAACAACCTCTGAACAGGTCTAGCACCTCTTTGCCACACAGCTGTTAAGTGAATCTGTTATAATATTTCAGACCAAGCCATTTTTCAGATAAGAACCCTTAAATAAGATCCCACCCTCCTAGGAGTAAAACCTGAAGTCTTTGTGGTGACCTACAAGCCCTGCCCAGTGTATGCCTCAGCCCTTCCCTCCACACCTCATTCCTCCTCTTCTACCCTCACAGACTCTGGCCAGACTCCCTGGGAAGACTCAACACCAGGAAGAAACTATTGTTTAGGCTCTAAGCTCAGTCTTAGCACTTGCTCTTCCCCTGCCCTTTTGATTCTGTCATAATCTGCCTTATTTAATGGCCTTACTTATTGTTTATCAGGGTAAATGAAGGTAACATAAGGCATGGATTTTTCATGTTTTATTTTTTAATATATCATGGACACATAGTAGCACTTGAAAAACAGTTGTTGCATGAGTGAAGGGATTCTAATTTTTATACCCAAGACTGTACATCACTTGTCTAACTGATCCCCTTTCTCAGCTGAGGAGCTAGGTTAATAGTGAGGTCCGTATACTTTTCATGAGGAGAGAAGCTGCTAAGCGACAATGACATAGAAGGGTGATTCCCCTCGTTGGGTTAGGCAATGGATTTTTCTCTACAGGCCAGGTTGGCTACTAACCAAAAGATAGGAAGTTTGAGTCCACACAGAGAGCACTTGGAAGAAAACTTGGATAATCCACTTCCCCAAAAGTCAGTCATTGACTGTCCTCGGGAGCACAGTTCTACTGTGACACACAGGGGTCACCTTGAGGCGGGATTGAGAACCACTGGTGGTGGTGGTTTGGTGGCAAAGTGCCCTGGCTCTTCCCCAGTGCTGCCTGTCAATATGGCTGCAATCAGATGTGAATGACCACGCTGAGCTAACAGAAAGCATTCTTAATTCCTTAAATGCAAAGTAACAATATTTTTGTCCAGTTCTCGGTCCAATGGTCACTGACTTCTTGATTTCCTAAATCCCAGGCCATTTGTGACTGTTGTCAAGTTTTCAGGTTACTGGCATTTACGTGCAGATTTAGTGTTCTGATTGTTGTTAAGTCTTCCTCCTAATGTGTTATGGTCAGCTTTCTTTCCAGTGAGTGAGTTTCCCCAGTGTCGAATTTTATCCAGGTTTCTGGGAGCTCCTTTGCGCCAAGAGCAAACATGACACCTTTCGAAGATAACCAGGCCCTTTGTGCCTGAGGAATCTCTGAAATAGGACTTCTTGTTGGAGACACAGCACTGTGCCCTGTGCTCCATGGCTGATGCCATAAGACAATAAACACACACACACACACACACAGAACAACAACTTCTAGCTGTGGCAGCAATGAGCTTTTCTGACTCATTCACTTTTCTCTTCCTCCCCCTCCTACAGAGGAGGTTTCATAGTCCAATAATCCATCAAAGTTGTGCTGACTTCAAATTAAAGGTTTGTGAAACAGATGCCATTCTCTGAATAATTTATCCCTTCTGCAAATCCTTATTGAGCACCGTGATGTCCTAAGGGATGAGTGGGCAACATGGGGACAGACCAGGTCCTATCTTTACAACATTTATCAGAGATGACATAAAACTACAACCAGAATAATGTGGAATCGCGATAACCAGTGAGCAGAACATAAAGCTGTCTAAGAACCCATATGTGATGGGAGGAGCAGTAGCACTTAATCCAATGGCAAGGGTGGACTCCTAAGCATGGGCTGTAAGACAAGCAGAGGCCACGAAAGAATGCAGGGGAAGAGCATCCCCGACAGAGGAATCAGGAGGATGAAGGCTGAGCCCGAGACTGGAATTGACACCATGTACCCAAAGCAGTGGAATGAAGACCGGTGGCAGAGCCAGGAGAGCATGCGAGAGAGTTGTGAACAAGAGAGAGCCCAGCTCACACAAGGCCTTGTTGGCTAAGGTAATTGTTGGATTTTAATCCGAGTACCACTGGAAGCCCCTGGTGAGCATCGCACAGCCGTGCTCAGGTTTGTTTTGTTGCTGTGGGGAGGAGGCAGCGTGGAGGGAAGAACAGAAGCAGGGGAGCTGCTGGGATGTGATTGCAATGGGACAGGAGAGATGGTAGTGGCAGTGGAGGAGGCGGTGAGCTGTGGTTTGAGGTCATTTGACTTGAGAAGTCCCTTGTCTGCACCTTCAGATGCCAATGAGAATCCAACCTTAACTAACCAGGACAGAGGCCACAGTAATGGTCATTCTGTCCTGACCATTCAGGATGTCAGTTGGATGCAGCTGAACCAACAGAGTATCCTGACCCTGGCTGATTGATGGGAAATCTGATCCCCAAAGCAAAATCCTATTGAGCTCCATCCAGTCTATCGACAATCCTATTTACCACTGGTGAGGGTGCACTCGCGTGTGTGTGTGTGCGTGCACTCACATGTGTAGTAGTTTGTGTGTAGTAGTGGACTGTGGCTTCATGGACCTGGAGATACCGTAGGACCCACTGGTGAATTATCTATCTATCTATAGTAGTATGAATATTAATAATAGCTAAGAATATAGAATGCTTGCTAAGTGGCTGTTTTTAAGTGTTTTATTTTTATTATTCCATTTAACCCTCATAATAACTCTATAGTAGGAGTATACTATCCCCATTTTATAGACAAGGAAACTGAGGCACTGAGATGCAATAACAGGACCTGAATACTCTCTCTTTGAAGGCTTTCCTCTCCTAAACATGCCTGAGCTACAATGACCCCTGGCCCAAAACCTATAGGTGGCCCATATTTGCAGGAACCTGAGCAATAATCACAGATTTCTTCTAAGACTTAGATCCACAGCACGGTGCAGTTGTCATGAAAATGAACTTGACCACTTTCCCAATAGGCATTGCTGCCAGACAGGCCCAGCAGAATAGGAAGAGAGGGGCTGCGACAATTAAGAACCACAGGATCACCCAAGCCCTGACTCACGCTCCCCATGTCATCGCCTGCCCTCATGGTCTACACGGTCTTTTAGCAGTGAGTGACTATTGACCAGTTAAGAGATAACCACTGTACCCGGCACTGAGAGTGATAAGGGAGCAAAGTCACTCCCCAGCTTGATGATTCATACAGGTCAGTAGAGGATAAAAAACAAATAAACCCATTAACGTTCATGACATATGAGAATCAATGCAAACTATGTCTGTAGATATTTAAGGGATCAGTTATAGGGCACAGGAGAGAAAGGTATTAGCTGAAGGGAAACCACCACACAGAATCCATGCAAGTTGCAGCAGTCAGAGAGATCATTTAGGAAAAAAGGGAAATGCTTGGTGGACTCCAAGCGGAGCTGTTAGTCTCATGGTTGGTGTTTTGAACCCACCAACCATTCCATGGGGAATGATGAGGCTGTCTGCTCCCATAAATGTAGAAAGTCTTGGAAACCCAAAGGAGCACTTTAACACTGTCGTCTACTGTAGGGTCACTATGGGCTGGAACCAACTCCGTGACAGTGAGTTGAATATTATGAAGAAGCCTGGAGAACTTTCAAGGAGTCCAGAAATCCCACCAGGAAAGGGAGCAGCTGGCTGCAGTTCTGCCTGACGCCATTGTCCTCCGTGGAGCCTAAAAGGCATTTGCCATCTGCTGGATGCTGTTAATGGTAATCTAGGAAGCCATTTTACTTATGACTTCTATTACGCCCAGAAGAGTTGGAGAGCAAATCTAATTGTGTGGGAAATGGAGGAGAATATGTTCTTGGGAAACTCCCAGGCTGAAATCTGGCTGCTTTTAAGAACTCTTCACAAGATAGCGGACAAGTGTTGCTTAGCAATCATTTATCAATAATGCATGCATGGAGAAAACACAAGGAGCAAAGTCCAGAAACCGAGGACTCTGGGCCCATAAAAATTCTTCTCCCTCATCCACCCTGCATCAGAAGGACATATCCTAGCCTTACAAACTGGAAGGCCTGTCGTTGTTCAGGGTGGAAGAGATACTCAAATAGGATGAAGAAGAAAACAAGGAAAGCTTCTTGCAAAAGTCCCGCTTTTTCTTCTGAGTCAGAATTGCTCCTCCAGGTCCTACGGCAGAAGTTTCTAGAAGGCTGTTGGTAAAATAACTTCTGGGAAAGAGGTTTATAAGCTCCAGGAGTGCTTTTCTTCATGGGTATTGACTTTGTGGTACTTTGGAAAGGCCAATGGCCCTTGAATGCAACGCAAGCGTGGGCAGAAGGACCTCAGAGGGCCGGAGGACCTCTCTTTCTGATGAATGGGAAATCTTCAAACATTATAATATTGACTCTTGCCATATAAATTGCAGACATTTGCATCCTGCTGTTGTTACCTTTTAGTTCTGCTCATGATCAATTTACTCAGAGTTTGCTTTCATAATCAACTCTACTCATCTAAGTCTTTCTAAACTCCTCCTTTGGCTTTGGACATCAAAGAGGACTTCAGCACAACAATATTACATACAGCTGATCAAAACATACTTCTCACTTATGGATTATCTCATTATCTGGCAATTCACCTTATAGAAATAGTAAAAACATAATACTACCCCACTATTTTGCATATTAGCGATCTACACCTAGAAGTTAGTGAGTCAGAGTAATGATACATGTGATGTTAACTTCACTGGGCCATGATGCTCAGTGGTTTGGCAGGTCTATAATGATGTGATTTGGCAGTTGTGTAATGATATACTCATCCTCCATTTTGTGAATTGATCTTGTCATCTTTCATTTTCACATAACATTAATGTTCTTTGGAAATTAATCATATAGATAAGTTAGGAGTGGATGTATATTTCTTCCAGTTATTTAATTCTAACCCACTTGGAATTTGTATTTGTGTGTATGACATGAGAAAAAAAACATCTCATTGTATCTTATTCATTCCCAAATAATAGATAAAGTTTTCCAGGACCACTTATGGTTTTACCAATTCTTTAATTATTTGAAGTTTATCATCATAGGGTCATCATGAGTCAGAATCAACTCAACAGTAATTAACAATCATATCATGATAGACTACCTATTTGGTATTATAAATTGAATTGTATCCCCAAAATACATAAATGTGGCCCTGTTTGGAAACAGAACCTTTCTTTTTTACACTATGGAAGTCATTTTAGAGTTATGAACAGAGCAAAATATGCCCAGAGTCACACAGAGGTTCACAAAGGCTAAGGAATGGTCAAGGAATTCCAAGAAATGCTGGAACTATTGACAAAGAATGACCCTCACCTTGATCAGATGCCCTGCATTGGAACCCTTGTCTCTAGAACTGTGAGAAAATAATTTTCTAATCTTTCATTTTTCTTAACTTTCTTGAGTTAAATCTTAAATTTTATTGAGTAACAAAGTACCCAAGATACTTGGGTATGGTATATTGTATTATCAAAAGCCTAGTAAATATATTCCAGAGAGTCCGTCCCTGTGGTGGTCTTCCTGTAGGAGGGCAGCATATATCTTGTTGAACTCAGCTATAGCATATAACCTGTATTTGCAAATCACATACAAGTAAGAGTGTCATCATATATGAGTAAATGTATATATGTGCGTGCATATATGCACAAATGGTATCTCTATGTATATTTTGATGCACATATATAAACTTACACGCATGCATATTTACATATGCATATTCATTTACATAGAGAGAGTAATAAATAAAGCTTTGATGTAGTAAATTACTGAGACTTAGAAATTTTTCGATAATCATAGCATAGTCTAGTCTAGCCTGTCTGGGGTATGCTTTTTGTCTCTTTTTTCTATTTCTGTATTCGAAATACAGAATATTGTCAGGCGAGACCAGTCTCTGGAGAGGAACATTGTGAGGAAGAAAGTGGAGGGGTGGATAAAAAGAGGCAGGCCCCCACTGAGACGGATGGGCACCATGGCTGCATCAATGGGCTCAGGCACAGGAGCCACTGTGGGGATGGCACAGGACCGTGCCGGGCTTCCTTCTGTTGAGCGCAGAGTCGCTACGGGCGCGAGCTGACCCGATGACACCTAGCAACAACACGTGTCCAACTTCACTCAGCTGAAACTGAAAATGGGTGTACCCCTGATCTGAAAGTCTTGAAACACATCAAGAAACAAACTTGTTCACACCGTTTTCTCAAAGGTTTGCACGTTTGCTATTCTCACACACACACCCCACCCCCGCCACTCAGTTTTCCATAATTCAGAGGGACAAGCTGTGGGGAGGAGAGTAAACAGGAGAAGAGCAGAAAAGTTGCCTTAAAACTGTCTTGAAAACACCCAGTTTTAGGGCCTTCGTTCTCTCTTTCCTCCATTGCTACAGGAGCCCTAGCATCAGCATGGTTCTCATGGAGCTGCGTGCAGCACCAGTTCACCTCTGGTCTTCACACCGTGCCAATTGCTCCGTTTGGGCCTGACTTAAAGCTCCACATCAAGTGGTAGCATCAGGTTGCCAAATTCTGAGTGGAAAAACTGGAAATGAAGCTACAAAGGGAAATGCTGAAAGGTTGAGGTGTAGGAAGCCAGTGAAAATGTGGAGCAATCCATGTCTCTCAGCCTGTGGATGCGGTTTGCTTCTTACCAGTCCTAGCATGTCTAGAGAGGCTGCTGTGTCACAGTCCCATATAAAGGCACTGAGTTTCCTCAGTGGTGGCGTTGTGATTTAAACACCACTGGGCCTGAAAGTTGATTATGGTGTTGGGCTGCTAACTCAAGGTCAGCAGTTCTAAAACACTAGTTGCTCCTCAGGAGAAAGATGGAGCTTTCTACTCCTCTAAAGAGTTATAGTCTTTAAAAAAAAGAGTTATAGTCTTAGAAATTCACAGGGGTATCTCTACTCTGTCCAATAGAGTTGCCATGAGTCAGATATAACTTGATGGCAGTGAGTTTCATTTTGGAGTTTGGGCCTTGAATGATTAAACACAAAAGCTAGAAGGGAGTGCCGTGGGAAGTTTTTTAATGTTCTTCTTCCAACTGGGAGTGGCTTACCCATCTCCCCAAAAGACAGAGTATGGATTCTTGTACAAGCAGCTCTCAGAGACGCTGCCAAGATCCTAGAGAATGTTTGCCTTGCATCTTTTCAACCTGAAACCACAACCTTGGATTCAGGCAACAATGAGAATTGATGGTGTCTAGTTAGGATCACATTCGTGTATAACATGACTGAATTCTACTCCTCTGAGTCAGAAGTGACCCAATAGCAGTGAGTGAAGCCCAGATCTTGACATTGAACAGCTGCCAAAAGTTTACTTTCTCTTAAGCTTGAAGTCAAAGCAAGCTGTACCATTTCCAACAGTCATTTCTATTCTAACTTGCCTCCACGTCAACTTCCAAAGCTCAGCAGAAATTCACGAATGTAGAACTCAGAGTTGGCTCAGATTAGAAGGGGGACAGAGAACTGGATACCATCCAAACAGAGAAGTCACACCAGGATGGCATGTTACCAGCAACACGCCCTTCACAAGGCTTAGCACAGAATTAGGAACGTCCATACATTCGGTACACAGTAAAATGAAGAAATTGAGGATTTTGTGCAGTGGTAAACAAAGCCCCAATATTAAAGAATAAGAAATGAGAGAGGAAGACATTAAAAAATGACCAGGGCCTCAGTAAAAGTGCATCACTGAACAAGAAATAAACTGAACCACAATGAATAAACTGGACCAAGCAAAAGATAACATCATCTCCTTAGTGAGGAGGAATCCAGAAAAGCAGACATTTTATGCTGGGGTTATCTGTATAGTCATTCTTAAGACACTTTTTAAGAAAGCCCCAGTGGGTCTATGGATTAGGTATTGAACTGCTAATGGCTAGATGAGCAGCTTGAATCTACCAGTCACTCTCAGGGAGAACGATGGAGCTGTCTGCTCCTGTAAAAGGCTACCGTCTTAGAAACCCCAGGGCGCAGTTCTTTTCTGTACAGGCCAGAGGAGCAGGGATCTAGTCAATGGCAGTGTGGCGGTGGAAGAACGGATAGATGACGAGTTGGAATGAGCTTGATGACAGTGGGTTTGTGTGTGTGTGTATGTGTGTGTAAGAAAGGGCTTCATATACATAGGAGCAATTGAATATTGAGAAAACATCCCAACCCAATCCAGATCAAGTCCATAAGTCTTATATTTGCCCATATGTCTGATAACAATCTGTCCAATTTCAACCCAGTTGCCATTCGGTGGATTCCCTCTCCTGGCAACCCCGCCATGTCAGAAGAGACTTGTGCTTCCCCAAGTTTTCCACAGTTGGATTTTCAGAACTCAGTCGCTGTCCTTTCCTGCAACGTGTCTTGAATCTTTCGTTTTTCCGTTAGTAAGTGTGCATCAACTGTTTGCACCACCATTCAGGGTACGATTTAGTATCTACAATATGATAGACACTCTAGACCTTAGGTTTATTCATTCCGTATTCCTTAAAAAATGTTTTTTCATAAACTCTCCAAGGAAAGAATTTTTCAAGCTTTTTCTAGAGAGATCTCTGAAATAGACCCCACTACCAACTGGAGTCAGGATTTGGGTGCCCAATCTGGGCAGCCCAGATAGCCAGCACTCCTTACAGAGCTGCCTGTTTGGGCACCCCACAAGCTCCACTTCACACCCCTTATCTCGTTCCAGCCTCACAGTGCCTTTGTATGGCAAGTAGGACAGATGTTTTACAGATAAGGAAACTGAGGCATAGTAAGGTCAAGCTCATTGTGTTGGCAATGGACAAAGCTTTATCATTGAAACTGACTCTTGAGCACCCTCCTCTAGTCCCTGATAGCCAACTGGGAAGTTCTAGCATAAGTTCTGCTGTAAATTCTCAAAGCTCAAGTGGACAAGAAAAGTTGTATTCTAGATGCTCTGGGGGATCAAACCTGACCCCAGAGGTGGGCCTCAGTAGCCCTATCTAAATGTGAGGTTTTACTGTACCCTGACCCTGCTGATGGATCCAGGAAACCTGACCCAGTTTCAGCCATTCAGAACGGATGGCATAAAACCTGAGAAATAGAGGTAACATTATCTGTTCTGTTAGAGGATGACATTCCATTAGGGACAACTCTTTCAAGTCATTCTTCAGATGCTAGTGTCACATTCTAGTGTCCTTTATATAGCTTCTTCCAACGAACCACACTCTCCCTGCCGCCAGGTCAGTGCTGACTCATAGTGAGCCCCTGTGGGTTTCCGAGACTGGAACTGTTTACGGGAGCACAAAGCCCAGTCTTTCTTCCACAGAGCTGCTGTTGGATTCAAACTGCCGACCAGGCAGATCAAAGCCCAATGCATAACCACAACACCCCCGGGGTCATGGAGCCCCATCCTGAGGTGGAACATTTCCTATGCTGGCCTCTTTTCCTTACACTCACCAGCACTTAACGATTGCTCTTCTAAGATGGCCAGGCAAGACCTCCTGACAGGATGGCAAAGCCACCTTAGGTAATTAACAGAGATAAATGAATGGCCTGGCATCACGCCAAAGCGATTGTGGCATAACTGTTAGTTAATGAACTCCCTCTCAAATGGCCTCAGCGCCTCTGAACACGAAGAAGGCATTGAACGTCTCTCCCAAGCCCCCAGATTTACCTAATGGATTCACATTTCAGGTTAGGCCAGTTCAGTAACCTTAAATCACCTCTTCTTTCAGTCGACTCCCATGCACACATAATACTAGATCTCTAGGCTGCTGGGTAAACTAACACTCATTATGAGAGAGATCTAAGCTTGCAAGGAGAGTTATATTAAAACAAAAAAGCAAACATTGCTTTCAACCTTAATTCCTGCCTTTGCTTGAACTAAGAGACCTTTTTTGCTGCTCTTTTCTCTGCGGAGGCTCAGTGTAGTGGTGGTAGATGAGAATCAATGATGCAGCTTAGCCGGGAGGCAGCACTTACAGGGCTTAGAGTCTCCCTGTAGCTGCTCTGACCATCAGCAGATTGTGGGACAGGCAGATCCATCACGGTCACCCGGGAAGGGGAGTGACCTGCACCCATGCCTCCAGGACATCGCGTGGAGGCCCTCTCTTCTCTGGGTGGCCCAGGCATGGGTAACCAAGAGAGCATTTTATGAGCTCCTGTGCCTACTTCACCATGGCTAAAGGTATGCTCTTCATTGGCTTTCTATTCGGTTGCATTAAATTAACTTTACCTAATAATATTGCTTACGAGTTCAATGCAGGGAAACTGGATTCAGATTTAGAATCGGCACAGATGGAAAGTAAGCTCTACAGCTTTGGCATTTTCACCAGAGCACGTGGACAAAGCAAATGCAAATGAATTTGCAACTCCTGCTTTGAATGTAAGTACCATCGTCTTTGGCGCCAACATACTTTTTTTCCCTTCATTTTTTTTTTCATTATGACATTGGGGTGGAAAACTAGAATAGTAAAGGAAATAGTAAGAGTCAGATTTTGTCTCCTCAAACATAAGTATCTGTGAGCATGGTCCGGACCAGGCAATGGTTTGTTCTGCGCGCACAGGGTCCCATGACTCAGAGCTTACTCAATGGCACCTCGCAGCAAGTACACAGCTGTCATCAAGGAGCCCTGCTGGGGCCGTGGGCGGGCACTTGATGGCCTCCAGGCCTTCTGAAAGGGAAAAATGTGGCCTTCTGTTCCTTAAGGATTACAGCACAGGAAGACATATTTTAAGTTTAAAATCTTCAGTCAGGTGCTGTGTGTAGAGAGTCACCAAAGATTGGTGGTTTGAATCTACCCATAGGCACCTCAAAGAAAGGCCTGGCAACATCCATATTAAAGGTGACAGACACTGGAAATACTGTGGGAAATGGGTGCATAAGCAAATGTGGTGAAGAAAGCTGATGGTGCCTGGCTATCAAAAGATACAGCATCTGGGGTCTTAAAGGCTTGAAGTTAAACAAGGGGTCATCTAGCAGGGAAGCAAATAAGCCCACATAAAGAAGCACAGCAGCCTGTGTGATCATGATGTGTCAATAGGATCAAGTATCAGGTCTCAAAAGATCCAAAACAAACAATTATACCAGTGTGAAGGTGGAGGGTTGGAATGGAGACCCAAAGCCCACCTGTAGACAATTGGATGTCCCCCCACAGAAGGGTTATAAGGAAGGTATGATTCAACCAGGGTGCAGTGTAGCACTGATGAAATACACATCATTCCTCTAGTTCCTGAATGCTTCCTCCCCCCTCACCCCACTACCATGACCCAGTTCTACCTTACAAATCCAGCTAGAGCAGAGTACACCCATTGGTACAGATAAGAGCTCTTGGCCCAGGGCTTCAGGACAGATAACCCCCTCAGAAACAGTAGTGGGAGTAGTGATATCATGAGGGCAAGGAGATAGATGGTCAAGGGGGAAAGGGGGCAGAAAGGAGAACCCATCACAAAGTTGGATATGAATAGCAGAAATATGGGTAAAGGAGATGACAGTGTAAGATATGAAATAATAATAACAATATATAATTGGTCAAGGATTCACGAGGGTGGGAGGGTGGGGGAGGAATGGGAAAAAAAGAAGAACTTATGCTAGGGGCTCAAGTGGAAAGAAATGGTTTGGAAATGATGATGGCAGCATATGTGCAGGTGTGCTTGACTCAATCGGTGTATGGAATGTTATAAGAGCTATAAGAGTCCCCAATAAAATGATTTTTTTTTTAAAGAAAGAAAATACTGTGGAGCAATTCTTCTGTGTAACACGTGGGGTGACCATGGGTTGAAACCAATTCAGTGGCAACTGGTGTTTTGTTTGTTTGTTGTTTAAAATCTTCGGTCACCTCAGAGAGGTAAGCTATCTCGTTTTGGTAGAGCTACTATCAGGGCCAAGCACACATGGACTAATGCTAAGCCTTGATCGTTTAGGTAGCTATATTCAGGAACCTCTAAGGAGCACGGCCCTGGGAGTCTGAGACAGGTCCTGAGCCGGGCAGCCCCACTGACTTAAATAAGCACCGTCTCCCGTGTGAGTCTCAAAAAGGACCCAGCGACTGACGAAGGTATCTCTGAATGTCCTTTGCATACAAAATAACTCCTCATTCCTTTTTCTCTTAAAAGCGTCAGAGTTCCCCACAAACCCTGGGCACTCGAATCCAAACATTCACCCAAAGTTCCTCTCACCAGAATCATTTCTAATAAAATGATACGGCGTTGTTAATAGCAGTCCCAGTGTAGGGCCTTCAGATTCCTAAAGAAACGAGTCTTGTTCCGCATGGGTTTGTGACTTAACTTTGCTTCCTAATTCTCTCCCCAAGAAATCTCAGGAAGTGAGAGGCCAGTCATCGCAGCTCAGGGACTGAGAAACAACCAAACGGCCTCCTTTATCCCACCAGGTTCCACCATGGGGCTGGAGGGCTACATTGTTTTCTTTGTTTTTTCCTTTCATTGGCACTTGCCTCATTTCCACCAGTTATTCTTGGCACCCAGAAAAGATATAATAGTCTTTTGTTTTTTAATTAAAATCAGGTACACTGCAGAGCGCAGGCAGGTCAGCACACATAAAGAAAAGGGTTGCCAACAGCTTGATGTCCTGGACTCTTGAAAGAACTGGCAATTCGGGTTAAAAAGTCCCCTTACAGGCAAAAGCAGGCGCGTGGAGGTCTCTTGTCTCACAGTAGAGAGGGGAGTGCACTCATTCAAGCTGCTGAGGCTCTCTTCCTAGCGAGCTCTTAGTTGCTCAGCAGATGCACGTGTGTGCTCACTGCAGGCTAGGCTGGTGCTAGACCTGGAGTACACCCTGCTACCCTGTTTCCCCCAAAATAAGACAGTGTCTTATATTAATTTTTGCTCCCAAAAATGCACTAGGTCTTATTTTCAGGGATGTCTTATTTTTCCATGAAGAAGAATATGGTACACATTTATTGTTGAATAACAAAAAAAGGAAATTTATTACCTGTATATGGTACGGTAGTAGTTGTCATCACAAACCAGCATAACCAGACAAACTGTGAATCCTAAAGTATCAAGAATTTCTTGTTACTACCATTATTTCCATGTACAATAATCTATGGTACGTTTACTCGTTTATTCAATGACAATCATGTCATCATCTTCTGGAACATCATCATAACGATTCAAACCCTTATTTTTGGGGAGGTTTTATTTTCAGGGGATGCCTTATATTTCAGCAAGAGGCAAAACTGTAAGTAGGTCTTATTTTCGGGGATGTATTACTTTCGGGAATGTCTTACTTTTGGGAAAACAGGATAATTATGATGCAGTCCAGCCTCTCAGCCTGTCAGTCCCTCTGGGGCGCAGACAAGTTCACACTAGGGAAGTCTCAGCGGGTCAGAGCTAAGTGCCAAGAAGCTGAGAAGAAAACTCACCTTCTGAAGGTTGGGACCCAGGAGCCTCTAGAGGAGAAGACTCCCCAGCTCTATTAGGTACAATTGCATTAGGGGGAAAATTCAGAAGGGGGTTCATCTTTTTTTTTCATAGTTTAAAGAAAGGATGCTATATTATACTGCTAAACAGACACATAGGAATCCTGGTGGTATAGAGGTTTGCCAGTTGGGCTAATAATCTCAAGGTCAGCAGTTCAAAACACCATGTACCCCAAGGGAGAAAGTAGAGGCTTTCTTTTTTTTAAATTAAAAGATCATTTTATTGAGGGCTCTTCCAGCTCTTATAACAATTCATATATCAATTGTATCAAGCACATTTGTACATGTTGCCATCATTATTTTCTAAACATTTTTCCATTTTAGCCCTTGGTACCAGTTCCTCTATTTTTGCCCTCCCTCTTTTTCTTCCCCCTTCATGACACCTTGATAAATTATTTTCATATCTTACACGGTTTCTGTTGTTCATCCCCCTGGGGGTGTGGGTGTGGTTATGTGTCAATCATTGCAATCACTTCCCTCTTCTTCCTCCCCTCTCCCCACCTTCCCCCTATCCTCCTGGTATGAATACTCCCATTTCTGTTTCTGGATTCCGTGTGTCATGATCTCTTGTCTCTTATCTGTACCTGTGTACATGGTCTGATCTAGCCAGCAGTGACAGGCAGGACTGGGGTCATGATAGTGGTGGGGTGAGGAAGCCTCAGGAACCAGAAGATTATTGTATGTTTCATCAATGCTATACTGCACCCTGGTTGACTCACCCTTCCTTGTGCCCCTTCTGTGAGGGTTGTCTTATTGTCTACAGTTGGGTTTTGGGTCTCTGCTCCAACTCCCCCTTGTTCTCAACAATATGGTTTTATTTGTTTGGGGTCTTCTGATGCCTGCTACCTGATTCTGTGGACACCTCATGATCATATATGCTGGTGTGCTTCTTCCATGTGGGCTTATTTGCTTCCCTGCTCCATGGTTGCTTGTTTGACTTCAAACCTTTAAGACCCCAGATGCTATATTTTTTGATAGCCAGGCACCATCAGCTTTCTTCACCACATTTGCTTATGCACTCTCAGCAATTGTGCCTGGAGGATGGGCACAGAATGTCAGGTTGTTAGAACAAAATGTTCTTTCGTTGAGGCAGAACTTAAGCAGAGACCTAGTCCATCCATGACCTCAGTGCATTGCCACCTATGTATGTATGTAGGCCAATACCTCTATTTTTAGGAATTAATGCATTTACATGTGTAAAAACCCATGTTCATAGCTCTATCCATACCTTTGCTTCCTAGATCTTTCCTGTTTCCTTTACCTTCCTCCTGCCCCACCATCACGTTTGCCCTTCTTCTGCCTCTTAGTAAATACCTCTCAGCTAGATTGTAGTTTCTCCAACACTCCCCAGGATCTCTATGTACTCCTCATTGTTGATTTTAACCCCCTAGTTGTTCCCCTGCCTATGGCATTGTTGTGGGGAGGAGGAGGTGGGAGAAGGGAGCAGTGAACAAACTGTAGGCTTTTTATTCTGGTAAAAAGTTACACCTCCAGAAACTCACAGGGGCAGTTCTGTGATGTCACACAGGGTCGATTTGAGTGGGAGTCCTGTTAAGGGCAATGAAGTGTTTTGTTTGCTTATTTATTTGTTTTGCATTTTGGATATTATACTGACCTACCTGAACAGATTTTAAAACTTAACAAAAAGACAAAACTTACTCCCATTGAGTTGATTCTGAATCATAGTGGCCTATCAAGCCCCCAAACACAACACAATTCCATGGAGTCCATGTTAACTCACAACAACCCCCCGAGACTAACTGTTCCCCAGAGTGGAAAGCCCTATCTTCTCCCGAGGAGAAGCTGGTGTTTTCAAACTGCCAACCTTGTGGCTCACAGCCCCAAACAAAACCCACAGTCATTGAGTTGATTCTGAGTCATATTGACCATAAAAGGCAGTGTAAAAATTGCTCCTTAAGGTGGCCAAGGAGTGGCTTGTGTGTTCGATGCAGATTGCCACCAGATAGATGGGTTCAAATCTCTGGGTGACCTGGGGCAAGTTATTTAACCACTCTGTACTTTACGTTCCCAAACATAAAATGGGTGTAATATTAATCGCTGTTTCATAGATTCATTACAAAGATTAGAGTGCTTTGACCAGGGCCTCGCACATAGAAAGGCTATTTGTTTTTGTTAGATGCCTATCTGTTCCAACTCATAGGGAAAACAAAACAAAACACTGCCCAGGCCGAAGCCATCCCCACAATCATTGCTGTTTAAGCCCATTGTGTAGCCACTGTGTCACTACATCTCACTGAAGGTCTTCCTCTGTTTCACTGACCCTCTACCTTGCCAAGCATGATGTCTTTCTCCAGGGGCTAGTCTCTTTGGACAACATGCCTAAGGTCTGTAAAATGAATTCTGTTCATCCTTGCTACTAAAGAGCATTCTGGCTATACTTCTTGAGAGACAGATTTGTTTATTCTTCTGGAAGTATATGATATCTTCAATATATTTACCAACACCATAATTCAAGAGACATCAATTCTTCTGTCTTCCTTAGTTATTATCCAGCTTTCACATACAATTGGGGCATATAAAAATATCCTGACTTGAACCCAATGTTCCTTGGTCCTCAAAGTGATTGTCTTAGTCTGGGCCCGCTAGAAAAACAAAATCAGTGTCCCTTAAATATGTATTTCGAGAAAATGACTCACATAATTGTAGGAGTGGGCAAATTACAAGTTTATAGGTAAAGTTTTAGGCTATTGTTCTCTCCTGATTGGAAAAGCTGTGAGGATAGATGAACTCAAAATCAGCAGGAAAGTGACGGCTTTTCACTGCAGAGGTGAATGAACCAAAAATTAACAGATGGTAGGCTGTTGACAACTCCAAGGGTCAGCAAGCAATATGGGAGGCCATTGACTCAAGTCCAAAGAACAAGAGGTTAACAAGTCAAATGCAGGATCCAGATGACACAAAAAGCATGCAAACTTTCCCACAGGGTCTACTTATATTGGAAGCAGGCCGCACCCTCAAGGAGATCTTGTCATGGGGGATAACTCCATAGGTCTTAATTGCCAACCCCCTGAGAATATTGGTGCAGTCAGGTTTATGTACGACCTTGACTATCACAGTGACATATTTCCCTTCAAATGCTTTAAACATTTTTAAAGATTTACTCAATGCAATTTATCATTTGATTTCTTGACTATGACTTCCATTGGTGTTGATTGTGGACTCAAGTGAGATAAAATCCATAACAACTTCAATCTTTTCCTTGTTTGTCCTGATATTAGTCTTTAATCTTCATCAGCAAGATCTTTGAATCCTTTTCATTTTCAGTAAGCAAGCTTGAGTTAATGACTTCAGTGGAGCGTAGACTTTGTCCAACAATACCATTGGTTCTTAATCATATGCTACTTCCTGAAATGGTTGGGCACTGACTAATTCTTTTTTTAAAAAACTCTTTTTACATTTACTTTCTATGAGTACTTTAGCAGTTGTATTTTATGACACACTTCTGACTTAGTTAGATGTTGTCTGAATTCAATTGTTAGCAGAGAAAGGCAGATAGAAATTTTGCATTCCCATTTTCCCCTCTCTGGATAATTCCTGAGGGTTTTAAAGATTTTAATTTATAATTTAATGGAGCTAATTTATTTTTCATGGTCTACCACCAATATCTAAGATAATATCGAACTTTTAAATTCTAAACTCTTGTCTTGAGTGACTTCCAAATGAAATGAATTGGAAATATCTCAGGCAGTCTCTGTTTATACATAGTGGCAAAATTCACTTTAAGTTACCCAGATGACTGTACTGGACAAACTTCTGTCTCAACTCTCTGTGGCCCAAGCAGAAGACTTCTCTTCCTTTCACTTTGGATAAAACGACTTAGCGAGCATTGTGCTGAGTGAAGCACCATGCGAGCCACAGCAGGTGCCCAGATGGATGGATAAGGTGCAGTTTCTGTTCTTCAACTGCTATGTCCTGGAGTCTGAGTCTCGTGGGGTAAAAAGTTTGCATGTATCAGTGACTTTCAAAACAGAGTTAAATATAGTTATAAGTCATGCATGTATTGTTAGATTGTTTGACTATTTGAACATCTTTTCAGATACCTATCTGTTACAAAGACATTGCAAATCACGAGATCACTAGAAAAAATGCATACTTCGCAGAAACAAGAGACCAAACACTAACAGACATATGTTCTCCCATGTTCATTACACCACAGTTCACAGTAGCGTGAAGCTGGAAACAGCCCAAAGATCCATCAGTAGAAGAACAGATAGAGAATGCAGTGCATTCCTACAAACAATGATGAAGCCAAGAATCAGCTCATGACATGGATGGACCTGGGAACCATTATGCTGAGTGACGTTAGTCAGTCACCACAGGATAAACACGGTATGACTCCACTAGTATAAGGATAAACACCAAGAAAAAGGCAGGCTTCTGCTCTTAGGTCATGCCATTTTCTAATCAGGGATGACAAGCAACAGCCCGCCTAGCATCCATGAACCACACATCACCCCTTTGATCTTTACACCTTAAAAACCACTTTGTCCAAGGAGACCTCCCCTCAGCTGGCCTCCGTGGGCAGATGTGGGGAGAAAGAGACCATTCCTCTGCTGCCAGACCACACTCTGCGAAGGTCACTCCAAACAACAGCCATTCCTAAAGAGTGAGAAGCAAACTTTACTGGAAATTTAAGTTAAGATGGGGAGAGGTGGACCTGGATGTCTTTGAAAAGGTGACTACAGTTTGGGGGAAATAAAATGGTTAACCATCCTGATATATAAGCCAACGGTAGAATACTCCCTGGTCAATTCTTTCTGGTCTACTTTCCCCTGGAGACTTACTTGCTTTGCTCAGACTCCAGTGCCCTCTCTCTGGGGTCACTTACAAGGACATGTTGTGCCACTTAGCAAGGGGTTCTAATTGTTTGTCCACAGAATTTAGCCATTCTACTTGGCTCCTAAAAGATAGCTTTTCAAACGTTGGAAATTCCTCTGTGCTAGAAATGATTTTGTTATATGTGAGAACCATAAACCACAGACTATGCTAATGAAATGAGTGCGGTAAGGGGGCTGGCTAGACCAGAAAATCCACTATGGGATATCACCCAACCTCAGAGGTGATGGACAGGAATCAGTCCACCACATCTACGCAATGAGACCCCAAAAGGCTCTGCCCTGGAAGTTGCGTGGGCTTCCTGGTTTGTAAAAGACATGCACTAGTGTGAGAGGGTGGTGTACTGCTTAGGGAACATGGAAGTGACATAGTGGGAGCCCATGTAGTGTTCCCATTTCTCTTCATTTGTAACCTTTTTCACTTGAATAAAATGTAATTGTAATTATAGGGATTTCCTGGGTCCTCTAACGATTCTCGCTAATTACTGAATCCCAGAGAGCAGTGGCAGCCAGCAAATCAGAAGAGAGGGAACCTGGGCCCCTGACGCTTATAGATGGAGTCTGAAGTGTCAGATAGGCTTAGCAGTCTACAGATTGTACCCTTTAAATATGGGATATCTCATTTAGGCCCAGTGATTAGGATCAGCCGAAGAGGGGCTCCCTATCGCTTGGTTTCAGAATTGAACAGATTTGACTTTGACTTGGAATGGAGTTGCTCTTGCTGGGTGCTCTCGAGTTGGTCCGGCTCAGAGAACCCCAATATAAAGCAGCACAAAACACTTCCCAGTCGGACGCCATCCTCACCAGGGTTCTTGTGCTTGAACCCCCAGCTGTAGTCACTATGCCAATCCACATTGTGGAGGGCCTTTCTCTTCGGGGCTGACTCTACTTTACCAAGGGTAATGTCTCTCCCGATAACATGTCCAAAGTACACGAGATGAAGTCTCACCATCCCTGCTTCTAAGGGGCACCTAGTTTCCCTTCTTCCATAACAGATGTGTTTGTTCTTTTGGCAGTCCATGGCACTTTCAGTATTTTTCAATGACACCATAGTTCAAGTGCATCAGTTATTCTTCATTCATTCCTTATTGATTGTCCAACTTTCATAGGCATATGAGGCAATTGCAAATATCTTGGCTTAGGTCAGGCACACCTTAGTCTTCAAAGTGATAGATATCCTTGCTCTTCAAGACAGGAGATGTGTAGCAGATTTGCCTGATTCGAAATGTTGCTTGATTTCCTTCTTTCTTTTTAAAAATCATTTATTGGGGGCTCTTTACAGCTCTTATCACAATCCATACATGCAACCATTGTGTCGAGCACATTTGTACATATGTTGCCATCATTGTTTTCAAAGCGTTTTCTTTCTACTTGAGCCCTTGGTATCAGCTCCTCATTTTTTCCTCCTTCCCCCACCCTCCCTCTCTCATGAACCCTTGACAGTTTATATAGATATGTTTCATATCTTACACCAACCGCTGTCTCCCTTCACCCACTTTTCTGTTGTCCATCCCTCTGGGAGGGGGTTAGGTAGGATATATTTAAAGTCGTATTTTGACTCTTGTGGACTTCTTTGAATTTCCTTCAACGTCAACCTGAACTTACATATGAGCAATTGATAACATGTCCTACAATCAGTCTCTGGCCTCATGTTGAGCTTCCCTGTCACCTCTTCCCACAGATGGAGTCAACTTGATCCCTTTGTCGTCCATCTAGCAAGATATATGTGTACAGTCATGGCTCATGTTTTGAAAAAGGTATTTGCAGTAGGAAGTTATTGGTCTCACAAAATTCTATCCTGTGATCTCCTGCTTCGTTTCCATAACCAAGGCCATATTTTCCAACTACTGTTCTTTCCTCTTTGTTTCCAACTTTCACATTCCAATCATCAGTAATTATAAACGTATCTTAATTGCAGGTTTGATATATTTCAAATCGAAGAACTTGGTTGAATTTCAATTAGTGGTTGATGCATAAATTTGAATAATAGTTGAATTAACTAGAGTTCTTTGTAGGCCTATGGAGAATAACCTCACACAGCATTGTACTTCAAGACAGATCTTGAAAAAATTTTTTGTGTGTGTTGATGATGAATGCAACACCATTCCTCTTGAACTGGTCACTGCTGACATAAGTCATAAGATTGTCTGATTCAAAATGACCAATTTCAGTCCATCTCAGCTCACGAATGCCTGGAATATCTTTGTGCATTCCATTTCATTTCTGGTGACTTCCAATTTTCCTAAATCCATACATTGTACATTCCAAGTTCCAATTATTAATAGATGTCTGCACCTGTTTCATATCATTTTGAGTCATGCCTCATCAGCAGATGAAGGGCCTGCAAGCTCTATTCCATCCACATCATTACAGTTGGCTCTATTTTGAAAAGGAAAATCTTCCTCAATGGATTTTCAGTGTTTTCTAACTTAAAGGGCTCATCTTCTGGCACGCTAGATGACAATGTTCCTCTGCTATTTATCAGGTTCTCAGTGGCTAATCCCTCGGCAGTGGAGAGCCTATTCCTTCATCGTAGCCTGTTCTTAGCCTGGAACTCTGTTGGAACCTGTTCCCCTTGGGTGACCCTCGTGGTATTTGGAACACAGAAGCCACCATGGAAGGACAAAGTGAGGGTTAGTCTGAGGAGTGGAATACACTGTGTCGGTTTCCCACACACCCTCTTTGGATAATGTTTGCATCCCACTAAGACTTGTAGTAATTTTAGTGATTCCTTTAATCACTCAGCCTAACTAGATTGTAAGTTTAGTGAAGGCAGGTCCATGTCTTCCTCATTTTAGTAATTCTCACAATTCTGAACACAGTGACATTCACATAATTTGTCCTGAATTTGTTCATAAATGAAGCTACAAATGAAAGCAAACAAACACCATGTTGTAAAAAGTGTAGAGACTGGGTTTGGCATCAGACCGACACTGACTCTAGGGCATCTTGGGTAGTAACTCTGTGTCTCCTCGTCAGTAAAAGGGGAGAATAAGGTGGTGTGAGAATTAAGTGAGATAATGTGATGAAAGCACCTTTCAGGACACCTGTCATTTATAAAGTTCAATAAATATTAATAATAATTTCTACTCCTCCACTGCTCTTACTGGAATGAAACATTACTACCAGGAGGAGACCTCTTGGCTTGGAGGCCCTTAGTGTGCACATGGTTGAATGTTCAACCTGTAGTAGGAGGTTAGTGCTCCAAACCCAGCCAGAGAAACCCCAGAAGGTAGGACCTGCTCTCTGCTTCCAACACCCCACAGCCTTGAAACCCTAAATGGAATAGTTCTGCTCTGCACATCTGGAGTCCCCAAGCGATGGACTCAAATCAATGTCAATGAACAACAACGGGAGACAACGCGAGGACAGGAAACAGATGGAAAGGAGGAAGTTGGCTTCTCCTCTTCTTGCCTTCCAGTCTCTGGCCCATGCAGCTGGTGGAGAGGAACGAGGAGCAAGCTGGCAAAGCAAACTGTGGTTTGCAGAGTCAAGCCTGATGGACCCCACAAAGCAGTGGCTAAAAGGGCTGTTTGAGGAATACGATAAGAAACAATAACCTAACTGGTATCAATATCTAAGGATTTTAAAAAAGTATTTTACTTTGATTTTTATTATTACTTATAGCCCAACCTGGTATTGCAACCATTAAGTGCTTGAATACTAAAGGACAGGTTGTCTGTTCAAAGCCATCCTGTGGTTCCAAGAGAGAATGAGATCTCACAATCTGCTGCTTCTGGAAGATTAAAGACAATCTGCTTCCTCTGTAAGATTAAAGACCTCCTGGGCAGCTCTCCTCTGTCACATGGGGTCGCTGTGATTCAAACTCCCACTCAATACCACCGAATGGCCGCAGAAGCAACATACCCAATCTAGTCTCTTATATTTGACTTAGCTTCTGTCTGCATGCTTCCCATCGTAACTGAGGAATGGAAAATATCATAGATGGCAATAAGTTGTTGCTATTGTTTATTTGCTTGGTTGCTTGCTTGTAATATGTGTGTGCTAGTTTTGTTTAATTTTTTTGATACAAAATTTTTTCACCCTGATGCCTCACAAAATTGTGATTTATCCACTAGAGCTATATTTTCAATAAATTCTATTTATCTTCAAGAAAATAATGCATTTGAATTTGTAATTTTAAAAGATGCTTGAAAGATAACCCTGAGAACCTAATGCACCATTTCACATGTCAATTATATATCCAATTATAATGGATAACTACAGTAAAGGGGATTGTGACTGGAACACATGCACACACACAAACTCACTTCCACTGAGTTGATTCCAACTCGTCCTGACCGCATTGGGCGGAGTAGAACTGCACCCCAGGGTTTGGGAGACTGTGAATCTTTATCGGAACAGATGGCCCACACACCACCTTAAAATTCTCGGTGTTTTGTAGTTATTATTTTTGCTTGGGTTATTAAAAAGAATAGATTGTCTAATATATGAAATCCCTGATTTGAATTGAAAATACTTCATTTCGCTTTGCTCACAAGTTACTAAGACAATGCATTCAGATTCCACAGAGGCCAGATATTTGCCAAAAGAATAGCACTTGTTTTCATTCTGCTCAATTAAACACACACACACACACACACACACACACACACTTTTGTAAGATGGCTATGTTGTGTCTGCCACTGAATAGAACTTCAAAAAAAATTAAAGGTTAAAAAAAAAAAAGCTTGAGGGTAAGAAGACCAAGTCTCTGATGTAAGGATTCCTGGAGTGTGTAAACCTTTAAGGCTGAGAGAGTGGGAAGCCAGGCATGCAGAAATCCAGCTGCACTACATCTCCCAGCCATCCTTGCAACTTCCTGTGGCCATGTAATTAACTTTCCTTAATTGTACAGTAATGGAGTCCTTGTGCTACCTCAAACGTTTGCCACACGTGCTTCTCCAAGCTTCCTCATTCTTTAAAATAATGATTAAAGTGTCCTTGGCCACCCAGTTAAAGACAGCAGAGCCAATACTACCCTTGTATAAGGTTGAACAACGTCAAGAAAACCCCCTATCACACTCCTCTCACCCAACCTGGAACAGATTCTCTGGATTGTAATTCGGCAGATACATTTCTACTACATTTAAGCTAATAGATATGGGGCCTCTTTATTACAAGAATTTTGCCTACTCTGACTAATTTACACATAGTTGAAGATCAATAAATAGTATAAATGGATGTGAAGTTTCCAGGTTATAATATAGATGAGATGAAACCTACCCTGAAACATAATGAATCATAGTACAATTAATTTGAACTTTAATTCCAAGAGCTGATGTATTATCTCCTTTACCTGTCAGAATAGGCCTTCACATGAAATGCAGTTCAAAAACTTTTCAGATAAAGAAAGTGAAGGTGAAGCAGTGGGAGAGTTTCCTTGAAGTCAGGCAGTGAATGAATGATATCTGCCTCCACAATCCATCCTTGGAGAACACTGAAGGCTGTTAGGATAGGATCAGAAAAGGCATAGAAGTATTAATTATCATGGCAGGTGGGCCTTCAGGAATGACATTGGCTGTGGGGCTTTTCTTTTCCAGAAACACGTGTACAGAAAGGTAATCTTCCTTGCCCTCCCTTATTTAAACCAATCTGGATGTCTGACATTTGAGTCGAACTGCTTTTTCCTCAGCAACCCTATTGCCAGGGAAAAGCCCAGAATCAATGACCAAGGTATTTAGAAGCATAAAGGGAAACCTGAGCATAACTTTACAAAGGCAGGGTAAGACCAACCCAACCCTCCCCCTATCACTCTCACTCCCTATGGGAGCACAGTCCACCTGAGAGAGGACTGAACGGAGCAGTCAAAAGGATGAATCTCCCTATGTATATGGGGGTGAAGGAAGGGAGGAAGGGTGCATGGGGAGGGAAGTCGGTCACAGGACATAAAGAGGAGACACACAAACAAAAACAGATATACATCATTTTAGATAGCCAATCATTTTCAGAAATGAACAAGAGCCAACTGCAAAGGTTTGGGCTTTGGCTTTTGGATGGCCCAAGATGGTTTTGTTAGTCTGGGTAGATTAGAGAAACAAATTCCTAGACACTCATATGTGTAGATGAAAGAGCTTTATATACAAGAGCAATTGAATATGGAGAAAACATCCCAGCCCAGTTCAGATCAAGTCCATATATCCAATATTAGCCCATATGTCCAATACCAATCTATAAAGTCCTCTTCAGACTCACGAAACACATGCAATGATGTTGACTGCAGGAAGATCACAGGCCAGTGGGTGGAAAGTCTTGTGAATCCAGTGGCAGTGAAAGCATCTCAGTGATGGCAGGGGTCTCCATGTGGCTCCTTCAGCTCCAGGACTCTAGTGTAGCTCCATGCGTCTTCTCAACAGGAATGTCTCCCAGGGTGTGAGCACATGGCCTACCTCCAGCGAGCTATTTCTCACCTTTGTGCCTCCAAATGAGGTCATCAAACGGCTGCCTGATTGACAGGCTAAACTCCATCCCTTCGCTGTTAAGTGTCAAATGGACAACGGATTATATATCTACCACAACAGCCATGGAGGAATTCAAACCCAACAAAACAATGGCGGCATGGGAGATATAAAAAGTACAACTTGCAAGCGTTGTTGGGAAGCCATGTAGGACTTTGAATAAAGTGGAAACCGTTTGGATGGGTGTGATCCCTGGTGGTTCAATGGTTAATCATTCACCTGACAACTGAAAGGCGCTGCATGAAAAAGACCTGGGATCTTCTGTAAAGAACACAGCCTAGAAAACCCGTGGAGGCAGCTCTATTATGCCAAAGGGTCGCTATGTGTAGGAATCAACTCCACAGCATCTAAGAGCAACAAGATGAGCAGTATAACCAATGCTGTCCTGAAGCTGACAGGTTTGAAGTATTAGGCTGAGTCCTGTAAAGAGAGAGAGAGAGAGAGAGAGAGAGAGAGAGAGAGAGAGAGAGAGAGAGAGAGAGAGAGAGAGAGAGAGAATTTATAAGTTATTTATATTGCAGTGCTTAGTGGTTCTGATTAGCATGCAATAGCTCAATGGAGCCTTCTGCTCAGACTTCTGTACTCAGAAACATCAGAGACATCCTACAATCCAGCCCTTGGAGTTCTCCCTCCCGGGAAACCAGGAGTGACAACCTACAACACGAATGGGCAAGGGTATTCAAACCGAGCATGCCACAGCCTTCCACTGCAGAGACCTCTCAAGCTCACTAAGTGCGGTGGTCTTGAGCACCGGTGGCCAAATTCCGTTTCCTCTCTGCCTTCCAGGCATGTCATAGGATCGCATTTCAGGTTCTCCTGGTGCTGCAGTGTGACCGGGTAACTAGTTCTGGACAATGAATTGAAAGCAGAAGTGACAGTGCCATCTCAACCTTGGGCATTTAGTGCTGATACAAGACCTTCCAGAGTCCTCTTCCTTCTGCCATAGCAACCGCCCACGTCTGAGCTGATGGCTACTCAGTGAAGGGCATGTGTCACTCTATCAATAAATGAACCTTAGATTTCAAGCCACTGCGACTTAGCAATTGCCTGTTACTGAAGAATAACCCCCCGCCCTTCCTAACAATAATTAACCTTTCTTGAGCACATTAGTCTAAAAACTTTACATAGCAAGCCCAAGCCCACTGGCATGGAGCCCAGACCAACCCATAGGAGCCCTGTAGGACAGAGTCTATTTCATAGGGTTTCCAACGCTGAACGTCTTGCCTCTTTCTTATGCAGACTGATGGGAGTTCAACTCGCTGGTCTTTCTGTTTGCAGACCAATGCTTGATGCACTGCACCACCAGGGCTCTTTGAGCACTCCATATGGCCTCGTTTAAATCTCGCAGTGAATTTGAGATTGCGACTATGATGTCTTTAGATACAGATGAAGATCCCGAGGTACAAGCAAGCCAAATCAGGGGAGTTGTCATCGAGCTGATTCTGATGGCCACTCCGTAGGATGATCAAGGCTGGTCCTCTCAGACAGAGAGCGCCTGCTCTCTCCTTTGAACTTCCGCCGAGTGCATCCAAACATCCAACTTCCAGTGAACAGCCAAGGTTATCACCGACTTAGATCACACAGGTGCTAGAAGACAGACCAGGTACTGGCATGGTTAGTCTGTCTCCAGGGCCTGGGATTTAACCATGGAGCTGTGCTGACTCATGAACAGTATCCTGCATTTTCACATGACCACTGTGACAGGCTTTAATACAATTGCTCGTGAACAGAAACATATACGTTGAAAACTGCAGTTAAAAAGAAGCGGTCAGACCCAAGTCGCCATATGCTGCCACCAAATTTAACTTTTGTTTGCAGCTAATTGTACTTATTTTATAAGGAGGGAAAAATTGGCATTTGAAATAATTGCACCCCAGATGCCACTCTGTAAATTGCCAAATTACCCAACACTTCTTAAAAAGTCATAGCAAGCACATGAACTGAATCATGTTTAATCGTGCACTTTCTACAAGATCCTGCTTTATCCTCTTGAACCCCGTCTCCCTGAGTTCAAGTCACACCTTGAAAACACAACAACAACAAACAGGACGTGCAAACATTACCTATTTAGCATGTCTCATTTTAAATTAAACAGATTTTAATCCTGGCTCGCTTGTAATTATATATAATTAAAAAGCACTGAGGAATGTGCGTAAAAGCACAATGAAGCAATAACCATGTGAGCAGTGGGTTATTTTAACTCACCGCTGAGGGGAAGTTGCTTTTGTCCAGATTAATTTGCCAAAGGGCTGATGAGAACATGGCAAAGGGAGACAGAGGGGAGCATGTGCTTTCAAACGGCTCAGCTCCGAAAACGCGATTAATGAAACACATCTAATTACATAAATGCCTAAGAAGGTAGTATTACTGAGTACACGTTAAAGGTCATGCTCCTGTAGAACAGCTTTCTCTTCCGGGGAAAGCCACCCTATTTTTTCAGAACATTTAATAAAGCCGTCCTGACTCAGATCACTGTTCTCAAATGAGACCTCGCGAAGGAGCAAAAACGAGCTGGAGCCGAGAGGCCAGACCCGTCACGGAGCCATGTTAAGGTTTGGGCTGGATCGCATGCCCGTGTCTTCTCCACAACAAAGACAGGGTGGAAATGCTGAGTCTGCCAAGTGAGTCATTGTTTGTCAAGCGGGTGTGTGCGCGCGCACGTGGCATCCACTGGGCACAGAACGCTGGGGCAGGAGCGATGAGGCACGCAGGCACAGACATTAACCCTGTGGGAAGTTTACTCTGTGCCGGGCGCTGGGCTGAGCACCGAACCACTTTACTTAGTCCCACAAATTCGTCCTAGAAGAAGTACAATGGGGATGGTCGTCAGAAGTACAACTGGCTGGGCTTTGACTTGCGACTTTGGACACACCATCTGGAGAGGCCGATTGTTAGCAAAGGACAACACGGCTGCTCACATGGAGGGAGGCACCCTCAGCAGCTGGACGCCGACATCCTGAGGCTGGCGCAGGACCTGGCACCATTGTGTTCCATTGCAGTGCAGTCGTGCGCCGCAGGTCTCTGAGGGACTATAGCGTCTGCCCTAAGTGACAGGGGAGAATGCTGAGCAGGGCAAGGTCATGACCCACGCAGAACCAGCAAAAGGGCTGTGAAGGAGCAGCCAGGGAGGCAGGAACAAACCAGGAGAGGCGACATTAGTGACCTGGGACACCAGAGAGCTGGCTAAGATTACATGATTCTAGGTCTGCCTACTTCCATGGTGCTTTGAAATAAGATGAGATGATAAATGCGAAAGCCTCTAAGGAGGTAAGAACCTTCTATGCCTCGAAGGTTTCCAAGGACTTTGTTCCAACAGGCGTGTTTCTGTGTGTGCGGGGAGAGTGCTCCCAGGTACCAGGAGGTGCTATTAGGTGCCGTCAGGTGAGCCCCCCTCAGAGCATCCGCACGTAGCACAAGGAAGCCGCCTTGTCCTTCCTTTGCTGTCCACACAGGAGTAGGCATGTTTGAGTTAATTGTGGGCAGCCACTGCGCCAGTCCGTCTTGCCGAGAGTCTTCCTCTTTGTCAGCGATTCTCTGTTTTACCAAGTACGATAATGTCCTTCTCTTGGAATGGGTTCTCCTGCAGAGTACTCAAAACAAACAAACAAACAAACCCTCGGATCACTGTCATGGAGTAGATTCCCACAGGTAGAAATATTTTACCTTCTCAGGAACATTCTAGGAGCCCTGGTGGCAGTGGTTACATGTTGGGCTGCTAAATGCAAGGTCACCAAATCCAATCCACTAACCTCCCCGGATTCTTCCAGCCCCCTGTTGGCAGCGAGGAGGGGGGATACCATGTACTTTGGGAAACCCTGGTTTAGTGCATGCACTTTGGAGTCACACTGCCCAAATCCAAATCCTAACTAGAAAAGTGATTCACCAGTTTCCCCATCTAAAATATGTGTGATATATTTTGTTTGTGTGTATTATTTAAAAAACAAAACCAAAATCCTCCCAGGATTGTTGTGAGGATCTGATGAGTAAATATTGTCAAGTTCTTCGGAACATGTCTGGTACTTGGTCAATGCCATTTGAGGGTGCTCATTAAATAAGAGGAAACCTTTATGGCAGGACCACTGTATATGCAATGCAGAGATTCAGTGGAGAATAAGATAAGATCCATATATGAGTGATGGGCAGCTGAGAAAGTGAAAAAAGGAAGCAAATCAATGAGATAATTATAGTGACTAGGAGTGGGACATCGGTGGCTAGTGGTAACATTCACAACCCTGACCCCATGCAGAGGACTGGCCTTGAATTCCCAGTCAGTGTACCTCCTATGCAAGCCTCACCCATCAGTCAGTGGAGGCTTGTGTGTTGCAAGGATGCTGAATAGGTTTCAGGGGAGCTTCCAGACTCAGGTGGGCCAGGAAGAAAGGCCTGGCAATCTACTTCAGAAAACTAGCCAGTACGAGTGCCCTGGATCGCAGTGGTGGTATCTGACACCATTGTGCCTGGACTCCGCACACATGCCTGCTCAATGGACGTCAGCTAATCACAGCAATGGAGCGGGAAGTGAGGGCAGGCCTTCCTGAGAACCGTGTCCTGAGGACTGAAAGGGCATCAGGGAGATGAAGACCCAGAGTCAGAGGATTCCAAGCCAAAACTAAAGATAAACAAAGACACACTGCCATTGAGACAAAAGAACCTGCCTTCTCTTAAGAAATAAACCATCTAAGGTCAAGTGGGAAAGCCCATGGGCTGGACATTCAGGGACAATTGAAAGTATTCAGGAATCAGGCAGAAGACTCTCCTGTGGTGGAACCTTTTACATTAAATGGGCAAAGGTTTCCAAAGGTGAAGCCTGGCTTGAGCTTGATGTTGCAGGAAAGGATGCATTTAAATGCCAATGTGGCTGACCTGCAAATTCCAACGCAAGATTGAGAAGCAGGCCTCTCCTTTCACCACTTAGCTTTGCCCCATTTTGACGACTGGCCTTGCTGATGACAACTTTAGCCTCTTATTAACATAACCTCCTTTGAATACGTGCTTGCACCAAGCCAGGACAAGAGACGAGTCATATTTCCCCAGTCTGAAATGCCTTTCCTGCGTGTTTTATTCCGCCCATTGAAATCTGCTACCACAAGCCCTTTGCCATCTCCTGAAGAAATGGCATGGATTCAGACAAAGGCTCATGCTCTTCTGTCTGAGACTGTCTTCAATCACTAAGTCAAAGTTACTGAGCTAGCATCACGCAGGTACAGGAGGCTGTGCCCTGTCTCCCCTGCTTTTCTGCCTGCACAGCCCAGTGCATGAGCTCATGCCTTTCTGCTATCCCAGTCCAGTGCTTAGTTTTGCTTTTGACAGCTCCAGGGCCTGGGGAGGAGCCAAAGAGGTTTGGCAATCAGTTTGGCCCTAGCAGACCTACACAAGGATCTGGGGCAGAGCCTGCCTGGGCAGTAGGAAGTCAGCCCAGGTTCCCAGAGAGTCGAAGGGCGCCCTGTCTGAACAGATAGATCAATCTGCTTACTGAGAGCATAAAGCTGGCTCTCCCAATGTAATTACAGGGTGGCTGATTTATTATTCTGGACTTCGGTGCAAGACAGGGGTAGTGTTGTTTGTGCCAGTTTACGGTATTGGGCCAAAAGATGAAAAAACAAGCTAGTCGATTGGTTCCAAGAATCGGTTTGCATAAACAGCCCTTGATACTGCCAATGTGTGCCCAGGGATTATATCACATGGCTTGGTCTCGTTGGCAGAGCCCGTTCGAGAAGGAAATTACAAGTCTTGATAGATTCAGAACCATTTAATAGCTGGCAAGCTACTGTCAACTCCCCAAGTCACTGCCAAACCCAGGGAATATCTGAAAGCATCCATCCTTGTCAGGTTAGTTTCATAAGTAAATAAATATACCACAAAGGACAGATGCTAGATTTTCTCGGAAGGAAGGAAGGAATAAATTGTCATATATCTCTTGTCCTGGTCCCAGTCAGTGTAAACATGCTAAGGCCCAGATGGGAAAAGAGCAGGTTGTAAGAGAGGGTAGGAGGTCATGGGAGATCCTTGTCCAGGGACAGGGACTTTAGCACAAAACTTGGTTGAGAATGGCAGCTCCTCTACTGAACAACTCAAGGTCCTTAGGCAAATTTCATGACTTCGGCACCTCACCTACCTCATCTGTGAAATGGGGCTATATGTTATTGCAGTGAATGAGTGATTGCAGAGAAGAGAGACATGTGACAACCAATATTTCTCAAAAGAGCAGGGATAGGTCTGATGATGAATCCATTAGATTTGAAAGCTGACCAGGAAATATCTTTACATCCATATTTACATTTGAATAACATCTTAAAAACCTAATATTGTTAATCACCACATAGTCAGTTCCATCTCATGGTGAAGTTACATATGATGCAACGTACCAACAGTCATGAAGATGATACACCCAGTCCCGAACCATCTTCATGGTTGCAGATGTGTTTGAATTTGTTCATTTAAAAACTAGCATAACCAACATTTAATATTGGGAATGCTGAATGGTATAAATGGTTTAGTACTTGAATACTAACTGAAAAGCTGTTGGCTTGAACCCACCTAGAGTCACTAGAAGGAGCCCTTTGGCTCTGTGAGATAAACATTGAGCTGAGGACCACAAAATCGATGGTTCAAACTCACCAGCTGCTCCTTAAAAGAAAGATGAGGTTGTCAGCTTCTGGAAAGATCTGGAGTCTGGGAAACCCTAAGGTGTCATACAGAGTCAGCATATGTCAGAATACATTGACATACATTGAATGACAGTAGAGGCACCAGGATGGGCCCAACGACCCTCAATAAGATAGATTGACACAGTGGCTGCAACAATGGTAGGGAACAATTGTGAGGATGGCGAAAGTCCATGCAGTTTCCTTCAGTTATCCATAGGGTCACTGTGAGTTGGAACCAACTTGATGGCACCTGACAACAACAGGTGCCAGAAAAACAGACCTGGTGATCTACTTCCAAGAAAGTTATTCATGGTACCCCAATGGAGCCATTTTGCTCTGCACACATGAAATTTCCCTGAGTTGGAATTCACCTGACAGCAACTGGCAACAAGGTAACATTCTACAGCTGCTTAAAGCCCACTTGGTGTCCACTCTGGAATTTCTGACCATGGTTGCATTGGCGCCAATGGTATCCTTGAATTGTTATGGGCCAGAGCAATAGAAGAAGCCCTGGTGGTATAGGGATTACATGTTGGGCTGCTAACCACAAAGTCAGCAGTTCAAAACCATCAGCCACTCCAAGGGAGAAGGATGGCGCTTTCTGCTCCCATAAAGAGTTACAGTCTCAGAAACATCCTGCATCCCTGGAGTGAATCCCACCTGATTGTGGTGAAGGATATGTTTTATATACGTTTATATTCTATCGGCCAATATTTTGTTAAGGATTTTTACATCTATGTTCATTAGAGATATTGGTCTATAGATCTCTATACCTGTGGGATCCTTGTCCTATTTGGGTATCAACATTACACTGGCTTCATAGAATGAATTTGGGAGTTTGCCATCTTTTTCTATGCTCTGGAGTAAATTGTGGAGGACCAGTGTCAGCTCTTTCCTGAATGCTGTGAGTTCTCCTGTGAAGCCATCTGATCTGGGATCTTTTTTGTTGATAGTTTCTTGATAACCATATCTATTTCTTCTTTTGCTATGGGTCTGTTGAGGTCCTTGACCTCTATGGGATAATCGAGGGAAGGGTTGTTTTTCCAAGTATTTGTCCATGTCTTTCACATTGTTGAATTCATTGGAATACAGACTTTCATGGTACTTTGTGATTATCCTTTCAATCTCCTTGGGGTCTGTTGTGATTTCTCCTGTTTTCATCCCTCATATTGGCTATTGATGCTTACTCTTTCCTTTCCTTTTTCAGGCTTGCCAGTCATCTGTCAATTCTGTTGATCCTTTCAAAGAACCAGCTTTTTATGCTGCATTGAATTTTTCCATTGTTCTCTTTGCTTCCGACTCATTTAACTCTGCCCTGGTTTTTATTATTTCTTTTCTTTCACTATTGGAGAGATTGTTCTGTTGACTCTACTCTGGTTGCTGGAGGTTTTGTGATACCGTATCAGTCATAACTCTCTCTTCCTTTTTGATAGATGCACTTATTGCTATCAAGCTACCTCTGATACTGCTTGTGGCAGTTACATAATCTGGTGTCAACTTGTGAAGGGGTGGAGTCTAGCCTGTCAATCAGATCACAAATTGATAACCTCATTTGGAGGTACCACAGAGATAAGCTCACTGGAGACCAAATACACACAGACTCTCTGCTTCATCTTCATGCTGACAAGACACATGGAGATACACTAGAGCCCTGGAGCTGGAGGAGCCATGTGGAGACCCCTGCCAGTGTTGAGATGCTTCCACTGCCACTAGATCCACAAGACTTTCCACCCACTGACCTGTGATCTTCCTACATTCGACATCATTGCTTGTGTTGCATGAGTCTGAAGAGGAATTTATAGATTGATATCTGATATATGGGCTAATATTAGATTTATGAACTTGATCTGGACTGGGCTGGGATGTTTTCTCAATATACAATTGCTATTTTATTTAAAGCTCTTTCTTATATACATATGAATGTCTATACATTTGTTTTTCTAGTCAACCCTGACTAACACACTACTGTATCCCATTATTTTGGTATGTTGTATTCTCACTCTCATTCTCATTAGTTTCTAGACACTTTCTAAATTCCTCTCTAATTCAGGCCAGTACCCATTCATGTCAAAGAAAATCATTACTCATCCTCCATGTTTTTCTGATTGTCCTTTTATTGACCTCCAGCTTTATGGTGTGGTGATCTGAGAGAGACATCTGAGTGATCCTCTATGTGTTTGAATTTACGCAGCCTCGAATTGTGCCCCAGCATATGGTTTATTTTAGAAAATGGGCCATGTGCACCTGAAAAGAATATGAATTTTATTTGCATTTGGTTGAAAAGCTCTATAAATGTCTATTAGGTCCAGTTGCCTGCTTATAGTGTTTAGGTACGTAGCCTCCTTGCTGAGCTTCTTTTCCAGTGATCTATCTTTTTCTGATTGCGGTGTATTAAAGTCACCTACTTTGATTGTCACATCTGTGATTTCTTGTTTCATCTTTTGAATAATCTCTTTGACGAATTCTGCAGGTCTCTCATTAGGCACATTTATATTTATTATGCTCACTGGTTACTTGTCTACTGATCCTTTGAGCATTATATCATGCTCCTCTTTGTCTCTTGTTATGGTTTGTACCTTGAGGCCAATTTTGTCAGAGATTAGGATTGCAACACCTGCTTTTTTTAAGTTTCCATTTGCTTGATATATTTTCTGCCAGCGTTTTATTCTTAGTCTATTTTTGTCTGTGAGCTTGAGATGTGTCTCTTGCAGGCAACTGATTAGTAGGTTGTTTTCTGAGTCAGTCTGCTAGCCTTTGTCTTTTAATGGATGAGTTGGGGCCATTGACATTCAGAGTTATATATGTGAATTCATTACTGTCATCTCGTACCTTTTGTGTTGGCTGTTTTCCTATCTCTCTTCTTATCAGTGTGCTGTGCTTGTGTGGGGGACTTCATTCTTGCCTTCTTTTCTGTCTTAGGCAAGGTTAGCCTCTTAGCCTACAAATAAAGGAAAACTATTAACTCCCTGAGTAAGTGGGCAAAAGACCTGAAAAGAAGTTTCACTAGGGAGGAGTCCCAAATGGCCAATAAACATATGAGAAAATGCTCCCAATCATTAGCCACCAAAGAAATGCAAATTAAAACAACCATGAGATACCATCTAACACCCTTGAGGATAGCCCAAATCAGACAGCAAAAAATATTGGAGGGGATGTGGTGAGAAAAGAACTCTCCTCCATTGCTGGTGGTTGTGTAGGTATGTATAGCCTCTCTGGAAATAGATCTGACAATATTTAAAGCAAATGGAAAGTGAGCTACCTTATGACTGACCTATCCCTCTAATAGGCATATACACAGAAGAGGTAAGACATAGACCACGGCCAGTTGTTTGCATTCCAATGTTTATTGTGGCACAATTCACAATTGCAAATAATTGGAAACAGCCTAAATTTCCATCAATAGATGAGTGGATTAGAAAACTCTGGCACATATACACAATGGAGTACTGCACATCACTAAAAAGCACTGGTGATCACATGAAGCACATCATTTCATGGCAAGAGTTGGAGGAAATTATGCTAATTAAAGTTAGCCAATCACAAAAGAACAAGTACAACATGAGTTCCCTGAGGTAAGTATAATCAGCACAGTATATATAGAAGAAAAGCCACTTGTCTCACACTATACAGGTTGAGATAAAGGCAGTTGGATGGGGGTCAGGCCAAGCCCAAGGAGGTACATGTAATTCAAACACATAGAAGGGGAAAGGGGGACGATGAAAAGGTAGGGAAGGGGAGATAATAACACAGAGGAAGCAAGGCACTAGGCCACCCTGGGGAAGAGTATTGGTTATGTCTCCACAGAATTGGCAGTGTGCATGAGACCCCACCACAGCACACCAAACCTTGAGGGCAATGTAATCACATAGAGCAATGCATGAAATGAGTGAGCTAACAGGTCAGCTCCAGTCAGAGCCAAATTGGCCCCCGCCCTAGAAGCATGTGCTACAGAGGACAAAACTAAACCTACAGGTTGGGGAGAGCGGTCAGCGTGCCACACCCAATGGAAGCAAACCAAGAAAGAAAAAGAGAGAAGGATTGTTTAGACACCATATCAGCACACCCAGCCTGGAGGACGACGTCCCTGCTTGGAGCTGTGAAGGCACAGAGAGGACAGTAGAGTCAGCAACAGCTCAAGACATTATGTCCCCTTACTGGAGCATACTGAGACAGAGGATAATACTGGGAACACACGGCGCAGAGTTAGTCCGGTCTGAACCCACCACAGCAGGGCTAACCATGAAGGGAACATGACAGGTCAGCAACGGGAGCAAGGCAAAGCCACAAAAAGCCTGAGGAGCCCCCAGAATAGATTTCAGGCTAGGAGAGGCAGTTCCTGGAATCCCCCCGGCACCAGTACGTAGACTGTCATAGGTTAGGGGAGAGACCTGGAATTGTGTATACTTGCTTGTTTGTTTGTTATTATTTGCTAGTTATTATGGTCTTTTCCCCTTCCTTTTAATTCAATCTTTTATTTTCCTTTTGTTTGGTCTCTGTTATTGTTGGTTTGCCTACTTATATAAGATAGGCATGAGAAGCAAGCTCTAGGAGAAAACAATGGAACCAACAGTTCCAGGGGGGTTTGATGAAAGGAGAAGGCAGGGGAAGGGAGTGATGAGCAAACAAGGCCATAGACAGGGGAACAACCAGTGAATTAAAATGAACAACAAGGAGGACATAGAGATCCTGTGGGTGCTAGAACAACAGCAATCTAGTGGAGAGAAATTACTAAGAGGCAGAAAAGAAGGGTAAGCATGATGGTGGGGCAAGAGGAAGGTAAAAGGAAACAGAGAAAAGATCTAGGAAGCAAAACTATGGATAGAGGTTTAAGTCTAAGTATGTACATATAATATATATATATATATATATATATATATATGCCAGGTTTTTAACTGTTGTAAAAACAGTTGTTTTAACAACCTGGCATTATTTGATGCTCAACCTCCCAGTACAATGGCTGAAGACAAAATGGGTTCATGAGCAAATATAGTGAATAAAGCAGATGGTTCATGGCCATCAAAAGATATAGCATCTGGGGTCTTAAAGGCTTGAAGTTAAACAAGCTGTCATCTAGCAGAGAAGCAACAAGTACATATGGAAGAAGCACACCAGCCTGTGCGATCACGAACTGTGGAAGGGATGGAGTAACAGGCATCAGAAGACCATATTGTTGAAAATGAGGGAAGTTGGAGCAGAGACCCAAAATTCATTTGTAGACAATGGGACATTCTCTCACAGAAGGGTAAAAGGAAGGGATGAGTCAAACAAGGCGCAGTAGAGCACTGATAAAACACAATATTCCTCTGGTTCCTTGAAGCTTCCTCACACCCCCACTATCATGACCCCAGTCCTGCCTTTCACTGCAGACCAGACTCGAGCATGTGCACAGGTACAGATAAGAGAGAAGAGCTCAAGACACACAGAATTCAGGAACAGGAATGGGAGTAGTGATACCAGGAGGGTCGGGGGAAGGTGGCGGGAGGAGGGGAGGAATGGGGAACTGATCTCAATGACTGATGCAGAACCACATCCCCCAGACAACAGAAACTGTAGGGGAAAGAAGACAGGAGTCAGTATAAGATATGAAAATGATAATAATTTATAATTTATCAAGGGGTCATGAGGGGGCAGAGGGAAAAAAGAGGAGCTGATACTAACGGCTGAAAAGAAAGTAAACGTTTAGAAAATAATGATGGCAGCATATGTACAAATATGCTTGATACAATTGATGTGTGGATTGTTATAAGATCTGTAAGAGACCCCAGTAAAATGATCTTTTAATAAATAAATCGAAGAAACTCACACGGGGCAGTTCTTACCTTCTCTATAGGGTCACTATGAGTCAGAATTGACTCAATGGCAGAGAGTTTGGTTTATTTTTGTTTTGAGAACTAATAAAGGGGAATTAGACTTGATATAAAGGAAGTACAGATGGCAATTGAAGGCCCCTGATTCTGGCTGTTTGTATACATAGAGGTTCCACGTGCTCCGAACAGGGAAAAATAGTAGAAAAGCAGTGATCTCCCATCTTCTGGGTCCAACTGCAACTGGCCTTGCCCCATAAAAACAATTAAACTTATGAAACAATATTGGTCGTGCTTAATTTATATGACTACTTTGAATTTTCTTTGCTTTTTAAAATTTGTAACATTATTTTGAAATCATGATTGTTTCCCAGCAGTAAAGTCATCTCTACCCAGTATTAAAGTTTTTGGGTTTTTTTGCATTAAAGTTTTAAGCATTGAAGTAAAATTACAAATAATTCCAATGATCAGTGAATGTGACTAGAAATCCTTTTCTGATACATGGTACTCATAAACTATTTAATTTTAACAAACTTAGTAATAACTGTGAACTCATTGTATAAGTACTATGAAAGAAACAAAGAAATGGAGGCAAGAATAAGAAGTTTTACACTATTTTTAAATGAAACCAAACCCACTACCACTGAGTTTACTCTGACTCATGGGAGCCCCGCAGAAGAGAGTAGAACCAAATGTTAGGATTTCTGAATATAAGTCTTCCTGGGAGCAGAGAGCCTCATGTGTCTCCTTTGGAGCAGCTGGTGGATATGAACTGCTGACCTTATGATTAGCAGCCCTTGCTTAACCAGCAGCATCACCAGGGCTCCTGCTAAGTAAAAAGAGCTATCAGATTACATCCTTGCCTACAATAGGAATAACACTATATTGAAAACGTCGCATCTAGAAAACACACACACATACTCACCAAAAGGAGAGTCACTATGTAATAGTGGTTACATCTGTGTGATAAAACCATGAATGACTTCTTTCTCCTTTAAAACATTTTAGTTTGTCCTTCATGAATTATTCATCATCATTTTAAAGCCCGTGTTGAATGTGCAAGCAGCCCGTGCAGGGTGAGAACATCACGTGCAACAAGCACAGGCTGATGCTGCAGCAGCCCCACAGGCCCAGGGACCCCCCCCCCCCAGGGCAGCAGTCATGCCTCACACCCCAGTCCTGGTTTCACTCAGACCCCTAACAGTCCCCTTGGTAGCTCCCACAGATGTGGTTTTATAGGGCCCGCTTCTCTCTTAAAGCACCTTTCCAGGAACTGCGATTCTGCTTCCTGCTGAGCAGTTCCAGGAACGTTCCGTGTGGCCGTGAGGCTGGCTGCCTGTCTTCTTCTCCCGGGCAGGTCTCCATGGCCCACCCCTGGCAAGTGGTGAAGTGGCCTCTGATGGTTTTCTTGTCTCTTTAGCATCCCTCTTGGCAACCTCTGCCATTCTCTTTGGCATTGGTCCCCCAGCGTTAGTCATGGTGCCTGCACCCATGCCAGACCTCCTTGGCCAGGCTTCAGACTTCCTCCCGCGCACTCTCCTTCCTCAGCACTTACCTCGGATAACACGATGAGAAACTCCAACCCATGCCAGCTGCCCTCTTCAGCCCCAGGCAGATCAGGCTACCAAGATATCATCCTTAATATAACAGAAAAACACAATGACTTGCCATCAAGCCTGTTCTAGCTTTGACACCTATTCTGGGTGTGTCGGTGCAGCACTGTGAGTGCCACAGGGCTTGCTTTAGGTGGCTGCTTTTCCACAAGAATATCTCCCGGTCTTTCATCGGAAGCACCTCTGGGAGAACTGGAACCTCTAAGCTTTTGCTTAGCAACCGTGTTAACCATTTCCATATGCACCATCCAGGGCCTTCTATATCATACATATATCCATTTAAGGGACCTGAAGGCACCGCGGGTGAAGGACTGGTCTACTAGTGCAAACATGTGTGGTTCAAGCCCATTGGCCACTCCCTGGAGATGGGTATGCCGTGTGTGCCTTGTAAAGACTTACAGTCTCAGAAACCTGGGGAAGGGCTGCTAGGAGTCAGAATGGACTCAATAGCAGCGTGTGTGCATGTGTGTCACCCACACAGAGCTTCAAAAAGCTGGTGAAAAATCAAATTCAGAGATCATGGAAATTCCCCAAACTTTTAGAAGCCCTCCCTGTACGAGGGCTCCCTGGGTGATTCTGATGCACAGTCAGGAGAAGAATGGTCACCTCCAAGCAGACACAACACAACTCAGGCCTGAGATTGCACCCTCTGAAGCCGACTGTCTAGCACTGAAGCCTGGCTTCATCACAAACCTGCTAGCCGTGTCATCTTGGGCAACTTACCTTGGTTTTTCCCTTCCCTTATTTGTCAAGGTGGAGAGGCTACTGATAATCAGGGGGTTGATGTAAGAGTACATAAGATAATGCGTAGGCAGGATTACAATGCGCCTAGTGTGCACCACGTGCTACATAATGGCAGCTGGTTCCTACTGATAGTGGTCATCGCTCGTCATCCTCTGGTCCCCAGCGAAGGGGAAGCGCCTCAAGGTGGCGGCTCAGGAACCCAGGCAGAGTAGCTCCCCCGTCTGGGACAAGAGGCTGTAGAGAGGATCCGAAAGCTCCTCCTTTTCCCCTGAAATAAGCTCTCATGAAAACACGTGTGCCTGTCACTGCTGTGGCTCAGGTCCCTCCGTCCCCAGCGACAGGGAGGTACACAGCTGTCAGCCACATCCGCCTGGACCTCCCTTTAGATTTCTCACAAAGCTTTCCTCTAGCAGCAAGCCCGTGGCAGCTTTCCCCGGCGTGGTGGAGAGCCTTGGCCGCAGGCCTCTGGCTGGCAGTCCCGATGCTGCGCGCAGCCAGCGCTCAGACATCTTCGGAAGCTCCTCTCCGTTCCTCAGGCCAGTGGGCTTTGCGCCTCCGCACACCCTCCCCACCTTCGCTTTAGAACAACTTGCCCTCCCTGGCTCCGTGCGCGCACACCTGTCCGTGTTTGTGTTTAACCGACAGGGTGGATGTAGCAAGAGGCCCGGCAGGGGCTGTGGTTACAGGGCGGCGACACGGGCCCGGGGAAGCTCTGTGTACATACAAGAGGAAAATGCCACGTTGGGCCATGCAGACTGACACGCCCCATGCACTGGTTTAAAAATACCTTTGCCAAAACGGCAAAAGCACCACAAAGACAAAACAGAGCAAAAACCACGCCGCTCTCTGGGGGAGAGTTTTCCTCCCCATCCGTCAGCCTGAGCAGATCTGATGCAAGCTGGCTCCGTGGGAGGGAGGGGAAACGGCCCACGGGCTTGTTTCCAAGACTGGACATGTCCATAGAAGCAGACGGCCTCACCCTTCTCTCTGGGAATGGCTGGTGGGTTCACAGACCCCATGTTATTGTGGGCCGCTCAGTGCTTAACCTGTGCACCACCAGGCCCCCTCCACACCCTGGAAAGCAGTGTGATATCTTGGAGTCGGTACTGAACTTGCAGGTGAATGATCCATCAATCCTTCCGGTTTCTGACTGGGATGTGACAGCTCAGCTCCCCTCTTCCTGCTAGGGTTTCCTCCTCGGTCGATGTGTTACCATGTCACCTTGCCTAGCACATTCAAGGAGATGAAAGTGCACCAGATCCCTTGCCTGGAAGAAGTCTGTAAACCAACAGTCGCACCAGGGATTTCCTAAATGCCGTTGGCAACCACGTTATTTCGAGGGAAGCTGATTTTCACAAACCAGGATCAATAGGCTTTTCATACAAAAGATGACAATCAGCGTGCTGGGTGGCATCGTGGTGACGAGTTGGATGGCAATCCTCAAGGTCAGCAGTTCGAAACCACTAGCCATTCCATGGGGTAAAGATGGGGCTTTCTACTCCCAGGAAGAGTTACGGTCTCAGAAGCTCACAGGGCAGTTCTACCCGGCACTGTAGCGTCCCTGTGAGTCAGCAACCGCTCCACGGTGGTGAGTTTGGTTTGGGACCTAGACAAGGTGGGAGAAGAACCGGAGATGCCACAGACAAAGGAAAAGAAAGACAGAGCTGAAGCAGAGCATGAAGGGTTGGGAAAACAGCAAACACTGCAAGAGTCCTGAGTGCTGTGTGTGTGTGTGTGTGTGTGTGTGTGTGTGTGTCATGAAAGGGTAGAGAGGGGCTCAAAGTATAAAGGAATTTAAAATGTAGCCTGTTGACAGAATGGTATAAGTCCCAACTGCAAACCAAAAACTTGACCATTCAAACTCACTGGCTACAATGCAGAAGAAAGACCTAAAGTTCTGCTCCCATACGATAAGAGCCAAGGAAATCTCATGGCAGTTCTACTCCATCATAGAGAGGGCATAGGAGTCTGAGTTAGAGTGTGCTCAGCAGCACACAAGCAAAGGAATGTAGCCTACAAACATGGATTAGCCAGTTCTGGGTGGTGAAATGGTTAGCAAGCCCATTAATTTGGAGGTTGGATGGTTGGAGGTTGGAGGTTGGAGGCTGGAGGTTGGTGGAGATTGGGGGTTGGAGGTTGGTGGAGATTGGGGGCTGGAGGTTGGAGGTTGGAGGCTGGAGGTTGGTGGACATTGGGGGTTGGAGGTTGGAGGTTGGAGGCTGGAGGCTGGAGGTTGGTGGAGATTGGGAGTTGGAGGTTGGAGTCCACCCCAAAGGGGTGGAAGAAAGTCTTCTGATATTTCAACCAAACTCTCCACTACACACTACACACAGGGCAACCAGAGGCAGCGCCTACTTGGTGGACATTGCTTTACTGCTTTGTTTCCAAGAACCCCAGAATCAGATGTGAGACCGATGGAAACCGCATGCAGAATGGCTAGCCAGTGGCGCGATCGTCAGATTAGAAGGACTGCTGCGTGTCATTCGCCCCATCCTTCTGCACAGTCAGCTAACAGATGTGCAAGTCAGTGCCATGATCGGACTCTTCACTTACTTCCTAAGTGATAGTAATTGAGGCTTTGGGATCTTTGTTTACAAGTTATTTGCTTTAATTTGCAGCCTTCTTCTTAATGTCCCTTCCAGTGCAAATTGAGAACCGATGTTTTTTCTCAACAGCTTTTCAAGAATAATTCCTCTCTTGTTGCTACTGCAGTTTGGCTCTCTTTCATCTTTTTCCTTCTTTATTTTGGGGGGTTGGGCAGGGAGCTTCACTAGACGTTGGCAAGCAAAGGTTAATTCATTAACATTTCATAATCCCATAGGATCATCATCATCACACATTCAGACATACACAACCAGTAATTGCTGAATTACTAGCATGTGCACAGCCCTGAGCAGGCGCACAATTGGAAAGAGCCTCATAGACCGTGGCATCTGACAGCATTGGGTCCTTTGATTGGTAGGTGTTTCTGAGAAAGTCCCATATCTCTGAGTCTGAAAATCCTTATCTGTAGAATGAAGCTACTGATCTTGTGAAGGGATAATATTCCCTTTAAACGTTAAAAATCAAGTTTCTCATCTAAATACAAAATGAACACATGCTGAATATTTCATTTAACTCATTGCTAACAAGGGAATCGGGTCAATATTAGTTAGATCAGTTCAAAGAAGTAAAAAATAATAATTACATTAAGAAATGTTGAGATGCACTTTGCATGAGAGAATAATTGGCTTTTTCTCTGGGGAGGGGCAGCAGAAAGCATAGTAGGAAGAATCAACTGAATTCCTTCCATCTAAATAGCAAATACAAATATTTGTCTAGTTACAGGAACATAATATTTTGCATTGCTATCAAATGTCTGTGCTTTTAAAAATCATTTTATTGGGGGCTCATACAACTCTTATTACAATCCATACATCCATCCATTATGTCAAGCACCAAATGTCTGCAATTTACAGAGTTGTAAAATAGTTCAAAGGTAAGGAAAGGCACAGAAGCCTCATGGAATCAGAACCAGATAACTAGGAATGGTTTGAACAAATGATCGATGCTCACAGTTTCCCCTGTAATGGATGCCTACCTGACATTATATGCTTGCTGAGAGGATTATATGAAGGGGCTTGAAAAAGTTCATTGAAATACAGAATAAGCAGGTCATGGACTTTTCCATAAATTTCATAAACCCCTCGTAGCTTATTTGTGCAATGTACTGCCTCATTCCCAGAATGTCCTAGTGCCCTGGAAGTGATGACTGCTTTTATTTATCATTATCTTATGATTTTCCCTTATCATTATGTTATAATTAACCTAAGTTGCAGAAGAAATTACATCTTTGGTAAGTTTTTGCTCATCCAACTTGAATGTGAATTCTCCCATCACTTTCATAAGCAGCACCCAATAGAATGCCAGACACTGACTCGGTACTCAGATATCGTTGAATGACAAATGCATACTAACAATAATACCCTAATGGAGCATAAAACAGGTTTTAAGACAACTGGTGAACTGTCTGTGTTCGAAAAGACAGCAAGGGAGCCTCCACAGTGATGCCGCCGTGTCATCTTTCAGAAAGGCTCTTGGGTCTCATGAAAGTGACATAATGGTGGCTGCCGATGACTTTGTCCTGACCTCGTTCTGTCGGAAGCCAGTGAGTTACTCTTGAATGCGCATTTCCTGACCTCCGGTTCCAATGTCCCTGTTCAAACACGGCTCACACTGGTCGCGGTTGCTTTGTCCAGTGAGCCCGCAGTCACCTTGCAGGAGCATTTACGTTAGAAACCAAGATCAAGTTGCTACGGCACCATTATCCTTGGGAGCCCGACTCTTTGGG